>NC_056625.2:110353327-111680202 GCF_002870075.4 Lactuca sativa | reverse complement strand
CTTGTGTATGTATGTTTATGGGGCGGGCCCGTTATTCCAGTGTAGGCGGGGCCCGTATCTCATTGTTATTTGAGTGTGGGTGGGGCCCGTATCTCATTGTTATTTGAGTGTGGGTGGGGACCGACCGTATCTCATTGTTATTCGAATGTGGGTGGGGTCATTATTCAAGTGTGGGTGGGGCCCATTATAGGAGTATGGACGGGGCCCGTATCTCGTTCGGTCGCGGCCCGTTATATGATATGTATGGTATGTTGTATCTTGGGGAACTCAGTAAGCTTTGTGCTTACGGATTTCAGTTTATATCTCAGGTACTTTGATTTTCAAATGGAAGAGCACGAGATGATTGCAGAGCACACACCGCATGTTTCTGTATCGTGTGATTTACTCCAATTCGATGATGTTTAGCTAAATGTTGATTACCTTGGTTTTAAGAAAATGATATGTATTAATGATTTATTCATTTTAAAACGAAACTTTTTTGTCATTATTTTTGGGACGTTATAGTTCTTTAATAATTTATAAGATTTCCTATATTAATGAAATAATAAATTTTTATCTTTAACGTTATAAGGCAAAAAAAAAGCCAACTATATATTGAACCGAAAAATATGAAATCGGAATAAAAAACGAAATCCGGACTGAAAATCCACATCCGAATAGAAAAGAATGAACGCAAATACCGTGAGACTAATCTGGCCTAGACCGAAAAAATGGACCATCTCAGAAAAAATCGTTACGCCTAAGACTAAATAATCTAAGGATGATTTTGTTCACTTCACATGAAAATTTGTTTTAGAGTTACTTAAAAAAAAGTGTTGCAAATATTAATTACTTAGGAAAAAGCACCTTGTACAGATGATCCTCTTGTCCCTCGCTACACATCAACATAACATTGTTTAGTTAAGAGCTAACAACAAATACATATCTACTATTCTCTTAATTTCTCCACATACTCCAACCATTTATCAAACGAAATAATCCTAGTTTGACTTCTGAATGGAATTAGATGATGGAAATAATCCAATTCCAAAGTCAAACACTCAAAATAATGTCAAAATTGTTTTGTGCTTATAATATTTAGGAAGAAATATTTAATAATAATCAATTTAAAACCAACCCTAATGCAATATACATGATTTTAAATTACACTCAAACAAAATGGTTAACCGACATAAACATGGTAGTAGCATCACACACAAAACTTGATTAGAGACCTAACAATGAATACCGGCATTTTGAAAACATGTAACCATCACACATGGATCAATGATATAGGTTTGCAAAGTCCACCCTTAAGCATATTGCCCCACAAGGACAAAAAAACCACCACAAGACCAAAGCAAACTTCCATGAAGATGATGTAAATTAATTCCAAAAGTGCCCAAACATTAAATTCAACCCATCCTAAGTGAAATGCATTTATAGGATGCTTAAACAAGTTTTCTAGCCAAACTAGTATCCCCCAAGTGAGAATACTTTCAAAACAGGTTTCATCAATGCATCAAAGTACATAATATATTCATATATCAAGCAAGAATATTATAGTTAGTTTTTAAGCCAAAACCTTTATCAAACGGAGTGATAGGGACATGCAAGTTTGGTATTTACTCACATCAAGTCTTCAACTCACTTCTAAGTCCTTCACCTTGCTTCAATAGTTATACAAACACTTCTTATTCAGCTACGACTAATAATGGACCATTTATCAAGTACTAATTGTATAAATCATTTCCTAAACATTGTTGATAACTATAATTAATTCATTTCAAGCATTGTATATATAACTAGCAACATATTATGGAATATATGAGAGCGATTTGGGTTTAATTATACATGATTGAATTTTTTACATGGACCAGAAGGGAAATGATGGGTTATGAGCAAAACAACATTCCTATGGTGTTCATGCAAACCCTAATTGCTTGGATCTAGTTTTTCTATTTGTACATGCAATATTTTCCAAGACTTGAAAACCCTAATCTAGCATACAACAAAACTTTAAATCAACATAAATAAACTAGTAAGAATGTTACCTTCGATTGTTGCTTGAAGATCTTTCGCTTATGAGAACCTAGTACCTCAAATGTGATGCCTCTAATGAATCACAAACACCAAAGCAAGTTGGGAGATCTTGGATAGGGGAAAGGCTCAAATTCGGTTCCTGGATCTCTAGGATTCAAGTGGTAGCCGAAATATGAAGCATAAGGGTCCTTTATATATATGTGAGATTAGGGTTTCATTCAGAGTCCTTATCCGGTTACTTAGCCACAAGTAGCCCATAAGAACCTTCTGGATCCCTATCTTGGACGAAATCTTATGGGCTATCCATAAGGATTTTGTCCACCTTATCCCTAGGGTTTCTCAACCTACTTTGCAACTATCCAATAATTACAATTTCAGTCCCCAAAGTTTAGTTAATCTCTTTTGATCACAAAATTAATTATTGAGCAATATTAACTAAACAAATATGATTTCTCCTTTAATATATTACTCATATAATATATTAATAAACGATAATCATCTATTTCTCCATTAATCATCCAGTCAAGTTGCTCTAGTGAAGGCAACCCAAAAGGATCATGCTACAACTGGCTCAAGTACATACCACATATAGTTATGGACTTAGACACTAATCCAACAGTCTCCCACTTGGATAAGTCTAATAACTATAGATGCAAGTACGACTTCAAAATCCGATTACCAATCGTAGCTCTTAAAAGCCTCTGTCGAACTTTGACACGTCCTTTAGATAAGGGATCATATAATCCTCCATTCTCAAGATATCGTGTGGACAATCACATGGAACATAGTCATACTTATTGTCCAACAGTTTGTTTCTCAATCTCTGATCTTTCTAACATAGAACTTAATTGAAAACATTAATTCAGTCCTGACCGGGCCCGGCACATAAGTCAAACCAAATCATCGAAGGGCCCAAGATATCGCTTTTACCCTCGCAGGATAAAAGAAACAAATAAACTTCAACTTATATGTATTTACTATTCACTCATCAAATCATACACAACAATGAGTTTTAGAACATCAAGTTACTGATGCGTTTATGCATTATCAATGCACAACCAACTCGCAAACAATAAACCATATATCTAGGTTTAAAGACTATATGATATTATCGTCTCACAATCACTCGTGATTAATTCCATGAGGTGATTCAAGTGAGCGCGGGTCTAATCCAATACTCAAATCTTATTTCATAAGTACTCATGAACGTTGCAGCAAACTTTTGCTATGTCTAATACACTTTAGATAGTCTATAAGCCATTTCATGACAGTCTTCTTTCATATCTACTTCCAATATATGAACGATTGTGGACAGTTGTGTAACAACGGAAATTTTAAAACAAATTTTTTTTCATTTCTTAAAATATATTTCCATCAAAATAAGTCATCAAGATCCAATGTATCATGTCATAATACAAATCATATAAATCCCAAGATCATAAATCCTCCATCAGTGTGTACAGATCACGCTGGCGCCTTCCCACGGTCCTCGCTGGTACCTGAAACATATATCACAAAATCTGTAAGCATAAATGCTTAGTGAGTTCCCCAAAATACAACCTACGCACATACGCCTTTCCAGGCCCTGACCTTCCGGTCCATGTGTCTCAGGGGACTTCCGTCCCGACTAGGTAAACCTTCCGATCCTACCCACGCCAACCTTACGGTCCACATTACAACGCCTTCCGGCCCATAACATATTCGCCTTCCAGCCCATAACATAATGCCTTCCGGCCCATATCAAACATATCATACATAGCACATATAACGATTAACTTATCACACATAACACATATATCTCATACCATATCCGACCTTCCGGTCACACAGTCAAACCCTTCCGGGTATAGTATAGTGAGAAGACTCACCTCGTGTATCTCGATAACTCGCGAATCGTGGAAATCACTCGTGCTCGATCCTCCGAGCTATAATCCTCCTATAACATCATATGTCTCTAATTAACAGTTTTACCACTAAGGTTGACTACCCCTACAAGTCAACACTTGGTCAACTCTGGTCAATGGTCAACGGTCAACGGTCAACTTTGACCGGACTCGGCGAGTGCACTAGAGCGACTCGGCGAGTTTAAGCGTTTTCACCAACTCTCTAGGATTCCCTTTTTGACACGTCGAGTACTCCGCTGACTCGACGAGTTCCACCTGAGAAGACTCACCTCGTGTATCTCGATAACTCGCGAATCCTAGAAATCACTCGTGCTCGATCCTCCGAGCTATAATCCTCCTATAACATCATATGTCTCTAATTAACACTTTTACCACTAAGGTTGACTACCCCTACAAGTCAACACTTGGTCAACTCTGGTCAATGGTCAACGGTCAACGGTCAACTTTGACCGGACTCGGCGAGTGCACTAGAGCGACTCGGCGAGTCTAAGCGTTTTCACCAACTCTCTAGGATTCCCTTTTTGACACGTCGAGTACTCCCATGACTTGACGAGTTCCACCTGGTATGAATCGCGGGGCCACCCCGACTCAACTCGTCGAGTCTCAAGAACAACTCGGCGAGTTCCAATTCGACCCAGTCCACCTGTCAACCCTCTCTAACTCTCCCTGACTCACTGAGTCAACCCATAACTCGGCAGGACCACTCACTGAGTGGTTAATGACAATCTTCATGCTACTCGCCGAGTCTGTTCTTCAGACTCGGCGAGTCCATGCTATGCATCAACTCAAACTTGCTTCTGAGGTCAGATCTGCTCCAACAACTCATAGATCTGGCCCTCCTAAGCTTATTCATCATGTAAAGTCCATGTCTTGGTGCTCATAACACACCCCATGACTCATAAATGGTGTTTTGACCTTAAGCACAAAGACCCCAATCCAAAACCCCCCATGGATTCATAAAAAGCTTGGGCAAAAGGACACTCTGGACCTTCAAGGGTCCAGATCTAGAACCTAACTCACTTAAGGGACCAAGGAAGCACTAGATCTAGTCACCAAAGGGCTCAATAAGCCCTAAATCAATATAAACATCAACATAACAAAGAATGGCTCGAAGGTAGTACCTCAATGTGATGTTCTGGACCTCAAATCTTCAGGAAGTGGCTCCTCTTGTTTTCCCTTGGCTATTGCTTCCTTTCCTTTGCAAGATGACACCTCCAAGGTCAATAATGGCTCCTTGATTTACTCCAAACGCTCAAGCTCGCTAGGGTTTCACTCAGGGGACTGGTGAGCACAAATGACGGCCTTAAGGCCCTTTAAATAGGTCCCAAACCCGAGAAATTAGGGTTTCATTAAACAACGCGGACTCGCCGAGTCCATCCCTTGGACTCGCCGAGTCCAGGTGCGAACCTGCGTCCAGAACCGCGATCCTACTCGGCGAGTTTGAGCTCCAACTCGGCGAGTCCCCTCACATAACACCAAAAATATATGCATAAAAGATACCTGGAAATCCGGGCTGTTACAAGTTGAAATAATCTTATTATTTAGAAAGTCAAAACATGCAAAATGAAACAATGGTAAATAATTAACACAATAGAGTAACTTTATTTGTAAATAAAATACCTTTATTTAATCTTCAAATGTTAATTACAATTTGCTATTACAATTTTCTAAAAGCTATCTAATCACTAAAACTAATATCGTCTTTCAGCCCAATGCTCCTAGCGTGCTGCAACTACTTGACCCTACTCAGCTCCTTCGTGAAGGGATTTGTCGGGTTCTCCTCTGACGATACCCTCTTAACTATGAGGAGTCCCTCTTCTACCCGATGTCTAATAAAGTGATATTTCCTGTTGATATGTCTGGATCTACCATGATCCCTCAGTTCCTTGGTCAAGGCAACCGCCCTTCATTATCACGGAAAATCTCCACAGGCTCCATTATGGCTGGCACAACTCCAAGGTCTCCGATGAAGTTCTTCAACCATATCGCCTCCTTTGACGCTTCGCTCGCTGCTATGTACTCTGATTCATATGTTGAATTAGCTATAATCTCCTGCTTGGAACTTTTCCAAGTTACTACTCCTCCATTCGGGGTAAAGACCCAGACCGAATGAGAGCAGAAATTGTCTCGGTCGGTTTGAACACTGGTGTCACTATACCGTCGCTCCCTTAAGTCATCACTCCCACCGAGGATAAGAAACCATTCCTTGGTCCTCTGAAGGCACTTAATAATATTCTTTACTGCAGTCTAATGTTCTCTACCAGGGTTCCCTTGATATCTGTTGACCATGCTCAAAGAGAAGGCCACATCAGGACGAGTACAAGTCATAACATACATGATCGAGCCAACGATGGAAGCGTAGGGTACTCGACTCATTTCTGTTATCTCGGCTTCGGTACTCGGGCTTTGAGTCGTACTTAACTTGGCATTACTTTGGATTGGTAACTCCTCTTTCTTGAAATTCTCTATACTAAAATGCTTTAGTACCTTATCCAAGTAAGTACTTTGACTAAGTCCTATCTGTCTTACACTCCTATTTCTCACTATCCTTATCCCAAGAATATAATCAGGTTCTCTAAGGTCCTTCATAGCGAAGCACTTCCCAATCCTGGACTTAACTTCCTGCAGGTTTGGGACGTGGTTTCCCATGAGTAGATTGTCATCGACATACAAAACGAGGAAGCTAACTATACTCCCACTAGCTTTAACATATACGCAGGACTCATCCTCGCTTCGCAAGAAACCAAAGTCTTTGACTTTCTCATCGAAACAAAGATTCCATCTACGAGATGCTTATTTCAATCCATAAATGGATTCCTCAAGCTTGCACACTCTATTAGAGTGTTTTGCATCAACAAAACCCTCTGGCCGACTCATGTAAACATTCTCAGCCAATTTCCAATTAAGGAAAGCGGTTTTGACATCCATCTGCCATATTTCATAATCATGAACGTAGCAATGGCTAGCATCACCCTTATAGAATTTATCTTCGCTACTGGTGAGAAGCTCTCATCATAGTCAACTCCGGGAGTTTGAGTAAAGCCCTTTGCAACCAGTTGCGCCTTATAAGTGTGCACTTTCCCATCCATGTCGGTCTTCTTCTTGAAGATCCATTTGCACCCGACCGTCTTACGACTTGTCACATTGTCAACCAAATTCCTAACTTGATTGTCATACTTGGACTGAATCTCACTGTCCATAGCCTCTTTCAAGTTTGCAAACTCCGGGTCTGCCATGGGTTCCTTGTTGCTGTTAGGTTCATCCAAATTTACTAGTGTGCTATCAATAATAAACGTATCACCTTCACTTGTTATATGAAAACCATACAACACAGGTGGAACACTAACTCTACTAGAACGTCTAAGAGGTAAGGACTCGCCAATCGGTTCAACAAGAGTTTCCTCCTCGGGTTGAGTGCTAGTGTTAGAGTTTCCCTAATCGCTTGATTCTTGAAGCTCTTCAAGATCAATTTGCCTCCCGCTATCTCCTTGGATTATGAGTTCTTGCTCTCGGAAAACTCCTCTCCCGCAAAAAAAGACAATATTGTCACTTTGTCTATAGAAGAGATATCCAAAGGATTTTTGTGGATAGCTGATGAAAATAGATCGCTCACTATGAGGTTCGAGCTTGTCGTGAATCTCTCGTCTTACGAAATCCTCACAACCCCAAACCTTGATATGTTCCGATGAGGGAGCTTTCCCTATCCACATCTTGTGAGGTGTTTTGGCAACCTTCTTTGTAGGGACTAAGTTAAGGATATGGGCGACAGTCTCTAAGGCATACCCCCAAAATGAGATAGGTAACGAAGCACGAATCATCATGGAATGAACCATGTCTAACAAGTTTCGATTATGCCTCTCAGCCACACCATTCAACTGCGGTGTCCTAGGTGACATCAATTGCGAAACAATTCTGCATTCCTTGAGGTAGTCGTGGAATTCAAGACTAAGGTACTCACCACCTCGATCGGATTGGAGCATCTTAATTTTCCTGCCAAGCTGATTCTCCATTTCTTGCTTAAACTCATTGAACTTTTCAAAGGTTTCGTGCTTGATTAAGTAGATATACCCATATCTACTATAATCATTGGTGAAAGTCACATAGAAGCAGTTTGCATCCCTTGTGTTGGATCTAAAGGGCCCACACACATTGGTGTGTATGAGATCCAATAAACCCTCACCCCTTTCATAAGTGCCAGTGAAGGGTGACTTGGTCATCTTTCCAAGTAAACAAGACTCGCACACGTCATCGTCCCTAAGGTAGAATGACTCCAACACTCCATTCTATTAGAGTTGGGCTATGCGCTACTTGTTGACATGTCCAAGACGACAATGTGACAAGCATGCTTTATCCAAATCATTGGAAGAATCCATATATGATACATCATGTCCTAAGTTCTCTATAACCATCACAGTTTCATATATTCTATTACAAGGAAATGCTTCAAAATAGAAAGTACCATTAAAGAAAGCATTAATAGAACCTTTTTCATTATCAAAAAAAAAATATAAAACCTTGTTTATATAAACCATGAAAAGAAATAATGTTTTGTGTCAGTTTTGACGAATAACAACAATTATTCAAATCTAAACCTAACCCACTACTAAGCAGTAAAGAGTAAACCTCAATCTCGGTGACAGGACACACTTTCCTATTCCCCATGATCAAGTTTTTCTTCCCACACTCCACATCCCTACTTCTTCTTAGACCTTGCAAATCAGAACAAATGTGAAAACTGTTGGATTAGTGTCTAAGCCTGTAACCATATTTGGTAAGTACTTGACCCGGTTGTGCATGGTCCTTTTGGGTTTCCTTCACCAAAGCAGCTTGACTGGAGAAATAATAGAGAAAGAGGTTATTATGGTTTATTAATATATTATATGAATAATATATTAAAGGAGAAATCATATTTATTTAGTTAACATTGGTCAAGAATTAATTTTGTGATTAAAAGAACTTAACTAAACTAGGGGCTGAACTATAATTATATGATAGTTGCAAAGTAGGGCAATGGATGCCCTATAGGATAGGGTGGACGAATTCAAGGGGATAAGGCCTTAGAATTTGTCCATGATAAGGTTTCTAGGGTTATCCTTTGGGCTGCTTGTTGAGCAAGCAACTAGATAAGGATAAGGACTGAAACCATTATCCCTACAACTATATAAACACCCCTTGGCATATGAAATTCGGAGATGACTTGATTCATAGGGTTCCTAGAGCTGAATTTCATACCTCCCCTCTCTCTCTCTCTCTCTTGCCTCTCCATTTTCTCTTGGTGTTTGTGAGCCATTAGAGGTACTACACTTGTGGTACTTGCTTTCAAAGACAAGAAGATTCAAGTTTCAAGTTGTTATTACAATATAACAACAAGAGGTATGTATTTCATCCTTCTTTTTGATTTTCAAAATTACTAGAAGCATGTTAGGTTTCTTTATGTGTTCATAATGTTGTATAACTAATAGTGATAACATAGATCCAACTCTAGGGTTACATGCACACATAGGATTGTTTGTATAAAACCCATCAATGGTATCAGAGCCATTGGTTTTGTTTTCAATTAGTTTTCTATACAAAAGTATGAATTTGACAAATTAGGGTTTATAGCCAATAAACCTTGAAGGCATGATTTTCGAATTTAGGGTTCATAAGCCTTAAATTTCGAAATTTGGTTAGGGTTTCCCAAACCCTTTCCTTAGCCTCCAAGATTTCGAATTCTAGGGTTATCCAACCCTTGAATTTCGAAATTGGCCTCCTTCCGCAAGATTAGGTCCTAAATTCTAGGGATTTGGATAATGCCATATCTTGTAATTATCTTTTAAGTGTTTAAATTTGGTAATTAAAGATTTTAAATTATCCCATCCCCTAATTTCGAATTTTAGGGGATTGAAGCGATTAGGTTAAATTAACTGTTTAATTTAATAGATATCCTCCAAGATTTAATAATTCAAATTAATTGTTTAATTTTGGATAATTATTAAATAAATGTTTTAATATTTAAGATTTTAAAAAAATTAAAAATTTTGATTTTTCGAAAATTTTAAATATAATTAAAACCTAATTGTTTTGAAAAGTTTTAAAACTTGCCCTCAAGTTTTGGAATTTAAATTGTTTGATTAAAAGTTTAATTTTTGGAAGTCTAAATTCTAAAACCCTAATTTTGAAAAGTTCAAATTGCACCCTTATGGTTTTATTAAATTAATTAAGTGTATAATTAAAAGTGAGTTAATCCATAATGATATGGTTTATATTTAATTAAATTAAAAGTGTAATTTATAAAATTAGAACACCTAGTATTTTAAAAGTGTAAAATACACCCTTATACTATGTATAATATTAAAAGTCTAATATTATATGTATAACTTAAATGTTAGTCTTACCGTTAGTAGGCCTCATTCACGAAGCCGATCTATAAAGGGGGTATAAGGTTATGGCCTATAAAATGGCCGTTTAATGGGTGTCCACTCTCACTCACCGCTTCCTTGATTGGTCGAGGGTCATTAGCCGAACGGGTTGGATAGGGCAAACCCTTTCCTCATTAAAAGTATAATGAAAAATAAAGTAGCTAACTGTTTTACAAAATTCCCAATCTTAGTTACTTTTGGTAAAAGTGAATTGATGCAATTCCATGAAATTAGACTTTGCAGCCTTGCTAAGACTTTAGTGGAGCATGTGTGGTTAACTGGCACACTAATTGGGTTCTCTGCACAGGTGGCAAAGGGTGACTCGATGGTTGTCATAGTTTTATGGAGTGTGTGTGGTTAACCGACACATCGAATAGGTGACTGTAACATTGGGGGCACCATGTATATTTGCATGGCATATCGAGATTTAAACATGCCATTGAATAGTTCAACGAAACTCAAAAGATCTAGGAGTTTTCTATACATTTAAAACTTAAATTTCCTTTTGTTTTTCATGGTGGAAAATTAGTGAATCATCATTCACTTACCTTCAAATGTTCTGCAAGTTGGATTACGGCATTCCTCTTCCAATTTGTAGGATGTTGTGTTGGATCCTAGCCTTAATATCTCATTTTGGTGTTTTATTAAGGATTCAATCAACTAACTAGAATTTTCTCCTGTTTTGTAGATGTCTAATTCTAACTGTGGTCTTCCCAAATCCCAAGGAAAAGGTGTTCCTGTTGAAAGTGAAAGCATGTTCCAAAGTGAAGGATCATTGTAGACTAGCTTGATTTCAATTCTTCCCCGTCCTCCCGTTGTTCTCCCTGGCCCACAAGAAAGAAGCCTTGAAAGGTTCAAAATCACCGAAGCCCTATTGGCAATGAAACATGAAGATGGTAAACCCGTGTGTGCTCACGTTCTAAGAATGAAATCACACATCGATAGGTTGATAATGCTGGGTGGAGCATTTCCAAAGAAGTTGGTTGTAGACTAGGTTCTTCAGTCACTCCCTGAATCATATCATGAGTTCATAAGAGAGTATTATATGATGGATTTTGATGCAACCCTCATTGACCTGACTTACATGCTCATTGCTGCTGAATCAGAAATGATTTGGCGAAGCAATGGAGCAATCTTGTCTGGAAACTCAACCAACCATGTTTCTGTGGATACTCCAGAGAAATCCACTTGTTTCCATTGTCATGAAAAGGGGCATTGGAGACGAAGCAGCCCTGTGTACCTGAGAGATCAAAGAGATGGGAGAGTCGAGACGTATGGCTCTACTTTAGGTAAAATCCACTATCTAACTCTATTAAATTCCTATTCATTGATTCTTAATACATGATGTTATAAGATTACATTTGGATGTTTTGCAGGATCGAAGAAAAGAGACGAAGCTTGATGGAAGAGCAATATGAGTTTGATCACGAAGAAATGGATTATGATCGCATGGATTCGAAGATCAAATTTTGAGCTTAGAGACTTATGATAGATTTGTTAGGAATATTTAGTTACATAGTTTTTCAATTTGATTTTGCATTGTAAGGACATGTTTTTTCGCTCCTTTTATAAATAAAATAAATTTTGGTTTGACTTATTTATTTATATCCTTGTGATGAAATCGTTATGAAAAATTGATGTTTGCGTATTTCTAAAATAAATGGATGTGATTTTTAATTATATTATTTATGGAAATGTTGAAATTTTCTTAGTAAGAAAGATTCTCATCGCCCAAGTTTCAGTTGGACAGAATCTTGGAATCATATGATTTGAATCATGTGATGTATGGAAATTTTGATACTTAGAACTTTTAAGACTAATTCCTTGACAAAGACTCAAGTGAAGGACGAGAAGGTCTGGTACACAATGTTGTGCGCTAGTCAACTCTACCATAAATAACAATAAAATTATTTGTCATGATTTACTAAAGGCTTAGTAAATATGGTTATGCTTACAAGATTAAGTATAATTCTGAATTATTGAAAAGTCTCAATAATAGCACAACAAATAAGAAGAATCAATAGGCAGAAAGATAAAAATTTTCGCCATTCTAAGAAGAAGGGAGAGTAGTTTTGTATCGTGTTTTATGATCATCTTAATAATTGTAAGAACCATATTACAATTCATCCTCTAAGGACACCTAATTGCACTAGTTTTGGCTAAGAAGAGGAATTGAGACTTGTTGTAGTGGTTGAGTCATTAAGATGAATCATACTTCGTTCCAATATCGAATATTAAACTTAAGATTGTGACATTGAGTGACACATCTTAAGTAGTTTTATAACACTTAAATGTGGAATAGAGAAAGTTTTCTTATTCCTACACATTTAAAATTTGTAAGTTGTGATTTCTTGAAGAAAACAAAGACCAACTAGAACAAATTAAGTTGAGTGTTAGTCTTGATAGAATTCCGCACTAAATCATGATTAATTGTTTTGTCAAGGAATGTTCTTGACAAGAGAATCATATATGTCAAGAGGTCAGTGGGAGTCTATATGATCTTGAAAAGTTTTCAAGAACTAATCAAGAATAAACCTAATAAATAATCACTAGCACACGACTGGAGGTTTCTAACCTATCATGTTGACACATTCTCATTTCTGTGCCATTCCAGTTTTAGTCAACTATACATGTGAGTTCTCAATAGGTTGCATAGGGGCAAGGCACCTTGATCAATGGAAAGTACATTGAAAGATAGTGGTGAGCTACTCAATAACTTGGAAGCAATGGTCGGACCCTTTGATGAGTTTAAGAAACTCTTTGACCGTTTAGATCATATAACAGGTAAACCACGAAAGTGATAACAGCAATATAAAACACAAGAATGAATCTGAATATGTCGAATGATTCGATTGATTCAATCCTCAGCAAAGCTCGATAAAGAACTTCCGTTGTAGAGGATATTAGGGTTACAAAAGATAATGATCAAAATACTTGACAAAATTACTTCTAAAAACATACGTTCTAGGATGCATGCAAGCACCTATAAATACAAAACCCTATAAAATAACTCACAGACGGACAGGCCCATACCAGAGACTAAATGGACTAAATAGCGAGCCCAAGACGCAACACCTTCTGGACCTAACACCCTTGATGGCAAGAAATCAAGAATGAACAAGTTCTGTCCATAAGAGTTTGGATTTGTCACAAACGTTATCTTATGATTATGGTTCTGACAAATACACATGGATAGGAATGTATACACCATAAAATCTAAGTGTCATAAGGTTTCTCTCCTTCATGAAAATGATTGTGAAGAAACGCTTTCACTAAGAAATATTTTGAAGATAACATTATGTAATTTGGATTTCTCAGATTCAACTATGATTACAACATCCCTCTTCATAGTTCGAATTGTGGGAAATGGCAAATGGGTCTTAACATTTTAGACTTATTGTTTTAAGTTCTAAAATCGTTTAGACACATACATATCAGCTATCTAAGGAAAGGTGTATGAGTTTGAGAATCTTAGATAAAGTCTTATCGAAGCATCTAGTATTAGAAATATGAACTTAAGAAATTCAATAAGCATTGTTTTCAAGAAGTTCAACTGATTTCTGAATACATGTCAAAGCTAGTGGGAGCATAAGTGTTATGCTAGTATGGATATAGTCATCATGTTAGTGGGAGCATGATAATTATGGTAGGATGCAAGTTAGCAATATTAATCATAAAAAACAAGAGCTTACTTTGCCAAGTTGCAAAGGTTGAGAGATTGTTTTGCTATGATTAAGGGAGAGAATATTATACTTCCTTTCGAGATCTAAGAGCTTAGATTGAGAAATTTTAATCGAATTTAGTCAAATATATGAATTGTGTTCTCAAAGTTTGATTATGATTACGTCATCCCTTTTCTTAATTCGAGTTTTGAGAACATGGCAAATGGAAAAATTATGGCAAAAGACTGATAAAGTATCACGTCTTTATGTAAGACATTGTGCTTCGTGTTCCATACGCTTCGAGTATAGGATCGATCGCATATGCTATAATAATTGACCGTTCCATACGCTTCGAGTATAGGATCGATCGCATATGCTGTAATAATTGACTGTTCTAAAATTTTCCAAATGCCTAGGGCATTAAGAGGGAAAAAGGACTAGAATGGTACATGACTAAGTTTATTAAACAACTATCAAAGGACAATCTAAGGTTCACAAAGGATTGGTTGCTTGTGAGTAGGTGGAAGTATAGTATTGGATGAACCATATTGACATTATTATTATTAGATATGATTGTATTAATAATGAGTTGTCATATAGAAAATATAGAAATGTTTCCATATTGGGAGTTGGACGTTAAGAATCTATATGTCTAGATTAGAAACTTTTATGCAAAAAGGATATTCAAAGGAATATACTTCGAATATGAGACTTCGTATCTATGGAATTGTTTTGAAATAATTTACAATAGAGGACCTTGTAATTTCATTTGCAAAGTCTTTGTGACCTTGGTGCTATGACATTACAAAAGCATCGTTGCATAAAATGTTAGAATTTAACATATTCTATAAGTAGCAAGAATTTGGTATTCTTACACTTGTGGTAAGGATTGGGAGTTGTGAAATGAGTATTATTGAAAATGAGTTCAATTAATCTATTTCACAAAGTTAGGACCATAGGAAAACATAGTGTGCATGCTAAGAGCATGGGACAACTGTAGTTATAATTCAAGTAATAACTTGATTACCCGAAACAACAACTAATGAGTAATCAATATGGTGATAAATAAAAGATGTTTTATTCAAAAGTTTGGGGCCATATAGGATTAGTATTATTCTTGTGTTTCACTTTGCATGTTTTGACTTCCTGAACAATTAAATTGTTTCAGAATAATCAAATTATTCGAATGTTCCACAGTCACTTATACTTTGGGAGTAGGTATGGAAGAAGATTGGCGTGAACTGGTGTGTAGATTGTTTAAAGTGTATTAAACATGGCAAAGGTTTGGTGCAACGTTCATCAGTGCTTAAGAATATGATTTAAGCATTGGATTAAACCCACGCTCACTTGGATCGCTTCATGGATTTTATCACGAGCGATTGGTGAGACAATAACTGTGACATCCCCAAAATCTCGGCCAAAAAAGACCGATTTCATTTATGCTTTTTAAAATAATTTCAGAGTAAATCCTTTTGATTTAAAAGTGTTGCGGAATTTGTTCCCAAAACAAAACATGATAAAATAATATTTATCAAAGCATTTCATCAAGAGATGCATTTTCATTATATAATCAAAACTCGGGATGTCATGTTCCGATACAGACCATAAAGCATAAACGATAACATTACAAGTCATTCAACAAATATATACATATACAGACTTGTAAACAAAACAACTTGATGATTCAACCATCTTATGCCCTCGCGCCACTTCCTGTAATACAAATAAAACTGAGTGGGTCATGCTTGGGAGCCTGGTGAGCATATAGGGTTTTCAACCCACAATAAATTAATTATATTTAATTTCACCAACCAATCACTATCCCGATTACCCATTCCCGTTATCCTCACTTTACATCCCTAAAACAACATCTATCTCAAGGGACCTAATCTAGGATTTTCATCGGGACGGACATCACTGCTAAGGGGTTTCCTCAACAATAGATATTCTAAAGGAAACCATGAGGGGGATAGAGTACACCGGTGAAAACATCGTTCACAACACCTACAGGTTATGAACCTGCTAGCGTTCCACTAGACTGTCTAGAAAGAGTCCGTGGTTGTTATCCATACCCCGCTAAATAACTAGATCGACAACAACAACAACTTCGAGGCCTCTCATCTGTTTATTTCACACCAACTATCTACCCATGTTCTACCCAACATATTAGTAGATAAAAACATATATTTTTATACATAGTTTAAAACCTGTATAGCATTTTCATTCGATATATATTCCACATAACAGATGAGGCACACCCACATAACACGTATTTCATAGAAAGCAATTCAGATATATGAGATGGAAGAGAATGGATATACATTCACACATATAACAACAATATTATACACATAACACATATTTCATATAAAATACTTCATAATCATGCGTTTAGAAGAAAGTAACCACACACTCACACGTATAAACCACAATATACTTAACACACTCAAACCATACTTGTATTATTATCGTGTTTATGAAAGGTAGTATACACTCACTAGATCAGAAGATGATCGGACAGCACTACGGCTTGCAGAAGTAGTAATCCTCAGCAGATCTGGAAGATCTCTACAAAAATCGAACTTCTCGCGGGTAGAGCTTCGGCTCAGGAATCTTACTTCTCGGGATCTTCGGGATCTCGGGACTTGCTTCGGGGCTAGAGAATAATACCGGGGCTTCGGGGTATTTCTGGCACGCAAATCGATGCTAAACGGGAGAGAGAAGAGAGAAAATGAACAAAAGAACCGGCTGCCCTCGCATCCTATTTATAGGAGGCTGGAGCCTCGGAGTACACGGGGCATACTGGTCCGAAATCGTCATGGCGTTCGTCATCCGAAGAAATCAAGTGCGAGGTGTGTCATGCTTCGCTATACGTGGGGCGTACGCTAGTACGCTGGGCGTACTTCGGATCAGATCGGTGACTCCTTCGGGTTATCATCCGAATTAAAGATTAAATTTAAATACAAATTATTTAATAAAATTCGGAAATTCATATCTTCTTCATACGAACTCTGTTTTCGACGTTATTTATATCCACGCGAAGGTGAGACTACTCTCTACAACTTTCGTTTAGACTCCGTCGGCTAGTTTTAATTTTATTTTTATTATTTATTTTTAATAGGCCGGGACAGAAAAACTTCGTTATAAATTCATAACTTCTTCGTTTGACGTCCGTTCTTGCCTAACTTTTCATCGCTTCGATACCATCAACGAGACCTTCGGTCCTCGTTTAGATTGCTTCGGCTAAAAACCGCTCGATCTCAAATCGAGTATTTCAGGCTGCATACCGCTAAGCCGAAACTTCGATAAATCATAACTTCCTCATACGAAGTCAGATTTGGGCGTTGTTTATATATTCGGAAACCTCGTTTCAACTACTACAACATTAACCAATGATATCAAGTTTATTTTACACTTTAATTTGAAGCTTATTTTTATTCTTAATTAATCAAACCACATAATTAAGCAATTAAGCACAAAACACATAATACTCAAATAATACACTTCTATTATTTCAAAACAGGTTACAAAGGTTAACCTAGACTATTATATCAACATTAATGACAAGCCCAGAAACACAGGCGTTACAATTCTCTCCACCTTAAAATGATTTCGTCCCCGGAATCACACATCAACAAACAAATGCGGATAGCGACCCATCATGTCACTCTCCGTCTCCCAGGTGAGATTCGGCCCATTCGTGTGTTTCCATCGGACAAGCACTAACTCGACCATCTTGCGTCGCAACTTCTTAGTCTTTCGGTCAACAATTGCCTCTGGTTCTTCAATCAACCTTTTGTTCTCATCAATTCTCAATTCAGAAATTGGATTATATCGGGAACTTCTCCCGTGAACTTCCTCAAATAACACGCATGAAAAGTGTTATGAATTCCATTCAGTTCTTCTGGTTGTTCGAGCTTGTAAGCTTGGTTCCCAATCCTCTAAAGAACTTTAAACGGTCCAATAAACCTTGGACTCAATTTTCCCCTTTTACCAAATCTTATAAGTCCCTTCCACGGTGAGATTTTAAGCAAAACCGAATCTCCAACTTCAAAAGTCATCGGTCTTCGCTTCTTGTCAGCATAGCTCTTTTGACGATCCTGAGCTGCTAACATTCTTTCCCTAATTATTTTCAACTTTTCAGCAGTTTGATGAACCATCTCCGGTCCCATAAACTGCTTTTCCCCAGCCTCAAGCCAACAAGATGGCGTACGACACTTCTGTCCATACAAAGCTTGGTAAGGTGCCATCTTAATGCTCGAGTGGAAACTATTATTGTAGGAAAATTCTACCAAAGGTAAATGTTCATCCCAATTACCTAGGAATTCCAAGGTACATGCTCTCAACATATCTTCAAGTGTTTGTATCGTTCTTTCACTTTGACCATCAGTCTGCGGATGGTAAGCTGTACTTAAACACAACTTGGTACCCAATTCCTCTTGTAGACTTTTCCAAAACCTTGAGGTGAAACGGATATCACGATCCAACACAATCGATAACGGAACACCGTGAAGCCTCACAATCTCCTTCACGTAAGAATTTGCAAGCTTTTCCATAGACCATTTCTCCTTGGCTGCTATGAAATGCGCACTCTTAGTGAATCGATCAACGACCACCCAAATCATGTCGTGACCATTCTTTGTTCTGGGCAGTTTAGTGACAAAATCCATAGCAATGTCTTCCCACTTACCCATGGGCACAGGCAATGGTTCTAAACTCCCATACGGTTTCTGATGTTGTTTCTTTACTCTCGCACAAGTCACACACTCAGCCACATACTTTGCAACATCAAGCTTCATCGTCGGCCACCAGTAGTAGGGTTTCAGGTCCCTATACATTTTAGTGCTACCAGGATGAATCGAGTACATGGTTTTGTGAGCTTCTTCCATCAGAAGATCCCTAATTCCTCCTGACTTAGGTACCAAAATACGATCTTGGAATACCTTCAGTCCATGACCGTTTGTACCAAACACCAACGTTTTACCCAAACGTTCCTCCTTTCGGTCATTTTTCTCAGAAGCTTCCTCTTGAGCTTTCTTTATACTTTCCACAATGGTCGAGACAACTTCAATTCTCAACGCTCTTGGCCTTTTTCTTTCAAGATTGACTTTCCGACTGAGAGCATCAGCAACAACATTAGCTTTACCGGGGTGGTAAAGTATCTCGCAGTCGTAGTCTTTAAGTAATTCTAGCCAGCGTCGTTGCCTCATATTCAATTCCTTCTGACCAAAGAGATATTGGAGACTCTTATGATCAGTGAAAAGTTTGCACTTCATGCCATAGAGGTAATGCCTCCATATTTTCATTGCGAAAACTACCGCTGCCAACTCCAAATCATGAATCGGGTAATTCTTTTCATGCTCCTTCAGCTGTCGAGACGCATATGCTATCACCTTTTCTCTTTGGTTCAAAACACAACCCAATCCAGCCCCAGACGCATCGCTATAAACTGCGAAGTCTTCAACTCCATCGGGTAGAGAAAGTATCGGTGCCTCGCATAGCTTCTTCTTTAGCTTCTCGAATGCTTCTTTATGCTTATCACTCCAAGCATAAGTAGCTCCTTTATGGGTCAAAGTTGTTAATGGACTAGCGATCGAAGAAAAACCTTGGATAAACCTTCGGTAATATCCGGCTAATCCCAAAAAGCTTCGGATCTCCGTGGGACTTTTCGGTTGTTCCCACTTCATTACAGCTTCAATCTTTGCTGGATCAACCATTATCCCTTCTTGGTTGACCACGAGACCCAAGAATTGGACTTCACGAATCCAAAAATCACATTTGGAGAACTTAGCATACAACTTCTACTTCTTCAAGACTTCTAACACTTCTTGCAAGTCTCTGCCATGCTCCTCCTGGCTTTTTGAATAAATCAGAATGTCATCTATGAACACTATCACAGATTTATCTAGGAACGGATTACAAAGCCTATTCATCAAATCCATGAACGCTGCTGGAGCATTGGTTAGTCCAAACGACATAACCAAGAACTTGTAGTGTCCATATCGTGTTCTGAATGCAGTTTTCTCGATATCTTGCTCTCTTACTTTTAGCTGATGATATCCTGACCTTAGGTTGATCTTCGAGAAATAGCTCGAACCTTGCAATTGATCAAACAGGTCATCAATCCTCGGCAATGGATATCTATTCTTTATTGTTGCTTTATTCAGCTCTC
The DNA here is from genome assembly GCF_002870075.4 of Lactuca sativa. Classification (NCBI taxonomy): domain Eukaryota; kingdom Viridiplantae; phylum Streptophyta; class Magnoliopsida; order Asterales; family Asteraceae; genus Lactuca; species Lactuca sativa. The sequence continues at coordinate 111,660,041 of NC_056625.2, read as the reverse complement.
GGTAATCAATGCACATTCTCATACTTCCACCTTTCTTCTTTACGAATAACACCGGAGCTCCCCAGGGCGATGAACTAGGTCTAATGAAACCTTTGTCCAATAACTCCTGAAGTTGCATCATTAGCTCCTCCATCTCCGTCGGTGCTAATCGATAAGGTGCTTTTGCAATTGGCGTTGTTCCTGGCAACAAGTCAATACGGAATTCCACTTGTCGATCAGACGGTAATCCAGGAAGATCTTCGGGAAATACTTCCGGATAATCACATACGACAGGAATGCTCTGCATCGCCTTTTTCTCCTTCTTAGCATCTGTCACGAATGCTAGATACAACGTACATCCTTTAGCCAAACACTTTCTGGCTTTCATCAATGAAATGATTCCAGAATTTACTCTGTGTTTATCTCCATACACCATAAACGAATCTTTCCCAGGCGGGTTTACTTTAACTATCTTCTTCTTGCATAAAATTTCGGCATCATTGGCGCTAAGCCAATCCATTCCCAACACGATGTCGAAACCATTAAGCTCGATAGGCAATAATTCCTCGTGGAACTTATTCCCATTCAGATCAATTAAGATGTTTTTCATATGATGGCTAACAGGTACAAACTTGCCACTAGCAACTTCGACTAATAAGGCATTATCTAGTCTATCAACAGGCAAAGCTAGCTTTCTACCAAATTCATGCGATATAAAGGAGTAGTTGGCTCCAGAATCAAATAAAATTTGGGCAGGCAAATTGTTAACGAGAAAGGTACCTGAAGCGACATCAGCTTCATCTTTAGCAGCTTCCAGTGTCATCTGGAATGCTCTCGCCTTTGGCTTTGGCGGAATGTTGGGTCTAGCTGCCTCCTTCTTCTTTGGGCAGTCCCTCGACATGTGTCCCTCCTCACCACAACCATAGCAAACTTTCTTAGTGAGGGTACATTCATTGGCATAGTGCCCTGGCTTTCCACACTTATAGCATGTGTTCGCTACCTCACATTTTCCATGATGCTTCTTCTTACATTTGTCGCACCATTTCGCTTCGCCTCCACTTCCCCTCGAACCAGACTTCGAGAACTTGTTTTTCTTATTGGACCCTGAAGTTCCATCGAACTTCCTCTTTTCACCAACATCTATCCTTTCCAGACCCTTTTCCTTCTGCTGGGCCTCCACATGCTTAGCTGCACGAACAACCGTTTTCAGAGTAGTTGCCATCTTGACTGTCGGACCAAAGTCGGCAGGCAATCCATTAGCAAACCTCTCAATCTTGGAGAGTTCCGTTGACACTAGGTACGAAAATAACTTCATTTTCTCAATGAATGCAGTAGTATAGTCATCTATGCTCATTTTCCCCTTCTTCAAGTTTTGGAACTCATTGTTCAGATCAATCAGATCTATCTCTGAACAATACTGCACCCTTAGTTGTTCCAAGAACTCCTCCCATGACATTTTCAGGGCTTGTCCTCGTGGCATAGTATCTGCCAACAACTTCCACCAACTCAATACTCTAGTTTTCAGTTGTCTAACTGCAAAGACGGTCTTCTGTTTGTTGCTACAGTCGCAACTTTCAAATACCATCTCCATTTCAGAGATCCAATCCATTATCTCAATAGGCTTTGGGCTCCCAGAAAGACTTGGCGGCTTGGCGCCCAAGAAGTTCTTGTACATTCGCCCATCCTTGTTGTTTCTCCTTTCCGGATCGTTCCTTCGTTCTCCTTGAGTCCCAACTTGACTCATAATACGACTATTGTTCCCTTCCTCCGATTGCTCGGGAATCAATTCAGGTTCCTCAATAGGTATGATAGGTTTGTCCCTATTATCATGCAACATCTGTCGCATCTCGTTCCTTTGTTCGCCTAACATAGCCCGAATCATGGCTTGCACCGCAGCCATTGTTATTGGTTCTGGTGCTGCTGCTACAACAGGTATTTTCTCAATCACTGGCGGTTGATTCCTGTTTTCATCCGCGTTTCCAACGCCACTCCTTGTTCTCACCATTTTTGATCTACACACCGAATAATTTCACCTTATTACTCCAAATGATTACATGCTAGTTCTAATATCGTATACATACGCTTAGAATCCTAAACACATAAGGTTTCCAGATACGGTCGGGAACAGATCGTAGATCCAAACAATTAATATCATATATGGCAACATATAACATTTAGCACATAAAAGCATTTTAGGCAACTTTCCTAAAATAAACTAGCGCTCGTGTCTAAAATCAAACAGACACACATCTCACAATTCCACTTAGCATTCTAAGTTTAAGTCTAGAAATCCTACAAATTCCTAGTTCGCTTAAACTAATGCTCTGATACCAACTGTGACATCCCCAAAATCTCGGCCAGAAAAGACCGATTTCATTAATGCTTTTTAAAATAATTTCAGAGTAAATCCTTTTGATTTAAAAGTGTTGCGGAATTTGTTCCCAAAACAAAACATGATAAAATAATATTTATCAAAGCATTTCATCAAGAGATGCATTTTCATTATCTAATCAAAACTCGGGATGTCATGTTCCGATACAGACCATAAAGCATAAACGATAACATTACAAGTCATTCAACAAATATATACATATAAAGACTTGTAAACAAAACAACTTGATGATTCAACCATCTTATGCCCTCGCGCCACTTCCTGTAATACAAATAAAACTGAGTGGGTCAGGCTTGGGAGCCTGGTGAGCATATAGGGTTTTCAACCCACAATAAATTAATTATATTTAATTTCACCAACCAATCACTATCCCGATTACCCATTCCCGTTATCCTCACTTTATGTCCCTAAAACAACATCTATCTCAAGGGACCTAATCTAGGATTTTCATCGGGACGGACATCACTACTAAGGGGTTTCCTCAACAATAGATATCCTAAAGGCAACCATGAGGGGGATAGAGTACACCGGTGAACACATCGTTCACAACACGTACAGGTTATGAACCTGCTAGCGTTCCACTGGACTGTCTAGAAAGAGTCCGTGGTTGTTATCCATACCCCGCTGAATAACTAGATCAACAACAACAACAACTTCGAGGCCTCTCATCTGTTTATTTCACACCAACTATCTACCCATGTTCTACGCAACATATTAGTAAATAAAAATATATATTTTTATACATAGTTTAAAACTTGTATAGCATTTTCATTCAATATATATTCCACATAACAGATGAGGCACACCCACATAACACGTATTTCATAGAAAGCAATTCAGATCTATGAGATGGAAGAGAATGGATATACATTCACACATATAACAACAATATTATACACATAACACGTATTTCATATAAAATACTTCATAATCATGCGTTTAGAAGAAAGTAACCACACACTCACACGTATAAACCATAATATACTTAACACACTCAAACCATATTTGTATTATTATCGTGTTTATGAAAGGTAGTATACACTCACTAGATCAGAAGATGATCGGACAGCACTATGGCTTGCAGAAGTAGTAATCCTCAGCAGATCTGGAAGATCTCTACAAAAATCGAACTTCTCGCGGGCAGAGCTTCGGCTCGGGAATCTTACTTCTCGGGACTTGCTTTGGGGCTCGAGAATAATAACGGGGCTTCGGGGTATTTTTGGCACGCAAATCAATGTAAAACGGGAGAGAGAAGAGAGAAAATGAACAAAAGAACCGGCTGCCCTCGCATCCTATTTATAGGAGGCTGGAGCCTCGGAGTATGTGGGGCATACTGGTCCGAAATCGTCATGGCGTTCGTCATCCGAAGAACTCGAGTGCGAGGCGTGTCATGCTTCGCTGTACGCGGGGCATACGCTAGTACGCTGGGCGTACTTTGGATCAGATCGGTGACTCCTTCGGATAATCATCCGAATTAAAGATTAAATTTAAATACAAATTATTTAATAAATTTCGGAAATTCATATCTTCTTCATACGAACTCTATTTTCGACGTTCTTTATATCCACGCGAAGGTGAGACTACGCTCTACAACTTTCGTTTAGACTTCGTCGGCTAATTTTAACTTTATTTTTATTATTTATTTTTAATAGGCCGGGACAGAAAAACTTCGTTATAAATTCATAACTTCTTCGTTTGACGTCCGTTCTCGCCTAACTTTTCATCGCTTCGATACCATCAACGAGACCTTCGATCCTCGTTTAGATTGCTTCGGCTAAAAACCGCTCGATCTCAAATCGCCTAAATTGGGCCCACCTCACCAAATGGGCCTAGATCCAAGGTCCATAATAATTATTGAGCCCAAAATAGTCCATCCATAATATTCAGTCACGGCCCAAGCCCTATTAGCCCAATAACAGCCCAAACACTTAAGGCCTAAAGTCACAACCTAACAGAGGGAGTACGCGGGGCGTACCCCTCTTGGTACGCTGGGCATACACCAATGTTCGCGGATTGGAATCGAGACACAGACCCACTACGATGGGCGTACTACCATTTACGCGGGGTGTAACCTCGCTGAACTACAATCCTTCAAAAGTTCTTAACGACTTAAGCTCTAAAGCCCAAACTTCAGATCCATAGACCAAATATGCCTAGGATTCGTAAAGTCTCAAACTTTATTACTTAGGACGCCCCTAAAGTCCTTAACCCAAGTTCTTAACCCATTAAGACCCTCATACTTCTTACATGGGACAACCAAAACCATTGGGACCTCATTTTTCTCACTCAAGACCTCTCCTAGGGTCTGGAAGGACAGCTAGTCTCGACCAACTCGCATCATGCATCAAGATGAGGTTTTTGGGACAAGAATGGTGTCAAAAATCCACAACACATAGATCTACACAATATGATTGTCAACCAAGAGACTTTATACCTCAAAAGGGCTCCAAAAGATGATACCTTTCCAGATCTACGAGCTCCAGCCACCCCACTCCTTCCTTGACAGCTTCCTCTTTCTTTTTCTAGGCTCTCCTTTGCCAAACCAAGCTTTCCAAGGTCAAATACCCACAACAATGGAGAAAGAACGGCTTCTTAGGGTTTTCTGAGGGTAAGAGGGCAGATATGGAGACGGGCGTTAGAACCATAAGGTAACTTATATAGTGGCTGGCCCTAAAATTAGGGTTTCTGGATACTGGATGTACGACGGGCGTACGCCCCCAACACCCGCGTTCATTTAATCACTCTACACTGGGCGTACCCACGCGTGTCCCTTGCATGCATGGCCTTTCCTTGCCAACTCTTTCTAATAAATGCCATAAGTGACAATACCTTCAAAGTGTCATAGCTCCTTTATTCTAAGTCCGTTTCCGACGAACCTTATATCCACAAAAAGGTGGCGAGAAGCCCTACGCTTCTAGCAACACACCCTGACCTGAAACCTTCTCGAATAAAACCCATTGCCCATAAAAGACCGAAACGCCCTTACTCTTTTGATCTCGGGGAACCATAATTAACTACTCTTAGAACGGGGTGTTATAATTCTCCCCCACTTAATATGATTTCGCCCTCAAAATTGCCAATTGCCAACTCTGGCTATCCATAACCTGAAAAGCACATTCACGTCCCTAAAGCGTGACAACCACCAAGGGAGACTAGTCCCGCTGGAACTCCCTCTCGAAGAGATACCTACTCCTTCTCATGCAAATTCAATACTTACCTCTCCGGAAGCCCTGAACCCGGAAAGTTAAATTGGATCCGTTTCCTAAACGGGCCGTCCATACTAACTATCCCCTTACCTATTCCCATTACTGTGGGAAGGAACTACTCAACCGTGGGAACCCAAATTCCCAACCTGAAAACAGGACCACGAGTCATACTCTGCTGTCAACCACACTTGGTCTCTCTCTTAACTCATATCCGACCGAACATACATCGATACTCTTACCAAACCAACACTCATGCCTGGCCCAATCAGCCTCGGGATGGAATACCAGGTATACTTATGACGGGACCACTCATCCCCAGGATGGAATACCCTCGCATCCCTACACATGTTTGGTCCAATCAACCCTCGGGTTGGAATACCAAACACATCAGGTCCAATCAATGATAGGGTCCGGTCATCCTCATGATGGAATACCCCAGATTGGAATACCTCCATATACATAACTCAACCTATAACCATACTTGGAACCAAGGACCCTGTCCTGGCGTCCCCCCCCCCCCCCCCGGAACCCTTAGATTCGCCACATCTAAGTGTAACCCCACTCGTACCTCTCTATCACGATCTCTAGGTCCTTGACCTCCGACTGCAATCTCTTACACAATTCTTGTTACCGGTCCAGACTACTCCCGAGTCTATTACCTGCTATCCCACTTTCCTCTGACCAAACCTCCAATCTGGAGTCACTATCCCTCTCCTCTTCCAAGGAGACTGAAAACATGCCTATGCATCAGCCAACATTGCCATCACGACAAATCCTCGCTATACATTACCCCTTAGTGGAGCTCACCACTATCCCATATCATGCATACATACTTAGTGGCTGGTCACATACCCAGCGACCCACACATAACCTGCCGTATTTCCTCGACACAGGCAAGCCCTTACTTGAACCGCCTCATCGCATCATCCCCGTGACCGATGCTCAAACCGCTCCAGGCAACCTTCTACAACCAGCTGCTTATCCTAGAATTTCCAATTCTCCCCCACTTAGGGCACTAACCACCACCCGCTACGGCGAAGCTAACACGCATGCTCAATCGAACCCACTGATACCCCGAACTTCGAGCAAACTAAGTTCCTGCTAAAAGTTCTTAAAGTCTCCAACAATAACCTTCATTTCTCACGAATTCCACACTGGATGATAACCCTCTAAGAACCCTCAATGCTCGCTCACCTCTAATACATACAACACTAAACATCTCACGCAAGAAACGACAACCCACAATTACAGCATAAACAAGATAAAGCAGAAAAACATACTGAATGACACCTATGGCTCAAATCTGATCTCCTCGGTCACAAGCTGATAAGCACGCCCTGGAGCTTTTGGAGGCTCTGCTCGAACCTGACCTCCATCAGTAAGTCTCAAAGTGGCTGGCGCTGGGGCCTGCACTGACCTGGCAGCCAGTAGAGGACATTGGGCCTTCATATGGCCCACCTGATCATAATGATAACAATGTCGGACCCCTGACGTTGGAGTCGACTGCCTGCAATCCCTGGCAATGTGGCCCGCCTTGCCACAATTGTGGCACCCCGAAGAAGAACCACAACCACCCTCGTGCACCGTGTCGCACTTCCTGCAAGTGCGACTCCTCTGACGTCCCTGTCGATAAACAGCGGGCCGCATCCACTTCGGTGCAGGCTGCGACTGCATCGGGGCCTGTGTCTGCTCTCTCAACTGGAGCTCAATCTCTAACTCGTGCCGCCTAGCGGCTTCCTACAACTCCAACAAGGCACTACACCTCTGTGTGGATACAAACTGACTGATGTCCCTCTTGAGCATACTCAGATATCAAGACATTTGAGCCTGCTCCGAAGCAAACTCCGAGCAAAACATCTCCCTCTCAGTGAACATCCTAGCGATCTTCGTCACTGACTCTGAACCCTGCTTCAGCTCCAGGAATTCCTGAGCCAACCTTTCTCTCTCAACTTGAGGGACATAACGAGTACTGAACATCTCCCAGAACTGATCCCACGAAACCGCAGCCCGCTGCACATCAGAATAAGATCCCATGGCCTCCAAAAATCCTTCGCCCCGAGCCTTAGAAGGTTCAGAGCACACCTCACCCTCTGATCCGCAGGACATGAACACGTGAAGAAGCAACCCTCCACATCTGACAACCACCTCATAGCAACGATCGGATCCTGAACTCCATCAAAAGTAGGGGGCTTCGTATTGTCGAAATCCCGATACTGAAAACTCCGACTAGCTCCTCCCCCTGCCACTGCCACAGCCGTTGCGGATGCCGCGGCCACTATCTCTGCAAGAGCTGCATACCGCTCATCAAAATACTCAACCATGGCGGTACTAATCGACCCACACAGTTCCGGCAACTTAGCTCGGAACGTAGCAGCAACCTCCTCATGTAGGATATCACGAATCCTAGCGTCCAACTCATCCGTACTCATTTGGCTAATGACTTCGGGTGGTACGGGTCCATCCCGACCACCCTCTCCTGATCCCGATCCTGAACCGGATCCTGCCTCCACACGTCTCGCATCCGCCATACTGAAATGAACCATAACAATCTCAGATTCCCAGCATAACCACCGAGAACTAACCTCCAATCAACAACCTAGGGGTTGTGACTTCCTTGACACGCGTATGGGTCCTGTGATTTCAGTAGTACAGGCCCATACTTCCTTCCACACCTACCCATATTTGTCCCAAGTATCACCACAACGCCCTAAGCACAAACATACATAGCAAGCACTAAATCCTCACCCCTAGAGGAATATCGCATAACTCGTAACAAGGAAACCCTAGGCTAGCAGGCATCATAAATCAGGCAACTCTATCATGCAATTCCTGAAGATCCCTAGCCTAGTACTATCATGTTGTTCTAACATATCTCAAAACAAAATAACTTGTATGGTATTTTGGGGTAACTTACTGGCTCCGGCTGATCGTACCCTCTGCGTCCACTTTTACTTATTTTGAAAACCATTTGAAAACCATTTGAAAACCATTTTTTTTAAAACCTCTCCTTGATTTGAGACTGGATTCACACGAATGTTCCTCCAATTCACTCAAACCAAGGCTCTGATACCAACTTGTAACGACAAGAAATTTCAACCAAATTAAAACATTTTAATTCATTCAAAAACCGTTACGATCATACATCTTGTTTTCAAAATAGTTTAAACATCAGAGTATCTTCCCCATAATCATATCATATAAAGCATAAACATGAGGAGCGGTACGATCACGCCTTCTCCTTGCCAGGATCTCCTAAAACACCTGAAACAATAAACCACAACTGTAAGCCCGAAAGCTTAGTGAGTTCCCCCAAAGTACTCATATACACATAAACATACGCATACAATAAAGAAAAACATACATCGGGTCCAATCAACTTCCGGTTGGAATACCCCCGACCCTCAACCATCGGGTTGGAATGCCTGCATAACATGAGCCCAATCATCCTACCGGGAAGGAATACTCTCGGCCCACAACCATCGGGTTGGAATGCCCAAACACCTATACGTACAACACTAGCTACTATGTGGCCAATCATCCCTTAGGATGGAATACCCCAGGCCCCACAACCATCGGGTTGGAATGCCAACATACTATGAGTCCAATCATCCTGCCGGGATGGAATACTCCTGGCCCACAACCATCAGGTTGGAACGCCCTACCTTCTATACATACAGTAACTACTTCTACTACTACTAGTACTATGGGTCCAATCATTCCTCGGGATGGAATACCCCAGGCACCTCAACCATCGGGTTGGAATGCCAAACTACTGTGAGTCCAATCATCCCACCTGGATGGAATACTCTTGGCCTACAACCATCGGTTTGGAATGCCAACTACTCTAGAAAACGTGCACACATAACAGGCATACATAAAACACTCTACAGAATCAACACACTAGGGCCCTATCATCCTACCGGGATGGAATACCCTCTGCTAATGCTCAACATACCTAACCCGCACGTACCTCATAGTGCAAGACCAACTACCAGGCTATGAATAATCACTACCCAGCTACCAGGGTGCTGACCCAACAGAACTAGCCATCATACAACTATCCATTTATCTAGGATACTGAGCTAACAAGCATATTCTCATACCGCTATCCTATCTACCAGGATACTAGCAAGCATATCATCACATAACATAACAAGCTCTATCAGCAATTCAAATGGCCGGCCTTGGTGCCTTAGACCCTTGAGTACAGTGAGGAAAACTCACCTTGCAACTGTCGGAATCCTGCAAATCTCTAACTGTTGTCTCGCCGGAAAAATCCCAACTATCATATGAAAATCATCACATAAGAAACCATCACAACTTGCTAGACCAAGGTCCCACAATATTCATTAAGTCCATCATCCTCTCATTGGGCCAAGACCCAAAGTCAAATCCTCTTGCAAAGCCCAATATTGGCCCAAATTACTAAGTTGGTCCCACCTCACCAAATGGGCCTAGATCCAAGGTCCATAATACTTATTGAGCCCAAAATACTCCATCCATAATATTCAGTCATAGCCCAAGCCCTATTAGCCCAATAATAGCCCAAACACTTAAGGCCCAAAGTCACAACCCAACAGAAGGAGTACGTGGGGCGTACCCCTCTTGGTACGTTGGGCGTACACTAATGTTCGCGGATTGGAATTGGGACACAGACCCACTATGTTGGGCGTACTACCATTTATGTGGGGGGTAACCTCGCTGAACTACAATCCTTCACAAGTTCTTAATGGCTTAAGCTCTTAAGCCCAAACTTCAGATCCATAGACCAAATATGCCTAGGATTCATAAAGTCTCAAACTTTATTACTTGGGACACCCCTAAAGTCCTTAACCTAAGGTCTTAACCCATTAAGACCCTCCTGGTGAGAATTAAACTCTAGATCGATTAGATCTTTCACATGTATGAATATTGAAATCAAACAAGTCAAGAACAGCAAAAGAATGAACACATAATAGAATCAAATGTATGCTTATGATTCAAAATAAAGTCATGCCTCAACAGAGCTCGATGAAGAACTTACACTGTAGAGGCGAGCTAGGGTTTACAAAACTAGAGAAAATAAACAATGAAAGCGATAACTTCTATGTCTGCATGCATGCAGCTTATATACTAAACCCTAGTAGAAAAATATGCACGGTTGGACAGGCCCAATACCGGCAATCAAAACTAGGCTAAGGACCGAGCCCATGACGCAATGTAGTAGACCCAATAATCTCCCCCTTTGCGTCAAATGAGGCGAGAGATCATTTCCTCTGAGTGGGGTTCACCGTATTTATTACTTTAAACAAACGAGGAATTATAGCGAGAAGTGTTTGTCTCAACTGTATGTACCATCTCAGCATGTCAGTGAATAATTTCTTATCAGCAGCACTGTTCTGATCGCACCTCTGAATGATCTCCAAGATGTGCTCCAGACAAGACGTTGAGAAGAGGTGTTTGTCAACAAGAGCGAACATGCATTTTTGACCTTCGCCTCTAAGGAACATAACGGTGTGGTACTTTGAATCAATTTTCCCCTTGATCATGGTGTTGACATTGCCAGCTCTGCCCATAGTCTTGATCGTTGTTTACTTGTGTATGGCAGAGGCAATCTCCTGGTCCATCTTCACTACCTCATGTATGTTGCAAACAAGCATACGCTTGACATGATCAATTATTGGCTGATACTCCAGAGGATTTGACAGAAGAATGTTATTGAGGAGTATCCAGTCATGGGGATTAAGGTTTGGTAGATCAGCGAGGGTAAAGTGGTAGACTGAGCCTTCGGTTCCTCGAGTCACCCTGAATTTGACATTAATAAATTTCCCTGCTGAATAGGGCTTCATAACCTTGACAGTGGTAATTTTCTTTGAGCTCCAAGACAGGTATTGGGGTTGAGAATGTTGGATATAGTGTCTAAGCCCATAACTATAATTGGTATGTACTTGACCCGACCCGGCATGGTCCATTTGGGTTGCACTTCACCCGAACAATTTATGGATAATATTTGAGAATAGTACAAGTTATGATTTATTAATATATTATAAGTTCTAATATATTAATATAAGATCATATTATTTAATTAGTAGTGATCTATAATTAATCTAGGATTAATTTAGTGATCAAAGATATTACTAATTAAATATGGGCTTCTATATTTATATAGTGTGGGCTTATGCTTATTTGGAATGGGCTTGGCTTGCATGGAGAAGTCCATGGATACTCCATGGAGCTTTAACCAATGGATCTCATGGAAATGAAGAGACATGGGTATTAGGGTTTACATGGATGTAACCCTAATCCACCACACTATATAAAGGAGGTCTTGGTTCTTGAAATCACACTAGTTGACACTTGTTGAGGTGAGGGACGATTTCAAGAGAAGTGGTGACTATTCTCTCAAAGTTCCAAGTTTGTGGTGATTTGTGACTTTCATTTGAGGCATCCACACTATTGGTGCTAGGCTCAAAAACTCCAAGCAATCAACTACAACTACAAGGTAAGTGTTTATACTAGCTTTATTTGATTCAAGTTCCCCATGCCATGCTAGTTAGGATATAAGCCTTGGAAAAATAATTATTTGCATGTATCTTAGACAAACATAGATCCAAGGTTTATTAGGGTTGCATGTACACTTAGGAAGTGTTAGAATGCTCAAAACCCAACACTAGTATCAGAGCCTGGTTTTTTTGTTTGATAATTGTTGTAATATGCTTGAAAAAGTCGAAAAACTTGCTGTCTAACTGCTGGACTCGCCGAGTCCATGGGGGGGACTCGCCGAGTTCACATGTATCTTCAACCTACTCGCCGAGTAGGTTCATGCACTCGGCGAGTAGGGTCGACAGAGGGCAGATTTTCGACTTTAGTTGCTGGAAATGGATTAGAAACATTACCTTAAACTGTTTTGGTACTTGAAAACTTGTTTTAGATGGTGTAATGTCATTTCTAACTCATTTACAACAACTAGTTATCAAAATTACAAAGATTAAGTGTGATTTTGATATATGAAAGTGTTCATGTTCATGATCTTGTTCTTATGATGTTTAGATGATCATAGGAATTATTTGTAACCTATGTGGTAGATTAATTCTTGATCATAATGTGATTTAATGGAGTCCATAACTTGTCCTCAAGTTATGGAAAACCAAAAGTCTCTTGGATTGAAAACCATTAAAAGAACACAAGAGTTAGAAAAATGAAGAGTCTTCATTTTATTACTCTATTAAACTCATAAGTTACAAGAAATGAAAAGTTTTGAAAGTTTACAAAACTTGCCCTCAAGTTTTGGAACAAGTAAAGTCAAGTTAAAACTTTAGTTCCAACCCTTAGAATTTTAAAAGTTAAAATTCAACCCTTATACTTATATGATTATGATTTAATAATTATATATATATATATATATATATATATATATATATATATATATATATATATATATATATATGTATGTATGTATAAGAACAAAGTCGTTTTACCGCTAGTACGCCTCATTCACGAAGCCGGTCTATAAGGTGGGTATAAGGTTGTTGCCTATAAAATGGTGACTTAATGGGTGTCCACTCTCACCCACCGCTTACTTGACTGGTGGAGGGTCGTTAGCCGAACGGGTAAGACAAGGACTTATAAATTCTCATTTAAAGTATGATGAATATTATAAAGTAACTAAATGTTTTATTAAATTCCCAATCTTGGTTACTTTAGGAAAAATGTGAATAAGGTGCTAATCCATGAAATCACACTTTACACTTTGATTAAGTCGTTGGTGGAGCGTGTGTGGTTAACCGGCACACTAACTTGGACTTAACAAGGTAGGTAAAGGGTGACTTAGGGTTTATTATAGTATTGATGGAGCTTGTGTGGTTTACCGACACATCGATTGAGTGATAAACCTTAAGGGTACCAAGTGATTTGCATGGTTACTTCACACCTCATTTTGTGATCCTCGGCATCCCAGTCACAAAACTTGGAGGGCACACTCGAGATTGAAACATGCCTTTGAAAAGTTCATTGAATCTCAAAGAATCTAGGAATTTCTAAGAACCAATCAAAAACCTAATATTTAAAATATTTCGGTTTTTGTGGTGGAAATTGGTGAATCGTCATTCACCTACCTTTCAAATATGGTATAGCTTAGATTACGGCATACCTCTTCTAAGTTATATTATATTGTGATTGGATCCTAGCCTTAATATTACATTTGGGTGTTTTATTAAGGACTCTCTTATATCTAAACTAATCTTGTTCTCTTCTTTTCAGATGTCTTCTAACAATGCTGCTTCTGGCTCTAATCCTAATGGCTCCTTTACCCTTATGAACTTGTGTGGGAAATTCACCTTTGATGGATCCAACTTCAATGAGTGGATCAGAAACATCAGGATGATTACCCGCTACGAGGACAAAGAATATGTCATTAACAAGGAGCTTAAGGGGATTGATGAGACCACTGCAACTCCTCAGGAGATCGCTGACATTCGGGCACATGAAAGGGATGCTACGAAAGTGGCTTGCATCATGATGGCCACGATGACAGCGGAACTCCAAAAGTCTTATGAGGATTTCTACCCTTATGAAATGCACCAAGATTTGATGGAAAGATACCATCAAAGTGCAAGGCAAGAGAGGTATGAAATCATCTGCTCCATGATAACAACCATGATGAAGGACGGGGAATCCGTCACGAGCACATGCAGAAAATGCAAAGGTATGTGGATCGTTTGCTGAAGTTTAATGTGAGATTCCCTGAGGATCTTGCAATAGATATCATTTTGCACTCCTTACCATCGTGCTATGATCAATTCCGCATGACATATCACATGAATAAGGAAGAGGTCACACTCAGCAAACTTCTGGGACTTCTCAAGACCGCAGAATCAGGTCTTAAGGGGAAGTCGGTTGCTATCACTCCTACTCCAAACTCAACTCCGGTTTTGGCAATTGGGAAAAGTCGATGGAGGAAGAGAAAGAGATCCTCGAAGGGTACCAAGGCTCGGACCCTTGATGGCTCTTCTTCAAGTGGAACCAAGAAAGGTTTCATTACTCCTTCTTCTGACCCAAAAGAGGCTGAATGCTTCTATTGCCATGAAAAGTCTCATTGGAAGCGGAACTGCCCAAAGTACCAGCAGGATGTGAAGGATGGGAAAGTCAAACCCAACCATGCAGGTATTTACACTATCATTTCTAATAACTCACCCCATTCTAAATCTTGGGTCCTTGATACCGGTTGTGATATTCATATTTGTTGTGACTTGCAGGGACTAAGAAGAAGTGAGAATGTGGAGCAAGGAAGAATAAACTTGATCATGGGGAATAGGAAAGCTTCACCTATCACCAAGATTGGAGTTTATAGTTTATCACTAAGTAGTGGGTTTAATTTAGAATTGAATAAATGTTGTTATTCGCCAGGAATGGCAAGAAATATTATTTCCTTTCATGCTTTGTACAAACAAGGGTTTACCTTTTCATTTAATAATGAAGTTGGTTCTATTGATGTTTTCTATAATAATGTCTTTTATTTCAAAGCATTACCTTGTGATGGTGTGTATGAAGCTATATCTGTTGTAGATAAATTAGGAAATAATGTTTTGTGTATTGATTCTACTAATCATAATAACTTGGATAAAGCATCATTATGGCATTGTCGTTTTGGACATATAAGCAAGAAACGCATAGGCCAACTCCAAAAGGATGGAGTCTTGGAGTCATTTGATCTAAAGTCAGATGATAGTTGCGAATCATGCTTACTTGGAAAAATGACAAAGTCACCCTTCACAGGCTCGTGTGAGAGGGGTGAAGGTTTGTTGGACCTTGTACACACGGATGTGTGTGGACCATTCAAACATGCCACAAGGGATGCTAATCGTTATTATTTGACTTTTACTGATGATTACAGTAGATATGGATATGTCTACTTAATCAAGCATAAGTCAGAGACTTTCGAGAGGTTTAAGGAATTTAAACAGGAAGTCGAGAATCAATTGGGCAGGAACATTAAGATGCTTCGATCCGATCGAGGAGGTGAGTATCTTAGTTCAGAGTTCCTCGACTATCTTAGGGAATGTGGGATTGTCTCACAATTGACACCTCCCAGGACACCATAGTTGAATGGTGTGATTGAGAGGCATAATCGAACCTTGTTGGACATGGTTCGTTCCATGATGAGTCGAGCTACGCTACCAATCTCATTCTGGGGGTATGCCTTAGAGACTGCCGCCCATATTCTTAATCTTGTCCTTACAAAGAAAGTTGCCAAAAATCCTCACGAGATGTGGACTGGTAAAGTACCTAAGCTAGACCACATCAAGATTTGGGGTTGCGAGGCTTTCGTGAGACGCGAGACTCATGATAAGCTCAAACCTCGAAGCAAGAGGTGTATTTTCATCGGCTACCCACATCAATCCTTTGGTTACCTCTTCTACAGACCTAGTGATAATGTGGTCTTTGTAGCAAGAAGAGGAGTTTTTCGAGAGAGAGAATTTATAAGCCAAGGAAACAGTGGGAGGCAAATTGATCTTGATGAAATTCAAGAGTCAAGTGGTGAAGGAACTTCAAACCCTAGCCCTCAACTTGAGGAGGAAACTCCTGTTGAGCCAGCTGATGTGCCTGTACCTCTTAGGTGTTACACAAGAGTTACGAATGCACCTGAGCATTATTATGGATTTCATATTACTACGGAAGGTGAGACACTTATTAGTGATGAGACACTAGTAGGTCTGGATGAACCTAACAGCTACACGGAAGCCATGGCAGGCCTTGAGGCTGCTAAATGGAAAGAGGCCATGGATAGCGAGATACAATCCATGTATGACAATCAAGTTTGGAACTTGGTTGAGAATGTACCTGGTCGTAAGACTGTAGGGTGCAAATGGATCTTCAAGAAGAAGACCGACATGGATGGTAATGTACACACTTATAAGTCACGACTGGTTGCAAAAGGTTATTCTCAAACTCCGGGAGTTGATTATGATGAAACGTTTTCACCAGTGGCCAAGATAAAATCTATTAGGGTTCTGTTAGCCATAGCTGCGTTTCATGACTATGAAATATGGCAAATGGATGTCAAAACCGCTTTCCTTAATGGAAAGTTGGCTGAGGATGTTTACATGGTTCAGCCAGAGGGTTTTGTCAGTACAGAGTACCCTAATAGAGTGTGTAAACTCGAGAAATCCATTTATGGATTGAAACAGGCACCTCGCAGGTGGAATCTTTGCTTTGATGAGCAAGTCAAGGAATTTGGTTTTTCAAGGAGTGAAGATGAATCTTGCGTCTATATCAAGGCTAGTGGGAGCATAGTCAGTTTTTTGGTATTGTATGTGGATGACATACTACTCATAGGAAATGACATCCCAACTCTGCAGAAAGTAAAGTCCTGGCTTGGGAAGTGTTTCGCTATGAAGGACCTTGGTGAAGCTGCCTATATCCTAGGGATAAAGATTTTGAGAAACAGGAGTAAAAGACTAATTGGACTTAGTCAAAGTACCTACTTGGACAAAGTGTTGAAAAGATTCAACATGCATAACTCCAAGAAAGGTGAGTTACCCATTCAGAGTAACGCCAGATTGAGTAAGACACAAAGCCCGAGTACTAAGGCTGAGATAGTAGAAATGAGTCGATTTCCGTATGCTTCAGCTGTAGGATCGATCATGTATGCCATGACGTGTACTCGACCTGATGTAGCCTTTGCTTTGCGCATGGTTAGCAGGTATCAGGCGAACCCTGGCAAGGAACACTGGACTGCGGTAAAGAATATCCTCAAGTACCTGCGAAGGACTAAGGACTGGGTCCTTACCTTCGGTGGGAGTGATGACTTGAGAGTTGTAGGGTATAGTGATGCTAGCTTCCAGACTGATAGGGATAATTTCCGCTCTCAGTAGGGCTGGGTCTTTACCTTAAACGGAGGAGCAATCACTTGGAAGAGTTCCAAGTAGGAGACAGTGGCTGATTCTACTTGTGAATCAGAGTATATAGCGGCAAGCGAGGCAGCAAAGGAGGCTATATGGCTAAAGAACTTCATCGGAGACCTTAGAGTTGTACCAGCTATAAAAGAGCCAATGGAGATTTTCTGTGACAGCAATAGTGCGGTTGCCTTAGCCAAGGAACCAAGAGATCATGGGAGATCCAGACACATTGACAGAAAATATCACTTCATTAGACATCGAATAGAAGAAGGACTCCTCGTGGCAAAGAGGGTATCATCGGATGAAAACCCAGCAGATCCCCTCACGAAGGGACTGAGTAGGGTTAAGCATCTCCAGCATGCTCGGAGCATAGGGCTGAAGGATGATATTAGATTTAGTAGTTAGATAACCCATAAATTTGTAAAGTGTAATTGACATTTGATGATGAATAAAAGGTGTTTTATTTATGAGTAAAGTGTTGCTATCTCTTGTCGATCTTTTACTTTATTTCTTTTGCATGTTTTGACTTCCAGAATAATTATGTTTGGTATATCATATTATTCAAACCTCCACAGTCGGTCATATGTCGGAAGTAGGTATGAATCAAGACTGTCATGATTGGTTGTAGAGGTCTAAGGTGTTGGACATGGCTACAACAATCATGAGTGCTCATAAGTTCTGGGCATTGGACTCAACCCACGATCACTGGAATCACTTCATGGAATTTTATCTCGAGTGATCGTGAGACGGTAATATCATATAAGTCTTCAAACCTAGAGATATGATTTGTTACTTACGAGTTGGTTATGCATTGATTGTACGAAAACGCATTGGTAACTCGATGTTATAAAACGTGCTCTTGTGTGTAATTCAATGAGTGGTAGAACAAACATATGAGTCAAAGTTTATCTGTTCCTTCTTGGATTAGAAGCTGATATCTGGGCCCCTCGATGATTTTGTTTTGACCTATGTACCGGGCCCGGTCAGAACTAAATTGATGTGTTCAGTTGAGTTCTATGTCAAACAAATCAGAAATCAGGAAACAAATGCTGGACAATAAGCAAGACAATGTTCCATGTATTTGTCCGGCTGATATCTAGAACAAAGGATTATATGATCACTTATCTAAATGGCGCGTTCTAGTTCAACAGAGTTTAAAGAGCTACGATTGCTGATCGGTTCCTGAAGTCATACTTGCAACTATAGTTATTAGACATATCCAAGTGGGAGACTGTTGGATATAGTGTCTAAGCCCATAACTATAATTGGTATGTACTTGACCCGACCCGGCATGATCCATTTGGGTTGCACTTCACCCGAACAATTTATGGATAATATTTGAGAATAGTACAAGTTATGATTTATTAATATATTATAAGTTCTAATATATTAATATAAGATCATATTATTTAATTAGTAGTGATCTATAATTAATCTAGGATTAATTTAGTGATCAAAGATATTACTAATTAAATATGGGCTTCTATATTTATATAGTGTGGGCTTATGCTTATTTGGAATGGGCTTGGCTTGCATGGAGAAGTCCATGGATACTCCATGGAGCTTTAACCCATGGATCTCATGGAAATGAAGAGACATGGGTATTAGGGTTTACATGGATGTAACCCTAATCCACCACACTATATAAAGGAGGTCTTGGTTCTTGAAATCACACTAGTTGAAACTTGTTGAGGTGAGGGCCGATTTCAAGAGAAGTGGTGACTATTCTCTCAAAGTTCCAAGTTTGTGGTGATTTGTGACTTTCATTTGAGGCATCAACACTATTGGTGCTAGGCTCAAAAACTCCAAGCAATCAACTACAACTACAAGGTAAGTGTTTATACTAGCTTTATTTGATTCAAGTTCCCCATGCCATGCTAGTTAGGATATAAGCCTTGGAAAAATAATTATTTGCATGTATCTTAGACAAACATAGATCCAAGGTTTATTAGGGTTGCATGTACACTTAGGAAGTGTTAGAATGCTCAAAACCCAACAGAGAAAACTCCAAGTAAAACTTCAGAAGATCCCTGTCTACCTTCGGGTCTAGGGACGGAATAGCAGCAGTCGAATTGAAGCAGTGTAAGATAAATGCCTTTCGAGTGATTGGTATATCGAACTGTGCATCCTTGGTGTTGTCAAGGCCAAAGGACATTATTGGCTCAAGCCAGAGAATGCTTGGCTCATCAATTGCACATCTTTGAAGCGAGTCTATGGTCCAGACTGGAAACATGGACTTTTTCTTCTCTAGGAGCTCCGCCTCCTTTCGCTTCTGCTCTAGCTCAGCTCGTTGTTTCTTGATATTTTCTTCCACTTCTTTTTCAGAGGTCTTAACCTTTTGGAAAGGTTTCTTGGGATTCTCGGCATAGACATCATCTTCATTGTCTGTGTCGTCCTCGCCAATTTTCTTCTTCTTTTTCTCCTTATTACTGACCGAAGCTTCATTACCCTTCGGTTCAGTAGATGGTTTTGGACCAGAAGGAGGTTGATTTGTCACCTTCTCTCCCCCTTGTTTCGGTTGGACCCTGGTCACCGGAACACCCTCGATACGACTAAGGATGTCTAATGCCGGTCTGAGCTTGTTTGCAAGATGATGCCTGAAGGTTATAGTGATGAGCGGATCGTAAGCCTAAATGAGATGAAGAAGGATGGAGTGAACATCAGCAGCATAACTTCTAATGACCTCCCTTTCTGACTTTAGGTTATTAATCTCAGTATTAGCAGTACGCAACTTGTGGGTTTGCAATTTAAGTTGTGCAGTGCGTCGGTCCAGCTCATCCATAATACGATTCTCCACAGCTAACTCCGCCTCCAGTTGAGTTAAGCGGTCATTGATGTTAGCATGTAGAGTTTCGTTGGCTGCTTCAATGGCTTGGCGTGCAGCCTCAAGATTTGAGCGTTTAGATTGAAGAGACCTTTGAAGGTTCTCTACTGAAGCGTTGACAGTTTGAGCGTTCTTAGCAGCATCAGCCTGCAAGGAGTCTAAAAACAAATGAGCTTCAGAGACTAGTTTATCGACTTTTGCAGTCACATCCTTGCACTCCTTAGTAGAAGCATCAACAGCACGAGAGGCTTGTTGACACTGGGAAGTAGAGGCTTCGATAGCTTTAGCTGAAGCAGATAAAGTGGCACTATGTTCTATAATGACAGAGGTGAACAAAGCCTTCAATGCAGCTTTAGAATAAGCACCGGAGGAAAAGGATGAAAGCAGTTGATCAAGCTTTTCATTTACTGCCTTGAGATGACGCTTTGTAACAGGCTCATCGTCATCATCATCGCTCTGCACTCGGTAAGGACTGAAATACGTGGAATCAAATTCCAAGTCCTCACCACCTAGAATGGGGGTTGTTTCAGTGGATTGTGTGGGAGATAAGGGTTTTGAAGTAGGTGGAGGTTCGGTTGTGACAGGTAATTCGGTTACTGGTGGACTGGGAATAGTAAAGTGAGGTTTTGTGGTAGTCGTGGTAGTAGTGGTATCTGTGAAAATGGGAGTGGGGATAGGAATTGTAGTGAATGGTTGAGTGGTGGTAATGGGAGATATAAGAGGGATGGATACTCGGATGGTTACAGGTGGAGGTGAAGGAGGATTAGAGTGAATTGGAATTTTTAGGGTAGGGGAGCGAGGCGAAGTATCACCTCGGCCCGAAGCCTCTTCATCAGAGCTTTCGCTCTCAGATTCTGAAGGAGGAGCATTCTTGTGCTTAGGAGGGACATATTCTGAATCCGAATCACTTGTGGATTGAAGAATAAGCCTCCTAGCAGGCTTCTTCTGCTTCTTCGGTTGAGCCTGAGAAGTTGCAGCCTTATCAGACTTTCGCTTCTTGGGGGTTTGCCCCTTAGTTAGTTTAATGACAGGGCCTTCCTTCTGTGTTTCAGGCTTCTTACCCCTTTTGGCTGGCTTGTCAGCCTCTTCAATAGAGCGAATCATGGCTGGCGTAAGCTCTCTTGGACCAGCCGATGGACGCTTCCTGTACTGTTGGAGAACATTACTCGGTGCAGAGATACGATCGAGCATTGCTTCAGGAATGGATCCAATAAAATAAAACTTGGT
Organism: Lactuca sativa; assembly: GCF_002870075.4. Classification (NCBI taxonomy): domain Eukaryota; kingdom Viridiplantae; phylum Streptophyta; class Magnoliopsida; order Asterales; family Asteraceae; genus Lactuca; species Lactuca sativa. Next base: position 111,638,537 of record NC_056625.2, on the reverse strand, counting down.
TGGATCAGTGACAATGATTTTTGTCGTATGAAAGGAAGCAATGGATGAGAGCAGAGAATCCGTCATTATTGGAACACGAAGGCGGTCCATTGCCCAATTGGTGATGATAGACCAGAAACGCCCACATCAGATTTCAGAATGCCTGGATGAAGAGACCAAGCTTTGAACCAACTACTGCCAGATAATAGACCCATAATCTAGGTCAATCCCATGGTACATCCCATACAGCACCGTCATGAAAGATTTGCTCGCACCATCAGAGCCAGCGCTTCGCTCTGAAAGTCCCTTGAAAAGCAATGTAAAAAGGCCATTCCATTGAGGACGAAGGCAGGACTTCTTGAACTTTGTAATGGTGGTTAGGGTTTCGGTATACCCCATCTGATAGAACATAGAAAACAATTGACCAGTGGTAATGGAGTCAGGGTTTGCCAGAGACTAATCTTGAGAAAGACCAATTAGGGCACAGAATCGATGCTTAGAGATGGAGGTCTTCTCATCATGGAGTTCGAAGTGAATTCGTTCATTAATCTTGTCGTAGAAGGCAGTAGAGTAGACAAGAGACAGGCACGACATTGGAACAACTTCGACTTTAGTCAGCCCATCGACGAGCGGTGAGTATTTGAGACACTCAACCACATACAGCATGTAGGGCTCATAGATAAACGGGGTGAGATCGATGATCGGGTTCTGTTGGGGTTTGATGATGAGAAGAGGTTGACAAACTGAAGTATCGTGAACTGAGGATGAGTCTGCCATTGTAGTAGCTTGGAGAAGATGATGAACAATTGCAGAAAATCGCCGATGTTCTTTGAGAGAGATTGGTAAGTGATAAAGGTTGAGAGAGTACCATTCCAATTCCTTTTATACGTAAAAGGAAGAGAGAGAGAAATCCGGCTGAAATCTTAGATTATCTCAAAAATAGCACCTTGACTTGATGGGTGAACAGTTGACATGCCGAAGATGACGCGGGAAAGAGAAAGGACGTTTCCTTTTTACACGCCATTCCATAAAATGCACTTTTTCAAATCGCCAAACCGTTTAGGTAGCCGCTGAGTCAGCTTCCACTTTATCCCAAGCGTTTCTTCAAAATACGTTTGAATCTCTGTTGCCTTTAGCGCTTTATTGAGCAGTCTGAAAAGAACTTAGAGTTTGGAAAATTAAAAATTTTCGTGCATAGGGTGTAAAAGAGAAAGAAATAAAGCAAAATTTAAAGGATAATCTGTGATGTCGGAAGTAGACATAAAACAATGGATTCTGGGCATAAATCACTTCCTTCAAAGTCAAGAGAGACATTAAAGTGCTTGCTTGGTTTCCCATTGAATAACGATCAATAACTTGTTGAGACGTATTGAAAGGCATCTTTTAAAGGTTAAAAAGGGTGGCTTTCACTTCAATTCAGAATTTCGATACTTGACATAAGACCGAAACTGAATGAAGTACTTGTGAGATCATTGTGATCTGTTGAACAAGTAGGTAGGATAAACTTTATAGTGACAAAAGGAAGTAAGGAAATCTCAAAAAAATAAACTGGATCTTTTAGGGTTAGAGAAGCCTTGGTGAGAGGCAAGCTCATAAAGATCACTTAAAAGAAAAAAGATATTTCATTAGGTAACAAGTAAGATCTTGAATATTATAATTCACCGTCAATTCATTAGTGGTGTTGAACTTTCGGTTTCACTTAGTACATAGTGGCATGAAACTAAGATCATGAACACAGTTTTGGTATAACCATAAACCTCAATGGTTAATACTGAAAGTCTCAGGGGTTATATGGGTGAAACAAATTATAATGGAGAAAGATGATGGAGATGGTATAAGAAGCGAATGTACCTCTAATATAAAGAAAAGAAGGACTAAGCAAAAAACTCTAAACTCAATTTGAGTAGAGTAAGGTAGCTCATGATTATAGTGAATTTTATAGCCTGGATTGGGAAAACATGATTGGTATATATCATGTTATTAAGGCTTCACTCAAAATCTTTCGAGGCTTTAGTCAACATACAGCAGCATGCTTCTAGGGACTCCTAACTAAGAAAACCATTTACCTGCCTTAATTTCGCCATCGAGAGTCACACTTATACAAAAAAGAAAACATTAGATAAAAAGAAAAAAAATAATAAAAATAAAATTTGTATTTTGTGAGAATTGACCAATTGAACGAAAGAGAAAAATATTTTTGGATTTTATAAATATAAAAGAAGTATTTAAAAAGTGTATAGAGGAATACAGTCAAAATGCCTTGTTAAAAAAAAACGAACAAGTTTAGAAGGACCGAACCCGAAATAGACTGAACGTTCCGTTCATTTCGGTTCATGGTCAAACTTCACCCGAAATAGACCGAACCCGAAATAGACCGAACGTTCGGTTCATTTCAGTTCGCTCTATTTCGCTTGTTACCTTTATGAAAGCGAAGGCAATTTTGGTACAGATTCGACTTGCATCATTCCTAGGCCTTGTAGAATCTTATTGAATCTTGCTTCAGGTAAGGCCTTCATGAATATGTCTGCCAATTGATCAGTCGTTCTGACGAAGTGAATTTCTACGTTACCATCTTCGACGTGATCCTTGATGAAATGGTACCTCAGTGCTATATGCTTAGTCTTCGAGTGTTGCACTGGGTTGTGCCAAATCCTTATTGCACTTTCAGAGTCACAATATAGTGGGATTTTCATCATGTTTAGCCCGTAATCCCTGAATTGACTTTGTATCCATACGACTTGAGACGTGCAGGATGCTGCAGCAATATATTCAACTTCTGCAGTGGTTAGCGAAACACATGTTTGTTTCTTCGATTGCCAACTAACTAATTTACCATCTAGAAATTGACATCCTCCAGTCGTGCTTTTACGATCTAATCCACAGCCACCTAAATCAGCATCTGAAAATGCTTGAACAAAGAATCCTGAGTTGGCTGGATACCACAGATCGAGAGAGGAGGTCCGCTTCAGATAGCGAAAGATGTTTTTCACGGCTTGAAGATAAGGTTCGCGTGGGTTGGCATGAAATCGTGCACAGTAACAGACTAAGAACATGATGTCAGGTCTACTGGTTGTAAGATACATCAGAGACCCAATCATTTGTCGATAGAGTGTCATATCAGCTGCTGGTTTCTCCAATGAGGGTGTAAGTTTAGATCCAAAGGCCATAGGCACTTTCACTTTGGAGTCTCCCATCATCCCAAATTTGGTTAATAAAGTCCTAGTATATGCTTCCTGACTAATAAAAATTCCTTCGGGTCCCTGTCTAATGTTCAATCCAAGAAAGATGTTAATTGGACCCAATGAGCTCATCTCAAATTTAGTTTCCATCAACTTTCTGAATTCGGCTGTTAAGCTAGGATTCGTGGAGCCAAAGATGATGTCATCAACATAAATTTGGACTATCATAAGGTGGTTACCTTCTCGCTTACGAAAGAAGGTTGGGTCAACCGAACCTTGTTTGAATTTAGACATTTTTAAGAAACGAGTGAGAGTTTCATACCATGCCCTGGGAGCCTGTTTGAGGCCATATACAGCTTTGTCAAGGATATAACAATGATCGGGATACTTCTCGTTCACGAAGCCTGGCGGTTGCTCAACATATACGGTTTCTTCAAGTTCACCGTTGAGGAAGGCACATTTGACGTCCATTTGATACACTTCAAAGTTCTTGTGAGTTGCGTATGCAAGAAAGATACGAGCAGACTCTAATCTTGCAACTGGAGCGAAGGTTTCTTCATAATCGATTCCCTCTTCCTGACAATATCCTTTGACCACCAGCCTTGCTTTTTTACGAATGACATTCCCTTCCTTGTCCATCTTGTTTCTGAATACCCATTTGAGACCGACAACCGAAACATCCTTTGGAGTTGGAATAAGACGCCATACCTTGTTTCTTTCAAACTCATTTTATTCATCTTGCATGGCTTGAACCCAGTCTGAATGATCAAGAGCTGAGTTAACAGTCTTCGGTTCAACTTTGGAAACGAAGGAATTGAACATACAAAAATCGACTTTTGAAAAGAGTACAGCCTGTTTCTCTTTGATTTGAGAACGAGTTAACACTTTTTCTGAAGATTCCCTGATAATTTGACTTTGAGGGTGATCTTTGGTCCATTTGATGAGTGGAGGAAAATTTGGATCATAGATAGGATCCATTTCAGCATTGATTTCTTCCTCTAGTTCAGACAGAATATCATCATTACCGACATTGGTGTTCTCCCCCTCGAAGAATGCCTCCTGTTCAGGACCAGTGTTGGTATCCCCTTCTGTGGTTGGAATTTCAGTAGAGCTTGAGGTATTTGGCAATGAGTTCTCCCCCTGGAATGAAGATCCTTGATCGTGATGAGGAGTTGGACCCTCCCCCTCGACATTAGGACGGTCACATGAAGGTTCGCTTGCTTCTGCCCTTTCGGTTTCTTTTGATTGATCATTAGCCATCTTTTTAGTAGCGTCGTTGATAACTTGTTTCAGATTATCAACTTTGTGGTCTTTTGCGGTTGATTCAGAATCAATCGCCTTTTGAGGCTCATCAAACAGGAGCATGAATTGGTCGAAAAGATTCGAGATAGAGATAGTAACTTGACCATTCTTTGGAAAGATCTCTTGCGATGCATCTTCTGTTTATTTCATATTCTTAACATAACTATCGTCAAAGGTGACATAGTATGTTTCTTCAATTTTCTTTGAGCGTTTATTGAGAACTCTATACGCCTTGGAGTTCAAAGAGTAACCTAAGAAAATTCCTTCATCAGCCTTAGCATCAAACTTGTTTCGATTCTCTCTGGAGTTGAAAATGAAACATCTTGAACCGAACACATGAAAGAATTTCACATTTGGTTTTCGATTATTCAAGATCTCGTAAGGGGTAATGGAGAACCACTTATTCAAATATGATCTATTTTGAGTATAACATGCAGCAATTGCATCAGCCCAGAAATACAAAGGTAAGGACGTGAAGCATAGCATAGTTCGAGCTGCTTCACACAGGGATCGGTTTCTCCTTTCAACAATGCCATTTTGCTGTGGAGTATAAGGGGCTGAGAAATTGTGAGTCGTCCCCTTTTCAACAAGAAAATCTTCAAAATCTTTGTTCTTGAATTCCAAGCCATTGTCGCTCCTCACATTACGAACTACCTTTCTTAGTTGCGTTTCTATCTGTTTAATAAAGAGCTTAAGCTTTGGAGTGGCTTCAGACTTTTGCTTGAGGAAGAATACCCATGTAAATCTTGAGAAATCGTCCACAATAACCAGAACGTATTTGTTTCCCCCAATACTTTCGATGGACGATGGACCACATAGATCGATATGAAATTACTCCAATGGTTTTATCACCTTAGTATTGATAATAGAAGGATGACTCTGCCTACTCTACTTTCCTATTTCACATGTTACACAATGATGTTCTTTATCAAATTTTAGAACTGGAAGACCTCGAACATGATCACCCAAGACCAACTTGTTGATATCCTTGAAATTCAGATGAGATAGTCTTCTATGCCATAACAAGCTTTCATCAGAGTGAGCCTTTGTGAGTAAGCACACAGTTGGTTTACCTCGAATTGGGTTGAGATTCAAGGGATACATTTCACCCGTTCGCTTTGACTTCAACATAACGTTGTTTGTTTTCTTCTTGACAATCTCTGAGCCTTCATCGTCGAATGATACTTTCAATCTAGTGCCAAACACCAGCTGTGATACACTGATAAGATTGTGTTGAAGTCCTTCAACATAACCTACTTTCCTTATAGAGAACTCGCCATTAGTGATCATTCCATAGCCTTTGATAGTTCCAAATGAGTTGTTGCCGTACTTTACAATGCCACCATCTTTGAGAGAACGAAACTCCCTCAGTTCCTCCTTCCTTCCTGTCATGTGATGTGAGCAGCCACTATCGATGTACCATTCTTCGGCAAACTGCTCGTCACGAATAACCTGCAAAATATTAAGCAGATTTAGGAACCCAAAGTTTCTTGGGTCCTTGTGAGCCTTTTACAGGACAGGGAATAGTAAGAGAAATATCAACCATGTATGTGCGTTTAACTAAAGTTGTTTCATCTTATCTTTTAATGGTGAAAACTTTAAATTTAGTTGATTTAGTAGGACTGGAGTTTGTGGTGTTAACATTAGTATTTTTTTTATTCTCTTTTGGAAGATTGTTATCTTCAGGATAGAGTTTTCCTTTTCCCTTTGAAGTAATTGAAGGACAAGAATTTGAATGGGAAGAGTTAAACTCAGAAGTGACTTTGGAATCCCTGTTTTTCTGATTGGACTTGTATGGATGGGGACCGAAACCACTATTTCGGTTGTAATTGGATGAAGGACCGAAACCGCTCTTTCGTTTGTTGTTGGATGGGGGACCAAAACTACTCTTTCGGTTGTTGTTGGATGAAGGACCGAAACCGCTCTTTCGGTTGTTATTGGATGAACGACTGAAACCGTTCTTTCGGTTGTTATTGGTTGAAGGACCGAAACCGTTCTTTCGGTTGTTATTGGGTGAAGGACCAAAACTCTCGTTTCGGTTGTTTTCAGTCGAGGGACCGAAACCACCCTTTCGGCTCCTATTGGTCGAAGGACCGAAACCATCTTTTTGGCTCCTTTCAGTAGAGGGAACAAAACCATTCTTTCGGTTTGTATTGTGGTGAGGACTGAAACTGCTCTTTTGGTTTATTCCCGACGTGGGACCGAAACTTCCCTTTTGGTTCCTTGAGTCTTCTTGTGATTTGTGCTTCCTTTCTATCCTTATAAAGCCAGGATTTTGGGAATTCCAAAACTATTTTCTTTCTGAGAGATTCTTCTTGTATCTCAGATTTCTTTGATGCTTTCTATCAGCCACCTATTTTGGATTTCTGTGAATGTTGCCCTTTCTTTTCGAAGTATGAGCACAACACTCACTTTTTTCCGAATATGTATCACTAGCGGTTTGCATCGGTTCGTCCAATGGGGTTTTAGTGCCACTTGTGCTCGGCACATCATACTTTGTAGGCTCATTTAGTGGTTCGGGTATGTATCTACCTTTCACTCTCCATGAAGTTTTTTTGAGACAGACCCTTCGTCTCATCAGCGTTGTCTATTGGGGCCGACCAGAAAATTTTGTCACATCCGCCAGCATTGTCTTCTTCTACCATAGTTGTTAACTCTGCAGTTTGTTGTGGAGTAACACCTGGTACTGTGTAGACTTGATTTGGAGTAGTTTGTACCTTTTGGTACACAATAGCTTTAGCCTTGAGAACTTTGGTTTTGTCGGTAGACGAGCGAGCAAACTCAATGGAGTTTTCAGAAATCAGGTTCTTGTGTGACTTAGGTTCGCTTTTGACAAATTCAGAACAGTCCACCAAATCCTCTACAGAGATTTCACTCAGATGATCATCCTCATTAAGTTCAGATGCGTTTTCAACATCAATTTTATTTTCTGAACTTAACTTGGCATTTAAAGAGTCAATTTTTTGTATAGTTTCGGTTCTTAATTTCAATCTATCATTTTCGTCCGACAGATTTTTGAGCATGTCCTTGTGGTCTTTGGACTTTATGTAGGATTCAATTTTGTCCAGACCAATCTTATATGCTGGAGAGACTTCGTCAGAAGATACAACGCTTTCACGTTTGTAGGCTTCAGCATCGATTTCATCCTCCTTTAATTCAAGGAATGGTAAAATCATGCGATGTATCTTCTTTCCTATTTCACAATCAAGATGCAACTGAGTGTTGTTAAAATAGTCTCTTAGCAATTAAACAAAACACATTTCGCTGTTTAAGAAGTTTAAGATTGTCTCTTTGCAAATAAATAGAATCATCCTTAGACCTAATTAACTCCTTTTCCTTTTGCTCGATCCACATCCTTCGTTCCTCACTCTTTCATGAAATCCTGCTGATTTCATCAGTTAGATTAGAATTTGTGACATGGGTTTGGGTGAGACTGCTACTTATGTTCGAGAATTTTGACTTTAAGTTATTTAATTCCTTTTCATAATTAGTAACATGTATTTTTAGAGAAGCAAGAATATTTTGTACCTTTTTGATCAACTCATCACATTCGTTGATCTATGCACTGACAGGCTTGCCAGCAAAACACATATCCTCTCGCTCCCTTTCATCTTCGACTCCCCCATCGGTTGTATATCCTCTGATTTGGGACACACCCTCGGTCTCCACAAAGCTGTTGGGTTTTGAGCAATCTAACACTTCCTAAGTGTGCATGCAACCCTAATAAACCTTGGATCTATGTTTTCTTCTAAAATACATGCAAATAATAATTTCCAAGGTTTCTTCCTAACTAGCATAGCATAAGGATTATGAATCATAAAACTACTAGTAGAAATACATACCTTTTGATGGTGGTTGATTGCTTGGAGTTTGAGAGCCGAGCACCAATAGTGTGAATGCCTCAAATGGAATCACAAATCACCACAAACACTTGGAAAAACTTTGAGAGAGTAGTATACTTTCTTGTGGAATCGGCCACCACTAAGTCTCATACTACTAGTGTCACATTTCTTGCATCATATGCTTCTTTATATAGTGTGCATGGTTAGGGTGAAACCCTAATAACCCATGTCTTTTCCTTTCCAAGGATCCATGGGTTAAAAGATCCATGGATCATCCATGGACTTCCATACTAGCTTAGCCCATTAACAAATGAGTATTAGCCCACACTATATAAAATATAATAGCCCATAATTTAATCAGTCTTCTTTTTAATCTCTAAATTAATTCATAATTAATTTAAGACTAAAACTAATTAAATAACATGACTTCATATTAATATATTATAACTTATAATATATTAATAAATCGTAAGTATACAATTCTCATAAAATTATCCATAAATCGTTTGGGTGAAGTGCAACCCAAATGGACCATGCCGGGTCGGGTCAAGTATGTACCAAATAAGTTATGGACTTAGACACCTTATCCAACAAAAGCATCTTCCTGTTGCATGTCCTTCTTTTGCCAGCATAGCCTTTCCATGAGTTGGCTTCCTGACTTCATCATCCTCAGAATCTGTGGACCAGACCTCCACACCACCAAATTCATCATTGTTGTTTGTATCCTGCACAATTAAAGCATTCATGGTAGTATTGTTAGCAGCAGACTTTCTTTTCTTGATTTCCTCAAGTCTTCTCAGGAGACTCGCTTCCTCATCTTCTTCATTCATCTTCTCTTCTTTCTTTCTCAGCATACAGTCTTTAGCAAAATGATTCTTGCCTCCACATTAATGGCAGTCGAATCCTGAGTCTCCTCCAACTTTTGCTTCCTTCTTTGACTCTTCAAACTTTGACCCCATCTTCGGTTCCTCTTTGATCTTTTCGGCGCTTTAACTACCCTGCCAGTTTCGGTTCTTGTTAGCTGAGAATTTCTTCTTAATGAATTTTCTGGGATTGGACACCGTCATGGCGTATTCTTTACCGGTTAGATCATAATTGGCAAGATCCAATTCCTCTTCTTCTTCAACCGAACTCTTTCCTTTAGAGACAAGAGCTAAAGAACCCAGACTGGAAACCACATTCGTTTCCTTAGATAAAGCACTCTCATGGGATTTCAAAATACCCACTAGTTTTTCCAGAGAATATGACTTGAACTATTCATGAGCTTTAACTGTTGACACAACAGCCATCCATTTGGGTCTGAGGCCATTCATGAAAGTAACTTTTTGTTCGATAATTTTCCTTTCAATCCCATGCTTTATCATCTTACTTAAAAGATGATTGAAGCGATCAAAAGTTTGAATAAGTTTCTCTTCAGGCTTCTGCTTAAAGTCACCAAAGTCAGACAACAAGAGAGTTTGGATTGAATGTTCCAAATCTTCGTCAGTGGAGTATAATTCTTTCAATCTATCCCATATCTCTTTAGTTGTAGCACAAGAACTTACTAAATGAAACGTATCTGACTGCAGCGCAAACCTTATCATCCTTAGGGCCTTGATGTTGCATTGAAACTTCTCCTTCTCATCCTGAGGAATATCTTTGACATCATTGACAAGCTGATTGTACTCTTTCTGTGTTTTAACAATCTTAGATGTGCTTGAGTGAGCGAATGGGCCTGCAGTAATCGCTTCCCAGATTAAGTATCCATTATCCTCCGATCCAATCACGTAATCTTCAAAGTGATGCGTCCAAACTTCATAGTCTTTTGTATACAAGATTGGTATTCTTGTTGTAGACCCTATGCTGTTGGAGATATTGATCGGATTGGTTTGTGAATCATCCATGGACATCGTAAAGACTTTTGATCGATAACCTGTAAAAGATCAGACTTGTAATATATCGTTAGGGTTAGATCAACTATTAATGAGATACGTCAATATAGAGTGACGGCTCAATTAATATCAATCAATGCGGAATTAAAAACCCTAATAACTTCTTCGACAGAAGAGATGTGTAAGAATTACACAGTCTCCTGCTCTGATACCAATTGATGAGAATTAAACTCTAGATCGATTAGATCTTTCATAGGTATGAATATTGAAATCAGACAAGTCAAGAACAGCAAAAGAATGAACACAGAATAGAGTCAAATGTATGCTTATGATTCAAAATAAAGTCACGCCTCAACAGAGCTCGATGAAGAACTTCCACTGTAGAGGCGAGCTAGGGTTTACAAAACTTTAGAGAAAATAAACAATGAAAGCGATAACTTCTATGTCTGCATGCATGTAGCTTATATACTATACCCGAGTACAAAAATATGCATGGTTGGACAGGCCCAATACCGGCAATCAAAACTGGGCTAAGGACCGAGCCCATGACGCAATCTAATAGACCCAACACCTCCTACTTCTTACATGGGACGACCAAAACCATTGGGACCTCATTTTTCTCACTCAAGACCTCTCCTAAGGTCTGGAAGGACAGCTAGTCTCGACCAACTCGCATCATGCATCAAGATGAGGTTTTTGGGACAAGAATGGTGTCAAAACTCCACAACACATAGATCTACACAATATGATTGTCAAGCAAGAGACTTTATACCTCAAAAGGGCTCCAAAAGATGACGCCTTTCCAGATCTACGAGCTCCAGCCACCCCACTCCTTCCTTGACAACTTCCTCTTTCTTCTTCTAGGCTCTCCTTTGCCAAACCAAGCTTTCCAATGTCAAATACCCACAACAATGGAGAAAGAACGGCTTCTTAGGGTTTTCTGAGGGTAAGAGGGCAGATATGGAGGCTGGGTTTGGAACCATAAGGTTCCTTATATAGTGGCTAGCCCTAAAATTAGGGTTTCTAGATATTGGACGTACGCTGGGCGTACATCCTGTACGCTGGGTGTATGCCCCCAACACCCACGTTCATTTAATCACTCTACGTTGGGCGTAACCCATCCTTACCCTGGGCGTACCCACGTGTGTCCCTTGCATGCATGGCCTTTCCTTGCCAACTCTTTCTAATAAGTGTCATAAGTGACAATACCTTGAAAGTGCCATAGCTCCTTTATTCTAAGTCCGTTTCCGACGAACTTTATATCCACGAAAAGGTGGCGAGAAGCCCTATGCTTATAGCAACACTCCCCGACCCGAAACCTTCTCGAATAAAACCCATTGCCCATAAAAGACCGAAATGCCCTTACTCTTTTGATCTCGGGGAACCATAATTAACTACTCTTAGAACAGGGCATTACAGATCTCTTCGGGAGTAGCAGTGTTGATGTTGACTTCTTTCATCTCCCTGTCGAGGACATACTCCTTGTCCTCATAACGAGTAACCATTCAAATGTTGCGGATCCAATCGTTGAAGTTGGACCCATCAAAAATCACCCTCCAACACAAATTCATGAGTGAGAATGAGTTGGAATAGGTCGAGCCAGAAGCGTTGCTGTTGTTTGAAGTAGACATCTGAAATAGAAAAGAGACAAAGTTTGATTAGATAAGAATCCCCAATTAAACACCCAAATGTGAAATTAGGGCTAGGATCCAACAACATTATTTGCAATTTAGAATAGGAATGTCGTAATCTAAACAACAAATAATTAGAAGGTAAGTGAATGACGATTCACTAATTTCTACCATGAAAAACGAAAAGGAAACTAAGTTTTAAATGTATTGAAAACTCCTAGATCTTTTAAGATTCAATGAACTTTTCAATGGCATGTTTAAAGCTCGATATGCCCTTTAATTTTGTGATGAGGATACCGAGGATCACCAACAAGGTGTGAATAACCATGCAAATATACTTGGTACTCTCGATGATACAACTCACCTAATCAATGTGCCAGTTAACCACACACGCTCCATTGATCTATGATAAACATCGGGTCACCCTTTGCCAGCATTGCTAGTCCATATTAGTGTGTCGGTTATCCACGCACGCTCCACTAACGACTTGACAAGGGTACAAAGTGTAATTTCATGCAATAGCGTCATTTCACATTTTTATTAAAGTAACTAAGATTGGAAATTTTTTATATAAACATTTAGTTACTTTATTGACCATTATACTTTTAATGAGGTATTAGTTGCCTTATCCTAACCGTTCGGCTAACTACCCTCCACCAATCAAGGAAGTGGTGGATGAGAGTGGACACCCATTAAACTGCCATTTTATAGGCAGCAACCTTATACCCCCTTATAGATCGGCTTCGTGAATGAGGCCTACTAACGGTAAGACTAGCATTAATCTTATATATATATATATATATATATATATATATATATATATATATATAATTATTCTTATAATATTATAATAGTATGAGGGTTGAATTTTAAACTTGTAAAATTCTAGTGTTTAGAATTTAAATATTTCAAAACTAAACTTTTTAATTAAAATTTTCAATTCCATAACTTGATGGCAATTTTTGAAACTTTTCAAAACATCTTTTAGATCAAATTTGAAAATTATTAATTAATCTTATTATTAATATTTATCACATAATTTGACCTAATCTTTTCCTTAACAAGATAATTCAAATAAAAAATACAAATAATCATGTTTATCTTATAAAACAAGTAATTATCTTATTTTTGACAATTATCCTTCAATTAATTGGGATAATCAATACCATATTGAAAAATTCTAGTTTTATCAGTTAAAATCGTTTATGGTAACTATCCCAACTCAATTTTAGTCAAAATCTCGAAAAATCAGCCACCAGACGAGCCGACTCGCCGAGTCACAGAACTGGACTCGTCGAGTAGCCCTGACTCGTCGAGTTCATCTGGTGACTCGACGAGTCCATCAGTCAGAAGCATAATTTTTCGAGTTTTGAGCTTGAACAAGTTATCTATGCATCAAATACAAAAGAGAAACGATCTAGGATCTGATACCATTGATGGGTTATGAGCAAAACAACATTCCTATGGTGTTCATGCAAACGCTAATTGCTTGGATCTAGTTTTTCTATTTGTACATGCAATATTGTCCAAGACTTGTAAACCCTAATCTAGCATACAACAAAACTTTGAATCAACATAAATAAACTAGTAAGAATGTTACCTTTGATTGATGCTTGAAGATCTTTAGCTTATGAGAACCTAGCACCTCAAATGTGATGCCTCTAATGAATCAAAAACACCAAAGCAGGTTGGAAGATCTTGGAGAGAGGGGAAAGGCTCAAAATCGGCTCTTGGATCTCTAGGGTTCAAGTGGTAGCCGAAATATGAAGCGTAGGGGTCCTTTATATATATATATATATATATATATATATATATATATGTGTGTGTGTGTGTGTGTGTGTGTGTGATTGGGGTTTCAGTCAAAGTCCTTATCCGGTTACTTAGCCACCAAGCAACCCATAAGAACCTTCTGGATCCCTATCTTAGACGAAATCTTATGGGCTATCCATAAGGATTTCGTCCACCTTATCCCTAGGGTTTCTCAACTTACTTTGCAACTATCCAATAATTACAATTTTAGTACCTAAAGTTTAATTAATCTCTTTTGATCACAAAGTTTTAACTCTTAATTAATTCTTGACCAATATTGACTAAACAAATATGATTTCTCCTTTAATATATTTTTCATATAATATATTAATAAACCATAATAATCTCTTTCTCCATTAATCATGCAGTCAAGTTTCTCTGATGAAGGCAACCCAAAAGGACCATGGTACAACCGAGTCAAGTACATACTAAATATACTATGGACATAGACACTAATCCAACAGGAACATGACTCATGTGCGATTTTCTTGGACATACATACATCCCGGGCGGTGCCCACACCATGTTGTCGTTTTTCACTTAGTTAGGTAATATACTTTGGTGTATTTTCTTCCAAACCTCACTAAAGGGTTCCTAATTATTCTAATGTATGAAAGAAGTTCTAGTAACTTATTTTAATACTTATTCAAATATTATTACATTAATGAATTAATGATTAAAGGCATTAATGTTTCAAAAGTTTGAATGAACTTGGTAGATGTTACCATACTTCCAAATTAGCCTTTAAGCTTTATTTAGCCTCATAGATTCATCTAGGTTAGTTCTAATTATCATAATATACTTGAATGACATCTTAATCATGATTTTACCTTTTTGAAAATGTCATTATATAAGGATCCATGACTCAAATGTGATGATCGAGTGATTTGAGCAACTAAAAGGTTGATTAAGTTACATTGGAATCATATAAGCTTCCACTGCTCACTAATCCCTTTATAAACATAGATCATCACCCAACGAGTTTTATTTTGACTTACTGAATCAATATTTTGAAATTTCCATGAGTTTCAATATATTAGAAATTAAGTTAATTCATAAGTAGAGCATGAATCACCATTGGTGTTACAATTGGAAAATACAAGTTAGAGTAAGGGTGAAGAAAATAAATTTACATGTGTAATGGGTTTAATTGAAGATTTATAATTTAATGTTCGAAGTGATAAGTGGTTATAGAATTTGGAAAGCAAGGACGAGTTAACGGTTAATCTTACGAGAAAATAGATCTATGATTTTATTCTTTCGAATGGACGTTACTCGACTAGGTGGAATTTCTTCGTCCCACATAATCTGTCTTTTTCTCTTTCTATCTTATCTCGGATCCTTCTCATACTCTATTCTCTCTCTCTCCCTCTCTCTTTCTATCTCTCTCCCAAACCCCCTCTCTCTCTCTCTCTACCTTTCTCATACACTTCTTTCTACATCTCTTTTTCTTATCCTTTACTCTTATATCATCTCGTATCTCTATGCTCTTTTCATCCTCTATGAATTCCCTTCTCATACTCTTGCTCTACTCTTTTCATGTCTTATACTCTTGGCATTCCTAACTAATACTCTACTTACACTTCATCTATATATTCTCAACATCTCATATTTCATCACTTTGTTCTCATTTATACCCAATAGTCCAATCGCCCATGGGAACTTCACTTGTATTATACAGGAGAAACATAACACTAACGTTACCAAGTACTCTTATCCAAACTTGACCCCGTACCTTGATCCCTCACAGATCCATCATCAATATTCTTTTCTTGAATACCTCACAGATTCCTTACTCTTAATCCCTCACAGATTATCTCTGAGTTCTTAAAGAAATATCTTACCTTGTCCTAGTCATGGAATCTTTCTTCTTTCTTATCTAACCATACACAATCTCATGACCATAGGAATCATTTATCTACATCCCCAAAAGGACCATACTCGTATTCCCGTAGGAATCATACTCTTTATTCCCATAGGAATCATACTCTTTACTCCCAAAGGAATCATACTCTTTATTCCCAAAAGAATCTCTAGTATGTTATCATAGGGATCATCTTTCTACACTTCTCTAACTCTTTTATGTGCATGACTCATCACATAACACTTGTCACATGAACATTCTATCTCTTTATCTCCTTAAGAAATCTTATAATACTCATCTAGTACTTAATCTCTATCTTCTTCTAACATCTCTTAGGTATTCTACACAATATCATTAGCATCTACACTTACATACATACTCCTTCTCTTGATTTATAATACACGTAATCATAATCTATATTTTCTTATGTATTTAACAAATACCATTCTCATCTAAACTTACACACTCTAGGTACATGTATATGCTCTAATACATATTTTTAAACGTATACCCCTTACATACTCTAAATATACGTATATGCTTAGATACATGCTTTTAAATGCATATTCTTAGTCTATCTGCATGTAATAACTTGATGGCATTCACTTAGTGACATACTTGCATATATATATATATATATATATATATATATATATATATATATATATATATATATATATGTACAAACACACACACACATAAACATACATACATACATAATCTATTACGAGAGTGATTGATAGCTCACCTTGTTAATTGGTGACGACTAACTATTGTTAGGATCGCTACTATCCCAAACATGCTCAACATAGAAGAACAATGAGGTTCCATTTTCTGAAACCAATTGGTGATATAAGGGATTACCCATTTCCTTATATGCTAGCATCTAGTTATTGTTTTTGTCGATGTGGGATTGGGTTTGCACCCAACAATCCTCCCCTCAAACCCAAGTTCCGCCCTTGGCCTTCCATCAACGACTGTTCATCAGATCCAATCCTTTTTCATACCGCTGATACTCTCAAGACACGCTCACCTGACTTGGTCCACCAGGACAACTTTCGATACAAGACTTCAGTGTCAACTTCGTTGGACCGGAAATTACTGGGGATTGCACCACCTGCGCTGACCACATCATTCTTGTGTCGACCGCAACTATGATACCACTTGTTAGGATCGCTACTATCCTAAATATGATCAACATAGAACAACAACGAGGATCCATTTTCTAAAACCAATTGGTGATAGAAGGGATTACCTATTACCTTATATGCTAGCACCTAGTTTTTCTTTTTGCTGGTGTGGGATTGGGTTTGTACCCAACAACTATCCCTTTTTCTTCAATTCTTCCATTGATGCATCTTTGCTTCGCCTTCTTTGCTCTTAGACCTCTTCATTTACATAATCAAGTTTCTTAAAACTTGTCTTAGCCTATTAAGAGCTTAATGACTTTCTTATGTTAAAATGACCTCTCAATGGATTAATATTCTATCTTTTCATTTTGTACTTATAAATCTAATACAAAAAATGAATTAAGCATCTGATACTGCCTAATTCATTACACTATATTATCTAATGCATCAATTCGACATTACCACTAGTTATGGGTTGAAACTCTAACTCTCAATGGGTTGATTTCACAATGGAAATCAGCCACAAATATTGATCAAATCTTCTAAACACTCTTAATAGCATCATATACAAGCCATAGGTTGATCAAACCATGCATTCTCACTAATCTGACATGTTCACCATTAAAGCTTAAAGCTTAATGGAGAAATCATTACCTTATTGTGGAGAGGATGATAATCCTAGCAATCTACCATCTCTAGCTTGTCTTGGCATCATCTTGGCACAAAAATTGCCCAATGGAAGCTCTCTAACAATTGGGGGAAGAAATGGTCTGAGAATGAGCCCCTAACCCTTTTAATTTGTTCTCTGATAGTGAAACCACACCGTGGTGCGTGCTCTTAAGCCGTGGTCAGCCTCTTACCGAGCCACAATGCCTATCCCCCATAGCAACCTATTTTGGCCACCACGCCATGATACCCAAATGCCACGCCATGTTACAAATTACGTTTCTTTCCACTCACGGTAAGAAGTATCGTCTGGAACCTCTTCATCATTACCATGTAGTGGCAACCTTTTCACCGCGTTGTGGTGGCTGCTTGACAACAACCTTTATGGCTGATTCCACTCTAGCTTTGGGGACAATTTCTTCCAATCTTCTAACATGCATAACTTCTTCATTTATAAGTTGTTTTCTATGATCTTTATATCCATGCGAAGGTGTGGATGAGTTGTACAACTCTGTTAAGTCATTTATTATTGATATTAATATGGGTCTTAATCTTCTAAATCACAAATATGTCCTAAAAACATAAAATTTCCCGTTTTATCCTTTTGGCCAAAATGCATCTTCTCATGTATTTCTTCTCTTGAATTCACTTATCGAATATCAGCCTAGTGACTTAAACTTATCTTGGCCATTTCCATGAAGTCACAACTTCATAAACTTATAAAATTCTTCATAATGACCAAATTACCCTTTTGGTTAATATTTGACTAAAAGTCAAATCTCTTTAAATTTTGGGTTCTTACATTATAGCTTGGAGAGAATTGTTGAATAGGTTCCCAGCTAGGCCGAATTTAGACTAAAAAGGTGTTGATGTTCTCTTGGTTTTAGGATATACTTGTTCCAACCAAGTAAAATATCTTGATTATTTATTTTTGAATTCTGACATTATAGTTAAAACACTAAATGCAATTACTACCAAGCTGGATTTGTAGGTTTCAGGGTTTGGAGAGTTTCATGAGATAGTTTCATGGATGGCTTCCTTGCGGATCAATATCTATCAAAGAAATGTTGTTGAAGCGATAGTATTTGCTACCTAATGGATGCTTTGGCACTGTAGATATGCTATTATTTTTTATGATAATAAGTAAAGAAATGAAAAAAAAGTTGTTAGTATCAATTAAAAAATTGACGTCTTATTGTTTAATAATAGAAATCATAAACTCTCTTTTGATAGGGTTCACCGGTTTCAAAAACCGATTAACGTTATTATATTTCCTAGCCTAGCATCTTGCTAGTTAGGGGCTGTTTGGTAGAATCTGGAAGATTCATATCTGAATGATATAGATGTCTGGATAATACAGAGGCTCTTTATGAATCTGTATCTGATCGATAAACTGACGTTTGGTTAGGCATCTGAACGCCTGCCTCTTAACAAGGAAAATTACCATTTTAACCCTCTAAATTATTTTTTGCATACAAAATAAACACCACCGTACAACATTCAAATTAAATATCATACAACTGTTGGGTTTTGAGCATTCTAACACTCCTAAGTGTACATGCAACCCTAAATACCTTGGATCTATGTTTTCTCTATTATACATGCAAATAAGAACATCCAAGGTATAATCCTAATCTAGCATACAAAAACAATGAGTGTAGCAAGATAGAATACATACCTCTTTGATGTAGAAAGTCTTCATGAAGCTTGAGTGCCTAGTGCCCCAAGTGTGACACCTCAAATGGAATCACAATCACCAAAACACTTGGAGTAACTTGAGAGAATTCTACAACTCATGAAATCGGCTAGCCCTTTCACTTCACACCCTAGTGGCCGATTTTGGTCAAGAATAAGATGCTTATATAGTTAGGGTTACACCATGTAAACCCTAATTGACATGGCCTTTCATTTCCATGATCCATGGGTACAAATACACCATGGAGCATCCATGGACCATCCTATGGGTTTTAGCCCAACTTGATTATCCATGGAGCATTAGCCCACTATACAAGTATGGATGATTTACACAATCAACCCATATATTTAATTAGTCTTCTTTTGATCACTTAATTAATCCTAGATTAATTCTTGATCAATACTAATTAAATAATCTTATTATTCTTATTATTAATATACTAGAACTTATAATATATTAATAACCATAAGTGTCTTATTTCTCTCATTATAGTCTATCCAAGTGCATGATGCCATGCAACCCAAATGGACCATGTCGGGTCGGGTCAAGTCTTACCAATTATAGTTATGGACTTAGACATTAATCCAACAGTCTCCCACTTGGATAAGTCTAAAACTATTATTGCGTATGACTTCAGGAACCAACTGGCAATCGTAGCTCTCAAAAGCTTCTGTCGAACTCTGACCTTGTAGATGAACTCTGACCTTTGTCAATGACTTGTCCATTAGATAAGGGATCATATATTCCTCCATTCTAGATATCATATGGACTGAGACATGGATTATAATCATTCTCTCTGTCCATTTGTTGTTTCCCGATTTCTGATTTATGACGACTGACTAAATGAACAAATCAAATCAGTCCTGGCCCGGCCGAGCACTTCCATTTGTCATCATCAAATCATCGAGGGGCCCACAGATATCGCTTTTATCCCGAAGGTAAAAGGAATGGATAAACTTCGACTCATATGGCTTGTTCTACTACTTGTTGAATCATACACAAAAGCATGTTTTATAGCACCGAGTTACCAAATGCGTTTTCGTGCAATCAATGTACAACCAACTCATAGTAACAACTCATATCTCTAGGTTTGAAGAATATAAGATATTATCGTCTCATCATCACTCGTGATAAAATCCATGAAGTGATTCCAATGAGCGCGGGTTGAATCCAATACTCAGAACTTATGAGCACTCATGAGTGTTGTAGCCCTTTGTCCAACACCTTAGACCTCTACAAGCCAACCCATGACAGACTTAATTCATATCTACTTCCAATCATATGACCGACTGTGGATGGTTTGAATAACTTAGTCATTCCGGAAGAATAACCTAGTTTATTCGGGAAGTCAAAACATGCAAAATGAAACACAATAATAATTGAATCCAATATGGTATCAACCCTTTGAACATAAATAAAACACCTTTTATTTATCACCATATGATTACACATTATTCATTGTATACTGTTTCAGCTATCAACTTTATTCTTGAATTTAAAACAATAGTTGTCCCATGCTCCAAGCATGCACACTATGTTTTCTAAACACTAGTCATGCCATACACCAAGTATGCATACTATGTTTGTCTATGATCTTTACTTTGTGAACTAGATCCATTGAACATAACTTCAATGATTCTCTTTTCACACTCCCAAATCCTTACTGCAAATGCAAGAATTCCAAATTCATGCCATTTACTGAAATCTGTTAGATTCTAAACTTATATGCATTGAACCTCTTGTAATGATTATGCCCAAAGTCAGAAAGACTTGACAACAATCATTACAGAGTATTCCAAAGGAGATCAGCTCCTTGGAAACATCCTTCTTGCATTAAGTTTCCTAATCTTGAAAATTTCTAACTTTGAAACATTTCCAGATTCCATTTTTTACTATCACTTCTGAACACGAGTTGCCTCCTTACAGACTATGTCAATATGGTCCTTCCAGAATTATCACTATACTTCCAACTGTCCTTGAGCAACCAATCTTTGGTAAACCTTAGATTGTCCTCGACAATTGTTTAATCCTTTTAGTCATATCCAGTTCTAAACCTTTTCCCTTCTTAATGCCCTAGGCATTTGGAAAATTTTAGAAAGGATGAATATAGCACATGTAATCGATCCTATATCCGAAGCATATGGGAATCGATTCATGATGTCTCACATAAAGACTAAACCAGTCTTTTTGCTATAACATTTCCATTTTTATTTGCCAAGTTCTCATAATTCAGATTATGAAAAGGGATGCCGTAATCATAATCGAATTTTAGAACGTAAATAATGGACCCATATGCAGAATTTCCCATATACAGAATTTCCTTATGTTGAGCCATTCCAACATGAAATTCATATATATATCCTTGACTAAATGATTAAAACCTCACGATCTAAGCTTATAGATTTGAGATGAAGTATAATTTCCTCTCCCTTAATTATAGCAAAACAACTCTTTCCCAATTGAAACTTTTGTTTTCTATAATTAACATTGCTAACTTGCAATACTTATCATAATTATCATGCTCCCACTAACACGATGATTATTAGCATAACACTTATGCTCCCACTAGCTTTGACATGTACTCAGAAATCAGCTGACTTTCTTACCAAAGTTCAGATTTCTGATACTAGATTGTTTTGATAAAACTTTATCAAAATCATACACCTTCCCTTAGATAGCACACTTGTGTGTCTAAACCATTATGAAGAGGGATGTCGTAATCATAATGGTTAGACCTTTTTGCCACTTCTCACAAGTCCAGGTTAGTGTGCCGGTAAACCACACACGCTCCACTAACGACTTTGAGAATTCAAATATAACAATTGCTATCTAGCTAAAATCTACTTAGTGAAAGTGTTTCCTCACCATCATTTTCATGAATCAGAGAGAAACCTTATGACACTTAGATTTAATGGTGTATGTGTTCTTATCCATGTGAATTGTCAAAACCATAGACACAAGACAAGGATAATGACAAATCCACACTCATATGGATTGAACTCAATCTTAATTTCTTGCCACCTGGCAGCTCAAGGGCCTGCCATTGCTTCCAAGTTGTTGTGCAACACATTGAGAACTCTAAGAACTCATATGCAAAGCCAACTTTAACTGGAATGGGCACAGAATATGTCAACACGATAGGTTATAAACCTCAAGTTGTGTGACATTAAAGAACTTCAAGTTTTATTCTTGATTAGTTCTTGAGACTTTCAAGACCTTTAAGACTCCCACTGTCCTCTTGACATATAAGACTCCCTTGTCAAACATCCAAGAGATAGTGTGGATTCTAACCAAGACAAACACTTCACACAATTGGCCTAAGTTGGTCTTTGTTTTCTCAAGACTTTGACACCCAACTCTCCCGGCTTGTCAATATGTGACTACATCTCCAAGATGTGACCACACATAGACCTTGCCTTGCCAATAGGGCTTGAGTGACCTTAAACTTTTCAAGAACTTGTGGGTTAAGGAGAATAATTTGAAGAGGTGAAGAAGTATGATTTCCAAGGGACATCATCTTCATTTAGGAAAGCTTGTTTCAAGAGATTTGGGAAGATCATAAATGTCTAAACCAGACATCTTTTGGGAGACATTCAAGATAGTTGATTATAAAGTCCTTAATATGACACCCAATATGAAATATTAAGGCTAGGACCCAACAAACTATTTTATAACTTAGAAGAGGTATGTCGTAATCCAAGCTATAAAATATTTGAAGGTAGGTGAATGACGATTCACCAATTTCCACCAAGATAAACGAAATGTATTATTAGGTTTTAATTGGTTTTGAAACTCCTAGATCTTTGAGATTCATTGAACTGTTCAAAGGCATGTTTCAATCTCGAGTGTGCCCTTCAGGTTTTGTGACTGGGATGCCGAGGATCACAAAACAAGGTGTGAAGTAACCATGCAAATTACTTGGTACCCTTAAGTGTTTACCCCTTAATCGATGTGCCGGTAAACCACACACGCTCCATCGATACTATGATAAATATTAAGTCACCCTTTACCTACCTTGTTAAGTCCAGGTTAGTGTGCCGGTTAACCACACACGCTCCACTAACGACTTAAACAAAGTGCAAAGTGTAATTTCATGGATTAGCACCTTATTCACATTTTCCTAAGTAACTAAGATTGGGTATTATTAAGAGTTTAGTTACTTAGTATTTATCATTAATACATTTAATGAAGGGAGAATTATAGTCTTGTCAAACCCGTTCGGCTAACGACCCTCCACCGGTCAAGCAAGCGGTGGGTGAGAGTGGACACCCATTAAGTTGTCATTTTATAGGCAACAACCTTATACCCACCTTATAGACCGGCTTCGTGAATGAGGCGTACTAGCGGTAAGACTGACTTTACTCTTATACATACATATATATATATATATATATATATATATATATATATATATATATATATATATATATATATATATATATATATATTATTAACTTATA
The DNA here is from genome assembly GCF_002870075.4 of Lactuca sativa. Taxonomy (NCBI): domain Eukaryota; kingdom Viridiplantae; phylum Streptophyta; class Magnoliopsida; order Asterales; family Asteraceae; genus Lactuca; species Lactuca sativa. The sequence continues at coordinate 111,615,108 of NC_056625.2, read as the reverse complement.
ATATTATAAAGTATAAGGGTTGAATTTTAACTCTTTAAAATTCTAAGGGCTAACTTGGAATTAAGGTTAAGTGAAAACTTTTCAAATTCCAAAACTTGAGGGCAAGTTTTGAAACTATTCCAAACTAATTAATTCCATAACTTATGTGTTTAAAGTAGTTTTAATCCAAAAACTCTTCAAGTTCCATAACTTGAGGACAAGTTATGGAAGACTTTAAACTAATAAAAGAATTAACTTTTCTTTATTTTATAACTTATGAAATTAATTAAGGTTACACTTTATTTATTTATTTGTTAATGAAGTGACTCTTGAACCTCCATAACTTAAGGACAAGACTCTTCATCTTTTGTAACCATTGCCAACTTTTATGAGTTTTATGAAACTTAAATGTGACTTTTCATATAACTTGAGGACAAGTTACAAAAACACATTTTAGAATCAACTCTTAGATTAATTTGGATTGAAAACAACAATTTCACATAACTTCTATTAATCTAAGCAACTCATATACACAAGATAATTCAAATCAAACATTTCCATGTAATTAGAGTAACACTTTAAACTAATACAAAACATGAATCTATTGACAATTATCTTTAAAATTGGATTAGCATTAACATTACCACATCAAAAACAAGTTTATAAGTCCAAAACATCTTTGGATAATGTTCCTAGTCCAATTCCAGCCAAAAAAGTTGAGTTTATGCTGTCTGGGGGTCCAACTCGTCGAGTGCATGAACCACCTCGGCGAGTTGGATCGATTTCAACACTTTTTAGGCATGGACTCGCCGAGTCTCCTGATGGACTCGCCGAGTCTGATGATCAGACAGCAACAAATTCGTTTTTTTCAGCTTCTATTGCAGGTATAACAAGAAAACAAGCCTAGGCTCTGATACCACTGTTAGGTTTTGAGCATTCTAACACTCCTAAGTGTACATGCAACCCTAAATACCTTGGATCTATGTTTTCTCTATTATACATGCAAATAAGAACATCCAAGGTATAATCCTAATCTAGCATACAAAAACAATGAGTGTAGCAAGATAGAATACATACCTCTTTGATGTAGAAAGTCTTCATGAAGCTTGAGTGCCTAGTGCCCCAAGTGTGACACCTCAAATGGAATCACAATCACCAAAACACTTGGAATAACTTGAGAGAATTCTACAACTCATGAAATCGGCTAGCCCTTTCACTTCACACCCTAGTGGCCGATTTTGGTCAAGAATAAGATGCTTATATAGTTAGGGTTACACCATGTAAACCCTAATTGACATGGCCTTTCATTTCCATGATCCATGGGTACAAATACACCATGGAGCATCCATGGACCATCCTATGGGTTTTAGCCCAACTTGATTATCCATGGAGCATTAGCCCACTATAAAAGTATGGATGATTTACACAATCAACCCATATATTTAATTAGTCTTCTTTTGATCACTTAATTAATCCTAGATTAATTCTTGATCAATACTAATTAAATAATCTTATTATTCTTATTATTAATATACTAGAACTTATAATATATTAATAACCATAAGTGTCTTATTTCTCTCATTATAGTCTATCCAAGTGCATGATGCCATGCAACCCAAATGGACCATGCCGGGTCGGGTCAAGTCTTACCAATTATAGTTATGGACTTAGACATTAATCCAACAAAAACATCCAAATATGCATATATAGATCCTTAGATCATACTATAACAAATTTTATAAAGATATCTTGCAATAAATTGGTTCCAACAAATTGGATTGTCGGGTTTCGATTGGAACAAGTTGATTGCGATTCTAAGATAAATCCTCACGATCTTTGTGGTTATCGTTTACATCCAGTGGCATTGCTCCCTACAACACTTGACACGTCCTACAACAGTTGAGAATCAAAAGTAATAAGAAAAAAAATGTTGATAGAAGAAAAGCAAACATATATTTTCAGATTTTCAACCAAACACAAGTAACAAATTCCTTAACTTCAATCATCAAACTCTTTAACATACATTTGACAATAAACTCTTAAATTTGAGAGAGTTATGGATCCAAGCATCGATCCATATATACCTATTAACTTATTGGATCGGTTCATTGTTATTTGATGAACATCAGACTAATTTCATACAATATTTAGCAACATGAAAAATGATTTCACAAAAATCGAGTTAACAAAAATTGATCAACCAAACACAAGAAAAAATCGATTTTAAAAAAATGTTCAGCCAAACATAAGAACATGTTTTAGGGCTTTAAAAAGTCAATTTCACAAAAATCCATCAGCCACACACAAGAACACAGAAAAATCGACCATAACGAGATAGAGTAGAAGACTTACCAGCGAGGTGGGAGGCGACAAGGAGGGAAGCGAAGAAGGCGGAGGTGGAGCGGGGCTGCCGAAGGTCCGATGGCAAGGTGAGAATCGGCGATGGCATAGTGATAATCGACTGAGAAAGAGAGAACGTGGCTCGATGGGAGAAGAAAAAAGAGAGGTGGACGTTTTATTAGGGTTAAGGGTATTACTTGGAAAATTTTTCATCCAGACTTCTCAAAATATCTGACCGATCAAGACCTATTTCTTTTATGTGTTACCGATTAAGAGGTTAAAAAACCTCCAACCAAACGCTCTGAATCTGAACGATTCAGGGTCAGCCTCTTTATGGGATCATTAAGAGGCCAAACAAACAACCTCTTACTTTTTATAATACCGAGTTGATAAAAAAACTTACTTTATGATAAGTATTATGAACCAATAGCTTGGTGCACAACTCCCAACCCCTTCTGCATGTCGAGTTCATCAAGGGGATTTGACAACAATTTAAAGATGAGAGAGAAAGTCATGTTTAAAAAACTATCCGTTTTTTTAATTCAAAGTTTAAAATTTTAACCAAGTTTTCAACGAAAATATACAACAACCACTATCTTCATTTCTTACTACTCTCAAACCTTTAGTATTCATCTTACTTCTCTAAAACCTTAAATACTCATCATACATCTCTAAATTTTATTTTTGCAAAATATTTTCCTCAAACACCCAACCAAATTTCTCGATTGTATCTTGGACCACGGTAGAAGAGGTGGCTTTGGTCTGCGCATGAGTCAATGTATGTGAGGACTCAAGTGTCAGCATCAATGAAAGTGGGCCATCTTTTTGAAGCAAAATACCAAATGTTTTCTCAACGAAATTAATCAAGGTTACTTCCGAAAGAAAGATCAAACGTAGACAAAATTGATGAACAATAGCAAAGTGATAATAGAGTTTGACACTTCGTTTAATAAAGTACAACATGATTGGCGAAATGGTGAAAATGATGCAATGAGTTAAACATGACCAGGGCCGGTCCATTAGTTTTTCATGCCCAGGGCGAGATGAATAATAGTGCCCCTATGTTTGTACTATTCAATGCGCTGAACACATAACAACGAAACATATATTAATATAAACAAAAACTTGCGAAATGGGGTGCTTGGGATTACTCACTTAAAGCAAATCATATTTTTTACAAAACGTATTAACTTATCTATACCAAAACAAGGTTCTGAAAATGTGTTTTGAATAGCTTATGAGGCCAAAACGCAAAAAACTAGAAAATTGTTATTATTGTTTAACAAATTCAGCTTATACATATAAAATGACCAAAATGGAATCCTTATAGTTATTATTGTCGTATTTTTTTTTTCACATATAACAATTTCTTTTTTATCACATGGAATAATATTTTAGACAATAAATTTTATCAGCAAGAGAAAATGAAATGGTTATTCATTGTTCTTCCCTTCGCCTTTTCTTCCTCCTTAATCCCATTCGAGATTTTTTATTTTTATTTTGATTCCACGTGTAAAAACCCATCAAACAAATCCAAGGCTTGACTAATCATTTATCAGAATTCATTAAGCACTTACTCAATCCACCCAATTTTTGAAGCATATGTGAAGAGGATAGCTATTACAAAACATAACTACAAGTTGTTGTTGTCACTAATTAGTTTCATAGAAAACCCAAGATCCATTCTTCCTAACTAATCTTTCAATAAAAAAGGATGTCAACTGTTTGATCACAAAAGAAAAGGCAGATTTTAAGGTCAAAAACACAGTAGGCCATTTGTTAACTTTTATGATCATAACAAATCAATATCAAAGACATATATTCAAAACAAATATTGTTAATGGGAATGTTACTGATGTTCACAAGAGCTATGGCGAATCGGAATTTTAAGGTCAAAAGCACAGTAGGCCACTAGTAGCAATTTAAAGCAATGAAAACCAATTTTTAGTATTTGCTTCCTTAAAAAAAGAATCATGAGCACGGTAGCATCAATTCAAAAAACAATCAAACAAATAGGTGTGCAAAAAAAATTGCAAATCACTAATCGAATAAGAACAATAGAAAAAAAAAATAATAACTAGTTAAAACTGAAAAATTAGTGATTTCACTAATCAATTAATTAGCACCCACAACAAGAAAATCAAAATTCATAACAGGAAAACTATAAACAAGATTCTCAAATAAGAAATCGGAAATTACCTCATGCTCATGCTCGATCCTCGTCGCCCTAATATTTCCACATCAGCAACAGCACTAATCAAAATTAAGAACTCAGAAGAACTCGCATTCTGCTTTCCACAGACTCGTTTCTCAAAGACTCAGACTCTAAAGACTAGAAGTCTCGATGAAAATTTCTGAACGCAACTAAAAATGAAAAAGACTCAAACGATTGGTTTTTTTTACCGTTGGAGAGGTGAATGACAATCGAGTTAACATCGGCAATGCCAATGCTGATTTTCCAGATTGCAACGAGCCAACGACTAACAAGAAACAAGACTCCTCGTCTTCTGAATTACTTAGGAATTAAGCGCTGATTTTTCTTTTTTTGCTTTTACTGTGTTTCATTCACTTTCCAAGCGATGCCTCTTTCCCTTGTTGAAGTATTGGATCAAAACTTTTAGCCCAAGTAAAAGGTACAACCATAAGATATAGAATAAGTCTGAATATTTGATGTCCCTCATGTTTTGATGCCCTGGGCCGTAGCCCAAGTCGCCCATGGCTTGGGCCGGCCCTGAACACGACTGCTAGAACTTTCCGCCAAAAAACAAGAAACACGAATGCTGGAATTTTCTGCCAAAAAACAAGAAAGCTTTCCACTATGTAGACTTTTGAAGAGTTATCAAGAGGTGAGAAAAATGGCGTCGAATGTAATAAGTAACCATTATGTTTCTTAGGTTTTAATTAAGGCGATATTATGTATTTTTGTTTTTATTTTAGTTTATTTTAATTGAAGTGGTGTTAATTTCATATGATGTATTTTTTTAACTTAATGAGAATTTTAGTTTTATATAATTTATGTGGTTTAAATAATTAAAAATAAACAAAAACAACCACTCCTAAATGTTAAGAAATTAAAATGGTGTTGTAAAAATAAGATGGCCCTCACAAGAGAACTGGAAAGAAACAAAAATTGTGGCTAAGACTCCTCCGGCGTAAAGTAACGAATCCAACTAAGTCACTTGGGGTCTCATAAACTGTTAAAATTTTAAGTTCCATTTTATTCAGACATTATGTACCTATTATGTTGGGCCAATGCTACTCTTCAAAGGAGAATATTCGCTTGGTTTGTGTGCTTAAGGTTAAGGACACGAGCCTTTTAGACTACCCAGACAAAAAAATGTTGATTCCATTATATAGAAGAATCAAAACACTTTTTTCTAGAATTATTAAAATCAAGCTGACAGTGATTTTTATTTAATTAGAAACGTTATAATCTTCAAAAAAACAACAAAGAGAGTAGAGAGTGTTTGGATTGTAGGATTTGGATTCTTTAGAAATACTAGAAACTATAGTTTTATATCTGTTCGGGTGGACGATTGACTGATGTGATAAAAAAATATTGATTTTATTTTGTTTTATATCATCATAATGTAATTTATTGTCATGCATCATTGTACAATGACAAATCTACTCAAATAAAAAGATGAATGGTATAAAGATATCAATGCAGAATCTTGTTTAAATAAACTATAAACTCATTCATTAACATGGTTGATATTTGTTCTTTTAGGTTCTTCAATAATTTACTCAATGCACAATCCTTAGAAGCTACAAATTTATTATCATTAGATTGAAATCTTATAGAATTCTTTTCTCTTTCTTACAAGATTTTTTTTATTTAAACTTTTGAATGTCTAATTGTTTGTTTCCACTATTTTGGTGACGTAATCTTTGTTTTCTTCCAATTCGTTCGATGTTATTTCCAGTGGTGGGTCTGAAAAAAAAAAGACATGTGTACGTAATAAAAAATCCTGAAAAGTAATTTTCGATTTCATAATATAATTAAACATAAAAAATAAGGATAAGTTATATCTTCATAAATGACTTTATTAAGTTGGCATCAGAAATTACATATATGTCTAAATAACCAATAAAAAAGCTTTATCGCAAAAATCATATAAATATCTCTTAATATAATTACTCATGGGTTTATGAAAAAAAATATTCCTAAAAAAAGATTATGTGTTAAAATAAGTTACGAAATGGACAAGATTAATCTCTAACATTTTTTTTTTATCAATGTATCAGATAGTAAAATTTGTGTGTGTGAGCATTTGTGTAAATATATTTTTAAATAAATACGTCACTTATCTTTTGAAATTAGCATTTTGTTTAAATATTTTCAAATAAAATCATAAAAGAGTTTCTTTTAAAATAAATGCTATATTTTGTGTTTATAAAAAAATTAAATTTGTTACGAAAGCTTTGAAAGCCTATTTATGTAGATTCATTGTAGTTATTGATTGTAGTTATTTTTTGTTCATCATACAAACTTATATTGCATTAGACGGTTACACGTGACCCTAATAAAGATATAAATCAAAAAGTTAATTACATTATTAGTCTTTATGATTACATGACTTTGTTTATTCATATTATAAAATATATTCATACAACACTATAATTTGTAATATCCACCCAATTATAGCGATTGATTTTTTTATCTTTCTCAAAATCGAATGAACAATATATTAGGAAAAACATAGAAATAGGAATACATTTTGGGTTAATCCCATAATTTTGTAGGCTTTCCAATTCAAAGACTAATATTTCTTATTTTTTTTTTCCTGATGCTTCATGTTATACCCAAGATTAACACATAATGAAACAAAATAAAATAAGTATTATGAGCAAAAACTATAATTGTGAGTTTAGAAAACGAAGTCGAATTAACTTCAAATCAACATGGTTATCTTTTTCTTTTCCATGTAGTTCTCATCATGGCTAGATCTTTATATAACGTTACCCCGTGAAACATAAGACAACCACCATCATTTCATAAAATAAAAGTGAACTTTGGAAATAAATAAAAAATAAAAAAGCACCTGAAGGGTTTCCTTAGAAAAAGACAGCATAGAGAAAGTTTTTGCAGTACTACAAACACTTTATGTGCATTTTCCTTGAGGATAACTTCTACATCCTAATTTTTAGTATCATTCCTTAGTAACCTGTGTAATTCAATCAAAACACCACCATTTTAGAAAAAATAAATCAATATGAAAGCATGCAGAAGATTAAAGGAAGAATACAAAAAGACCAATTGAAATGAGAACAATTGAGAGGGCCAAGATATGCACCTTGGAAATTATAATAACAAAACATATGAGAAATCAAAAGTGTAAAAACATAAAAGAAAGTTACCTTGGGTTGATGTTCTTCCAGGTTATGCAATTTATGCTCCATAATTGATTTTCTGGCACAAAGAAAGGTGAATCCCAATTTTAGTAAACTTTACATAAAAAGATCAATAACGGTGTGATATATGGGAAATTGAGGGAAACCGATTCTCGAAGAACATATTTTTGAGGATAAGAACTATTTGTATAATAAATTTTGGTGATTTTTTTCAAATCTATTTAATTTTCTCAAAATAAAAACATATGGTAAATGTTATAAAGTTTTTTGATGTGTTTGTATTAATCTTAAACTATATATTGTTCGATATTATACTTTATTTTCTTTTTGACGTATATGAATTCATGTAAAACACTAAAACTTATTGTTATGTGTTATTTTAATGTATTTGGATTGATCTATAACTTATTTTTATTTATATTTTTAATATTTTAACTTTTAAACGTCAAATTCATGATTTATATATGTATGTATGTGTAGGAAAATAGAAAAAAAAAATTGAAAATTATAGAAACCGGTTGACCCACCGGTCGAACCGGTTAAACCGGTTGAACCGTGAATCGGTCATCATACCGATTCAACTAAAAAAACGATTTTTAAAACATTATCTTTGACTTATTCAACATCTTTGACAGAGTTGTATAGCGAAAATAAAAAGCAACTTAAATATATTGCATGTTAACTTAAATCAGGTAGACAATTCAACGAACCCTTATTATCCTTCTTTGGAGATCAACAATGAACTCAAGAACTGTTGGGGCATCTTTAAGGCGGAGGCGCATGTCGCTTGCATAGTAGAGTTTTCAGATGTTCTTGCACCAAATTGTAAGAAAATTATAGGTGGCAATCGACAATAGATGTTCTCCTGTGGGTGTGGTTTTTGTGTGTGTGTGTGTGTGAGAGAGAGAGAGAGAGAGAGAGAGAGAGAGAGAGAGAGAAAGGCGGTTGGTTTTAGGGGAAATACGAGAGTTCAATGTTCTATAACAAAAAATCGATTTTAACCCCATTTGTACAAAGGATGTTGAAGTGTTGGATTGATAAGGAATTGAAGCTATGAGTGGTTGTAGATGGTGATGCAATAGTGAATCAACCGTTCAGAGGTAGAAGTACTTTAACATCGCGAAAGATGGATTGATTAAAGAAATTACTTTCACAGCGTACTCTTATATAGGCAAAAAAAACTATAAGAACGTGGGAAAGAAATTTAAAAGGAGAGTCGGCGTTTTCTAGGTCGATGAAGAGAGCGGAGAGTAGTTGATGTTTAACGACCGAAAATACATCAACAGAAACCACGAGAAATACGATCGTGTGAGATGAAAAAGGAGATCGAAGCAGCAGAGCAAGTTAAATAACTGTGGAAGAGGTTGTGAAACCGATTGAATACTTGTGGAAGGAGACAACTGGCGATTGTGTAGATCTATTTAGCGGTTAATTGGAGGTTCCTTCAGCCTTCCGACTTCAGGTCCCCACGGTTCCTTCTTTTTCTCCTCACTTCCTTAGAGTCGGCGGTTCTTAGAGCAATCGGTTTTCAGGTTTTCATCACGATATGGAGCCCTCCCACCCCGTTATCATTTTCTTTCCCTTCGTCTTATCCAACTCTTAATTTGATTTGATTCGTTATTGTAGGTTTCGAAGTAATTTGAAAGAATTCAATTCCTTCGTTGGTTCATCAAAGATGGAGCAGAAATACACCAATTGCTTCAATAAGTTGAATTGCTTCCAATGTTTCATCACCCATGGAGTACAAATCGTTCGAAAATCTGCTTGCTGTTGAAGACAATCCAACCAAGGTAAATTGATTGCACCCGTGTTTGGAAAATTTCTAGGTTTTTTACTCTCCCGCTACTGAAACTTCCCCCAATCTTCCATGTCTCCCCTCCCCTCCTCTATTTCATACTTCTTTCACACCTATTGTTAACAACATTGAAGAAAAAAATAACAATTTGCAACATTACTTCACTGGTTTCTTCTTACAACTTCTCTTTTGTCTCCATTATCCCCTTCCCAGGAAAGCGATGTTCCTCTTCTTACAACTTCGCTTATTACAACTTCGCTTTTGTCTCCATTAAGTCGCAAATGGAGCCCCAAGGAAGCTGGCCGGTACATTGGGAGTACACCCTGGTACGCTGCGCGTAATGGGTCAACTTCCCGCTTTTCGTCAAGGCCAGCATATGCTGGGCGTACGTGCCAGTTACGTTGCGCGTACGCATGCAGAGTGGCGAAATTGGGCTTTTGGGCCTTATAAGTTTGGGCCTGGATAGTTGGGCCCCATGGCCCATTGTGGAGTAGAGTTTCTAGGCCTAGAACTGAAACTTAGAGTATTGGGCCTTTTGGGCCATATTGGGCCACTCGAAATTATTTATTTTGGGCTAAGGATTTATTGGGCTTGTGTTAAGGCCCATTTGAGGAGTTGGGCCCAATTTAGGAAATTGGGCCATTAGTGGGCCTTTAGTGGGCTTGGAAAGATAAAATGGAATTGGGCTTTGGATATGGTCCAAATTAGACAAAGGGTAAAATAGTCATTTTACCCTAAGGAGTATTCTGGTGTTTGACTAAGTATTGTTATGATAATGATAGTCGGGGAGCCATCGGAGTAGCGGTTAGAGATTCATTTCCATGATATTCGACACTCAACTTTACGAGGTGAGTTAGCTTCCAGTAGAAATGGGTCGAAAGCACTAATGCCGACCCATTAGTAGATGTTTATAGTTGAGACAATTGTCTTTGTGATAATAGTCTGGTATGCCACTATCTGTTATGCTTTATTTGCTAGGATGCTATGATATTATGTGGTATTGGTAGGGGTGAAATAGTCCTCGTAACCGATTGAGATAAACCAAAGGGTAGTTCGGGCACCCATATATGCCTGACAGGGGTAGGTCGGACACTCCGGTATGTCTGACAGGGGTAGGTTGGACACCTCGGTATGCCTAACAGGGGTAGGTTAAGCACCCCGGTGTGCTCAGTAGGGTAGGTCGGGCACCTAGATATACCCGAAAATATGTTTATTGTATGGTTTGTGGTATGTTGGGGGAACTCACTAAGCTTCGTGCTTACGGTTTACAGTTTTGGTTTCAGGTACCTCTTCTTCGAAAGGAAAGGAGCCGGCATGACTGCAACGCATCACACCACTATTTTCAGCACTATGATGCTCTTGGGATTTATACTCTGACATTATTATGACTTGTTTTGAGAAATATGACTTATGGGTTTTATGATATGGGATAACTCAATGATGATTTTAGTAATATGTTTTATGAAATATTAAATTAAAAATGAAATTTTTGGTCTTGGATTTTGGGATGCTACACCAATGGTCTAGAAATGATGAACAACATCTGGATTTACAAGCTCCTTCTTGTCCAATGCTTCTCCTCAAGCCTCCTTCTTCTTCAAGGTCATAAAATAACACCCAAAAACTCTTTGTAAGATCAAGAATACTCTCAAGGTGGCTAGGGTTTCTAGATTAGCTCAAAAACGCAATGAGGGCTGATAAGGTGAATGACTTGAGGGGCTTAATGAGCTTAAATAGGATGCAAACCCTAAAAAGTAGGGTTTTCCCTTGGCTTGCGTACGCCCTGCATACACATAGGTACACCCAGTATACGTAGGGGACATCCCTGCTTCGTGCATGCATGGGAGTACCTCGTGCATACCTTATATATGCCTAGTGTACTCAAGTTTAGTCATTAAATAATATAAATAATTGCAAACATTTTTAGCTTCCAATTCGGGTGTTACATTTGATGTTATTAACGAACATTCATATACTTAGATACTCTCTAGAAAATGAAAAAGTGTTTCTAATCGGCTTGATTGGCTAAAAAATTCTAGTCAATACCTTTATTTTGTAAGTTCTTTTGTTTGTTGTCTCTAGTTTCTTATAAGAGGCCTATTAAATGTGACTTGAGCATTTAGAGCATTTTGGAGAACTTAAAACGAAATGGAGCACTTGAGGTTCATGGAGCATGTAACAAAGGAATGGAGCATATGATATTGCTTCTGATCATCTGAGAAAGGAACAAATTAAGTGTTAAAGGAAGGAATCATCTGGGGGTGTAGCAACTTGGAGTGGCTTGGAGCGTCTTGCAGTGACTTGCAACAACTTGTAGTAACATGGAGCAACATGGTCGAACATGTTGAGGCATGAAGATGTTGAGTTAAGTGAAGATGTTGAGCGAAGTGAAGATGTTGAGCCAATATGGAGAAGTTGCACCACCTTTGGGAGATGTTGAGCCAAGCATGAAGGATGTTGCACCATCCGTGCACAAGATACGCCAAGATCCTACATGTTGAGTCATCTTGGTGCAAGATGCACCATCTTGGTTTCTTGATGAGCCATGATATTTTTGATGAGCCACGTATGCTATGAAGTCCTTTATGATGCTCAGAAGTTGGTGATGCTCAAGGAAATCTGTCACACCCCCAAACCAAGGATGGCGGAAACGTACCGGGGTGGAGGACTTCATGTAGAGTATCACAACAACGAGTATAATAGTGCTCAAAGTAAATACAACCATCATAATTATAATTGAAAAAGTTACATCAAAGTATACGTTTACATGATTCAAATCAATTACATTATGATACAAAATGAACTGTTTGACTATTTATCGTCCCATCCTCAAAACGTGGTTGATTTCCTGTTTCACTGAATTCCTGAGAATACAAGTAGTTTTGAAAAGTGTCAACACAAAGGTTGGTGAGTTCATAAGCTTTTGACAGTAAGAGTTTGAAAATCGATCTTTGTAAAGAGATGTATGTTACCAAGAAAAATCCAATATTTTCCTTATAAAAGTTATGTGGTCCTAAATACCAGGACCGAAAATGATCAAGTATTTATCATACTTAAATATATAAAAGTGGTTTCAAAGTTGCGTAAAACCCTTTCTGATTTGAGAAAACCCCCGTAATGAATGGTGTGTAGTCTTAAATACCAAGACTGAAAATATACAGCAATATCTGTAATTGATATAAAAAGTGATTTTAAATCGACATAAAACCCTTTTTTGATATGAAGACGCACAAGTATTTTTCCATACTTAAAGAAATTCCAGTGAGCTAAATCGACATAACTCGCTAATTTAAAGTTAGAACCCGTAAATCTTATGATTTGTTAATACCACATGTGAGCTATCATAACCATACTTGACTTAGACGGCCTCGTAATAGGATGTTCTTCAGACGTCGGAACTGTTATGACACTTGTCACCTCAGACCTACCGGTCTAGCTGTTGCAAGCAGCTCTGGTGTGGGTTTGTCAAGCCCAATATAGATCTATACACAACTATCACGTTCTCCCTACAAGAGACTCTGGTTACAATTTACAGGACTTTTTGAATTGGTTACTTTGGAAGTAACCCGAAGCGAATGACTCACAAATTTATTCATTAACAAATTTACGTGAACTAAACTGAAAACCTTTGATAAATAAGTTTGAAAAGTAAATGATACATAAACTATACCTATTATAGTTTATCCAAAACGTTTGTAATGTATAAGAACTCTTTCATGAAAATGCATTAGTGCTATGAATCCATAAACTATGCTTATTATAGCTTAATATACGTGTTCTAAATGAATGAATAATCTCATCATGAATGACTAAGTTTCAGTTATGATGATAAACTAACAAGGAAAATACATTCAATATTTAGAACTCATTGTTATACACTTTGCTCAACATAATACAAAGTGTTATGAAATTTATATGCTGTTAACTAAATTTAGCCTTTCTGCGTTGTTTTAGAAAAGTCATAGAAAAATCATACGAAGTCAAAAACTAAATCCGTAAATCCCGAGAGTTCCCAAAATGTGTCTAGTTTACTCATAATTTTTATCATGATTTTTAATGACCTCCAACTTGGGTGAAAAAAGTCCATAATCAAAGACTGGTCCGGATTGGTATTTGAAATGATAGGCAGTTTTGTAAAAATCACCATAAATTGTAGAAAAATCGTATGGAGATGTGCAATTAGTCATGTTAAAGCTAAGAACTGTAAATACTTACACCTAAAACAGTTTTGAAAACAAAAATGTTTAAGTTGTCCAAAATAGTCCGTGAATGGAGTTGAACTTTTCTGATGAAGGCTGTTAGAAAAGTTTAGTTATGTTCTTGGTGTTTTAACTTGTATCCCCCCCCCCTAACAACTTGAGAAAACATGAAAATGTAGGGGTATGAACTCACCTTGAGTGATTTCAATAGATGAGTTTTGAGGAAGAGAATTGTTCAACTCAAGAACACTTGAAGAATCACTTGAAGATTCGAAGATCTAACAAGAATGTGATGATGTTTGTGTAAGGAATCATTGATTTGAGAAAGAGGGAAGTGTAATAATCATAGAGAGGATGAATTATACTTACCAAGAGAAGAATAAAGCTTGAAGATCAGCCTTGGAGTCTTGAAAATAGAGAGAAAAAGTTTGAGAGAAAAGTTGTGTTTGATTTTTGGTGATATGAGAGCAAGTGAAAGAAAATGAGGAGAGAGGTTGAGTGACCAGCTCTAGAAACGTGGGAAATGGCTGGAAATAATGAGAAAGGACTTATGAAGTGACTAGGGATGGGTTGATGGTGAATAGTGACATGGAGTGGGTATGGGAGTGGTTGCTTGTGACATATTATAAAGGAAAGTCAACACTCCACCTCTTATACTTCACCCACTCTTCTTGGATAAGGTTTATCCCCAAAAATGTGGATAATCAATAATTAAGGGGTCTTATATGTTAAAATAAAGTTTTGGGTGAAAATCCCGTGTTAAAACAATTAAAATCGGGCCTAAAACGCAAAACTAGACGAAAACCGGGAGAAAAGAAGCTTCCCAGCGAGACCTCTCGGTCCAGGCCGAGGTTCGGTCCCCTCTGATGCTGAGCCAAAAGCGAAAGGAAGCGAAGGTAAGCAGGAAGCGAAGGGCTCGGTCCAAAGGCATCAGAACCGAAATGGACCAAAATGAACAGTACCTTCGGGTTCAGGTGTGTGTGCGAGGTTCTGTCCTGAGAGGACCCTTCGGGTTCGGTTCTGAGAAGGCTTTCGGTTCAGCAGATGTTCGGTCCTCTTGGTTTCGGTCCCTAAGAGGACTTTCAGGTCCTAAGAGGGTTTCGGGTCCTTAAGCCTATTTTATTCGTTTTTACCCCGTTTTAAGCGGTTTTTGACCCGGTTAAGGGTAGGAATGACCCGTATGACTTCAAAGAGTTACGGAAACTTTTGAGAGAGATTTGGGAGAGATTTCACATTCTTGGAGAGATTTCTCATACAAAGAGAGATTTGGGAGAGATTTCACATTCTTGGAGAGATTTCTCATACAAAGGGAGATTTGGGAGAGATTTCACATTCTTGGAGAGATTTCTCATACAAAGAGAGATTTGGGAGAGATTTTCGATAAAGAGAGATAGAGTGAAAACGATTGAGAGAGGTTTCGTGTGTGACATTTGTGAGTGTCCGGCTTCGCAAAGCAAGGTCCGTAAACCCTGTTAAGCCTTGTTTAAGGATCTTACACACTCCCGATGAGTATGCAACATTGTTTTATCGGTTTGGCTCGCCACGTACCACAGTCTTAGGTTAAGGAGATCTAAATGTACGCACTTTTCGATTTATGATCTCTCATTAGAATAGCGAGTTGTTTAGGAATTACATAATGTAAACTCTAGTACCCATGGGCAAATTGAGTCGAATGGTTTGACTTGTTGACTTCAGTTGACTTTGACTTGACCGGAAATTGATGGTTGTCACAAAGACACCATGTTGTGCCACAATGGTGGATATTAGGCCAATAATGTTCATGTTGTACCACTATGGGTCAAGGTGCTCCATCATGCGCGTTGCTGATACACATGTATTGTATGACATTGATAAATGTTCAAGAAGATGTTGCATGGAGAATTCTGATTGGTTGACACCATTCATGGGCCTATGGGACAATGGGCTTGGCCCATTAGGGTTTTAGGTCTGATCCCTCAAGTATAAATAAGGACACATGCTACGTCATTTTGTGTCTTTTGTATCCTTAGTGAGTAGGATGACTCTCTTGTGAATTGTACATGTAACCTCTATTTAAGAACTCTGAAATAAAAAAATACTCCTCTCCTACTTGTGGACCTAGGTCACCTTGACCGAACCACGTAAATACTATGTCTTTGTGTGCTTTTAGTTTTGCTTGTTATCTGCATTACTTCCTAACAAGGGTCATCAGAACTTGGCAAGTGACATCTAATTTGTTTTGAGTCTTGACAAGTATCATTTGATTTTTCCCTAACAATGCCATTTATAATTAATGCATACAGTTGTTCCAAAAGAAGATAGAAATTGATGAGCTTAGTGGTGGATGGAGACTATGGACGATAGACGACGATATAGATAGTCGGCAGTGTCTACGGACGACGACAATGGCGAAGTCGTCCTTCCCCATATATACGTCGTTTTTGTTTTTAAAGTCGACTGAATATTTTTGTGAAATCTGATTGAAAGTATTCCAACAAATTAGAAGCATGGATATATCAGTCATTCCGGTTTTATCTTATATTTATATTGATTAAAATTACGAAATTTAATTGTAAAAATATTACAAAATATAAAAAATAATTTGGACAAAAATATACCATTTAGAATGTTTGTGAAAGATATATATGATATTAAAATATTAAATTAGATAATATTTGGATGTTTATTACAATCATATACAAAGTTCTCCTTTATTATCTATTGTTTTGTAACATCCGGATTTGAGGGATATTATTGTAAAGGCTAACCTTGGGTTTCAAGGGGGGACTCGACGAGTTGAGGGTCCAACTCGCCGAGTTGAGTCGGGATCCTTCGGGGGATTTAATGAGTGGACTCGACGAGTCGGAAGAGGAACTCTCTGAGTAGATACTGGTCCGAGAAAAACCCTAAGATCTGGGTTTGGAGCGTATTTAAAGGAACTTATGACCTTGGGTGCACCTCATATCCTCTATGCGAAACCCTAAATCACCATGGGAGCTTAGGGTGAGTTCTTATGATGAAATCAAGTGATTTAGTGAGTTATGTGGAAGGAAAGGTGCGTGAATCAAGCAAGGAACGAGATGGATGCTATGGATCTAGCTTATCTTCTCATGGAGCTGTTGTGGAAGGTATGACCTTGCATCCTTTTCATCTAATTGTGATTAGACCTCTAGATCTTGGGAGTTTTAGGGCTTAACTCCCCTCCTTTTATCTTTGAGCTAAGTGAGAAATGATCTGAAGTGGGAAACCTCAAATCTGAGCCTTGAGAGGTCCTTAGAGGCTAAATGCCTCGGCTTTAGTGGCCCAAATGAAGGTTTTTGAGCAAAAACCTTCATGAAGAGTGTGTTTTGGTGTTTTGGAGCTATAACTCTGTGCATTAGCGTAAAGATCGAAACTTTACGTAAGTATTAAGCCTTGGAATGATAGATCTATAGATTAGAGTATTAGATCTGGTTGAAATCGTCTGGATAAGGAAAAGTTTGAATGGACTTGCCGAGTCAATGAGCCGACTCGACGAGTCGGCTAGGGTTTCATGTCTGGATTTAATCGTGATCTAGCCCGACGAGTCATGGGGTCGGCTTGATGATTTAAGTTGGATCTTCAAGAGACTTCAGGAAGGTGAGTGAACTCGACGAGTCACAAAGGTGTACTCGCCGAGTCGGGCCAAGTGGGACTGTTGACTTGTGTTGACTTATGTTGGCTGTGGGGTCTTGGTCAACATAAGTAATAAAGACCTTGGAGGGGTAAAATGGTCTTTCATCCACTTCCCAATTAGAGAGGGAAAGAGTAATCGTCGGTTAATTAGAGTTGAGATTTCGAGTGGTAATTAGAGATATTTGCCTTATGTGTTAGGCGGTGGCGAGTTCGAGATTCGAGCGTGAGGATAGCTGCTTTCTGCTTGCCATGTGAGTATTCTCACTATACTTTTACCTAGAGTGGTAATTAGAGTTATATGATAGAGTATCTTGTATGCTATTTATGTGATTGTGATACAGTGCATTATTTCTATGTGATTCATGTCGTGTATGTTCTAGAGTTTACAAAGTTAGAACTAGAAGGTTCGAAGGTTCACAGAGTTAGGACCAGAGGGTCCACATAGTTAGGACCGGAGGGTCCACAGAGTTATAGCCTCGAGTGGCTAATATGTGTTACATGTGGTATTTTGGGGAACTCACTAAGCTTCGTGCTTACCGTGTTATGTGTTTCAGGTTTTCCTCTCAGAATCGTGGGACGGCACCGACTTAATTGTACACACCAGAGAAAGAGTTATGAGGATCCTGGATTATTAATGGAGTTGTGCTTTGTAATTGAATAAAAGAGATTTTCATACGAGATGTTATGAAGAGAATGCATTTTAAAAATGAAAAATTGTTTTAAATTTTCACGTCGTTACAAGTTGGTATCAGAGCCTTGGTTTGAGGGATTCGGATGCACCTTCGGGTATATCTGGACTCAAACTGAGTAATGGAGGAAAATTTTCAAAATAAATGATTTTTCTAAAACGAGCAAGAGTTTCTAAGAGAAAACGAGAAAGGGCAGTGTGTACAATCAGCCAGAGCCCGAATGGTGATTTCCCAAAATACCCTTACCTTATGTTTTATGAGATATTATGAGATATTATGCATGCTAGAGATAGGCTAGGTATTTCATATATTAGGACTAGAGTGGACTGATTTGTGATGCCTTAGCCTAGGAGTTGTTGTTATCTGTGATGCGCTTTCGAGTATGTGATGAGTAAGAGTATCCAACGGGAATCCTTGTAAAGAGGGATTTGAGTAGAGGAGTAATCTAGGAGAGATACCTAGATGAGCATTGGTGGAGCCTACCGAGAAAGTAGCCAGATACCCGCGAGGGTAGAGTTGTAGAGTTCGGTGATATCTTTTGGGTATGACTAGAGCTAGTGGAGTTATCACCTAAGGCGGGTTATATGTGTTTATCCGACGCCCGAATGCTGCTTGCTTCATTCTTTGTCGAACTCCCGATGATGGGAGTCAGCTACCAAGTGAATGTGACGATATTCAGGAGGTAGATGATTGACATCATAAGGAGTTTCTCAGCAGCTGATGGCGGAGAAGTGTAAGAACCTAGGAAGAGCCTAGGAAGTGACCTTAGTCAGAAGAGTGCGCTGGCAGAGTAGAGCATTTCGCTGCGAAGTGAGTACGTGTATGGGGATTGGTGATTGAGAAGGTTGAGCAGCTACTCAGGGAATCTGGGATGGTCCGTGTAGAGAGTATGGGTATATATGGCAGGTAGCATGGGCCTGTACTATTGAAAGCAGAGGACCCATACTCGATGCAGGGAGTATTCCAGACATTCTGAGTAGCAGATCGAGAGGTGATGTCATGGTTTGAGTACCATGGTCAGTAGCAGATCGAGAGGTGATGTCATGGTTCGAGTACCATGATCAATAGCAGATCGAGAGGTGATGTCATGGTTCGGGTACCATGATCAGTAGCAAATCAAGAGGAGATGTCATGGTTCGAGTACCATGATAAGTAGCAGATCAAGAGGTGATGTCATGGTTCGGGTACCATGATCAGTAGCAGTTTGAGAGGTGATGTCATGGTTTGGGCACCATGATCGGTAGCAGAGCGAGAGGTGATGTTATGGTTCGAGTACCATGCTTCGTAGCGGAAAGTGTTTGTGCTTTTTCCAGTTATCGTGTTGTGTTTGGGTTATTCTATGATCGGATGCGATAGAATATGAGGCCAGAGGGCCATGTTGAACGAGTTTCAACAGAGCATACCTTGAGAAGAGATTTGTATTAGCTCCGAGGCATTGTTGGTGATATGCTAGTAGAGTCGCAAGACTCAGAGTTGAGCAGGGATGGTGCGTTATGGAAGAATACGGTCTAAGCTGGGCAGCCGGCCGATAGTAGAGATGTCACCTTGTGACCCGAGTAGTGCTATTTTCGTTTCCTGAGAGAGACGTAAGAGGTGTTGAGATTTCAGTTTCTGAGTTGGGGGTGAGCCCTGTGGGATCGCATTGATGATGATCTTCAAGCAGAGTAACTGACAGTAGGTCTGTCGTGAGGGAATGATATAGCCTGAGCAGGTTGTCAGTGGGGACTGAGTTGGTCAAGGACCAGGATACACCCTATTTGAGCATGGTAGGGAATGTGTTTGCTGCAGCATTGAACGATCAAGAGGAGTATATCAGGGCAATGACTCTTTTTGTCTATGATGGGTATCGAGAGTGGAAGTCGAGTCTCTGCTCTTATGATGAGTGATTTGTTAGAGCGTGATTGAGGAGTCGAGGATGAAGAGAATGATAGTTCATTATTTCCAGACTAAGAGTCAGAGTTAATACTGGACAGTTGGGGAGGTCCGGTGATGGTAGGGTGTGATTTTCTGAATGACTAGAGACAGTCATGATGGGAAGTTTTGAGGATTTCATCTGAGATTGGGGTTATTTGGGGTTGCTTGATCTCTGTCGGGAGATCATCGAGCGTGCGTAGCACCTTCCAGGAATAGGTACGATGTTTCTGGTGGGAACAGTCTGTGGGATAGATTGTTGATGCGTCAAATGATGATGGTTCAAACCCTGAGTGGGGGAGAACCGGGTATTCTAATGAATGAATCAGAGGTTCGTTCAAGAGCGATTAGAGAACTGGATATAGAGACCTGTGGTACGGATTTAGAATACCAGCGTTATTAGGGTTAAAAGTTTATGCATGAGGCTCGTGCTCATGAAGGGATGAGTGTCACCATGGCCGGTGGTCGTTGGTTAGGGAACTTGTGGTGGTTGGAAATTCTTCGAGGTGGTTTGGCTAGTAAGGTTAGTTCAACGGTTGGGAAATTCCATTCCAATGTATGGGCTGTTATATGTAGTTTGGGAAGAGCAGATGTGAAATGAGACGACCAACCCCAGGGTCGGTTAGTGTATTCTTGCATGAGTTTTGAGCAATAGAGGAGAGAGTTTCGGATGGTTGTCATCATGTTCCGAGTCATTGTCGATTCGTTAGTGTTTCGTTTGAGAGTTGGGATACTCCGAAGTTGCGCGTTGTGTGAAATGAAGGATAGTTATGATATCCTGAGGGAATGCTTTGAGGTATCCGTGTATGGTGCCATAAGTATGGGACCGGTGGTTGAGGCAGCACATCGTGATGTTCTACGATGGTGTTTCTAGGGTATCCGAGTGTGATGCCCTGAATTTTGAATTATTTTAGAGTCGTGAGTTTGAGGCGGCAAGTGGTGAATTAAGTATCTACAGTTCCAGTGGGATCCCTTCGGGTATTGACATCAAGAGGGATCATTTAAGAAGGTGGATTGCATCAAGGAAAGGTGTTTTGTTATGGCGGTTGTCGTCAGATATTATGATGTGTAAATGGATGAGTGTGGCTACCTATCTATGATAGTCTGCGGAGCATGATTTAGAGGACGCAGTGTGGTGTTAACGTGAGTATGAGACTGTAGGATGATAAGAGGGAGCGCTGCTAGTCAGCGAGAAGGTGTTGTGATACTGCAGAGAGGCGTAGTACTCACTAGTCAGTGAGAGGGTGTTGTGATACTGTGGGGATCCATAGTATTCACTAGTCAGTGAGAGGGTGTTGTGATACTATGGGGAGTAGTAGTATTCACTAGTCAGCGAGAGGGTGTTGTGATACTGCGGGGAGCCGTAGTACTCACTAGTCAGTGAGAGGGTGTTGTGATACTACGGGGAGCTTTAGTATTCACTAGTCAGCGAGAGGGTGTTGTGATACTGCAGGGAGCCGTAGTACTCACTAGTCAGTGAGAGGGTGTTGTGATACCGCGGGGAGCCGTAGTATTCACTAGTCAGCGAGAAGGTGTTGTGATACTGCGGGCAACCATAGTACTCACTAGTCAGTGAGAGGGTATTGTGATACTGCGAGGAGCCGTAGTATTTACTAGTCAGCAAAAGGGTGTCGTGGTACTGCAGGAAGACGTATTATTCGCAAGTCAGAGCATGACACAAAGGAGTGTTAGGCTTGGGTAGCCTTATCTTTGAGTTTTTGGGGACCTGGTGTTCGGATCAGGAGCGAGATTGTGGTCTCCTTAATGATCAGGGATTGATAACGGAGTTAAGGGGTGGTTATCACAATCAGAAGGAATTGGGGAAGTGACTTACACATGGGCTGCAAGTCATGAATCATGGGTTGAGTGGTTCATAAGGATGGGTGGTTCCAATTCTAGGTCGGACTAGACTCTCGAGTTTGAGTTTGGCTCTAGTGGCGCCTTGAGTAGGCGAGATGAGATTCTAGATTCTGAGATGGGTCCCAAGTTGAGAGGTATTGTTATCTAGCTGATGCCTTAGACTTGTGTAGGTCAACACTCGGGTACGGGAGGTACCGCGAGGCACATGTATCTAGGGAGTGGTATTCGACCGAGGTCGAGGGTGAAATGATTTAGTGGGTTTGTGTTATTCGTTGGGGTAAAGAGAGCTTCGTGACTTGTGTGTCACCGGGCCAAGATTGTTGTGTGAGAAGGAAGTCGGTGAGACATTTCGAGGCATGTTATGGGTGACATTTGGAGGTGCAACTATGGAGTCAGGAGTTGACTTAGTGCCTAGTATTGAAAAACGGTACGAGAAATGAAGTTTGGGCTTTCGAATGTGATGTCTGAGGACACTTCTGAACGAGTATGGTTTTTCCCTTGTGTCTGAGGGCAGAGTGTTAAGGATTCTATGTCAGATGGGTTCTGATAGCGGTTTAGTGGATAAGACCTAGTGAGGTGTGGACTCTTCTGTTTCTTGGGGCGTGATTCGGATCTTTTAGCATGTTGGTATGAGTGAGCGGTATCCGATTACTGGATTCGGTCTTGTGAGAATCAGAGGATCAGTGGGTTATCAGGGTTGACATTTGAGGAGCGAATATCATGGTGATCGCTTGAGTAGGTGGTCTGGCGGCGAGTTAGGCCACTAGAGTTTCCATATATTGGGAAAGAGCATTTTGCGGCCGAAGAGTTGGATTAGTTCTGGATTTGGGAGTTCTGTGTGTGATTTCAGTAGTCCATGGAAGAAGATTTCGGTTTGGCATGAGATCCTTTCGGCGGTGCCTTCGGGTGGTTGGATGTAATTTATATGTAGTTAAGGAGTGATTTCGAGGGCGAAATCAAATTCAAGTGGGGGAGAATTGTAACATCCGGATTTCAGGGATATTATTGTAAAGGCTGATCTTAGGTTTCAAGGGGGGACTCGACGAGTCAGAAGAGGGACTCGCCGAGTAGATACTGGTCCGAGAAAAACCCTAAGATCCGGGTTTAGAGCGTATTTAAAGGAACTTATGATCTTGGGTGCGCCTCATATCCTCTGTGAGAAACCCTAAATCACCATGGGAGCTTGGGGTGAGTTCTTATGATGAAATCAAGTGATTTAGTGAGTTATGTGGAAGGAAAGGTGCATGAATCAAGCAAGGAACGAGATGGAGGTTGTGGATCTAGCTTATCTTCTCATGGAGTTGTTGTGGAAGGTATGACCTTGCCTCCTTTTCATCTAATTGTGATTAGACCTCTAGATCTTGGGAGTTTTAGGGCTTAACTCCCCTCCTTTTATCTTTGAGCTAAGTGAGACATGATCTGAGGTGGTAAACCTCAAATCTAAGCCTTGAGAGGTCCTTAGAGGCTAAATGCCTTGGCTTTAGTGGCCCAAATGAAGGTTGTTGAGCAAAAACCTTAATGAAGAGTGTGTTTTGGTGTTTTGGAGCTATAACTCCGTGAATTAGCGTAAAGATCGAAACTTTACGTAAGTATTAAGCCTTGGAATGATAGATCTATAGATTAGAGTGTTAGATCTGGTTGAAATCGTCTAGATAAGGAAAAGTCTGAATGGACTCGCCGAGTCAATGAGCCGACTCGACGAGTCGGCTAGGGTTTCATGTCTGGATTGAATTGCGATCTAGCCCGACGAGTGATGGGGTCGGCTTGACGATTTAAGTTGGATCTTCAAGAGACTTCAGGAAGGTGAGTGAACTCGACGAGTCACAAAGGTGTACTCGCCGAGTCGGACCAAGTGGGACTGTTGACTTGAGTTGACTTCTGTTGGCTGT
Organism: Lactuca sativa; assembly: GCF_002870075.4. Classification (NCBI taxonomy): domain Eukaryota; kingdom Viridiplantae; phylum Streptophyta; class Magnoliopsida; order Asterales; family Asteraceae; genus Lactuca; species Lactuca sativa. The sequence goes on along the minus strand of NC_056625.2, from coordinate 111,591,458 downwards.
GGGGTCTTGGTCAACATAAGTAATAGAGACCTTGGAGGGGTAAAATGGTATTTTATCCACTTCCCAATTAGAGAGGGAAAGAGTAATCGTCGGTTAATTAGAGTTGAGATTTCGAGTGTTAATTAGAGATATTTGCCGTATGTTTTAGGCGGTGGCGAGTTCGAGATTCGAGCGTGAGGATAGCTTCTTTCTGCTTGCCAGGTGAGTCTTCTCACTATACTTTACCTAGAGTGGTAATTAGAGTTATATGACAGTGTATCTTGTATGCTATTTATGTTAGGACCAGAGGGTCCACGGAGTTAGGACCGGAGGGTCCACAGAGTTATAGCCTCGAGTGACTAATATGTGTTATATGTGGTATTTCGGGGAACTCACTAAGCTTCGTACTTACCGTGTTATGTGTTATGTGTTTCGGGTTTTCCTCTCAGAATCGCGGGACGACACCGACTTGATTGTACACACCAGAGAAAGAGTTATGAAGATCCTGGATTATTAATGGAGTTTTGCTTTGTAATTGAATAAAAGAGATTTTCATACGAGATGTTATGAAGAGTATGCATTTTAAAAATGAAAAATTGTTTTAAATTTTCACGTCGTTACATGTTTCTTGATAGTATGTGACCTAGTGTTCGTTTCTTGACTTAAATATGCTTTATTCGCAATTGGGCCCTCATAGGTTTGTTAACATTTTTTTTAATTAACTTAATGTTGTTTTTAATTGTAGGTGACAAAAACATCCTATAAAAACAATCATTAAGCAATCTATCATTTCATTGTTCTTCTGTACGATCATATCATACACACATCTATTTGAACTTCCACAACGATGACCAAGTCATAACTATAATAACATCCACAACCAATTTTGGCCTGCATACATTCGTAAGGAATGCAAGAGGAGTTGGTAAATCTCAAAGAATAAGAAGATTTGCTAAATCAACTTCACACCATCTGTTAACTTTAAAAGAATTTGAGACCCCACTTCACACTCGATTAAGACGTGGCGGATATCTTCATTATAATTGTTGAAAATGGGAAAATAGGAACATGAAATGTCAAAGACATTTGCTCAGTAAGTTATCTTTGATAGAAAAAGATCGAAAGCAGCTCTCCATCGACAGGTCGATCCAAACATTTTTTGGGGTAAGAAGGAAAAAAATTCCCCTAAACCAAACAAATATAGCTAAATTATTCACAAATTTCTCACCATTGCTTCAGTCCAAGAACTCATACAAATCAAATGTGTGTTACTAGTTTCATGTTCTTTTAGGAAATGCTTTTTGTTTTTTCTTCTTTTAGTTGGGATAAATGTTTTTATGAAATACTATCATATTATAAGGTAAAATTTAAAAACACCTAATGAGTTACAAGTAACGATTGTAAAAGTGAACCTGGAAGGCTTGAACCTGGAGCTGAAATTAGTGATTAGAATTTAGAACAATGAGTTGAGATTGTTTAATTGTCTAATTGTCTCAAACTCTCAATGAAATATTGCAAATTTCTTATCTCTGTATTGTAAAAAAACAAAATTAGAATCCAAACATAAATGAAGAATAATCTATTGGTGATTTTAGCGGAACCATGTCATTTTAATTAACTGGAACTAACATGTGAGCTAAGGGGCTTCATAATTTGTACTCTAATATATGTACGGGGTTGTACGGAGTGCAAACATGTATAAGATCGAATTAGAAGCCGATTCAACGACTAGTCGGGGGTTCGGGGGCAGCGCCCCTTTAGCGGGGTCTAGGGGCAGCGCCCCTAGGGGGTCCAAGGGGAAGAGCCCCTGGCTAGTTGATTATGGTAAAACTAACGAAACTCGTTAGTTTTGGTAACCCTAAATCCTCATTAAATCCAGATTATCATGACTTACTTCCAAAGAAACTAATGACGGCCCAACCCTAATGAAACCCTAATCTCTTGTAATATATAAACAGTTCTTCCTTTTTAGAAGAAGGTTACAAACTTAAGCTCATGTTTTTCAGCATACTTTCATAGAATCCTCTAGCATATCTGCTTACGATTTCTACGCTTAGAATCATAAGTTTCCACTTGGATTATCCTAGGTTGAATTTCTTGTAGCCCAGGAATAGGGTAGAAATATCAGTTCGGAATGTGATATCATGATCCAAGTTAGTATCCAGATCTCCACCACAAACCTTAACTTCTCCTACAATCAAACTGATATTTCTGTTTCTGGAGATGGGTGACTTATTCCGTCAGATGACCACTAAGTTTGCCAAGCTGGAGAAGTTTGAAGGCGTCGAATTCAGGCATTGGAGGAAAAAGATGCACTTCGTGCTGACCATTCTGAAAGCATCATACGTGCTGACTACTCCAAGACCAACAGAGCCTACAGAAGGTGTTGCTGAGATGACTGAAGAGACAAGAAGGAGACAAAAGTGGGACAATGATGACTATATCTGCAATGGTCACATTCTGAATGGTATGTCTGATGCTTTATTTGATATCCATAGTGAAGACTTGTGTGCCAAGGAGTTGTGGGACACCCTTGAACTGAAATACATTACTGAGGATGCTTCTAGCACAAAGTTTCTGGTCAGTGACTTTAATAATTATAAGATGGAAGATTCAAGGTCTATCACTGAACAATACAATGAACTCCTTAGCATATACGGTCAGTTTAAACTACACCGTATTATAACACCCAAAATCAGGAAAGTTAAGAAAGGAAAGGAAACTCTAAGTCAAAGGGCCGACTCGTCGAGTCCAAGGAGGAACTCAGCGAGTCCGAGCGGGATCCGGGTCGAGGAGTAAGTGACCGACTCAGCGAGTCGGCTAAGGGGACTCGGCAGTCTGTTCTGAACGTGGAAAACCCTAATTCTGGGAGTTGTATCCTATATAAAGGGTGTTATGTCCCTCCCTCAACCTCTATATCATCCTAGAGAACCTGTAAACCCTAGATTTCGTGTGGGCTTCCATCATTTGAGAGAAATAGCTTTGGAGGAAGGAAATTTTGGAAAGGAACTTGAAGATCAAGAAGGTTGCTTCAAAGAAGAGGTGTAGATCCGAGATCTACTTCAGTTTGTGTTCATCTTGGAGGTAATAAGCTGTCATTTTCCCTCCTTTGCATCTAGATCTATTTTTGTTATGAGATTTGGGGGTTTTATGGTTGTTTGAGACCCAATTCGAGTTTGGGGGCTTAGATATGTTGTTGCCACTTCAGATCTAGTGTTGGGATGGTCCAATATGTCATAAAGCATCAGAAGATGAGTAGTTGGTGAAGCCCTTTTGTCCTTAAACCTAGCCCTAGTGTGTTTTGAGCCTGGATCTCTTTAGTTATATGTAGAGTTTGCAACTTTACGTGAGGAATGAGCTTTGGAAGTATGGATCTATGATTTGGAGTATGGCTCGAAAAGCCACTGTATGGATTAAGAACTGGAGCGACTCGGCGAGTCACATGGGTAGACTTGGCGAGTTGGATGAAGTTGGGCAGGAACTCGGCAAGTTGGAAGAACAACTCGGCGAGTATGTTGAAGATTGCCTTGGACTCGGCGAGTCGAATCGCGAAACCCCAAACCCTTCGAGTTAAGACTCGGATCAGTACGTTGTGTGGGGACTTAGTGAGTTGGTCAGGTCAGGACTCGGAAATCGGTAGACTCGGCGAGTCAGGGGCTGACTCGGCGAGTCGAGTCGCAGATGAAAGGATTCTGAGCTAATGAACTCGGCGAGTCAGTAGGCAGACTCGACGAGTAGGGTTGACCTGGAAGGTTGACTTTGACCAGGACTTTGAATTTGACCAGAGTTGACTTAGTTGACTTTCGGGGGACAATTAGACTAAGTGTTGCTTTGATAATGGTAGCTCGGGGAGCTAGTGGAGCAGGAGTTCAGAGAGTTGACGGGCAGTAGCTAGAGGGGCTATCAGCAAGTTCAGCAAGTGCAGGTGAGTTTCCCTTTTGTGTGAATAGGTCTAAGGCCACAATGCCGGCCCATGTAGTTATGAGTAGAAGAACCGGGGGTTAGCCCTAGGCACAGTATGCTAGTATGAAATTCAGGACGAGGTCCAATGATAGCGGGCGGGTGCCCAAGGAATGGTTTATATGATAGTTTATACTTGTTGTCTATGTGATACATGTATGTGCCAGGTAGGGAGGTGAGTGTGGGCGAGGTCCCACACCTCACCAATAGCAGAGTGTGGATGGTGTTCCACATCTCATTAGCAGTAGAACAGGGGCGAGGCCCAAGTTAGGGAAAGAGTGAGTGTGGGCTGGGCCCGTATCTCACTACCAGTAGGAGTGTGGACAGGGTTCCATGACTCACCAGTTGCAGGATATGGGCGAGGCCCAAGATAGGCGAGGCCTTTAGAACAGGATTTAGTAGTGTACGTTAGTGTGTATCTGTTGCAATATGTTTATGTGTTAGTATTTGTTGGCGGGCGAGGCCTAAGTGAAACAGATCTGTATCCGAGCAGGGCTCGAAGCCAAGCGAGGCCTGGAGTGGTGGGGCCGTTGTAGCGGGCGAGGCCCAGAATAGCGGGCGTGGCCCAGTATGTGCAGTATGTGGTTATGTATGGTATGTGGTAGGTTGGGGAACTCACTAAGCTTTGTGCTTACGGTTTTCAGTTTTGGTTTCAGGTACTTCCGGTAGCGGAGGGAAGAGCTCGGGGTGATCGCATGGCACACACCATAGATTAGACAGCCTGGGAATGTTTTACTCTGAAAACGAACATGTGTTTTGGAAATTAATACTCTGATTATGTTTGGATTGATGATTTTGCTTTAAGTAATGCTTTATTAAAAGAAATTTTTCGTCTTGAATTTTGGGACATTACACGTATGAATATGGATGGATCCATTGATGTTTCCACTATCATTGACAAACTGCCTCCGTCCTGGAAAGACTTTAAACATAACTTAAAACATCAAAAGGAGGAACTGTCATTGGTTCAACTTGCTAGTCACATTCGTATTGAAGAATCTCTTCGTGCGAAGGAAAGTGACAAATCTGAAAAACCCAAAGGAAAAGTTGAACCTGGACAGACCTCGGTTCATATGGTTGAAAACAAACCAATGAACCAAAACCACAAAGGACATGGAAAACGTAAGCATGAACATGTCCCAAGCAACGAACCATGTATGCAAGGATAAACGGATGTTTGAAACATTAACTCCACTTGAAGATGGGTCGATGCTGAAAATGGGAGACGATTCTTTTATTCCTATTTATGGTTTAGGTGTCGTGTGTCTTGGATTTACTTTTGGAAAGACAATTAGTTTATTTGATGTTTTGTTTGTTCCCAAGATTCTCAAGAATCTTGTTAGCTCTTGTTTTTTGAATCCTGATGGTTTTAAACAAGTTATTGAGTCGGATAAGTTTGTTTTGTTTAAGGTTGGAATGTTTGTTGGCTTTGGATATTTAAATAATAGAACGTTTCATTTGAATCTTGTTGACAATTTATTACCTATTCAACATTCTGCATTTGTATCTTCTTCTTCTAATGTTGATAAATCTATGTTTTGGCATGTAAGATTAGGTAAAACATGCATGCTTAGATATGACATCTAATAAATGTAAAACATGCATGAGATGTCAAAAGATGGATTAATTCCAGCCTTTGATATGACATCTGATAAATGTAAAACATGCATGCTTACAAAGGTAACAAAACAACCATTTCCTAATGTCACTAGAAATTAAACTATTTTGAAACTTGTACATAGTGACCTGTGTGATTTTCATTCCACTCCTTCTTTGGGAAATAAAAAGTATATAGTCACCTTTATTGATAACTGCACTCGGTTTTGCTATGTGTATTTGTTATATTCTAAGGATGAAGCCTTAGATAAATTCAAAATATACAAAACCAAGGTGGAATTGCAATTGGCCATTTCGGTTAAACGTCTCAGGACTAATAGGGGAGGTGAATATATGGATCCCATATATTTTCAATCAGTGGGTATCATTCATGAGACCGCGACACCTTACACACCACAACAGAATGGTATTGCTAAACGCAAAATCGAGTTTTAAAGGAAATGGTAAACTCGATGTTATCATACTTAGGATTAAGTGAAGGATTCTGGGGAGAAGCCATGTTAAACGCCTGTTATTTGTTAAATAGGGTTCCAAATAAAAGGAACAAAATAGTCCCATATGAACTTTGGTTCAAGAAAAAGCCGAATTTGAGTTATTTTTGGGTTTCGGGATGTCGGCCAGTTGTAAAACTTACCGAGCCCAAAAAGAAAATTTTGGGAGAACATGGAATTGATTGCATATTCATTGGATATGTTGAAGATTCAAAGGCATATAGGTTTTATGTAATAGAACCTAATGATTCGGTTTCAATTAACACTTTTATCGAATCGCGGGATGCAATTTTTGATGAGATGCGGTTTTCATCGATTCAGAGGCCTAAGGATCTGACTTTTGGTGGTAAAAGAGAAAAATTCAGAAATTCAAAATGGTGGTATTGTGAAAGAACCACAAGATCTTCGTAGAAGCAAAAGAGGCCAAATTGCGAAAAATTTCGGATCCGACTTCCAACTGTATTTGGTAGAAGGTTCAAGAGATGAAATTAATCTTGAATACTCTTATTGCTATAGTATTGAAGATGATCCTAAGACATATCAAGAGGCCATAGAGTCTCATGGTAGTACCTTTTGGAAGGAAGCAATTGATGATGAAATGTCATCAATTCTTGAGAACAACACATGGGTGTTGTCTGATTTGCCTCCGGGTTCTAAACCTCTTGGTTGCAAATGGATTTTCAAAAAGAAAATGAATGTTAATGGGACTATTGACAAATTCAAAGCCTGATTAGTCATTCAAGGTTTTAGACAAAAACCTGGTATTGACTATTTTGATACATATGCTCCAGTTGCACATATTTCTACTATTAGATTGTTGGTTGCCTTGGCAAGTATCCACAATCTGGTTATTCACCAAATGGATGTGAAAACAGCCTTTTTAGATGGTGATCTTAACGAGGAAGTTTACATGAAACAACCAGAAGGTTTCATTATTCCCGGTAAAGAGCATATGGTTTGTAAACTTGTCAAATCTTTGTATGGGCTGAAACAAGCACCTAAACAATGACATCAAAAAATTGATGAGGTGATTTTGTCTTTTGATTTCAAGACAAACCAATGTGACAAATGTGTTTATAGTAGATTTGATGATGCTACTAGCGCTGGAGTGATCATTTGCTTATATGTAGATGGCATGTTGATTTTTGGTACCGACCAAAATCAAGTGGATGAAACAAAGAAATTTTTATCATCCAAGTTTTCCATGAAAGATTTAGGAGAGGCTGATGTAATTTTTGGAATAAGAATTAAGAGGATGAACAAAGGATTGGTGATGACTCAAAGTCATTATATTGAGAAAATTCTCAAGCGGTTTAATTTTACCGATTGTTCTCCTGTGAGTACTCCTATTGATCCAAGTGTGAAATTAATGTCGAATAATAGCGTTCCCATTTCACAATTGGAATACTCTAAGGCTATTGGTAGCTTGATGTATGCCATGACAAGTACCAGACCTGATTTGCTTTTGTTGTGGGTAAGTTGAGCAGGTATACTAGTAATCTTGGTGCTCAACATTGGCAAGCAATGAATAGAGTGTTCAAGCATCTCAAGGGAACCATGGATTATGGCTTGAGTTATTTGGGAAGTCCTTCGGTTTTAGAAGGTCATTCAGATGCACGTTGGATAACCAACATGGAGGACCATTCCTCAACTTCTGGTTGGGTATTCTTGCTTGGGGGAGGTGCCATTTCTTGGGCTTCCAAGAAGCAATCTTGTATTACAAACTCGACAATAGAATCTGAGTTTGTTACGTTAGCAGCTGCTGGTAAAAAAGCAGAGTGGCTAAGGAATTTACTCTATGAGATTATTTTGTGGTCTAAACAGATAGCACCTATTTCTATCCTTTGTGATAGTGCTGCCGCTTTGGCTAAGGCATATCGCCAGGTTTATAATGGCAAGTCTAGACACCTAGGTGTTAGACATAGTATGATTAAAGAACTAATCATGAATGGTGTGATTTCGGTTGAGTTTGTGAAATCGCAACAAAATTTGGCAGATCACTTGACTAAAGGTCTGACAAGAGACTTAGTGCACAAGTCTGTAATCGGGATGGGATTAAAGTCCAGTTGATTCTATAATGATGAGACACCCAATTCCCTCCTAATATAATGTTAGGAGTTGAATTCAATGTGGAAAGCTCATACTTATAGATTGGAACACATGAAGTATTCATCCCAAGTATGTGTTTAGTTCTGCAAGTTAAACAGGTTGAAGTTTAACTTCTTAATAATTCCTTTGATAAATGTATGTGCAGATACATGGAGAGGAGTTACCTACGTGATTATGAAGTGTAGCCGCATTTCAAGAGGTTGTGGACTTGACCTTGATACAATCATGAGAGGATTGGTACACACGGCTTTATAATAGTGTCAGTTGTATTTTGCTAGAAATTCAATAAACTAGTATGTATTTTACTTTCTGGTATTCAAATGGGTTGATGAATTCAATTCTTAGAACACCCTGATTCTCGAGTATTTGCAAATATATGATACTAAGTGGAAATTCAATCGTTTCGATATTTTCATTATGTATTACTTTGGTTTGTTTGATAAGGTTATGTTTGTTCAAGGGTTACACTAAAATGGGGGAGGATTGTTAGTGATTTTAGTGTCACCATGTCATTTTACACATGAGAACATAGTGGAAAATTCAATTTCTTGAGGGTGATTATGGTAAAACTAACGAAGCTCGTTAGTTTTGGTAACCCTAAATCCTTATTAAATTTGGATTATAATGAATTGTTTCCAAAGCAACTAATGACGGTTCAACCTTAATGAAACCCTAATCTCGTTTAATATATAAACAAATTTTCATCTTCAGAAGAGGGTTACGAACTTAAGCTCACGTTTTTCATCATACTTTCACAGAATCCTCTAGCATATTGGCTTTCGATTTCTATGCCTAGAATCGTAAGTGTCCACTTGGATTATTTCGGCTGAATTTCTTGTAACCCAAACATAATATAGATTTATCAGTTCAAAAAGTGATATCACGATCCAAGTTGGTATCCAGATCTCCACCATAAACCCTAACTTCTCCTACATAATCAACCCATTTTCCTAAAAAAAACACAATCCATTTGCAATGAAAAAACAAACACACAAATTCCATATATGAATGAATTATAATCAATCATTCAATCTATTTTCAGGAGAAAAACTACTATTTTCGCTTTTAATAAACCCAAACAAATGAACATTATTCAATTTATTTTCCCGAAAAAATTAAATAAACAAAACCAATAAATAAAAATAAATCGGAGATTGCTAATTTCATCAATCCAATGACTTTAAAAATTAAAGAAGGAAATAGTTAAGAAATCTAGAATCATGTAATTGTAACTAAAACAAACAAAAATAAGAAGTTTTAGTCTTAAGTCTTAACTAAGTGAACATAGATGTTAAACTTGTGTATGATGCAATAGTTAATAACAGTTTTTCATGAACATCAGTTCATTTCATTTCTCTTCCGGAAAACAGGAATGGATTATTGAGAATAATTTAGGGCCTACCGGTAGACTCTTTGAAAAACCAATCGAACGTCATAGTTGTATTCCATGGCCGAAGACCGAGAGAAAATAATTGAAAATTGAAATGTCTATGAATCCAAGTCCATTATTTCAATTCCTATAACGAGCGTTTATCAGATTGGCCCTCTTATTTTGGGCTCCTCGCATTGTTAATATTTTTTTATATAGTAATGTATATGTATATAACACAAAACATATAATTTTTGGGTCGCCCGAGTTACCACAATTTGGACCCGGGCTTGTCCATTGAAATATATTCACCTTAATATCATAATATGAACGATTTTATCAATTAGAGCATCCATAATGGTAATAGTTTTTTCTTATTTTTTCTGATTTTCTTTATAAATTTTTCTAATTTATGAATAAAATATGATAATAAAATATGATTAGAATAAAGTACAATATTATAAAGATAATAAAGGCTTTGTTACGTTTCCACATCAAAGTAAAATCTAGTACTGAGTTCTTTTTTCTTTCATTTAATGCCTATTGGTGTTCCAAAAGTACATTTTCGAAGTCCTGAAGAGGAAGATGCATCTTGGGTTGACATATAGTGCGACTTGTCAGATATATTGGGTCATATGGGATAATGGAAGAGTTGAATGAGATGTCATGCCTATTTGTCATTTAATGGATACAACTCCACCATTGTGAAATGCCACCTTGGCATTCAATGAATTTGGAGCTCAATGGTCATTGAATTCTTCAATGAGAAAAAGGAAAGTCTTTAAATCTTTAAATAAATATTTTTTAAATATATTCTATTGAACTTGTAAAGTTTAACGCATTGTGGGATAAAAATGAATAGAATTGTATGGAATAGTGGATGATGATGTGGCACTCCATTAAGCTCTATAGAGTTCAATGCATTGTGGATGCCTTATATGTTACACCAAGATCATTGATGCACATACAAGCATCTTTTACTACAAAATCTATCCCACCTCTCCATCAATAGATATTCACCTTATTATGAAGGATTTTATACCATTATGTTTTAAGGTTCAAGGATGTTAAACCAGGATCATCGATACACATACACTCATCTTTTACTATAAAATATATCCCATTATTAAGATCCCAAACCAAAAAACTTGGTTTAGCAATCAAATCAACATGTATTAAAAAATCTTTCAGCTTTTGAAATTGCGTCTCACAAGCACCACTCGTGGTTCAATCTGCCAGCTCCACTTCCATTTTTCATATTCCCTTTATTATCAATCGAACAATTGTTATATGTATCCGACATTGACAATCTAGGAAATGCGGTTTGTAGAGGAACATTTCCCACTCATTTGACTTGCCAGAAGCTCCCACCTTTCCGATCACCAACCACCTTCCTTCCTCATCATACCAGCGAGATAATATGATTATTATGAAGTTTTAACACATTATCAACTATATATATATATATATATATATATATATATATATATATCTTAATTACCTTATAAAGCATTTTTGGTCAAATGCTGAATTTTAAGTCGTACAAACATACAATGCATTTGTACAATCAATTTATGCATTACAAAAAGAGTAGAGTACATATGGTCAACAGTTGAAAAGGTCAAATCTCTTATCCCCTATTCTTAGGCTATTTTGACCCGGTTCATTCCTTATCTCCGTATTTCCCCAAATCTTGCAATTTCTGTTCACAAATCTTGGATATATATATATATATATATATATATATATATATATATATATATATATATATATATATATATATATATATATATATATATATATATATATCGCTGACATTTTCATTTCTAGAGTTTCATTCATCTTTCAGCATTCAACCACCATTGTCACACCCGTCGCTTGGCACGGGTAAACGGCTAGTATATATATATATATATATATATATATATATATATATATATATATATATATATATATATATATATATATATGTAAAACAAATGTCATTTCTCATTGAATTTGACACATATCATTTTCTAAAAGTTTTTGAATTATTTCTTTTCCACTTGTCATTTTCTTAAATTTTTCATTTTTCTTAAAATTTAAATCTTTATTTTAATAAGATTTATATATGTAAAGTAGGTCATTCTAGTAAATTTCATAATAAATGCTCTACAATTTTATTACTTACTTAATTTATTATATTCTTTGTATTTATGTAAAATTATTACTTTAAAAAATATGTAATACTTATAATTTTATATTAAAGTTTTTTTATAAACCCGTGTAATACACGGGTTTCACACTTAGTGTGTGTATATATATATATATATATATATATATATATATATATATATATATATATATATATATCCCTATACTAATAAAAGAGTAGCTCTTTTGCCATGTGTCATCATATTAGACATTTTAATTAATATGTTGCCACTTGTCAATTTATTAGTTTTCCATTTTAAATTTAGTAGACATCCTCATTAATGTGATTCTATTTTAAATTTTAAATTTTAAATTATTGTTTTCATTAATTCACAAATAAAAAATATCTAATATATATTTAAAATTAATTTTATATATTTATTTGAATCAATGATTATAATTTCACATAACTAATAAAAATATATCTTAAATTAATAATTTATTTAAAATAACTTATTAATAATTTTAAGTTTTTTGATTAATTTTATAACCGTGGTTCACATGGGTTATAAAAGTAATGGATTTCACAATTTAAGCGATCTTGTGAACCTATGAAAGAAGGCTTGCAATTGATGATATCGCAAGTGGAAATAAGGACTCGTAGTTGGAACCTTTCGCAGTTGATGAGCCTTGCAATCGCAATTCAGATTATAACTTTGGGCTCGCAGTTCGAAAAAAATTGTTGGTCGCATTTGTATAAGCTTAGTAGTTTACTAATCTCATAGCAGCTTCGTAGTTTACTGATCTCACAGTTTTTTGTTGTTCGCACTTAATTAGTAAACAATTGGGGAAGAAGGAAACTACTCTACACATTTGCTCCCCACAGATTTGAAAAAGTGATAGTTTTGACTTTTGATTCAATTTTAGAAATGTTCATAGATTTCAAGGGTTGTAGTTCGGGATGCTCAATTTAGAATTTTTCGTGAACAAATTTCGAAAATTGTTATATATATATAGGGTTAGGTTATTTTGTTTTTAGTAACTATTGTGTGCCAGAATGCACAGATCTGGATCATTGGATGGAATATAATCAAAAGCCATGATCTAAGGGTCTATGATAGTAGAATAGGATAACATATACCATATAATCATATAAATTTGAGCATAAGGACATTCTAGTCAATTAACCTATATTAAAAAAGAAAATTTTTGGAGTTTTAGGGATAATTAATTCTTTTATTTTTAAAAATCTAAATATTTTAAATTAATTTAAGATTAAAAATCTGATTTTTATTCTGTCAGAATGATAGAATTTTAACCATAAAGTAGGAAACATATTTTTCAATTTTATTCTGTCAGAATGACAGAATATCAACCATAAACTAGTAAATATATTCGGAAAGAATACACAAAATCGATTCTTGAACTAATAATATACCAAATAATTACATTGTACCATTGTGATTCATTGAATTAAAAAAAGCATTCTGAAAGAATACAAAGTATAATTCTTAAAAAATAACAACATTCTAGATGTCTTGTGTATGTTTGACCTCTAAGTCAATTCAAAATATGTTAGCATTCCATGAGATTGACATTTTGTGACATTGACATTCTGTCAGAATTGTATTACATGAGATTGATTTTATACAAGGAGCATTTTCCATCCGGTCTTCAAGTCATTCTTCAAGCCATTTCTATCACAAATTCATTGTCAAATACTTTGTAGTGATACACTTGTAACAACTGCACATTAAACATATAATTAATTAACTACAAATTCTATCAGAATAAAGCAATAATACTCTTATATAATAAACTATTCTTTCAGAATGGAAATATTATAAAAAGGTAAACAAGGTCAAAGCTATGATCAGCTCATATGTCTGTTTGCTTCAGCATCATAAACATAAGGAAAAGTCAGTTTGCTTCAACATCAAATCTATGATTAGGATAGATGTTTGCTTCAACATCATAAACATAGATTGAATCATCAATACTTTCAGCTACAAGTTCTCTGCCATCAAAGAATGGTGTCTCTAAATTTCTGAAAAAAATAAAAAATTACAAAAACCCAACTCAAAAAACTTAATCAAAGATCAATAAATTTCATGTAAACTTACCAGCATCTCCTCATTAACCGGTGATTCCATCACTAACCATGTATACAATGTGAGATTGTCATATTTCTCTTTGGCATTTCATCAAATACTTTAAGGGCGCTCCCTAAATCACCACATTTTCTATGAATCATGAATGAAAAAAAAACCAATTCATAACCATCAACATCAAATGAGTTACACAAGAGGGTATATCTCCTGTGTTCGGTTTCCATACGATCGAAGAAAAAAAAGCATAAATGTTTATGTGGCTTTGATTTTGATTGAAAATGGTAGAACCCCCATTTTTTTAACCACAGCCACTGAATCATTATTGTAACGAAAACCTGTGAACAAACATAAAATCAAATTCCAATAACATTATAGCACACAAATAATAACATTAATAGAGATAATTTATTGTACTCCTGATTCAGTAATTACATCAAACACATGGAGGGCATTGATGAATTCTAACAGATTTGTACTAGACATTTCGGTTGTCCATGGGAATTGGGAGTATTTCCTACAAATTGCCAAAGTATTTACAGAACTGAATTTAACCTGTGATCTATGTTGATCACAGATGACAAAACGAGTAACTGGAAATTGTTCCTTTACAAATAGGGTCCATATTTGGGGAAATCCAAGGAAAAGAAAAAGGATGTACCTCGTGTTCTCTCTTCTCCATATTATGCGAGATCAAGAATCGATCGTCAGGAGGGAAGAAAAGGGGTCGTGCTTTCTCTTCTCCATCTCGTATGTGCGCATCAGAAAAAAACGAAGAAGCGATCGACTCCTTCTATCTGTGATGTGTGTCGACTGGAAGAAGAAAGAAGAAATCAAGGTCTTGATCGGTTGTGTTGTGGGGTGTCGGTCATCCATCTTGGTAATTCCTTGAATATAAGACACGATGCAAGAGAGAGACTAGGTCAAAATTATTGATTTTATTTCCTTAATTGCAGAATTTCAATTAAATAATTCCTTAATTGAAAAGTACAAAATGTCCAGAATACCCTTAAATGATTTATTTAATTGATTATTATTTCTTGAATTCTCATTGGTGCATTTAGGCACACAATACTTGCTAAAAACATTTGAACATAGCTCTCTCTCTCTCTCTCTCTCTCTCTCTCTCTATATATATATATATATATATATATATATATATATATATATATATATATATAGATATATACTAGCCGTTTACCCGCGCAAAGCGACGGGTGCGGATCAACAAAATGACATAAAAAATTTGTTAAACAAAATGACAAACAGATAGAGATTTCTTATACCTGGGCTAGGATTAAACGTAAGACATTTTTGGGCTTATTCGATTTTAATAGAAAGAAAAACAAAGGAGGACATAGCGAGCATGAGAGAGAACCAAGGTTTTGCGGTCAATGGCAAGACATTCATGATAGACGAATGCTAGATCAATGCGCCTCTTCCAGTTTATATGAAATGTTTTATAATGTGTACATCGTATTAGACCGATTTAAATGGATATGAAGAACACTTGGTCAAACTTTGACCCATTCAAAATCTTATCATCATCTTATTTGACTTTTTCATTATTATTGACAGATTCAGTATTTAACGATTCAATTGGATATGAGGAACACTTGGTCAAAGTTTGACCCATTCAAAATCTTATCATCATCATCTTATTTGACATTTTCATAAATGTTGACCGGATAAGATTTAGTATTTACCGATTCAATTGGATATGAGGAACACTTAGTCAAAGTTTGACCCATTCAAAATCTTATCATCATCATCTTATTTGACTTTTTCATAAATGTAAACCGGATAAGATTTAGTATTTACCGATTCAATTGGATATGAGGAACATTTGGTCAAACTTTGACCCATTCAAAATCTTATTATCATCATCTTATTTGACTTTTTCATATTTAACCCATTAAATTTGAAGATAAGCTTAGAAGACCTATTCAAAATCTGTCTTTGACCGGATAAGATTTATTATTCTCCGATGCATAAAATTATTGTATATGATGCTTAAAAGCTTGTACCTCTTAAAATTCAGCAAAATCTTGTAAATGCTTTTTAAGGTATATATATATATATATATATATATATATATATATATATATATATATATATATATATATATATATATATATATATATATATATATATATATATACACCTTAATAAACATTTAGCCCTAAATGCTGAATTTTAAGAGGTACAACCCTTAAAACATCATATACTATAGCTTTATGCATATGTTTTATCCGTTTGAAAAGTCAAATAACATGATACTAAGCTTTAAGATAAGAAGGAGAGAATCATTCAATCATTTGACTGAGCCCTTCAATGCATTTGACTCGGCCCCTTAAATATTGATGGAGTTTTTTTTTAATCCTAAAATCCCGGTGTTGGGTCAAAAATATGGTTTATACTTTACTTTTCTATAAAAATGTATTTTTGTGTCTTGGACCGTAAACAACTTGGTGTTTACGGTCGTAAGTTGTTTACGACTGTGTTTACGGTCGTAAATAGATTTACGACCGTAAACCCATTTACGGCCCATGTTATAAGGCTCATATTCTCCATGTATATGTATAGGTGTTAGGGTGAGGAGTACGGATTGATGAACCCTAGAGAGTTTACAGCCAGAGACACAGAAGAACTATTGTGTGTTAGTGTGTGTGTGAATCTCTTGTATTCGGATCATCATTCTATTCATTAATACATTGAGATTCATCTTATTCCTCTTCTTCTTCTCTTCTATTTTATCTGGCATCATCCGTTTGATTGGGATTCCGCACCATCAAACGGATCTGATTAATACACAGACAAATTAGGGACTTACAATTGGTATCAGAGCCAAGTTGTATAAGTTAATTTTGTCAGATTTGGGGCATTATTTGATCTTATTTTTTGAAATTTTTTTGCGTTTTTGGATAGATCTCGCAAAAATAAGGGGGGTTTGTTCTTCGTGTTTTTCATAAAAAAGGGTTTTTGATCGAGTTTTGGAGCTTCAAAGTCGAAAAATCGGTGTTTTTGGTCAGAGTTTGCGGCCGGCGGCTAGGGTTTCGGAGTTCACGGCCGGAGTTTACGGCCGGAAAATGTTCACGGTTGCCGGAGGATTGCGGCCGGTGTTTGGGGTCCGAGGAGTTCACAGCCGGTCCGAGCTTGCGGTCTTCGGTTTACGGGCTTTCTCCTCGGCCTCGCAAGAAGTAGTCTTCGCAGCGTCTATTAAAAAAAGAAGAAAGGGGCGGACGGATTCGGAGGGGCTGGGGTTCGAACTCAGGACCTCCGGTTCATTACCTCTGCGCCTTACAAACTCAGCTAGGCCACTTGATGATTCAACTCTTCTGATTTTTATTCAAATAGACTCCTTCTCGCTTCCAGCTTTCGAATTTTGACACTTTTAACCCAAAAACTCAATTTCTTTTAATTTTAAATTTCTTTTTCATCCAAAATAAAAATAAATAAATAAATTAATAAATAAAATTATATTTTAATTTTTGACTTTTATTTTTTATTATTATTATTTTTTTAACTTTTGACCTTAACTTTTGACTTTGACTTTCAAGTTTGACCTTTGACTTTTGAGTTTAACTTTTTAAATTTGACTTTTGAGTTTGACTTTTTAAATTTGACTTTTCAAGTTGGACTTTTGAGTTTAACTTTTTAAATTTGACTTTTAAGGTTGACTTTTGAGGTTTATAATCAAAGGGTTTGACTTTTAATTTTGATTTTGGTTTTTAGTTGTGCTTTTTAGTTGATTTTAAGGTCTACGAGGGAGTTGATAAGATGAAAGAGAGTCGTCAGGATATGTTAAGACAAAATTTCAACATTTTCGATTATATCCCTGGAGAAACCCTCGAAACTCAGTTGCAGCGATTTACTACACTTACTACAGAGATGAATATAGCTGGGATCTTCTTGTCTAAGTTTGAGATAAACAAAAAGCTACTGAATTCACTTCCGAAATCATGGGATATGAACGCGACTATCATCAAGAAGACAAAAGATCTCAATCATCTTAGTCTTGCTGATGTAATTCAAGAACTTGATGCTTTGAAGTGTAGAGAAACAATGAGTTCTGAAAACATTCTGGTCACTGAAGTTACATGTACTCCAGCTTGTGAAGCTACGATTAAATTTCTTCGGGAACAAATTGATTTATTAAAAAGAGAAATTGAGGACCTGAGATATGAAGGATATCAACTCAGGAAAGGAGAGAAACCCCTGAAGGCTGAATTAGAAGCAAAAACCAAGGACTTTAGGAAACTTCAGGAAGAGTATAGCAACAAGTGTGAAAATTATGACTATATTAAGAGACAACTTGCTGTTGTAACTGAAGAACTTGACTCTTTGAAAATTAAGTGTGGAAAAACAGACGTTAGTTTCAAAAATTATACTGTGTACTGCGTCAAGTCAGGC
Source organism: Lactuca sativa (assembly GCF_002870075.4). Classification (NCBI taxonomy): domain Eukaryota; kingdom Viridiplantae; phylum Streptophyta; class Magnoliopsida; order Asterales; family Asteraceae; genus Lactuca; species Lactuca sativa. The sequence continues at coordinate 111,573,279 of NC_056625.2, read as the reverse complement.
AGTCGAGTCATTATTTGAAACCCAATTAAAGTTCAAACAAAACCAACAAAAGGGTTTAGGATACGATAATATACCTCCTCCTTTCAATCATGCATATCAGTATCACCCGTTGACCAAAGAGGAGATTGCCAACGAACCATTCATGGTTTATGGCAAACCAGCGGGATTTGTGTCAGGAGGAGTAATTAATATTGAAGATACTAATGTTGCTACTTCATGTGCAGGTAAAGTAGCAGAAGATGAGAACAAGGAGAACACTACTGAACAAACCAATGACTCTTTGACCTCAGAATCTGCTGCTTCGAATTCTGTTACTCCTAACAAACCTGTCGTTGAGAAATATAGGCCTCCAATTCCAGCGCAACAAAATGCTTGTTGCAAGTGTGCGTGTGGGAAAAGTAAGAGACAAGGCAAGGATACGCCACCAGGGGCAGGAAGAAATAACTTCACAGTGAAGAAAAAGACTTGTTTTCACCGTGGAACACCTGGACACATTGCCCAAAACTGTCCAAATCTTGCTTACGTTCCCTACAACGCACAAGGATGGAAAAACGCGCCAAATGGGAGATACTTCAAAAGAAACCCTTCCAGGTCACGTTCAGACAACGCCGACTGGAATGCCATGAAGGCCAAAAATTCAACTCCCAAGGCCAAGCATCCGAATCCCAAGGGCAAGAAGGAAATGTCAGCCAACAAGCGCAATCCAAGAGATGATCCAGTAAAACAAAGACCAGTTAGGTCAAAGTCATCTCAACGGCCGACATCAAGATCAAAAGCAAGCACTGAGCCACCCATCAGATCGAAAAATAAATGGGTTAAACCCAACTACAAATGGGTTCCGAAGGCTCAATCTCCCAAATCTTCTAACGATTCTAATATTTCTATATTTTCTGTTTGTGATAAACAGGACATGTCATAGGAGAAAGTACCTTACGTTGATGACAAAGGTCGACCCAGTTTCAAAATGGACTGGGTTCCAAAGACTAACTGATCCCGCTCTGTGTCGGAGCAGCTATGGAGGCATATCATCAGACTTCGGTTTGTTGGTAGTGGCTGCTCCTGGCATATGATTGGGGACATATCTCAACTGTACAACACTCAGAATATTATTTGAGAGTATGTGTCCTTTTGCGGGAAAGGAAGAAAAGAAGAGATCACAAATGGGGTTAGTGCTTAATGATATGAAGAATTTTTGGATCTGTTCTGAGATTATGTTTGCTGTTCTCAGACCTTCAGAATGCAGATTCAATCGGTGAATTACGGTTTGAGTTTTCTTCTCTATGTTCCTGAGTTTTTCTTAAGCTGATTCGCTTTAAAGACTAATTTTTGTTTTAGGATAGTTTAAATTTGCGCATTTACTTTCGTTTCTCTCCTATGCACAAATTTAGGGAGGGAAATAAAATCAAAAACAAAAAATTAGAAAATTTTAATTTAAAAAATAAAAAAAAAATCCAAAAATATTAGAAAATCAAAAAATCAAAAATATGGTGTTAATGGAATGTGCTTGCAGGAGATGTTTGGGGAAATGAAATCAGCAAGTGATAACGGGCAATCTGAATCGGCGTAACGTACCTAAGTTGAATCGTCTACGCTCTGTGCTCGATGCGCTGGTAGGCATGAAAGATTTTAAATGGACTTGACTAGGGAAAGTTGAACCTAATGAATTTAAGGACTTGACAAAATTTGACCTAGTTAGATCCGTTTAACCTGATGCCACGACGCTCGGATAGGTTGAGCAGGGAGATATACATGAGAATCTACCGGTCACATTAAATAACCCGTATCTAGAACTGTGGATTCACTTTTCCTCGATGTGCGGATTCTGTCCTTAATTCCGGTTGGATGGGGCGACTGGTAAACTCCGATAAATTAGGTCTGTAGAATATCATTTTCTTTCTGTCTGTCTGTTAGTCATATGTTGTCTCCTTTGCGTGACTTCCAATCCGACCTGGTACACAACATATGCAACTCTATTTCTCTGCATGTTATATATATATATATATATATATATATATATATATATATATATATATATATATGATATTCCTCTTATCTGTTAGCCATATGTTGTCTCCTTTGCGTGACTTCTAATCCGACCTGGTACACAGCATATGCAACCTTCTACTTCTCAACCCCTCTTAAATAATAAGTAATAGAATTCTGAATCTATCCTCTCTCTGAAAGGTTGTCTGCTCACCCGGTGTAAGGAGTACTCTGGAAGTTCTTGATGGCTGGGGCATATCAGGAAGCGGGAAACACATTCTAGTACACTTAAAATTGAACGCATACAGATTGTCTATAGATCTCGCTGCTCGATTTAGGTGGACAACAATATCCCTAGTTGTAGTCAGTTAAATGGTCATAAGAAAAAAAATCTATTTAGGAATTAGGGCCAATCATGGTAATAAAGTTATAATTAGATATATGCATGTATCATGTCATTGGTAAATTGTCCAAATCTTGTCACAAATGTTCCGTGTTTAAGTGGACCACAATACTGGCGACCGATCAGACGAAGATGTGAAGATAAGGGTACCGACAAGTGGAATAAGACTGTCCAACAACTTTGATCCCAAATCACTCTTAAAGTTAGCTATTATTTTTGTTTTTGTTAAGTTTATTCATAGTGTTCGTCTAATTTAAATATTAGGGGAGAATTAAAAAAAAATAGTGTTATTTCTGTTTTATTTTTTTTTTTCAGAAAATATGAAAAATCCAAAAAAAAAAAAAATTTTGTTTTGTGTGCTAAGTTTTCTTTTAGTTTTGTTTTGTCTTGAAAAGTGATTTCAGGTATAGATAAGACTCATGGAGTTTGTGTTGAAAATTTCTGAGTTAAAGTCTCGTCCGTGAGCATCGAAGAAATCTCATTCGAAGGAGCAAGAAATGAAGATTATTCTTTCGACATTCAATCCTTCAACCCCAGAAGCAAGGTGAAGCTGAAATTGAAGATTATGTGACGGATTGCATTGAAACCTCCTCAATCAGCCTGCTGCTATCTTAAACCTGCTGAAGCGATCCAGAAGATTATTTCTCTCTGATGTTCTCTCTGAAGATTCTCAAGCTGAAAGCGCCATCTTTCAAGAATCAGTACAAGAAGCCTCCTCACCCAATGTGCGTTCAATGTCAAATTCTGAAGAAAATCCCAACTGCTCAAGATGAAGTTATTCATTAAAGATTCATCAAGTTCATCTTGAAGTCGTGAAGAATTTGAAGATTAATGCTGAAGCCAAGCTCTCGATGAAGACTGACAAGAAAAGCCAGCTACCTTTTAGGGGGAGCTTGTTGGGTAAATTAAGAAAAGAAAGTTATAACCAAGCGGGAGATTGTTGGGTCAAAAATATGGTTTATACTTTACTTTTCTAGAAAAATGTATTTTTGTGTCTTGGACCATAAACAACTTGGTGTTTACGGCCGTAAACCCATTTACGGCCCATGTTATAAGGCCCATATTCTCCATGTATATATATAGGTGTTAGGGTGAGGAGTACAAATTGATGAACAGATTAGAGTTTACGGCAAGAGAGAAGTTTTCTGTGTGTGAATCTTTTGTATCTGGAACTTTAATTCTAATCAATTCATACATAGATTCATATTATTATTATTATTATTATTCTCTTCTTTTTGATTTGACATCATCCGTTTGATTGAGATTCTGCACCATCAAACGGATCTGATTGATACACAGGCAAATTAGGGACTTACACTCGGCAAATATATGTGGATTCTGGCCTATCTTCCCTCATATATCGACCCCTATCTCCATTGCCTTCCTCCATATCCACACTATTTCACCGACTTCCTCCATCTCACCGCCACCCTCTAAGATAATGTAACGCCCTGTTCTAAAATATTCGTTTATGCAATTTCAGAGGCCAAGGTCAGGGGCGTTTTAGTCCTTTATTAAATTTGGATTTATTGTTCGCGAATTTTTCGGGTCGGGTTATGTTGTTAGGAGCGTAGGACTTCTCGCCCCCTTTCTGTGGATATAAAGTTCATCAGAAACGGATCTAAAACGAAGGAGTTATGACACTTTGAAGATTTGGTGAGAATGGCCCTTATAGAGAAAAGTTTGCATGGAAGGCCCTGCATGCATGTATGGAACACGCGTGGGTACGCCCAGCGTAAGCTAGGTTACGCCTAGCATAATGAGGCATCTTGGTCGCGGATGTCCAAGGCGTACGCCCAGCGTACGCTAAAAGTTATGAAACCCTAATTTTGGATTGAGCACTATATAAAGGACATTATGGTTCCAACCCTAGCCCCCATATGAGCCTCCCCAACCTCAGAAGAAACCCTAGAACGTCCCTACCTTCATTTTATGAGATCTTGACCTTGGAGAACCTATTTTGGTGGATTAAAGCTTGGAAGCAAGGAGAAGAAGGTTGGCAAGGAGGAACCTTTGAAGCTAGAGCTTGTAGATTTGGGATAAGTGCTTCATTTCGGACCTTTACAAGGTAAAAAGTCTTGAGCTTGATGATTAACATCTTAGATCTCCATAGTACAAGTTTTTGGACCTTTTGGTCCCAAGATTGGGACTTTATGACTTAAGCTCATTTCTAAGACCAGGGTTGCCTCCCTTAGAGTCATATGAGTCCTAGAAGCAGCAAAGTTTCGACCTTTGTAGTCCTATTAAGTCCATGTATGAGATCTAGTCCCCTTTGTGGAAGTAGAAGAGTGTTTTGAGAGTTTGGGGTGGTTTGGGCCATGTAAAGTCACCAAGTCAGTGACTTTATGGCTTAATGCATAGAATAAGACCTAGATCTAAGTTTATGGATCTTGAGTCGGAGTATTAAGCACTTAAATGAAAAGTTTCTTAACAGAATGAGTACACCGAGCATAAGTGCAGGTACGCCCCGCGTACTCTCTAGCAGGCCAGTACGCTAAGCGTACATTAGAGTACGCCCCGCGTAGCGCAGTTAGTTGGGCTTATTGCATTTTGGGCCTCGGTGTGGGCTGAGTTGAAACTTAGGGTCCTTGGGCCTTATTGGGCCATCAGAATTCAGTTGTTAAGGACCAAGGATTATCATTGGGCTTGAGTAAGGTCCAATAAAGGGCTTTGGGCCCAAAGGAGCAAATTGGGCCATTAGTGGGCCTTTAGCGGGGCCATGGATGGATTTGGAGGGAATTTAGGGTTTGGGCTATATTGTGACCCATGCCATAGCAGGGTAAAATGGTCATTTTACCCATCAAAAGATTCCCCTTTTTGATTTAGTGTTTGACTTGTCATGATAGCCGGAGAGCAGCCGGGACAGTAGTCGGGGATCTTTCACTCGAGTTTTCAGCAGTCAGCATTTCGAGGTAAGTTTCCTTCCAGTAGGAACGGGTCTAAGGCCACAATGCCGGCCCGTTTAGCTAGCAGTAGTTTCCGGACTTCGGTCCGATGCAGTAGTTAGTATGTTTGATGCCTTCGTGGCTCAGACAGGATTTATGTGTTATGTGTTTCGCATCACGGCCCGATGCAATATGCAGTATATGTGTGTTCATGTTAGTTGATATGTTTATGTTATGCTTTGTTCAGTTAGTTCCGGACTTCGGTCTGATGCAGTTAGTCCCGACTTCGGCCCGATGCAGTTTTCGGACTTCGGTCCGATGCAGAGGACATGGTCCCAGTTAGTCCGGGCTTCGGCCCGATGCAGTTTCCGGACTTCGATCCGATGCAGGGGACATGGTCCCAGTTAGTCCGGGCTTCGGCCCAATGCAGTTTTCGGACTTCGGTCCGATGCAGGGGACATGGTCCCAGTTAGTCCGGGCTTCGGCCCGATGCAGTTTCCGGACTTCGGTCCAATGTAGGGGACATGGTCCCAGTTAGTCCGGGCTTCAGCCCGTTGTAGTTTCCGGACTTTGGTCTGATGCAATGGGAAAGGCCCCGTATGTGCTTTATATGTTGTATGGTATGTGGTAGTTTGGGGGAGCTCACTAAGCTTCGTGCTTACGGTTTTCAGTTTCGGTTTCAGGTACTCAGTTTTCAAAAGAGGAGCTCGGAGAGGTTGCCGTGCACACACCATAGTCAGTTAGCCTGGGGAATGTTTTACTCTGATAATGAGATTATGTTTTGAATTTAATACTCGAAAATTATGTTATGACTTATGATACGTTTTTATAAACATGGTTTAGTAATGTTTTAAAAGAAATTTTTAGTCGTGATTTTTGAGTCGTTACAAGTTGGTATCAGAGCCTTGGTTTGAGGGATTCGGGCGCACTCCCGAGTGTGTCTGAACTCAAACTAAGGAAGTGGTATAAAGTTTTCAAGAGAAAAACCATGGTTACAAAAGAATTTTGAGAAAAGAAAACAATTTTAGAAAAAGTGTAAAGAAAAGAGTTTTAGAAAAAGCGAAAAGAGTTTTGAAAAGAGAAAAGGGTGTGGTGCATGTAATCAGCCGAGCTCATGTAAGTACTCCCAAATTACCCATAAAAGTTTATGATTATCAGTTTCAGTTTTAGTTTGGTTCCAGTTTCAGTTCAGTTTCAGCTTCGGTAGAACAACATGATAGTATAGGACTAAGGCACTACAACAAAATGAATTTAATGCAACCCCGCTAAAAAGTTGCATTAGGCCTTGAAAAAGTTGCATAATGCCTAAAGCAACCTTTTACCAAAGGTTGCATTAGGTAAAGTTGCATTAGATCTAAAGCAACTTTTTTCTTAGTAAATGCAACCCTTATTGAAATAGTTGCAAATCTTTTTTTAAATGGAACTTTTTTTTAATGCGGCATTCATTATGCAAAAGCAACTTTTCTATGCTCATGTGCAACTTTTTTTGCACTAAGATGCAACTTTTTAAACAATTTTAGTTATGAAAATGCAACTTTTTTTCTAATTAATTGCAACATTTATTATGTTTAGTTGTAAAGAATTGCAACCTATGTATACGCTATATGCAACCTTTTTAACGTCTTTAATTACAAAAAATGCAACCTTGTTTACAGTCAAACGCAACTCTATTTTTGTGATTTTTCTAATGCCAATGCGACATCTTTTTTTCCTAGTCATATTGACGCAATATATGTTTACTACATTGCTATAAATATTCAAAACTACTAAAATTACACCATAACAATAATAACATAAATATCTTATATAATTTTATGCTCTTATTTGACTTGTCTAAATTCAAAATAACAACCATAAATCAACGTCAACAAAAAGTTCTCAACTACAGTCACAAAAAAGTACTAAAAATATCATGGACGTGTACTAAACATAGAGATATATCATATTAGTAACTATCGCCTTTCTTGAACACGTTGTTCCACAAACTTTTGCATTACGACTTCAAGGTTTTATTGTTGGTTTTTAATACTTATTCGCATAGCTTCTAATTTAGCCTATTTTTGTCATGGTCCTCTTGACTATCTTTTCACATTTCAATCAACTGATTTCTTTCAACTTCATTTGCTTCAAATGATTTCATAAGTCCCGTCGGAATCATGTATGATGCATTTTATCAATCTATTAGTAATGTCTTTACCATAAAGTCGTTGGTATCCATCATTCTCTTTGTTCATCACAATCATATAAATATCTACAAAACCACTCCCATCTTCTAGAGGTTTGTAGTTCTTCATTTGTTCCTACAAGATTATTCAAAAATGAATAGGATAATATTAGTAAAAAAAATATACCATTAAAAGTTGTCTATATTGTAAAAAAGTTGCATTTCAATGTAGATAAAATAGTTTTTTATTGGGTAAAAGACAGCCAATTGATGTCCAAAAAATTTACTATCAAAATACCGTTTTAATGTAAAAAAGAAAAACTGCATTTTAACATCTTAAAAAAACTACATTTTAACATCTAAAAATTTGCATTCAACGACAAAAAAACAGCATTTCAACATATAAAAGACCGAATTTTAACGTCTAAAACCTGCAATTTAACGTCCAAAAAGGTAGTTTACTATAAAAGGAAAAAACATATTGTGAAATTGAAATACAAATTACAATTTTCTTTGCTGTGTCATCATATGTATCAACATATAGACGCTCATTTGTTCTTTTACGTGTACGTTCAAACATTTGACTTATAGTGCAAAATTCCTTGTTTGGATCTTCATTTTTGTATTCATGGTAACATAACATCAAAAAAAAGTATCAAAGTGTGGGAAAATAAAAACAAAAATCACAAGCAAAATGAAGACATTACCATCTTATCATGAATTCTAGCAAAACTTTTTGGTCTAGACATATGCATATTTTTTTTAAAGACTTCTACCTTTTGTTTACCCATGAAGAATGTTTCTAGACTTATAAATGGATGATACTAGAACTATTGATACTATTATAAACAAGAAACTTATCTAGAGGGTTGACCGAACTAAAACTTTATGTAAAGCAAGAAAAATTAAGCTTGTAACAGGTAGTAAAACAATCAATGCATGGGCTATTTGGAAATCTTTAAACTCGTAACAGTTACCAAATGTAGCAATCAACCATAAATGTCATGAACAAAAACAAACTAATTAAATATGTGCTAATAACAAATACACCAAAAAGCTTGGAATAAGTTTTGTACTTGATGTTGAATGGAAATCTTTGAAATCTTAGAAGTTACCAAATGAAAATTGAATATCTTAAACCAAACGGATTTAAGTTATAATCAATAAAATATGGACTAATAAATTTGTCTATCAAAGCATCTGTCATCTTATGTTTTATGAAGCAAAATAAAAAAAAATTCATAAGTTTGATGCTAAAAACTTTAATTTAACTTCTGTGTATGGAATAAATATTTAACGCACATAAACACTCAAATGAATCAAATGATTAAGAGGAACCCATCATCTATGTAAAAACAGTTATTAAACCTCAAATATCAAACAATTATTTTTTCTTAACAAAACTTTTATATACAAATGTTTAATTGTAGTGAAACATGAAATACCTAAACAAGGTGTACATAGAAGTCTCGGTGCTCATCCATATTTAAAATAGTTTTCTAAATCCACATCACTAAAACAAAAAACAATATCAAAATTCAAAAGTGTGAAAATGGGTTTATCTATAAAGGACAATACATTTAGCGATATTAAAAATACGGAGTTATAAATTATTATAAACATAAATATACATATTGATCACAATAAACGGTATACAATATGCACACTACATTCTATTGGTCAAGATAATCAATTGCTAAGCATAATCATTAAAAAACCACCCTTTAATTACTAGATTAACTAAACTGAAATCATCATTAAAAAAAAAAAAAAAAAAAAAAAAAAAAAAAAAAAAAAAAAAAACCTCTAGGGAAGTAATGGTGTGGTGCAGTATTTGACTTAGTAAAACATTCCTACAAAAATTAAAGAGGAAAATATGTAAACAAATCCAAGAATAGAGCCTAATTATATAGATTTTCTCCCCCCTCCTCTGCTTATCAAGTTGCTTGAAATAAAGCCCCATCAATAAGAAAATCAGCAATCAGATTAAGATATTTAAGCACAAATCCCCGTTAACAATTTCAATTTTACATACATTACTTTAATACTTTGATGTTTCTGTCTTTTGTTTCAATCTTGGCATGCAACGGGAGTAGAAAAGGATTGGTACCCATTTGTTCCAGTTTTACCCTAACTTGTTTATGGAATGATGGAAATTACGGGAATAATGGAATCGTTTGTTCCATTGTAATGATAAAAACACATCTGACAATTAGTAATTGAGAATCTTTAACACACAAGAAAGAGCCCTAAAATAGAGGTTAAAACCTAAAACATTTGGCCATCATAAGCAGAACAAAAGCCTATTATCTTGTTGGTTTTCTTGCAACCGTGCCCAATACAGGAAGGTGGGTTTGTGCCGAATTCAAAAACCGTATTGAAGAAGTTAAGTTCAACGTACCTATCTTGTTGGAATGAGATGATTGGTGACAATAGGAAGGAGATATTGAGGTGTGATGGATGTTGGCCTGTAGTGGAATATTGGTGATGACCGCTCGTCCATTTCCAATACCCAATGAGTGTCGGCCTTCCTTTGCAAAGGAGATATGAGAGATTGGTGATTGAAACTATTGACGATTTTGGGATTAAAGAAACCTAGCGACTGCAAAGTGCAAATACAAAAGTTGTTCAAAGTTTAAAAAGGTTAATCTAATTGAAAGTTAAAAAGTTTATTAACATAATTGAATATAACACGTAATTTATTGAATTAGGAGGGAATTTTTCTATATTATTTAATTAAGAGGGAATTATTCTAGTTTAGTTGGAGGGAACTTTAAATAAAGTTATAGTTAGAGGGAATTAAAATTAACAATGTAAATTTTGTAAAAAAAATGTAATTTTTAGTAAGATTTGCAACTTTTTTTAAAAAAGTTACAGTTTTCAATAAAATTTGTAACTTAAAAAAAAAAGTTGCATTTTTCAATAACATTTGCAACTTTATAAAAACAAAGTTACAAATTTTAATAAAATTGGCAACTTTTTTAAACAAAGTTGCATTAAATCGTCTAGTGTAACCTTTTTTTCAACGAAACCTTCTTTATAATCAAATGCAACTGTTGTGAAAAGGTTGCACATAAAAGGTCGCATTAGGCTCATTTTGTAATAGTGAGGATCTAGGAGGATGCCTTATGTGCCTGCTTATGTGTTTCGGCCTTATGATAATTGCATGCTAGTAGTGAGTAGACAGTAGTAGGATAGCCTGTTTAGGTTATGCCTGATATTATGAGCCTAGAAATGTATGCTAGTACAGTTTCTCGTTATGAGAATAGATTTGCTTGAGTAATTTCCTGTGTCCGAATGGTACTTGTTTTGTGCTTTGTGGGACTCGGAGTGATAGGAGTTAGCCATTAGGTGAACACGTCACATCACATGTGAGTAGGGTTGAATAATCTCAGAGTGCTGGATTTGGCCCTATTGCGCAGCTCTTGTCTGAGTCCAACCGTTGTAGGGACGAGTCTTTTACTCGAAGGATTATCCGAGCCTCATTGCATGTGATGGTATTAAGGTGGTGGCTAATTGGCATTACAAGGAGGCCTTCAGCAGCTGAGGACTGGTTGGGTGGAGTCAGAAATTCCCTAGGGCAAGCCTAGAAAGGTAGTAGCGGAGATCAGTAGCAGTAGAGTGACTTGGTGGAGTTGGGGTAACTCTTGAGGAAAGTACGGATAGATGTGGAAGGTAGTATGGGCCCGTACTACTGAAAGCAGATGATCCGTACTCGAACCAAGAGGGGCCGAGAGAAGATCAGGGAACTTTTAGAGTGTGTGAGAGATCCCTCAGCAGCGGTGTGTATATTGATCAGGAAGTATTATATTTTCAGCATGGCGACATTGCACGAGTTACCATTTAGCAAGTTCAGGTACCGGGGAGGGATCTGGGTCGGGCTTTGGAGTCGAGCAGCTTGATGATCAGATGAGGGATTTCATTTCCGCAGAGATTATGCGCAACATCATTAATCAGACTCTAGTGATATTCGGCTTGGTTAGAGAGGCCATCATGGAGCTTATGGACAGTCATCTTGAGGCCTTTAAGGCCGAGATAGTTTCAGGACAGATTGGGGCTCATCTAGATCCCGATTCTTATGGATTTCAGGGATCCATCGGGAAAGGAGATCCCACTTCTAGTTTTTGTCATCAGTGGATAGGAGTTAGTAGGGCATCCTGTCTCCAAGAGAGACCTCTGCATGATTGGATAGTTGAGGAGGTTACGCAAGCCATTCGCGAGGATCTGCCCGACATGGTCGTGAGGATCACTGATAGGTTGATCGTGAAGCTCCAGGATCAAACAGCTGTTGTTCAGTCGACGGGAGGTGTCGACAAGGTAACGCAGGAGCGAGAGACGGGCAGGGAATCAGAAAGGAAGAGGAAAACGGATGAGACTCAGGTAGCCACAGGTTTGGGTAAGAGGCCCTAGGGGTCGGATTTGAGGATGAGGGACTATCAGAGCCGCAGTCGATGCGAGAAGTGTGGTAGGACGCACTTGGGTGCGTGCAGGCGTAGAAGTGGTGGCGATGCCGGATGTTTCAAGTGCGGCCAGATTGGCCATTTTAGCGGAGATTGTATTTTTATCATCGCCCATGGACTTGATCCGATATGTTTCCATTGCAGTCAGAGGGGCCACAAGAAGGCCCACTGTCCGAGTTTGTATACAGCAGGGCAGGTGCCAGCTCCTGCCCTTGGGACTTCAAGTACCGCCAACAGTTGCCAACGCCGGGCATGGGCGCCCACGGCTCGAAGACGAGTTTTCCGATTGATTTCAGCAAGGATTGGAGCAGCGCTGAATGATGGAGGTATGTATCTTTTACCTCCCTGTCAATTATTATTCATGATATTATTGTATGTTGCTGCATTGATGTCAATAAGCATATGTGTTGGGGTATTATATTACCTGCTTGTGACGGAGTTTTATGCCATTTGCATACCTTGGAATTGAATGGTGAATTGGAGGTCATCCCCTCTAGATCAGGTTACTTCGGATACAGTAATTGTAGCATGTATGTGCAAGATTTTGTAGTGTCTCACTACTTGTAGAAGGTGTTAGTCTGGTAATGATCAGTTATATTCTCAGTAGTGACAAGCCAGAGTTTTTAGTGGAGTAGCTAGCGGTTAGTGGGGAAGTGGGTTGAGGATGTGCACCCCAACGCAGGTTCTCGGGATGTAGTCCCTAAAGCAAATATAGTTAAGGATTGAAGGGTGCTTAGTAGATAGCAAGAATGGTTCGGGTCTGGTAAGAGTTAGTTGGAGCGCTGACAGAGGTAAACGTTGGCGGACAACAGATCGCCTTTTTAATGGAAGGAAGGTTGGGAATCCTATCGACCAGTGAGCAGTAAGGAGTTAGCCGAATCCAAGTGGGGGAGCACCCTCCGAGTATTCAAGGATAAGAGCACGTAGACCCAAAATGAGTACGCGGCCTCTGAGAAGGAAAGATAGTAGCACAGTGATTGATGGATTGAGGAGTTCAGAATTGGGAGTTTGAGGAACTTCCCAATAGTTAGTTCATGTAATCGAGACGGCTAGAAGCTGGTTAGGAATCCAGGATTGGAGGACCACCTGTAGGGCTCTAGTGAGTCGGAATGAGGATCCTGAGAACGGTTAGGAAGAGACACTTTCGTATTAGTAGCCAGTGACAGAGTCAGCATGCAGGGTTGTCTAGATTCAGGAGTTGGGAGTTTGGAAACTTCCCAACAATAGCTTCTTGTATCCGGATTAGTAGACGGTTGGTTTGGGAACCAAGCCGAAGAATTCCTCAACGAAGCGCTAAGTATATCAAGGATATAAGATGTCGAGGTTGATGTAGTATTCAAAGACTGAGGGCTGGTTTTGAGAAATCAGGATGAGGAATCACTAGCATGACTAGGGATAGTCAGGATGTCCTCAGATAGTAGTAGTGGTAGTAGTGTTGTAAGTCTGCGGGGATAGCCGCAGCATTCACTAGCAGTCAGATAGTAGTAGAAGTGTTGTAAGTCTGCGGGGGTAGCCGTAGCATTCACTAGCAGTCAGATAGTAGTAGTAGTGGTAGTGTTGTAAGTCTACAGGGGTAGCCGTAGCATTCACTAGCAGTCAGATAGTAGTAGTAGTGTTGTAAGTCTGCAGGGGTAGCCGTAGCATTCACTAGCGGTCAGATAGTAGTAGTAGTGTTGTAAATCTGCGGGGGTAGTCGTAACATTCACTAGCAGTCAAATAGCAGTATAGTGTTGTAAGTCTACGGAAGTAGCCGTAGCACTCGTCAAGTTAGTAGATAGCATGAGCGCGTTATTTGGACGCGGGGGAAATAGTAGTACCCACCAGTTCGGGTGCAGCAGTGAAGATATGGGAATCCACAGGTTAGATTTCGAATTTCCCAAATGGTTCAGTTATGGTTAAGCCGGTGATTCGACGGTCGGATCGTCACCACAGTTATGAGATCAGAGTAGCAGTGGACCGTTGGGGTTCGGGTATGTTAGGGGCTACCGTTAGTCTGGGAGCCATCATGTTGTAGTCGTGGAATTGATGATGTCAAGATGTGACGTTTGGACCTGATCTGTGGATCGGGAGGTTGTTAGAGCCACAGTGACAGGATAACTAGTGGAAACTAGTTCCAGAGAAATATTTCGTTCAGAAGTCATGGGATCGACTAGGTGAGGAGCCTTTTGACTCCACAGTTGAGTTGGAACTCGGTATTGCAGATAACCGACAAATGATTGGAGACCAGGAAGGTCTTGAGATAATTTGGGAAGCAGTGTTTCAGGCAGTTTAGTGTTTCAGGCGTATTCAGAGTTTCAGGCATGTTTAGTGTTTCATGCAGTTAAGTGTTTCAGGCAGCTCAGTGTTTCAGGCAATTCAGAGTTTCAGGCATGTTCGGTATTGCAGGCAATTCAGTGTTCGGATAGTTTCAAAGTTTTAGACAGTATTAGTATTTGTGTTGGAATTCAAGTAAGGACGATATATTTGGTTGATTTAGGAATGGCAAGTCCCTCTCAGCAGGATTAGTTAAGTCTTCTGCCAAGTATAAGTGATCTGCAAGGGTAATTAGGCAGGTAGCCTTTCTTTTGGGAAGGGAGACTCAAGTTTTTGGAAGTTGAGTAGTCAGATGAGAGATAAGAAGGCTGGTTCCAGTAGCATCGATTCAGTATGGGTGGCAGAATGGATAGAATGGTTATAGATAGTCGAAGTATCTTTAGAAGTCGCTGGAAGCGACTAGGAGATTGCGATGGAGTGTAGTGACCGGTAGGAGTCCGGTAACCCAAATATCGGCGGATTAGTTGGAATAGGGTAGTCTCAGTGCATCCGGTAGGCAGATGAGGGGCAACAAAATTTTCAGTCGGAGGAAGTAACACTAAGGAATTATGGAAAAGAGAAGAATTTAATATGTATCAGCAGTAGTAACCAGCGCTGAGACTGGCTGGAGTGATGGACAAAAGGGTTAGAGTCACCAGGCAAGGTGTTGTGGCATAATCGGTCGTAGCGGACTTCGAGGACGAAGTCTAGTTTAAGTGGAGGAGAGTTGTAACGCCCTGTTCTAAAATATTCGTCTATGGAATTTCAGAGGCCAAGGTCAGGGGCGTTTTAGTCCTTTATTAAATTTGGAGTTATTGTTCGAGAAGTTTTCGGGTCGGGTTATGTTGTTAGGAGCGTAGGACTTCTCGCCACCTTTCTGTGGATATAAATTTCATCAGAAACGGATCTAGAACGAAGGAGTTATGACACTTTGAAGATTTGGCGAGAATGGCCCTTATAAAGAAAAGTTTGCATGGAAGGCCCTGCATGCATGTTTGGAACATGCGTCGGTACGCCCAACGTAAGTTGTGTTACGCCCAGCGTAATAAGGCAGCTTGGTCGCGGATGTCCAAGGCGTACGCCCAGCATACGCTAAAAGTTATGAAACCCTAATTTCGGATTGAGCACTATATAAAGGACATTATGGTTCCAACCCTAGCCCCCATATGAGCCTCCTCAACCTCAGAAGAAACCCTAGAACTTCCCTACCTTCATTTTATGAGATCTTGACCTTGGAGAACCTATTTTGGTGGATTAAAGCTTGGAAGCAAGGAGAAGAAGGTTGGCAAGGAGGAACCTTTGAAGCTAGAGCTTGTAGATTTGGGATAAGTGCTTCATTTCGGACCTTTGCAAGATACAAAGTCTTGAGCTTGATGATTAACCTCTTAGATCTCCTTAGTACAAGTTTTTGGACCTTTTGGTCCCAAGATTGGGACTTTATGACTTAAGCTCGTTTCTAAGACCAGGGTTGCCTCCCTTAGAGTCATATGAGTCCCAGAAGTAGTAAAGTTTCGACCTTTGTGGTCCTATTAAGTCCATGCATGAGATATAGTCCCCTTTGTGGAAGTAGAAGAGTGTTTTGAGAGTTTGGGTTGGTTTGGGCCATGTAAAGTCACCAAGTCAGTGACTTTATGGCTTAATGCATAGAATAAGACCTAGATCTAAGTTTATGGCTCTTGAGTCGGAGTATTAAGCACTTAAATGAAAAGTGTCTTAACAGAATGAGTACGCCGAGCATAATTGCAGGTACGCCCCGCGTACTCTCTAGCAGGCCAGTACGCTAAGCGTACATTAGAGTACGCCCCACGTAGCGCAGTTAGTTGGGCTTATTGCATTTTGGGCCTCGGTGTGGGCTGAGTTGAGACTTAGGGTCCTTGGGCCTTATTAGGCCATCAAAATTCAGTTGTTAAGGACCAAGGATTATCATTTGGCTTGAGTAAGGTCCAATAAAGGGCTTTAGGCCCAAAGGAGCAAATTGGGCCATTAGTGGACCTTTAGCGGGGCCATGGATGGATTTGGAGGGAATTGAGGGTTTGGGCTATATTGTGACCCATGCCATAGCAGGGGTAAAATGGTTATTTTACCCATAAAAAGATTCCCCTTTTTGATTTAGTGTTTGACTTGTCATGATAGCCGGAGAGCAGCCGGGACTGTAGTCGGGGATCTTTCACTCGATTTTTCAGCAGTCAGCATTTCGAGGTGAGTTTCCTTCCAGTAGGAATGGTTCTAAGGCCACAATGCCGGCCGGGTTAGCTAGCAGTAGTTTCCGGACTTCGGTCTGATGCAGTAGTTAGTATGTTTGATGCCTTTTTGGCTCAGACAAGATTTATGTGTTATGTGTTCCGGGTCACGGCCCGATGCAGTATGCAATATATATGTGTTCATGTTAGTTGATATGTTTATGTTAT
This sequence comes from Lactuca sativa, assembly GCF_002870075.4. Classification (NCBI taxonomy): domain Eukaryota; kingdom Viridiplantae; phylum Streptophyta; class Magnoliopsida; order Asterales; family Asteraceae; genus Lactuca; species Lactuca sativa. The sequence goes on along the minus strand of NC_056625.2, from coordinate 111,556,684 downwards.
GCTTTGTTCAGTTAGTTCCGGACTTTGGTCCGATGCAGTTAGTCCGGACTTCGGTCCGATGCGGGCTTCGGCCTGATGCAGTTTCCGGATTTCGGTCCGATGCAGGGGACATGGTCCCAGTTAGTCCGGGCTTCGGCCCGATGCAGTTTCCGGACTTCGGTCCGATGCAGGGGACATGGTCCCAGTTAGTCCGGGCTTCGGCCCGATGCAGTTTCTGGACATCGGTCCGATGCAGGGGACATGGTCCCAGTTAGTCCGGGCTTCGGCCCGATGCAGTTTCCGGACTTTGGTCTGATGCAGTGGGCAAGGCCCCGTATGTGCTTTATATGTTGTATGGTATGTGGTAGTTTGGGGGAGCTCACTAAGCTTCGTGCTTACGGTTTTCAGTTTTGGTTTTAGGTACTCAGTTTTCAAAAGAGGAGCTCGGAGAGGTTGCAGTGCACACACCATAGTCAGTTAGCCTGAGGAATGTTTTACTCTGATAATGAGATTATGTTTTGAATTTAATAATCGAAAATTATGTTATGACTTATGATACGTTTTTATAAACATGGTTTGGTAATGTTTTAAAAGAAATTTTTAGTCGTGATTTTTGGGTCGTTACAGATAAATCCTAAATGCCGCCTTCAACCACTTACCCCTTCAACTTAAACCCTGCCAACACACCACCATTATCCATTACCTTCACTGCTAAGATTGGACCACCATCCATCTAGGTATGTTTGTTCTTTTTTATAAAAATATTATATCAGTCACATATTACGCAACATTCTTCTCTTCTCTTTTGCTCCGGTCTTTGTGTCATTGTGGTCTTCAGGAAGGAAGAGTTGAATGATTTGATACAAAGAGTTTTGCATTTTCAGCATTTGGATCTAATGAAAAATGGTATTCCCTTACCTTTCTGTCTTTATTCTTTGTTACGTGGATCTGTGCTAAACATGTTTTTACTCATCGTTCTTCTGCTACTTCACGATCTCTGTTCATGTCCGTCACAAAAAATTACAGATCTGGAAAAACCCTAACCGTCATCACTAGCACCACCGCCCTTCCTCATCAACATAGCGTTGGGGTTATTGTTTGTTTTATTATATTATATATTTGATTAATGTTGGTTTTACACTTTTCTGTCTTTATTCGGAAAAAAAATGAACATTTATGGATTTAGGTTTTCACTTTGTTGTTACTGAAGTTTGGAACCCTTGATTCAAAAGTTGAGGTACTTCCTGATTCTGTTTCATATGTTATATTGGTTATTAGTTGATCTGTTTCATAGTTATTGGTGATATTTTGTCTCTTTTTGATTGTTTTGATTGACGTTTTCTTTTTCAGCAAGACTACATTGGCTTATTTGTTTCATAGCGCCCTTTAATTAGTTTTTTTTTGTTTTGTTTTTTAATGGTTAATTTTATGATGAAGGTACCAAATATTTAATGTGTTTCCAATAAGCAACACAAAAATGTAATTTCAGGGATATGCGAAGATTCTGATAAGCAATGGGAAGTTACCCCATATTCACTACATGTGTTTATCTCTAAAACTTTGCAACCAACCAATCACCTCATTTTTGAAGAGTTTGTAAAACTCAAATTAAGTTACTTATGGTGAAATTTTAAGTGACTTATAAATGACCTTAAAGTTGTAGAAAGTCATGTACGTTGAGGCTATTATTTTACAGATTGTACTTAAAATTTCAAGAGTCCTAGAATTAATAGTATGTGCTATGATCATATGCATTAAACTATTTTCACTTATCCATGGGTTATCCTTGTAAAAGTAATTTATATTTTTGAACAAACAATGATAAATTTTTTTAATAAAGAAATACGATGATATTAAAAACAGTCTTAATTTTTATTTGTATGTTTACTTTATGTCTATTTTCATGTATAAATGGTGTGTTTTATTATATTTTTGGATATATTTACCTGATTATGGTGTTCATCTTTTATGCTCCACTTTTGGTTAAACTATGCTCAGACCTTGCAAATGGAATAAGAGGTAATACAGCTAAATAAAAAAAAGTATTTTGCTATTTCATGATGGGTATGTACCTAAGTGTATGTTTCTTTTTAGTAGATGCACAATTGATATTAAAGAAATTGCTATTTCAAGCGCAATGTTGGATGTAAAGGTTGCAGTGGGAATACCTTGACCACTGCATCCCCCAAAATATTATTATTATTTTTTTAGATTGTAACTAGAAAGCCTTGCATTTTGTACTTATACCCCCATGTTACTGATTGTATACTAGATGTCATTCTAAACGTTATTAAATACTTTTGTACTTGTATCTAAACTCTAAATTCTAAACGATTAAGCCTTTAACCATAAATTCATAGTTGTGAATATTAACACTATATTTATATTTAAACAAATATATATTTTTATTAAAGACGTTTTGTTGTGAAAAATGATACTGGCAATGGTATTGCTTCTTATTTACCTATTGTTATGTAAGCTCGAAGGTAATCAATCAATGTCTACATGCAAATGTTATTTCCGAATCGATAAATATGACAGACGTAGAAAGTGTAAGGATGAAAAACCCGGGCTTTGCCCCGGACTATTTGTTTCATGTTTTTATGAAAAAATGTTAAAGTTTTGACTGCAAGGACCTGAAGTGTTAAAATGACTAAAGAATTAAAGGGGTAGGATTGAGCAAGTTTTTAGAAAATGGATCAAAGCTGTCAAACCGTTAAAGTTTTGTGGCCACAACTTTAAATATTAAAAGGTTCCTAAAAAGTGTAAAAATATTGATTGTAAGGACAAAAAGTGTCAAAATGGCTAAAGAATGAGGAGCAAAGTTGACAAAAAAACATCCAAATTTACTATTCCTAACTTTGAAGCCCAACAATAATTCAAGGACCAATTCTACCAAAAAAATTCGTAACTTCACTATTCCTAAGATTTATATATATATATATATATATATATATATATATATATATATATATATATATATATATATATATATATATATATATATATATATATATATATATAGGATTAGGTTATTTTGTTTCCACTATCTATTGTGTGCATGTATTATTGATTCTGGACCAATCATTTTAGTTATTTTAAGAAAGTAATTAATGTATATTACATGTTGAAAATATAATGGGTATTAATTACATCTTCAGCATTTAATATGCATTAATTACTTTCTTAAAATAACTAAAATGATTGGTCCAGAATCAATCATACATTCACACAATAGATAGTGAAAACATTTGAACCTAGCTATATATATATATATATATATATATATATATATATATATATATATATATATATATAGTGGGTAAAATGAATATACCTAACAACCTTATATAAGCTTAGGTACCTAACCTCATCAAACTACGTCATTTTGCATTAAATTTTCATTGTAATCATCCGAGGTTCTTAAACTTCATCCCTAAACTTGATTTACTTCAAAAAAATTTGGAAATTCATCATTATATTTCTCCTACATCTTTTCATTTGTAGCGGTAGGATATGAAGGTCATAGGTGGTATTCGATAGAAAGACGTGATGTAAAAGAAAGATATTGTTGAAAGTCCAAAGATTTTGGAAGTAATCAAGTTATGGGGTTGAAGTTTAAGAACCTTAGACAATTACAATATAAATATGATACAAACCGATGTAGTATTATGGAGTTAGGTACCTAAGCTTATATAAGGTTGTTAGGTATATTCACTTTACCCATATATATATATATATATATATATATATATATATATATATATATATATATATATATATATATATATATATATATATATATATATATATATATATATATATATATAGTTTCTATATATTTTGCAGCATGGCACGGACGACACCTCCTAGTTGATTTACAATACCCATGTTTCTTAATTAAAATGCATTTCAAGTTTATGGTAATTAAAAAACCTATTATAATTAAATACTACAATTTTACTTTTGGGTGAAATATGTGCAATAGAAAGAAAATCTTAATCTCATTGTATTCCTTTTCCTTAACGGCAAAGCTCACGACGGCACCTAGACGATAGGTTGGTCTAGTGTACCTCTCGTGTCCAAATCTTCACATTTACATCAATTTATTTTTAAAATATGGGAAACTTACAATATAATGCTTTGTTTTTTTACATATGAATAGACACAAAAACTAATGTAAATAATTATAAATATTAATCATCGGATATCAGTAATGGATTTCTGTTACAAGTTAAAATAAAAAAAAAAAAAAAAAAAAAAAAAAAAAAAAACCTTATGGGCCATAATCAATCTCATCAATATTTGATAACGATCCTCGACTGATAAATATACAAAAACCTAAAGTAAAATCTTATAAAAACATTGGAACTCTCTAAAACAAACCGCCAATAAGATTATATTAGTCTTTTAATTATTTATGGGTTTGACGTCTTACTATACACATGTTTAACTTAAACGTTATGGTCTACACCCTTCTCACTTTTCCACTCCACCTAATATATGTATATATGTGTGTATATATACACAAACATGTATGTATATCTATATCTTCATCTTCCTCAACTAATTCATTCTCAAGAAAGCCACAAATAAACGATTGGAGAAGATGAAGACTAATCATACATTCACTTTAGTAAAATCCGTTTTTATTATTTGCATTTTCATGTTCGTTTCATTGCTTTCTGTTGAGGTCAAGGCAGCCACCAAGAAGTATCAGTTTAATGTAAGTTTGTAGTTTTGGTATGTCGTGATAGCTAGTTTCTATGGCTTTTAATCTACTATGAACATTAGTTTATTGGTTTTGTTAGTTAAGTTCTTCTGTGTTAAATTCGAAAATGATTGTATTATATTCTTGTATTTAAAAAAGGTCGAAGTGAAGAACGTTAGCAGATTGTGCCATGCAAAACCAATTGTAACTGTAAATGGGAGGTTTCCAGGTCCAACAGTTTACGCTCGAGAAGGCGATAGAGTTCTTATCAACGTTTCAAACCATGCCCAATACAATATGTCCATTCATTGGTATGAGGTTTAGAAATTATTTATTATACAAAGTACGTACAAACAAACACGTACACAATATCTTTTCTTTAGGTTTGTTATCGCTAAAACTATGACCATTTTTGTGATCCTTTATATGTGTCACTCAATGACTCGTATGATTCTGTTATACCATTGAAGTAAAATAGATTCTGTTTTCTATCGAATCCACCAGTTCCCTACACAGTAATTTTTTATTTATCATGTTTTATTAGGCATGGCTTAAAACAATATGCTAACGGGTGGGCCGATGGACCGGCATACATCACACAATGCCCGATCCAGACCGGGAATAGCTACGTTTATGACTTTAACATTACAGGCCAAAGAGGGACACTTTGGTGGCATGCACATATTCTATGGCTCAGAGCAACTGTTTATGGTGCTATTGTAATTTTACCTAAACAATCAGTGCCATTTCCATTCCCACGCCCCGATGGAGAACATGTCATCGTGTTTGGTAAACTATATGGATTATTTGAAAGCATTTTCATCGTTTAATGTTTCTCACATTTTTATATATTTTCATGAGTATCTAATTAGAAACGAAAAAAATCTCTTATTTGTAGGTGAATGGTGGCATGCAGATGTCGAAGCGGTTGTGAAGCAAGGCAATGCTTTAGGATTGCCACCAAATATGTCTGATGCGCACACGATCAACGGAAAACCAGGCCCACTTTTTCCTTGTTCCGAGAAACGTATGTCATAACTTGTTTATTGATTGAGTAATATCATTGATGCATTTTAGATCGTGTAACTTTCTTTTTTGTTTTTCTTCATTTAAGATACATTTGCTATGGAAGTTGAGCAAGGAAAGAAATACCTCTTGAGAATAGTCAACGCTGCACTCAACGACGAACTATTTTTTGCAATCGCCGGCCACAACATGACGGTGGTGGAGATCGATGCAGTTTACACAAAACCATTCACCACAAATGCTTTACTGATTGCTCCAGGCCAAACAACAAATGTGATCGTCTCCGCCATCCAGACTCCCGGCCGCTACTTCATGGCGGTGCGACCATTCCAGGATGTTCCAATTCCGGTTGACAACAAAACCGCCACCGCAATTTTCCAATATAAAAACATTCCCGCCACCGTCATTCCTACACTCCCTGTTCTACCATTACCTAACGACACCAACTTTGCTTTAAGTTATAACCAAAAGCTTCGGAGCTTAAACACCCCTAACTTTCCGGCGAATGTGCCGTTGAAAGTTGACCGGAACTTGTTTTTCACCATCGGGCTTGGGAAGAGTGATTGTGCTACGTGCCTCAATGGAACTCGACTTTCTGCATCCTTGAACAACATAACGTTTGTGATGCCGGAAACTGGACTTCTCCAGGCTCATTACTTTAACATGAAAGGAGTGTTTAGAACTGATTTTCCTGATAAGCCTCCGAAGGCTTTTAATTACACCGGTGCTCCACTTACTGCAAATCTTTTCACTTCTAAGGGAACACGACTGAGCAAAATCGTGTTTAATTCTACCGTTGAATTGGTCATACAAGATACCAATTTGTTAAGCGTTGAATCCCACCCTTTTCATCTTCATGGATTCAATTTTTTTGTCGTTGGAACTGGGATTGGGAACTTTGACTCTTCCAAGGATCCAGCCAAGTATAACTTGGTTGATCCACCGGAGAGAAACACCGTCGGTGTTCCCACCGGTGGTTGGGCTGCCATTCGATTCCGAGCTGATAATCCAGGTATCGATCATCTTTACCAAACAAAGAAAAAAACACACACACAACGTTAAAAACCATATGGAACTAATTCTTGTGTACGTAGGTGTTTGGTTCTTTCACTGTCATTTGGAGTTGCACACCGGATGGGGATTGAAGACGGCGTTTGTGGTGGAAGATGGGCCAGGAAAAGATCAAGTGGTTCGTCCTCCACCAAAGGATCTTCCATCATGCTAACCAATAAGTGTATATTTTCCAAAGTGTGTATATTTGTTCAAGTCTGATTATATCTCCGTCAAAATTGGAGGAGGCTGCAGTTCTTTTGAGAGTTGACAAGGAATGAAACTGAAAAAAAAATAAGAGGATTTCATTTCATACTCTGTTGTGTTTATTTTCAATTAGCAAACCAAAAATTGTTTGATTTTTTTTAAGTTGACATGACACATGTACATTTTTTATGTTATTTTTGTATCATTATAAAATATAACTACAATATATGGAACTCATGGTTCAAGCTTATATTACTAGTTATTCTGTCACCTTATACATAATGTAACAAAACGTTTTTACTATTAAGGTGAATGTGTTAAAAGTATAATTAAGATTTCAAGATTAATATTGAGATTAAGACTGGAATTTGGGTATAATCTGTAAATATGAACAAAGGTGAGTTCTGAATGAAGTGTGATTTTTTTGTTAGTTTGGGCATGTTTTGCATTATTGTTATTTTGCAGGGATCGGGGCTCTTTTTTTTTTTTTTTTTGAAATGTTGAAAACATGCAGATCTATCTGGATGGGTTTGGTTCAGTAAAGTCCGACTTGATCCATGTTAGTTGACCTGGTGTATATATTGAGTGATTTAATCTTGAAGGTATTAATAATTGTAACACTCGTTTTTTCTCTCAAGCATCTATGGTTCTCTTATCTTCTTCGTCTTTAGGGTTTCTCTTCATATTAGAGTTTTTCTCTGTTTTGTTTACTAAAAATCTTGTTCATAGTTTGTACTTATTCTTTATTTTCCATTCTTGTTTGAGTGAGAGTGATTCTTGTAGGTGAGGTTTCAGTTGTAAGTATCCGGAAACCAACTGGATTTTATTTTCATAATAAAAGATATGTTGATGTTGTCATTTTGAGTTGTTCTTTACAATTTTAATATGGTATCAGAGCGGGTTTGTTCCTGCTTCGGTTTTATTTATTTTTTGTCTTCTCGATTCAGGGTTTTTTGTTGTCTTTTGTGTTTGATCGGTTCTACTTGTTCCGATCATTTATCGATCTGTTTGATCGTTGTTTTTTGTTCAGATCTTCATTTGATCTCTGTGGGTAAACTATCTCAGACATTGTTAATCTTGAGAGTAAATGTTCGTTTGACTATTGACGTTAGATCTAAACGTCTTCTTCTTCTAACGCCAAGCGTTAAACGACGGTCAACGTCAAGGTTACAAACAGTGGAATCTGAGTGGTTTGGTGGTTTCTGGCATTTGAATGCATGTCTGCTTTAGTGTTAGGTTCTGTTACGTACAGATCTAACTGTAAACTGATTTGCTGCTTGTTGAGCATTATAACAATAGATTACTGTAAGGTTTTTGCACGCCTTCTTGTTTTTGTTTTTTGTTTTTTTTTTGTTTTTTGTTTTTTTTTAATCTTGGGTACTTCTATGTTGCTTGAGTGTATATTTTTTTTTGTTTTAGTTTTACATATTTGTTTGTGACACTTATAACTTGTTGATAACTGAGGACTGTGGTCTTGTGGTTGTACTAACTTGTCCTCCACAAGAAAGGTGGTTTAATCTAGTTTAGTACAATCATTGGGTTTGCCAAGAGAACACAATTTAATTGTTATATAAGGTGTATCAATCAAGGTTGGAGAAACTCCATCTTGTACTTCTGGTTCCAAGAGTCCACATCATTATGATTTTGATGATCCCTTGTTTGTACATCTGTCTGATAATTGTGTAGTGTCTATTATTAGTTTTTAATTGACTGATCCTGAAAATTTTAGAATTTGGCAAACTTCAATGACTAGGGCCTTAAGAGGAAGAAATAAGTTAGGGTTTGTTGATAAAAGATTTCATAAACCATCTCAAGATGAAACTAAAATTAGAAAATGGGATCGTGGTAATGTTGTATTTTGTTCTTGGATTCTTGGTTCTATTTCTGAGTCTTTGTATGCCAATCATGCTTGTAATGAAATTGCTTCTCATATTTGGTCTGAATTAAGTGAAACATATCATAAAGCTGGTTATTCATGTAACGTCTGGTTCCTGGTATGTATTTAACTTATAATTTATTCTATTTTATAGAGCAACTCGACGAGTTGGGAGCCCCAAACTCGTCGAGTAGAGATTATAAGGGCCACGTATTTTAAGTGACCTACTCGACGAGTTGGGAGGACTCAACTCGACGAGTAGGCTGGCATATATGAAACCCTAATTTCTACGGTTTGCACCTTATTTAAACACCTTAACCCAAGGTGTTGGCCTCATTTCCAGCCTCCAAGTCCCTAACCCAAAATCTCGAAACCCTAAAGCTATTGTGAGTGATTGTGAGCCAGTCTAAGCGTTTTTAGTGTGTACTTGAAGCCATTGGAAGAAGGAAAAGCTTGAGGAAACAAGAAAGAGCTTGTAGATCCAGAATCCTTATCTTATCCGCAACATTTTTTTGGTATAAAGCTTGAATGTTGCCTTGTGGTTATTTAAATCACCATTTTGAAGTTTGTAACACTAGTCAAAATAGGTCAATAACAATCACATGTGATTATGTCAATCAAGTAATGTGATTTTGTTAAACTAGTAATGTGGTAAACTTACTATGTAATTCATGATAAATTCTAATACAAGTATGAGCTTTCATATATACTTTATGATACAACTCAAAGTATACGTCCATACAATTCCAAAAATATAGAGAACGTCTAAATCTGACTTCGCGTGAAGAAGTTATGATAAATTCTAACGCTATAAATCCTTATAACAAGAGGAATTTAAAATAGACTTAGAATTAGCTATTGGAGTCTAAAAGAAAGTCATAGTACCTGGAAATACCTACACGTGGATATAAAGAACGTCAAAAATAGAGTTCGTTTGCAAAAGTTATGACCTTCCGAAGATGTAGCAGTCTAAGGGCATGACACGTGGCAGAAACCCTAATCAGCCTCAATTCCACTACGTGGACAAGAATTCCATGACATGGAACGACATGGACATCAAATCCACGACATGGAAAAGTCGTTCGGACACCTTCCGAAGCTAGAACCCAAATGGTAAGTCCATGAAGTGATGCAACTCTAATTCCATGACGTAGACATTAAACCCACGACGTGGACTTGACTTGGATAGCCTATAAATAGAAAGTTCGACTCTAATCTTCCTTACACATAAATCTCTTCTCTCTCTCTCTCTCTCTCTCTCTCTCTCTCTCTCTCTCTCTCCCTCTCTCGTTTGTTGAAGCCGTTTCACATCCCGAGCCCGGCGATCACAAACCACTGACCATTTCTAGTTAGATTACATAAAATGATGCTACTAGGGCGAGTTTCACGTCCCCACTTTTTAATGTTTTCGTGGGAAACGCATGCTAAATATTGAATACAAGTTAATACTATGTTTATATGATAGTATGTTCGTTAACCGGGATATAGTTATCTTGTATCTGAAAATATACAACTACCATAAACATGTTGCATGCTATTGTTATAGAAGTATACAAATGTAGATGTTTAGTTATACTTGGGAATTATATATATATATATATATATATATATATATATATATATATATATATATATATATATATATATATATATATATATATATATATATGTTACGTGCGATATAGTTCCAGAGTTATACTCGGAAGTTCTATATACCAATTAATAAGTATGTTGTTATTGTTGGTTTTATGTCAAGATAAAACCTGGTTTTACCTCAAGTCATAGCTTTTTTACTACCTAAGTATTATAAATATCAGGAATAATTCTTAAAGCATAGTCTAATAATTTAGGGTTTTAGAAACGAATATGGTTTCACTATTAGAACAAACGAAACTTGATAAATATACATGAGCTACCTTATTCATCAACTAGGATTGGAAATCTTAGGGGAAATCATCTGACCTGTAACTGCTAATCCCGTGTGAGCGAGGAAGTCATATATGAATAATATACGGGTTGACAACGCCACCCGTGGTTGCTGGCTACAACCAACATTTGGCGGGTGACGAACTTGCCTAATTTACTACGTTCCGACGTCGATGAAGCGTGCGGAAACTACTACAAGGTGTGATCCTTGTAACAATAACCAGAGGTTTGAAACTAGTCATACAGTCGGGATTAAAGACTCTTGGTAGCACAACTTTACAAGCATTATACTTTGTCGAAAATTAGGCCTTTATTGGGCCATTAGTGGGCTTGGAAAGATTTGATGTAATTTGGCCTAGGATATGGTCTAATTTAGACCAGGGGGTAAAATGGTTATTTTTATCCTAAGAAGGGTTATTGGATTTTGACAACGTGTTATTGTGATAATGATAGTCGGGGAGTCGTTGGAGCATCCGTTAGATATTTCTTCTGTGAGATTCTACATTCAGCCTTACGAGGTGGGTTACCTTCCAGTAGAAGTGGTTCGAAGGCACCAATGTCGGCCCACTAGTAGTTGATTATAGTTGAGATGATTGTCTTTGTAATAATTGTTCTGGTATCCCACTATCTGTTATGCTTTATGTGCCTTTATGTGCTAGTATGCTATGATATTATGTGATAGTGGTAGGAGGGTTAGGATAGACCCCATTACCGGTCGTAAGGACCGAAGGGGTAGGCCAGCACCCATATATGCTAGGCAGTATCTGAATTTATGTTTATGATTTGTATTATGTGGTAGTGGTAGTGGTAGTGGTGAAATAGTCCCCGTAACCGGTTGAGATTAACCGAAGGGTAGGTCGAGCACCCAGATATGCTTGACCGGGTAGGTCGAGCACCCAGATATGCTTGACAGGTTAGGTCGACCACCCATATATGCTTGACACGGTAGGTCGGGCACCCATATATGTCTGACAGAGTAGGTCGGGTACCTAGATATGCTTGACAGTATGTGATTATGTGGTATGATGTGGGAAATCACTAAGAATTGTGCTTATGATTTTCAGTTTTGGTTTCAGGTACTTCCCCTTCGAAGTGAAAGGAGTCGGAATGATTGTAGCGCATCACACTACATTTTCCGCACAAGAGATCTTTAGGATTTAGACTCTAATGTTGTTTTTATCATGACATGTTTTGACTATTGATACATGGGCTTTGATATGAGTTGATATTATGGATGTTTTCAAACAAATGGTTTTACAATTATTTAATTTAAAAATGAAATTTTTGGTCATAAAATTTGGGATGTTACAATAGTGGAGCATTTGACAAAGAGTGCTCACTTTCTAGCCATTAGCGAGAGATCTTCTGCAGAGAAACTGGCTAAGATTTATGTCCGAGAGGTGGTGGCATGACATGGGGTTCCAAATTTGATTTTGTCGTACTGGGATGTTCGTTTCACTTCTAGGTTTTGGAAGAGGTTTCACGAGGAGTTGGGTACCCAGTTACATTTCAGTACTGTATATCATTTGTAGACAGACGGGCAGAGTGAGCGGACTCCTCAGACGCTCGAGGATATGTTACGTGTCTGTATCATTGACTTTGGTGGGAGTTGGGACTCCTATCTCCCGTTGGATGAATTTTCTTATAACAATAGCCATCATGCTAGTATCGGCATGCCTCATTCGAGCTTCTATATGGGAGGAGATGTCGGACTCCTATTTGTTAGGGCGAGGTTGGATAGAGAGTGATGGGGAGCATGGAGGTAGTGCTCAAGACGACCATACTTATCTAGTAGGTTAGACAGATATTGTTGATGGCCCAGAGTCTCCAGAAGAGTTATGCGGATCGACGTCGCTCTGAGTTAAAGTTCCAAGTGGGGATTTAGTGTTGTTGAAGGTATGACCCTGGAAGGGTGTTATCCGCTTCAAGAAGTGGGGAAAGTTGGGCCCCATGTTTAGGAGACCATTCAGACAGTTGGCACGGGTAGGCAAGGTGGCTTATTGGTTGGATCCATCGGAGGAGTTGAGACAGATTCATGATACCTTCCATGTTTCCCAGTTGAGGAAGTGTATAGCTGACAAGACAGCTATAGTTCCTTTAGAGGATATTCAGGTCGATGATCGTCTGAATTACATTGCGAAGCCTGTGGCAATTCTTGATCGGAAAGTGAAGACCTTGAGGAACAAGTTTGTTGAGTTGGTGAAGGTGCAGTGGCAGCACCTCACGGGTTCAGAATGGATGTGGGAGCCCGAGTCTGAGATGCGCGAGCACTATCCTAAGCTATTTCCCAAGGATGACTTCGAGGGCAAAGTCTGATTCTAGGGGGAAGTGTAACATCCGATTATCAGGTATTATCATTTAAGCCCTTAACTTAATCAAAGTTGCATATTTGATCCCTTGTGGTTTACGTTTCTCTTTTTAGTCGGTACGCTGGGCGTACATGGAGGTACGTGCAGCGTATATGTGAGGAGTTGGATCGTGGAAGCCATGCTAGTACGTTGCGTGTACGTGTGGTGCGTCGAGCGTACTAGCCCAGCCTATAAACCTAAATTTTAAGGTTTTTCACCCTATGCCTCCCGTGGACATTCCTTATCAGCCACCCTTTTCTCAAAAACCCTGATCTCGAGTCTAAACGTTTTTTGTGAGAGTTTGGAGCTTAATAGTGATTTTGGTGCTTATTTGTGGAAGAAGAATGCTTATGAAGAAGAAGGTGTTGCATGCAAGCTTGTAGATCCAGAAACTACACCTCGTTGTGAATCTTTTTCAAGTATAAAGTTTATACCTTGATGAGTTTTCATTTAGATCTCCATAGATGAGTTTTATGGGGCACTCTAGAGAATACTAGTTGTCCTTTCATGCATTTTAGGTCTTGTAGATTCATAAAAATGGTTGCTTGATCATTTCCCTAGGCCCATGCATGAGTAAAGTGACTTAGAGTGTGATGGAAGTAAGGGTTTGTTGCATCGGGTCCTGTCTAGCCATGCAAAGGCTTAAATTCGATGACTTTATAGGTTAAGACAACCTATGATGGTCAAATCTAAAGTTGGGGTAGGTGCCTTAATGGATTAAGTCATAAAACTTGATTGAGTTGGAACAGGCAAAGTACGTCGGGCGTACTCCTGGCTAAGCCCTCGTGTAGCCAGTCCCATCCCCGATTGGTCGTTGATTGAGTTATATGCCCCACATAAGAGAGAGTACACCCAGCGAAGCGTACACGCTGGGCAATTGAATTTTGCTGACTTTTGACCTTTGGTTAAGATTTAGGGTTTTGGACCATGGGAGGGGCAAAATGGTCTTATTACCATTAAGGGGCTTAGTTATGGGTTTTCGACTTGTGAGTTCAGTTATGGACCTTAATTATTAATTTGGGTTAATTATTTTGTTATTAGGTGGAGTCTAGTTCCGGCAGTTCGAGCGTGAGATTTATCTGTCATCAGTATCAGGTGAGTTTCCTCACATATTCTTACATGTGTGGTAGAATAGTTGTATTTGTGTTAACCAGATGGATCTACTATTATTTTTTATTATGTTGTTTGTGTGTGACTGAGACTCCGGATAGTCTCCAGGGTTGCTTACAACTAATAGGGCGTGCTATTTCCCACTTGGAATGTTGATAGTCTTCAGGGTTGCTGATAACCCATAGTTGTTTATTTTTGTTGTGTTGTAAGTGGTATGTTGGGGAATTCACTAAGATTTGTGCTTACAGTTGTTGATATATGTGTTTCAGGTACTTCTGAGGACCGCGAGAAGGCAGACGTCTGATTTTACACACTCGTTAGGAGATTTTGTTACTGGGGCATTCTGTGATACTCTGATATTTTATGATGATGATTTGCATTTGACACTTATGATTTTGATGAATTGTTTTATGAACAATATTTTGATGATTTAAAAATGAAATTTTTGGGTTAAAATTTAAGGTGTTACGTCACGAGTAGGTTGTACGACCCACTGCTAGACTATGAGCCAGCATCGCTCGTGTGCGGAGATAAGGTTGCACTTTTAGCGTAGGTGTACTTCGTGTCGTCAAGTGGTGGCTTCAATTTGTTCACACTAGGTTCACCAACGTTTTGATAGCGTGACACCTTTATCTGCCATTGATGATGTCTAGTGTCGTTTTTATTGGTTGCGTAACTCTAAGTACACGCCCGGATTGCGCCAGATGTTGTGATATGTCGTCCGAACTTAACTCCGTCTCTAGGTGTCTTGATAGGGCTAAGCTTGAGAATCACAACACAGAAAGAAAGACAGTTAGACGTCGTCTGGGGAAGAATCCCGAAACGAAGCTCCGACGGTCTAGTCATTAACCGGATGAGAGAATCTGAGTTCTATTGGAAAAAGTAGAGAGGAAGGCGGTCCCTTCTCTTGGAGGAGAAGGGTTCTACTTATACCTACTGTCGGGGGGGGGGGGGGGGGCAGATCCCCGACAATACATTTTTGTCTTTTCAAAGTCGACATGACGCGGGGGCATCCTACTAGCGGGTTGTTCTCCTCTAGTGGTTATCTTCTATTGGTGCAAAGTCCCAAAAGGACCATTACCTGATCATTACACCCGTCACTCTAGGAATCGGTTGGTACTGTTTTGTCCAGGAGCTGACTTTGTTGCTTGGGGACCAAAGGATGAGTCTGGGGCCGCAAGGGCGAGGGCCTCGCCTCGGTGTTAAATAGGTGATGGCCATTAACCAGGTCGTCTTTAATGGTTCCGTTATATTTGGCGTATTCCTAAAGGGATACGTTAATATCAACCTAACCAATGAACCTATAATATGGTCAATTATGTAAAGTTTAAATTCGAACATCTGAAGATAATTCTCGTACGAGGGTTATGCTAAAAATAGTAAAGATAATTTTACCTTCTTCATACAAGCAGAAAATCATCTGCATAGTTGTTATTGATGGTTTTTGGTCATAAGAACATCCTATGTGCTCATACAAACCCTAATGCTTGGATCTAGGTTTCTCTATTGTACATGCAAGTTATCCAAGACTATAAACCCTAATTCTAGCATACAAGTAATCATATTAACATAAGAATGGGTTTAAGATATTACCTTGATTGTTATGTAGCAATAACAATCCCAATTCCTCCTTGTATTGACTTTAGAAAGCTTAGAGTCACAAATGTCACTCCTCTAATGGTTCACAAACACCAAGAGCAAGAAGATGAAGATGAGAGAGGAAGGAGGCTACCCTAAAACGTGTGAAACCCTAGAAGGATGCTTAGCCACGTTTTTAGGTCATAAGGGATCTATATATAGGAGGCTATTAGGGTTATCTAACAAGGAAACCCTAAATTTGGATGCTTAAGCCCTAAGCAACCCATAGATTCCTTTCCTTAAGGCCTTGGACGATTTCCTCATGGGCTTTCCCATAGACTTCGTCCACTCCTTAATATAAGGCAATCCATGGCCCAAATTGCAATTATCTTATAATTACAATTCCAGTCCCTTAAGTTTAATTAATCTCTTTTAGTCACAAAACTAATTACCAATTAATTATTGACTAACATTAATTAAACAATATGATTTCTCCTTTAATATATAATTCTCATAATATATTAATAAATCATATTTAATCCTTTCTCTCCATAATTCATCCTATCAAGTTGCTTTGGTGAAGGCAACCCAAAAGGACCATGCACCATCGGGTCAAGTACATACCAAAATAGTTATGGACTTAGACACTAATCCAACAGTTATTACTCCTCGAAGTTTGGATAACAGTTGGTAGACCAAAATTGCAATTTGTCTTTGACGATTTCAAATTTCCATGATATGTGAAAGAAATTAAGGAGAAATGATAGCAGTACAAACGAGGAGAACGAGAGGGAGAAGGGTGTCAACGGCATAATGATAGTTCAAAGGGTTTTTAATGGGCTATTAGACCGAAGGGTATGGGAGGGAAGCTTCCCTCACTTTTTGTGGACCATATCCTCCTTTCCCTCACTATTCTTTCCATCACCAAAAACCCAAGGAATGGGTGGGAAGCCTTTCCCTCACTTTTTTTTTATTAAATAAAATTAATTTTTTTTATGATTTATAATTGTTAAATTAATACTAAACATAAAATTTAATTAAAAATAAAAAGCATTTCATTAATTAAAATAAAAATTACATTAAACCTAATATTTAAATAAGTAGAAAAATAATTAATATCCTAATTTTATATAAACTAAAATATGTCACTCAGAATCACCGTGTTCGTCATCGCCCTCATCGTCCTCGTCATCGCCTTGATCGTCTTCATCATTCTCCCCAGCTTCGATCTCGTCGTCAGAATCTTCACTCTCGACGAACATATCAGAATCCTTGTCTGATTCGTCAAACAAATAATCGTGAGGAAACTCTAACAGGGGTTGAATATGAGCCCTATAAATGTGTTCCACCAAATCAGCATGAAGGGCGTGATGTGAATGTCGCGATTGTGTACATCTCTTATATTCACCCTATACTCTTGTGTACCAACGGCCACTCCTTCGACATTTGGCAAAACTTCATTTTCGTTGTACTGGCATATCGCTCTTCCCTCGTCTTCAAGAATCATATTATGCAATATGATACATGCATACATTACGTGTTGTAACCTTTTCACTTCATATGACCTTGCCCCGACAGTTAGTACTTGCCAACGTCTCTTAAGTACACCAAATGTTCGCTCCACATCTTTCCTAGCTGATTCTTGCGCCTGTTTAAACTTTTTCCTTTTCTGGTCGTTAGGACATGTAAACGATTTCACAAAAACAAACAAGGGAGGATATATACCGTTAGTAAGATAGTATCCATGCTTATATGCTACCCCATTTGCTTGAAAAGGTACATCATGCGGCTTTCCAAGGTAGATATCGTTGAATACCGACACTAGTCTAGCACATTGATGTCATTGTTTGCACTAGCTGGACCAAAGAATGCATGTTATATCCAAAGATCATGTGATGCGATAGCCTCTAGAATGATCGTCGGCTCTTTGTGGTCGTCTCTCATGTACTGACCACGCCATGCGTTGGGGCATAATGACCAACTCCAATGCATGCAATCGATACTACCTAGCATTCCAGGGAATCCATGCTTGCCTACATGCACCGTGTACAATTGGTGGATATCGTTGATAGTTGGTTTGTGCAAATATCGTTGCCCATAAACCAAACAGATCACTTTGCAGAACTTGTACACACACTCCCGTACGGTATGCTCTGACATCCTAAAATACTCGTCCCATTTATCTGCGCCCATGTCGTATGCTAGCTGACGAATTGCAGTCATACATTTTTGAACGAGAGAGAAACTTTTTACCTGCCTTGCATCCATTTTCCATTGAAAATATGGAAAGCGGCCTTCCAAATCGCCAACAATACGTAAGAATAGTTCTTTTCTCATCCGGAACCGACGTCGAAAATTTACAGCGTATATGGCGTCATCTGCAAAATAATCTTCTATAAGGCGATTGTGTCCGGCTTCGTGATTTCCACGCAACCACGACTTTCTTAGCTTAGATCGTGCACGTGATGTTTCGCCTAGTCGGTTGTGATAGTATGCAACCGTTTTCGCCATGACGGAACCAATAAACTTATTATCATCTACGGCCGTCGAATCGAATGATAAAGATATAACATTTTGAATAATATTTTTTTGGAGAGAAGTATAAGATATGAGTTAAAAAAATGATTGGATATTGTGGTATTTATAGTTTAAGAAAAGAGAAAGAAAAAAAAATGTATATAACGGCTATGTAGCCGTTTGGAATAAAAAAAGAAAAAAAACAGAAAAAAAAAAAATTAAACACCCAATCAAATGAAGAGAGAGAGTGCGGGACTCCCTCCCCCATCTCTTTCCCGCGTTTCCTTTCCCGCACCCCCAGTGCGGTGTTTCTCCACGCGGGACGTTTCCTGCGGTCTTCCCCGCTCACCATACCGTCCGGCCTTAAAATGAAAAGACAAAAATACTCCCACATGGAATGTTCTAACGTACAAAACAGACGGCATCCTCAAAGAGGGACTAGGCGTGGAGCATAGTTATATAGTTATATCTAGAGGATGGTTCAATTTAGAAAAATAAATTATGGACCAGACGTGTATAATACATAAAACAGTGCATAATAGATAAAACAACATGGACCATTTGTGTAATTTACTTAAAACTGAATTCTACTTTCTTAGTTCTTTACAGTGCGTGGATTTTGATTCACAGAAAGAAAAACTGATTTCGCTGTATTCCTTTTCCCCCACGGTAAAGCTCACGATCCCACCAAACCTAAGTTGCTCTTGTGTACCTCTCATGACCAGATCTTCAAATATACATCAAATTTATTTCTAAAAGTAGAAACTTACGATATAATGCTTTGTTTATACATTTGATTTAACAAATAAACTAATAAAAATAATTACATACATCTCTCATCAAATATTATAAATACATATTTATTATAAAATCAAAAAACTAGTGGACCGTAATCAATTTAATCAATGTTTTATAGCCATTACATATATAAAGCAAAATCTTATAAAACCCACTAATACTTTTCTAAAACAACCATCTGTAAGATTTTTTTTTATTCGTGTGTTTGAGTAATTGTTTTTTGAAGTCTCGTACTATCCACATGTTTAACTTAAACGTTTTGCTCTACACCCTCCTCACTTCTCCATTCTACCTAATACATGTATATATGTATTTATATATATACACACATGTATCTATATATATTTCTTCATCTTCCTCAACTAATTCATTGTTAAGAAAGCCTAGAAACTAACGATTGGGGAAGATGACGACTAATCATACGTTCTTTTTTGGAAAATCCTTTTTTATTATTTGCATTTTCATGTGTGTTTCATTGCTTTCTCTTGAGGTCAAGGCAGCCACCAAGAAGTATCAGTTTAATGTAAGTTCGTAGTTTCTATGGCTTTTAATTACCATGTTGGTAAAACCCATTTCACCACATTAGTTTATCGGTTTCGTTGCAATGTTTGTTTCGTTTATTATAGAAAATGATTGTATTATATTCTTGTATTTAAAAAAGGTCGAAGTGAAGAACGTTAGCAGATTGTGCCATGCAAAACCAATTGTAACTGTAAATGGGAGGTTTCCAGGTCCAACAGTTTATGCTCGAGAAGGCGATAGAGTTCTTATCAACGTTTCAAACCATGCCCAATACAATATGTCCATTCATTGGTATGAGGTTTAAAAATTATTTATTACACAAACAAACGCATACACAATATATCTTTTATTTTAAGCTTGTTATATGTCGCTCCATTTTGTGACCTTTATACGTCTCACTCAATGACTCATAGTATTCTTTTATACTATTGAAGGAAAAACGATATTCTATTCTATCATATTCGTTGGAGTCTTATATGGTTAATTATGGTTTCTTGGCTCTCTTTTTTAGGCATGGTCTGAAACAGTATGCTAACGGGTGGGCTGATGGACCGGCGTACATCACACAATGCCCGATCCAGACCGGGAATAGCTACGTTTATGACTTCAACATTACAGGCCAAAGAGGGACACTTTGGTGGCATGCACATATTCTATGGCTCAGAGCAACTGTTTATGGTGCTATTGTAATTTTACCTAAACAATCAGTGCCATTTCCATTCCCACGACCCGATGGAGAACAAGTCATCGTGTTTGGTAAACTATATGTGTACTTTTAACGTACTTTCATCGTTAAATGTTTCTCAAATCTGATAAATTAAAAACACAAAATATTTGTTATTCGTAGGTGAATGGTGGCATGCGGATGTTGAACAAGTTGTGAAGCAAGGGAACGCTTTAGGTTTGCCACCAAATATGTCCGACGCGCACACGATCAATGGAAAACCGGGCCCACTTTTTCCATGTTCTGAGAAACGTATGTATAAGTTGATTATACCGATCAATAATCTATTCGTTAATGCATTTTAGATCTTGTACAACTTTATTAGTTTTGGGATTTTTTTTTTCGTTTTAGATACATTTGCTATGGAAGTTGAACAAGGAAAGAAATACCTCTTGAGAATAGTCAACGCTGCACTCAACGATGAACTATTTTTTGCAATCGCCGGCCACAACATGACAGTGGTGGAGATCGATGCAGTTTACACAAAACCATTCACTACAAATGCTTTACTGATTGCTCCAGGCCAAACAACAAATGTGATCGTCTCCGCCAGCCGGACTCCCGGCCGCTACTTCATGGCGGTGCGACCATTCCAAGATGTTCCAATTCCGGTTGACAACAAAACCGCCACCGCAATTTTCCAATATAAAAACATTCCCACCACCGTCATTCCTACACTCCCTATCCTGCCATTACCTAATGACACCAACTTTGCTTTAAGTTATAACCAAAAGCTCCGGAGCTTAAACACCCCTAACTTTCCGGCGAATGTGCCATTGAAAGTTGATCGGAATTTGTTTTTCACCATCGGGCTTGGGAAGAGTGATTGTGCTACGTGCCTCAATGGAACTCGGCTTTCTGCATCCTTGAACAACATAACATTTGTGATGCCGGAAACTGGACTTCTTCAGGCTCATTACTTTAACATGAAAGGAGTGTTTAAAACTGATTTTCCCGATAAGCCTCCGACGACTTTTAACTACACCGGTGCTCCCCTTACTGCTAATCTTTTCACTTCAAAGGGAACACGGTTGAGCAAAATCACGTTTAATTCCACTGTTGAATTGGTCATACAAGATACCAATTTGTTAAGCGTTGAATCTCACCCTTTTCATCTTCATGGGTTTAATTTCTTTGTCGTTGGAACTGGCATTGGCAACTTCGATTCTTCCAAGGATCCAGCCAAGTATAACTTGGTTGATCCACCGGAGAGGAACACCGTCGGTGTTCCCACCGGTGGTTGGGTTGCCATTCGATTCCGAGCTGATAATCCAGGTATCGATCATCTTTACCACAAACAAAACACCCATATACACACACAACGTTAAAATCCATATGTAACTAATTCTTGTATAGGTGTTTGGTTCTTTCACTGTCATTTGGAGTTGCACACCGGATGGGGATTGAAGACGGCGTTTGTGGTGGAAGATGGACCTGGAAAAGATCAGGCGGTTCGTCCTCCGCCAAAGGATCTTCCATCGTGCTAACCAATTAAGTGTACATTTTCCGATGAAGGTTGCGGTTTGTTTGAGAGTTTAACAAGGAATGAAACTGGAAAAAGAAAAAAAATAATCATGTTTCATACTTTGTTGTGTGTATTTTTAATTACTAAAAAATTGTTTGATTTTTTTAATCAAGTTGACATGTCAATTGTCACATGTAAACTTTGATGTTATTTGTGTTGTGATTCATACAATCCCACTCTAATAAAAGAGGATCCTATTGACATGTGGCATCTCCTCATAGCCTGCGTAAGTGATTTTCCCTTTCATTTCACAAAGTTAAAATACCAATATGTCAATCTCTTACTCTAAATTCATTGCTCACATATACTATACTTTTAATTCGGTTTCAATCAAATTGACAATCAATCCCATAAAATCAAGGCAACCCAACCCAATAGTTTCCTTCCTATCTAAAATTCCCAACCCGACATGTTTTCTTTCATATCTCGCCTATAGATCGTCTATGCTTTAACTTCATAAATCCTCGGCACTGTTCTTTAAACCTCGCTCTTTGTGTTAATCGATTCAGGTAACTGATTTAGAAAGAGAAATCTCGATTTATATCGGTTTATCAAAAATTAGATAAGTCGATCAGATGTTAGGTGAAGTTTAGAACATTCAATATTGGAAAATAATGGTTCCTTCAAAATTTGAAATGGCATTTGATCGCTCCTCTCTCTCTCTCTCTCTCTCACATACACACACACATGTATTTTATCCAAACCCTAGCACCATCATCATTGGGATCAAATTTGAGGAAGAAGACGATGTGTAGGTCTCTTGTAAGTGTCTTTTGTTCTGGTTTGAATCACACACATTACATCTTATGTCGTGAGTATTTTGATGGCGTATTTCTTTATTGACTATTTTCAGGCTGTTGACTTGTTGAAGATGGACTTGGACACCTTTGTTGTTTGTTTTTCTACAAATTTTCGGTTCATGTGTTCTTTTCGATAACATGGGAAGATTATGGCGTGTTGATTTATGTTCTAAACTTCAAGATCCATCCAGGTAATCATGGTGAAGAAAAAGTGTAAAATTGATAGTTTGTTGCTATTGTTTTTGAAACACATCATTGTGATTTTTTTTTCCTTTATAACACATGGTTGTGAGTTTTGGGTCTAAATAAAAATTATGCTCATACCAAGAAGGAATTAGCACCACATTAACATCAACTTAAAGAGAATGAAGCCAAAGTTTTGACTTTTATCTGCTTTTAGGATGAAGGTTGAAGAAAAGATGGTTTCATGTTGTCCTATTTGCGCAATGAAAGGATAACATGAAATTTGTTCATCTCTAGGTGTGTTTTTGTGACCACATGAATCAAATAGGATGGATCAACCTATCAAGAAATGGAGTTGCACCTATTCGATCATGTATATTTTCTAAAATATATTTAGTTTCGTGCTTTATTAGTTTTAGTTTCATCTGTTTAATGCAATCCTTGCAAGAAAAACGATGTTAAATACATTTATGACCTTGAGGGTTGTTTTTTATTGATATTAATTTTTATTTTATCTTGTGCGGGTCTCAAGGGTTTAGATTAAAAACTAAAAATATAACCCTTATAACATTGTGCTTCAAAATTCTTTGCTTGGCAATGTTTTAACAAAATTTATTTATCTAGTAGTTGATTTTTTTGCTAATGTTCACGAAATTTTTTCAGGTGTTGGGTGCTCCTTACATCTTCACTAGAATGTGATTATAAGAACATGATGGGAAAAAACACAGCCACAACAGTAAATAACAATGCGGAATACAACTTTTTTTGACTAAACTTTTTCCGTCTTGAATGAACCTTTAGGATGCAAACAAATATGATATTTTCACTTGCAACAAATCAACCCCAATGCTAGCTATATGATCAATATAATCAACCCAAAACAATAAATAATCAACCAAAGGAATTTTTAATATGGAAATCTCTTAAGAAATAAGAGTAAAACCATGGGACTACTAGAGTTGCTTCAAATCCACTATCACTAATATTAGAGTAACACAAAATCTTCTCTAGATGTACTAGAGGCATACAATAATCATCATACACTTGGAACTAAATCACATCAAGTATATAGTATCAAATAAGCAAAGACAAAGAAGAATACCACCAAAAGTGTTGGTTGTGTCAAGCAGCTAACAGATGTTGCGATTTCCGAGGTTTTGGATACGATCTCGACAATTCAAGCGTTGGATCTGAATGTCTCAATGTTAGGAAGCTGCTTTCTAAAAATTAAACAAAATGGACCATTGGATCTCTGGGAAATTATCAAACACTTCAGGTGTATCTTCAAAACTGAGAATTGAGAAAAACCCCCTTTTGCTTCTTACCTCTCTCTATCTCTCTTGATGGTTGGGAATTTTATGAGTTCATAAAGATTAGGGTAGAAAACACACACACACACACACACACACACACATATATATATATATATATATATATATATATATATATATATATATATATATATATATATATATATATATAGTCGTCACCCGCGCAGAGCGGCGGGAGGCAAATAATTTTTTTCGGGTTTTACCATACATGTAATGAAAAAAATTAGTTATGAAAACCAAGAATATGAAAAACAACATGGACCATTATGTAATTTGCCTAAAACTTATTAAGATTTCAATAACAAATTTTTTAATTTTTAATCATCATATATTATAATAACTAAAAAAAGACAAACTCAAAACAGCATACATGTAATTACTAATGGTTGAGTTTATAATATTAACCGTGCACCACTTTTGTATACACCACATTTGAGGTATAAACTTCGTCGTCTTTGAACTTGTTTTTAGGATTCAATAATAGATCTGTGTTGCCACGTGATGTCTCTGAGGACAATGCAATGTAAAGTTGCTCATGCGATAACACTGATTCAAGTAGATATACACTTACATTCATAATTTATTTAACAACTATTATAGCATTATGTTGTTTTTAACAATGTTGAGGCCGGTTCTCGGTCCTGTCTAGATGTCCAAATGTTCATCCATAATTATACCATGATCCAGTTTTAAGGTTTATTTGCCTTTTCATTTTCTCATGCAAAGCGGAGGCGACGAGTAATTCTTTTATACCAATTATTTTCATGCGGAAACATGTTATATTTCAAAAAATACAACAGATACACATATTGTTATCGGTCGTTTTGCGGCAACAAATAGTTATAATTCCATAATACATAAAGAAAATAAAATTTTACTATGCACAAGTTACACTTACCTATGTAGTTATTTATTTCAAATAAATCTTATTTAATTAATTTAAAAAGTTAAGAGTTTTTTTTTCATTTTAGTACTAAATCAAAAAGTTTTACAAGTCATGGTAACAAATACAAAAACAATAAAAATAAAACATGAAAAGATAGGTTTGAAAATAAAATATATATCAATACATTGATCATAAAAACTTATATTTGATTAGTGTTCTTTTACTTATTTTTTATTTTAGTTTGGTGAATTTGTAGCTTTTTGTTTAATTTAAATGTTGATTAGTGACGATATATTCATATGTTGATTAAATACCGAAGGAACACATTAGAGATGTGGTGTGATGGTTACAATTAAAAATGTTGATTATTGGTTGAAGAAGCATAATCATATCAACGATGTGGGATATGGAGAGTTTATCAAATAAAAACCTATGTATAGTTTTTCTTGTTGGATGATATTTCCAAAAACAAAATGTTTTCTAAAAGTATATTAAACATTTCTATATTTGTTTTCTAGCACTAGATCTTGTATTATATCATATCGAGATCTTGTATTATATCATATCGATTACAAACTTATTAGATATGAATGTGAGATTATTATGTATGGAAAGTATGTTTTTGTTGGTGTTGGTCTAGGATGTGGGATTAGAAATTATTTCCATTCCAATTTTCACAATATAAACACACCATTAACATCGTAACTCTACAAAATCACGTTCTTTCAAGAATGATCGATCCTATTCAATCCAACAAAAAAATATTTTCTTTTTAATTACAATGAAATAAAAAATTCATCACTTTCCTCATTATAATCCAACATAATTTCTTGAAATTCTCAAATTCAAAGGCTCCATGATTGTTTTTAAATAACCACACATATACACAGACGATGAAACAACCATCCAAGTTCCACTGTCCAGACACGTCAACATCCTAGACCAACACCAACAAAACATCAAAAAAATTAACAATAATGACTACAAATGTATAAAGATAAAGAGTAAAGGAAACATATAAATATTGATTTTGAAGGTTATCTTGTTATCATAATCTTTTCTAGTTAGAACTTCAAGTTTAATTGAAGTAGGCCAAAACCACTCAACCATATCTATGTAGCTTTGTGTGTGTACGAGTGAATTTGTTTGTCTGTGTATGGCAACTAATTTAAATTAATTTGATAAAAATTAAAAGAACATTGTTATTTTTTTTCATTTATTACATCATTGTACTTTCTTACTTACTTGCACAATGTATTAGTAAGAAAATCTATAAAAGTACAATGCTATAATTAGGTAGAATTACAACAAATTACTAAGAAAGGAAAGTGCTCGTTGGCATGCTTCCGAACCACCAAAAACCCACCTTTAGTACTTGTAAAATCAATAAATAAATAACAAAATAAACAACTAACACTTACCAAAATCGATTATCTAATGGTGGCCCTGGTTAAAATAGTATTTGAATATGTCACGCGCACACACCTTGTAAATATATAAAAAAATTAACCACAAGAAACAATATCATATTTTCATTGATTTAAATATGGTTAAATGTATGAAATATCAATTTTCTTTCATTCATTTTAAAGTGCAATGTAACACACATCAATGAACCATTATTATAACAATTTAATGCCTAAATCTATCATTATTTAGTGAAAATTACATAAAAATAAAAGTTAAGTTACTAAATAACAATTTATGTTAATCATTCACCCATAATTGTAACAATTATAAAACAATAATGGTTTAGTGAGATCGCACTTACTTAGCAGTGAAAAATCACAACCATCTAAGAAATCAACTCCAAAACTTAATTTACCACACCATACTTGTCCCCTCAATATAATATATATATATATATATATATATATATATATATATATATATATATATATATATATATATATATATATATATATATATATATATATATATATATATATATATATATATATATATATACTTAATCTATCAGTTGCGGTGAATGGTCATTATAGATACAAATGATTCAGCCATTTTATGGGCAACTGCTGCCATTAGACTTGGATTTTTTATTTTAGTTACTCCATTTCAGATAGTCAATTCCATTGGACTTTGTTCAATCAGGTTAGCATATTTGGCCATTACAACCTACACCAAAACACGTGTTCATCACCACATATCATGAATGTTAATAAGAATTAAATGGTTTAGGTAGCTCTTGCTTGGTTATTTCAAATGACAATTCAATGTAAGCTACACCTTATTAAAGAATCATTAAAAAGAAATGGAAAAAAAAGCACAAAGTTATGTATTAAGCACTGGGAAAAAATCGATATACACCCTTTGTCTTTATCTTCCATCTCTGGCAAACAGGGTAATCCAAGCTCTATCAAAAAAACCTAGATTTGCTTCTTCATCAGAGTTAATCATTGGGAAAAAGGTTAATTGAACCATTAATAAATGAAACCCAAAAATTAAAAACATTAACTGATTAGATAAAAGAATGTGATGTACTTACTTTCAGATATATAAACCAGATGAATCACACAGGAAGAGAGCACATAAAAGAAATGAAATCCTGAAACCAAAAAAACAGAGCATCAATTACCTTAATTTTTACATTACCTTTTGAGATATTGGTGTTTTGTAGAAGAAATCAGTATGAATTTATCAAATACCGCCCCATTTTCCATAAATCTCAAGTAGAAAACAAAAATCCCTAATTTATGCTCAATAATAAGAGCCTTTATATTGAATCCAGATGAAATCGAGAGAGAGAGAGAGAGAGAGAGAGAGAGAGAGAAGGGGGGTTCGGGGGAAATTCCAGATTTATCTTTTTTGCATTCACGATGAAATCAAAAGACCACACATCATTTGTCTTCCATAGTATCGATTTTTGATAAAGGGTGGGGTTGCGGAGGACGAAGTTGCACCAAGGTTCACTGGACGGAGTGGCAGGGGTGGAGCTAGAGTGGGTGTTGCTGATTTGGTGTCGGCACGCTTAGTGGTGGTGGTAATGGCAGTGAATTGTGAAATGATCTGATATGGGAGAGCACGTTTAAAGGAAAAAGGAGATTCTTCAAATGAGATTCGAATTCAGAGGATTTTGAAATTTGAATTGCCTCCTTATTTAGAGTTCATGTTAGAATCGAGTTTACATCTTATCTTTCCTAAAGATAAAGATGCTGATAGAAATGAAAATAAAATCCCTATATTGCATTGGGTGCTGATATTTCCACTGATGTTTCTTATACATCCACAGACTTCCAAAGGGAAATGACAATTATGCCCATTTATGTTTCGAGTGTAATATATCTCTATTAATATAACATATCTTTTTTAATCCAACCCCTTTTTTTTCTCCCCTTCCGTCAACGCCCACCCTCACTTTCCGTCGACACCCACCTTCAAACCACATCTTCGTCGGAAACAGCTTCTTCTACCACCACCTGCAAAATCGAAAACCATTTGAAGAAAACCACCTATAATTACCAAAATCACCTACAAAACCATTCCAAAACCACCAACTAAATCAACAATTTCAACTTCAAGAAACCACCTGTAAGTACCAAAATCAAAACCACCTTTCAAAATCGGATTTGCTGGTCCATGGGATTTTAAGGTTTCAAAATTCAATTTACGGGAGAGTTTAATGGCTTAACAATTCTTCGAGGTTTCATCGTTGGTGATGAGTAAGGCTTCTGTTTTCGGGTTTCTTGAGGATGACAGAGGGGTGGTGGTGGGAGGGCCTTTTTGGGTGAGCTTCGTCCCCAAATGGAATCAATCAGAGGTGGGTATTTCTCTGGAAGGTCCGGTGATGCTTATGTTTATTTGTATTGGGAAAAGATGGGAGAGTTTCTTGATGATGACAGGAGACGAGGAAAGCAATGACCAGTAACAGAAGGAATGAAAGAATCAAGAAAGATGGGACTC
The DNA here is from genome assembly GCF_002870075.4 of Lactuca sativa. Taxonomy (NCBI): domain Eukaryota; kingdom Viridiplantae; phylum Streptophyta; class Magnoliopsida; order Asterales; family Asteraceae; genus Lactuca; species Lactuca sativa. The sequence goes on along the minus strand of NC_056625.2, from coordinate 111,527,666 downwards.
TGTAGGAGATTTTGGTTCAAAGGGAAGACCAGTAACTTAGCAGATGAAGAAGGGAGTTATAGGCTTAAGATTGCGGTAAAATCGAATTAGAGATCACTGTGAATGTAGGTTGAAATTCTCCGACGTGGTGTAGACGAAAGGTAACTGGTGGAGATAAAAGGAGTTGGGTTAATTTATTCTTTTATTTATAACAAAGGAATTAAAAAATATATATTATATTAAATATAGACAATAATTACATTCTAAATATAAACAAAGGGTACAATTGTCAATTTTCCTTAGGAGTAAGTGGATGTATAAAAAAACACAGTGGAAATATCAATTCGCATTTGGTACTTGTATATATTGCCTTATTATCTAAACATTAAAATTAAAACATTATTATATTGAGCCTTTGTTGTACTTTAAGCTTAAACATTTGGACGTCTTAAATCTATTTTTAGAAATAATAAGGATTATATAATAATATAGTAAGATATATATACATGGGCTAAAGAAGTGGGCTTTCCTCATGGGCTAAAAAACCCAATAGAACAACCCTTAAAGGTCCACTTATATATTTATATACATGTAAAGCTTTAATTATGTCATTTTTCTTAATGTAACTGTAACATCCCAAAAATCAAAGATAAAAATTTCATTTTTATTATAATCAAAACATAGATGTAACTTGATCCATACATCTAAAAGCATTTCTCAGTAATACAATTATCAGAGTTAAATCCCAAAATCATAGATTGCAAAAAAGAATACGGGTGTATGCGCTGCGATCAAATCAAGCCCCTTGCTTTTGAACCGAAAGTGCCTGAAACCAAAGCTTAGTGAGTTACCCAAATACCACATACCATACCTATCAAACTACATACCATACCTATCAAACTAACCATACATGTCATACATAATCATGAACAATACATATCATACATATACCACAATCAATAAAAGTGTTATGTGTCATTCATAGTCTTGCCATTGTGCCACGAGCCGCCTCATGGTCTTCCTTGCCAGGTCGGGGACCAAAACCGTGGGTCTTTCAGACAATTGCCAGGAGCCAGCTCCGGGTCTTACATGCGAGCATCACAAAGATAACTAGCATACAATCTACATTACTTAACAAATTAACTGTCAGAGTTCATAATCTGGTCTTGCATACAGTCTCCTTACTGTTCTATGTGTCGAAGGCACCAAATGGGTCGGCATTGGTGCCTTCGACATATAGAACAGTGAGGAGACTCACCTCGAATGTAGAAGCTCATTGAAAGAAATCCCTAGTTGCTGCTCTGACGACTTCCCGGGCCATCAATACTTTAATGAGATAAAAAATGGAGCAAAAGTCGAGATCCACAAGCCTTCCCCTTGATTCACCACCTTGTACAAAGCTTCCACTTATGAATATACACTAAAACCCACCAAAGATGCACATAAAAAGGCTCACAACACTCTAGGATGAGGCTACAGCTCGAGATTAGGGTTTATAACAATGGAGGATGAAAGAGAGGCTCACACATGGGACTTAAGGTGTTTAAATAGTGATTCAACCCTAAAATTAGGGTTTGGGGATCCTGCACACTACGCTGGGCATAGTGTTTGTACATTGGGCGTACTGCTCAAACACCCACGTCCATTTTCCAAATGTACGATGGGCGTACCCCAACTTACGTTGGGCATACTCAGGCAAACACGTGCATGCCCCCTTGCATGCATGGGACCGCTTTGCCAACTATTTCTGTTAGGGGCCAATTCTGCCAAAATCTTCAAAATACCCTAACTCCCTCATCCAAGGTTTGTTTCCAATGAACCTTATATCCACCAAAAGGTGACAAGAAGCCCTACACTCCTAACAACACACCCAAACCTTAAAATCTCCCGAACAAAATCTAAAATTCATAAAAGATCGAGATATCCGGTTACGATTATACCCTTGGCCTCCGAAGACACAATCGAACACTTGGATTACTTATGCTATGACACCCACATCCAAATTGGACCAAATGCTTCTGACAACTGATAATTGGGTCGCAGCCCCGAGCAACGAAGCAAATCCAAAACCGAGTATTACACAACATCTGGGATTTTCAAAATTTGATTGAATTTCTAATGTTGAGATTGTGATTCATTGTAGCAATGTTGACCAGGCCAAAAAAGTAAACAGTATGGTCATTGTGCAACGATTTAACTAGGTAAGTGATACCATTTTCATAAACTGTATACAACAATTTGAAGTTTGACATATAGTATTTATCCAAATGTGGACTGATTTTAGTTAAAATTTACTGATAAAAGGTTAAATGGAAAAAAAGCTAAAAAGTAGATAAAAAGAAAGGCAAATTGCAAGAAATAGAAATGTACTTTACTCTTTTTATTGATATAGATAGTTTACTTTGTTTTTACCCATAATAGCATTGTTCTTTATTGTATTTACCCATAATAACAACTTACTTACATTATTTACCTACAATAACAACATACGTACATCTATTTGCAACTAATGGAAATGTGCGTACATTTAGTTACCTATAATATAAATATACTTATTTTTTTATACCGATAATACTAATATGTAAAATGAAACTTGATTAGCACATTATAAGCTCCAGTGATATGTTGCTATTATCGTTTAAAATAGTAAGTATAATGCTATCATGTAACAAAACAAAGTATGCTCCCCAAATTAATAGTGAGAGGATGGTACATTGCTACTTTCTGTAATTCTCTCCAAAATAAGTAGACTGAATAGTTTAAAAATCAACCAAAATCTTTTTGATATTTTTTCTCATTTCATTTGAGAGGAAATATAATTTGAACATAGACCTATATAAAATGTTTATAATTTGGCTTTTTGATTGTAAGATATGAGATAGCAAGGGAAGTATGACCAAACCAAGATAAAAATGAAGGCACCAAATCTTTCACTCTATAAATTGTTAACAGAAGAAAAGGGAACCAAAAATTATCTCAACATAAGAACTGACAACATTATCTAGCACAACTTTGCATATTCCAATGCAAACATGTTACACGTGTTCATCCGTTTCTCATTCAAGGTATCTGAATCTTGATAGGAAAATTTTAGTTACTATTTATCTATGGATTATAAATGATTTTGAAAAAAATATACTTTTTCTTATTAATAATGAAAATACTATAGGAACAAATTACATCCGACTTCACATTTTCACCTTTTTATAGGGAAATTTTAATTCCTATATTTGCAGGTCTAATTAAAATTGTTTTAGTATTGAATGTTGATTTGTTGATTACTTTGGAAAGAACATCTACGTCTAACATCAATATATTTTTTAACATGGATTTAATATACTCATACTTGGGCTATTTTTAGTAATTTTTTAAACATGAATTATTCCTACAACGTTTTCATCATTTCTCTATTGGGAACACACACAAATTTACATTTATAGCATTTTACATTAAATATACAATGGCTGAATATGAATATTTTAAATACAAATATTTAATAACGAAACAGACAATTCCTCTAATAATTTTTTTCAACATGGACTACTTATGTAACTGTAAAATATAAGGGACCATTTACGTAACATTTAAATCCAATTTTGTATTTTTTTAGTTCGACAGGGTCCATTTATGTATAATTGACTCTATGTGTGCTTCCGGTACAAAGCCAGTCGAGAAGAACCATAAAATAGCACTTAGTATGTTATTTATTTGGATATTTTATAATGATTTATGGAAAGAACTTGAATCCAATTATAACATTGTAGTTTTAAAGTACATTGCTATTAAATGTTGAGCCAAATGTAAAAGTGAAACTCAATAAGCAACATATTAGATTATATTAAATGCACAAAAATTCAGATATAAAAAGCAAAATGAAAACGTAGGTTAAGTACAAGATTAGAAGGTGATGTCAAATTAAAGACAACACCAACAATTTTTAATGACTTTGACAATTCTTGTAATGATAAAACATCAAACGACTTGGTTTTTGTAGTCTTTATGATTTTTTCTTAATGTCTGTAAATATAGTTAAACAAAGACCATTTATTATACTTTTTTAAACACATATCATTTATGCATTTTCTAAGAGATCATTTGTGTGTGTTAGTATGGTTGTGTTGTCTTTGTGTTAAAGCATTTATATGAGGTTTTCTTAGATTATAGCATTGTACTTTAACAGGTAGCTAATATTGTCAAAGAAACATAAGTACAATATTATTTTAGTTTTCAATTATAGCAAATAACTTGTTATGATTTAATTTGCAATTTTTTCATCATTGTAGATTGTAGGGGTGCAAACGAGCCTGACGAGCCCGAGCTTGGTCAGGTTCGGCTCAGGCTTGTTTAAGTTATACAAGGCTTGAGCTCGAGCTCGACTCAATTCGATTTTTCTTATACTAAGCTCAGCTCGAGCTCGTAAAGAATTATACAATATCGGCTTGGGCTTGAGTTCGGCTCGTTTTTTGTCTAACGTGCCTAAATGAGCTTAAGCATGGTTCAAGCTCGTTAAGAAGTTCGTTTACTAATACCCTAAATCTCTAATTTCCTAAATATTTTTATTTTATTATATAAAAATAATAATAAATTAGATTATATATAGGCTCGTTTAGGCTCACGAGCCTAATCGAACTTAGTGACATAGGCTCGAGCTTGAGCTCGTTTAATAAACGATCTTAATATTATGCTCGAGCTCGGTTCAGGCTCATTTAAAATCGGTTTCGAGTCGAGCTTTTAACAAGCTGATCTCGGGTAGCTTGGCTCGTTTGCACCCTAGTAGATTGAAATTCTATGTATTTCAGCAATATACTTCACCAAAAAAAAATCATTTTAGCATTATACTTCCAAATCTTATTATTATTATTATTATTTTGAGTTGTAATTCATTTTCTATCTCAAGTGTGATTTGGGTTTAAACCTAGTATCTCCTATCTAATAAAAGAGTCCTTTTTTGCCATGTGGCATCTCCTCAGCATATATTTTTTTTAAAGTAAACTACCAAATATGCCCTTGAGACATTTGGTCAACATTTAACGGATTCCAGGTTTTAAGGAATTTACAGATTTCAAATTTGAATCTTTAAAGCTTATCAAAATTCAACACTTATCAACGATTTTTAATCATGATTTTTATATCTCGGCTCCTATCTATCGGTTTTTGATCGCCTTAGATGGTTTGAATTAAGGTGGTTATTATGGAATTCAATTTTGAAATGTTGAATACCTTATCTCTCCTTGCTGTGATTTCCTTCGATCCGTGACTTAATGGTAGTGAGGCTAATGTTACCCGCTCTGGTCTCCAGTCCCACAATCTCTGTTCACCTCTTCATCTATCTATTAAAAGTAGATCGTGTTTGTCTTCTTGGGTTTGAAATTTTTATGTGAAGATGTATTATTTGTGTATGTAACACCCTCAATTTTCAAAACAAATTTTTCATTTAAAATTGCTTATCTCTTTAACACTTTTCATAAAAATCCCATTTTGTTTAAATTACAATACATGACTCTTTTGTTCAAATCAATTGATAAACCAGGATCCTCAAAACAAGTGCTTCCTCTGGTGTGTACAGTCGAGTCGGTGCCGTCCCGTGAACCTGAGAAACCTGAAACACATAACACAAAACACTGTAAGCACGAAGCTTAGTGAGTTCCCCAAAATACCACTCTAACACATATTAGCCACTCAAGGCTATAGCTCTGTTGACCTTCTGGTCAGCGTGTCTCAGTGGGACCCTCCAGTCCCAACTCTCTGTCGGCCCTCTGGCCCTAACTCTATGGACCCAAGGGTCCTAACTCTGATAACTCTGAATCATGCATATCACATATCACAACAAATCTCATAACATAAATAGCATACAATACACTGGCACATAACTCTAATCCTAACTCTGGGGACCCTGTGGTCCTAGCACTGTGGACCTTCCGGGCATAACTCTGATATACACACAACATAAATCACATAGAAATAATGCAGTGTAACACATAGCATACATAGCATATAAGATACTCTGTCACATAACTCTGGTTACCTACTCAAGGTAAAGTATAGTGAGAAGACTCACCTGCTACTGCCGACTGAAGAATCAAGATCACGCTGCTCCGACCAGCGTCACGAAATCCACCACTGAATCACCGAAACTAATAAATACCAATAACTGATGGGTTTTAACTACAAGAACATCCTATGTGCTCATACAAACCCTAATGCTTGGATCTAGGTTTCTATATTGTACATGCAATTTATCCAAGACTATAAACCCTAATTCTAGCATACAAGTAATCATATCAACATAAGAATGGTTTTAAGATATTACCTTGATTGTTATGTAGCAATAACAATCACAATTCCTCCTTGTAATGACTTTAGAAAGCTTAGAGTCACAAGTGTCACTCCTCTAATGGTTCACAAACACCAAGAGCAAGAGGATGAAGAAGAGAAGAGAAGGAGGCTCTCAAAAACGTGTGGAAACCCTAAATTTTCAGTTCACCACGTTTTTGGAGCATAAGGGCTCTATATATAGTGAGGCTATTAGGGTTATCTAACAAGGAAACCCTAATTTGGATGCTTAAGCCCTAAGCAACCCATGGACTCCTTTAATTAAAGGCCTTGGACGATTTCCAATGGGTTTCCCCATAGAATTCGTCCAACCTTATAATATAAGGCAATCCATAGCCCAATTGCAATTATCTTATAATTACAATTCCAGTCCCTTAAGTTTAATTAATCTTTTTTAGTCACAAACTTAATTCTTAATTAATTCTTGACTAATATTAATTAAACAATATGATTTCTCCTTTAATATATTATTCCCATAATATATTAATAAATCATATTTATCCTTTCTCTCCATAATTCATCCTATCAAGTTGCTTTGGTGAAAGCAACCCAAAAGGACCATGCACCATCGGGTCAAGTACATACCAAAATAGTTATGGACTTAGACACTAATCCAACAGTCTCCCACTTGGATAAGTCTAATAACTATTCTGCGTATGACTTCAGATCCTGATCTGCAATCGTAGCTTTCCAAAGCCGCTGTCAACTCTGATCCTATCAGATACGCGTGTCCTTTAGATAAGGGATCATATATTCCTCCATTCTAGATATCGTATAAGACATGATTTCAAATCATTCTTTCTGTACTATTTCTCGACTTCCGATTTATGACGACTGACTAATTGAACAAATCAAATTAGCCCTAGCCCGGCCGAGCATTTACATTTGTCATCACTAAATCATCGAGGGGACCAAAGATATCGCTTTTATCCTTCTTTGGATAAAAGGAACGGATAAACTTTGATTCAATGCTCGCTTGCACTCACTCACCGAATCACACACAACAATATGTTTTATAACACCAAGTTACCGGTGTGTTTACATATTATCAATGTGCAACCGATTTGCAAGATACAACTCACACATCTCGGTGTCAAGAATATAAGATATTATCGTCTCACTAATCACTTGTGATACAATTCATGGAGTGATCCAAGTGAGCGTGGGTTTAATCCAATGCTCAAATCATATTCATAAGCACTCATGAACGTTGCAGCAAACATTTGCTTATGTCTAATGCTCTTTAGACAATCCACACACCAATTCACGACAGTCTTTATTCATACCTACTTCCAACATATGAACGACTGTGGCCCGTTCGAATAATTTGACTGTTCTAAACCAATTAAATTATTCAGGAAGTTAAAACATGCAAAGTGAAACACAAGAATAATACTAATCCCATATGGCCTCAAACCTTTAAGCATAAATAAAACACATTTTATTTATCACCATATCGATTACTCATTATTTGTTGTTTCGGGTAATCAACTTCTTACTTGAATTATCACACTTGTCCCATGCTCTTATCATGCACACAATGCTTACCTATGGTTCTTACTTTGTGAAATAGATCAAATGAACACATTTCCAATCATACTCATTTCACAACTTCAAATCCTTTTTCATAAGTGAAAGAATATCAAATTCTTGCCACTTATAGAATATGTTAGATTCTAACATTTTATGCAACGATCCTTTTGTAATGTCATAGCACAAAAAAATCACAAAGACTATTGCCAACGATATTACAAAGTCCTCTATCGGAGATTGTAACAATACAATTCCTTAGATATGATGTCTCTCTCTCATCCTTTTGCATAAAAGTTTCTAATCTAGACATAGATTTTCAATATTCAATTCCCAATATGGAAAACTTTCCATACTTACCATATGACAACTCATTCTTAATAGAATCTTATCTATTCATAATAATGTCGATATGGTCTATCCAATACTATACTTCCAACTACTCACTAGCAACCAATCCTAGGCGAACTTTGGATTGTCCTTTGATAGTTGTTTAATTATCTTAGTCAAAACCAATTCTTGTCATTTTCCCTCTAAATGCGCTAGACATTTGGGAAATTTTAGAATGGTCAAATATTATAGCATTTGCAATCGATCCTATACCCAAAGCATATGGGACACAATGCATAACGTCTTACATAAAGATTTGATACTTTATCAATCTTCTGCCATAATATTTTATGTGCTACGTTCTCAAAATTCGAACTATGAAGAGGAATGTCGTAATCATAATCGATTTTTGTGAACATACTATGTTTCCTTGACTAAATTATTAACATTCCACAACCTAAGCCTTTAGATTTGAAATAAAGCATAATATTATATCCCTTAATTATAGCAAAAACAACTATTCAACCTTTACAACTTTGCAAAGTATGACTTTTGTTTTTCTATAATTAATATTGCTAACTTGCAATACTTTCCATAATAATCATGCAATCATAACATTTATGCTCCCACTATCATGATGATTATTATAAACATAACACTTATGCTCCCACTAGCTTTGACATGTATTTAGAAACCAGCTTAACTTCCAGAAAAACAATACCTATTGAATTTCTTAAGTTCATGTTTCTAATACTTAATGCTTTGATAATCCTTTATCAAGGCTTCTTAATCTCATACACCTTTATCCAAGATAGCTCATATGTGTCTTAAACAATTAAGACCAATTGTCAAATCTCAGAATTCGAATCATGGAGAGGAATACCGTAACCATAATCAAATTTGAGAATGCAATTTTACAATTGCTATCTTCTTAAAATCTTTATTAGTGAAAGCATTTCCTTACAGTCACTTTTATGAAGGAGGTAATCTTATGACACTTAGATTTTAATGGTGTATGTGTTCCTATCCATGAGAATTTGTCAAAACTAAGGTTTGCGACAAATTCAAACTCATATGGACCGAACTTTCTTAATCTTGATTTCTTGCCTTATGGTAGCACAGCTGCCCACCATGTCTTCCAAGTAGTTAAGCAGCTCACCTTTTCCTATCAATGTACTTTTCATTGATCAGGGTCCTTGCCTTTTATGCATTCAAATGAGAACTCATAGGGCTCACATGCATAATTAACTCAATTGGAACGGCACCGAAACAATATAGTGTCAACACGATAGGTTGTAAACCTCAACTCGTGTGCTAGTGATGATCGATAAGGTTTATTTCTTGAATCCTTTCAAGACCATTAAGACTCTCACTGACTCCTTGACATATAAGATTCGTTTGCCAATAAACATTTCTTGACAAACAAATATTCAAGAGTTAGTGTAGTTTTAATCAAAACTTTTCATAAATTGGTCCTAGTTGGTCTTTGTCTTATCCAAGACATCACAACTTTCCACATTTGATGAATGCTATAAACCTTCTTAATACTTTTCACTCAATGTCACAATCTTAACTCTAAGACTTGTTTTGGAACGGAGTATGATCGACTTCTTGATTTAACAATTTCTTCAATTCTTGATTCCTGTTCTTAGACATACAATTGTACTAAGACTCACTTAGAGGATCAATTGAGATATGGTTCTTAATCATTAATACCTATCATAAAGCATAAAAGGTACTCTCCCTTATTCTTAGAATGGAGAAACTTTTACCTTTCTGCCTACTTGATTCTTCTTATTCGTTCTGCTATTGATTTAAACATTTTCAATCAATTCAGAATTACACTTAATCTTATAAGTATAATCATATTTACTAAACCTTCAGTAAATCATGACAAATGTCTTTCTTACTCTTGTGGTGGACTTGATCAACACACAACTTTGTGTACTCGATCTCTTAGTTCTTCACTTGACACTTTGTCAATGAATTAGTCTAATTTCCAAATATGAAATTTCTCATTCATCGTGCAACCAAGTTGCATGTTTCCAAGTTCCTGTCCAATTGAAACTTGGGCGATGAGAAACTCTCCCTATTTGGTAAATTTTCGACATTTCCACAATTAAGAATCAAATCCATTATTGCTAATAATAGAAACATTCAAACATCAATTTTTCATACACGCCATTGCAAGATAAATAAATAATATAAAGTCAAAAATTTATTTTATTGCCGAAAAATTTGTCCTTACAATGCAGTTCATTGAAAAACTATGCTAATACATCTTTCTTAGCAATCTAATTCTAACTCTAAGTAGTAGCTTAAGAATCTAATCTTCAAGTAATGCGATCGAAATCCATTTCTTCACGGTTAGATTCTGCTCACTTCTTCCCTTAAGCTTCCTCTCCTTTCTTCGATCCTACAAAACATCAATTGTAATCTTATCACATTATGTATTAAGAATCTAGAATAGGAGCTTAAAAGAGTTAGTCAATGGATTTTACCTAAAGCAGAGCCATACGTTTTGACTCTCCCATCTCTTAGATCTCTTAGGTAAATAGGGCAGCTTCGTCTCCAATGCCCATTCTCTTGGCAATAAAAGCAAATTGACTCTTTTGGAACAGGACATGGAACTACTTCATACATTGCCTTTCTCTTATGATCAAACTTTTCGATCATAGCATGTCTTTCGTTGTCATTGTCTATATCCATAGAGGTCTTGAAGGCAGATTCACCAATCTACTTTGTTTTTCTATTGCGCCAAACCATTGCTGATTCAGCAGCAATAAGCATATAGGTGAGATCTATAAGGGTCACATCGCAGTTCATCATATAGTACTCTCTTACGAACTCACTATACGAGTTAGGAAGTGACTGAAGAACCCAATCAACAGCCATCTCCTCACAGACAACGGATCCCAACATTCTTAACCTATCAATGTGTGACTTCATCCCTAGGACGCGTGCACACACCGACTTTCCTTCTTCATGTTTACTTGCCAAAAGGGATTGAGTGAGCTTGAACTTTTCAAGCCTTCGAACTTGTGGGTTAGGGAGAATAATTGGAGGAGGAGGAGGAAGTGAAGTATGATCTCTTATTCTCGCGGAATATCATCTTCATGTGGAAAGCTTGTTCCACAGGATTTGGGAAGATCATAGTTGTCGAACTTTGACATCTACAAAACAGGAGAAAAACAAATTCAAGTTAGTTGATAGATTGAGTCCTTAGTAAATCACCCAAATGAAATACTAAGGCTAGGACCCAACACAATTTTCCACAACTCGGGAGAGGGATGTCGTAACCCTAATTGCAGAATATTTGAAGGTAAGTGAATGACGATTCACTAATTTCCACCACGAAAAACGAAAAAGAAATTTAAGTTTTAAATCTATGAAAACTCCTAGATCCTTTGAGATTCATTGAACTTTCAATGGCATGTTTAAATCTCGATATGCCCCTCTAGTTTGTGACTGGGATGCCGAGGATCACAAAGCAGGTGTGAATAACCATGCAAACTTACTTGGTGCCCTCACATGTTACAGTCATTTATTCGATGTGCCGGTAAACCACACACGCTCCACTGAACTATGACAAACATTGAGTCACCCTTTGCTACCTTTGCTTAGAACCATTTATTGTGCCGGTAAACCACACACGCTCTGTAACACCCGAAAAATACAACCAATTTTTTTAATTTTTTCAAAAACAACTTGATTCCATTAAATCTTTACAAAAAGGTTTTCAATACAAAACATTTAACGTGTTCCCAGAATCACAATACTACAAAATCATGAGGAGCGGTACGATCACGCCTTCGCCTTGCCACGATCTCCTGAAGAACCTGAAAAACATAAAACCACAACTGTAAGCCCGAAAGCTTAGTGAGATATCCCCAAAATACCAACCGCAAATACCATACACGCATATTATGCCACAACATATCTAATCACAGAACAGCCATGCACTTCGGGTCTACTGTGTGACTGGTCCGCCGCACCGGCCTACAGTCCACCTGGTCCACCCTCTGAGTCTATCCATATACATCGAGTCTGTAGTGTGATTGGTCCGCCCGCTCCCGGGCCTTCAATCCACCTGGTCCACTCTCTGAGTCTACAGTATGACTGGTCCGCCCGCACCGGGCCTTCAGTCTGTCTGGTCCACTCTCCGAGCCTTCGGCACGTCTGGTCCGCCCTTTCGGGGCCTACAGCCTATCCGGACCGCTCGTTGGGCCTTCGGAACAACCGGTCCGCCCTGGGTGTCTTGGCCTACAGCACACAGCAGGACCCGCCTCAACCCAACTCCAGTCCAAACAACCATGTGCACATATATACATACAATCATATAGCAAATCACAGTCCACAAGCAGATCAAACAGATCACATAACATATCATCATCCTAACCAGGATACCGACCTAATAGGTCACTAGCATAGCACCTACCTATCTCTCAGGATACCGATCTCAATCAGGCCTCTAACATATACAATCCTAACTCTCAGGATGCAAACATATCACAGCAACAACATAACAACACCATAGCAACAACTACCCGGATCTCAATCCGATAAGGGCCGGCCTTGGTGCCTTAGACCCCGTTGATATAGTGAGGATAACTCACCTCGAAACTGCCGACTGAACAGATCACCCAAGCTGCTCCGATCACTGATACGATCTCCACCAATGGACAACCACCAATGCACTGGACTCAAAACAATAATCAACAATTACCAAAATACCCCTTGGAAACCACTGGTCAACCCTTGGTCAAAGACAAGGTCAAAGTCAACCCCTGACTGACCCTACTCGCTGAGTCAACCCGATGACTCGCCGAGTTCCCATACTCAGAACTTCACTCAATCCGCGACCTAACTCGCCGAGTCACCCCGAGACTCGCCGAGTCCAACAACTCTGAGTCCACTCGCACACAACTCACCGAGTCATCCCTTGACTCACCGATTCTCGACTCAACCAGAGAATATCGGGACTCTTTGACAAGACTCACCGAGTCCAAGAACAGACTAGCCGAGTCTAAGGCTATCTTCAACCTACTCGCCGAGTTGTTCATACAACTCGCCGAGTTTCAGGCCATCTTCATCCGACTCGCCGAGTTGTTCTTCCAACTCGTCGAGTTCCAGCTCATCTTCAAGCAACTCGTCGAGTACACCTATGTGACTCGCCGAGTACCACCGGTCTGAATCCATACAGAAGCATTCCAGGCCATGCAATTGCTCCAACACATAGATCTAGCCTCCTACAACTCATCCATCACGTAAAGTGGCAAACTTTACGTGAATCCAAAGAGATCTATGCATTTTGCACATTAGGGCTAAGGTTTGGGACAAGATAGCTTCATCCAACACTCAACACAGGGACTTTCATGCATTCCAACTCTTCTCCATTCTAGATCTGAGGTAGCAACCTCAGATCCAACCTCTAAACTCCAAAACATCCAAAGATGTGATCTCAAATACCCCCAAAGTGATGCATCTAAGAAATAGCAGCTCAAAAACGAGATATTACCTCAAAAGAATGCCCCAACTGCAATGAAACTCGAATCCAAGCAAAGCCCCTTGCTCCAAGCCTCTTATCCTTCAAGATCTCTTCAATAACCACCTCTCCAAGCTCCAATTTGCTCAACACTGGGGTTTCTCCATGATATTAGGGTTTCTGGGACTCAAGAGGTGATAAGGAGGCTGGGGGAATGGATGTTATGTTCTTTATATAGGGCTCAACCCCGAGAAGTAGCGTTTTCTCCACTCAGCGCCTACTCGCCGAGTCCATCTCACTGACTCGCCGAGTCGGCTACTTAATATGCGACCAACTCGCGACTCTACTCGTCGAGTCCATCCATGGACTCGCTGAGTCACTCTTTCCCAAATTACTCTTTTAGCCCTTCAACTCTACTCTTGCTATTTCGAGGTGTTACAATTCTCCCCCACTTAAATTAGGCTTCGCCCTTGAAGCCTACAGCAACTCAACTCCAGAAATACTCCCACAACGTGCCACCTGGCCTTAACCAGACCAGGTCCATCAAGGCATAACCATCGAAACTCGAACACACTTTCCCTTCCCTTACGGTGTCCTGACCACCGTCTTGAACCGGGCAACGGCTGTACCCACTGATAATCACACTCAATAACCGAGAATTACCCAAGATGCATCACTGCCCCAAATCTCAACAATCACTCGACCCATAAGGGCTAGAAAACCATGAACCATCGGATTCCCGATCCGAATCCCACTTTATCCATTCCGTGACGACGGAAAGGCCCATTCTCAATCTCAGAGCAACTCCCACGAGTTCTTCTCTTGCAACCGCATACACATGCTGAACTAGCTCTAACACCCTCAGATTGGGAAAACCCGATACACTGATGATATCCTCAAACATCCCCCAGGATGAACCACTAATACATACCCCATACCCTGATCAGAATCACACTGAGAGTCCAAGACTCTCTCCCTGCATCCTTTCCGAGCCCCTTGGCACTACACCTACGGAATTCCCTCCGCGACCTCAGCAGACATCCACAACCGGATGAGCTTCTATTCCACTGCCGCAAACATGCTACTCAAAACCATACTCGAATTACTCTAATCATAACTCTTCTCTGCCGCTTTCACTTTCGTGAACTTGCACTCCCTCTCGGATTTACACATCTCTCTCTCTTCCTTTACCAAGGAATCCACTCGGCCACATTGTCACTCCGACAAGTGCCATGGTGCTCGCCCAATGCTACACCACCCTTTTATAGCGTATCCGCTATCCATCCAGCACACATACTCTGACTCTCCTCGCAGGGACTCTCAAGCCCATGCACTACCTCAACTAATCAAGATCACTACCTGGGGCCAGACCTTCCAATGCAATCACACTGCAACATACACAATCCATATCCTCAAACTGATCCAACAGTACCTGCAGAGTCTTCAGCATGACTGGACCGCCTCACCAGGCCTTCAGCTCCTCTGGACCACTCTCAGAACCTTCAGCCAATCTGGACCGCTCCCGGTGCCTACATTTTGGCTGGACCGTTCTCCGAGCCTTCGGCCTGACTGGTACGCCTACCGGCCTTCAGTCTATCCGGACCGCTCAACTATCCCTCAACATTCCGATCTATCACCCCCGTAAATCCTCCCATGCATACCGTTCTACCCTCTAGGGGTTCTGAACTCTAATTCCATCATACATACTCGATCTCGGCCTGCTCCCAGGTCTCCACAATCAAATGCCCTAGGTATGTATCCCGCCCTGCATGCCCGACACTCGCTCCTATCAGCCTATACTCTGGGCTGACAGAACACTGCTGAATCCCAACAGCTAAGCACCCTCAAATACTCATCGATCTCCCAGAGAATTCTCCAATTCTCCCCCACTTATAGCACTGATTAACAACCACCGGTCGCCATCACCGACCTTCCAGAATAACCCTGCACAAAGGAAACACTTACACGCGGACTACTTCCCACAAGCATAAACAACCTTAACGAGATCTCACATCAACACTGATTAACCCGCTCGAAAGAAACTCAAACTGCATCTAACCACTCCTCGGAAAGCCGATGCTACCCGACCTTCAAACCCATTCCAGGTTCCCACTAATAACTCTCATGGAAGATAACTAACGAAATTCTCAAAACAATAATCCATTACCAAACCACAACCCGCAAAATGATGAATACCGCATCAAAACCACACAAGGATACCAGCACACAAACAATACACCACAATAAAACAAGATAACAAGATATCAAGAAAGAAACATACCCGCAGCTGCATCCGGCACTGCCCTGGCCTCCTCTGCTACAAGCTGAAAAGCACGACCCTGAGCCCTTGGGGGCTCCGCTCCACCCTGACCTCCACCTGGGATCCTCAAAGTGGCCGGTACTGGAGCCTGCACCGATCCTGCAGCAAGTTGTGGACAGTTGACCCTCAAATGTCCAACCTGATGACAAAGATAGCAAATCCTCAAATCCCGAACTGGTGCTGACTGCCGACAATCCCTCGCATAGTGCCCCTCCTTTCCGCACTTGTGGCATGCACCACCGGACCTGCAAACTCCGGTGTGACTCCTCCCACACTTCCCACAAGTGTGGCTGCTCAGATCCCCCACTCTAACATCAACGGTCTTGGACCGTTTCGGCGCCGGCTGCGACTGCACCGGAGCCTGCCTCAGCTCACGCAACTGCAACTCAATCTCTAACTCACGCCGCCTAGCGACCTCCTGCAACTCCAACAATGTTCCACACCTCTGCGCAGACACAAACTGCATGATGTCCCTCTTGAGCATACTCAGATATCGGGACATCTGAGCCTGCTCCGAAGCGAACTCAGGGCAAAACATCACCCTCTCAGTGAACATCCTGGTGATCTCAGTCACCGACTCCGAATCCTGCTTCAGCTCAAGGAACTCCTGAGCCAATCTCTCCCTCTCAACCTGCGGAACATAACGAGTGATGAACATCTCTCTGAACTGATCCCATGAAACCGCAGCCCTCTGCGTATCCGAATATGACCCCGTGGTCAATCTCCACCAATCCTTCGCCCCGAGCCTCAACAGGTTCAGAGCACACCTCACCCTCTGATCAGCAGGGCATAAACACGTGAAGAAACACCCCTCCACGTCTGATAACCATCTCATAGCGACGATCGGGTCCTGAACTCCATCGAAGGTGGGAGGCTTCGTATTAGTGAAGTCCCGATACTGAAAGCCCCGACCAGCTCCTCCCCCTGCCGCCGCTACAGCCGCTGTAGCCGCCGCGGCAGCCGTCTCTGCGAGAGCCGCATAGCGCTCATCAAAATACTCAACCATGGCGGTCTTGATCGACCCAAACAACTCCGGCAACTCAGCCCGGAATAACTCAGCAATCTCATCACGCAGGATCTCACAAATCCTTGCATCCAACTCGCTCGTGCTCATCTGACGGATAACCTTGGGCGGCACCGATCCACCCGGAACTCTCTCTCCAGCTCCCGATCCTGATCAGGATCCACTCTCATCATGCCTCGGAATCTACATACTGAAAAACACCACACAAAAACTCAGACTCTTCCCACTAACCTGGGATCAAACTCTCTCAGCCCAACCCTAGAGATCATGGTTTCCCTGATACGCGTATGGGTCCTGTGCTTTCTGTAGTACGGGCCCATACTACCTTCCACACCTACCCATATTTGTATGAAGTACTACCACAACACCCTAGAGAACATACATAACAACGCTCAACCCTCACCACTAGAGGAACACCGAAAATATCCCATAAGGAACCCTAGGCTACAGGCGTCACAAATCAGGCAACATATCATGAAATCCTGAAATCCTGATACGCGTATGGGTCCTGTGCTTTCAGTAGTACGGGCCCATACTACCTTCCACACCTACCCATATTTGTATGAAGTACTACCACAACACCCTAGAGAACATGCATAACAACGCTCAACCCTCACCACTAGAGGAACACTGAAAATATCCCATAAGGAACCCTAGGCTACAAGCGTCACAAATCAGGCAACATATCATGAAATCTTGAAGATCCCTAG
Source organism: Lactuca sativa (assembly GCF_002870075.4). Lineage (NCBI taxonomy): Eukaryota > Viridiplantae > Streptophyta > Magnoliopsida > Asterales > Asteraceae > Lactuca > Lactuca sativa. The sequence goes on along the minus strand of NC_056625.2, from coordinate 111,509,955 downwards.
CCTATCACTAGCATGCTGTTCTATCAAAGCTCAAAAACAAATAACATGCATGGTATTTTGGGGTTACTTACTGGCTCCGGCTGATCGTACCTCTGCGTCCTCCCTTACTCATTTTTAAAAACCATTTTAAATACTCTTTTGAAAACTCTCCTCGATTTGAGACTGGAGTCACACGAATGTTCCTCTAATTCACTCAAACCAAGGCTCTGATACCAGCTTGTAACACCCGAAAAATACAACCAATTTTTTTAATTTTTTCAAAAACAACTCGATTCCATTAAATCTTCACAAAAAGGTTTTCAATACAAAACATTTAAGGTGTTCCCAGAATCACAATACTACAAAATCATGAGGAGCGGTACGATCACGCCTTCGCCTTGCCACGATCTCCTGAAGAACCTGAAAAACATAAAACCACTACTATAAGCCCAAAAGCTTAGTGAGATATCCCCAAAATACCAACCGTAAATACCATACACGCATATCATGCCACAACATATCTAATCACAGAACAGCCATGCACTTCGGGTCTACTGTGTGACTGGTCCGCCGCACCGGCCTACAGTCCACCTGGTCCACCCTTTGAGTCTATCCACATACATCGAGTCTGCAGTGTGATTGGTCCGCCCGCTCCCGGGCCTTCAATCCACCTAGTCCACTCTCTGAGTCTACAGTATGACTGGTCCGCCCGCACCGGGCCTTCAGTCTGTCTGGTCCACTCTCCGAGCCTTCGGCACATCTGGTCCGCCCTTTCGGGGCCTACAGCCTATCCGGACCGCTCGTTGGGCCTTCAGAACAACCGGTCCGCCCTGGGTATCTTGGCCTACAGCACATAGCAGGACCCGCCTCAACCCAACTCCAGTCCAAACAACCATGTGCACATATATACATACAATCATATAGCAAATCACAGTCCACAAGCAAATCAAAAAGATCACATAACATATCATCATCCTAAGCAGGATACCGACCTATCAGGTCACTAGCATAGCACCTCCCTATCTCTCAGGATACCGATCTCAATCAGGCCTCTAACATATACCATCCTAACTCTCAGGATGCAAACATATCACAACAACAACATAACAACAACATAGCAACAACTACCCGGATCTTAATCCGATAAGGGCCGGCCTTGGTGCCTTAGACCCCGTTGATATAGTGAGGATAACTCACCTCGAAACTGCTGACTGAACAGATCACCCAAGCTGCTCCGATCACTGATACGATCTCCACCACTGGACAACCACCAATGCACTGGACTCAAAACAATAATCAACAATTACCAAAATACCCCTTGGAAACCACTGGTCAACCCTTGGTCAAAGACAAGGTCAAAGTCAACCCCTGACTGACCCTACTCGCCGAGTCAACCCGATGACTCGCCGAGTTCCCATACTCAGAACTTCACTCAATCCGCGACCTAACTCGCCGAGTCACCCCGAGACTCGCCGAGTCCAACAACTCTGAGTCCACTCGCACACAACTCACCGAGTCATCCCTTGACTCACCGATTCTCGACTCAACCAGAGAATATCGGGACTCTTCGACAAGACTCGCCAAGTCCAAGAACAGACTCGCCGAGTCTAAGGCTATCTTCAACCTACTCGCCGAGTTGTTCATACAACTCGCCGAGTTTCAGGCCATCTTCATCCGACTCGCCGAGTTCTTATTCCAACTCGTCGAGTTCCAGCTCATCTTCAATCAACTCGTCGAGTACACCTATGTGACTCGCCGAGTACCACCGGTCTGAATCCATACAGAAGCATTCCAGGCCATGCAATTGCTCCAACACATAGATCTAGCCTCCTACAACTCATCCATCATGTAAAGTGGCAAACTTTACGTGAATCCAAAGAGATCTATGCATTTTGCACATTAGAGCTAAGGTTTGGGACAAGATAGCTTCATCCAACACTCAACACAGGGACTTTCATGCATTCCAACTCTTCTCCATTCCAGATCTGAGGTAGCAACCTCAGATCCAACCTCTAAACTCCAAAACATCCAAAGATGTGATCTTAAATACCCCCAAAATGATGCATCTAAGAAATAGCAGCTCAAAAACGAGATATTACCTCAAAAGAACGCCCCAACTGCAATGAAACTCGAATCCAAGCAAAGCCCCTTGCTCCAAGCCTCTTATCCTTCAAGATCTCTTCAACAACCACCTCTCCAAGCTCCAATTTGCTCAACACTGGGGTTTCTCCACGAAATTAGGGTTTCTGGGACTCAAGGGGTGATAAGGAGGCTAGGGGAATGGATGTTATGTTCTTTATATAGGGCTCAACCCCGAGAAGTAGCGTTTTCTCCACTCAGTGCCTACTCGCCGAGTCCATCTCACTGACTCGCCGAGTCGGCTACTTAACATGTGACCAAGTCGCGACTCTACTCGCCGAGTCCATCCATGGACTCGCCGAGTCGCTCTTTCCCAAATTACTCTCTTAGCCCTTCAACTCTACTCTTGCTATTTCGGGGTGTTACACGCTCCACTAACGTCTTCGCAAGGGCACAAAGTGTAATTTCATGGAATTGCATCAATTCACTTTTGACTAAGTAACTAAGATTGGGAATTTGTAAAACATTTAGTTACTTTTGTACTTCATTATACTTATAATAGAAGGTTTTGTCCTATCCTACCCGTTCGGCTAACGACCCTCCACTAGTCAAGAGTATGGTGGGTAAGAGTGGATACCCATTCAATCGCCATTTTATAGGCAATTTCCTTAAACACCCCTTATAGACCAACTTCGCGAATGAGGCCTACTAACGGTAAGACTGACTTTTACTCATACATATATATAATGTTAGACTTTTAATGTTATATATAGTATAGGGTGTATTTTACACTTTTAAAATACTAGGTGGTCAAATTTAACAATTATACAGTGACATCCCCAAAATCTCGGCCAGAAAAGACCAATTTTCATTTATGCTTTTAAATAATTTCAGAGTAAATCCTTTTGATTTGAAAGAGTTGCGGAATTTGTTCCCAAAACAAAACATGATAAAATAATATTTATCAAAGCATTTCATCAAGAGATGCATTTCATTATATAATCAAAACTCGGGATGTCATGTTTCGATACAGACCATAAAGCATAAACGATAAACATTACAAGTCATTCAACAAATATATACATATACAGACTTGTAAACAAAACAACAAGATGATCCATCCATCTTACGCCCTTGTGCCACTTCCTGTAATACAAATAAAACTGAGTGGGTCAGGCTTGGGAGCCTGGTGAGCATATAGGGTTTTCAACCCACAATAAATAAGTTATATTTAATTTCATCAACCAATCACTATCCCGATTACCCATTCCCGTTATCCTCACTTTACGTCCCTAAAACAACAACTATCTCAAGGGACCTAATCTAGGATTTTCATCGGGACGGACATCACTGCTAAGGGGTTTCCTCAACAATAGATATCCTAAAGGCAACCATGAGGGGGATAGAGTACACCGGTGAACACATCGTTCACAACACCTACAGGTTATGAACCTGCTAGCGTTCCACTGGACTGTCTAGAAAGAGTCCGTGGTCGTTATCCATACTCCGCTGAATAACTAGATCAACAACAACAACAACATCGAGGCCTCTCATCTGTTTATTACACACCAACTATCTACCCATGTTCTACCCAACATAATAGTAGATAAGAATATATTTTCATACATAGTTTAAAACCTATATATCATTTTCATTCAATATATATATTCCATATAACATATGAGGCATACCACATAACACGTATTTCATAGAAAGCAATTCAGATCTATGAGATGGAATAAAGTGAATATCCATTCACGCATACAATCACAAAATATACACATAGCAAGTATATCACATAAAATACTTCATAGTTACTTGTTAGAAGAAAGTAACTGCACCCACACACATATAAACCACAATTTACTTAATACACTCAAACCGCACTTGTATTATTATCGTGTTTATGAAAGGTAGTATACACTCACTTGATTAGAAGATGATCGGACAGCACTCCGACTTGCAGAAGCAGTAATCCTCAGCAGATCTGGAAGATCTCTACAAAAATCGAACTTCTCGCGGGCAGAGCTTCGACTCGGGAATCGCACTTCTCGGGATCTTCGGGATCTCGGGACTTGCTTCGGGTCTCGGGGATATTACCGGGGCTTCGGGGTACTTCTGGCACGCAAAACGATGTAAAACGGGAGAGAGAAGAGAGAAAATAGCAACCATACACGACTGGCCCTTCAAATCTATTTATAGGGCAAATTTGGCCCTTGCCACGTCGTGGCAACCTTGTTCCACGTCGTGGGCTTGGTCGTCACTGCATGCGTCATCCCAAGTTGCATCTGGGGGCCTTCCGGAGGTGACAGGACACTTGCCACGTCGTGGCATCTGACAGTTTTGGGGTTTCGCGCCCCGAACTTCAAAAATTCATAACTTACGCATACGAACTCCGTTTTCGACGTTCTTTATATCGCCGCGAAGGTGAGATTATGCTCTACAACTCTCGTTTAGACTCCATTGGCTAATTGTGACTTTATTTTTAATATATTATAAGTATATTACTTATATATTATCTTTAGTAGGCCGGGACAGGAAAACTCCGTTCGAAATTCATAACTCCTTCATCTGAACTCCGATTCCGTCCGTCTTTCTGTTGTTGCACTACTATCGATGAGATCTTCAATTCTCATTTAGATCACTAAGGATAGTTATCTATCTACCTTAAATTCACTATTTACGTCACGCTGGGTCGTGCCGGTTCTGTCGCGAAACTTCGACAGGTCATAACTTCTTCGTTATAACTCGGATTTCGACATTCCTTATATATTCGGAAACCTCATTTCGACCACTACAACTTTATGTAAAGATATCGGACTTATCTCATACTTTACTTTTGACGCTTATTTTTATTCTTAATTAATCAAACCACATAATTAAGCAATTAGGCACAAAACACATAATACTCAAATAATATACTTCTATTATTTCAAAACAGGTTACAAAGTTAACCTAGACTATTACATTGCTAAAAACGGCAAGCCCGGAAACACAGGCGTTACATATACTTTTAATTCAATTAAATTGTAAACCAAAACTTTTAAGGATTTATTAAACCTCTTTTAATTATACACCTTAATTAATTAATAAAACCATAAGGGTGTGATTTGAATCTTTTCAAAACATGACTAGGGTTTTAGAATTTAACATTCCTAAATTAAACCTTTAAATCAACTTTTAAATTCCAAAACTTGAGGGCAAGTTTTGAAACATTTCAAAACATTCAGGATTAGAATTTAAATATACATCAAAATTAAACTTTTAATCAAAATTTAAATTCCAAAACTTGAGGGAAAGTTTTGAAACCTTTTTCAAAACATTAGGGTTTCAACTATTTAAATTTCAAAACTAAACTTTTGAGTTTAAATTTAAACTATAAAACCTAAAGGGGAAAATTGAAACTTTTCATAACACAAGGATCAAATAGCAAATAATATAAATTAGACAATTAATTTCACCATTATCTATATTTGACCTAATTTCAATTTCTTGCAAAATAAGTTACCAAATAATCAACTTAAATCATATAAGGAAGTAAATATTTTATTAATTGATAAATATCTTCAATTAGATCAAGAATATACTCATATATATCATAAAATCGAATTTATGTTGATCTAATATGATAAAGGCAAGTATCTCAAAGATAAATAGCAAGAAATCCTGAAATCCCCTCTTTCTGACGCTCGAACTCGCCGAGCAGGGGCCTACTCGCCGAGTCCATCTGGCAGGGTCACAAAAACGAATTTTTCAAGCATGAACAAGCATACAAAGCATCAATACAATAGAAACCAATCATGGTTCTGATACCACTGATGGGTTTTGGCCATAAGAACATCCTATGTGCTCATACAAACCCTAATGCTTGGAACTAGGTTTCTCTATTGTACATGCAATTTATCCAAGACTATAAACCCTAATTCTAGCATACAAGTAATCATATCAACATAAGAATGGGTTTAAGATATTACCTTGATTGTTATGTAGCAATGACAATCAAAATTCCTCCTTGTAATGACTTTAGAAAGCTTAGAGTCACAAGTGTCACTCCTCTAATGGTTCACAAACACCAAGAGCAAGAGGATGAAGAAGAGAAGAGAAGGAGGCTCTCAAAAACGTGTAGAAACCTTAAATTTTCAGTTCACCACGTTTTTGGAGCATAAGGGCTCTATATATAGTGAGGCTATTAGGGTTATCTAACAAGGAAACCCTAATTTGGATGCTTAAGCCCTAAGCAACCCATGGACTCCTTTAATTAAAGGCCTTGGACGATTTCCAATGGGTTTCCCCATAGAATTCGTCCAACCTTATAATATAAGGCAATCCATAGCCCAATTTCAATTATCTTATAATTACAATTCTAGTCCCTTAGGTTTAATTAATCTCTTTTAGTCACAAACTTAATTCTTAATTAATTCTTGACTAATATTAGTTAAACAATATGATTTCTCCTTTAATATATTATTCCCATAATATATTAATAAATCATATTTATCCTTTCTCTCCATAATTCATCCTATCAAGTTGCTTTGGTGAAGGCAACCCAAAAGGACCATACACCATTGAGTCAAGTACATACCAAAATAGTTATGGACTTAGACACTAATCCAACAATAACAACCAAAATACCCCTGGAAGTCAACTGGTCAACTCTTGGTCAAAGTCAAAGTTCTCAGTCAAAGTCAACCTTCCTGACTGACTCTACTCGTCGAGTCCCCATGCTCTGAAACTCCCATAACACGACTCAACTCGCCGAGTCGCCCCAAGACTTGCCGAGTCCCACAACTCTGAGTCAAACCGTACTCAACTCACTGAGTCATCCCTTGACTCACCGATTCACAGCTTAACCAGAGAAGATTAGGACTTCACGACCCGACTCGTCGAGTCCAGGGCAACATTCAACATACTCGCCGAGTTGTTCTTCCAACTTGTCGAGTCCCTACCTATCTTCATCCTACTCGCCGAGTATACCCATGTGACTCGCCGAGTACCTTTAGTTTTTAACCCATATAGTGGCTTTCTAAGCCATGCAGGTGCTCCAATCCATAGATCTACCCTTTTACAACCCACCCATCACGTAAAGTAGCAAACTTTACGTGAATCCAAAGAGATCTAAGCACAAAACACTCTTGGGCTAAGGTTTGGGATAAAAGAACTTCACCAACAACTCTTGGGCATACACTTTAAGGCTTTCTGGATCATTAACAACCTAGATCTAAGGTAGCAACCTCAGATCTTACACCAAACTTGAGATGGTCCTCATTTATGCCCCAAAAACCCCACAATTGATAGATCTAAATGCACAAAAGCTCAAGAATAGATTATTACCTCAAATACAAGCTCCCACTGAAGTAGACTTCGGATCTATACCACTCCCTTGCTGTAATCCCTTAGCCTTCAAGTTCCCTTTTCAAGGTTTCCTTTCCCAAGGCTCCAATTTCACTATCAATGGATTTCCACTCGATTTCTAGGGTTTGTAAGCTCTCAATGGTGGTAAGGAGGCTGAAGAAAGGATGTTATGTTCTTTATATATGGCACAACCCCCGGGATTAGGGTTTTCTCCATACAGCACCAACTCGCCGAGTCCATCCATGCGACTCGTCGAGTTGGTCGCTTAACACATGACCCGTAACGCGACTCGACTCGACGAGTCCATCCATCGACTCGTCGAGTCGACCTTCTTATTTACACTTTTAGCCCTTCACCTATACTTCTGAATTTCCGGAATGTTACAATTCTCCCCCACTTAAATTAGGCTTCGTCCTCGAAGCCTGCTGCAGCGCACAATTCCAGATACCATTCCCACAACGCATCTCCTGGAATAAACCGACTCAGGTTCCTCCAAACACTGTTACCAAACCCTTATAAAGTCTGACTCCTTCTCACAGAGTCGCGACAATCGCTTCAAGCCGGCCACCGGCTTCTGTCTCTGATTACAACCCTTATTAGCCAAAGATCACCCAATGATACTTTCATCACTCCATATCACAACAATCATTAAACCCTTACCAAGCTAGATATCACCCTAAACCACCGGGGTCCTGACCCGGTACCGACTGCTGGGATTTATCCCGCTTCTTTTCGGAATCCAACTCTTTTCCTTATGTGCTGACAGGATGACACACCCTTCAGCTCCTGAGCAACTCCCATGAGCTCTCCTCAAAATCGCATATACGTGCTAAGCCTGTTCTACATCCTCGGGTTGGAAAAACCCGACACACTGACGATACCATCAGACATCCCCAGGATGAATTACCACTATATACATAACCTCCTGATCACAACCATACTTAAATCCAAGGCTTTATTCTTGCATCTCGTCCGAACTCCTCTGGTTCTAAACCACCGGAGATTCTTCCGCAACCTCAACAGACACCCAACCCGGATGTGCTTCCATACCACTGGCACAGACACAGTGTTCAACCACCATACTCTTAATCATCCATTTTCATTACTGCTTTCACTTCTGTGAACCAACACTCCCTCCCGGAGTTACATACCTTTCTCTTTCCTTACCCAAGGAAATCTACTTGTCAACCTTGCCACTTCAGACAAGTGCCATGGTGCTCACACTCCACTCTACACTATCCCTCGTAGAGTAACCGCTACTCCATTTGTCGCACATGCTTTGAATCTGCTCGCAAGGACTCTCGGCTCCATGCACTACCTCTCCCCCGCAACTGGGGGTCCGACACCTCCTCCTATACAACAGCTCAAAAGGTGGCATACCAATGCTCGAATGATGGCTGTTGTATAGGAAAACTCAGCCAAGAGTAAATACGAGTCCCAACTCCCTCCGAAATCTAATACACATGCCCGAAGCATGTCCTCGAGTGTCTGAATCGTCCGCTCCTCTAAAGTGTAGTTAGACATCACCATGATAAACTCTAGCTCATTTCTCATATCCCACTTCGATACTGAGCACCAGGTCAGCTTTTGACTCCACAGTTGAACCTCCAAAGATCACCTATAACATGATCCAAAATATCTCACTAGCTTCCTCCCCGTGACCACTATCCCGGCCCAGTGACTCACAAGTCACAAAATTCTCTTTTCCTCATACGAAAAATACAATCTAACCGAGGATCGAGTCAACTCTGACCCCCAGTTCCGCCCTTGGTTCAACCACCAGGCTCCAAAAACTCTATACTAAGGCTACTCAAGCCTAAAACTCTTCTGCATCATACACTGATCAGGGAACACTCCAACATCACACTCTTTTGCCGTCTAGTGAGTATTACGGCTCCCCGCAATAACATGACAGCCTTTGACTAGTGAGTACTACGGCTCCCCGTAGCACCACAACACCAACTGTCAAGTGAGTACTATGGCTCCCTGTAGTACCACGACTCCCTCTCTCTAACTTGTGAGTACTACGGCTCCCCGTAGCATCACAACACCCTCTGACTAGTGAATACTACGGCTCCCCGTAGCTTCACCCCATACTCTCATTCTCATCCCAACGCCACACTATGTCCACTCACTCATGTCCATAGACTATCATAGATAGCTACACACACTTGCCCCACATATGCATCACAGACTCTAGCGGCAACCGTTATAACGAAAATACTTACCTCTGCGGAGATCCCCTTTCTTAAATAATCCCTCTTGATGTCAATACCCGAAGGGCTCCCACTGGAACCGAAAATACATGATACACCATTGGTCGACTTAAACTCAAGATTCTAAATAACTCCGAAATCGGGACATCATTCCAGGTCGCCACGGAACACTATTATAGAACATCGTGATGTCCTGCCTCAACCACTGATCTCTTACTCCCAGCACTATACAGATACAACAATACATTTCCCCTGAAGTCCATAAATAATTCTTTATTTTACTCAATGAGCAACTTCAATGTATCCAAACACTCAATTGGAATACAAAGAAAGCGCTAACGCTTCAGAACACGCTATTGATCCTCATAAATCCTTTTCCCCTACTGCTCAAATCTAAGCAAGAATACACATACCGGCCCGGGAGTTGACTGCTCGATAATCTTCTATCCAGAAGTTCTCAACCGCCCATACCATCATTACGAGTCTTCCCTTTGAAACGGCCCTGGCCAACACCAAACTCCCGACCATTTGCCAACTGCCGAGGAGACACCCATCCTTTCTCAGACACATACCACATGCATTAACTCGCTTTGCTCCTTTCCTTGATCATCAATGACCCTGGCCTCATGAATTCGAGCCGCAGATTCCTGTATCCAACCCCTAACCTCTCTTGCACAAATCTCTGGTTCCCTCAATAAAGTACCTGGTTCTCCCCCACTTAGGGTTCGAACCATCACCAATTGACGCACACACCATCCCACAGACTGTTTCCACTAGCAATATCGCACCTGCCCTTGGAAGGTGCTACGTAACTCCTTTAAAGAGATCAAGCAACCTCAAATACCCTGAATCTCAGAAGAAATCCTCAGGAACCTCTCATCACGACTGACTCTAGTCGTTCAAAGTCTCATACCATTCCAATATCGATCACATGAACTATCCAGTAATAGCACTGACTCTTAGACTGAAACAATAAATCAGCGTACTCCTCAACCTCGATTTCTCAACTCAAGTTCCATCACCTGAATCATCACAAGAACAGAGACTCCACTCCCATACTCAATATCCATCATAGACAGAAGAGTCGCCGCCCTGATATACTCATCTGGATTGCCCACTGATACCGCTACCACGCGCCCTACTATACTCAGATAGGGTGCAACATGGTCCTTGACCACCTCAGTCCCAACCGACTACATGCTCATGATATATCCTTACCTCACGGCAAACATGTCGTTTGATACTCTGGTGGAACATCGACATAAATGTCATTCCGCAGGGTTTTACTCCTAAACCCCAAAACCGAAATCTCACACCTCTTATGTTTCCCACTAGAAACGGAAATAGCACCACTCAGGTCACAGAAGGTGACATCTCTTTTATCAGTTGGTTGCTCATCTCAGGCTGTAATCCTCTATAACTGCCATCTCTACTCATTCCTGAGTCTTGCGACTCCAATCAACAGTCCCTCGGGGCTAACTCGATTTCCCTATTAAGGGATGCTTCACTAAAACTCGCTCATCATGGCCCTCTAGCCCCATACTCTTTCACCTCTAATCTCAGTCTAACCAATCACCACGGGTAACTGGTAGAACCAATAGCACTAACTGTCACGGGTCATGGTACTCGAACCACGTGGCCACCATTCGATCTGCTATGAATCATGGTACCCGAACCATGTTATCTCTTCTTAATCCGCTACGAATCATGGTACTCGAACCATGACATCACCTATCAATCTGCTCCGATGTATGGTACACGAACCATAACATCACTCTTCAATCTGCTCCGATGTATGGTACTTAGAACCTTCATAATACTCCCTGTATTGAGTATGGGTCCTCTGCTTTTAGTAGTATGGGCCAATACTACCTTCCATATCTACCTATACTTTCCACACAAACCATTCCAGAGCTCCTAAGTAGCTGCTCAACCTTTTCGTTCACTAATTCCACCACGAGTGTTCGCTCCTCAGCAAAATGCTCTACTCCGCCAGCATACTCGTCTGGCTAAGATTACTCCCTAGGCTCTTCCTCAGTCCTCCCACTTCTCCACCATCAGCTGCTGAAGAGCTCCTAATGATGCCTGCCATCTACCTCCTGAATATCATCATATTCACTTGGTAGCTGACTCCCATCATCGAGAGTTCCACAAAGCACGAAGCAAGCAGCATTTGGGCATCGAAGAATACATAGAACTCACTCTGGGTGATAACTCTGCTTGCTCTGCTCATTCTCAAAAGTACCACCGAACTCTGCAACTCTACCCCTTGCGGGTTCTAACTATTCTTTCGGTAAGCACCACAATACTCATCTAGGCGTCTCTCCTAGATTACTTCCCTACTCAAATCCCCTAAAAGGATTCCAACTGAATACTCTCACTCATACTCAAAAGAACATCACATATAACAGCAACTCCTAGGCTAAGGCATCACAAATCAGGCCACTCTAGTCCTAAGATATGAAATACCTAGCCTGTCTCTAGCATGCATAATATCACATAAAATGTATCATAAATATCTCATAACACAAAAGTAAGGGTAATTTGGGAAATCACTATTCGGGCTCTGGCTGATTGTACACACTGCTCTTTCTCGCTTTCTCTTTGAACTCTTATTCACCTTTAGAAAATCATTTCTTTTGAAAACTTTTCTTACTTCCTCAGCTTGAGTCCAGATTTACCCGAAGGTGCATCCGAATCCCTCAAACCAAGGCTCTGATACCAACTTGTAACACCCTCAATTTTCAAAACAAATTTTTCATTTAAAATTGCTTATCTCTTTAACACTTTTCATAAAAATCTCATTTTGTTTAAATTACAATACATGACTCTTTTGTTCAAATCAATTGATAAACCAGGATCCTAAAAACAAGCGCTTCCTCTGGTGTGTACACTCGAGCCGGTGCCGTCCCGTGAACCTGAGAAACCTGAAACACATAACACAAAACACTATAAGCACGAAGCTTAGTGAGTTCCCCAAAATACCACTCTAACACATATTAGCCACTCAAGGCTATAGCTCTGTTGACCTTCTGGTCAGCGTGTCTCAGTGGGACCCTCCAGTCCCAACTCTCTGTGGGCCCTCTGGACCTAACTCTATGGACCCAAGGGTCCTAACTCTAGTAACTCTGAATCATGCATATCACATATCACAACAAATCTCATAACATAAATAGCATACAATACACTGGCACATAACTCTAATCCTAACTCTGGGGACCCTGTGGTCCTAGCTCTATGGACCTTCCGGTCATAACTCTGATATACACACAACATAAATCACATAGAAATAATGCAGTGCAACACATAGAATACATAGCATATAAGATACTCTGCCACATAACTCTGGTTACCTACTCAAGGTAAAGTATAGTGAGAAGACTCACCTACTAGTGCCAACTGAAGAATCAAGATCACGCTGCTCCGACCAGCGTCATGAACTCCACCACTAAATCACCGAAACCAATAAATACCAATAACAACCAAAATACCCTTGGAATTCAACTGGTCAACTCTTGGTCAAAGTCAAAGTTCTCAGTCAAAGTCAACCCTCCTGACTGACTCTACTCGTCGAGTCCCCATGCTCTGAAACTCCCATAACACGACTCAACTCGCCGAGTCGCCCCAAGACTCGCCGAGTCCCACAACTCTGAGTCAAACCGTACTCAACTCACTGAGTCATCCCTTGACTCACCGATTCACAGCTTAACCAGAGAAGATTAGGACTTCACGACCCGACTCGTCGAGTCCAAGAACAGACTCGCCGAGTCCAGGGCAACATTCAACATACTCGCCGAGTTGTTCTTCCAACTTGTCGAGTCCCTGCCTATCTTCATCCTACTCGTCGAGTATACCCATGTGACTCGCCAAGTACCTTTAGTTTTTAACCCATATAGTGGCTTTCTAAGCCATGTAGGTGCTCCAATCCATAGATCTACCCTTCTACAACCCACCCATCACGTAAAGTAGCAAACTTTACGTGAATCCAAAGAGATCTAAGCACAAAACACTCTTGGGCTAAGGTTTGGGACAAAAGAACTTCACCAACAACTCTTGGGCATAGACTTTAAGGCTTTCTGGATCATTAACAACCTAGATCTGAGGTAGCAACCTCAAATCTTACACCAAACTTGAGATGGTCCTCATTTATGCCCCAAAAACCCCACAATTGATAGATCTAGATGCACAAAAGCTCAAGAATGGATTATTACCTCAAATGCAAGCTCCTACTGAAGTAGACTTCGGATCTATACCACTCCCTTGCTGTAATCCCTTAGCCTTCAAGTTCCCTTTTCAAGGTTTCCTTTCCCAAGGCTCCAATTTCACTATCAATGGAGTTCCACTCGATTTCTATGGTTTGTAAGCTCTCAAGGGCGGTAAGGAGGCTGAAGAAAGGATGTTTTGTTCTTTATATATGGCACAACCCCCGGGATTAGGGTTTTCTCCATAAAGCACCAACTTGCCGAGTCCACCCATGCGACTCACCGAGTTGGTCACTTAACACATGACCCGTAACGCGACTCAACTCGCCGAGTCCATCCATCGACTCGCCGAGTCGACCTTCTTATTTACACTTTTAGCCGTTCACCTATACTTCTGAATTTCCGGGATGTTACAGTGTAGATACTCTGGACAATGCTGTAATGTGGAAGTGGTTAATGGGTTTGACGTATTCTCCTGTCTCTTCGGATCTTCTTCTGCAACATTGATTCTCAACAACCGTTTTCTACACATGTAGATTAGTAATATTGTAGTTGGCTTTGATTTTATTATTTTCTTAGATCAATGCGGATAAATGTTCTCTTTTTTTGTTTATCTTTTTAGGATTTTATGTTTTAGTTGTGGGTGATGAAGTGAAGTTCAAAATAATATTTATGCCCGTTACGTGGAGAAATTGATGTTTAATGTAAGTTCTCTCTAAATCTAAATATTGATGCCTATTACATGTTCGATGATATATCTCTTACAGTTGCACTATGTTTTTCTTTTAATTTGTTCTTTGCTATCTTGATCATTGTTGTTCATTTATTGAATTATTTTGTTAGTATTGTATAGGAGGTCCTATATATAGCAGACACAGAGTCTTTAGAGGAGAAAAAGACATGAGTGAAGGGTTTAGGAAGGAAGAAAACCAATGAAAAAGATCATTTTGTTTGGAAGGACGATATTATAGTGCCTTGTAGTAGTTTGGTTGAATATGAGCATAAAGAAAGTTCTCGTGAATTCAATGAGTAGGTTGTTTATGATCCTAAACAGGTAACTATTGTTAGTTTTAAGAGTATATGTACTTTTTAAATCAAGGGTAAAATGGTCATTTGTTGATCATTTGTTCTTTTTGGGTTTGCTGGTTATTATAAGGGTTTTGGTTGGCTTGAAGTTTGAAGAACAAAATGTTTTGTATGAAGAAGTTGATCCAGCTAATGCTCATGCTCACATTCCTTGACGTAGATAAAGGTTATTTTTGTCTTTTCTAAAAGGATAAGAATTTATAGTCTAGGGGATATGGGTAGTATGGTCTATTTCGATGTAAAAATAATTGATGTCATTTGTAATATGTTTTGGGCATCGTATAAGCTTGTGTAGACCAGTTAATAATCGTTGGCTAAACTATGGCCCTATGTACCTATTCTTGATTTTTTTGAATCAGTTGTTAATTAAAAAAAACCCTCCAATTGTTATTTTTAATTTGTTTTGGCTGCAGGATATATGGATTTATAAGATACATCAAGAGCAGTCAATGGATGAGGTTTCTTTGCTAATTAATGTTCTTCATCTCTTCTACCATAAGCTAAAGAGAAATTTATAATCCTAATCATCACGTTCTTCCGAATAAACCTCATTCATATTGTTACTAATAAAAATGATTATTTGGTTGAACTAAGATACCATTTATGAAATGCTCCTGTATGATTTGATTACTTTTTTACATTGTGGTAATTTTTGTATACTTTTTTGCCATTTCTAATAAAGCACTAAATAACAATTGTCAAAAATAAAACCGGTGAATCCAAATTTTATTTTAAAGTTTACAACTATTTAAATACATTTTTGTCATTACAAATAAAGCACTTGGATAACAATTGTGAATCATATGTTTTTTATGGAGTTTGATATATACACTAATACAAAAACATTAGAGAAAGTTTTAACCCGTCGGCTTACCCACTTAAAGCATAGGAAATTCATATATTTCCACCATCTAAGAAGTTTGATTTTGTGGGTTTTTTCAAAATATCAATTCGGATTTTTGTTATATGAAGTACAATGTAATTTGAAATTGTTTCAAGACTTATGAAGTTTATTTATTAAAAGTACTTCACAACAAATTCTTTGTTGTTATTTATATAACATATTTGAGCTTGATGAGTTTCTTCATTAAGGATGAAACATTATTTTTTTATGTAACTATGTGTGTATGTTACTATATTTGTATGTAACTCTATATTAATAGCATCCTATTATGTATGTTGATGTTTGTAAGTTAATAATTTTTTATGAATCTTTACTTTTTTATTATCATTTTTAATTATAATATAATTTTTCTTTCTTATTTTTCTTTTTTAGCCGTGGGTTCCATGTAACCTATCTCTAAATATTATTAAAAGAGAAATCTTATGACATCATCTAAAACAATCTGGGTCGTTGATTGTGTTTTCTTTATAGTTTTTACACCTTTAGATCAATTTGCTTATGTCACCTTGATCAAACAAGAAGTCAACCTGTTATATTAGGAAATTAAATGTAGGAATTAAATGAAAATGATACTTGAATTCTTTCCAAACTTACAACTACAAAATTGGTTCCTTATCAATGTAAACCTTAAATTTAGGTTCTATTTCCATTCAAAATTGCTTTCCAAATATATTATATGTTGAAATCTCGGAAACTATTAATTTCAAATTTCAAAAGTTTCGGATATTATTGTGAACCAATACACTTTGAAGCATGATATCTTCTATTCTAAGTTTAAATGGGATTTCAACTGATTACCTGCTAATTTTTCGTCATATTCACTTGTATATATATTTCAAACCTTTTTAATAATCGATTTACACAAACATTATGTCATAATTCCTCCGCGGAAAACAAATGCAAAGAACTTCAACCTTCCCATCAGTCGGATTAGTCGAATAAATGTATGTACTTCTTCGTTAAATCATTTTAATCTATAAGTTTGATATTGTTTTCGAATTTATATGTTTTTACTTATTCGTATGTTTCTTTGTTGAATACTTATAATTTGGATATATAATGTTGTTTTTTATCACTACTAGAAAAACAGCCTTTTACGACGCTCATTGCGCGTCGTAAATGGCTCAGACGACGCGCAAATGCGCGTCAAGGAAGGCCCTGTCATAAAGAGAGACGACGCACTTTTGCGCGTCGTCTATAGACGACGCTCATTTACGACGCGCCTTTACGACAGGCAATGCGTATCAAGGAAGGCCCTGACATAAAGGAAGATAACACGCATTCGCGTGTCGTAACCTTACGACGTGCGTGTTAATGATACGCAATGTGTATCAAGAAAGCCCCTGTCAAGAAAGGCCATGTCATAAATGAAGATGACACACATTTTTGCGTATCATAATTTTAAATGTTTAAAAAAATATATTTTTTTATAGATTTACTAATTTTCAAATTAAATTTGCATTTAATGCATCATAATAGAAAATAAAATATCATATACAAAATATATAATCCATTTCATAAAATTTAATGTCATACAAAAATAGAATCCATTGCATAATATTTTATTACAAATTTAACATTTTTTTGTTTCCGTACTTTGACAATTTGTGCTGCTGTTGATTCCGGAGCCAATCCACGACTGCGTTCCAGAGCTGATTCAGTGGAAAGAGCATCCCAGACTCCATCACTTGAAATTACAAGCCGCCCACAAGCAGAAGATAACTTAAGATCATGAATAAATAAAAGTTGTTAATAAAAAGAGGAATAAATTGAGTTTAATTACTAAACACCAACATTCAAACCAATTAATGAAAGTTAAAGCATCTAAATAATATAGCATGGGATGCAAATATATCATGCATCGTACAAACAATGAAGATTTTTAGTTTCTGGAAGATTATTGACATCATTGGGATTAAGAGTTTTCTTTGCTTATCCACTGCACCTCATATGTTTCCATCACATTTGAAGGATTATAATGCTACATAGCTCTATTAAAGATGCTGCAATATCTCTCTATTGTTATGCATGAAATCAAGACATATGATCTTCTAATACTAGAAAACAAGAGCTATACGGAATAATAAAGCTACATACCTGAGTTTGCAAGAGGTATCGCAAGGCGCTGCCGACTCAAAACCAAGCAGCCTTAGGCACTTATCAAGGACTGAACTGAGGATGCACATCTGATAGAAAAAAGATAAAAGTATAATTACAAGGATTAATAAAAGCTATTCGGAATAATAAAAAAAAAGTCAAACCTTTAGTGCCTTCCAAGTGGTTGATTTGAGACTGCAATTTTTTGCATCCATTGTTGTCATGACCTTCATACATGGGGCCCAATGCAGAAACAACATCGTGTGGACGAAGGGAATTGGAGAGTTGACTAGTCAAATAATCATCCATGAGTTCTTTCACTAAGCCTACGTCTTTGCTGCATTGATTTAGATTGGAAGTTGATGAGGTGAACAAAGTTATGTTAAAGATTTGACATTAAAATAGAAACTTGGGAAGAATTTATCACATGTGGAAAGGTCTCAAATAACTATTCAAATCTAAACTTTCAGATGCATATATAAACTTTAAGTTACAAAAAGGGTCCATGTGCTTTCTGATTTTATAGTGTTTAGTCTAAATTTGACAACTTTTTCAACTTCAGTCCTTATATTTCAAGCTCTCATATTGATTTTGGTTCTTAAAACCTTGAAATAAGGACCAAAATCGATATGAAAACTTGAGATAAGGACCGAAACTGAAAAAGAATTTAATTTTGGACTAAACGTGGTCAAAACAGGAGGCATAGGGACCATTTTTTTAATTTACAATAAAATCAAATTACTGGTTATCTCTGGGAGATTTATGCGAAGATGATTGAGCTAGGATATGTATTTAGGGATTCAAAAGTGCATAACAAACAAGAAACTTACAAAGTTATTGCAAACATCGCATTTTGGGTGAGGATGTTCTTTATAGCATGATTTGTGGAACGGGCGGTTGTCAGACATGGAAAACTACATAGATGATAAAGGGTAAAAAGGTAAAATTTTGAAATTAAAACTTTCAAGAAACAAGAAATGTTGTGATTTTCATGGACTTCTGAATCCAAATCCGACATCTTTTTTTGTCTTTAAATTATAAACCTTATGGTGTCGATTTAGAAGGAATATAGGAACACCTTGTTAAAGAATTGGAGTAGAGTTGGACCTCATAATCAGATATTGGAATATTGCAAGCATGACAACGGAAACATTCTGGATGCCAAACGCCTCCCATGCAGCTTAAAAACCTCCCATGACCAATTTCACCATTGCAACCTGCACATATCCTACATTCCACATGTTTCAGATGGATTGCAAAGGGTAATATTGGAAGAAAAAATAAGTATTAAAAAAGACTACCTGTATACACTTGGAAAGAAACTTGGCAAAAGAGGAAACATGCTTCCATGGTGGTGAGTTCATGTTGATGTTCAAGCTTTCTTGAATAGCCATGGCAAGCTGCTCATCTTCCTCCAAATCAGGATCTTCATCTAATAAGATGGAGGTATTACTTAAGTAAGTATATGACAAATGAAATCATGGAGAATTTCTCAATTTCAACCTACCAATTACTTTTTTTCCTTTACTTCTGTTGAATATGTAATGGGTGATATTCGTTGTTGTACCTGTACCTTGTTCACCAAGGAAAAACAGAAGAACTAGGGGAGAAGAAAAGAGGGATTAGAACAGCAGAAACAAAAAAAAACAGAGGAACAATATTGGTTGGTGCTATAGATAACTTAACTGAATAAAACTTGGTTCTTAACATATTAAAAGGACAACGGTTACATCTATATATGCTAAATAAGATAGCATCCAAATATAACTTGAGGGGCAGACACAAGAATTTTCAACAATAGTGGCACCAAAGCCTGTAACAACAAAAACAATAACATCAAGGCTTATCTAAAAGAAAACCAAATAAGCTCAATACACTTTAATAGCAACATGATAGAAGCATATGGCAGTAGAACTAATCAGGTTATGTATAAAACTAGATACATTATAGATTATACATAGATATAAATATAGGGAAATAATTTACATACCTGAACAACATCATTCCTTCACTTCCTACGTTTTTGAGAGGCCTGAACTTGGAACTAGAGTTCCCTTATTGCATTAAGTATTTCTGCAAAGAATTTCCTCTTCCTCGTTTCTACTATATTCTTTTCTTCCTCCTCTAATTTTGTTATTTTGTGCAGCAAATGATGTTAAAAGAAGAATAAGTATTAAACTAATAACTTCTTTTTCCAAAAGCATACAAAGAAAATTCATAAACTTTTATCAACTAGTCAAAGAAAATATGTAGTTTTTCATTCCATCTCATAATGAACCACACACAGGTCAAAAGCTACAAGGCAGTTCACGTAGACAAATAGAAAAGTAGAATTCAACTAGAGAGAATTGCACTGATATTATTACAACTGAGCATACCATGATTAGCCCTAAGCTGTCAATTACACTAAAACAAAATAACCTACTGGTCGAACCAAAATGGGGCAAAAAATTCAAGTAAAAAGATCAACAAGAACTCAAAATTGAAGTAAGGGAAGAATTATAAAGAAGCCTACAACCTAAACCTGTACAATTTTCCAATCAACAAGAGTAAATTCGCAAACCGACCCAAGTTCAAGCATCGATTTCAATCAAAAACATAAATAATTAGCCCTATTCTGCCGATTAAACAATAAATCGTCCTAACAAAACAATAAAATCCAAGAAGCAGTTATAATAAGAGAAACATAACCACGAAATAATTACAGAAGAGAACTCACAGGCGATGAAGCATCATCAACCTAAACCTGTACTACCAGCCTCTTCGTCCATTGGTTGATCGATCTTCTGCTCCAAAGCCCATATGCCACCATTGTTTTCGATCTCTTCAGTCAGATCCATTTCAATTCTCTAACCCAAGATTGAAGCAACACCAAAAAAGAAATCGATGGACTTGAACACCCAAGATCTCATAGTTCTTTGTGTTGTTGGCCTCCATAGTTGACTGATGATGGTGAAGATTTTGCCCTAATTCGTCGGTATGAGTGGAAGAAGAAGAGACGTATAGTGTTAACAGATCCAAATACAAAAAGGTACCGAGTGTTGATGGAGAAAAGGTAGATGAACGATGGTAAGCACAACATACCTTTATATAACCATAAGAGGAGAATCGAACCCGTCAATCGGATGTTGGGCTTGTAAGGAGAAGCGATTTTCGACCGGTGGGAAAGGGGGATTCGAACCTTTGTTTGCGGTGGTGTTGGTGGTCCGATGTAAATGGGGTGTTGGGGCCCTGAATCTTGAAGAGTTAATACTTGGGTGGCCTTTTTTCTCAAGAACAGCAGAGATGAAGTAGGTGAAATCACAACAGAGATGAAGCAGATAATGGAAATCAGAAGCCTTTTTTCTTCATTGAGATGATGAAGTCGAGAGATGGAGATGAAATTGTAACCTTGAAATAGGTTGCACAATAGTGTGAGGAGAATGAAAGATGCGTCAAAACGCTTAGGTCAAATAGGTAGCGGGCTTTTCTAATTTTTTTGGCTTTTCTTTTCCCGCTTGTAACTAAAGAACGCGCGTTCATAAAAATTATAAAGCGACACCTACAGAGGGCGCACATTTAAGATATAGCGCCCTCCGTGTTTTTAATTTTTTTATTCTGACAATAATTTAAGGGTGCGCAGTAATGCGTGACCTAAATCCTTAAATTTTCTGAATAGATGACACGTTTTTAATGTCACTCTCGGTTGCGTAACATAAATTAATGAGTGTCATTGTTTGCGCGTCGTAAAAGGCTATTTTGCTAGTAGTGGATTTTTTTTTGATGTTGTGTTTGGTTCTTGGTTCCATCTTTTTAATCGGTAACTATGATCCTATTTTCGAAAACAGTAAACTCAATGTTAAAATTGGATGTTATATATAATGAAATTATGATGTTTTACATGTGTGTGTATACCTTTGTAAAAAATCAATAGACAAGACAAGAGATGACATGACATAATATAATAGACGAGTTGTACAAAAGACATGAAAGCCCTCATTAGAAAGTTTTCTTATGTCTCCGGTAGTAACAGAATAACAATAAGAAATATACCTTCTCAACAATTGATGTGAGCTTTAAAGTTAAATATAAGCATCTTGTGAATGATGAAAATAGGCTCCCGTATTCTTTGTTCAAAAAGAATCGGTACCATACATGGGCAGGTAAGAATGCATGATATAATAGAAGTGTGTACTCAACTAGAGTCTGCATTTGACCCTGAGACACCAAAAACACCCTTAGAATCTTTTGAAAAAAAAAATCAGGTATACTCAAGGACCAAAAATGTAATTTACTCTAAACTTATGTAAAAAAAAAAAGAAAAATATAAATTTTGTTGTTATGCTATATGGTTTTTAGTTTTGGTTCAAAGGCAAAATGGTCATTTAAAAAAAAACTAACAGTTAGGCTGTTAACTTAGGCAATCATAAAAGTTTTATGAAACAAGGTCCAAAAACTACAACCTGATTCTTTTAGGGACCAAAACCGACAACTAAACAAATGGACCAAATATGTAAATTACTAAAAATAAATGAAAAAACTTTTGTTTATACTGACCCCCCACCCCCCAGACACACACACAATTTTGAGGTCATGGTGGTGGATAGAGCTTCATCACTTCTGCCTTTAATTTGCTCTTTGCTTTATAGTAACGAATGTTCTTTGCTACTACTGGATCATTTCTTGCACGTTCAGGATCCATTGATATAATCAATGTTGTATTTCAAATTCAATAACAAAATTGTAATTAATTAATTACTCATTAAAGTTAATAAATTATAAATTTATCTCACTTCCTACTCATCTAAGTTTTCTCATTGCTATAACATCAAGAAGCTGATCATATCGCATATTTTTCTAAATAAGAAACTCTAATATCAATAAAAAAGGCTATTTAATTTTGTAATAAAGTTGAATTAAAAATAAGTAAATAAATAAATAAGAAGAAGACGAACCTTGTATTACCATCATATTTTATGTTTGACCTCATCATCATATTTAAATCCTCCCATAATTTGAGGCATTGTGATTAACCAAAATGCAACAATGCTTGGATCTTTCATGCTATCAATAATATGTTTATACACAAAAACAGATGTTTTGAAGTATTGAAGTGAGACAATTGTTACAAGAGGAAAATGGGTAGAATCGTAATTTGCATTTACCTCATAAGGGTTTTTTTTTCATTATGTTGTAAGCTTTGTATGGAAGCTCGATGATCTGCAAAGTAAATAAAACTAAGGGGGTGTTTCTTTTTTCCTTTATTAAACTCTGTAGTGAATGAATATATGAATAAAATGTTCTATACTTAAAGATTGTAGATAAAGATGGAAAATAAAACGCAATGGATTATGAGAAATCACAAAAAAATAAGAACCAAACAAAGGAACCAACATCGAACAAAAACTCTACTTTCTTTACTTCAAAAAAATCAACGTACCTACACATACTAAAAACCGTAGAACGAATTTCACAAAAAAAATGTTATTTCATAAAAAAATGATTCTGAAAAAAAAAAAATGGTGGTAAACCGAAGAAGGCTTATCAAAATCAACAAAAAAAATGAAGATATAAACATAAATAATGGACCTGATAAATGATTTATGTCATAGTTATCCCTAAAATAAAAAAAAAAAAGTCATCAATGAATCTTAACATTGTCGATGATACTGACAACAACTCAGATTAAGGAAAAAAAGACATGATATTAGAGATGAAATGGAAGGGGATGATTAGCTTCGTTGCAGATTTATTGGTTATAGTTTTTTTGTGGGGGGTTTTATGTGGTTCATTTTTTAAGGAACATAAATAAGTTGCTATTTTTTGAAATAAACAGTTATATTTCGCAATATAGCTATAAAATAACAATATATTTTGAAAGTACATTGTCAAATGTTGGATTATATTTGTTTAGACCCATTTTCACGCATGGTTGGCTGTATATAGTTGTTTTCCGTCTCACAAGTAAAAAATATTTGAAGATATTTATATGCGACAAACAAGGTCATTGAACTAATAAAACAAAAAATATTGTCTATAAAGAGGTCCTTCAACATTATATATATTTACCTATTTTAGTGTAATTTCTACATATTTCAATAATACCAATAGCCCTGTTTTTTATAATTATTTTGTCATAATCTAGTTATTACGGAAGGTCAATTCCGTAATTGTATCTAGGCTCGAATATGCGATATCTATGGTGGGCATAACGATGAATAACGACATTTTTCAGTGCAAAAAATATCGTTTGTGATTGCTACTACAAATCGGTGTGTTTGTGTGCGAATTAACTTGATTCTTTTCAGCAGAGAAGACGATAATGGGGGCAATATCAATGACGTGGTCTCTTCCTACCCTAACTTCTTCTAAGCTACCCCGGGTCAACCGGTGAGTTTCCTTCTTCAATTCCCCTTCTCAAAGTTTCCATCTTCAGTTCAACGTTCGATCCTAATTGATCGCTTTTTCTTAATCAAAATGAACTGAAGATTGAAAATTTCCGACCAATTCCTTCAAAAAAAAAAGAGCTCGATGTTGAAAAATTGACCGAGTTTCGAGGGATTTAACTAGTGTTTGATGACAGATATTCAGGTATGGCATTTGCGACTGTGAATAAGGATACTGCGACTTTGGGAGTTAAAGTTACTGAAGGATTGGGGAAATTGCCCAAGGTTGTGTTAACCTCTTCCCATGGAAGGTACTTCGATTTGATTGATTGATTGATACTAGTCATTAACATATTCCGTGAATATTCATCGATTGATTTGTTCCTTAAGCAGAATCGATCGAGAACTATGTAGATAGGATAATATACTTGAATTTCCGATTTCAGAGTGATTATTATTGCATTTTGAACAATCAGGTCCTCAAATTAGGTCATTCTACATTCATCTCAATAACTTTTCAGTGAAGCCGAGCTCTACTTATATGGAGGCTGTGTTACATCTTGGAAAGTCGGAAGCAGGGATCTCCTTTTTGTTCGTCCTGATGCTGTTTTCAATGGACAGAAGCCCATAAGGTTACTTTTCTTCTCATCTTAAATCCAAATCTTACAACTCCATTACATTCATGAATTCCGGATTCCACTTTTGTGGCTCATTCTTTCTTCCATTTTGTTATTTCTTTTAAAAACAGTGGAGGAATCCCCCATTGTTTCCCACAATTCGGACCTGGCCCTATGCAACAGGTATGTAATACACAACGATCGCATCCATGATCCATAAATCGTTAAACTTTTTGTAACGAATTGAAACATTTCTACATAAAATTTATAACAGCATGGATTTGCAAGGAATTCCGATTGGTCAATTGTTGATTCTGAAAATGTCGATGGAACTCCTGTTATCACTCTAGAGCTTAAAGATAGCTCATACAGTCGATCTATGTGGGATTACAGCTTTCAAGCTCTATACAAGGTAACCATGTTCTTAATTTCTTATCAAACAAACATTTTAGTGTTTTACTTCATGATTTATCACATTTTTGTCCTTTATTTGCAGATTACCCTAGACAAGAAAACCCTTTCAACTGAATTAAAAATCACAAACACTGACAAAAAACCATTTTCATTCACCACTGCCCTTCATACTTACTTCAGTGTAAGTGTCCTTATCATTAAATAATATAAATGTCATTTTTTGTGTAAATATATAAAAGATTTAATTTTTTTTTTTTGAAGGCTTCTGTATCGGGTGCATCCGTTAAAGGTCTAAAAGGTTGTAAGACACTCAACAAAGATCCAGACCCTAAGAACCCCATTGAGGGTAAAGAGGAAAGGTATTTGTATAAGGGCATTTTCGTCTTTTGCACAAATGAAAGATCCACAACCAGTCCTTGTCCCAGTCCCACCTTTTTGTGGGTAGGACAAAGAATGTAACTTTTATCCTACTGACATGAGTCCCAGTCTAATACCAATACAGACCGTACAACTTGTTCTGTACTGTATATTGTTCTGTACTGTTTTGTTCTGTTCTGTTCTGAACTGTAATTTAAATGATTTTAGAGATGTGGTGACTTACCCTGGATTTGTTGACTGCGTATATCTTGGTGCCTCTAATGAATTATATTTGGATAATGGTCTTGGTGACATCATATCAATCAAGAATACAAAGTAAGCTGTTAATTTTTTTTAGTTTCTTTTGTTGTCAAATTACTTATTTGCCCTCCATGCAGTTGGCCGGATGCGGTTCTATGGAACCCACATTTGACAATGGAAGCATGCTACAAAGATTTTGTATGTGTTGAAAATGCTCAGGTAATTCAACATGTGACACTTTTTATATAAAGTATATAATTTGTTTTGTTCATTTTAATTTGTAAATTATTTAATAATTAAATAATTTTCAGATTGGAAATGTTGATTTAGAGCCGGAGAAATCATGGGTGGCTACTCAACAACTTAGTGTTGGTTAAATTGGAGATCTTTAAAGAGAGAGTTGAATTAATTTTTTTGTATTTTCTTAAAGAGAGACTTGTGATTATTGTATTATGAAAACACAATTTAGTAATGCGAATAAATATGTGGAAAACATAGCACACAAACAATAAAGCAACAAAAACAAGTAAACATTCATTCAAGAACTTCGATTAAAGTCAAATCTTTTTCGTTATCACAAAGATTCATACCCTAAGGTCTAAATCTTGAGCTAAGAAAACTCAAAAAATCAAAAGAACAAATCATATCCTAACATAGCATTAGGAACCCTAAAGATTCATGAACACGTTATCAAAAAGAAGATAACATAGCAATGCCACAAACCAAACATATAATTATCACCATAAACCAAATGAAGCAAACCCAGTTCTTGTTATGTTTATCCTTCATCTGCTTCGCATAAAACAAGCTATCTGTTCCACCATTAACAAAGCTTCCAGCTTTTGCTACATTCCCTTCAATGTCATTCAAATTCTCCCCTTGTTCATCCACCAAAATTGCCATATCAAGAAAAACTTGATGAAGTCTATTCAAACTCCTCTTTATATCCATCACAGCTTCATGTCTCTCTTTATTCTCCATAACCAAATCCTTCTTTCCTTCAAACACTTTCCCATTTCCAGAAACCATCGTTTCCATCATTCCATCACTTGGGTATTCTCCAGTTTCGTTGTAGTATCGTTTCTTGAGATACTCTTTATGATCTGAAACGATCTTGTCTCTCAAAGCTTGGAAATCGTTCATCAGTTCTTTGAGTTTTGATCGTAACCCGTTTGTTACAGAAACCCAAGTTCGATCCACAGCGCTGTTTTCTTTGTATGAAGATTTTCTGTTCAGTTCGTTGGAATTGTCGAGAGATTCGAGATGAGTTTTGACAGCATTTGCTTTTCGAAGAACAGAAACCATGTCGGATTCCATTCTGTCTCGTAATCCGCGGAGGACTTTGCGACTGTGAGTGGATTTCGTCTCTTCGTTTAGAGTTTGAAGATCGAAGAGAAGATTCGTGATTTCTTCCATGTTGGATTTGATTGCGTCTACTTCTTGGAAGAATTTAGAAAGGTATGCTTCATCGGAGGGAGTGATGTTGGGTTCTTGCGTACCTTTTTCGAGATCCGTTTGTTCTGAATTGATGTCGATCTTGGCTTGTTTCTTCAAATCTACATAACTTATGAACGATTTCGTCATCAGATCATTCATCTTCTTCGTCGATTTGAGAAACACACCTGTAAAACCCTCGTTTTTCATCATTTAACCCGACAAAATCATAAACACACAATACAATTCAAATGGAATCACTGTAAACATACCTTGTGCGAGTATTAACAGAAATCAGAGATTGATTTCTGGGAATTGTTGAAGGCTTGTTCGTGAAACGACTCAACGAAGAGACTTGAAGTGGCGAT
Organism: Lactuca sativa; assembly: GCF_002870075.4. Classification (NCBI taxonomy): domain Eukaryota; kingdom Viridiplantae; phylum Streptophyta; class Magnoliopsida; order Asterales; family Asteraceae; genus Lactuca; species Lactuca sativa. Next base: position 111,482,224 of record NC_056625.2, on the reverse strand, counting down.
GGAGGAGAGAATCGGAATGTGAAGAAACGGAAGTTGAAGCAATCAATGAGAAATTAAATGACAAGGAACCTTGAAGAATTGGAAATGGAATTGGGTGTGTGTTTGTTTGAGTTTGTGTAGCACTTGGCGATGGTTTTTGAGATTTGAATTTGCAGGTGTGTAGCCGTTGAATTTAATGTGGCGGGGGAACGGGAAGTCGGTTATTAATATTTGGGAAGATGAAGGGGGGTTATAATGTCATATTTCCAAATCCAATGCTCGAATTTGATATCTAACAATAGATTTAAAAATCTTATGGTATTAAATGTGAATTTATGCCTTAAATGTATTTTTAGATGCAATAAAGTTGTTTTTTTAATTGTTAAATAATAAAATATTATTATATAAAAAATCATTTGTGAAATATGACATATAGTATATTTTGACTTTCCGTTACAATTTAACATAAATTGGTCAAAAACATTGTTGTGTTTTTTTTTATTTGTAAAATTATTGTTTAAGTTAGTTATATAGTATATGATTTAGGGGAACGAAAAGTTAGAGAAGATGTAAACTAACAACAACCATCGTTTGGCTGTCAGAAAGATAGCATCGAAAAATGTTGAATGGAAGTTAGATAAAACAGAAGAACTAATAATCGAAATGACCCGCAAAAAGCAAACAATCAAATCGTTGAATTGACCACAACATTATTCATATCAATCAAATCGTTGAACTGATTACAACATTATTCATATCAAGTCGCATGATGGTTACAAAAGCTCGAGTATATGGAGATGTTTCAAAGATTGTGACCAAGATTGTAGATGCCTACACTGCCAAATAGAAGGATGCTTATGGTAACAATTTTGTCTTTGTTAGATACTTGAAAGTGAGTCCTAGACGTAAAACTTTTGAAGGATAGTCTTAGCAAACTATCACCGCAAATGTTGCTAAATTCGAAAAAAGACAAAAGAATATTATCCAACCCATCATGAACACATCGGGATGAGCCACCCCAATCCACACATGGACCCATGATGAACGTTACACGCCCAACCAGATCTCATTCATGTTGGGATATCGAAAATCCACTCAAGATGAATCTACTTATTGGATGAAAAACATTTTTGTACCACAATCAAAATCACATAATCTCAAGATCTATGGGAAACGTTATTTGCTTAGAGAAGCCCATAACATACAAAGCCTAACACACCTCTATAGTGGACTGACAACAGATGGGCTACATGAGGTAGCATTATTTTATGTAGGGGGACTTAAGACTATTAAATTTCAAAAGCTCGAGCAATGCAAGAAACTTCCAAAAAGAAGGGAAATCAACATGGTCCAATTGGTTCATAAAGTTAACAATTTAGAATGGATCCCCAACTGGTCACTATAGAATTGTGCGGGTTAAAGTGTATGGTGTTACCTTTCACCTTTGGGAAAACAAAACTTTTGATCATATAAAAAGAGCATTTTAGAGATAACTACATCTATCATAATCAAATTGGAATTATATAGATCTTTAAGTAGGTAGAATGTGAATCCTTGTTAACTATAACGACCCAGATTTTCTATACAATTATCAAAGGGAATTATTAGAGTTTTATCTATCAATGTAGAATTCTACTAAAATTAAAGCAATTTAATTCCTAGGTTTAACACGAGTTTACAACAAAATCTATATATAAAAATAAAAAACAAGGAAATACAAATAATAACATCCTACTATCTACTTCTTGACCTTGTGCTCCTGTCTGGTCTTTTAGTACCACAACTGCTACTACCTAAACCTGCAAAACATAAATTTCTTCTACATCAGACACTATGTATGGAGTTATTCATTATACCTTTTCTTATCTTTTTTCTTCTCTTTCTCATACTCCATCATCTAACTCTTTTGTAACATCCCGAAATACCAAGAGTAGAGTAGAAGGGCTAAAAGAGTAATTTGGGAAAGAGTGACTCGGCGAGTCCATGGGTGGACTCGGCGAGTAGAGTCGCGACTGGGTCGCGTGATAAGTAGCCGACTCGGCGAGTCAGTGAGATGGACTCGGCGAGTAGGCGTTGAGTGGAGAGAACCCTAATTCCCGGGGTTGAGCCCTATATAAACATCATTATGTTTTCCTCCCAGCCTCTTTGTTCCCCCTTGAGTCCCAGAAACCCTAAAATCGTGGAGAAGCACCATTGTTGAGCAAATTGGAGCTTGAAGAGGTGGTTGTTGAAGAGATTCCAAAGAAGAAGAGGCTTGGATCAAAGGGCTTTGCAAGGATTCGGGATAATCTTCTTCTGGAGCTTCCTTTTGAGGTATCTTTCCATTGTTTGAGCTGCTATTGTCTAGATTCTTCATTTTGGGGGTATTGAGATCATATCCTTTGGATGTATTGGAGTTTAGAGGCTAGATCTGAGGTTGCTACCTCAGATCTGGGATGGAGAAGAGTTAGAGTGCATGAAAGTCCCGGTGTTGAGTGTTGGATGAAGCTATCTTGTCCCAAACCTTAGCCCTAATGTGCAAAATGCATAGATCTCTTTGGATTCACGTAAAGTTTGCCACTTTACGTGATGGATGAGCTATAGGAGGCTAGATCTATGTTTTGGAGCAATTGCATGGCCTGGAGTGCTTCTGTATGGATTCAGACCGGTGGTACTCAGCGAGTCACATGAGTGTACTCGACGAGTTGCTTGAAGATGAGCTGGGACTCGGCGAGTTGGAAGAACAACTCGGCGAGTCGGATGAAGATGACCTGGAACTCGACGAGTTGTATGAACAACTCGGCGAGTAGGTTGAAGATAGCCATAGACTCGGCGAGTCTGTTCTTGGACTCGGCGAGTCTTGTCGAAGAGTTCCGATATTCTCTGGTCGAGTCGAGAATCGGTGAGTCAAGGGATGACTCGGTGAGTTGTGTGCGAGTGGACCCAGAGTTGTTGAACTCGACCAGTCTCGGGGTGACTTGGCGAGTTAGGTCGCGGATTGAGGGAAGTTCTGAGTATGGGGACTCGGCGAGTCATCGGGTTGACTCGGCAAGTAGGGTCAGTCAGGGGTTGACTTTGACCTTGTCCTTGACCAAGGGTTGACCAGTGGTTTCCAGGGGCATTGTGGTAATTGTTGATTGTTGTTTTGAGTCCAGTGCATTGGCGGTTGTCCAGTGGTGGAGATCGTATCAGTGATCGGAGCAGTTCGGGTTATCTGTTCAGTCGGCAGTTTCGAGGTGAGTTATCCTCACTATATCAATAGGGTCTAAGGAACCAAGGTCGGCCCTTATCGGATTGAGATCCGAGTAGTTGTTGTTATGTTGTTGCTATGTTATGTTTGCATCCTGAGAGCTAGGATGGTATATAGAGACCTGTTTGAGAACGGTACCCTGAGAGATAGGGAGATGCTATGCTAGTGACCTGTTAGGTCGGTATCCTGGTTAGGACGATGATATGCTATGTGATATGTTTGATCTGCTTGTTGACTGTGAGTTGCTATATGATTGTATGTATATGTGCACATGGTTGTTTGGACTGGAGTTGGGTTGAGGCGGAACCTGCTGTGAGCTGTAGGCCAAGATACCCAGGGCGGACCGGTTGTCCCGAAGGCCCAGCGAGCGGTCCGGATAGGCTGTAGGCCCGAAAGGGCGGACCAGACGTGCCGAAGGCTCGGAGAGTGGACCAGGTAGACTGAAGGCCCGGTGCGGGCGGACCAGTCATACTGTAGACTCAGAGAGTGGACCAGGTGGATTGAAGGCCCGGGAGCGAGCGGACCAATCACACTGCAGACTCGATGTATGTGGGTAGACTCAGAGGGTGGACCAGGTGGACTGTAGGCCGGTGCGGCGGACCAGTCACATAGTAGACCCGAAGTGCATGGCTGTTATGTGATCGGATATGTTATGGCATGTTATGCGTGTATGGTATTTGTGGTTGGTATTTTGGGGATATCTCACTAAGCTTTCGGGCTTACAGTTGTGGTTTCATGTTTTTCAGGTTCTTCAGGAGACTGTGGCAAGGCGAAGGCATGATCGTACCGCTCCTCATGATTTCGTAGTATTGTGATTCTGGGAACACGTTAAGTGTTTTGTATTGAAAACCTTTTTGTAAAGATTTAATGGAATCGGGATGTTTTTTGAAAAATTTAAAATTGGTTGTATTTTTCGGTTGTTACATCTTTCTTTCATAGCATGCACTGATATTCTTTATCTTTCATCTACCTCATCTCATATGTCTCTTGATTTATCACCTACTCTTATTCTCTTTCTTTTTTCTTTCATCCCATGCCCTGTCTTAATCCTCTTCTTAGGCTTATCTCATGCTTCTCAAATACTCTTCTTTGTCTCTACCTCTAATTCTTCTATATTTTATCTTTTCTATACTCTTTCTATTCTCAACTCCGTCTCTTATCTATCTCTTACTATTTTCTCTGTTATATCTCCTCTTTACTCTTTCTCTTCTCTATTCTCATCTCTGATTCCTCAGCATTTTATTATCGTTTAGACCCAACAGTCCCATCTCATACCATACATTAAGGGAACAACGTCCCATTATCATTATCGGACACGCTCATCCAGACTTACTCCTCTCTCTTATGATCCATCATGGGTCCTTAATCTTCTTCTTTTCTTGAATCCCACATGGATTCCTTACTCTTAATCCCTCACAAATTATCCCTAAGTTCTTTCAAAGAACTCTCTTATCTTGTTCCTCTCAAGGAACCTTTTCTCTATTTTCTCTAACCATAATTAATATGGATTCCCGCAAGAACCATCTATCTACATTCCTAAATGGAATCATCCTCTCTTTCCCCATAAGGACATGATCTCATTCCTAAAGGAATCATAATCTTGTCCTCTTATGATCCATACTCTTGTCCCCATAGGAACCATACTCTTATTCCTGAAGGAATATCTATATCTTGTTCCTGAAGGAACCATACTCTTGTCCTCGTAGGAACCTTTATCTCTTATCCCTATAGGAGCTATACTCTTCTCCCCGAGGGAACCTCTATCTATTGTCCTCATAGTAACCATACTCTTATCCCCGAAGGAACCTCTATCGCTTATCCTGAAGGAACCATCTTTCTCTACATCTCTATCTTTGTTATGTAACTCATCACATAACACTTGTCTCACTGACTATCTATCTCTTCATCGCATTAAGACATCTTCTAATACATATCTAGTACTCAACTCATTAAGTGCTTAATCTATACCTATTTCTAGTAACATATAGGTATCATACACAATACCATAAATGTCTAGACATACTTACTCTTATGATTATGTTTCACATAATCATATTCTGTCACTTTCTGCTATCTCTTGGGTAATAACAAATATCTTTCTCATCTTCTTAACATACTCTAGGTATATTTGCATGCTCTACTACATGCTTCTAACACATACCTCATACATACCTTAATATATGTACATGCTCAGTTACATGTTCTTACACGTATATTCTTCATTTATCTTCATCTCATGACTTGGGGACATTCACTTAGTGTCCCAAGATACAACATACATGCATATATATATATATATATATATATATATATATATATATATATATATATAATACATAATCTAATGAGATGGTGAGAGTAATAACTCACCTTCTCAGTTAGTAAGGACTAACTACCCTTTTTGGCTCCTTTCTTCAATTGATGCATCTTAATCCATCTTCTTTGCTCTTAGGCATACTTATATACATATACAAGTGTCTTAATACATGTCTTAACCTATTAAGATTTTAATGTCTCTTATGGTCAAAACAACCACTTAATCGATCAACATTCCAACTTCACATTTTCTACTTCTAAATCCAATCCAAATAATGAATTAAGCACCCATAATACATAATGCATTATAATCTAATCTCTAATGCATCAATCATAAACTCACTAGTTAGGGTTTCAAACCTTGACTTCACATACATAGATTTCACCATGGAAATCACTTTCAAGGATTGGCTAAAGCTTCTAAACACTATCATTAAAATCATAATCAAGCAATAAGTTGATCAATTCAACCAATCTAACCAAAATAGAAATCTCACCATTCAAGCTTAAAGCTTGAACATAGGGAGAAATCTTTACCTTAATGTGGAGAGGATGATAATCCTATCAATCTGCCATCTCTAGCTCATATTGACCCCATTTTTGCATCATAATCGCCCCATATCAGCTCCTAATCGACCCCCTATGAAGGATGGTCAAAATAAGCTATTTAAACATATTATAATCTGTTTTTTTTATGCATAACCACAACATAGTGGCTCTCCACCACGTTGTGGTGGCTGCAGATTAGCAATGTTTATATGTTGATTCCATTCCAACATATGATGATGCAACATCCCGAATCTCAGGTATGACATTTAATTTATTTTATTCATTTTGAGAGGTTAACTCGACGAGTTGGAAGCACCAACTCTTCGAGTAGAGAATATTATGGCCGCAGGATTTTTAGAGTCTACTCGACGATTCGAAGGACCCCGACTCGACGAGTAGGAGTTGAGTGAGGAAACCCTAATTTTCCAGGTTTGTGTTCTATTTAAAGGACCTGAAGCCCTCATTTCTGCCACCCTTGTCACCCTACTACACTGTGTGAAATCCTAATCGAGCTATAACCTTGTGTGTGAGAAAGAGATGCTAATATTGTAAGTTTTAGTGCATTCTTAGAGGAAAGTTGAAGAGCAAAAGACTTTGGACGAGAAGGAGCTTTTGGATATGGTTTTCATTCATTCCTAGCTTCTGTTTGAAGGTAAAAAGTCACCATCTTGCTCATTGTTTTGGTTAGATCTCGTTTTTAGGGAATTTAGAGCTTTTTTTCCCATCCTTCTTGGAGTTCTAGAGTGTTATGAGCTTGTCATGGAGTTATGACTCCAGATTTGGACATATTGAGGTCCCATGAGCCCAACACTACTAGAAAAACAGCCTTTTACGACGCTCATTGCGCGTCGTAAAATGCTCAGACGACGCGCAAATGCGCGTCAAGAAAGGCCCAGACATAAAGAGAGACGACGCGCATTTATGACGCGCATTTACGACGCGCGGTTATGACACGCAATACGTATCAAGGAAGGCCCTGTCATAAAGGAAGACGACACGCATTTGCGTGTCGTAACCTTACGACGTGCGTGTTTTTGACACGCAATGTGTATCAAGAAAGGCCATGTCATAAATGAAGATGACACACAATTTTGCGTATCATAATTATAAATGTTCTAAAAAAATATATTTATATATTTTTAAATTTTTAAATTAAATTTGCATTTAATGCCTCATAATAGAAATAAAATATCATATACAAAAAATACAATCCATTGCATAAAATTTAATGTCATACAATTCTATTTCTTAGAATATCTAAATTTGCATCTAATCTACTCTTTACATCAAATTCCAACTAAGTAAAGTTGCATCTTGCCTTTCATAATTCTTTAAGTCTAATGCTCCAAGCAGTTGATTATATGGATAAGCAGTTGTACATTGCCCCATCTCACTCAAGAATGACTTAGCCAAATTCAACTCCAAGTCTTTACTGCATGGAAAGATAAAACAAATCTATGACAAACTTTATTTCATATTCATACATATGATTACATTATTCATTAAAAAACATATACCTACATCTTCGCCTAAAATGTTATTACATGATGCAAGTTGGCCACTTCATTGATGGATCACCAAAAGGAAGACCAACAATTGCTGTTAAGTTTCACAGATATGATAAAATTTAAGAAAACAGAAGGGCAGATTTGTAAATTGTAATTGAACCTTCTCTGTGGATTCAGCTTTGTTCTCGGCTCCTAAAGTTTCAGTGGCGGTGCCTCTTGCTTGGCGCCATATACAAGCTTCATCTAGCGGCTCCACAAGCTCTGTATCTTGAGGGATTTCCACTTTCATCCGTATGTCTGTCCTGCCTGTTTGTTTCATAACAACACACCATGATTTTACCTAATATTTTTTTTATTAAAGAAAAATAGATACAATGGTGAAGTCAAAGAGCATGTAGATAGAGACAGTTAATTAATTACCTGGTAACAAGCTGAAATGTTGAATATGATCCGCAGGAAGTCCCAAGACACCAAAACTTTAAGCAAACATTTACATACTCCTATTAAAGATTCTATAAAACAAAATTTTATAACAAAGAATGTTCAAAGAGAAGATGAAGATCAAATTCAACTCACTTTCCAAGAGCTTTCTCATGTACAACAAGGCCAGTTCCAGTTCCTTCCAACCCTACACAAAGTATTACATCCAATTAGTAAGTAAATATAAGCATATCTTGCAGGGGTAAAATGGTAATTTCTGTAATTATATAACCAAACACAAATTACCTGGCAAAGGCTAGGCAGGAGACAAATCTGCCATTGAATATAGATGCATGACAAGAGTATAATGTTAACAATAATAGACACATCATGTCAAAGTTTATAAACCATGTCAAACTTATTGAGCAGTCAACTATGTCATTTCCAGTGAGTGACTCTGTATGGCCAAGGCAGTAACTTTGAATCTCATGAGCTCCATCTATAGGTTTCTTCGGGAGCATGGTGACCTGTCATTTAGAAAGAAGATAAGAACATGCTTAAGAAAATAGTAATAATAATAATAATAATAATAATAATAATAATAATAATAATAATAATAATAATAATAATAATAATAATAATAATAATAATAATTATTATTATTATAAATTGGGTGTGAGAAGTTTATTATTACACGAATTTTGAAATCACAGTCAGCAGTAACAATGAACTTCCCATCTGGTGAAAACTCCTAGAAGATAATAAATCTGTTAGTAATATAACAAAAGAATAAAAAACCTGATGCTAGTCTTCTTCTTCATCTGGCAAAGTCGGGCTGATTGCACAGCTTTCCTTTTGATGAAGTTCCAACATTTTCTTTTCAAGATTACAAAGCCCTACAACATCAAATATTCATAACAATCATCAAATCTAAGTTGAATTTAAAGAAGATTGTTTAGGAGAAAAAAATACTAACCTGAACACTTGGTTGTAAGTTGTATGTGGGCTATTCTCCAAGTTTGTGCACAACACATATTGCATCGTCTAACATAAAACAAATATAATAAACAAATATTCTTGTAATTAAATAAAACACAATCCAAATGAAATACTTACAACTAATGATTTCATAGTGTGCAACGACACAACTCTGTCATCATGATCGGCTGTCAACAATAAATTTGGAGGGTATTGTCGGGAATTATAGAAGATTGCTCCCATGGTCTTTTCACATTATGCAATGGGAATACCTAATGAAAATGTTTTTTTTTTCTTAAAAAAAAGTTATTATTAGTAAATAACTAATTAATATTTTGAATAAAAATTGAGAATTTAATCAGGATAAGATAATGTTAGTCTCACTTGATCAACCATTGGAACTCTTCTTCTTTGTCTGAACAACCATAGTCAGAAGTCCACACATGACCTTTGTCCATTTTGCCCCTTTCAATCTGTAAAAAGATTTGTTAGAAAGTATGGTGATTGGAGGATAAGAATGGAATTGAAAATTAAGAAACTTGCCTTGCTTTTGTCAATTTCATTGGCTTTATGTTTCATTACATCTTTGGTTTCATTGATTTTGCTTTGTAATACCAATTTGTGGAGTCTTTCTTCATGACTTTCCATCTCGATGTATTGTTTCACTTGGGCAACGGTTACATTTTCCTTGTGGCCAAGAGAAATGACTTCATCAAAAGCAAAAATCAGCTCAAAAGCATACTTGCAAAAGCCTTCTTCATCTAGAGAGGCTGAAAACTCAGGGATCTATCCATTGTTAAGTCAATGCAATCAATAGAAAGAGAAACACATTTGCATTGTTATGATAAAAATAGAATAATCAAGGAACTGAAAAAGAAACATGATGGGATTTTCTAATGTAGGAAAAAGGATACAACTTTGGAAAGAAGTCTCAGTGTATCAAGATCCTCAAGAATATTGCTTTTTTTTTGTTTGTGACAAGTAGCAGATATAAGCTCTCAATTGGCTGATACACATAGCGCACATTCTCTGTTTCAACATAGGTATGTTGTTTCCCACTTCCAACTAACTTAGGGAAAGCTGCAAGCTAGAAGCCCCTCGATTCTAATGTGAGACATGTCAACAAACTGCCTCGAAACAAGTGCTGTGAAAATTTCTAAGATTGTTAGCTAATAGCATCCACTTAAAGTATCATTATGAATGCCTTAAAATAGCATACAACATTGCAGGCTAAAAAACAAGAAAAAATGCAAATTTTAATGGTTTGGGGCTTTACACACTATGAAAAATAAGCCTTTTCTTATCTAATGAAGCCTTTTCATCAGTTGTTTTTATGTCCAAAACGTATTTATTCAGTTTTTAAGTTGCTAGTAAATGCCATCTTTGGCTCTACCCTAAACTCTAGAGGCTCAGGCTACATTGACAATGGATGAACCTTGATTTGAACAATGATGAGTGTCATATACAAACGAAGATGAAAGTACCAAATCATAAGAATTACAAAAGGGGTAGTATCTTCACTGATCTAAGCCACATGAAATAAAATGGTACTAGATTAGCAAGTCAAATTCAGCTGCTAACAGGTCAACCCATGAACTAAATCTGTTATGTGAAAAGAATAGGAGTTTGAAAACATCTTCAAGCACAAAGCAGCTGAGTTTGTGTATTGGTTGTAGTTATTTTTCTTTGTTCTATTCATAAGCTCACTTAGATCTCCTGATGTGTTCATAAGTTCTACACATTTACACCAACTTAGATTATCTAAGAGCGAAAACATTAAGTCCATCAAACATTCTCGGTTGGTTGACATTCTATTTTCACATTCAGAAAAACTAAAGATAACAATCACATTCGAATCTGTTGCACGATTCAAACATAAAGGAAATATAAAGTGAACCAAACCACTCACCTTTAACTCTATGTCTCTATCAACAATTGAAAATGAGAAGGATAACGAACCAGGGGTAAGTACATTGGGAGGTGCATTTACAAGATCTTTTCCCAAAATTACCCCTGAGCAAACATGCTCTGTGTACTTGAGTTTCTTTTCTAACTCGGGTCAACCTCCAAGGTTAAGAAAGCCAATTGACTTGAGAGATGGTTTCTTTGACTCAGATTTAAATTTGTTATCTTCATATGTCCCTAACAATGCACCTATAATCGAAAAAATGAAATTAAGATGATATATAAATAAATAAATCTTTGAGTAAAAGGAGGAGCATCAACAGGGTGAACTTTTGAACTAGATAACACTATAATTCTCTAGAAAGAAAGACAGGTGCTAACTTCTTTAATGACCTTAATATGACCAAAAAAACTATTTTATACCTCACCATAATCATCTTAGTATAGTATGAATCTGTAAGCAATACTTAGATCAAAATTTGAGCATTCAGGTTGTTATTTCTTGAATGGAATATACCAGTTGCTATTGTTGAGGCAGTTGTAAGCTTCAATCCAGGAATTAAGCTGACTCGTTTGGTTCCAAGACCTGAAAGAGATCTTTCGTTTTTGAGAAAGGAGAGAGATTATCAGATTAGGATAGGAAATCAGTCAAGTTATGAAATTAGGATAGTGTGTAATTGTGTATGTGTATTGCTTAATTTCTTAGACAGATAGACGCACACAAAATGATAAGCAACTTGTCGAACAGTTTAAGGGCATTAATAATTTCTCGTCAATCTGGCCCCTCAGCCAAGAAAAAATCCGATACTGATAAGAAAAAACGAGGCCTCACCGATGATAAGAAAAGTGACCCTAGTACTGATAAGAAGAAACGCGACCTTACCGATGATAAGAAGCGAAACCCTAAGGTTTTTCGAATGTTTCTTGATTTTCCAGAACAAGATAAGAACAAGTGTGGTGTGGACTTACATGTAAGGCTGTAGAGGGGTGAATAGGAGGCTGAGATCGATCCCAAGCGATGACAGAAGTTCAGTTACCCGGGAAGATGCTAAGACCGGAGAAGAACTCTTTTATGAAGTTCAGCATCACGAGCGAACCTGATAATTACCTGATGGAAAACCGAGAAGATGAAGGAAGATGAGACGATCATAGAAGCGAAGAATAAAGAAAGGGAAGAGATAGTTAGAGACAGCGAGGGAGGGCAGCATACGACAACGACAAACTTCATCATCTTCTTCCACTGCCTGGCGGTGTGTGATTCATGGCGACGACGTGATTAGGGCAAGAGGGAAACAACCATTGAAATCGACAACGCCATCTCCGAAATTGACTGGAAAGCACCTCCGTTCATCATCACCGGCAGATCCATCCTACTCTCCCTTCTTTCTGTCACTTCTCACAATAGAGAAACAAGAGGGGAGAGTCGATTGTGAAGATGAATAAAAGAAGGTAGAAAAGAAAGGCGGGTTTTCAAAATTTTAGGGTTTCGTTTTCCCCCTTTATCTTCTCAAGGTGCGTTTCACTAAAATTATAAAGCGACACCTACAAAAGACGCACGTTTAAAATAAAGCGCCCTCCGTGTTTTTTTTTCTTGAGACACTAATTTAAGGGCACGCAAAAATGCGTGTCCACTATCCTTCAAATTTTGGAAGTCTGACATTATTTTTAAGGACGCCCAAAAATGCGTAACGTGAATCAGCGAGTGTCATTGTTTGCGTGTCATTAAAGGCTATTTTTCTTGTAGTGCAAAGATCCAAGCTTTATCCAGCTTTAGGCAAGTCTCCATGCATGAAATCTTTTATGGAGCTTGTTTTGGCATTTTGAGCCCTAGATGTCATGCATGAACGTAAAGCTTTCAGCTTTACATGATAAATAAGCCTTAGAAGGTTAGATCTAGAGTATGAGACATCATTTCTACCTAAAATTGTCTGAATGAGAAAATGGACTGAAGAGACTCGACGAGTCGGTGAGCTGACTCGACGAGTCAGTTAGCATTTTTCCCTAATTAGTCTGGACACGTTGTAACTCGGTGAGTTGATGAGTCAACTCGACGAGTTGAGTTGGACTTTCATGATATTCTGAGGAAAACGAAGGAACTCGACGAGTTGTATTGATGCACTCGACGAGTTGGGTCAACATGGACTGTTGACTCGAGTGTTGACTTCTATTGACTTTTAGGGTTTGGTCAAGACATGGATTATGGAGACCATGGAGGGCTAAAATGGCCTTTTACCTATTCTAATAGTTAGAGAGAGGTTAACTGAATTTATTTAGAGTTGTGGTTATAAGTGTTAATTAGAGATGATTATGACATGTAGGCGGGGATTAGACCGTTCGAGGGGTACGAGGTTTATTTGCTTGCTTACGAGGTGAGTCTTCTCACTATACTTACTATGAGTGGTAACTTTTTGTGATCGGAGGGTCTTGTATGCTTATATTGAGTATTGTAATATCATGCATTATGTCTTTGTGATTTATGTTGTGTATTATGCTGAGCTTTATTGAGTTAGGACCGGAGGGTCGAACCCGAGTTGTGGGGCCGAAGGGTCTCCACCGAGACACATTGACCGAAGGGTCTTCATTGGAATATAGCCATGAGAGGCTAATGTGATGTGTGTGGTATTTTGAGGAACTCACTAAGCTTTGTGCTTACCATGTTATGTGATATGTGTTTCAGGTACTTCTCAGAATCACGGGAAGGCGTTGTCTTGATTGTACACACAAAATGGAGTTTATGTTTTGGGGATCCAAGATTTTAATCAAATAATTTATGAATTTGTGTTTTTGACCATTTGATATTGTGGTTTTGAAATTTGATATTGAGGATTATATGGTTTTGAAAATGAAAATTTTGTTTGAAAATTTACGGTGTTACATGTTGGTGGAGTCGTATTGCCGAAGGTGCTAAGAGTAGCCTGTGACAACCCTATATTTTCCAAAAGCATTGTAACACTCGAAAGCCAAATACAACGGAATTAACCTCGAAAATAAAGTGTTCAAGTATCTAAGTTGGGATGCCTCAAATATTTGATATCATGCCAAGGTTTCCAAAAACATAAAGAACGCTCAAAACCGGGTTATATTGAAGAAAGTATAACCACTCGTATATTTACGACATGACGTTAAAACATTATTTGACGTAAAAAGTAAAATCTCAATAAAATGCATTCTTGCCTTAAGTATCTAAACAAAAGTCGTAGATCTCGTTGAAAGGTGAGCGTGCATAAAAAGATCGCCCAAATTGGACCTTGTATGAAGAAGTTACGAATTTTCAAAGTTTCGTAACAGTAGTAGAGGGCTAAAAACTCGGATTGAAGATCGAGTGTTATTTAGCTATCGCCACCTAAATGGAAGTTGAAGATCTCCTCAGTGGTAATAAAACGATAAAAAGACAAACGAAAACCGACGTCGAATAAAGAACCTATGAATTTTTAACGAACTTTAGGAGGCCCGGCCTATTAAAAATATATCATTAAAAATAAAGTCAAAACTAGCCGACGGAGTCTAAATGAAAGTTGTAGAGCATAATCTCACCTACGCGTGGATATAAAGAACACGAAAAACGAAGCTCGTACGTGAAAGTTACGAAATTTAGAAGAGGACAGGCCGGATTACGCCTCGCGTTCTCTGGGAGTACGACCCGCATACTAGACCCAGAGTCGAGTCCCATCGGCCCGCCCCCTCTACGCTTAGCTAGCCAGGAGTCGTAAGCCATGACGCCATATTACGCCCAGCGTAACGAGGTACGCGCCGCGTACGTGAGTACGCCCCGCGTACTCCAAAATTACGCCCCGCGTACTCACTCTTCCAGCACTATAAATAGATGGCATGAGCTTCGAGTTTTGGCACACCTTCACAATTCCTCAGCCATTCTCCCAGCTCCAGAGACCATTTCCTTACCTTGGTTTCCGCACTCGAGCCCCCGACGAAGGATCTACGCTGCAGAGATTCCCGAGAACCCGAAGACGCAACTTTCCACGGTCGAAACTCTGCTCAACTCTAGCCTCTCTCTTCAAACTTAACGAGTGAGTTCATACCCCTACTTTTCAATTCTTTTCACGCTTTAGGGGGGGAATACAAGTACATTACAAGTCAAAGTATCATTTCATAAACATAATTATAATATCGATCTTATAGTGTTTTGATACAAAAATAACGTTATGTTTAAAGGGCTAATATATCACCAAGTTGTTCTTACTAAATGGAAACATACTTTTGAGAAACTATAATGAGTGTAGTATTCAAGTGATTCATACATTTTACATATACATCTCGACAAATGAAATGCTTTCAAAAGAAGTAAAGTCTTTATTATCGTAAATCTGTTTATACCAAGTAATGTGAGACATTTAAACTTCAACGTACTCGTATGTATGCATTTCAAGTCCTGTATTATATACCATAATCTCTTGGAGAGAGAGTGTGATACTTGTGTATAGATCTATACGGGATTGACAACCCCGCACCTAAACTATTAGCTATAGTTAGACCGGCAGGTCTGGGGTGACAAATGTCATAACACTACAACACCTGAAGAATGTTGTTACAGGCCGTCAGTGTCAATAGTATGGTTATAAAACTCACATAAAGTATAAAAACAAGTTTGATTTACGAGATTCATATATGCATTTCAGTTTTCCATTTTATTGTTAACACAAATTTTATCACTATTATTCAAGTATGGAAAACACTAACGCACTCCAACACGGGAAACTTTTCAAATCATTTATAGAAAATATTGGATTTTCTGAAAACCTCGTTCATCGATTTACTATCAAAAAGGACATACTTTTCAATGTAAAACACTTATGAACTCACCAACTTAATTGTTGACACTTTTTCGAAACCACTTGTATTTCTCAGGGAATCAGTAATACAGGTAACCACCAGCTTTTGGAGAAGGAAACACTAAGGATGTTTTATTATTGAACATTTATCATCTTATTGTAATATTCTTTTGCTAATATGTATAACGCAACAACATACGTTTTCATTATATATGTGATGGTTGTATTACTTTCTTTACAATATTCAATGGTTGTGATACTACGTGAAGTCATCCACCCCCGAATGTTTCCGCCATTCTGGTTTGGCGGTGTGACAGATTGGTATCAGAGCATTGTTTATAGTGAACTAAGTATATCGAACCACATACGATATACAAACTATAAATGCAAAGGGGACCAAAAACCCTCTGACGAAACATTTTCATGAACAAAATACTTTCTTTTAAAGATATACATTTTTACAAGCATGCATTAATCTCGTATCATAACAAGTTTTACTAAAAAGTATTAAGGCAAGTTACGACACTACGATTGAGCCCCGGGGTATGTAATCAGGTCGAGAATAAATATAGCCTGATCAACTATATTTATCCTGGATTTGACCAACGTACGTCGAGGAATGGTCGTAGTGGACAACAAGACAAGAACTTACCAAATACAAATTATTTTAGTTTCGCCAAATTGAAATATTATAGGAGTATTATTAAAAATAGTTGTACAAATTATAGTTAAAAATAGTAAGTCGTTAAATAGAATTTTCTTTTCTTATAAAAGTTCTCATACATCTATCCTAGTACAGACAAATGGCCGGATTCCATTTACCAGGAGATCCCTACTACCCAAACCAAGGCAATGGCGGTTGGATAGAAGAAGACCCGGAGGAAGACCCAGAGGAAATCGAAGAAGAGGTCGAGGAAGAACCCGAAGGGGTTATCGAGGGAGAATTCGAAGTCGAAGTCGGAGAGGAATTCGAAGTCGACGAAGAGATCGAGGAGATTTCTAGCGGGACAGACTCCGAGCCAGAAGTGTTCGACCCTCCCATCCCTCATCCTCCCGAAATCAGACCATATCAACCGGGACCCATTCCCATGTGGGGAAGTCACCTCTACTACTGGAGCCGCCAGCAAGGTGTACGCCCTCCTTTCGGCATGTGCCGAGATTTTTACAATGTCAGTGGGGGAAGCTCAGCTGATCGAGCACTTCCTATTATTGTGAACGCTATAGCTACCCAGAACTACGAGACGGACAGGCAAGCAGCCAGAGTTCGCGAGGTCAATGCTGCTACCCAAGGTAACGCCGCTGACATCCGCCGTTTGGAAGGACTACATGAGAATACCCAAATCTACACGGGGACACTTCAGAACCAAATGATAACGGCTCTGGCAGAAATAAGAGAGATGAAGGAACAACAAGCAGATCTTGAGAGGCGACTGATGGGAGTCAAACGGTCGGATGCCGAATCTAGCTCCAAACGCCGCAAGTAGAACTTGTTCGAGCCCCAACAATTTTGTTATAGAGTAGGATTTCGGATAAAAGTTTTTCCCTTATTTCCCTTGTTTTCCCTGTTGTATCCGTAATCGGAGATCTCTAGGAGGATCAAATTTTCCAAACAAAAACATGTAATGTAACACACCTCAGGTGTGACCTATATGTATGAATATGAAGTATTTCTTATTTTATACCTCTCAAAAATTACGAGTTTTAAATTTCTATGCCTACCTTGAAACCATAAACTAAAGTCAAAACAAATTACAAGATACAACTAACACACGATTGTCAAAACATTAGAAACTTATAGTATTCATTATTATTTTTCTCTACCAGAACATGCCTCCTCGTAGATCAACCCGCAGAAACTCAACTTCAACACCACCTCCTCCAATTATG
Source organism: Lactuca sativa (assembly GCF_002870075.4). Taxonomy (NCBI): domain Eukaryota; kingdom Viridiplantae; phylum Streptophyta; class Magnoliopsida; order Asterales; family Asteraceae; genus Lactuca; species Lactuca sativa. Next base: position 111,464,666 of record NC_056625.2, on the reverse strand, counting down.
GACACCGTTATGTTCCAGACTGTTGTAACCGCTGCTGTAACTGCAGCAATGGCACAAATGAGCAACAACGGATCGGGGAGAGGAACAAACAGTTTTACAAATGGCCAAGGTCAAAGCCGTTCAGGGGTATGCACTTACAAAGACTTCACCAACGGAAAACCTATTCCCTTTTACGGGATTGGGGGAGTATTGGCTCTATCTCAATGGATAGAGAAAACGGAAGCTGTATTCGAAATCTATGCATGTCCTGAAGAAAGCAAAGTAAAGTTTGCCGCTTTTACTTTCTCTGAACGCGCCCTGACATGGTGGAACGGCCACGTCCAGACACTAACCCTAGTGGTGGCGAACTCCATGGGTTGGGAAAACCTGAAAAGAATGCTCCTTCGAGAATACTGCCCAAGAGGCGAGATTCAGAAGCTTGAACAGGAACTGTGGAACCTCTCGATGGTAGGTTCGGATATAGCAGGTTACACCAATAGGTTCAGTGACTTAATAACACTTTTCCCAGGAATGTTAACCCTAGAAACCCAAAAGGTCGAGAGATACATCTGGGGACTATCACCCCAACTTCGAGGAAGTGTGCTAGCTTCCAGACCCTTGACCTTCGCCAGCGCCAAAGAACTAGCGCAATCTCTTGTTGATCATGGTGTCTGTCAAGGAGTCACGGCTATCATGGCTGAACCAACCAAAGGGAACAGCAACAATGAGATCAATGCCAACAACAACAACAAGAAGAAATTTTGGAACAAAAGGAAGGGGCAAACTTCGCAAGAACCTTCAAAGAAGCAAATGGTTGCGGTTCATGCTGCTACTACCCCCACCACAACTCCTGCTACCTCTGCACCAACAAAACCATATGCGGGGAATCTGCCCAAGTGCAGCAAGTGCAACTACCATCACCATGGTATTTATCGCGAGATGCACTGCAAGAACTGTGACAGGAAGGGGCACACAGCCCGTTTCTGTAAAGCACCGGCACGACCAATCACTCAAGTTTCTGGCACTGGAGTAAGTCGGGCGTGTTATGGGTGCGGGGAGACTGGACACTTCAGGAGGGATTGTCCCAAGGAAAGGAATATTGGCGGTGTGGGGAGAGTGCTGGCAGTAGGACAGAATGAAGCAATAGCGGACCCCACGGTGGTTACGGGTACGTTCCTACTCAACAACACTTATGCATGCATACTTTTTGACTGCGGTGTGGAGAGAAGTTTTGTGAGTCATAAATTCAAACACCTACTTAATCAAAAACCCCAACCACTCAATAAAATATTCACTGTAGAAATGGCAAACGGTAAAACAGAACACGCAAACGATTTGTACGTAGGGTGCACACTAAATTTAAACGAGCACTTGTTTCGAGTCGATCTTATGCCCATTTCCATAAGAAGTTTCGATGTCATCATCGGTATGGACTGGTTGAGCCTTCACCATGCCGATATCCTTTGCCACGAAAGGGCTGTTCGCCTAAATCTGCCAAACGGCGAAACTCTTGTCATTTATGGCGACAAACCTAGTTCAAGTTTACAAATCATTTCCTGTATTAAAGCACAAAAGTATCTTCGTAAGGAATATCATGCCTTTCTAGCCCACGTAGTAGACAAGAAACGAGAATCGAAAAACATTAAAGATATTCCGGAAGTCTGCAACTTCCCGGATATTTTCCCAGAAGATCTTCCAGGAATCCCATCGGAACGTCAAGTCGAGTTCAGAATCGACTTAATCCCCGGAGCTACCCCTGTAGCAAAGTCACCTTACCGTTTAGCCCCAGCCGAGATGCAGGAACTATCCAGTCAATTAAACGAGCTGCTGAGCAAGGGATTCATCAGACCGAGCTTCTCACCATGGGGAGCGCCAGTCCTATTCGTGAAAAAGAAGGACGGATCCTTTCGCATGTGCATCGATTATCGGGAACTAAACAAACTCACGATCAAGAACCGATATCCCTTACCGCGCATAGACGATCTATTCGACCAACTACAGGGAGCAAGCTACTTCTCAAAGATCGATCTAAGATCTGGTTATCACCAACTGCGAGTGCTGGAGGGAGACATCCCCAAAACGGCTTTCCGAACACGTTATGGTCACTACGAATTTGTAGTAATGCCCTTCGGATTGACGAATGCTCCAGCAGTGTTCATGGATTTGATGAACCGAGTATGTCGTCCCTTCCTGGATAAATTCGTTATCGTATTCATAGATGATATACTCATCTATTCAAGAAGCCAGGAAGAACACAGCCAACATTTCCGCCAAGTACTGGAAACATTAAGGGCAGAGAAACTTTACGCAAAATTTTCCAAATGTGAATTTTGGATTCGGGAAGTGGATTTCCTAGGACATGTTGTAAGCAAAGAAGGAATACACGTGGACCCCTCCAAGATAAAGGCAATAGATAGTTGGACTACTCCAAGAACCCCTACAGAAATCCGGCAATTTTTGGGACTCGCCGGGTATTACCGAAGATTCATACCGAACTTTTCAAAGATTGCCAAGCCACTTACCACCCTAACCCATAAGAATGTGACCTTCGACTGGGGAGAAAAACAAGACAGCGCATTTCAGACACTAAAGCGAGCCTTATGTAGTGCGCCCATCTTAACCCTGCCAGAGGGAATGGAGGACTTCGTGGTCTATTGTGATGCATCAAACCAACGACTTGGGTGTGTCTTAATGCAAAGAGGGAAGGTCATCACCTACGCCTCAAGGCAACTAAAGACGCACGAAGCGAACTACACAACGCATGATCTTGAGCTAGGAGCAGTCGTCTTCGCTCTGAAGATATGGAGACACTATCTCTACGGCACAAAATGTACCATCTTCACTGATCATAAAAGCCTCCAACATATCCTCAATCAGAAGGAACTCAACATGAGACAGAGACGATGGGTAGAACTACTAAGTGATTACGAGTGCGAAATTCGATATCACCCTGGAAAAGCTAATGTAGTGGCTGATGCACTCAGTCGGAAGGAGTACTTAGGTCGCCGAGTAAAATCCCTAACTATGACGATCCAATCACACCTGTTCACGCAAATCAAGGAAGCCCAAATAGAAGCCTTGAAATCCGAAAATGTGACAGGAGAAGCCCTAAGGGGAATGGATAAGAACCTTGAGACCAAGAGCAACGGGATTCGTTATTTCATGGATCGAATTTGGATACCGAAGTTTGGTGGGTTCAGAGAAATCGTTATGGACGAAGCCCATAAAACACGATACTCCATACATCCCGGCTCCGATAAGATGTATCTCGACCTCAAGAAGTTGTATTGGTGGCAAAACATGAAAGCCGAAATTGCTACCTACGTGAGCAAATGCCTGACATGTGCCAAAGTCAAGGTGGAATACCAGAAGCCCTCGGGTTTATTACAACAACCAGAAATACCCGAATGGAAGTGGGAGCGGATAACCATGGATTTCATAACAAAATTACCCAAAACAACAAGCGGACTCGACACCATTTGGGTAATTGTCGACAGGTTAACTAAGTCAACGCATTTCCTACCAATCAAAGAGACGGATAAATTGGAGAAGTTAACAAGGACATACCTCAGAGAAATTGTACGACTGCATGGTGTGCCCATATCCATTATCTCGGATCGAGATAGTAGATTCACCTCAAGGTTCTGGCAGTCGCTACAAAAAGCTTTGGGGACAAGACTAGACATGAGTACCGCTTATCACCCACAAACCGACGGTCAGAGCGAGAGAACTATACAAACCCTGGAAGACATGCTGAGAGCTTGCGTAATCGATTTTGGCAAGGCATGGGACACACATCTACCCTTGGTCGAGTTCTCGTACAACAATAGCTACCACACCAGTATCAAAGCTGCCCCGTTCGAAGCCCTCTATGGCCGCAAATGCAGGTCACCTTTGTGCTGGGCCGAAGTGGGGGACACACAACTAGCAAAAGGGCAAGAAACTGACAACACGCTCACTGGGCCAGAAATCATAAGGGAGACTACGGAGAAGATTGTTCAAATCCGAGAATGTCTAAAAGCATCAAGGGATAGACAAAAGAGTTACGCAGATAAGAGACGAAAACCCTTGGAATTCCAAGTTGGAGACCATGTCCTACTCAAAGTCTCGCCTTGGAAAGGTTTAATACGCTTCGGAAAACGTGGAAAACTGAACCCTAGATACATCGGACCATTCGAGATCCTTGCCAGGATCGGTACAGTGGCTTACAAACTTAGGCTACCTCAGGAGCTCCACAACGTACACCCTACCTTTCACGTATCGAATCTAAAGAAGTGCTTATCCGACGAGACCCTTCTCGTCCCTCTAGACGAAATTGCAATAAATGAAAACCTCCAATTTGTGGAGGAACCAGTAGAGATCATGGATCGGGAAATCAAAAGGACTAAACAAAGCCGCATACCCATTGTAAAGGTCCGCTGGAATGCCAAGCGAGGACCTGAATACACCTGGGAACGCGAAGATCAGATGAAACAAAAGTACACGCATCTTTTTCCCAAAACTGTAAACTCTATCTTAGATTAAATTTCGGGACGAAATTCCCTTAACAGGGGGATGATGTGACAACCCTATATTTTCCAAAAGCATTGTAACACTCGAAAGCCAAATACATCGGAATTAACCTCAAAAATAATGTGTTCAAGTATCTAAGTTGGGATGCCTCAAATATTTGATATCATGCCAAGGTTTCCAAAAACATAAAGAACGCTCAAAACGGGGTTATATTGAAGAAAGTATAACCACTCGTATATTTACGACACGACGTTAAAACATTATTTGACGTAAAAAGTAAAATCTCAATAAAATACATTCTTGCCTTAAGTATCTAAATAAAAGTCGTAGATCTCATTGAAAGGTGAGCGTGCATAAAAAGATCGCCCAAATTGGACCTCGTATGAAGAAGTTATGAATTTTCAAAGTTTCGTAACAGTAGTAGAGGGCTAAAAACTCGGATTGAAGATCGAGTGTTATTTAGCTATCGCCACCTAAATGGAAGTTGAAGATCTCCTCAGTGGTAATAAAACGATAAAAAGACAAACGAAAACCGACGTCGAATAAAGAACCTATGAATTTTTAACGAACTTTAGGAGGCCCGGCCTATTAAAAATATATCATTAAAAATAAAGTCAAAACTAGCCGACGGAGTCTAAGTGAAAGTTGTAGAGCATAATCTCACCTACGCGTGGATATAAAGAACACGAAAAACGAAGCTCGTACGTGAAAGTTACGGAATTTAGAAGAGGACAGGCCGGATTACGCCCCGCGTTCTCTGGGAGTACGCCCCGCGTACTAGACCCAGATTCGAGTCCCATCGGCCCGCCCCCTCTACGCTTAGCTAGCCAGGAGTCGTAAGCCATGACGCCATATTACGCCCAGCGTAACGAGGTACGCGCCGCGTACGTGAGTACGCCCCGCGTACTCCAAAATTACGCCCCGCGTACTCACTCTTCCAGCACTATAAATAGATGGCATGAGCTTCGAGTTTTGGCACACCTTCACAATTCCTCAGCCATTCTCCCAGCTCCAGAGACCATTTCCTTACCTTGGTTTCCGCACTCGAGCCCCCGACGAAGAATCTACGCTGCAGAGATTCCCGAGAACCCGAAGACGCAACTTTCCGCGGTCAAAACTCTGCTCAACTCTAGCCTCTCTCTTCAAACTTAACGAGTGAGTTCATACCCCTACTTTTCAATTCTTTTCACGCTTTAGGGGGGGAATACAAGTACATTACAAGTCAAAGTATCATTTCATAAACATAATTATAATATCGTTCTTATAGGGTTTTGATACAAAAATAACGTTATGTTTAAAGGGCTAATATATCACCAAGTTGTTCTTACTAAATGGAAACATACTTTTGAGAAACTATAATGAGTGTAGTATTCAAGTGATTCATACATTTTACATATACATCTCGACAAATGAAATGCTTTCAAAAGAAGTAAAGTCTTTATTATCGTAAATCTGTTTATACCAAGTAATGTGAGACATTTAAACTTCAATGTACTCGTATGTATGCATTTCAAGTCCTGTATTATATACCATAATCTCTTGGAGAGAGAGCGTGATACTTGTGTATAGATCTATACGGGATTGACAACCCCGCACCTAAACTATTAGCTATAGTTAGACCGGCAGGTCTGGGGTGACAAATGTCATAACACTACAACACCTGAAGAATGTTGTTACAGGCCGTCAGTGTCAATAGTATGGTTATAAAACTCACATAAAGTATAAAAACAAGTTTGATTTACGAGATTCATATATGCATTTCAGTTTTCCATTTTATTGTTAACACAAATTTTATCACTATTATTCAAGTATGGAAAACACTAACGCACTCCAACACGGGAAACTTTTCAAATCATTTATAGAAAATATTGGATTTTCTGAAAACCTCGTTCATCGATTTACTATCAAAAAGGACATACTTTTCAATGTAAAACACTTATGAACTCACCAACTTAATTGTTGACACTTTTTCGAAACCACTTGTATTTCTCAGGGAATCAGTAATACAGGTAACCACCAGCTTTTGGAGAAGGAAACACTAAGGATGTTTTATTATTGAACATTTATCATCTTATTGTAATATTCTTTTGCTAATATGTATAACGCAACAACATACGTTTTCATTATATATGTGATGGTTGTGTTACTTTCTTTACAATATTCAATGGTTGTGATACTACGTGAAGTCATCCACCCCCGAATGTTTCCGCCATTCTGGTTTGGGGGTGTGACATAGCCTGTGGCTATTCCATTTCTAAGTCGGGAGTCGATCTTGTCTTCGGTATTGGTGTTACGCATTGGAGATAGTTGGAGCTTATGTTTCGGATATCAGTGGATAGTCCCCGTTCGGCACGGTCATTCAGTTCGGGACCGGAGTTGAATCGACCTAGGTTGGTGGTAGAGTGGTTCTGTCCTATTGGAAGTCAGACCTAGTGTAGAGATCGGTACCATGTGGATCGGCAGGTCATTCTTATAGTGCCTAAGAGCTGAGTATTGAGGTTCATTCTTAGACGACTTCTGACAGTGGTACCCGTAATTGGTCTTCGGTGTGAGGACCCCTCCACTCATTTTGGGTTATGGGTCAGTATCGGCTGGTTTGTCAGACATAAGTGTTCAACAGCTGATTATGCAGAGGCGAATCTTTATGAGGGCCACGGAGGGCTGTGCCCCCCCCCCCCTGATTTTTTTTTACAATTATCCCCTCTACTTTAAATTTATATATATTAGGCCCAAAATATAAAATTTTGGTTGTGGCCCCCCCTGCTCATTGACTTTTATACATATTATATTTCCCCCCCCCCCCAAATCAATAGTTGAAGCTCCGTCCCTGTGATTATGGCAAGTAACTCATTTTCACCTACCGCCTTAAGATAGTCCAGGTAGGAAGTGTGATCATGCAGAGAGCGATGGGGAGCACTGAGATAGTGCTCAAGATGACAAAGCAAATTTAGCACGTCAGACAGGGGTTATTGATGACCCAGGGTTGTTAGAAGAGTTACGTCAACCGGCGCCATTCAAAGCTAGAGTTTCAGGTCGGAGATTTTGTCCTCCTGAAGGTATCCCTATGGAAAGAGGTGATCTGATTCAGGAAGCGGAGAAAGCTGGGTCTTAGATATATCGGTCCTTTCAAAGTGACCGCTCGAGTGAAGGTAGCATATCGGTTAGAGTTGCCTGCAGAGTTGAGCCAGATTCATAACACCTTTCATGTGTCCCAGTTGAGGAAGTGTGTAGCAGATGAGACAGCAATGGTACTTTTAGAGGACATTCAGGTTGATGATCGCCTGAACTATATTGAGAGGCCGATAGCGATTTTGGATAAGAAGGTGAAGGTCCTGAAAAATAAATAGGTGCCCTTAGTTCAGGAGCATTAGGAGCATTAGAAGGGATCCGAGTGGACTTGGGAGTCAGATTCTGAGATGCGAGAGCAATACCCCGAGTTGTTTCCGGAGGATGACTGCGAGGGCGAAGTCTGATTCTAGTGGGGGAGAATTGTGTCACACCCCAAAACCACGAACGGCGGAAACGTTCAGGGGTGGAGGACGTCATGTACAGTATCACAACAGTGTAATATAATAAACAAGCAACAACATCATCCATTGCATTATAAGTAAAGTTTAATACATGTGTGTTCTTTCATTGAAATAAGACGCCAAAAATATACAATCAAAATAAAAGACGAGACTTGTCTGCTCCGTCTTCTCAAAACCTGGCCATCGTACATGTCTACTGTTGACCTGAGAATACAAGTTATTTTGAAAGAGAGTATCAGCTTTAAAGCTGGTGAATTCATAAGTAATTAAGTGTTATTGTCTTGCTTATGAAAATCTGTTATGAAGGCCATGTAAACCTTTAAATGAAAATGTTGATGTATGTATGAAAACCCTAGAAAATCTCTTATTTTCTATCAGTTTGAGATGTAGTCTTCTACCAAGACCCGAATGTTTTGTTTATGACAATGTAGTCTTCTACCAAGACACGAATGTTTTGTTTATGACAATGTAGTCTTCTACCAAGACCCGAATGTTTTGTTATGACTATGTAGTCTTCTACCAAGACCCGAATGTTTTGTTTATGACAATGTAGTCTTCTACCAAGACCCGAATGTTTTGTTTATGACAATGTAGTCTTCTACCCAGACCCGAATGTTTTGTTATGACTATGTAGTCTTCTACCAAGACCCGAATGTTTTGTTATGCTTATGTAGTCTTCTACCAAGACCCGAATGTTTTGTTTATGACAATGTAGTCTTCTACCAAGACCCGAATGTTTTGTTATGACTATGTAGTCTTCTACCAAGACCCGAATGTTTTGTTATGACTATGTAGTCTTCTACCAAGACCCGAATGTTTTGTTATGACTATGTAGTCTTCTACCAAGACCCGAATGTTTTGTTATGACTATGTAGTCTTCTACCAAGACCCGAATGTTTTGTTATGACTATGTAGTCTTCTACCAAGACCCGAATGTTTTGTTTATGACAATGTAGTCTTCTACCAAGACCCGAATGTTTTGTTAGTAAAATGATAGTTTTTCCTTTCTATTGACTAGTACTAAAAGTGCTTAGTCTAACTCATCGTTTATGTGAATATATCACAAAATAATGTAAACAGGAAAAAGAATAATCATGTAAGTGTTATCCCTGGGTGACCAGGATTTACACGACATCGCCGAAGTGAAAGATAGACCCTATGGACATCCGAAGAGTGTCCCCTCATCCTCTGTAGCGGCAGCAGGGTGGAGGGAGGGTTAGTCCCGATATCGATCTCTTAATACAGATCATTAACCTAATGATCCTCCGAAGATTCACATCTCATCCACTGTTGCAACAGTTGGACAGAGGGATGGTTAGTCCCGTCACTGACTACTAAATAAGTAACAACCTTAGACATCCGTAGACGTTCATCGACCACTGGTGCTAATCAGTGGGGTTCGGAATGGTAAGTCCCGCCGAAATATCCCATTGAACCCGGATAGGAAAGATAATTTACACAGTAAGTACTAATAAATCATCCTTGTAGTTCTAAGTACAAGTATCCAGGTAAGTAAATACAGGATAATGTACCTAAGTAGAAGTGTTCCTGTATGGTATTCATGTAAGTGTGTTCATGTAACAGCTAAGTATATGTAAACATATTCATGTATCATGTATTCCTAAGTACGTGTACTCATGTATCATGTAAGGTACTGTATAGACTCATGAATGAACTGACTCTTGTGTGATTCCTTGTAATAGGAATAATGTTCTGTGTTCTTCTAACTATCCCTATGATAATTAACTGGAAAGTAAGTGGTTGTTCAAGTAGATTTATGCACCCTCGATACACCAGGGTGTGGGAAATTGAACGAAGGATGAAAACTATAATCTCTAACATATAAATGAACATATGTGCATAAGTATAGTTTGATTCAAGAAGGTAAAATAATGGTTTTGCAAAATATCTAGGAGTTTTGAACAATACTTAAGAATGACTTGATGTCATTTTAATAAACATTTCAAAACTAATACTTTTGTTATCAATGTATTTTAAGATAGAAAACCACTTCATGTGTCACCTTTTGAAATATGTGAAATCTAATTAGTGAAAACATAGTTATAAAATACATAAGATTGATTTAATAACATATTGTTTTCTACTTGTATTCCCCCCCCCCCCCCCCATTAAAGCATTTAAAATCATTTAAAACATTGATTAGGGGTATGAACTCACCTGTAGTTGGTGATTGGGATGAACTGAACGGTATAAGATTGCTAGGTGTCAAGCGAGGACTTGTACATACACTACGATCCTAATGAACATATAATCACACATATATGCACTCAATTAGTCTCAAATCACTAATTGATAATGTTAAGACATCCTAGACATAATAAACACTTTATATAAGTGTTTTAAGCCCTAAGGATTGCATCTAAGCTATTGTGGGACAAGTCACTTGTGTTTAGGGTTCCAAAGGACCCCATATATGAGTTTACTCCTCATATACTAGCACACATGGAGTTTACGGTTGTAAACTCTTGAGTTTACGGCCGTAAACTCCCAATCATGGGTGTATTGTGTGTTTTGAAGTTCCAAATGATTCCTAGAATTATTCCAACTTGGTGGCTAAATTCTTGGAAGGGTTTAAGGTCTAGAAACACTCTAATTAGGAGTTTACGGCCCCACGGCCATTTCCCTTGGATTTTACGGTTGTAAACTCCCTTGGGGTGTTGTTTTTGTTGTTTTCAAGCCTCATTCATAAGTGGGATAATTTCTAGGCATGTGTTTAAAGCTAATGAGGACCCTAGGCACAATTTGGTGCCATTGCTTGGTGTTTACGGCCTAGGAGCATTACCAAGGCCGTAAACTCACTTCAAGAGGTGATTTTGATGTGGTTTTGTCCTTCAATTAAGTGGGAAACAATTCCATGTAAAGGTCTAGGGCTTTAGGTGTCTTAAAAGCACCCTTTGGTCCATTTCTATGGAGTTTACGGCCTAAGATACACTTGGGACGTGAACTCCCATGTGTTTGTGTTCTTTGATTGTTTTCTTGTCCTTAATACACCTACAATTGAGTATAAGGCAGTAGCATAACACAAGGAACAATCTAAGCTCGGTTTCGGGAGTTTACCGCCCAAGAACACCTTGGGGAGTAAACTCCTAAATCTAGTGATTTAGCCTTCTAAATCATGTTATTAACACATATAAAGATTTCTAACACTACTAGAAAGAGGTACTCACGATTTGGGATAAAAACCCGAAGATCCGTGAGAGAGAAAATGGCTTTTCTCTAGTTAGAAATGTGAATAATGAATGAATTTGGTTCAGAATTCTATTTATAGTCCTGAGATATTTTTGGCAGAAAATATTTTTATTCCTGTAATGATCTCTAATATAATAGAGTGTTGGAATAACAGTGTTGCACAAAACCCTAGTGCACCCACTCTCCTGATATTTCCTGAAGTGTAAACCCTGAATTACTCAAACTTACGCGAAAAGTTTGAAAATTAACTGTGACTGCTATAACTTCTATTGAAGTGATATAGTTTGTACAGAATGGAAATTTCGGGTTGTCATAAATTGTAACATCCTGAATCCCAGGTATGACATTTAAATTATTTTATTCATTTTGAGAGGGTAACTCGACTATTTGGAAGCACCAACTCACCAAGTAGAGAATATTATGGCCGCGGGATTTTATGAGCCTACTCGACGAGTCGGAGGACCCCGACTCGACGAGTAGGAGCTGAGTGAGGAAACCCTAAGTTTTCGGGTTTATGTTCTATTTAAAGGACCTTAAGCCCTCATTTCCGCCACCCTTGTCACCCTACTACACTGTGTGAAACCCTAGTCGAGCTATAACCTTGTGTGTGAGAAAGATAAGCTAATATTGTGAGTTTTAGTGAATTCTTGGAGGAAAGTTGAAGAGCAAAATACTTTGGACGAGAAGGAGCTTTTGGATCTAGTGTTCATTCATTCCTAGCTTCTGTTTCAAGGTAAAAAGTCACCATCTTGCTCATCGTTTTGGTTAGATCTCATTTTTAGAGAATTTAAAGCCTTTTTCCCATCCTTCTTGGAGTTCTAGAATGTTATGAGCTTGTCATGGAGTTGAGACTCCAGATCTGGACATATTAAGGTCCCATAAGCCCAAAGATCCAAGCTTTATCCAGCTTTGGGAAAGTCTCCATGCATGAAACTCTTTATGGAGCTTGTTTTGGCATTTTGATCCCTAGATGCCATGCATGATCGTAAAGCTTGCAATTTTACGTGATAAATGAGCCTTAGAAGGTTAGATCCAGAGTATGAGAAATCATTTCTGCCTAAAAATGTATGAATGAGAAAATAGACTGAAGGGACTCGACGAGTCGGTTAGGATTTTCCCTGATGAGTTTGGACACGTTGTAACTTGACGAGTTGATGAGTCAACTCGGCGAGTTGAGTTGGACTTTCACGATATTCTGAGGAAAACGAAGGAACTCGACGAGTTGCATAGATGCACTCGATGAGTTGGGTCAACATGGATTGTTGACTCGAGTGTTGAGTTCTGTTGACTTTTAGGGTTTTGTCAAGACATGGATTATGGAGACCATGGAGGGGTAAAATGGTCTTTTACCCATTCCAAGAGTTAGAGAGGGAGGTTAACTGAATTTATTTATATTTGTGGTAATAAGTGTTTATTAGAGATGATTATGACATGTAGGCGGGGATTAGACCGTTCGAGGGGTACGAGGTTTATTTGCTTGCTTACAAGGTGAGTCTTCTCACTATACTTACTATGAGTGGTAAATTTGTGTGAACGGAGGGTCTTGTATGCTTATATTGAGTATTGTAATATCCTACATTATGTCTTTGTGATTTATGTTGTGTATTATGCTGAGATTTTTTGAGTTAGGACTGGAGGGTCCAACCCGAGTTGTGGGACCAGATGGTCTCCACTGAGACACATTGACCGAAGGGTCTTCATTGAGATATAGCCATGAGAGGATAATGTGATGTGTGTAGTATTTTGGGGAACTCACTAAGCTTTGTGCTTACCGTGTTATGTGATATGTGTTTCAGGTACTTCTCAGGATCACGAGAAGGCGTCGGCTTGATTGTACACACGAGATGGAGTTTATCTTTTGGGGATCCTGGATTTTAATCAAATAATTTATGAATTTGTGTTTTTGACAATTTGATATTGTGGTTTGAATTGAAATATTGAGAATTATGTGGTTTTGAAAATGAAAATTTTGTTTGAAAATTTACGGTGTTACAGACGATTTTTCTTCCAACTTCAAACGTGCATAACTTCTTCATTTCTTACCCGTTTTCAGTGACCTTTATATCAACGTGAAGGTATTAACAATATCTACACTTCTATATAATTACTTTTGGCTTAATATGTAACTTAAGCCATTAATCCATGTAAAAATCTTAAAATACCAAATTTGTCCCATTTTCAAATGCATATTCAACAATGCATATATTCTTCATTTTATCTTCGTTTTCCACAAATCTTATATCCACAAGAAGGTGGGGATGAGTTATATAACTCCATTAAGTCACTTCTAACTGACTTATTATGGGTCTCAATCTATTAATTCACAAACTTGGCCCAAAAAGCATAAAACTTCTAATTTTACCCTTTTAGCCAAAAATACATCTTCTCATGTATTTATTCTATTGAATTCACTTAGCTAATCTCATCTAAGTGACTTAAACTTATCTTGGAATATTCATGAAGTCAAAACTTCATAAACTTACTAAATTTCTCTAAATGACCATTTTGCACTTTAGATCAATATTTGACTAGAAGTCAAAACTAAATAGATTTCAGGTTCTTACTGTAACATCCATAAAATTCGAGCCAATTTAAAACTTTTTAAAACATTTAAAAGCCATTAATTATTACCAATTTGTTTTCAAAACAATTCTATATAAGAGTATCCCAGAAATATAGTCATAAAAGGTGAGGAGTTGTACGATCACGCCTTTGCCTTCCTATAATCATCTGATGTACTTGAAACAATAAACTGAAACAGTAAGCCCGAGGCTTAGCGAGTTCCCCCAAAATACTGATACACATACAATCCGCATAACCATGTCAACAATATCATAACATAACAAACTAAACAGCATGCAATGGGTCCACAACTTTACAAACTGGATTACCCTTAGGCCCACAGTGTGAGTCTGGATTGCCTTCCGGGCCCCCAACTCACATCTGGATTGCCATCGATCCCACAGTACGAGTCTCCCTTAGCTTGTAACTGGAATGCTCCCGGGTTTGTTGGTTACCGCACTGAGCAGTATCACCTAAACTCATCCCACATAACATATCAACATATAACATAACCACTGAGCATGCAGATAATCATATAACAATACAGGTAGTCCTACAGATCTACCTAACTGGCATAACCACTAGCATGCAACACTAACTTTATACTCAACATACTAACACTGCTAGGATAAGATATCCAATGGGCCGACCTTGGTGCCTTAGACCCCATAGTATAGTGAGGTAACTCACCTGGCACTATTGAAGTCCTATGGATGAAACTCCAGCTGCTGGTTGACAGATTCCCGAACTACCAACATTAAACAATACCCAATTAATAATTGGGTTCCAAGCCCAAGGTCCAACTCACACTCAAAAAGCCCAATAGTCAAGTAATGGGCCAAAGCCCAACATATGGCCCAATTTTCCAAATTGGGCACAGACCTCTACATGGTCATTCCTTAAGGCCCATCTATTAATTCTAGTCCAAACTATTAGTATACCAATGGCCCAATATCTCATAATTATAAAGGCCCAGTTATGGCCCATCTATGGCCCAATTTTCCAAATTAGGCCCTAGTCCTCACATGAGCCTTATCCTAAAGCTCATCTAATTATTTTGGTCCATTAACTTGTTCTTGGATAGCCCATCAATAGTCCAATCGCTAAAGCCCAATAGGAAGGCCAACTCAAAGCCCATGTGAAATTAGGGTTTTCACATGAAATGACGATCAGGGTTAAGTATTCCTACTTAACCCACTAAGGACTTAATCCACCAAGGATTTAATCTATTAAGTCCAATATTGATTTAGGTTAATTTGCAATTGATCATTAATCAATATTTTAAGTTTACTAACAAATTTTGTGCGTGTCCCGATTAATTCCCAAAATTAGGGTTTTAAGCCATTAGGGTTTTCCAACCCCTAATTAGGGTTTTCTACCCAATACTAGCCCATTAGTCAAATGGTTGGGCATTTAGGTCACTTTGGGCCTCATTGGGCCCATTAGGGTTTTATTAGGTGAATTAGGGTTTCCTTGGGCCCATTAGGGCTTCATTGGGCCTACTTTGACCAAGCATCCCCCAAACAAGTCAAACACAACAAGGCAAGCACAACGCCACCCAACACGACGACCAGTGGTGGTTTAGACTTTTATTTTTCATTATTCCGATATGGATTACAATACAATTACAATAATATCTAAATAACACACACACTCATAAAATAATACACACACAACCACCCTTATGGTGGTTGATGGTGGTTCATGGTGGCAGCCACCACCTCACCGTGGTGGTGGTGGTTCTTAATTTTCCGGCCAATCTACCCTATACACACAAACACACCAAAGAAAACAAAAACACCCATCCATACATGCTTCTGATCTGCAAGATGTACCCCAACCACCCTCCCGGTGCCCCCCGACGACGACAACAAACGTCTTGGGACGACAGCTACCACCTCACGGTGGTAGCGGTGATCTCCTTTGGGTTCTCAGTAAAGCAGCAACACCTCCAATGAGACCTTTCTCGGAATCTGGACACAATCACCACTTGGTGGTGCGTGACGACGATAGTGGCATCCCTAGCGGCCACAACGGTGGCTAAAGGCGACGGTTAAGGTCATCAGAACCACAACAGTGAAAGGAAGAGGAAGAGTCACCTTCTCCGATGGAATAAAGGCCATATAACCTTCTTATCAACTAGCTCCGATTCACGGCTTCTCCTCTCGTCTGTAATGACAACAACGCCAACAACAAGGTGGCAGGATTCGGCAGCGGCGGTTGCTAATGGAAGCTCAGCGGCGGCTGAAGAGATTTCACAGCCTCAGGTTGACGTTCCTCGCTCCAACTTGGTCGCCAATGAATCTCTCGGTCAAAAGGATGAGACACGATGGTTGGGTTCGGTGGTTAGAGATGCTAGCAACGGTGGTGGCGGCTGGAAGTTAGGGGCGGCGGTTGGAGGGAGGTAGGGGGTGACGGCTGTATCACAACCGGTTTTAGGGTTAGGGTTTGAGAGGGTAAGGAGGTTATATACCCAGCTCCATGCAAACATACAGAAAAAATGACAGATCTGTTCCCTCCCATTCTAATCTCTTCAAATAAAGTCCAACAATTACCATTTAGACCATGCCTCCTTAAAATCCTTTCAACCTTGACCTAATATTTTACCAAATGGCCCCTCCATGACAATTTCTTTTCAGCTTAGGTCCAGAACTTACTCTTTAGTCCATGCTTCCATAAATCATTAAATATTAAATCCAAATAATACCAAACACCCCTTTCCTTATGAAAATCTTTACAAATTGACTCCTAAGGTTACACCCCTTGGAGATTCAATTCTTGTCATTTGGTTTCCCAAAACCAACTCCCAACTGATTGTTATCTGATTTTAGACAATAATAATGTAAAATAATGATAAAATTGCTTCCCGGGTTCCGGGTTTATTATTTCATCGTTATATTTTAAACGGGATGTTACACTTACATTAACTATGGTAAAAGGATTAAGGAGAAAATTCAATCTACATGGAGAAATCAAGTTTTGTTCATTTGGGTTCGAAGGGCCCTAGTTTTAGGGGCTATCTTTTACAAAGGAACGATAATTAAAAATGCATGACCATGAAGTGGATGATAGATATGAAGCTTAAAACGAAATCAGAATTATAGATAGCGAGATTGATCTGGAAGACAATGAAATTAGAAATAAGGAGGATAAAGGTAACCATTACGTAAACCCTCCCTCGGTAGAGTCTCCGGTTGTCAATGATCCAAGAATTCCTTTATTTAATTGTCTCTGGTCCTAATGTATTTTTGTAATCGCAAATGTCACATATCAAAGGTTTTATCCCCCTCCCCTGGATAAAAGGATTCCAACGATAAATTTAATAACTGATGATGCTAATCCTCATATACATGAGTTGGTCGAGTCAAATCCATATTTAGATCTAGATAGTAATGTAGATGCACATGACCTTGGGCCTTCTACATATCCATCTCTTAAACCCAATTTAAGGTTAAATAACATTGTGTCGACACCTATTACACATGTGATAAATTTTACACACATAAATGACACACTCAACTCTTTTATATATATATATATATATATATATATATATATATATATATATATATATATATATATATATATATATATCTTTCTCTCTCTAGCTATTGTATTCTCTTATTTGTTTTGTCCCTAAAACAAAACAATAAATAAATAAATTAAAATCTCCAAAACCATCTACGATTCATTCATTCTCTCAAAATAAAGGACCATATATAGGCTTTTTAGTATGGTAACTCATCATATATGAAAATCCTTTACAAGGTCATATATAACATAACTAGTGGGTTAACTTCAACTCATGTGATTGAAGAAAACCTTAGAAAACTCTGGAAGTTGTAGATACCATTTACATTGGTGAAAAGCTTGGTTTTGAGTTCAACGGTTTTCATGGTCAAATCAGATCGATGAACGAATGTGATGGTGAAGATTATACCTTATGATGAATTTCTTTTCTTTGAATATTAGGGGATTAAGTAGAAACCACAAATTAGAGTGGGTGAGAAAACTAAAAATCTCACATAATTTGAAGTTTATGTCTATCCAAACCCAATTCGATGACTCATTAAAAACTAATTTTATAAAATTTTGGACCTTTCCCTTATGGATCTTTCTTATGTAAACATAACTGGTAGATCGGGAGGTCTTATATTGCTTTGGAATTCCTAATATTCAGTTTCAAGCACATGATATCTAACCAAAATTATTTGTCTTTCATTTGGTTATGTACATAGGATCTTGGAAGATGTCATTATCGTAAGTGTATATGCTCCATAAAGGGTGATCTACATTCCATAGAGAAGTCTAGAAACGATAATTGTGTATTTCTTAAGGAGTTAAATGCAGTTAGGTTCAAAAGTGATTATCTTAATTCAACTTTTTTTACGAGGCTAGTTTAGATGCATTTAACTCATTCATTATCACATTGAATATCTTTAAATATCATATGGAGTTCTCCATTACAAATTTGTGAGCTTCGAATATGCCAAACTTAGCAAGCTTGATCAGTTTCATCAATCATTGCCCAAATGCTGCTTTCCATGTAAGTTTTCCTATCACTGTCCTCTCATCCTCCTTAGCTTGAATGTCAATTTTGAACCTTAGGTTTTATAATAGTTGGTTACTAGATGAGAACCTTCATGATGTGGTATTAGTGGATGTCAATTCCATGTTTTCAACTTCTAAAAACGTCGATAAGCTCAAAACATTCCGCCTAAAATATAAAAGAATAAAAACATATTAATGAACAAAAATATAACATTGATAAGTTGGCAATGATAGTTGAATCTATACCACTTTCAAATGTGAAAAAAGACAAATGTATGTGAAAAAAAAAATTTATTGGAGTTAGAGGTTGCTAAAACATCAGATTTAAAATGAAGGCTATGTAGAATAAGCAATATATCGAGATGAAAGTTCTTGTTTTTCAATGATTTAATAAATCAAATCTTTGGAGGCAGGTTAAATGATCTTGTTATAAATGCACTTTGGAGCATTGATCAAAGCTTATCAAAATTAGTTCAAATCTCTCTTTTCTATTTATTGGGACTATCTTGTGGCACCATTCACACAATAAAAATAAAAATTGTTATCTAGAACTATTGAAGTGAAAAAGCCCCGAGCACAAACGATTACATCTTCAAGTTTTAATACATTTTTGGAGCATTTCCTAAGTCAACTTCTTGAGTCTATTCAAAGAATTCGAAATAGCTGGTACCATCAAAAAAGGCCCCTGCAAGAGGCGACTCCCTCCTAACGCCCCGTTTGGTCTACCCAACTGTATAAGGCCAAATAATGAATCAGACCCCACAACTCAACATAGAATGGACGCCTGCACATAAATTTAGTGAAGTGATTCCATTTTCTCTTCACATTTGTACCCTCATATGCGTGAAAGAAAAACATTACGAAGGTGAACACAAATAAATAACCAATTAAACCACTTGTCTTGTGGTGACTTGGTAATACATGTGGAAGATATGATGGATAATCTATTGACCAATGTTCAAATTTTGGCATCACTCAGCCCTTATGACCATGGAAGTTCGCCTGTAGTGACTCCAGGGCATGAGACAAAGCTTCATGTTTGCAGCGGGAGATTAGTCGGTACGCGAAAGCTGGTCCAGAAACTCTCGTTAGAGAAGTTCCTTTTCCAAAAATAAATAAATAACAATTATCCATTTTAATAATCTTTATTGTTCAAAACTCATATTCATATGTAGGAAAAACTTTGAAAACTGGTTACATACGGTCCTATATATAAAGGTGTATTAAATCTTGAAATAATAACATATAGCTGGTGGACCAAAAAAAAAAAAAAACTCGGTCGCACTGAATCGTAACCCTTTCTTGAACCGACTCAGTTCAACTCGGGCCAACTCATCTTAAACTCATTTCATTTTCCCCTTTTTTTCCCCAATCTGTTGCTCAACACACTCCCTTCTCCTCAAGACCGCATAGCATAAGAAACGCCTCTCGATCGGAGAATCAGCATACCCAGCTCAGAAAATAGGGTTCTTGCGTTGATAAATAATGGGGACTTTAGGAAGAGCAATCTACGTCGTCGGATCCTGGATCCGTGTAGCTGGCCAAACAGTTGATCGTGTCGGCTGCAGCCTCCAAGGCAGTCACCTCTTCGAAGAACAAGGTAAACCTCCCCCAACCCAATCCTTATTTCACTCTAATTCCGAAACCCATTTTCCCTAACATCGCTCTTTTTATATTGCTTTCCATGTGTTTGTTGTAATGCCAAAGAGAACACAAACAATTTAGGGCTGAAATTGAAATAACCTCATGCGCATTTTTTTCATCAAATTTAGATTCGTTCTTTTGAGAATCATGTTCGTTCCAAGTTTCAGTGTTTGTTACATGAATTTGATGTATGATTAACATACGCAACAATAGACTGATACGTCGAACAAAGTTCTGACCTTTTTTGTTCTTCGAATTGTGTTTACAACTTATATTGAATCTCTCTTTAGTGTCTAGGCATCGAACACTGATGAATCTGTTTGATAAAGACCCTGCGGTTGACAAAGATGCATTTGTTGCTCCTGGTGCTTCTGTAATCGGAGATGTTCAAGTAGGGCGTGGTTCCTCTATTTGGTATGGATGTGTTCTTAGAGGTAAGCAAAACTTTGACCAAATTTCTTCATATTCAGTTATTCATATTTCATACTTGTTTCAATGCTCTTAAGTCTTGTGATCTGTTGTTTTACATAATGTATGAAGTATCAATTTAAGGTTTTTTTGTGGTGTTTGATTTATCTTTTTTCAAAATTACTAATTTACCCCTCTATTTGTAGGTGATGTGAACAGTATCAGTATTGGATCTGGAACAAACATCCAAGACAATGCTCTTGTTCATGTAGCCAAATCCAACATTAGTGGAAATGTTCTCCCAACAACAATAGGAAACAATGTGACTGTAGGTGCGTATGCAAATAATAGCAACCTACTTTTTTTTAGTCTTTTTTGTAAATTACTAATTTACCCTTTTATTTTGTAGGTCATGGTGCTGTATTACATGGATGCACTGTTGAAGATGAAGCTTTTGTGGGCATGGGTGCCACCTTGCTTGATGGGACCCACGTTGAAAAAAATGCCATGGTTGCAGCTGGAGCTCTTGTTAGGCAAAACACAAGGATCCCATTTGGCGAGGTGTGTGAAAAAAAAATATAAAGTTTTCATTTTTATTATTTTGAATAAATTGATTCTTTTTTATAAAAGGGATTGGAATCTTCCATGCGTTTGGTTGGCAAGAAATGAAATGGAATTCACTAATAATGAGGGTATTTTGGTCTTTTTTAATGAAATTGGAATTCCTTTCACTGAACCCTAGGAATGATGAAATAGGATAATTGCATAGAATAGCAACAGGGAATGTGAAGGAATTGAATTCCATTGTTTTTGGCAACCAAACAAGGAATGGAATGGAATCACAAATTCTGATTCCAACAACAAACCAAACACGCACTAAGGATTCCATTTGGTGAAGTGTGTGAAAAAAATATAAACTTTTCATTTTTATGATTTTGAATAAACTGATTGTTTTTTTTATACAATTAGGGGACGTTTGGTTTGCAGAATGTTTTTGAAAGGAATGAGAATATGGAATGGAATTGGAATCATTCACACATTTGGTTGGCATGAAATGAAATGGAATTCACTAATAATTTTCTAATTTTTATTTTTTTCAATATACTCAATGAGGGTATTTTGGTCTTTTTATGAAAAAGAAGAATGAAATTGAATTCCTTTTCCCCAACCCTAGGAATTCACTAATAATTTTCTATTTTTATTTATTTCAATATACTCAATGAGGGTATTTTGGTCTTTTTATGAAAAAGATGAATGAAATTGAATTCCTTTCACCCAACCCTAGGAATTCACTAATAATTTTCTATTTTTATTTATTTCAAAATATTCAATGAGGGTATTTTGGTCTTTTTATGAAAAAAGAAGAATGAAATTGAATTCCTTTACTAACGCAACCCTAGGAATAATGAAATGGAATTCACTATTAGTTTTCTATTTTAATTTATTTCAATATATTCAATGAGGGTATTTTGGTCTTTTTAATGAAAAAAGAAGAATGAAATTGAATTCCTTTACTAGGAATAATGAAATGGAATTCACTAATAGTTTTCTATTTTAATTTATTCCAATATACATAGTGAGGGTATTTTGGTCTTTTTAATGAAAAAAGAAGAATAAAATTGAATTCTATTTACCCAACCCCAGGAACTCACTATTAATTTTCTATTTTTATTTATTTCAATATAAATAACGAGGGTATTTTGGTCTTTTTTTAATGAAAAAAAAAGGAGAATGAAATAGAATTCCCTTCACCCAACCCTAGGAATAATTGCATAGAATAGCAAAACGGAATTCCCTTCACTCAACCACCAAACAAGGAATGGAATGGAATCACTGATTCCGATTCCGACCACGAACCCCGCCCTAACCTTTTAAATTTTTTCAATGAATGAATGAATAGGTATGGGGAGGAAACCCCGCAAAGTTCATGAGGAAGCTAACAGAAGAAGAAATCGCATTCATATCCCAATCCGCAACAAATTACACCAATTTAGCCATGGTTCATGCTTCTGAAAATGCAAAGGGATTTGAGGAGATTGAATTGGAGAAAAAACTTCGTAAGAAATTCGCACGAAAAGATGAAGAATATGATTCCATGATTGGTGTGGTGCGTGAAACACCCGTGGAGCTTACCTTACCCGATAATATCCTACCACAAAAAGCACAAAAGACTACTACTGCTTCTTAGATATATCTCACTTAGGGTGGAGGGGTATGATGGTAATTTTCTCATTTGATGCAAGTTTTTTCTTTTTCACAAATAATTTTTTGGGGTTTGGGTTGTTGAAAGATCTTTAATCCCGGAGGGTAATGCTTTTTAAGCATGCTTGTTGTCTATTGTCATCATCTTGTTTTTTGATTTTTATAAAGAGAGATTTTGATGTCTTAATGGAACATAAATATGAATCTATATATGTGTTTATGGAGTTTATATTATGAGGTTTGTGGTTTGTTTGTTTTACCAATTTAAATTCAAACACAACAAACACATTTGAATGATTAATTTGTTTATTGAAACTAATTCTATTCTTTTGCTAATTCAATTACTTACTTTATTTATTTCGTTTCTATTAAACAAAATAAAGCCATATTGTTTAAACTTTAAAGCATGATTGGACACGATCATATGGTACAAAAAGCTTTTTATTAGTAGATTGGATTCGGTGGATATAATCATGTGTCTTATCTATGCTACAAAAAATAGAGATATACAACACTATTTTACCACTTTTTTTAAGATATGATGCAAGTTGCAAAGAGAATCCTATAAATATTGGAGGTATGGAGAATTGTGTATTATGTATAATGTTATATGATTTTTAATCTATTCTTAAAATGCTTAAAAAAATATCATATTTATGTAGCAAATGATTTAGACAATAAAACATTAAGTGGAAATAATCAACTAGGGGAAAAAAACAAAGGCCCACAAATGGTGATATTTAGCATAATTGATGTCTATAAAATATTGTTTGAAATCATCTTTAAATGTTAGTTGTTGCATTTATATTTAGAATCAACCAATGAGAAAAATATCTTCAATTTTATGTTGTAAAAATCCAATATTTTAAAATGGCAAAACGACATTCACACATTTAAATGTTTATATCCATAGTACTCATATTGCTTTAACAGATATTCGAGTTCAAACTTGTTCATACTACAGTGTGCAATTTGAGTTTCATCACAAAGAAACAAGGTCGAAACATGTAACTAATCAAGTTTAGGCTTGTAATGAGTTGATTTAAATTTTATCAAGTTTTTTAGAGCTAAATAATATGTAAGTGCTAAAATCTTTAGAGAAAATAGCTCCTAAGATTGAAGAATGTAGGATTGATAAAATATGGTTTCTAATTACTTGACCACTTGAAAAAGATTATGTTAAACCCATAACTTTTGTGTTAAGTCCGAGATTGGCCCAGTTGAGCTCATCTTGTCTTTGCGAAATTGCGATCCAAGTTTTTATGAGTTCGAAGAAGTCATAATAACGAATAAATTATTAATAAAATATAATGTTCTTTAGTTAGACTATAAGTTGGGAGGAAAAAAGATGATAGATTATCATTGCATGCGTGCTCTAAAAATTGTTAAACTCCCGTTTACAATCATATACCCACCTTGTTGTGTAGTTCACTAACCCCTATGGTGGGCATAATTGTGATTCAAATTATATATATATATATATATATATATATATATATATATATATATATATATATATATATATATATATATATATATATATATATATATATATATATATATATATATATATATAAAGAAAGAGAGAGAGAGAGAGAGAGAGAGAGAGAGAGAGAGAGAGAGAGAGAGAGAGAGAGAGAGAGAGAGAGAGAGAGAGAGAGGTTAGGTTGTTCTTATTATCTATTGTTTGCATGTAAGATTGATTCTGGACCAATCATTTTAGTTATTTTAAGAAAGTAATTAATGCATATTACATGTTGAAGATATAATAAGTATTAATTAAATCTTCAATATTTAATATGCAATAATTACTTTTTTAAAATAACTAAAATGAATGGTCCAGAATCAATCATACATGCACACAATAGATACTAAAACATTTGAACCTAACTATATATATATATATATATATATATATATATATATATATATATATATATATATATATATATATATATATATATATATATATATATATATATATATGGGCTTAGGGAATATGTGGCTGTTATGTACCTAATATTAGGTATAGAACCATAAAAAACTACATAGTTTTAACAAAATGCAATCAAATCTCTCTACCATCTTTTTTCTATCTTCTATTAGAGTAGATGATAGGCTTTTTACATATTTTTATGGAGTTTTAAATATTTAATTTTGCACCACAAACCATGTATAATAATACATTATCAACTATCTATAAGTCTTCATATTCAAATTTAATATAGAAAACTATAGTGAAAGAGTGAAATTGTTCATCAAAAACCCAATAAACTTCTTCTCATAACACATCAAGAAGAACCATCCAAGTATACATATGGTAGGTGTCAAAGAAAGTTATGAAGCGTACTAGACGTCTAATATAAACAACACATTTGAAATATATAGATGTTGGGGATAAATTATGAAATCAGAAATAATATAAGCTCAAAAGCATTATG
The DNA here is from genome assembly GCF_002870075.4 of Lactuca sativa. NCBI lineage: Eukaryota > Viridiplantae > Streptophyta > Magnoliopsida > Asterales > Asteraceae > Lactuca > Lactuca sativa. Next base: position 111,439,627 of record NC_056625.2, on the reverse strand, counting down.
AATAAGCTAACAATGAAAAAAAATTGTGTTTTTTTTAACTAAAATGAAGTTAATTTTGATGGTTCTATACCTAATATTACATACATGACAACTACATATTCACTTTTCCCTATATATATATATATATATATATATATATATATATATATATATATATATATATCCTTATTCTAATAAAAGAATAGTTTCATTCTCCTTTTGACACGTGTCATCCTATTAGGCCTCCTAATTAATGAATATTTTATTCTCATTTTGCCATGTGTCATCCTATTATTTCTATTAATTAATGCATGCCACTTGTCAACCTATTAATTATCCATTTCAAATTTTAAATTTCTCCCTCTAATTATATTAAATTAATAACATTAGAATAAAAATAAAAATAAAATTAATACAAATTATAAAGTGATATAATTTTACATATTTATTTAAACTAATGATTAAAATTTATATAACTAAAAAAATCTCTTAATTAATAATTTATTTAAAATAACTTATTAACAATTTTGAGTTTTTACTATAAAAGTTTGATTAATTTTTTTAACCGTAGTTCCTACGGGTTATAAACTAGTATATATATATATATCCTTTCTAATAAATGAAAGTTTTTTTTTGCCACATGTCACATTCTCATTTGGTTTGCCAAATGTCATTTTGTGGTTATTTAATTTTTTTCACATGCCATTTTATGAGTTTTTATATTTTATTAAATTCCACATAATATTTTAATGTAATAATTGCAATAAATATAGTACCTAATAAATATTAATTTCATTAATACACTTACCTTCTAATTTCAAAATTTCCAAAATTAAAGCTCATTAGTTTCTTTTCTTTATATAAATTAATTGTTTAAATTTAAAAGATAAAAAACATTTTCTTTATAATAAATCATTATTTTTCTTATTTTCTTATAAATTCCAAGTTCTTAAATATTTTGACATTTATATTTAACTTTTTTTTAAAATTAATCCATTAATACATGGGTCTCACAACTAGTACTCTAATAAATAAAGATTTGTTTTTGCCACATGTTACATTTTCATTCTTTTTGGTACATGTCATTTTATGGTTATTTTAAATTGATTTTTATTCTACATGTCATTTTATGGTTTTTTCATTTTATTAAATTACCAAATGATATTCAAATATAATAATAAATGCATATCAATTTCATTAATGTACTTTCCTTCTAATTTCAAACTTACTAAATTAAAACATCATTAGTTTCCTTTTTTATTTATCTAAATTATTTGTTTAAATTAATTTTTTTAATAATTCAATATTTTTCTTACTTTTCTTATAAATTCAAACTTCTCAAATATTTAGAATTTCATATTTATTTTTTATTTTAAAAAACTCATGTAATACTTGGGTCTCACACCTACTATACTCTAATAAATAGAGATTTGTTTTTGCCACATGTCACATTCTCAATCATTTTGTCACATGTCATTTTGTGGTTATTTTAAATTAATTTTTATTCTAAATGTCATTTTATGGTTTTTCTATTTTATTAAATTCCAAATGATATTTAAATTTAATAATAAATGCATATCAATTTCATTAATGGACTTTCCTTTTAATTTCAAACTTATTAAATTAAAGCCTCATTAGTTTCCTTTTTTTTGTTGATCTAAATTATTTGTTTAAATTTAAAAAAGAACAAAAATATTTTTTAATAATTCAATATTTTTCTTGTTTTTCTTATAAATTCTAACTTCTCAAATATTTAGAATTTCATAGTACTTTTTCTTTTAATTAAACTCATGTAATACATGGGTCTCACACCTAGTAATTTAAGGCACATGTCAAACTCTCATTGATTTGGCAACATGTCATTTTGTGGTTATTTTCAATTAAATTTTTTCCACATGATATTTTGTGGTTTCTTTTTTTTTTTTTTTTTCATTTTATCAAATTCCACATAATATTTAACTGTAACAATTATAATAAATGTATATCAATTTCATTAATTGACTTTCCGTTTAATTTTAAAATTTGTAAATTAAAACCTCATTAGTTTCTTTTGTTTATTAATCTAAATTAAGTGTTTAAATTTACAAAAAAAAAAACACATTAATTTTAACAATTCAATACTTTTCTAATTTTCTTATAAACTTAATCTTTTAAATGTTAAGAATTTCATATTTTATTTTTCTTTTAAATAAACTCATGTAATACATGAGTCTTACACCTAATACACACACACACAAACACACACACACACACATATATATATATATATATATCCCTATTCTAATAAAAGAATAATTTCATTCTCCTTTTTAATGTGTCACCCTCTTAGACCTCCTAATTAATGCATATTTTATTCTCTTTTTATCATGTGTCACCATATAATGTTTTCTAATTAATGCATGCCGTTTGTCAACCTATTGATTCTGCATTTTAAATTTAAAAATATAAATTTCCCACTCTAATTACATTAAATTAATAACAATAGAATAAAACTTAAAATAAAATTAATAAAAAATATAAAGTGATATAATTTCACATATTTATTTAAATCGATTATTAAAATTTATATAACTAAAAAATTCTATTAATTAATAATTTATTTCAAATAATTGATTAGTAATTTTGAGTTTTTATTATTAAAGTTTAATTAATTTTATAACCGTGGTTCTCACGGGTTATAAACTAGTATATATATATATATATATATATATATATATATATATATATATATATATATATATAATGTGAGATTAATTACATACATATAAACAATTTAACAATAATATCATTTTAAGTTATAAAAATATTTGAGTATCATATATTCATATCGGTTATAATTTTTAACATACATAATAATAATTATTTTACTACTAATTATGATATAAACAATTTCATATATTTTGTAATAGTTAATGAAAATTAATATGGTAATAGTGTTAATCCAAACAATTAATTAGTATATTTACAATTAATACTCTGACTTTTATAAAATATGTCAAATTAATTAGATGGCTATAAATTCAAATTTTGCATAGTAAAAAACATAAACGTATAGAAGCTCACGGTCTAATTATGAAGAACATCTCGATTTTTGTTGTCTTTATGCTTGTTAGCATCCTTGCTATAGGTAAATTTTCTTTTACTCTTTCAAATTTAAAACTTACGCTTCAGAATATATATATATATATATATATATATATATATATATATATATATATATATATATATATATATATATATATATATATATATATATATATATATATATATATATAAACCATCCAGTGTAATTGTATCCATTGTTCACAACTGTCATAAAAAAACCAAATAATACGTTATAACAGTTAAATGTTAACTTATGAAATTGTATGTTTTGTTGGTTCTAAAATAACATACGTAAAATAAAGATTTAATCATTATTATACCCTGATTTATTTTTTTAAGGATTTATTTAAATATGAGTTAATGTCATCGTTGCCCAACTATCTATCAACTTTTATTTTAAATTGTCATGCATATATTTTTTTAGTAACCATAGTCCTTAAACTTTGAATTGATCTGCTAAAAAATTGATTAATGTAATATTTGTTCGGTTTTACTGGTAAAAAAAATACTTAACTTTATTATTTTTTATGCTTTTTAAGTTAGTCATGACCATCAATGTGCCTTAATTTTAAGTCCAATGACATTATAGCTCATTAATGTTTGTTTTATGGTCCAATTAGATCCTTATGCTACGACATATTATATTAAATGACGATAATCGTTTTTGTGTGTAGGTAGCATTAGTATGACTGAAGGGATAATAGATGATCCGACACATTGCTGCACCCCCGAGTCGGCTGATTGGTTGCCGTTTTGTTGCTGTCTTACTGGAAAACCGATTACAGTAGAAAACTGTGGTAGTAAAAGTAATTGCTATGTTACCTTTCAAGAATGTTTAGAAAATTGTTCTATTCATATGTGTGATGTACCAAATTTGAAGTTTCAAACAATGAAGACAACTAAGTAAAATAGTTGTTGTTTTCTCTACGTATTAAAACTAAAAAGTCTCATATCCTATTACATAGAATCTAATTCATAAAAAACGAAAATTATATAAAGGAACAAAACTTATTTTAGCGGGTAAAAAAACAAATTTGCAATTCGTACATGTGATTACAAATCTCATAAAAGTTTGTAATGTTTAAATAAATAGAAGACAAATTTTCATAACTAGTGGATATGGTGGATATGGTTTGTAAAATATTATATTTTAAGGACTTCTATAAAAAAAGGTAATGCAGTTAGTCCCTATGGTTTTGAAAATTGTTGGTCCCTATCATTCTAGCGTTAACTTTAACTTTTGTATAATAAGATTTTTTTTCCTAAATAACCAAAATACACTTGGACCAAATCTGAAAACTATATATACCTTATGGATCAATTTTAGAAACTTGAATATATATATATATATATATATATATATATATATATATATATATATATATATATATATATATATATATATATATATATATATATATATATATATATATATATATATATATATATATATATATATATATATATATATATATATATATATATATATATATATACTGGTGGTGTACCCGTACGATGCGACGACAACGAGTAGCATCTTCCAAAAATTAATTTTCGGGCGACGATTAGTTTCATTTCTGCGTGCTTATTTTGATTAAAAAACAATGTGAATTTATGTTTTTGTTTAAAAATACATGTATATTTCTATTTTTATTATTTACGTAAGTTTTTGTTTTTTCAAGTTAAAAGTAAATTAATTTTCTGTTTTGATTTAAAAAAAGAAATATATTGTTGTTTTGTGTTAAAAAATTTTCTTTTACTGTATTTTCTGTATAATTAGTAGTACATTGCTTTTTCATTTTAAAATTTAAATAAATTGTTTTTTAAGTTGAAATTAAAATGCATAATTTCGTTAAACATTGAAATATCATATTTGTCAGACCTAACATTTAAATATCATATTTGTTTTTCTTACTATTTTAATATATATATATATATATATATATATATATATATATATATATATATCCAAATCTATTTTTTTGATAATTTTTATTTGTTTATAATTCTTTTTTATATTCTTAAATTATTATAATGGAGAAACATCTTAAAAAGTAACAATATTACCCCTTGATTTTGACCACTTGATTTCTACAATTAATTCAGTATTTGCAATTGACCATTTCGATTCTTGATTTTAAGAAGCTAATAGTTTTTATTTTTTAACCTACTAGTCTTGTTATTGTAACACTATTTGCAATTGACCATTTCGATTCTTAATTTTAAGAAGCTAATAGTTTTAATAGAATCTAGATGGAGATAGACCGGTGTGTGTAAAGCAAACATGCTTGACTGCTTGTACCATTCACGCTTTCCGGCAAACGAAGGGGTGGAGTTATCCATGGTTTAAATCAATTTAATAAAATTAATGAGCAATTTCATATTCAATTATGAAAAATAATAAATTTAAAACTTGTATATAAATTTAAAATCAAATAAGTGACATGGTTTATACAGTGGCGAATCTAGAACCCAAAACCACGTGGTTCCTTATGTAAGTGAAACCGAAAAAATAAGAGAGTAAATAATACTAGTGTCAGGCTAGTGCCTGGAGGAGGGGCGGTGTTGGGCCGGTAGCGATGGTCGGACGGCGAACGACAGATGGGTGGAAGCAATCATCAGGACGACATCGTATGATGCTTCAAGGATGTTGATCAATATTGCCCCAACCTAAGCGACGTTTCATATTTCAAGCATTTTTTTTGCTATTTTATCCTTTTTTTTTTTTTAATTTTAAATGGACTGGACTTTTGTCTAATTATTACATTGTAAGTGGATTGAAGCATTGAACTATTTTAAGTAGATTGAAATATAAAATATAGGATTTATACACTTTGATCTATTTTTCTTTTTAGTGAATTTTATAAGGTATGTCCTTGAAAATTTATTAGGTAATTTATACTATTTTTTTTTTTAAAAATAGATGGGTCCTAGAACCCACCTTCACAAAGCATAGATACGCCTCTACATGGTTATAAAATAAGGATTGTACCTTGGTCGATTGATATAATGAAAGTAAAAAAACATAATAACATGTAACTTTATAAACACTTAAACTGGCTTCTAATGTTCAAATTATAAAACCTTTAAATATTTTTTGAAAAATTAGTAATTATCAAAATACCAAAAGGTCATATAAGTAAATTGTTGCCAAAATAATGATAAAGCATATCGATGTGTACACATCGAATTATTTATGTTTTATATTTTGGTATATTTTAATTTATTGAATTCTTGAATGTTATGATAAACTCGTGATAATAACTTTTAACGTATAATATATAAAAGAAAACAGAGAAATATATATTACATATAATAAATTTGTTTTATCATTTTAATAAATTCCATATGAAAATTATATGATTTTTGTTAAAAATAATAGAAACAAAATAATTATTGGACTTTATAATTAATTAATAGGTAATATAGTTAACGCATCAATATATATTACATGTAATAAATTTGTTTTATCATTTTAATAAATTCCATATGAAAATTATATGATTTATGTTAAAAATAATAGAAACAAAATAATTATTGGACTTTATAATTAATTAATAAGTAATATAGTTAACGCTTCAATTTTAAATAAAGCACTTATGTTTGGATCATATAAGTACATAGCTTGTTATTTTAGTCTAAATTGATTTATATCCAATATGTTAAACTATGAAAATTAAATAAGAATACAAATTTATTCAAAGTTAAATAGCTATTATTAATTGAATTAGTAACAATAAATATAAAAAAAATAAAAAAAAATACCTTGTCTTTTCAACGGAAATCATTAGTAATTTGAGTAAATTGCACGAATGGTCCCTATGGTTTAGGGTAATTTATGCGTTTAGTCCCTAACTTATTTTTTTTAACTCAGAAGGCCCCTACTATTTGTTTTTGTTATGCGCTCGGTCCCTGTCTTACCTAAAAAGACTATTTTGCCATTGATTTTTTTTAATTTATATAAATAAACACACATCCAACCCTATCCCATCACCTTACATGTAACGCTCTAAATCAGGTATTACTTGAAAACCCTCGATTATTTCCAATTTTGGCACAAATGGTCCCTTGGAGTACGTCGGGCGTACTTATGGTTACACTTAGCGTAAGGTGCATAAGTGATCGCAGGGGCATCTCGCGTACGCAGGGCGTACGTAAGGGTACGCCGAGCGTATGCAATTAAAGACCAAAACCCTAAATCCGGACTTGAACCCTATTTAAACACATTTTAACCTCTTGGACTAAACCCTATCAACCTCTTTAGCCCCATTTCACCTACTTTCAGCTGAGTTAGTGTGAGAGTGAGAGTTTGAGCTTAAGAAGAAGGTTTTGGTGGCCATTTTGGAGTTCTTTCAAGAAGGAAAGTTGCTAGTCAAGCTTGGGACAATTTGGTGCCTCAATAATTTGCATTGTGGTAATCTTGCAAGGCTTCTGGAGGTAAAAAGCTTGCACATTTCCATCTAAATCCTTAGATCTAGCTAGGGTTTTCTAGTTTTGTCTATTTGGTTGATTTTGGACCTCTTTTGGTGAGTTAAGCAACTCCATGAGATGGGAATGACAGATCGGAGGTCCCTTGGTCATTTAGATGCATAAAAATGGAGTCTTGATGGATGTATTAGTCTCATGCATGGGTTAAAGACCTTTGAAAGGTCTTAATGGAGGTGTTAGAAGTTTATGAGGCATGCAAGGGCATAAAGCTGGCAACTTTATGCCTTAGGACGTTTTAACAAGCCTAGATATGACTTTTGGACGTGAAGGAATCGAGCATTAAACACTTAATGGAGGAAGTGCCTAATCTGGTCGTACATTGGGCGTAGCCCGTTGTACGCAACGTGTAGTCCCCAAACCCTCAGTACGTTGCACGTACCAGGATGGTTCGTCGAGCGTACGCAACACAATTGGGCCTTAATCTGTTTTGGTCCTTTGAGCCTGTGGGCCTCATTTGGTTATAGGGTATGGTTGTATTCTGTGAGTTATGGGCTTTTTCATCTGTTATGGGCCATGGATGCAATGGTTGGGCCTTATTGGGCAACGAGGTCCATTAAGGATATTGGACTTGGACTTTGGGGCCCATTAGCAAGGAAAGGGTATCTGGGCCATGGGGAGGGGTTAGAGGTTGGATTTCCCTTGGTTAACTTAAAGTCCTAACATTGATTATATTACTAATATTATTATTCAACTCAGGAGATTACAGACTGTTAGGAGGGGAATATTTGTATTCAACAGACTGAGGTGAGTCTCCTCACCATACCAATGGGTCTAAGGCACCAAGGCCGACCCATTATGTAATTATGATACATGTGTTAGACATTCTGTGATTCGATATGCTATGTGGTTGTGTTTGCATGTAAAACCTCGGGGGGTTCCCGAGGTACTTAGGTGTAAGACCTTGGAGGGTTTCCTTGGCATCCTAGGTCAATGACCTCGGTGGGGTTCCCAAGGCATTGGGCTAAGACCATGTGGGGGTTCCCATGGCACCCGGAGTAAGACCGTGGAGGGTTTCCAGGGCTTCCTTATGTGATTGGCATGCATGGTTTATGTGCTTTGGATAACTATTTAGCTAGTATGATATACTATATGTGTTTGTGTGTGGGTGTGCTCTGGGGAACTCACTAAGCTTTCAATCTTACCATTTGTGGATTTGTTTCAGGTACATCTGTAACGTCCGTAGATTAGGGCTAGTCAATTTAAGGACAATAAGCGTCAAAAATGACTTTTTTATGGAAGATTATTTTGAAGCAATAATCTTAACTAAGTTGTAATATATGTTACAAGGATTCCGTACATATAAAGAACGCTGAAATCCGAGTTATAACGAAGAAGTTATGACCCGTTGAAGTTTCACAACAGAACCGACACGACGCTGAATGACGTAAAAAGTGAATTTACGTTAGAGCGATATTTAGCCTTAACGATCTAAACGAAAGTCGTATAGTTCATTAAACTGTGATCGTGCATAAAAAGAACGTCCAAATCTGACTTCGTATGAGGAAGTTATGATTTTTCTAAGTTTCGACTTAGCGGTATGCAGCCCGAATACTCGATTTGTGATCGAGCAATTTTTAGCCGAAATAATCTAAACGAGAATCGAAGATCTCGTCATTAGTAGTGCAACGATAAAAGACAGACGAAAACGGACGTCGGATGAAGAAGTTATGAATTTATAACGGAGTTTTCCTGTCCCGGCCTACTAAAAATAAATAATAAAAATAAAATCAAAATTAGCTGACGGAGTCTAAACGAAAGTTGTAGAGCGTAGTATCACCTACGCGTGAATATAAAAAATGTCATGAGGATGATATGAATTTTTGAAGTTTATTAAATAATTAAAATATATATTTAATCCTTAATTCGGATGTATATCCGAAGGAGTCATTGATCTTATCCGAAGTACGCCCAGCGTACTCCGGTGCATGAACCCCTCAGAGCCGAGTGCCTCGCATACGTAAGCGATGACGTTTTTTGGCACTACGCCCCGCGTAGCTAAGCATTATGCCCAGCGTAATGCGAGGGTTCAGCCTTATAAATACCTTGCGAGGGCAGCCGACCTATAATCAAGTGATGCAGAGAGAAATGCACCAGATAATCAACAATCAGAAGATTCGAAGCTTCATGATGAATCAATCTCGCTTTCGAATCTAAACCCAAATGAAATATCTGATGGTCAGTGGAGGGGGAGCACTTGCATTCAAACACTTTTGTTGAGGGGGAGCATTCTTACGAAGTAGATAATTTGTCTACCAATATTGATGTTGAGGGGGAGCCAATAACTGAAGACGAGCCAATACACGAAGAGGAGCAAATACTCGAGGGGGAGCCAATACTTGAGAAGGATCCAATACTACAAGGGGAGCATTTTGATAATGCTGAGGATGCATGTTCAATAAATGGATCAGAAACCGATGCTATGTTTGAAGATGCACCTTTGGACTTTGATCCTAATTATCCACCATTGGATAAATGGACAAGAAATCATCCAAAAGAACAAATTCTTGGAGATCCACAAGCGGGGGTATTGACAAGGGCTCAACTTCGTGTTTAATGTTTTTATTTCCAAAATCAAACCAAAGACTGTTAAGGTTGCAATGGAACACTCTGATTGGGTTATTGCTATGCAAGCTGAATTGTCTGAATTCGAAAGAACAAGGTTTGGAGATTAATTCCTAAACCTGTTGATGTTTCAATTGTTGGACTTCAATGGATTTTTAAAAACAAAACCGATAAAGATGGAAACATTATTCGAAATAAGGCCAGACTTGTTGTTAAAGGATATTCTCAACAAGAAGGAATTGATTATGAAGAAACATTTGCCCCTGTCGCAAGACTCGAGGCTGTTCGTATTTGTCTGGCTTATGCAACTCATAAAGATTTCGACGTTTATCAAATGGATGTAAAATGTGCATTCTTAAACGGCAAACTTGAAGAAATAGTTTATGTTGAACAACCACCAGGTTTTATAAATAACGAACATCCTGATCATGTTTATATTTTAGATAAAGCTGTGTATGGGTTGAAACAAGCACCAAGAGCATGGTATGCAACATTAACATCATTTTTGAAACAATCTAAATTTAAACAAGGATCAGTTGATCCCACTTTATTTCGAAAGAAAGTTGGGAGTCACCTGATGCTTGTTCAAATTTATGTTGATGATATAATTTTTGGCTCTACTGACCCTGTTTTGTCTAAAGAATTCGAAGGCTTGATGAAAAGCAAATTCGAAATGAGTATGATGGGCAAAATTAATAATTTTTGGGTTTGAATATTCGTCAAAGCAGAGAAGGCATCTTCATTAATCAGGAGAAATATATGAAGAATCTGCTAGAAAATTTTGGAATGAGGAATAGCACAAGGTTACGAGTACCAATGGCAATGGGCATAAAGTTAACTCCTTCGTTAGACAAATCTGCTGTTGATATCACTCTGTATAGAAGCATGATAGGGTCATTATTGTACCTAACTGCCAGTCGACCTGATATTATGTTTTCTGTTTGTAATTGTGCAAGGTATCAATCGAATCCACGTGAGCCACATCTAACAGCAGTGAATAATATTTTTCGATATTTGAAATGCACCACTTCGTTAGGTTTTGGTATCCTTCAAAAACAGGGTTCTTTATACAAGCTTATTCAGATGCGGATCTGGGAGGATGCAGTCTTGATCGGAAAAGCACAATTGGTGGGTGTCAATTACTAGATGGAAAATTGGTCAGTTGGCAATCGAAGAAGCAAACATGTGTTTCGATTTCTACAGCTGAGGCTGAATATGTTGCTGCAGCTGCGTGTACATCACAAATTATTTGGATTCAAAGTCATTTACGTGATTATGCTATAAATATGAAAAAGATTCCTTTATATTGTGATTCACAAAGTGAAATAAGAATTTGTCATAATCCTGTGCAGCATTCGAAGACCAAGCACATTGATCTCATATATCATTTCATAAAAGATCATGTGGAAGAAGGAAATTTTGAAGTTCATTTTGTGAAAACAACGGAATAGTTGGCAAATATTTTCACAAAGGCATTGGATGAAAAATCATTTCTTCGTATTCTAGAAGGATTGGGAATGCTTGATGGAAATTCAATTTCATATGACAAAAGCAAAGAGTGATGGGTCATAATGATTTGGTGAACTGAAGGACAGTTTGCTTACAAATTGTTCAGCATTCAGAGGATACTGTTCATGGTCAACGCTTCGAATGGTTCGCATTCGTATGTTTTGTTCCTTGATGACGTTTGTATTCAAACTACTGTTCAAAGTCAACTGTTCGAATGCTTCGTGTTCGTTTGTTTTGTTCTTTGAAGATATTCTTATTCAGAGGTCATTGTTCTAAGTCAAATCTTCACATGACTTCGCATTCAAAATCTTCGCATTCACATACATTTCAACTAAGGTTAGGTTTATGATTCATTTTGTAGTTTGTAATTTTTGAAAAATCAAAAATCCAAAAAGATTTTATGTTTATTCGTTTTTGTTTTAGAAAAATTAAAAATCCAAAAAGATTTTATTTGGTTATGTTTTTAATTTTGAAAAAATTCAAAAAACTCAAAAATATTTTTGTTTTCTTTGTTCATTAAATTTTGTGTGCTGAGACTTTAGTACAGGGCTTAATGCGAAGAGGTCATGCTTTTGTGTTTCTACAGGAAGGTATTAAATTCTTTTTAAAAACTAGTTAGGATGTCCCTAGAAGCATACTGATGTATGTAGACCAAAAGCCTCAACAAGACTCAATGTGTGAGAAAGGAAATCCTTGATGAAATTATCTCATGAAAATTTCTTCCCAACAAGGCTTGTATTCGCATTAGTCAACAGAGCTACCTTACTTTTCTCATAAGAGTTAAGAGTTTTCTGTTTTGTCCATTATAACAGAGGTACACTTCGATTCTTAACCAATCTTTTTATACCAAACAATTCTTTCAATCCAAATTTTTGAAGAGATTTGTCCTTGAGGTCTTTGATCAAACCAATCAAAACCTAGACAAATCACAAGTCTGTGTTTATGATCTAACATCATGAGTCGGTGATGGAAGTGAAACCCAAACATCATAAACCTTAAGGAATTGACGGGGAACTTTGTTCCAGAACTTACGAAACATTTGTTTCGGTACCTTTTATACTCCAAATTGTATTCATTTTTTTAGTGGTCTTGATCAAACATTCGAAACCTACGATGTTTGTTCCCAACAAGATCCAGCATAATATTTTTTTCATGAATATGATTTCCGTGTGAGTATATTTCGAAAATACTTGTTACGTTGAATATCATTCTAAACCAATTTGTCACTGACTACACTGGTCACACAAATAATTTCGGTTACAATTAATCACCTTATGTTAAGGCTGATATGTAACGAAATTTTCGAAGCCCCCCATTAGTCTTATAAAAGAAACCCTTCGAAACTTCTCTACAAGTTGTCGATTGTAATTCACGGGAAACCAAGCAAGCTGTTGATTATCTTTCTTGATAATTTTCGAAGAAATCTTTGCCCGGGATTTAACTGTTTTTGTGTCAAATCAAAATTTTCACATCACCATTTTCCAAAAAAAATTTACAATTGTTTCTTATCTAAATTTTTGGAACACAACACACATGAAATCCTTGAGGTTTCAGTATTACCAACTTAGACTGATGATTTCGAAACTCTGGCATATGACTTCGCTTTTTAACCCAAAAGTGAAAGAGTCTTACCTCTATTCCTTCCGAAGGGTTCTGACGGTTACACTTTTCGTGGGGAAATCAAAACAGTCTAGTCTTTTGGTGACGTATGGAATACGATACGAGTTTTTGGCGTGCTGACAGTTACGATTGTTACTTTTTGATGAGTGAGGTCTGTATTTCAAGGTGCCATGTCAGCAAGCATTTAATGCATCCCGCTTGAAATTCAAAATTCTAGGGTTACATATAAAAAGGGAATTCAGGGGTCCATAACACTTTATGCGATAAAATATTATCTTACAAATTCTCTCTGAAATTCATCTTCTTCAAAATTCATCTTCTTCAAAAATCATCTTCTTCACACTCAACTATGGCGACTTCCGTGCAAGATTCAATTACATCATCACCAACAACTAAAGAAGTTATTTTTGTTCCAATATTAAAGATACAGGGTTCAAATTATCAAGTCGAGTCTGATTTAACCAAGTATCCGGATGAACTCAAGATGTTGGTGGTTGCTCTATAGAATTATGTTCTATCAAAAGCCATGTTCGATTCTTTTGCGGTTCCGATGTCCTGGTTGTCTAAGGCCGGATCAACAGCATCGTACAACAAAGAGACTGGAAGTGTGGAATTTACAATGGTGAATGAAACACGCATTAGGGTGTCCAAGAGGTTATTCTTCAAGATTTTGGGGATTCCAAACACTGGTCCGTATGTGGAAGTCACCTCTCCACAAGTTGTGTTCATGTTCAATGAAATGGGTCACCAACCTCCATTGACGTGCATTAGTGATTTTAAGAAATCCAGTTTACCTACGGTATGGAATTTCTTATTTGGAATTTTTCTTCGTTGTCTTACCGGAAGAACAGTGGGTCTCGACAAAGGGAGAATGGAAGTCTACGCAATGGTGGCTAGGCTTTATTATGATTTGCAAGTTGATTACTCTGAACAGCTATGGACAGAGTTCTTGACAAGCATTTCGAAGACCAATGTCAGGCAGGGGATTTCGTGTGCCAGATATTGGAGTCTTATTCTTCAATATGTTTATACAAAGGAGAGGATTGAAGTTCCTGAATATGAAGAAAAAGCCGTTTTTCATATGTATGGCAGTCCGAAGGAGGTTGTTGATGATTCTGCCATCTTTACATCTATTGCTCGTATTCCGGATGTGATGCTCAAAAAGGTGAATCCAACAAATAACGTGTTGGTGTCATATCTTCAATCAATTGACACAAATGTTGTTAGTGGTATTTTATACGAAGCAGAGAAGAAGAAATCAAAGAAAACGAAGAAGACAGACGTTGGGTCTTCGGAAAGAATAATGAAGGATGAGAAGAAATAGAAACCACCTACAGTCAAACCAGCTACAGTCGAAGAAGTTTCTCAACAGATTATTTCACCTATTTCGATGACTGTTGCTGATACACCAACTTTCGAAGCGTCTCAGGAGAAAGAGACTATTCCATCTAAGACGGGGGTTTTTCGCCGACTCAAAATCAAGCGTTAATCTTCATCTCAGATTATTAAGAAAACTCAAATCACACATCAGGGTGTTGTGGTCCGGGAAATTCCAGCCCCTGTTTCTCTATCGTCGAAAAAGCGAAGGGCTGAGGATCTTGCAAAGTTTATTAAGAAGAATCAAATAACTGAGGAAGAAGAGCAAGTTCCTGAAACACCTGAAGTCAAAATTCAAGAAGAAGCAAAGACCAGTCTGCCTGTTATTCGTTCGAAGCCTGCTGATTCGAAAATTGTTGAACACGATCATGTTGTCTCTTTACCCCAGGTTACATCAACTACTGATTCTTCAACTTTTCAATCTATTATGGATCAACCGTTCACTACAATTTTTTCTACTCAATCTACTGATCCACTGAACCCATCTTCACTGGTTGATGAAACCATGGCTACTGATGTTGGAACTGATAATGAAGGCTTTGGAGGAACGTTCGAAGCTCTTCACTTTGATAATTCCGAAGAAGATTTTCCAGACCATATGCTAATGACGATGAAGAAATTCAAGATTCTGAATTCAAAATTAAATTCAATCGCAAGAAGATGTGGGTAGTGTTGGGGTTACAAGTTTGGAGGTTGATTCGTTAATGAAATTGATGGAAGGACGAGTAATTTCGAAGGTTTCTGGTTTAATTAGGGATTCAGAAAGTAGAGTCCTTGAAAAAGTTGATCAACATGATATTTCTACTGAGAATCAAATTACTTCTCAGAGGGTTGATTTTGTACGAGAGTTGAAAGACTTGAAGATGGTTACAAAGGAGCGTCATGTGCTCTTCGTACAAGAAGTCAAAAAGGTACGGGAGGATGTTAACCTTCAAATCAGAGAACTTCGAGAAGATATGCAAAAGGAAGTTCAAATCGTACAACAGGATTATGCTTCGGCTAATCAGAAAATTAATATCATCTGTGATGCAGTCACTAGATATGTCAAACTTTACGAACAGATGAATCCAACACTGACAACTCTTTCTGCCAAAGAGGAACAAAACTTTGGAGAGTTGCTATGCTTGTTGAAGGAATTAAAGAACTTATCTTCGAAGTCTGTCTCTCCGATAATTTCACAAGAATTTATTTCTCAGAAGTTTTCTCACTTTGAAGCCATTTTAAACAAGAATCTTGTTCCATTACTTCGCATTTCCAGCCTTTTACCAACTGTATCAGATGCCCCACCTGCTTTCACAGGGGTGCAAGGGGGAGAAAAGGTAGAACAAACAAAGGCTAGGGAACAAGTGAAAACTTGCGAAGGGATGAAGACAACCATAGAAGAAGCGAAGGTAGTTGGTAAGGTATATCCTTCGAAGGTGGTGGCAAAGGCAACTGTTGTTTCTGCTGGTCCAGTTACTTCAACTGTGATCACAACAGTTCCAATTTCAAAACCAATCTCAAAGGGAGTCGTAATTGGAAAGCAAACAGGTGTATCTTCTTCAGAAAATGTTGAATTGTCAAATATAAAGGATAAGGGCAAAGGTATTGTTATTGAAAAGTCCAAAGAAGAAAAGAAAGCGGAGGTGGCAGCTGAAGTAGAAAGAATGAGACAGCTACAGAGCATAATGAGACAAAGGGATCTGGATGGTTCGAAAGTTGATAAGGATGATCCATCAAAAGTATATAATTACGAAACCATTGAATCTAGAGTGATGTTTGATCATATGTATTCGTTTGAGAAGATTCCTAAGAAAAGCTATGTGGTGACAAACACTGATTTTTGTCAACTTGATTTTCCAATCAATAAGATGATGTTTGTTATGCCACAGTTTAAAGCCAAAACAAAGTCACTAGAAACAGAAGAGGGAAAGAAGATGAAAATTCGGTTTCATGCGGTGTTGGGAAAGGCTCAGGAAGAGGTTTGGTTTTTGGAGAAGATACGAAAAGTGATATCCATCAAAAGAGATGTCATTTTCGAAGGGAAGTTTGAAAACATCAAATACATTGTTACAAGAGCAAATGGAAAAATTCAAGAATTTACGGTGGCAGATTTTCCTTTGATGAATACTTATGATCTCATCAATGTTGCCTTGATGCTTAAAGACAAATCGTTTTCAATTCTTCAAGATACTGAGCCTGATGTATTTAACCTTGGGTGCAAGCGCCTAAAAATATACTTGGAAAATTACTTCGAGTGCTTGGCTCAAACAGATGTGGAACTTGCTGTAGTCAAAGGAATCGATATAACTGCACCAATGGCACCTACAAAGAAGCAAAATGAACTAAACAAGTATGAAGATGGTGAAATTTGCTTAAAACCATTGGGGATAGTTTTTGCTGGGAAAGATAAAGCTGGAAGAGCTAAAAGATTTTTGTTCCAAACTTGTGAAGTGGAGAGATACAACAACTCTCAATATACGAACTTAATTGTTCGTATGAACCACTGCAAGAAAAACTTAGAAGGAGATAAGAAAGAGATAAAGAAGGTTATCTCTTGGTATACGGAGATCCGAAGAGTGCTGATGTATGCCGTTCAAGCACTGACTTCTTGAAGACTTCGACCTTGATTCCAAAGGGGGAGATTGTTAGGGCTAAAATGTTGTAATAGTCGAAGAGTCAGTTTGGTTGTTACGAAGAGTCTTGTGTCTTCGTATGTATGGGTCTTCGTATATATAGTTATTTTACTAAGGGATTATAAAGTAAAGACTTAACGTTTAGTCCTTAGTATTTTTGTTATGCTTTTGTTCTCCTATAAATAGGGGTATGTACTAGTGATCTAAAAGAGCACTTTTACACACAGTTTTACAGTTTAGTCATTGTATTCTGTAAACTGAAAGACATAATATGAGCTGAACAAAGATTCTATTTACTCTCGTGTTCATCGTTTAAATACTTTACTCAATTGATACTAGAATTACATTCAAACTTGATTCCAAATCTCATCACTAGGATTCCGTAAATATAAAGAACGCTGAAATCCGAGTTATAACAAAGAAGTTATGACCCGTCGAAGTTTCGCAACATCACCGACACGATGCTGAATGACGTAAAATGTGAATTTACGTTAGAGCGATATTTAGCCTTAGCGATCTAAATGAAAGTCGTAGAGTTCGTTAAATCGTGAGCATGCATAACAAGAACGTCCAAATCTGACTTCGTATGAGGAAGTTATGATTTTTCTAAGTTTCGACTTAGCGGTATGCAGCTCGAATACTCGATTTGTGATCGAGCGATTTTTAGCCGAAACAATCTAAACGAGAATCGAAGATCTCGTCATTAGTAGTGCAACGATAAAAAGACAAACGAAAACGAACGTCGGATGAAGAATTTATGAATTTATAACGGAGTTTTCCTGTCTCGGCCTACTAAAAATAAATAATAAAAATAAATTTAAAATTAGCCGACGAAGTCTAAACGAAAGTTGTAGAGCGTAGTCTCACCTACGCGTGGCTATAAATAACGTCGAAAATAGAGTTCGTATGAGGAAGATATGAATATTTGAAGTTTATTAAATAATTAAAATATATATTTAATCTTTAATTTGGATGTATATCCGAAGGAGTCATTGATCTTATCCGAAGTACGCCCAGTGTACTCCGGTGCATGAACCCCTCGGACTCGAGTGCCTCGCATACGTAAGCGATGACATTTTTTGGCACTACGCCCCACGTAGCTAAGCATTACGCCCAACGTAATGCGAGGGTTCAACCCTATAAATACCTTGCGAGGGCAGCCGGCCTTCTTGCTCATTTTCTATTCTCTCTCTCCCGTTTTACCTCGTTTTTCATGTAAGAAATATCCCGAAGCCTCGGTATCATTCCCGAGCCCCGAAGCAAGTCTCGAAGCCCCGAAGATCTCGAGAAGTGCAATTCCCGAGCCGAAGCTCTGCCCGCGAGAAGCCAATTTTTGTGAAGATCTTCCAGATCTACCGAAGAATACTACTTCTACAAGCCGTAATGCTATCCGATCATCTTTTGATTAAATGAGTGTGTGACAACCGTCAATTTCTGGTCGAGTCAAAGTCAACTAAAGTCAACAAGTCAAACCAGTCGACTCAATTAACCCTTGCGTACTAGGGTTTACGCTATGTTATTTCCGTACAACTCACTATTCTAATGAGAAATCACCAATGGAAAAGTTCGTATATCTAGATTTCATTAACCTAAAACGGAGTTAAGTAAGGAACCAAACCAATAAAACAATGTTGCATACTCATCGGGAGTGTGTAAGATCCTTGAACATGGCTTAACGGGGCTTACGGACCTTGTGTTGCGGAGCCAAACACTCACAAATGTCACACATGAAACCTCTCTCGATCGTTTTCACTCTATCTCTCTTTATCTAGAATCTCTCCCAAATCTCTCTAAGTATGAGAAATCTCTCCCAAATCTCTCTAAGTATGATAAATCTCTCCAATAATGAGGAATCTCTCCCAAATCTCTCTCTATATGAGAAATCTCTCCAAGTATGTGAAATCTCTCCTAAATCTCTCCACGTATGTCAAATCTCTCCCAAATCTCTCCAAGAATGAGGAATCTCTCCCAAATCTCTCTCCATATGAGAAATCTCTCCAAGTATGTGAAATCTCTCCTAAATCTCTCCATGTATGTCAAATCTCTCCCAAAATTTCTCCAAGAATGAGGAATTTCTCCCAAATCTCTCTCCATATGAGAAATCTCTCCAAGTATGTGAAATCTCTCCATGTATGTCAAATCTCTCCCAAATCTCTCTCAAAAGTTCCTTAAACTTTTTGTAGTCTTTCGGGCCATCCCGACCCTTAACCAGGTCAAAAACCGCTTAAAACGAGGTAAAAACGGATAAAATAGACGTAAGAACCCGAAACCCCTCTTAAGGAGCCGAACCATCTTAAGGACCCGAAACCCCTCTTAGGAACCGAACTTGTCAGAAATGAAGGTGTCAGAAGCGAAGGCATCAGAAGCGAACTTGTCAGAGGCGAAGGTGTCAGAAGCGAACCCCCCTTCGGACCGAACCTTGCACAAGGAACCGAAGGTACCTTCGGTCCATTTCGCCTCCTACCCTTTCGCTCCATTTCGCCTTTGGCCCAGCAGCAGAAGGGACCGAACCTCGGCCTAGGACCGAGAGGTCTCGCAGGGAGCTCTATTTCACCCGGTTTTCGACTAGTTTTGCGTTTTAGGCCCTTTTTTAATTGTTTTAACGCGAGATTTTCCCCAAAACTTTATTTTAACATATAAGGCCCCATATTTATTAATTAATCACGTTTTTTGGGATAAATCTTATCCAAGAAGAGTGGGTGAAGTACAAGAGGTGGAGTGCTGACTTTTTCTTTAGTTTATGACACAAGCAACCACCCACACCCACTTGAGGACCAGCCACACTCCTTCTACCATACCTAGGTCATGTCAAAGTACTTTATCATGATTTCCAGTCATTTTCCCATGTTCTTAGAGATGGAACATCCATCCTCTCTCCTCGCACTTCATTCATTCTCTCATTTTCCACCAAAAGATCAAACACTTTTCTCTCAAACTTTTCTCTCTGTTTCGAGACTCTAAGGCTGATCATCAAACTTTATCATACTCTTCGTAAGTATAATTCATCCTCCTTGTGATTATTACACTTCATTCTACTCAAATCATCGATTGCTTACACAAACTCCATCACTTTGATCTTAGATTCTCGAAAATCTTCAAGGCATCTTCAAGTGTTCTTGAGTTGAAAACTTCCGTTTTCCAACATTCATCTACTGAAACCATACAAGGTGAGTTCATACCCCTACATTTTCAAGTTTTCTTAAGTTTTTAGGGGGGGGGGGGAATACAAGTTAAAATACCAAGAACATAACTAAACTTTTCTAACAACTTTCATCAGAAAAGTTGGACTCCATTCACGGACTATTTTGGACAACTTAAACATTTTAGTTTTCAAAACTGTATTAGGTGCAAATAGTTCAAGTTCTTAGCTTTAAAATGACTACTTTCACATCTCCATAAGATTTTTCTACAATTTATCGTGATTTTTACAAAACTGCCTATCATTTCAAGAACAAATCTGGACCAGTCTGTGAATATGAACATTTTAACGCAAGTTAAAGATTTCCAAAAATCATGATAAAAATTATGAATAAACTAGACACGTTTTAGCAACTCTTAGAATTTACGGATTCAGTTTTCGACTTCGTATGATTTTTCTATGATATTTCTAAAACAGTGTAGAAAAGTTAAAAACTAGTTAACAACGTATAACTTTCAACACACTTTGTAACATGTTGAGCAAAGTGTTAACTCTTTGATGACTTCATATCTTACATGTGTTTCTTGTTGTGGTATAATTATATAACAGAAAATACTCACTGAATTGTAAGAATCCTCCATCATTACCATTAGTGCAAAACAAAGCAAAATAAACATAGTTATATTTTGTTATACATTCGACTTACATAGAAAAGGGTTCTTATACACCACAAACAAACATACTAAACTATAATAGGTATAGTTAGGTTGCTTATACATTTCAAACATCTTGATAAACTATAATAATTATAGTTTATGTTCATTTACATTATAAAAGGTTTTCATACAAAAAGGGGTACAAATACAAAGTACCGGTTTTATACGAAAAGGGGTACAAATACAAAGTACCGGTTCTAAACAAAAAGGGGTACAAATATAAAGTACCAGGTTTTCATATGAAAAGGGGTACAAATACAAGGTACCGGTTTTATACAAAAGGGGGTACATATACAAAGTACCAGTTTTTTATACAAAAATGGGTACAAATACAAAGTACCAGGTTTTCATATGAAAAAGGGGTACAAATACAAGGTACCGGTTTTATACAAAAGAGGGTATAGATACAAAGTACCAGGTTTTTATACAAAAAGGGGTACATATACAAAGTAACGGGTTCACATGAAATATCTTTTATGATATTAAAACTATAATTCATCTAGATTTGTTAGACTTCAGCTATAATTTCTAAGTGTATATGCTAGAGTTATATAAGAATCTAGTCACAATCGACTTAGAATTGGTGGGCCCTCCTTATCTCCTGTTCCTTGTTTAGTTGTGGACCTGGGGCAGACCCATTATATTCAATGGTTTATTTAACTAAAATTTTTATATAATTTATATACGCCGAGCGATTATAGAAGGAATCTATGGGTCTTTCTAGGATTCATTATCACATAACATAGAAGCATTCATTTCATACATAATAAGGAAAATATTGGATTTTCTGGAAACATACTTTGTTGCTTTTACAAGGAAAATGGTTTCATTCTAAAACAAAACTCTTATGAACTCACCAACTTAATTGTTGACACTTTTTCAAAACTACTTGTATTCTTAGGAAATCAGTGAAACAGGAAAATCAACAGTATTTTGAGGATGGGACGATAAATCGTCAAACATTTCATTTTGCCATCATAATGTAATTGATTTTGAAACATGTAAACTTGCTATGATATAACTTTCTCAATTATATTTATGATGTTTGTATTTACTTTGAGCACTATTATACTCGTTTTTGTGATATTATACATGAAGTCCTCCACCCCCGAACGTTTCCGCCATCCTTGGTTTGGGGGTGTGACAGATTGGTATCAGAGCATTGTTTATAGTAAACTAAGTATATCGAACCACATAAGATATAAAAACTATAAATGCATTGGGACTAAGGTCTCTGATTTAAAGTTTTCAAAACAACTATACTTTTAGAAATTAATAGTTTCTTATTAAAAGTATACATGCATGCATATATACTTAGGCCAGCATCATTCTAGAACAAAACAAAAGTAATGATTGTTGAATGGCACAAGTAGGCTTGGGGATGTATAGTAAGGTCTTGGAAGGACATAGCCTGATCAACTATGTCTAACCCAGAAGTGATTAGCATATGCCCGATAGTGGTTTTGGCGTTGCAACAAGTCTAAAAACTTACCAATTCTATCTACAAACAAACATTGAAAAGCACAAATGAAACATTAAAATACTATAGGAGTATTTTGTAATACTATAACCAACTTATGTGGAAACTAAAGACCCCTATAAGCAATTAATTATAGAGTTAGACGCCTAGTAGTTATCTCTTCCACTCCTATTCTCGCACGTATAACATAGCAAGATCCTACTTACCGGGCGACCCCTACTTTCCCAATTCGAACCCGAGAAAAGGTGAATGGTTATGAGAAGAATCAGAAGCGGAACCGGAGGTAATCAATCCTCTATGCATAGCAAGGGTTTCCACGAACTGTTTCGAATACATCGAACCTGTGCCCCGTCGGGCAACCGTAATCGAGGGTTGAATGTCGACAGAAATGACAACAACCACCATGTGGAGACCAACGAGGGTGCTATGACCTCAACCACGGGGGTCCGACTGATAGAGCCCTCCCGACGAAGACCCGACAGATCGCGAACATCGGGGATTAAAACAGGTAGACTACAACCCGTGTTCGGAAACTGGGCGCTACTACAGACCCTACTGTCTCTCGTACCCGAGACTCGGAGATAGACTACTATTTCAGAGGCCAACACTCTTTTTGGAACCTTATCACAGCTCAGGAAGAGGCAAGAGAGTAACAGGATAGACACATGACATTCAAAGAGAGGATGATCGCAGCCAAGCGTCAATTGGCAAAGCTGCAAGATGCATCGACTTTGCCTCAGGTATCACAAGGGACGAATCGTCGTAAGTGAATCCATACCGCTCACGAGACCCTGTAAATTAAGATCATGAGTACACGTGGGTGCTACTCTATTCTAGGTGTAAACACGACGCTGTGATTTAAACGGTTATACTAATCAAGAGGTCTAGTTGTTATCAAAACCCTTCCTTGCATAGACGTGAGGTAGACCTGCATCGAAGTCAAAATTTTCGTTGAAACCATAATTACTAGAATCATATTAACAAGATGCGCTTAAGAGATACCTAACAGACTCGAAGGTCTATTTAGTCTTTATTATATAACTAAGCATACATCAATTGGTCACTATAAGGACCTAGCTTGGGTCAAATTACAAGGTTTCACTTGGACACAGAACTACTAAAATACATGAGTTTATCATATATAGGCTCTCGTTATGAAATTTTTTCAGAACACCATAAAGCAACCGAAATACGTTACAAAATGAACTAAGATAAACTTAGTTAGAAAACTCACGACACATAGCCCTTTATAACGACTCATTATCGTCTCACCTTTAAACATTTTGGTGAAAGGGTGCCTTCTTCGTAGACCTATAGG
This sequence comes from Lactuca sativa, assembly GCF_002870075.4. NCBI lineage: Eukaryota > Viridiplantae > Streptophyta > Magnoliopsida > Asterales > Asteraceae > Lactuca > Lactuca sativa. The sequence continues at coordinate 111,415,719 of NC_056625.2, read as the reverse complement.
GTGCGATCATACCAGCACTAATGCACCGGATCCCATCAAAACTCCTCAGCTAAGTGTGTTTGGACAAAGATGATCCTAAGTTGAGTAAATCTTAACGCCCGTACAAAACCTACTAAACTCATGAAATTCATTCATATGGACTTCCCTTATGAATTATATGCAAGACATTCTTAAGTCGAAGCATAATACAGAAAATCTAGTTTAATAACAACCGACTTGTCTTTACTATTGGGAACTTACCACCTGATCATTTTTACAAACTTATGACAGAACTATGCCACCAAGGAAAAGACCCACACCTTCCGGCAGCACATCACCACCACCTCTAACGCCACCTCCACACTTTGATCCCGCAATGTTCCAAGCTGCAGTAACAGCAGCCGTGGCAGCTGCAATGTCACAAATTGGTACAAATGGTACCGGTGGTGCTGGATCTGGAGCCACAAACTCTAACCACGGGGACAGTACAAGACGTATGAGGGAATGTTCGTACAAGGACTTTACTAGTGCCAAACCCGATTCTATCAATGGAAGCGAGGGCGTCATCACCTTGATGCAATGGTTCGAAAAGACCGAATCGGTCTTTGAAATTTGTGCATGCCCCGAAGAAAGCAAGTTTAAATTTGCAGCATACACTTTCTCTGGCCGGGCCCTCACTTGGTGGAAAAGTCATGTTAACTCACTAACGCTTGCAGTGGCTAACTCGTTAAGTTGGGAGGACTTAAAGAAGATGATGCTGAAAGAATATTGCTCAAGAGGCGAAGTGCAAAAGCTGGAGCAAGAACTGTGGGATCTCAAAATGACAGGCTCCGACCTTACAACTTACACCACCCGATTCTATGATCTAGCACTCCTTTGTCCCGCGATGGTCACCCCGGAAGACAAAAAGTTGGAGCGATACCTCTAGGGATTGTCCCCCGAAATTCAAGATAGCGTGTTGGCCTCAAGACCAGCTACCTTCGACAGCGCCAAGGAGTTGGCACAACAACTCATCGACCATCGTGTCAGCCATGACACTACGACAAGATTGTTACTGTTCATGCTGCCACAACCCTCACTGCGCCAACTCCCATAAAACAATACGCTGGAACCCTTCCGAAATGCAACAAGTGTAACTTCCATCACACTGGGGCTTGCCGGAAGATGCATTTCAAAAATTGCGACAGAGAGGGGCACACTATCCGTTTATGTAAGGCACCAGCACGACCCATCAGCCAGTTCCCTGGCTTTAGAGTAAGCCCAACCTATTACAAGTGCGGAGAAACAGGACACTTTAAAAGGGACTGCCCAAGAGCAAGAGATGTTAGTGATGGTGGAAGGGTGCTTGCGATCACCGCAGGAGAGACCATCCCGGAACTGCCCGTAAATATCAGTACGTGTTTCTAACATCGACGTTTAAATTCTAAATTTCTTTTATTTGCTAAATCTAGCATCGATTAAAGTATATCGACCATGAATCTCGAGAACACGTCAAAACTCAAATAAGTCTTATCACGTATATAAAAACACATGGTTTTTACTAGTGAGTCTATGATGGCTAGTGTAAACATTATGGTCATATATCATTAAGATTCTATGGACTTAGAATGCGTGATTCTGCCTCATTCCCTGTTCCTTGTTTGGTTGTGGGCTTAAGGCGGTGTCACCCATCCGAATGCCCTTGCAATCTTAATGATATGCGACTAGTTTACACCAAGCGGTTATAAAGGAACTGGTAGGATTTATAATACAAATTTCGTCACAATTTGTGAAACATTCGTAATGACCGAACTCGCTAACTACGTTATAAAGTATTCATAATGGTAATGCCAAGGATTAAACAGGGAGCATAAACAATAAGAAATTCCAAGGTCGTCATGAGACATCAGGTGGGTTGTTCCGCACCATAATCAATTTCTTGTACTACGAAAAGTTTCCCCCATCTTTCCTCCAAATTCTTGAATCCCCAATCAAAATGCAAATTTCGGGATGAAATTCCCTCTAACGGGGGGATGATGTGACAACCGTCAATTTCCGGCCGAGTCAAAGTCAACTAAAGTCAACAAGTCAAACCAGTCGACTCAATTAACCCTTGCGTACTAGGGTTTACGCTATGTTATTTCCGTACAACTCGCTATTCTAATGAGAAATCACCAATGGAAAAGTTCGTATATCTAGATTTCATTAACCTAAAACGGCATTAAGTAAGGAACCAAACCGATAAAACAATGTTGCATACTCATCGGGAGTGTGTAAGATCCTTGAACATGGCTTAACGTGGCTTACGGACCTTGCGTTGCGGAGCCAAACACTCACAAATGTCACACACGAAACCTCTCTCAATCGTTTTCACTCTATCTCTCTTTATCTAGAATCTCTCCCAAATCTCTCTAAGTATGAGAAATCTCTCCCAAATCTCTCTAAGTATGAGAAATCTCTCCAAGAATGAGGAATCTCTACCAAATCTCTCTCCATATGAGAAATCTCTCCAAGTATGTGAAATCTCTCCCAAATATCTGCAAGAATGAGGAATCTCTCCCAAATCTCTCTCCGTATGAGAAATCTCTCCAAGTATGTGAAATCTTTCCCAAATCTGTCCACGTATGTCAAATCTCTCCCAAATCTCTCCCAGACTGAGGAATCTTTCCCAAATCTCTCTCCATATGAGAAATCTCTCCAAGTATGTGAAATCTCTCCCAAATCTCGCCACGTATGTCAAATCTCTCCCAAATCTCTCTCAAAAGTTCCTTAAACTTTTTGTTGTCTTTCGGGCCATCCCGACCCTTAACCAGGTCAAAAACCGTTTAAAACGGGGTAAAAACGGATAAAATAGACGTAAGAACCCGAAACCCCTCTTAAGGAGCCGAACCCTCTTAAGGACCCGAAACCCCTCTTAGGAACCGAACTTGTCAGAAGCGAAGGTGTCAGAAGCGAAGGCATCAAAAGCGAACTTGTCAGAGGCGAAGGTGTCAGAAGCGAACCCTCCTTCGGACCGAAGCTCAGCAGACCGAACCTCGCACAAGGAACCGAAGGTACCTTCGGTCCATTTCGCCTCCTACCCTTTCGCTCCATTTCGCCTTTGGCCCAGCAGCAGAAGGGACCGAACCTCGGCCTAGGACCGAGAGGTCTCGCAGGGAGCTCTACTTCACTTGGTTTTTGACTAGTTTTGCATTTTAGGCCCGTTTTTAATTGTTTTAACGCGAAATTTTCGCCCAAAACTTTATTTTAACATATAAGGCCCCATATTTATTAATTAATCACGTTTTTGGGGATAAATCTTATCCAAGAAGAGTGGGTGAAGTACAAGAGGTGGAGTGTTGACTTTTGTTTAGTTTATGACACAACCAACCACCCACACCCACTCGATGACCAGCCACACTCCTTCCATCGTACCTAGGTCATGTCAAAGTACTTTATCATGATTTCAAGCCATTTTCCCATGTTCTTAGAGATGGAACATCCATCCTCTCTCCTCACACTTCATTCATTCTCTCATTTTCCACCAAAAGATCAAACACTTTTCTCTCAAACTTTTCTCTCTATTTCGAGACTCCAAGGCTGATCATCAAGCTTTATCATACTCTTCGTAAGTATAATTCATCCTCCTTGTGATTATTACACTTCATTCTACTCAAATCATCGATTGCTTACACAAACTCCATCACTTTGATCTTAGATTCTCGAAAATCTTCAAGGCATCTTCAAGTGTTCTTGAGTTGAAAACTTCCTTTTTCCAACATTCATCTACTGAAATCATACAAGGTGAGTTCATACCCCTATATTTTCAAGTTTTCTTAAGTTTTTAGGGGGGGGGGGGGGGGGGAATACAAGTTAAAATACCAAGAACATAACTAAACTTTTCTAACAGCTTTCATCAGAAAAGTTGGACTCCATTCACGGACTATTTTGGACAACTTAAACATTTTAGTTTTCAAAACTGTATTAGGTGCAAATAGTTCAAGTTTTTAGCTTTAAAATGACTACTTTCACATTTCCATACGATTTTTCTACAATTTATCGTGATTTTTACAAAACTGCCTATCATTTCAAGAACAAATCTGGACCAGTCTGTGAATATGAACATTTTAACACAAGTTAAAGACTTCCAAAAATCATGATAAAAATTATGAATAAACTAGACACATTTTAGGAACTCTTAGAATTTACGGATTCAGTTTTCGACTTCGTATGATTTTTCTATGATCTTTCTAAAAATTATGAATACACTTACCTTTTAATTTCAAAATTCCAAAATTAAAGCTCGTTAGTTTCTTTTCTTTATATAAATTAATCGTTTCAATTTAAAAGCTAAAAAACATTTTCATTATAATAATTCACTATTTTTCTTATTTTCTTATAAATTCCAAGTTCTCAAATATTTTGACCTTTATATTTAACTTTTTTTTTTAAATTAACCCATTAATACATGGGTCTCACAACTAGTACTATAATAAATAAAGATTTGTTTTTGCCACATGTTACATTTTCATTCTTTTGGCTACATGTCATTTTGTGGTTATTTTAATTTGATTTTTATTCCACATGTCATTTTATGGTTTTTTGATTTTATTAAATTGCCAAATGATATTCAAATATAATAATAAATGCATATCAATTTCATTAATGGACTTTTCTTCTAATTTCAAACTTACTAAATTAAAGTATCATTAGTTTTCTTTTTTTATTTATTTAAATTATTTGTTTAAATTAAGTTTTTTTAATAATTCAATATTTTTCTTACTTTTCTTATAAATTCAAACTTCTCAAATATTTAGAATTTCATATTTATTTTTTCTTTTAAATAAATTAATGTAATACATGGGTCTCACACCTACTATTATTCTAATAAATAAAGATTTGTTTTTGCCACATGTCACATTCTTATTCATTTTATCACATGTCATTTTGTGGTTATTTTAAATTAATTTTTATTCCAAATGTTATTTTATGGTTTTTTCATTTTATTAAATTCCAAATGATATTTAAATTTAATAATAAATACATATCATTTTCATTAATGGAATTTCATTTTAATTTCCAACTTACTATATTAAAGCCTCACTAGTTTCCTTTTTTTTTTTTATCTAAATTATTTGTTTAAATTTAAAAAAGAAAAAAAAATATCTTTTTCATAATTCAATATTTTTCTTGCTTTCCTTATAAATTCCAACTTCTCAAATATTTAGAATTTCATATTACCTTTTCTTTTAAATAAACTCATGTAATACATGAGTCTCACACCTAGTAATTTAAGGCACATGTCAAACTCTCATTGATTTGACCACATGTCATTTTGTGGTTATTTTCAATTAAATTTTTTCCACCTGACATTTTGTGTTTTTTTTTTTAATTTTATCAAATTCTACATAATATTTAAATGTAACAATTATAATAAATGTATATCAATTTCATTAATTGACTTTCTGTTTAATTTTAAAATTTGTAAATTAAAATCTCATTAGTTTCTTTTGTTTATTTATCTAAATTATTTGTTTAAATTTACAAAAAAAAAAAAAAAAAAAAAAAAAAAAAAAACACATTGATTTTAATAATTCAATGCTTTTCTAATTTTCTTATAAACTCAAATTTTTAAATGTTTAGAATTTCATATTTTATTTTTCTTTTAAATGAACCCATGTAATACATGAGTTTTACACCTAGTGTGTGTGTATATATATATATATATATATATATATATATATATATATATATATATATATATATATATATGTAGATAGATAGATAGATAGATAGATAGAGAGAGAGAGAGAGAAAGCTAGGTTCAACTGTTTTTAGCAAGTATTGTGTGCCTAAATACACCAATGAGAATTCAAGAAATAATAAACAATTAAATAAATCATTTAAGGGTATTCTGGACATTTTGTACTTTTTAATTAAGAAATCATTTAATTGAAATCCTGCAATTAAGGAAATAAAATCAATAATTTTGACCTAGTCTCTCTCTTGCATCGTGTCTTATATTCAAGGAATTACCAAGATGAATGACCGACACCCCACAACACAACCGATCAAGACCTTGATTTCTTCTTTCTTCTTCCAGTCGACACACATCACAGATAGAAGGAGTCGATCGCTTCTTTGTTTTTTTCTGATGCGCACACACGAGATGGAGAAGAGAAAGCACGACCCCTTTTCTTCCCTCCCGACGATCGATTCTTGATCTCGCATATTATGGAGAAGAGAGAACACGAGGTACTTGCTGTTTCTTTTCCTTGGATTTCCCCAAATATGGACCCTATTTGTAAAGGAACAATTTCCAGTTACTTGTTTTGTCATCTGTGATCAACATAGATCACAGGTTAAATTCAGTTCTATAAATACTTTGGCAATTTGCAGGAAATACTCCCAATTCCCATGGACAACCGAAATGTTTAGTACAAATCTGTTAGAATTCATCAATGCCCACCATGTGTTTGATGTAATTATTGAACCAGGAGTACAACAAATTATCTCTATTAATGTTATTATTTGTGTGTAATAATGTTGTTGGAATTTGATTTTATGTTTGTTCACAGGTTTTCGTTACAATAATGATTCAGTGGTTGTGGTTAAAAAAATGGGGGTTCTACTATTTTCAATCAAAACTGAAGCCACATAAACATTTATGCTTTTTTTTTTCTTCGATCGTATGGAAACCGAACACAGGAGATATACCCTCCTGTGTAACTCATTTGATGTTGATGGTTCTGAATTGGTTTTTTTTCATTCATGATTCATAGAAAATATGGTGATTTAGGGAGCGCCCTTAAAGTGTTTGATGAAATGCCAAAGAGAAATATGACAATCTCACATTGTATACATGGTTAGTGATGGAATCACCGGTTAATGAGGAGATGCTGGTAAGTTTACATGAAGTTTATTGATCTTTGATTAAGTTTTTTGAGTTGGGTTTTTGTAATTTTTTATTTTTTTCAGAAATTCAGAGACACCATTCTTTGATGGCAGAGAATTTGTAGCTGGAAGTATTGATGATTCAAGCTGTGTTTATGATGTTGAAGCAAACATCTATCCTGATCATAGATTTGATGTTGAAGCAAACTGACTTTTCCTTATGTTTATGATGCTGAAGCAAACAGACATATGGGCTGATCATAGCGTTGACCTTGTTTACCTTTTTATAATATTTCCATTCTGAAAGAATAGTTTATTATATAAGAGTATTATTGCTTTATTCTGATAGAATTTGTAGTTAATTAATTATATGTTTAATGTGCAATTGTTACAAGTGTATCACTACAAAGTATTTGACAATGAATTTGTGATAGAAATGGCTTGAAGAATGGCTTAAAGACCTGATGGGAAAGGCTCCTTGTATAAAATCAATCTCATGCAATACAATTCTGACAGAATGTCAATGTCACAAAATGTCAATCTCATAGAATGCTAGCATATTTTGAATTGGCTTAGAGGTCAAACATACACAAGACATCTAGAATGTTGTTATTTTTTAAGAATTATACTTGGTATTCTTTCAGAATGTTTGTGTATAATTCAATGAATCACAATCATACAATGTAATTATTTGGTATATTATTAGTTCAAGAATAGATTTTGTGTATTCTTTCAGAATATATTTACTAGTTTATGGTTGACATTCTGTCATTCTGACAGAATAAAATCGAAAAATATGTTTACTACTTTATGGTTAAAATTCTATCATTCTGACAAAATAAAAATCGGATTTTTAATTTTAAATTAATTTAAAATATTTAGATTTTTAAAAATAAAGGAATTAATTATCCCTAAAAATCCGAAAATTTTGTTTTTTAATATAGGTTAATTGACTAGAATGCCCTTATGCTCAAATTTATGTGATTATATGGTACATGTTATCCTATTCTACTATCATAGACCCTCAGATCATGGCCTTTGATTATATTCCATCCAATGGTCCAGATCTGTGCATTCCGGCACACAATAGTTACTAAAAACAAAATAACCTAACCCTATATATATATATATATATATATATATATATATATATATATATATATATATATATATATATATATATATATATATGTTAGGTCCAGTTTAGTGTTGCGTCTTTGGGCTCGTTAGCTAGTCCAAGTTTTGTCTCCGGTATGAGCATGTCCATCCGTGAGTTTAGTATAGGGTTTATTATATAAAGATGCTTGCATGCATTCTGGAACGTAATGTTTTTTATAGAGATTTTATAGCGTACACGTTCTTATCATCTGTAACCCTAGAATCCTCGATAGCGGAAGTTCTTTATCGAGCTCTGCTGAGGATTGAGTTAATTGAATCATTCAACTCTTTCAGATCCATACTTGTGTTTTTGTTTAACTGTTATTGCTTTCTTTATTCGCCTGTTTTAAAGATCTAATCGATCAAAGAGTTATATAAACTCATCAATTGGTATCAGAGCAGGAGGCTGTGTAATTCATACACATCTCTTCTGTGAAAGAAGCGATTAGGATTATTCCGCATTAACTGATATTTATTGAGTCGTCACTCCATAATTGACGTATCTCTTTATTTATTCGTTTGCCCTAATATTACATATTACAAGTCTGATCTTTCAAACAGGTTAAACGATCAAGCATGGACGATTCTCAATCTAATCCTATCAACATCTCAAACAGTATTGGATCAACGACGAAGATTCCTATTCTATACACCCAGGATTACGAAGTTTGGGCTCATCATTTTGAAGACTATGTCATCGGATCTGAAGATAATGGGTATCTTATTTGGGAAGCCATTGTGTCTGGACCATTTGCTCACTCGGGAACATGCAAGATCATTAAAACTCAGAAAGAATATAATGATCTGTTAAAAGATGTAAAAGACGTTGCTCAAGACGAAAAGGAGAAGTTTTAGTGCAACATCAAAGCATTGAGACTGATCCGATTCACTCTTCAATCTGACACGTTTAGGTTGGTGAGTTCCTGCAGTACCGCTAAAGAAATCTGGGATAGGTTGCGAGAGCTGTATTCCACAGATGAAGATTTAGAGCACTCTATTCAGATGTTGCTTTTGTCTGAGTTTGGAGAATTCAAGCAAAATTCTGATGAGACCGTCACACAGACGTTTGATCGCTTCAATCATCTTCTTAGCAAGATGATCAAACATGATATCGAAAGGAATCTGATTGAACAGAAGGTCACCTTCTTGAATGGCCTAAGATCTGAATGGAGAGTTGTCGTTTCTACAGTTAAAGCTCATGAGCAGTTCAAGTCATATTCATTGGCTAAACTGGTGGGGATTCTAAAATCCCAAGAAAAGATTGTCATGCAAGAGAAGAATGTGGTCTCAAGTTTGGGGTCCTTGGCACTCCTGTCCAAAAGCAAGAATGTAGTAGAAGATGAAGATCTGAACCTGGAGGACTATGATCTTACTTCAGAAGATTATGCTATGATGGTGTCCAATCCAAAAAGGTTCATGATGAAGAGGTTTCCTACCAATAAGAACCGAAATTGGCAGGGAAGCTACAGTTCAGAAAAGGTAAGGGAGGAGTCGAAGACTGAGGAACCAAAGAAAGAGGCGAAGGTTGATGGAGATTCTGGTGTGAACTGCTACTACTGTGGAGGAAAGAACCATTATGCCAAAGATTGTGTTCTGAAGAAAATGGCAGAGAAGGATGAGGAGAAAGATGAAGAGGTTGTCTTGATGAAAAAGATGGAAGAGATCAAGAGGAAGAAAGCTGCTACTAACCCTTCTATGAATGCTCTTATTGTACAGGGTTCGGCAGAGGATGACGAGTTCGGTGGCGTGCAGGTGTGGTCAACCGATTCAGAAGATGATGAGGTGAGAAAGCCTTCGCATGGAAAGGCGTATGTGGCAAGAGGTGGTGAAAGCGGCGAAAAGTGTTTGATGGTGACTGACGTATCTCACATGAGGGGATACAATACAGATGGTGGAAATGAGGACACCAATGAGCGAGAGGACTTATGCTTCACAGAAAAACCTCTCAATGTGCAGATCAATAAGCTTGATGAATTGATCAAGAAGGTACAATCTCTTTTTATCTCGTTCAAAGTTCCACAGAAATCATATGAAAAGGAATTAAATAACCTAAATTCAAGAATCTCAAATCTGGATAGTTGTTTACCTCAAACATGGGTCACCAACTCTAACCTAACTGACCAAATAAGCAGGGTGTCATCCAAGAGTGAGGAGCGAAGGATGTGGATTGAGCAGAAGGAATCGGAGCTGATTAAGTCTAAGGATGAAAACATTTATTTACAAAGAGACAATTTGAAACTTTTAAAACAAAGAAATGTTTTCTGTTTAATTGCTAAAAGACTTTATGCTAACGTTACTCAACTGCATCTGAATTGTGAAATAGGGCAGAAAATACATCGCATGATTTTACCCTTCTTTTAGTTTAAGGAGGATGAAATCGATGCTGAGGCATACAACTGTGAAAGTGTTGTATCGTCTGATGGTGTGAATCCCACTTACATGTATGGTATGGACAAAATAGAATCTTTCATAAATTCCAAAGACCATAAGGACATGCTGAAATATCTTTTGGATGAAAACGATAAGCTGAAACTAAGGACCGAAACCATACAAAAATTCGACTCATTGAGTGCTAATTTAAGTTCAGAAAATAAAATTGATGTTGAAAACGCATCTGAACTTAATGAGGACGATGATATGAGTGAAATTTCTGTAGAGGTTGTAGTCGACTGTTCTGAGTTTGTCAAGAGCGAACCCGAAAACCACAAAAATCTTATTTCTGAAAATTCTGTGGAGTTCGCTCATTTGTCCCAAAATAAGTCCCCGATTCTTGAAGAAAAGGCTGTTGTGTACCAAAAGGTGAGAACAACACCAAATCAGGTGTATAAGGTCACAGGAGTAACCGAGCATCAAACAGCCGAACTCACTACCATAGTGAACGAAGATAACGCAGATGGATGTGATGAGTTCTTTTGGTCTGCTCCTATAGATAATGCTAACGAAACAGTTGGTTTGTCAGAGATAACGTCCTGGAAAACAAAAGGAAGATATGTACCAGAGCCGCTGAACAAGCCTGACAACTTTGACGTGCCAAGCACGAGTGGTACAAAAGAAATACCTATAGAAGAAGTCACTTCCACAAGCGAAACATCATCTGTGAAAAGTGAACTGGCTGACAAGAAGCTGAAACAAAAGGCCAACATCCACAGACAACCGAAACAAGTGAAAGATCAAAAGCAGCAAAGAAACCTAAGATACAAAAAGAACCTCTCTGAGCGAAAGTAGTTTTGGCGCTCTCAAAATAATCATTTCTCTTATCATGATAGAAATTCAAAGTCAGAGAAAAAGGCTATCGGGCCACATGAGGAACATAACCGAAAGGGCAGGTTCGGTTCAGAGTGCAACAACAACCGAAAGGACAGGTTCGGTTCAAACAGCAACCGAAAGGACAGGTTCGGTCCCGAAAGCAATAGCTACCGAATGTGACATCCCCAATTTCTCGGCCAGAAAAGACCGGTTTGTTTATGCTTTATTTTAAAATCAGAGTAATCGTTTAAAGAAAACGGTTGCGGAATTTGTTCCCAAACAAAATATGATAAAATTTATCAAAACGTTCCTCAAAGAGAATGTGTTTTCATTAAATAATAAAACCTCGGGATGTCATGTTCCGATACAGACCAAAAGCATAAACAATATAAAATAGACCTTACAACAGTTATTTGTAACTACTGATCTATAATCCAAAATCTCTCATCAAGTCCACCAATTTATACTCTTGTGCCATTACCTGTAATGCAAAGAAAACTGAGTGGGTCAGGCTTGGGAGCCTGGTGAGCATGTAGGGTTTTCAACCCATAATAATACATTTATTATATTGAATTATCAAACAATCAACCCAAATACTCATTCCCATTATCTCCTTTATTTCTTAAGGATTTATCCTAAGAATCAACTATCCTTTAACCATTTATTCCTAAGGATTGACCTAAAGAATTGACACAAAGTCCACCACTGCCAAGGTCCACAAATTACGATTGGTAAACACTTAGTTCAACATACTTAACAAACACCTAGTTCTAACACTCCTAGTGAACCATTAATTCAAAACATCTGGTGAATACTTAGTTCTAAAACACTTAATGAACACACTCAGTTCAACAACACCAAGTGAACACATCTAGTTCAAAAAGACTTAATGAACACATTGAGTCCAAAAATACCAAGTGAGCACATAGAGTTCGGAAATAACTAATGAACACATTGAGTTCAAACACCAAGTGAACACGTAGAGTTCAAAAATACCTAATGAACACACTGAGTTCTAAAATACTTAATGAACACATATAGTTCAAAATACCTAATGAACACATTGAGTTCAAGGACACCAAGTGAACACATATAGTTCAAAATACCTAATGAACACATTGAGTTCAAAACACCTATTATTTCGTCTCACATCAACTATTTCATCTACCCATGTTCTACCCAACATATTTGTAGATGCAAACACATATAAAGTTTAAATCTTTTAAAACATGTATAACACATTATTTCAACATTTATCTCAAGTAAGCAAACAATGTATAAACACCTAGCACATACTTCATAGCAAATACTTCATATCTATGCGGTAGAAGAAAGTGAATATACATTCACACATATAACAACAAAATATACACATAATACGTATTTCGTATAAAATACTTCGTATTTATGCGTTAGAAGAAAGTAACCACACACTTACTTGATCAGATGATGATCGGACAGCACTACAACTTGCAGAAGTAGTAATCCACAGCAGATCTGGAAGATCTCCACAAAAATCGAACTTCTCGCGGGCAGAGCTTCTGCTCGGGAACCGCACTTCTCGGGATCTTCGGGATCTCGGGACTTGCCTCGGGGCTAGAGAATAATACCGGGGCTTCGGGGTATTTCTGGCATGCAAAACGATGTAAAACGGGAAAGAGAAGAGAAGAAATTGGCAACCCTAAACGGCTGGCCCTTCAAATCTATTTATAGGGCAAATTTGGCCCTTGCCACGTCGTGGCAACCTTGTTCCACGTCGTGGGCTTGGTCGTCACTGCATGCGTCATCCCAAGTTGCATCTGGGGGCCTCCCGGAGGTGTCAGGACACTTGCCACGTCGTGGCAACCTTGTTCCACGTCGTGGGCTCTGACAGTTTTGGGGTTTCGCGGCCCGAACTTCAGAAATTCATAACTTTCGCATACGAACTGCGTTTTCGACGTTCTTTATATCGACGCGAAGGTGAGATTATGATCTACAACTCTCGTTTAGACTCCATTGGCTAGTTTTGACTTTATTTTTAATATATTATAAGTATATTAGTTATATATTATCTTTAGTAGGTCAGGACAGGAAAACTCCGCTCGAAATTCATAACTCCTTCATCTGAACTCCGTTTTCTTTTGTCTTTTTGTCGATGGACTACTATCGAATAAATCTTCAACTCTTGTTTAGATCACTAAGGATAAATATCTATCTACCTTAAGTTCACTATTTACAGCGCGCTGGGTCGTGCCGGTTCTGTCGCGAAACTTCGACAGGTCATAACTTCTTCGTTATAACTCGGATTTTGGCGTTCTTTATATGCACGGAAACCTTGTGACATATACTACAACTTGGTTAAGATTAATCCTTATAAATAATCTTCCATCAAAAAGTCATTTTTGATGCTTATCGTCTCTAAATTGACTAGCCCTGATCTACGGGCGTTACACCGAACGTCCAGGTTCGGTCACTCCAATGACCAAAAACAAAAGGGTCATATCGAACCGCAAGTCAGAAGAAATTCCCATTCTAATTCTTCTAGTTCTCTATTCTCTTCTAAACCCAATTCTGTTCGTGCACAAAATTCTAAATCGTCAACGAACCTGAAAGGAAATCGAAGATTTCCTCTGTCCAGGAAGACCGAAAGCAGTCTAAAGCCCAAACACCAAAACCTGAAACCAAACCCACTGTTGCTAATCCTAACAAAATCAAAGTGTTTACCATTAAAAGAAAAGATGAAACAACATTAATAAAAGAACATATCTTATTGATGTTTTTCTTACTATTCCTGTTCCTGTGAAAGGCTCACGTGGACCCAAGAAACTTTGGGTTCCTAAATCTGCTTAATTTTTGCAGGTTATAAGTGACGAGCAGTTCGACGAAGAATGGTACATTGACAGTGGCTGCTCACGTCACATGACAGGGAGGAAGGAGGAGCTAAGGGAGTTTCGATCTCTTCAGAATGGTGGGAATGTCAAGTTCGGCAACAATTCTTATGGAACGATAAAGGGATATGGGATGATAACCAATGGAGACTTCACAATAAGAAACGTGGCGTATGTTGAAGGTCTACAACATAATCTCATCAGTGTGTCTCAAGTGGTAAGAGGCACCGGTTTCAAAGTTTCATTTGATGATGAAGGTTCAGAAATCAAAGAGAAGAAATCAAAAAGGGTAATTCTCCAATTAGAACGCAAAGGCGAAATGTTTCCTCTCAATCTCAAACCAATTAAAGGAAATCCAGCTATATGCCTATTATCCAAAGCTCATTCTGACGAAAGTTGGTTGTGGCACCGAAGGCTCTCACATCTCAACTTCAAAGACATCAACAAGCTTGTCATAGGAGGTCATATTCGGGGTCTCCCATTGCTCAAGTTTGATCGAGAACATTTGTGTGCTGCGTGTGAAATGGGGAAGCAAGGTCGTCAAAGTCACCCATCCATTATAAACACAAAAGTTGTTGAACCACTTGAGTTGTTTCACATTGACTTGTGTGGTCCATCATCTATCGAAAGCATTGGCGGTAGCAAGTATATTCTTGTTATTGTTGATGATTTCTCACGTTTTACATGGGTATTCTTTCTGAAGCACAAATCTGAGGCAACTCCTAAGCTAAAGATGTTTATTAAGCAGGTTGAAGTGCAACTGAGAAAAGTTGTTCGCAACATCAGGAGCGATAATGGACTGGAGTTCAAGAACAAAGAATTTGAAGACTTTTTGGCAGAAAAGGGAACCAGTCACAACTTCTCAGCTCCCTATACGCCTCAACAGAACGGAATTGTCGAAAGACGAAACCGATCCTTGTGTGAGGCAGCCCGAACGATGCTAAGTTTCACTTCTCTTCCGTTATATTTCTGGGCTGATGCTATTGCTACAACATGTTTCACACAGAACAGGTCTTATCTCAACAAGCGTTTCTCTCTTACTCCTTATGAGATCATCAATAACAGGAAGCCGAACGTAAAATTCTTCCATGTGTTCGGCTCACGATGCTTCATCTTCAACTCCAAAGAACATCGTAACAAGTTTGACGTTAAAGCCGATGAAGGAATTTTTCTAGGATATTCTCTTACTTCAAAAGCTTACCGGGTCTTAAATAAGCGCACTAGGAAGATCGAAGAAACATATTATGTGACTTTCGATGATAACTACATCAAAAAGCTAAAAGCTACTGAAGAAACAATTGGAGAGATTTTCATTCAAACAGGTCAAGTAACGGCCTCAATTGCTAATCTGTTCGATCAGTTTGTAGAATTATTCGATGAACCTGAGAAAGCTACTCTCTTGGAAGCCAAGGCAACACACAACAAAGTCGACCATCTGAAGCAAATTGTCGAAGATGCCGCCAAACGAATGGGTGAAGGAGAACAAGTTCCAAACGAACCTCCTGAGCAAGGTGCTTCAGTTGAGGGGGAGAATCCACCTTCTTCAAAACAACCGAGCTCACAGATTGAGGTGGAGAATTATATTCTAGTTCCACCCGAAAGCTCAGCTGCACCCGAAAGCCCTTCAGCACCCGAAAGCCCTTCAGCACCCGAAAGCTCGACACCACCAGAAAGTCCAGCTACACCTGAAAGCTCATCAGTCGAGGGGGAGAACTCCGATATGTTCTACGACGACGATAGTCAATCTGAATTGGAAGAAATGGTCAACGCTAAATTGGATCCATCCTATGATCCAAATTACCCTCCTCTTGTTAAATGGACCAGAGATCATCCTGTATCTCAGATAGTGGGTAATGTCTCTGAAAAGGTCCTCACCCGATCTCAACTGAAGGCAAAACAAACATCTCTATTCTCCAAAGTAGAGTTCAACATGTATAATTCTTTCGTATCAAAAGTTGAACCGAAGACAGTAAATACGGCTCTTGATCATTCTGACTGGGTTCAAGCTATGCAAGATGAACTCAACGAGTTCGAAAGAAACAAAGTATGGCGCCTCATTCCAACTCCTAAAGATGCCTCAGTTGTTGGTCTCAAATGGGTGTTCAGAAATAAAATGGACAAGGAAGGTAATGTGATTCGAAACAAAGCTCGTCTCGTGGTGAAAGGATATTGCCAGGAAGAAGGAATCGATTATGAGGAAACTTTTGCTCCGGTAGCGAGGCTGGAATCTGTTCGAATATTTCTGGCCTATGCTGTACACAAGAACTTCGAGGTCTACCAAATGGATGTGAAATGCGCCTTTCTGAATGGAGAACTTGAAGAAACGGTCTATGTAGAGCAACCTCCTGGTTTTGTCAATGAAAAGTACCCAAATCACTGTTATATTTTGGACAAGGCAGTTTACGGTCTGAAACAAGCACCTAGGGCATGGTATGAAACGCTAACCAAGTTTTTAAAGATGTCAAAATTCAAACAAGGTTCGGTTGACCCAACCTTCTTTCATAAGAAGGAAGGTAACCACCTTATGATTGTTCAAATCTATGTCGATGATATCATCTTTGGCTCAACAAATCCTAGCTTAACCGCTGAATTCAGAAAGCTGATGGAGACTAAATTTGAAATGAGCTCAATGGGTCCGATTAACTTTTTCCTTGGTTTAAATATTAGACAGGGACCCGAAGGCATCTTTATCAACCAGGAAGCATACACCAAGACTCTTCTTGCTAAATTTGGCATGATGGGAGACTCAAAGGTTAAAGTTCCAATGGCATTCGGCACCAAGCTCACACCATCCTTGGAAAAACCTGCAGTCGATATTACGCTATACCGACAAATGATTGGGTCTTTAATGTACCTTACTGCTAGCAGGCCTGATATAATGTTTTCTGTGTGTTACTGTGCTAGGTTTCAGGCGAATCCTCGTGAACCACATATGCTTGCAGTGAAAAACATACTCT
Source organism: Lactuca sativa (assembly GCF_002870075.4). Taxonomy (NCBI): domain Eukaryota; kingdom Viridiplantae; phylum Streptophyta; class Magnoliopsida; order Asterales; family Asteraceae; genus Lactuca; species Lactuca sativa. The sequence goes on along the minus strand of NC_056625.2, from coordinate 111,398,660 downwards.
GGTATCTGAAACGAACTACCTCTCTCGGTTTATGGTATCCATCAAACTCAGGTTTCTTCGTTCAAGCCTACTCAGATGCAGACCTTGGAGGTTGTGGTTTAGACAGGAAAAGAACCACTGGAGGCTGCCAATTCCTAGGCGGGAAGTTGGTTAGCTGGCAGTCAAAGAAACAGACATGTGCTTCTCTGTCTACAGCCGAAGCAGAGTACATCGCAACAGCTTCCTGTACATCTCAAGTGATTTGGATCCAAAGCCAGCTCTGGGACTATGGACTCAATATGAAAAAGATCCCACTATATTGCGATTCAGAAAGTGCAATTAGGATCTGTCATAACCCAGTGCAACATTCCAAGGCAAAGCATATAGCACTGAGGTATCACTCCATTAAAGATCATGTGGAAGATGGGAACGTCGAAATTCACTTTGTTCGAACCACTGATCAACTGGCTGACATCTTCACCAAAGCTCTTCCTGAAGCATCTTTCAATAAAATTCTACAAGGGCTAGGTATGATGGAATCAGAGTCAGTACCAAAAACTACTTCTCAAAATTAAAAGTCGGAAGCGAAATGAACCGAACGTTCGGGTTCGGTTCACATGTGTGCCGAAATGAACCGAACGCTCGGGTTCGGTCCTATCATCTGATCTTCGCTTATAACTCAAAGGTAGTTTCTTTGGTTGTAAACCTTTTGTATCATTTTCTCAATTTCATTTCACTTATTTTCAAAGTTCTTTTCTTTTTCAAACTTATTTTTTTACAACCGAAATAGACCGAACGCTCGGGTTCGGTTCCAAATTTTTTTTTTAGCCGAAATAGACCGAACGCTCGGGTTCGGATCCAAAAAAATTTTTGGGTCTCAATTTTTTTTAAATCAAAAATTCTAAAATCTTTTTATTTTTTTTAATCAAAAACTCCAAATACATTGTTTTATTATTAGTTCGATAAGTTTTGTTTTGTGTCTTATATTTTTGTGTGGATATTTGTGGGGAATTATTTCATTAGTTAAGTGTCCCTAGAAGCATGTTGTTGTATGTGTCCAAAGCCTCACCTGATTCTGAATAATAGCCTTACTGACTTGGTACATACAAACCTTGTCTTCCCAATTAGGCTTTCATATTTATTCTAATCATGAGCTACCTGACTCTCTTCTCACATGAGATAAGAGTTTTCTGCTTGGTCCTTATTTTCACAGCAGAGGCACTTTGGTTTCTTTACACCATCTACACTACTTTTCTCCATCTCATTCGCTTCATAAACGTAACCCTTGAGACTCTCAGAAATTACCACTAAGGTTTGTGGTTACACAATTTCTGTGTTTATGATCTTAGCTTCGTGTCACTACGTACTAACTGAAACCCACAATTCAATACCTACTATGCATTGACGGTGAACAATCAATTTTGCTCTAAGCTTTCACTAACGAATTGACGGATTTATCAATGAGGATGGAAAGTCAAATCTCTAAATTTCTTTTTTGTGATTCCTATGAAATTGTTAAGTCCTATAAGATTTCTTCACTTGGAATCCAGTTTTTTTTTTTTTTTTTTTTTGAGATTTTACATAAACTATTTTATCTAGCCACTTCAATTATTTCAAACCTACTTGTTCAACAGACTGCATTGGTCTCACAAGTACTTCGTTCGATTTCTGTCTTATATCAAGATCATGAATTCTGAATTGAAGCGAAAGCCACCCAAATTAGCCTGATTAAAAGAAGCCTTTCAACACTTCTCAATAAGTGTCTGATCATTATTCAACGGGAAACCATACAAACACTTTAAAGTCTCTCTTGACTTTGAAGGAAGAGATTCGTGCCCGGGATCTTTTGTTTCGTGTCTTTACTGGCATCACAAAATCCCTCATATGTGTTGCTTTATTTCTTTTTCTTTTACACACTAAGCACGAAAATCTTTTTGATTTTCCAAAATTCTGGTTTCATTAGTTACAAGGCATAATTTTTAAATGGGATTTGCAGTTATAAGGGAGTTGTGGTTAATATTGATCCACGCGGCCAATTTTGCTTTAAGATGACGTTTAATCTAAAAGGATAAGATGCTGACTCAGGCGGGATTCCAATCGATTTGATTTTCAAACGACGCTTGAAGGCCAGGCGTGCGAAGTGGAACCGTTTCGTTTAAAAACGGCGCCTGATGGGAAGGCGTGTGAATTGGGACTGACACTCTCTCTCATGCGTAATCATCGGTGCTACCAACTGTCACGCATCAATCACTTCCGAAAAACCCTTCGTATTTCCCTCGAAGATTTAGAACAGATTCTTCTCTCTCCTCTACCCATAGTATAAAAGGTAACTTCAACCCTTGTTTACCTCTTTACTGCACCCAAAAATCAGAGAGCAAGAAATTCTTCACGTATTCTACTGTTCATCATCTCTCCCAACTCCTTCACAACAATGGCAGATTCATCATCAGTTCATGCCACTTCCCACATCCTACCGATTCGTCCCCAACAGAGTTTGATCATCGATCTTACTCCTTAGGTCTATGATGCCTTCATGTTCCCGATAATCGAATGCCTCAAGTACTCACCACTTGCTCCTACACTCACCAAAGCTGAAGTAGTTCCTATGGAGTTCTTATCTCAGATTTTCGCCACTGCTCATTACGACAAGTCAGTCGACAGGATCTTCTTCGACATGCTTGATCACAAGGCATCAATCTCCAAGCAGTGATTCTGCTCAATTTTAGGGTTTGAACCTGATTCATCTAGGGTTAACCCTAAATCGATTCTGGTGGGTCACATGTTCTCTATGTTTTACAACATGGGGTATACTGAGGTGCTGACAACGGTCACGAAGTTCAAGAAATCGTGTCTACCTCCTCAGTGGAATGGGTTGTTTACTGTACTGTTCAAGGGTCTATCTGAACGCAGTGATGGGTCAGACGGTGCAAGTCGTCTGTTCATCACGCTTCTCTATAGGGTCTACAATGGTATCAACCTGGACTATGGGTCGGTCCTATGGCAGCAGCTTATTCAGAGTCTGGCTTCTACTTCTCGGCATTCCGAGATCTCCTATGCTCGTGTCTGGACTCTCGTCACAAAATGGGTGATGGATAAGTACGACGTCCCCATTGTTGTTGGTTCTCCAATGTCTTCGATTGTTACTTTCCATACCACGAAGATCATTGTCTCCAACACATCCAAGTTTCAATTCATTAGCTCTATCCCTGAGTCGATGTATGGAGATGTTCCTGCCGACAGCCGGATCATTAAAACCTACAAGGATTTTCGTCGCTCTGGTCCTAGAGAGCTTACTCCTGAGATGCACAAGTCCATCCATGAAGCCGACAAGCCTGCTCCAAGGGGAAAGAAGAATGACAAAGGCAAAGACAAGCAGGTTGGCAAGGGAGCGAAAGGCCCTTCTCCCAAGAAGCGTAAAACTACACAGACTGTTCAGTCTCCTCCGCTGAAGAAGAGAAAAACTCAACCAAGGCGAAAGCTGATAAACGCTTCCTCCTCAAGCGAATATGAGGAAGATAATTCAGACTCTGATGAGTCTCCTCGTGGCAACACTCCTCCACGATCGCCTACCCCAGAAGTTCACTTTTCCACTTCACCTATCTCTTCTCCACCTATTACCATTCCTTTTTCAATTCCCCCCATAACCTCCACCACTCAAATACCACCTACCTCCATCCCAGTACCCCCACCCATCTTTACAGAAGCAACCACCACAACCGCTGAAGTAAGAACCAATGTATCTGATACGGGGGCTCCTACTACAGCACCCGAACCCACTCCAACTACCAAACCTACTTCCCAACCCGAACCTACTACAACTACCGAGCCTACACCCTCACCACCACCCTCATCTCCTGCTCAGGCAGCAGAGGACGAAGAACCATTCCTCGGCGGGGAGGATATGACATTTGATTCGGTCTATTACAGTCCGTTTCAGGTACATAGTGACGACGATGATGATGCTCCCGTTACCAAGAAGCATCTCAAGGAGCTTCACGAAAAGATAGATTCGCTCATCGCCTCCTCTTCTTCATCACAGTCCTCCATCTCTGAAGCTGCTATTCAGAGGATAGTTGACGCTTTTACTAAGGCTCATGATGCCTCCGTTAGCTCAGCTACTGCCGCCATTGTTGCATCCACCAAAGCCTGTGAGGCTGCGACCAAAAAAGTCGAAAAACTATTTACTGACGCTTCCTCTTTGTTGAAGTCTTTACAGGAGACTGCTGATAGCACTAAAACAAAGCTGGAACCAATTGTCCACCAGCTGGCTACCTCAGTTGCCTCTGAACTGAAGTCATTTGCCGCTCTTCTTCAAACTCTCTCAGACGACAATTCAGCGTTTAAGGCGACGCTTGGGGAGCGACTGACCAAGCTCCAATAGGATCTTGCTGCTGAAAATTCTCTTATGAATGCTCTTGCCAGAAAGACCACTGCTCTGAAGGTCAAGAGTCTTCAACTCTCCAATTCTCAAAAGGAGATTGAGTCTCTTCGATCTGAAAGATAGATTGTGTCTTCGTGTGTTTCGGATGTCCACGCAGCCATTTCAAACATCCTAGAAGCACATGACCCGATACTCAACTATTTTGTGAGGCGAGATCTTGTAGAAAAACTTGCTCCTGCCCTTTCTCTCCTGAGCAAGATTGAAGGGCTCATTGCTTTCGTGTCCATTCCGAAACAAGGGGGAGAAAAAGAAAATGTGTCTCAACCGCCTCCTACTTCAATAGCAACCAAAACAACTGAACCTCCTCCTACAGGCCAAGCCTCAGGTTCGGATGTTAAAGACAAGGGCAAGTAAATTGCTGAAGAGAGCGATGATGACAAAGAGACCATTGCCGATCTTTTGAAGAAACAGGATCGATACAAAGATGCTGACATCAGCGCTCATGTGGCTAGAGAGGCTGAAGAAGCCGAAAGAAAACAGAAAGAAGCTCATGACCTTCTCGAGAGCAGGAAAACTCTTTTTCCTCCTTGGACTCTTGAGAAGTTGCTAAAAGAAGCCATAGAAACTCCAAGCATCTTGTGGCTAGAACCGGTGATCTCACTTGATCGTGATAATTCTGTCGATTCTCAGTTCGACATGCCACTGACCCGAAAGGTGTTTGTCTTTCATGCCTTTGACAACATTGCTGAGTTCCCTCATCCTCATCCAAAGGTTGACAGGGACTTAGTCGAATTCTATCTGAGGGCCGCTCAACCACAGTATCAAACATGGAGCGCTCAGAAGATTGTCAATGTTCGGGTTCTAAAGCCGTATAGGGAAGGAAACTACACCAACGTTCGGTTTAAGGTGCAGAGAGGATCTGCCAAGACTGAACATGCCATCTCGCTTGCTGATCTTCCCAACTTGAATCCACACGACTAGATTATTTTGCACAACATCCTTCTTACTAATGAAGCAGAATATGGTCCGATCATCGACCACTTCAAGAGGATGCTTGTTTGTTACATCATGGAAGTCGCCAAGATGGATCAGGAGATAGCGAGTGTATTCAAGAAAAAGCCTACTATATCTCGTGTTGGCTCTGCCAGTGATCTTAACATGATGCAGATGGGGAAGATAGACCCGAAGAGAAATTCAGTTATGTTTACCAGAAACGAAGGCCAAAAATGCCTATTCGCTTTGGCTGACAAACATCTAGGGATCATTCATCGGTGCAAGCAGAATTCAGCGGATGACAAGAAGTACTTTGATGATATGATTCAATGGTACATTCGCTTCAGACAGACAATTCTCGCTCTTATCTCTCGTCTGTTTGATACAACCAAGAAGGTTCCGGCAGTTGGTCCGAGCAAGAAGAAATGATAGTCTCGCTCCAAATTGACGCAAAGGGGGAGATTGTTAGGTCCAGTTTAGTGTTGCGTCTTTGGGCTCGTTAGCTAGTCCAAGTTTTGTCTCCGGTATGGGCCTGTCCATCCGTGAGTTTAGTATAGGGTTTATTATATAAAGATGCTTGCATGCATTCTGGAACGTAATGTTTTTGATAGAGATTTTATAGCGTACACGTTCTTATCATCTGTAACCCTAGAATCCTCGACAGTGGAAGTTCTTTATTGAGCTCTGCTGAGGATTGAGTTAATTGAATCATTCAACTCTTTCAGATCCATACTTGTGTTTTTGTTTAACTGTTATTGTTTTCTTTATTCGCCTGTTTTAAAGATCTAATCGATCAAAGAGTTATATAAACTCATCAATATATATATATATATATATATATATATATATATATATATATATATATATATATATATATATATATATATAGTTAGTTTAATGTGTTCTAACTATCTATTGTGTGCATTTAAGATAGTTAGAACACAATAACCTAAAAGATTGGTCCATAATTAATCTTACATGCACACAATAGATAGTTAGAATATAATAACCTAACCTTATATATATATATATATATATATATATATATATATATATATATATATATATATATATATATATATATATATATGAGTTTTTCAAATGTCATTTTATGAGTTTTTCTATTTTATTAAATTCCACATAATATTTTAATGTAATAAATACAATAAATATAGCAATAAATAGATATTAATTTCATTAATACACTTACTTTTTAATTTCAAAATTCCCAAAATTAAAGTTTATTCATTTAGTTTCTTTATTTAAATTATTTTATTAAATATAAAAGATAAAAAAAACATTCCCATTATAATAATTGATTATCTTTCTTATTTTCTTATAAATTCCAAGTTCTCAAATATTTTGACTTTTATATTTAATTTTTGTTTAAATTAACAAATGTAATACATGCGTCTCACAACTACTACTTTAATAAAAAAGAAAAAAAATATTTTTTAAATAATTTAATATTTTTCTTACTTTTCTTATAAATTCAAACTTTTCAAATGTTTAGAATTTCATATTTACTTTTTCTTTTAAATATACTCATATAATACATGTGTTTCATACCTTGTCTACTCTAATAAATAAAGATTTGTTTTTGCCACATGTCACATTCTCATTGATTTTGCTAAAGTCATTTTGTGATTATTTTAAATTAATTTTTATTCCATAAGTCAGTTTATGGTTTTTCCATTTTATTAAATTCAAAACGATATTTAAATGTAATAAAAAAATGCATATCAATTTCATTAATGAACTTTCCTTTTAATTTTAAATTTACTAAAATAAAGCCTCATTAGTTTCCTCTTTTTATTTATCTAAATTATTTGTTTAAATTTGAAATAGAAAAAAAAAATTAATAATTCAATAGTTTTCTTACTTTTCTTATAAATTCAAACTTCTCAAATATTTAGAATTTTATATTTATTTTTTCTTTTAAATAAACTCATGTATTACATGGGTCTCACACTTACTACTCTAAGTCACATGTCAAACTCTCATTGATTTGACCACATGTCATTTTGTGGTTATTTTCAATTAAATTTTTCTACATGGCATTTTGTGGTTCTTTTTTTTCATTTTATCAAATTCCACATAATATTTAAATGTAACAATTATAATAAATATAATAGAAAATGCATATCAATTTCATTAATTGACTTTCCGTTTAATTTTAAATTTTGTCAATTAAAACCTCATTAGTTTCTTTTGTTTATTTATCCAAATTATTTGCTTAAATTAAAAAAAAAAAAACATTGGTTTTAATAATTCAATACTTTGCTAATTTTTTTTATAAATTCAAACTTTTAAATTTTTTGAATTTCATATTTAAATTTTCTTATAAATGAACCCATGTGATACATGAGTTTTACACCTATATATATATGTATATATATATATATATATATATATATATATATATATATATATATATATATATATATATATATATATAATGTGAAATTAATTATATACGAATAAACAATTTAACAATAATGTCATTTTAAGTTACAGAAATATTTAAGTATCATATACTCATATGAGTTATAAACTTTAACATATATGTAACATAATAATAATTATTTTACCACTAATTATAATATAAACAGTATCATATATTTTGTAATAATTAATGAAAATTAATATGGTAATAGTTTTAATCCAAACAATTAGTTAGTATATTTACAATTAATATTCTGACTTTTATAAAATATGTCCAATAAATTAGATGGCTATAAATTCAAATTTTGCATAGTTAAAAACATAAACATATAGAAGCTCACGGTCCACGATGAAGAACATCTCATTTTTTGTTGGCTTTGTGCTTGTTAGCATCCTTACTATAGGTAATTTTTCTTTTACTCTTTCACATTTAAAACTTACGTTATATATATATATATATATATATATATATATATATATATATATATATATATATATATATATATATATATATATATATATATATATATATATATATATATATATTATTTTAGAACCAACAAAACATACAATTTCATATGTAAGGAAATATATATATATATATATATATATATATATATATATATATATATATATATATATATATATATATATATATATATATATATATATATATATATATTCATTTCCTTACATATGAAATTGTATGTTTTGTTGGTTCTAAAATAACATATGTAAAATAACGATCTAATCAATTATTATATCCTATTTTATTTTTTTAACGATTTATTTAAATATGAATTAATATCATTTTTCCCAACCATCTATTAACCTTTATTTTAAATTGTCATTCATATATTTTTTAGTAGCCCTAGTCCTTAAACTTTGAATTGATCTAATAAAAAATTGATCAATGTAATATTTGTCCGATTTCACCGGTAACAAATACTTAACTTTATTATTTTATTATGTTTTTTTAAATTAGTCATGATTATTACTGTGCCTTACTTTTAAGTAAAAAAGAGACTGTAGCTTATTAGTGTTTGTTTTATGGTCCGATTAGGTTCTTATGCTACGACATATTATATTAAATGACCATAATCGTTTTTGTGTGTAGGTACCATTAGTATGACTGAAGGGATAATAAATGATCCGACACATTGCTGCACCCCCGAGTCGGTTTATTGGATGCCGTTTTGTTGCTGTCTTACTGGACAACCGATTACGAAAGAAAACTGTAGTAGTAAATGCTATGTTACCTTTCAAGATTGTTTAGAAAATTGTTCTGTACATATGTGTGTTGTATGAGATTTCAAGAATAAATACAATTAATCAAGTAAAATAGTTGGTGTTTTCTCTATATATATTAAAACTAAAAAGTCTCCTATCCTATTACATAGAATGTAATTGATAAAAACCGAAAATTATATAATGGAACAAAACGAATTTTAGTGTGTAGGATAACAAATTTGCAATTCATACATGTGATTCCAATCTCATAAAAGTTTATAATATTTAAATAAAAGGAAGACAAAATTTCATAATTGGTCGATATGGTTTATAAAATATTGCATTTTAAGGACTTCTATAAAAAAAGTAAGGTAGTTGGTCTGTATGATTTTGAAAACTGTATGAATGATCATTCTAGTGTTAATTTTAACTTTTGGGTAGTTAGTTTTTTTAAATAACCAAAATACCCTTGGACCAAATCTGAAAATTATGTATATCATAAGGATCAATTCTAGAAATTTGAATATATATATATATATATATATATATATATATATATATATATATATATACACACACACACACACATGTGCTTAGGTTATTTTGTTTTTACTAACTATTGTGTGTCAGAATGCACAGATTTGGACCACTGAATGAATAAAATCAACAATCATGATCTAAGGGTCTATGATATTACAATAGGTTAGTATGTATCATATAATCACACAAATTTCAGCAAAGTGGTATTTTGGTCAATTAACCAATTTTGAAAAATGAAATTTTCGGATTTTAAGGGATCGTTAATTCTCTTATTTTTAAAAAAATCTGAATTTTTTAAATTAATTCTAATTAAAATTTTTATTATTTTAATAATATTGATTTCATTATGTTCGAATGACAAAAAATCAACAATAAATTAGTATATATATATATATATATATATATATATATATATATATATATATATATATATATATATATATATATATATAAGGATTTATTTTTGCAGAATATGGTTTCATTCAAAATACTTTTTATATTAAACATGTTTATAGAATTATACAACATATTATCAAGAATAACATTTTCTAAAGAATACGGATTTTATTTTTTAAAAATCACTATTTACATTCATCCGTAATGAATAAGACTATGAACAATTATTACATTCATTCTAAAAAATTATGACTAATAATGGTTTAAGGATTACATTTATTCTTAAAGATTAAAAATTAAAATGGTTAAAAAAAACGTCAAAATCTAACAAAAATTAATCCATTCCGAAAGAATATTATTGTTAAGAAAATACTTTATACATTCTAGAATAATACATTTTGCAAGAATACACTCTAGTTCTCCATTTCCACATCAATGACAGTCTCTTCAAAACATAAAGTTACAAAAAAAAAAAAAAAAAAAAAAAAAAAAAAAAAAACATAATCAGCTTTCAAATATTAAAAAATTTGGAGCATTCTAATAGAATAAAAACTATAAATTCTGATAGAATGTAGTAGACATTAAACAATTATAATTTATTCTAATAACATGCATTACTAGTTATTATGTTAGAATATACTATCGTTATTCTAATAACATGCATTATTCGTAATTCTGCTAGAATAGATTACCAGTTAAACAAATATACTTGTTGTTAACATTCTTAAAGATATTTTGAGAGAATGCATTTATACAAATAAATTCTAACAGAATACACACAAGTTTTAACTTATATTCTAATAGAATCTATAACATCTTTTTTTTTTATAAAATAAAAACACCCAAATCTAACAAAAACATTAATCCACTAACAAAAACACTAATCCACTAAACGAATCGAAAAAATATATTACATTTTAATAGGAAAAAAAAGATTCTAAAAGAATCATTAAATCTAAAGTATAATTACAATTTAATTCTGACAGAATATATATATATATATATATATATATATATATATATATATATATATATATATATATATATATATATATATATATATATATATATATAGGACATCTTAAATTTTGACAGAATACATACAACATAGTAAATTAGCAAGTTGTAATTCTGACAGAATAATTAGGGCAATAAAATATTATCATAAAACAATTTATTTGCAATGTTGGTTGGGTTAAATAATCCATCAAACCTTTGGCGTGCGAAACTAAAAGTAAGAACATAACCAATGAATTCTACAAATTTAAAAATGCAAAACTATATCTTCAAACGATCGGTCTCAAAAACATATTCTTCTCCCCTGTTAATTTCATCATTAAAGGTGGGGTAAAGATGAATTTATGTATGTATCAATTAAAAATAAACAATTGTAAATTGTTTTTGTGTACTTCTAGAGAACAAAAAATAATTATCCCATTTATGGATTTAAAGCATGATTCATTTTCTTTTAAGAAGGATTTCATAAAAACACACACATACAAATAATGAATGTGTGTACATTAATTAAAACGAGTCACTTTTTTGGTCGTCCATAGCAAAAAAGAAAGGGATAATTCCATCAGTGAGCTTAAGCAAGAAAAACAATAACCCCTAATAAATTCAATGAAAAAGGAAAAGAAGAGAAGACTAACCCAACAATTTATCGATGGTTAGTTTTGTAATTTCCGAACAATTAAGCAAGAAAAAGAATAACCCCGAATAAATTCAATAAAAAACAAGAAGAAGAAGAGACTAACCCAACAATTTATCGGTGATTAGTTTTGTAATTTCCAACCGATAAAAAGAAGATGCAAAAGAAGAATAAAGATGACGGCATTAATGTGTTGGTGTAGTTGAGCGGATGGCGATGTTCGCTGATGGTTTGACAGTCTTCTCCGACTAACACGTTGATTTAAGGTTGAACTGAATCATCCGAATAGAGGTGATGATTAACATCATATCCGTTGGTTTAGGTTTCAAAATCGCCAAACTTTGACCACGAATCTCTGTAGTTTCATCAAACCTTCGAAGTAGGGGCGTAGGGTTTTGAGACAGGATACTTAATTATTTTGTGGTCGACGACTGATAAAGGGAAGTCGTTTTTGTAGAGTTTAAGTCATTGGATTATTTTAGGAGATATTAATTTACTTGTTCTTTTACCATAATTAGAGATATTAAGATTACCATTATGCCCTTATTTAATTATTTAATTATTTTTTAATTCCTAAATTCTCATTGGTCATTGTAAGCACACAATAGATGTTAGAAACATTTGAATCTAGCTCTCTCTCTCTCTCTCTCTCTCTCTCTCTCTATATATATATATATATATATATATATATATATATATATATATATAGGTTTAAGTTTTCTGAAAAAAAACCCCCTAAAAATCATAAAAATGCATAAAACATATTTAGAGATCACAAAACTTTTTTTTGAAAAATCGTAGCTTTTACTACAAATTCATTGAATTTTTTTGAAAAAAAAATAATTTTTTTTAAAATTGATTATTTATTTTTTTTCAGAGATTTTATTAAAAAAGCTACGATTTTTCTATATATAAAGTCAATAAAAAGTTTTGTGATCTCTAAGTATTTTTTTATACACTTTTATGAATTTTAGAGTTTTTTGTTTTCCAAATAACAATTCCCTATATATTAGTTTCGATGAGTACTCTCTTTTCAGTGAGGATACCTTTAAAAAATTGAAAAAAAAAAAATTTTAAAAAAACATAAAATCGAGCATAGTACTATATCCGAGAGAAAAAAAATGGAAACTAAATTTCGGATCATTCAAATTGAATCATGGATCATAAAAGTGATCCATGCTTCAATTTTAATGATCCAAAAAAAATTGCCAATTTTTTCTCTCCGATATATTACTATGCTTGATTTTATGATTTGTATTTTTTTTAAAACTTTTGCAATTTTTAAGGTGTCCTCACGAGTTCTCATTTTAAAAAGAGTTTCACCCGATCTTCTCTCTCTCTCTCTCTCTCTCTCTCTCTATATATATATATATATATATATATATATATATATATATATATATATATATATATATATATATATATATAGGGGGATGATCAAATGAGAACACCAAAAAGGTTGAGAACACGAGAACACTTCTGGACCAATCATATTATAAGCGTATATTAGTAATTGTATACTTATTTTAAATTAAAACAAATTAAATTCAAATCTTAATTTCCTAAAATTTAGCGATAATGATTATTTAACTAAAATAAAATATTAACTGGTTTTTTATTTCTTATATTAATAGGTGATAAAGATAATTCATATTAATTTTTCTGTGAAATAATTTTTTTTTCTAATTTATTATTCATCAAAATGTTTTTAATCATATATGAATAAAACATTTGTAACTATAAAAATATATGCTTTACTCTTAAATAAACTACTAATCATTAATGAATATGGTAACAGATAAAAAAATCAATACATTAAAACTTATATTCATAAAATAAATTTTCCAAAGATTGAGTTTATACATTTATATTCATAAAAGAATATGCCAATACTAGTTTCATACATTTATACATAAGTATATTCAATAGTGATTAACCCACTTCAAAGGAAAAAAATTGCAAAATTCATCCCTATATCAATCATTTTCTTGAATCGGTCGCAACCCCTTTCTTCTATTTGAATCAAATGACTTGCGAGCTTATGTAACGAGCAGGAGAAGGAGTAGACACGATACCTAAAAAATTCTAGCATTCCTTTTTCTTCGATCAATATCTACAAAAATGACAATAACATGTAAAGACAATAAAAAGATCAACAAAATATTAAAATGAACGAAACGACAACTAGTCCTACAATGACAATCATAAATAAATAAAACACATTTTCACTTCTTTCGAGAGAGGCGTTGGTGTCGGTGTTTCATTTTATAAATCTCCCACTATATGCATATTTATTCATTCTATCTGCAAAAATGTTAAAGAAACAATTATGTGTAATTGTCTAAAGTAAATGCTTAACTCATTAATCAAACATAATTTTGATCCTAAGTGAATAAAACACAGTTGTAATCATTAACAATAAATCAAATTATATCAAAGAGAATGAATCTTTTTTTCAAGTTTCTCAAATACTTTCATAGTAAATACTTATATATGGGAGTGAACTGAGAATCATTTTTTTATGTCACTAACGTCGATTGCTTGAAACCTTTATTAACAGTTTAGTACTTTTCTAAGTTTTTTTATTTCCTATCCTATAATATAATATTTTCTGGAAATTTATTTAATATTATTTATTCATATATGAAGCATATATGAGTTTTATTCATATATGAATAATATATTAGTTGAAAAAATAAAATCAAAAAATATTAAGGAACATTAAGGGTTCCTTAGAAAGCTTAGTTTTATGGACATACTTGTTGAGTTGTTGGTCCTTTGTATACACATCAAAATCACTTGCTCCAACCTGTCAACATTTTTTTTTCTCTTCGCTTCAAGATTTGAAAAAAATATAAAAAAGAACTTTGACAAGGAATATGGCATACTATTAACAAAGGAGCACAAATGTAAAGACATACATGATAATAAAAATTAGTTAAATGATGAAAACAGTAGTCTCTGTTCATCAGAAGAAACCACATAATGGCATGTAATGAAACCTTGGCTCCAAAGCTGTCCTCTTGATCTGAACCCTAGAGTCTGAACATCTTCTTTCTCAAAACCTTAGATATGAAACAACCAGATGATAAAAACACTAAAGAAGAGATGGGATAGGTGAAGTGATGCAAGAGACGTTATCGCACTGGTTTCAAGAGTTAGGTTTTCCCTGGTGGCTAGAAGTGATAAGGGTGTTAAAGGGATAGAGGAGGCAAGGTGGTTTTAGCGGTAGCTGGAGAGGTATTGTGGCCAGGGTTGAAAAGATATGAAAATCATATATTTGAAGATGTCGATGGTCGTATTATGAAGCATAATTAGAAAGTAAGGTGTATGTGACTATTGTAAGCTTCAACTCAAACTGTCGTGGAGAGGATGAGGGGCTATAGAGGCTGATGAAATATATTAAATTGACGAGGCTAAGAGGCTATAATGGCGAAGCGATGTTGCTAATGCTAGTTGTGATGGTTGTGAGATACAATGGTGAGGCAGAGAAGATGGCAACGGTGTTTTAGAGAAGATGGCTACTGGTATGAAGGTTATACTAGGGCTATGAAAATCGTTTGAGAGGGGATAGGGAGACGACAATCCTTAATGGAAACAAGAGTGGGAATGAGAAATTATAGGATTAACCTAAAGTTTCAATTACTATTATACCCTTATACCATTTTAAAAGTTACATTTTACTACCAATAGTTTTAGAATTAACATAAATTACTCGTTTGATAATAGCCTTATATTTGAATATTTAGATGGGCCAGATGTGTTCTCGCATTATCAACCTTTTTGGTGTTCTCAATTGATCCTACTCCTATATATATATATATATATATATATATATATATATATATATATATATATATATATATATATATATATATATATATATATATATATATATATATATAGTTTTTCTAATGTTTTTATTTACTTTGATCCAAGTTATTATTTTTATTTACTTACAATAATAAAAATTAAAGAAAAACGATTCCGAAATGGTTTATCGAATTTAAGTTTATTTACTAGAATCTAAATAAATAAAACCATTAGAAAAACCATAAATAATAAAATTTATATAAAAAAAATATAAAACAAAATGTCAAAAAGGTAAAAAAAAATTATCAAATTGCTGAAAAATAAAATAAAATAATGAAAAAAGCATTTGTGTGTGTGTGTGTGTGTGTATATATATATATATATATATATATATATATATATATATATATATATATAGGTTCATATGTGGATGGACATCTATTGTGTGAATGTAGGAACTAATTAGAATTTAATAAAAAATAAATCATTAATTAAATCAATAAGGGTATATTAGTAATAGGAACCTATGTATTAATTAATATCTAAAAATAAATTATGATACAAATGTAAAATCCCTAAAATAATGGTTGAGTTGCCCCATAAACCCCTACTGTACGTAATCCATTTTTGAATAAAAGAAAGTAATTTTGTAAAATATCTAGGTTTTTCCTTCACCATCAAGAGGCATCGAATACCATTATAGCCGGAGACGCAACCATCGACACCGCCCTCTTCACTCCTCATAACCACCGTTGTCAACATATTATTTCGTTACAACAGTCATCAATAACTGATATCCCTTCCACCTAGCCACTAGCGCCTCCCATCACTATGTGTGAGACTTTCGTCGATCAAAACAAAAGATGTCGGGAGTGACGAACGAGGAAGACAAGAAGCCGGTCGGACATCAAGGTGATCACATCAATTTAAGGTTAGGGTTTATCTTTTTGTTTCATTGGCCTTATGACTATTTACTCTGTTTGTTTTTTCTTAAATTCTTGAAAAGATCGATCATTTAGTTACTATCACACGTTAGATGAAGATTATTCTTTGCTTAATGTGTATTCGTCTGGTCTCCTGGTTTTGGTTTTATATATAAACATTGTATCGGCCCTTCGTTTTTTTATATCGATTGTTTGCTTTTGGCTTAATTTTTGTTTTCATAAATCTTTAAATTTTTGTTTTCATAAATCTTTTTTATTTGGGAAGATGTAGAAATTGGTTATGTGATTTTGCATTTAAAATTAAGCCTATTGCATACATTGTCTTTGAAAATATTGGAATTGTATTTCTTAGGAGATAATATACTAATATGGTTATTAACATATATGTTGTATTTTGATACACAATATAAGTTAATTTTATAGCAATTTATGATTGCTTTTAATGTATTACACTTTCATGATCCACATAGGTTAATTCTATAGCAATTTATGATTGCTTTTAATGTATTTTACACTTTCATGATCCACATACTGAACTTCATGAATGTGTGTAATAATTGCAATTTAACTATCATAAAGTAAGTTGTATTCTAAATACACATATGTGACTATGTAGTGTAATGTTGATAAATGTATGTATCACTTCTACAATTTGATCATAGATCAACTTTTTTTACATTTGGTTTATATAGAAAACTTTTTTTTTTCTTGTGATAACTCTTGCCAGTCCATTTTTTGTGATAACTTTTGCAATGGATTTTCATTGTTTTGATATAACCTTGGTAATCAATATTTGTATATTTCTTTTACTTTCTTACATGTTACATTCCTTTTTTTAGTTTGTTTATAATTCTAAATTTCCATTTGCATTTATATATAATATTGGTGACGGGTCATTCTGTCAGAATTGAATCCAGTTTTGTCGGAATGGAATCAGGAATTTAATTCTGTTGGAATGGAATTATGATATTTTATCAATTATTTGTGCATTTTCTACAATTCTTAGTTATGGATTTTGGTGCAATTCACAAGTCTTCATATTTGTACAAAAAACTTTAGTTTTTTACTTTTCATTTGCTAATGTATTATTTGGTTCTAAACTACAATTGGATTTGGTTTCACAGATGCTTGAAGAACGGACTGCAAAATTAAAAGTGATTCTCATCAACAATATTCTTTTAGAATGTATTAGTGTCATTTGTTAGATTTTGAAGTTTTTTTTTAATTTTTAACCGTTCTTAGTTTTATTCTTTAACAATAAATGTAAATATTAGCAATTGTTACCCATATTCTTTAAGAATTAGTGTAATTTTGTTTTTATTCTTCAATTGATGGTTCAAGAATTTGTTATTTTTCAAAAAGTTTGTTCCGTCAAAATATGTATTCTGTCAGAATATTTATTCTTTTATGGTTCAAGAATGTTGTAAGATACTCATAAACATATTCTGTTAGAATGGCCAGAAATAAAAAATTTAGTATCTATTAAAATCATATTTTTAAAATTAAGAGAATTAATAACCCATAAAAATCCGAAATTTCCTTTTTTAAATGTAGTTTAATTGACTAAAATATGCTTATACTAAAATTTATATAATTATATAGTACATGATATCTCATAGTAATATCATAGACCCTCAACTCTTAACCATTCATTTTATTCATCTATTGATTCAGAATTATCCTTACGACCACACAATAGATATCATCTACATTATAACCTAGACCTATACATATATATATATATATATATATATATATATATATATATATATATATATATATACTAGCCGTTTACCCGCGCAAAGCGACGGATGCGGATCAACAAATGACATAAAAAAAATTTTAAACAAAACGACGAACATATAGAGATTTCTTATACCTGGGCTAGGATTAAACGTAAGACATTTTTGGGCTTATTCGATTTTAATAGAAAGAAAAATAAAGGAGGAGGTAGCGAGCATGAGAGAGAACCAATGTTTTGCGGTCAATGGCAAGGCATTCATGATAGACGAATGCTAGATCAATGCGCATCTTCCAGTTTATATAAAATGTTTTATAACGTGTACATCGTATTAGACCGATTCAAATGGATATGAAGAACACTTGGTCAAACTTTGACCCATTCAAAATCTTATCATCATCTTATTTGACTTTTTCATTATTATTGACAGATTCAGTTTTTAACGATTCAATTGGATATGAGGAACACTTGGTCAAAGTTTGACCCATTCAAAATCTTATCATCATTATCTTATTTGACTTTTTCATAAATGATGACCGGATAAGATTTAGTATTTACCGATTCAATTGGATATGAGGAACACTTGGTCAAACTTTGACCCATTCAAAATCTTATCATCATCATCTTATTTGACTTTTTCATAAATGTTGACCGGATAAGATTTAGTATTTACCGATTCAATTGGATATGAGGAACACTTGGTCAAACTTTGACCCATTCAAAATCTTATCATCATCATCTTATTTGACTTTTTCATATTTAACCCATTCAATTTGAAAATAAGCTTAGAAAACCTATTCAAAATCTATCTTTGACCGGATAAGATTTATTATTCTCCGATGCATAAAATTATTGTACTTCTTAAAATTCAGCAAAATCTTGTAAATGCTTTTTTAGGTATAAATATATATATATATATATATATATATATATATATATATATATATATATATATATATATATTAGTGTTGTAAAAACCGATTTAGACAGCCGATTAATCAGGGATTAATCGCTAGACGGTCTTCAACCAAATAGGATTAAGGCTAATCGTTCGGCGTAGTCGGTTTTGATCAAAGGGGGTCAAAGTCGGAGTTAGACGATTCTAATCGGTCCTAGGCGACCTAATAGGCCAAATTTCAAAATTTAAAAATTTTAAATATTAAACCAAAATTTTCAAAAGTTCAAAAGTTCATAGTATTTCAATGTTCAACTAGTATATAAAAAAATAAATAAATTTTAAAGTTTTTCTCCAAAATTTTCAAAATTCTATGTTTTAAAATATACAAATACCCAAATTTATTTCTTTTCTTAAGATATATTAAAATTTGAATAATTTCTCTTACTAATTGGATAATAAATTGTTGTACTTATTAAACTTATAATTAAATTTTTATTCTTATTTATTTATATTCTTACGATTAAAGTTAAATTTATAAATTTTTGAATAATTTTCTTAATAATTAATGGCCCCTGATTAATCTCTTGGTTAATCTTCGCCTAGCTGATTAATCCCTAGACTTCAGTCCACTGACTAACTAACGTCTAACGTTTTCTGCAACATTGATATATATATATATATATATATATATATATATATATATATATATATATTCATTTTATTTCAAATATTCGACTCTCATTTTTATAACCAGAGTCAATTCGAATATTTAACGATTTTGTTTTGTATATGAACAAATTTAATTTTATATTGCTTCATGAAGTTTTATTGTCCAGTAATCACATTAGATTTTATCTGAATATTAAAACAAGTTATATATATATATATATATATATATATATATATATATATATATATATATATATATATATATATATATATATATATATATATATATATATATAGGTTCAGGTTCATTTGAGACCATTTTAATATTGTGAGACCGTGAGACCAAATCTAAAAATAATTTTAAAATGCAAAATAAATGGAAAGTTCCAAAAATTCTTTTTTTAAATATTATTTTCGGAACTTGAATTAAATAAAAAAAATAAAAATAAATAAAATAAATAAATAAAAAGTTCTGTTTTTTTTTTAAAATACGTGAAATATTCTAATAGAATATTACACTGACATATTCTAAAAAATAAATGGAAAATTCTAAAAAATTCTTTTTTTAAATATTATTTCGGAACTTGAATTAAATAAAAAAAATAAAAAAAATCCATTTTTTTTAAAAATACGTGAAATATTCTAATAGAATATTACATTGTACATATTCTAAAAAATAATTTTAAAATGCAAAATAAATGGAAAAATCCAAAATTTCTTTTTTTAAATATTGTTTTCGGAACTTGAATTAATTAAAAAAAATAAAAAAAAAAATAAAAGATAAATAAATAAAATAAAAAAAATACGTCTCACGGTCTTATAAAATTAGGTCGTCTCACATGAACCTAACCCTATATATATATATATATATATATATATATATATATATATATATATATATATATATATATATATATATATATATATATATATAAAATTAATTTTATATTATGTCTCAAAATGTTATTGCCCAATAATCATAATTGGCCCAAGGTTATCAATAACCCTACATCCATAAATGTGAGAGAAATCATACACTCAACATTCTTATCAACGACGAACAACCGATTTTCATCTATTAGGTAAATTTACGTATGAGATCTTTCATCCACGTAAAAGAATGATAATATTTAATTTGATATATAATTCAATAAACATTCATAAGTTAAAAATTGTGAATATAAAAAAGAACTTGTGAATCACACTAAATCTTACCAATATCTGTTAATAAGAACATGTACATCTGAAAGCAAATTTCATTAGAAAAACTATGTTATTTTTTTGGAAACGGCAACTTTTATAAAAGAACCAACGACTAGCAAGAAACTAGCGAAGGAACAAACCAATAGACGTAAACATCATTCAAACTAAAGTAAATACATAAGAACGACAAACCAATTGAAAAACTATGTTATTTCAAGATAAATGAAAATAAAATATTATATTTGTTTTATTGATAATGAATACAAGTTTGTATAATTAAAGAGGAAGTGGGGTCAAAGGAATCCCAAGGGACAACAGTATCCCATGACTCTTGCCTCATCCCTTCTTCCGCGGGTCGTCGGGTTACAATTCTGCACGTTCATCATATACAGTTTACACATACTCTTCTTTTTCCCATGTAAATTTAATCCATTCATACATTAATTTTTATTAAGCTTTTTAGCTCAATGATTTTTTATTTTTTTGAAAATGCTAGGCTTTTTTGTGAGATTTTTTTATTCATAATAACAATAGCTTGAGTGGTTACAAGCTATCAATATTTAAGTGATTTTTTTTTTAAATTGATGGGTCCTATTTGCAAAAAAACAAAAAACAATTGTTACAAAAAGTTATATAAAATCAAAATTGATCGTCCCATATCTAAGTTCGTAAAGAAGCACTCGTATTGTATAGTTATGTTGGGGATTTTGGAACGTTAAGATGTTGAGGTGTGACGAATAAGCTCAACCTAAAAGAGTAAAAGGTCTCTTTTTAAGCTATTTAATTGATAACCAATAATTAATGGGGATAATGACTTAAAAAGATAATATATTTTTTGATTTTTATGTATTTGGTCACTGAGTTTTTTTTTCGTCTACATTTACCCCTTTAACTTGTTAAACCGTAAACATTCAGTCTTTATGACCGGCTACTTCAGGTTAGCCGGTAAAAATGACTTAATAGAGTAATATATTTATCATTTTGTACACATTTAGTCTGTAATATTTTTGTACACATTTAGTCTTTAATATTATTATTTTTTTGTTGCAAAATAAGTCAATTTTGTTTTTGTACTCATTCAATATTTATGAATGATTTCTTTAGGATTTTCTCACGATATCTTACGTGGAACAACCATTAATAAGATGTTTTGAGGCTTCTGATTCTTATGTCAATCACGATCTCGACTACTTAGTTGCTTAGCTCATGTGCTCTGAACGTCATAACTTCTTCATACGATCTCGGGTTTTAATGATCTTTATATCCATATGTTCGTATTTTAGTCTACTACAACTTTCTTTAAACTTACTCCCGCTAAAAAGTAATATATTTTTACTTACGATCTTTATATCTATATGTTTTTTTTATGAACACATGTATAGATGTTTTTTTTATAAAATCGTAAGTAAAAATATATTACGTTGTAACGGGTGTAATCTTAATGAAAGTTATAGTAGCCTCAAAAAACGAACATGTGGATATAAGGATCGTTAAAATATGATATCATATGAAGAAGTTACGATGTTCTGAACACAAGACCAAAGCCAAACCACAAGACCTACACAAACAAGCAGTCGATATCGCGATGGACATAAACATCGACAGCCCCAAATACCTCATCAATGATTGTCACATGTAAGATGTTGTAACAACGTAAATTTTCAAACCAAAATTTTCAATTCAAAAACACATTTATCACACTAATAAAATCCCAAAATGTCACAAAGTCAAATCATCAATTCTCATAATCAAAAACAGTACGTATCAACTCCAGGATCCTCTAAAATATAACTCAATCTCTAGGGTGTGTACAACCAAGTCGGCGCCCTCCCACGATCCAATTAAGAACTTGAAAGACATAACACATAACACGGTAAGCACAAAGCTTAGTGAGTTCCCCAAAATACCACATCCCATTAGCCACCCGAGGCTATAACACTATAAGACCCTCCGGTCTGTGTGTCTTAGCGGGTCCCTCCAGTCTCATAGCTCGTTGGACCCTTCGGCCCGACCTGTAAAGCTCTGCATGGCATAAATCACAAAGAAATAATGCACAACATAACACATAAGGCAAGATAACATAATACTCAATGTAAGCACATAAGACCTTCCGGTCACACATAACTACCACTCAAGGTAAAGTATAGTGAGAAGACTCACCTCGGATGATGAACAACCCCTATAAACGCTGTTGTTATGCACTGGCCACTAACTCTGTGCCAAACCCACAATTATCTCAATTAGAAATTAAGTCCAAACTCTCACTCATTGGGTCTAGAGGTTAATCTATAACCAACCCATCAACAACCTAAAACCCATTGGGCCTACCAAGGCCCAATAATAAATGGGCTCTCCTAAGGCCCAATTCTCAATCTTAATGACAAGCCCAACACAAGGGCCCAATGTGTAGCACCTGGTTCTTGGTACGTATTCTGTTATTAAATCTTCAATTATTTTGCATTTTTGGCCTTGGACTAAGCGAGTCGAAGGACTGACTCGCCGAGTAGAAGCGGGATGAGACGCGGAGTTTAAGTTGCGAACTCGGCGAGTCGGGTCCCGGACTCGGCGAGTAGCCGCTGTCTGGACAAAAACCCTAATCCAAGGGTTTGCACCCTATTTAAACTACCTTATGCAGCCTCCATTCCCCCTTTATGCTCCCAAACACTTCTCATAGCAAACCCTAGCCGTTCTTGAGAAATCTAAGGCTTTTGAGTGATTCTTGTGAGTTTTGACCTCAAAGAAGAAGGAAGAGCATAGAAGGATCAAGAGGAGACTGAAGGATTCGAGTTTGGTTCATCATTTGCAGTCTACAAAAGGTATAAAGTATGAACCTTGCTCATTCATTTGTTAGATCCCTCTTTGAGGTGATTTAGGGCTTTTATAAGCCATTTTTGGTGGCCAACCATGTTTGCAAACATGGTTGGGGGTTTGAGCTTCTGGATCATGTCATTAGTGGAGTCACAAGACAGATTTGGGTTGCTTTTGCACCCAAGGAAGGCCCCATGCAACAAAAGAACCATTTTAGAGCCTTTTAAGCTCAAAAGTCCCATGCATGCACGTAAAGTTTGTAACTTTACGTGCTAGATCAATTTTAGTGGCTTGGATCTATCTTTTGGACAAGTGTTGTACATCAGAAATCGAAGTTTTAAGGAGGGCATGTGACCGACTCGGTGAGTCCATTCCTGGACTCGGCGAGTCCAAGGGTTCTGTCCCAAATCAGTGAGGGTCAAAAGGACCAGATGAGTGTGGAAAGGTTTTAGGGAGTCCAGGGAGTGACCCAACGTTCTGGACTAAGCAAATTGTTCTGGAAATTCATGGTACTCGGCGAGTGCATGAACGGACTCGGCGAGTCCAAGGCAATCTTCATAGAACTCGATGAGTTG
This sequence comes from Lactuca sativa, assembly GCF_002870075.4. NCBI lineage: Eukaryota > Viridiplantae > Streptophyta > Magnoliopsida > Asterales > Asteraceae > Lactuca > Lactuca sativa. Next base: position 111,374,394 of record NC_056625.2, on the reverse strand, counting down.
TTCATCAACTCGACGAGTCGAGGACAGAACGTGTTCATCGGATGAAGATTAACTTGACGAGTTGTTCATACAACTCGGCGAGTTGGATGAAGGACCATTGAGTATCAGTTAGGAAGTGAACTCGTCGAGTCAATGCCTAACGCGATGAGTAGAGACGGGAGTAAAGACAATCGACTGGATATGGACTCAACGAGTTGACAAGTCAACTCGGCGAGTCGGGTCAACTAGAAGTTGACTTTGACTTTGACTTGACTTTGACTTGACTTTGGTTTGGAATCGGTCAGGGGTAAAATAGTCATTTTACCCTGGGAATAGTATCAATGTCTGATTAAGTGTTTTATGGAAATATAGCCGGGGGATCTCCGGAGCAGTTGTCAGACATTTACGGATCAGCTTTTCAGCAGCCAGCCTTTTAAGGTGAGTTACCTTCTAGTAGCGGTAGGTCTATGGCCACAATGTCGGCCCACTAGTAGGAGTTGTATGTTAGATGATTGTCTTTGTGATATTCATCTAGGTTTGCTACTACTTGATATGTTTATGTGTTAGCATGTTATGATGTTATGTGATAGTGGTAGTAGTAGGGGTGAAATAGTCCCCAGTACCCGGTCGAAAGGACCGAAGGGGAGGCCGGCACCCAGATATGCTAGGCAGTGTCCGGTCGAAAGGACCGAAGGGGAGGCTGGCACCCAAATATGCTAGGCAGTGTCCGGTCGAAAGGACCGAAGGGGAGGCTAGCATCCAGATATGCTAGGCAGTGTCCGGTCGAAAGGAACGAAGGGGTAGGTTGGGCACCCAGATATGCCTGACAGTACTTGTATGTTATGTGATTGTATGGTATGTGGTACGATGGGGGAACTCACTAAGCTTCGTGCTTACAGTTTACAGTATTGTTTTCAGGTACCTCTTCTTCGAAGGGGAAGGAGCCGGCGCAGTAGCGGCACATCATACATGCACATTGTTTTCCGCACCATGAGTTATTCTGCGATTTGTACTCTGTCATTATGGTTGTTTTTATGTTTTGGTTTTCGGACACGAAATATGTTTATGAAATGATAGGATCAAACGATGTTTATTCACAAATGTTTTCCAAAGTATTGATTTAAAAATGAAATTTTTGGACGTGAAAATTGGGTCGTTACACAAGGCATGCTTATAATATTTCTCTGCTCATAGTCTCTAATACACAAGCCCAAAGATTCAGGCCCAACCCTTAAGGCCCATTAATAAAGTCTAGCCTAAAAGCCCACAGAGAGGTTATGCAGGGCGTACCTCCTTTGGTACGCTCAACGTACTCAAGCATGAACGAATCTGATCGGGGACCTCAACCCATTACGCGGGGCATACTTAAATTATGTTGGGCATACGCTCAGTTTTGCTTAGTCCATTTTCTTGGTCTTAACCCGTTAAGACCTTAGCTCATTTATCAGATTTGGACTTCCTGATAGCTCTTACTCCATAAAGTCAGGGACTTTAAGCCTTTGCATGGCTGATGTGGTCACAAACACACAAAACATTCATTCTCTTTTCTCATTAAGCTCTTATCTCATGCATGACTTGATTCTAACATCCAAGATCTCATTTTTATGAAACTACTCCATCAAAAACACTCAAAAGGACAGATAATGGGCTCTGGAGTGTAACAACTCATAAAGCTTCAAGCTTTGGGACCAAAAACCCCCAAAATGAACCATACTAAGCACAACTCAAAAATGAATATGAAAGATTTGAGCTTTATACCTTCAAATGATGCTCCATCCCCATGAAAGCTCAGATCCAAAGCCTGGACTCCAACTCCTTTCCCTTCAATGCTCCTTCTTCACTTCCAAGGACTCACAAGGTCACCCCAAGGGCTCTCATGCACTCACAAGCTCTTATGGACGAAGGTTTAGGGTTTTGGGGGGTTTGTTCTCTAAGAATGTGGCCAGGAATGAGGCCATCTCATTCCTTATATAGGGTTACTTAAAATATTAGGGTTTCCACACTGTGCCTAGTATGCCCAGCGTACTAGGTGGCTCTTGCTTAAGGATCACACGCATTCGTATGCTAAGCGTACACATATATACGCCTAGCGTACTCCGCTGCCACATTTCTCAACTTAGGGGATTATCTTGCCAAATCTCTAAACTTCCATAGCTTCTTTGATACAACTTTGATTCCAAAGGTCCTCATACCTACGGAAAGGTGACGAGATGCCCTATGCTTCTAGCAATTCGTCACAACCCCGAGGCTCCCTCCTACCCGGTTTGCATCCCATGAACTCTGATCACAGACGATCCAAAACAGGATGTTACAGATGTTATGAGAAAAACCTAAAGAAATCATTCATAAGTACTGAATGAGTACGAAAACAAAAATGACTTATTTTGAAACGAAAATATATTAAGGAATAAATGTGTACAAAAATATTAAGGACTAAATTGTACAAAATGAAAAATATATTACCCTATTAAGTTATTTTTCCCGGCTAACCTAAAGTAACCGGTCATAAGGACTTAATGTGTACAGTTTAGCAAGTTGAAGGGATAAATGTGGACGAAAAAAAACTCAGTTACCAAATATGTACAAATCAAAAAATATATTACCCTTTTAAGTCATTATCTCATAATTAATGGTTCACCACCTGAATAAAGTATATTTTAGAGTAAGCTCTAGTTTTGGTCCATGTGGTTTGGTCAAATATACAGGTTTGGTCTAGCCTTAGAAAAATTGATAGATTGTGTCCTTTTTGTTTCAAAAAATTACAATGTTAATCCTTGATTAATATAAAAAGACTAGTTTACCCTTGTTAATATCTTTTATCTTTCTCTTTTTTGTGCTTATGATTTGTAATTAATAGAAAATGACATTTAACCCATTTCTTTCTTCCTCTCTCTCTCTCTCTCTCTCTCTATATATATATATATATATATATATATATATATATATATATATATTACACATACACATACATCTACACTCCCTTCTTTTGTAGGTAGCCACCATCTCCCTCGTCTTTATTCTTTCTCCTCTCTTCCTCTCCAATGAGACTGTTTCATTATAGGGATCACCACATTCAGTTGCACATTTGAGAACACATGTGAACTACACGTACTCTGATGCCACCATATCTGCTTCCCTCTTGCAATTGTGCGTCAAGCAACACCCATACATTGAGTCATCCCTTTTATGGTAAGGCTCTTATTACAAATCGAGGTAAACTAGAAACCCACTACTGCTTCTGATTTATGTATTGTTATTAGGTTTTGGATTTGTTTTTTTTTGTTGTATTTTTGTTTGAAATGATTCTCATTAATGTTTTTTTGATGTATATTATTATTTTGTTTTACTTTTGACTGAGGTACCAAAATTTGAAATGCGAAATTATAATAAGTTTAGGATCGTTTTAGTGGTGTGGAGATGGGACCGATTTTTAAATGAAATCCCATTGATTTGCAGATGTTAGTGTTTTAAGATCAATATATTCCATTATGTTATAGTTTCATCATGTTTTCTGGTACAAAAATACAAGATTTAATTACAACATGTGATTGAAAGACACATAATGATTCGTATTTATTGAGAAGGAAAAAATCATATTTAAAGAGTTTAATGGTGCGGAGATAGGAAAGAGGTAAGGCAAGTGGTGGTGAGATGTATGTCATCGAGAGCTGTAAGGGTAACCATAGGTAGTGAAGGTGGTTGGAGGCGGTGATAAATTTGTAGTGTTTAACAAAAGTATTGGAAAGAGAATAGGGGTAGGGTGGGGGTAGAGGTAAGGTGGTGGGTCTATGTGGTTTTTATATTTATCAAAGATAACAAAAGAGTAAAAAATAGAAGGGTAAAACCGTAAAATACTCCATTTATATGGACAAATAGACAGAAAGTTTAATTTGTTAAAATTATAGGAATGTAACAAATCATATTTTCAATCAGAGATCAAAACTATGAATTTGACCAAACTATAAAGACCAAACCGTAATTTACTCTATATTTCATATAAGAAGAAAGAAGAAAAAAAAGTTGATATTGTTAATCTCACGATCGAATTTTTATATCCATCCTACACAAACAATTGATCATGACATATATGCTCCTAGGTCTTTTTTCATTCAAAATTTATATGTCAGTAATTGGACTTTAATTTATTAAAAATATATATAGAAAAAACTTATATATTTTTTCTCTGTAACTAAATATTAATGATTATATATATTTTTCAAACCTTTTTATTTTATATTTTATTTTAGAATAAATTACACAATTGTTCCATGTAGTTTGCGAAAATAAGCTAATTTAGTACAAATATCATAACTCTTATGTGCTTGGTGCATACGATTTGTTTTTCTTCTCCACCTGGTATCTTTGTCCAACTTCGTTACATTGGAGTTGTTAGTTTATGACATGTCAACAACTTTGTTACAATGGAGAAGATGTAACACCCATCTTTCAGAATGTATCAGTTCAGGATTTATAGGGTTAAAGATAAGGTTTTTGGGGAAAAATCTAATGACACTACGTGGTGTATGGAAGACCACGACGTGGCATGGTTCTATTGGATCGTGTATCCTGATCAACACCACAACATGGCAAGAAGGAGGCCACGACATGTTGGCTGCTGCAACCCAAACCCATAATTTTTAGGGTTTCACCCATATTTAAAGCCATTAACTCTAAGATTAGGGCATCATCTTCAACCTCTATTATTCCTTTTCGAAACCTCTAGCCTATCCTCTTTGTCACTTGAGCTCTTTCATGGTGTTTTGGCCACTTGAAGGTTGAAGGAAGGCTTTGTTCAGCGAATGATCAACTTGCAAACTCATATCCATTTCTTGGCGTATCTTTTGGACTTTTTTAAGTCTCCAAGCTCTCACCTTTATGCTTCATCCTTTGTAGCTCTAGGTTTTGAGTTCCTTTCCTTCATGATACGTTGATATGAATGGGTGGTTTTGATAAAGTTGGAAACTTTATCACCCATTGAGGTCCCTTGGTCATCATAGATTTCAAATCTAGAATTTCATGTTGATTTGTTTCATACATGGAGTTTTGACTCCATTTCTTATGCATTTTGACTTAGTTTTGGAGAAACCTGCATTGGACATGCATGTCTATAAAGTAAGGACTTTTATTGTTCATTTGAGGGAAAGTAAGCCTTATGGAAAGTTGGAGAAAAGGACTTAACAGATAAAGTCCTTAATGAGAAAAATGGCTGTCTGGCAGCAACCACGACGTGGCTAAGGAGGACCCACGACATGGTGAAATCTTGCATGTAACACTCGCAAATTTGGGTTAGTCAATTAAGATATAATGAGCATTAAAAATGACTCTTTTATAGAAGATTATTTAGGATAAATATTCTTAACCAAAGTTATAGTATATGTGACAAGGATTCCATCCATATAAAGATCGCTGAAATCCGACTTCGTATAAAGAGGTTGCAAAATTTTTAAGTTTCACGAGTGCACCTTGTGTAAATAAAGGCGCGGCGCGCACCTTCTAGAAGCTGCCACATAGCACCAGCCAATGCCCGACACGTGTCACATTCTGAAACAGACCCTTTTCGACCAAGGTTTTGTGTGGCACGCACTTGGTCTCTGCATGGCATGCATACCTATTTCTCAGCCTATAAATACCTTGCAGCTCCCATTCTTTTCCCCACACACCTTCAACTATATATATATATATATATATATATATATATATATATATATATATATATATATATATATATATATATATATCAAATTATCTACAATTGGCCCATGAAATCTTAGTGTTTAGGATATTTTAACAAAGCTATGAGGCCCAGAGAGCTCGCCATCTAGTAGCCATCAGGTTAGAGTTCTGCCAATGTAATTTCTGGACTTTTGTCTAGGAAATCTCTTTAAGTTAAGCTACACTCTTTTGAGTTTAGTGTAACTTATATTTATAGTCATAAGTCATTATAATGAACCTATAAATAAGATTTATCAGTAATTCCATGTTAAAATGTTGATTGATCTACATACGGGAGAGGTGTCTAGAATGGTCACGTTGGCTTGGTTGTTGGATTTTATAAAAGCGATTATGCCGAAATGATCCTGCCTCCCAACTGTCTCGTCTGACTGATCATTACTTGATAGTGATGGGTTTTCTAGGTTATAAAAAAAATTCATGTGGCGGAAAAAACACTTAAACCTTAAGTTCACATGCAACCTAGAAATGATCTATGTTTTCTCTATTGATAGCAATAACTTATGAACATCAAGAAACCTTAGAGAGAGGCTATGAAAATCAAAATTAACATAAAGAATAGGGTTACATACCTTTTGATTATTATAGCAAATAATCAAATCAAATCATCTTGAAGTTCCTTGTAAAGCAAGCACCAAAAGTATGATGCCTCTAATGGCTCACACCCAAAACCAGAAACCCTAGAATGAGGAAGAAAGAGGAGATATGATAGGATTTTTGATCTTATTCCTTTAGGTAATGTGGCGAACAAAAATTGCAATCCATGGGTTCCTATTTATAGTTTAGGTAACATGCAGGCAAAACAAGATTTGTATTAATTAAATAATAGATTTAGTCCTAATTCAAATCTTTTCCTTATATACAACCAGGAGGCTTCCAGAAATCCTAGGAAACCCTCTAATACCGTCCATACTATGGAGGGTTCTAGAATTGTTTCTTTTGTTCAACTATTGAAAAATTACAATTCACCCCTTGCACATTCAGTTAATTCCAATTAATCTCGAATTAATTCCAGGGTAATTCTGATTAATAATTAATCAATTCTAATAGATTTTACATTAATTTATTAATCATATAAATTAACAAAACAATTATTTAACAATTGATATCGTATTAATTTATTAATCACATAATAAATCAACAAATCAACTTTCTATTTCCAATTAATATGTTAATCACATAATATATTAACAAATCATTTTCCCATAGTTTCCAATTAGTTTATTAAACAAATAATAATATAATAAATTATTAATATCTCTCATAATATCAATTCTAGCTAATTCTGGTCATGAGAGAAACCCAAAAAGGACTTTGCTTCTAATTTAAGAACATACCAATTTAGTTGCTCACTTAGACACCTTAATCCAAGAGTCTCCCACTTAGATAAGTTTGTAAATACAATTGCAAGTACAAACCTTTAACTAAACAACAAATAGTGCTTTCCAAAGCCACTGTCGAACTCTGATTCAAATCAAATGTTGGCCCCAAGACAAGTGATCAGTTATTCCTTCGTTCTATAAGATATCGCATAAACAGAGTCATGGATTAAATGATCAACCTCATGTTCATTTATTTGTTTCCCGATTTCCTTGTGATCGAATTTCAGACTACAAAATTAAACCACGCCAATTCAGTCTGGACCAGGTGCCTGGTTTTTCATAGATCAACTCAAATCACCAAGGGACCCCTATATCACTTTTCTTTATTCAGGAAAAAGGAATGAATTGCATTGACCATATAGTCATACAATTTACATATCAAGTTACACATGGAATAACCCTTTATAACATCTAGTTACGAGATGCGTTTGAGCAAACCAATGGACAACTAATTTGTAAACTATAAACTATAAACCACTGCTTTAAGAATAGAAAATATCATTGTCTTAGAATTACTTGTGATTGAATCCATGAAGTAATCTCTAAGCGTGGGTTTATCCAATACATAAAATCTCTATTTTCAAAGTATTCATGAATATTGTAGTAATTCCAGTTGCAATGTCTTAACCTCAATCTACAATCTACAATCAATTCATGACAGTCTTAATTCACTACTTACTTCCAAAAGTATGAACGACTATGGAATCTAGGATGGTCCATGTCTTAACCTTAGTCAGAAGAGTACGTTGGCAGAGTAGAGCATTTCGCTGGGAAGCGAGTACGCATATGGGGATTGGTGATTGAGAAGGTTGAGCAGCTACTCAGGGAATCTGGGATGATCCATGTAGAGAGTATGGGTAGATGTGGCAGGTAGTATGGGCCCGTACTACTGAAAGCAGAGGACCCATACTCGATGCAGGGAGTATTCCAGACATTTTGAGTAGCAGGTCGAGAGGTGATTTCATGGTTCGAGTACCATGATCAGTAGCAGATCGAGGGGTGATGTCATGGTTCGAGTACCAAGATCAGTAGAAGATCGAGAGGTGATGTCATGGTTCGGGTACCAAGATCAGTAGCAGATCGAGAGGTGATGTCATGGTTTGGGTACCATGATCAGTAGCAGATCGAGAAGTGATGTCATGGTTTGGGCACCATGATCGGTAGCAGAGCGAGAGGTGATGTCATGTTTCGAGTACATGCTTCGTAGCGGATAGTGTTTATGCTTTTTCCAGTTATCCTGTCGTGTTTGGGTTATTCTATGATCGGATGCGATAGAATATGGGGCTAGAGGGCCATGTTGAACGAGTTTCAACGGAGCATACCTTGAGAAGAGATTTGAGTTGATTTCTGAGAGACTTTTAGTGAGATGTCAGTTAGAGTCGCAAGACTCGAAGATGAGTGGAGATGATATTATATGAAGGATTGCGGCCTGAGTTGAGCAATCAGCCGATAGTGGAGACGTCACCTTCTGTGATCTAAGTGGCGATATTTCCGTTTCATGTGGGAAACATAAGAAGTGTCGAGATTTTCGGTTTTGAGATTAGGGGTAAACCATGCGGGGTAGCAGTGATGGCGATCTTCCACCGGAGTATTTGGCAGTATGTCTGTCGAGAGGTAATGATATAGCATGAGCAGGCTGACGGTGGGAACTAAGATGGTCAAGGACCAGGACACACCCTACTCGATCATAGTAGGGCACGTGTTAGCTGTAGCAACGGATGATCAAGAAGAGTATATCGAGGCGATGGCTTTTTCTCTATGATGGGTATCGAGAGTGGAAGGGGAGTCTCTGCTCTTATGATGAATGATGTGATAGAGCGTTGGTTGAGGAGTTGAGGATGAAGAGAATGATAGTTCATTATTTCCAGACTAAGAGTCAGAGTTAATACTGGACAGTTGGAGAGGTCCGGTGATGGGAGGGTGTAAGTTTCTGAATGACTAGAGACAGTCATGATAGGAAGTTCTGAGGATTTCATCTAAGATTGGGGTTATTTGGGGTTGCTTGATCACTGTCGGGAGATCATCGAGTGTGCGTAGCACCTTCCAAGAGTAGGTGCGATGTTACTGGTCGGAACAGTATGTAAGGTAGATTGTTGGTGCGTCAAATGATGATGGTTCAAACCCTGAGTGGAGGAGAACCGGGTATTCTAATGAGAGAATCAGAGGTTGGTTCAAGAGCGGTTAGAGAACTGGACTTAGAGACCTGTGGTACAGATTCAGAATACCAGCGTTATTGGTGGTTAAGGTGAGGTGCAGAGTAAGTTTATGCATGAGGCTCGTGCTCATGAAAGGATGAGTGTCTCCACAGCCGGTGGCCGGTGGTCAGGGAACTCATAGTGGTTAGAAATTCTTCGAGGTGGTTTGGCTTGTAAGGTTAGTTTGATGGTTGGTAAATTCCGGTCCGATGTATGAACTGTTATATGTAGTTTGGGAAGAGCAGATGTGGAATTAGACGACCAACCTCAGGGTTGGTCAGTGTATTCTTGCATGAGTTTTGAGCAATAGAGGAGGGAGTTTTGGATGGTTTTCATCATGTTCCGAGTCATTGTCGATTCATCAGTGTTTCAATTGAGAGTTGGGATACTCTAAAGTTGCGCGTTGTGTGAAATGAATGATAGTTATGATATCCTGAGGGAATGCATGGAGGTATCCGTGTATGATGTCGTAAGTATGGGATCGGTGGTTGAAGTAGGACATTGTGATGTTCTGCGATGGTGTTCCAGGGTATCCGAGTATGATGCCCTGAATTCCGAATTATTTTAGAGTCGTGAGTTCGGGGCGGCAAGTGGTGAATTAAGTATCTACGGTTCCAGTGGGAGCCCTTTAGGTATTGACATCAAGAGGGATCATTTAAGAAGGTGGATTGCATCAGGGAAAGGTGTTTTGTTATGGCGGTTGTCGTCATATATTATGATGCGTAAATTGGATGAGTGTGGGTACCTATCTATGTTAGTCTGCGAAGCATGAGTTAGAGGACGCAGTGTGGTGTTAACGTGAGTATGAGACTGTGGGATGATAAGAGAGAGCGTTGCTAGTTAGCGAGAGGGTGTTGTGATACTGTGGAGAGCCATAGTACTCACTAGTTAGTGAGAGGGTATTGTGATACTGCGGGGAGCCGTAGTGTTCACTAGTCACTTAGTCAGCGAGAGGGTGTTGTGATACTGCGGAGAGCCGTAGTACTCTCTAGTCAGTGAGAGGGTGTTGTGATACTGCGGGGAGCCATAGTACTCACTAGTCAGCGAGAGGGTGTTGTAATACTGCGGGGAACCGTAGTATTCACTAGTCAGCGATAGGGTGTTGTGATACTGCGGGGAATCGTAGTACTCACTAGTCAGTGAGAGGGTGTTGTGATATTGTGGGGAGCCGTAGTATTCACTAGTCATCGAGACGGGCATTGTGATACTGCGGGGAGCCGTAGTACTCACTAGTCAGCGAGAGGGTGTTATCATACTACGGGGAGCTGTAGTATTCACTAGTCAGCAAGAGGGTATCGGGGTACTACATGAATCCGTATTATTCACAGGACAGAGAATGACGCAGAGGAGTGTTAGGCTTGGTTAGCCTTATTATTGAGTTTTTGGGGACCTGGTGGTCGGATTAGGAGCGAGACTGTGGTCTCCTTAATGATCAGGGATCGTTATATACTGAGTTAAGGTGTGGTTATCACAATCAGAAGGAATTGGGGAAGTGACGTACGCATGGGTTGCGAGTCATGAGCCATGGGTTGAGTGGTTCATAAGGATGGGTGGTTCCAATTCTGGGTCGGACCAGACTCTCGAGTTTGAGTTTGGCTCTAGTGGTGCCTTAAGTAGGCGAGATGAGATTCTAGATTCTGAGATGGGTCCCAAGTTGAGAGGTATTGTTATCCAGCTGATACCTTAGACCTGTGTAGGTCAACACTCGGGTACGGGAGGTACCGTGAGGCACATGTATCTAGGGAGTGATGTTCGACAGAGGTCGAGGGTGAAATGATTTAGTGGGGTTGTGTTATTTGTTGGGGGTAAAGAGAGCTTCGTGACTTGTGTGTTACCGGACTGAGATTGTTGTGTGAGAAGGAAGTCGGTGAGACATTTCGGGGCATGTTATGTGTGACCTTTGGAGGTGCAATTGTGGAGTCAATAGTTGACTTAGTGCCCGGTATTAAAAAGGGATACGAGAAACAAAGTTGGAGCTTTCGAATGTGATGTCTGAGGAAACTTCTGATTGAGTATGGTTTTTCCCTTGTGTCTGAGGGCAGAGTGTTAAGGATTCTATGTCGGATGGGTTTTGATAGCGGTTTAGTGGATGAGCCATAGTGAGGTGTGGACCCTTCCATTTCTTGGGGCGTGATTCGGATCTTTTAGCATGTTGGTATGAGTGATCGGTATCCAATTGTTGGATTTGGACTTATGAGAATCAGAGGATCAGTGGGTTATAAGGGTTGACATTCGAGGAGCGAATATCATGGTGATCACTTGAGTAGGTAGTCTGGCGGCGAGTTAGGCCACTAGAGTTTCCGGATATTGGGAACGAGTATATTGCGGCCGAAGAGTTGGATTAGTTCTGGATTTGGGAGTTCTGTGTGATTTCAGTTGTCTATGGAAGAAGATTTCGGTTTTTCATGAGATCCTTTTGGCGGTGCCTTCGGGTGGTTGGATGTAATTTATATGTGGTTAGGGAGTGATTTCGAGGGCGAAATCAAATTCAAGTGGGGGAGAATTGTAACATCTGGATTTCAGAGATATTATTGTAAAGGTTAATCTTGGGCTTCAAGGGGGGACTTGACGAGTTGAGGGTCCAACTCGCCAAGTCGAGTCGGGATCCTTCGGGGGATTTAATGAGTGGACTCGACGAGTCAGAAGAGGGACTCGCCGAGTAGATAGTGGTTCGAGAAAAACCCTAAGTTTCGGGTTAGGAGCGTATTTAAAGGAACTTATGACCTTGGGTGCGCCTCATATCCTCTGTGAGAAACCCTAAATCACCATGGGAGCTTGGGGTGAGTTCTTATGATGAAATCAAGTGATTTAGTGAGTTATGTGGAAGGAAAGGTGCATGAATCAAGCAAGGAACGATATGGAGGCTTTGAATCTAGCTTATCTTCTCATGGAGCTGCTGTGGAAGGTATGAACTTGCATCCTTTTCACCTAATTGTGATTAGACCTCTAGATCTTGGGAGTTTTAGGGCTTAACTCCCCTCCTTTTATCTTTGAGCTAAGTGAGATATGATCTGAGGTGGGAAACCTCAGATCTGAGCCTTGAGAGGTCCTTAGAATCTAGATGCCTCGGCTTTAGTGGCCCAAATGATGGTGGTTGAGCAAAAAAAACCTTCATGAAGAGTGTGTTTTGGTGTTTTGGAGCTATAACATCGAGCATTAACGTAAAGATCGAAACTTTACGAAAGTATTAAGCCTTGGAATGATAGATCTATAGATTAGAGTGTTAGATTTGGTTGAAATTGTCTAGATAGGGGAAAGTCTGAATGGACTCGCCGAGTCAATGAGACGACTTAACGAGTCAGATAGGGTTTCATGTCTGGACTGAATCGCGATTTAGCCCAGCGAGTCGTGGGGTCGGCTCGACGAGTTAAGTTGGATCTTCTAGAGACTTCGAGAGGTGATTGAACTCGACGAGTCACAAAGGTGTACTCGCTGAGTCGGGCCAAGTGGAACTGTTGACATGAGTTGACTTCTGTTGATTGTGGGGTCTTGGTCAACATAAGTAATAGAGACCATGGAGGGGTAAAATGGTCTTTTATCCACTTCCCAATTAGAGAGGGAAAGAGTAATTGTTGGTTTAATTAAATTTAAGATTTCGAGTGTTAATTAAAGATATTTTCCTTATGTGTTAGGCGGTGGCGAGTTCGAGATTCAAGTGTGAGGATAGCTGCTTTCTGCTTGCCAGGTGAGTCTTCTTACTATACTTTACCTAGAGTGGTAATTAGAGTTATATGACAGTGTATCTTGTATGCTATTTATGTGATTATGATACACTGCATTATTTCTGTGTGATTCATGTCGTGTATGTTCCAGAGTTTACAGAGTTAGAACCAGAAGGTTCACAAAGTTAGAACCAGAAGGTTCACAGAGTTAGGACCAGAGGGTCCACAGAGTTATAGCCTCGAGTGGCTAATATATGTTATAGGTGGTATTTTGGGGAACTCACTAAGCTTCGTGCCTACCGTGTTATGTGTTATGTGTTTCAGGTTTTCCTCTCGGAATCGCGGGACGGCACCGGCTTGATTGTACACATCAGAGAAAGAGTTATGAGGATCCTGGATTATTAATGGAGTTGTGCTTGTAATTGAATAAAAGAGATTTTTATACGATATGTTATGAAGAGTATGCATTTTAAAAATGAAAATTTGTTTTAAATTTTCACGTCGTTACATCGAGTCAGGGTCCTCTGACTCGTCGAGTTGACTCTAAAATCCCGCGACTATCTCAAACTCTACTTGACGAGTTGTGTCCTCCAACTTGTCGAGTCCTCCTTTCAAAATGAATATAAAAATAATAAGATAATATACCTGGGACTCAAGATGTTACAATTCTCCCCCACTAGAATCAGACTTCAACCTCAAAGTCGTTTCCCGAAAACAACTTTGGGTACTGGCCTCGCATCTCGAACTCCGGCTCCCAAGTCTACTCGGATCCCTTATGATGTTGCCACTGAACCTGACCCAATGGCGCCTCTTTATTACTTAAAACCTTCACCTTCCTATCCAAGATCGTTATCGGCTTCTCAATGTAGTCCAGGAGAATATAAACTTGTATATTCCCTATGGGAACTACTGCAGTCTCGTCGGCTACACAATCCTCAGCTGGGACACATGGAAGGTGTTATGAATCTGGATCAACTTCACAGGCAACTCTAACCGATAAGCTAGTTTACCCATACGAGCGATCACTTGAAAGGACTGATATATCTAGGGTGCCCCGCTTCCTGAATCGGATCACCCCTCCCCAAAGGGATACCTCCAGGAGGACAGCATCTCCAACCTGGAACTCTAGCTCTGAACGTCACCGGTCCGCATAACTCTTCTGACGACTCTGGGCCGTCAGTAACCTCTGTTGTACCTGCGTTGTCGTCTTGAGCACTATCTCGGTGCTCCCCTACACTCTCTGTTCGAAAGGGTGACAAGAAGCCCTACGCTTCAAGCAACTCATCACAACCTCAAAACTCCAAATCCAAAGTTTATAAAAGATCGAGCCAACTCCTTTTCCCATACTCTTGGATTCCAAGGCACAACTTGGAAACTCAGAACATACAAGGATCTCCTCAAGACAGCCAAACCAATCAGAAACTTCCAACCCGAGGAAGAACAACCCCTTACTAATCCTTAAGAAAACTGAAACCCTACACAAGGTCTGACCTCCTGTCAAACTGAACCATCCCAACACAAACCCCAGGACAATTCAGCTCTGGCCCCGAACTGAATGACCATGCCCGACCGAAACTATCCACATGATATCCGCAAACATAACTCCAGCCATTTTCTAATTCCCAACTCCAAACCTGGATATAGGGTCGACTCCCGACCCAACTGTGTTACCGCCACAGGCTACCCTTAGCACCTTTGACAATCCACTGTTGTTCCATCCAACGGAACTATGTCGCTCAATCACGTTGTACACATAATCATTAAGTTTGCTTTACTCCAAGCGAATGTTACAACCGATCTGTAGTACTCATCACTTCCGACCTCTGTCGTTTACTCTTTACTACTCTCCATGTGTGTTGTGTTCCTCCGACGCCAATGAACCAACTCATACACATGTCTAAAACACCAGATGGAAACCATAACCACTCAAATGAAATCCATCTGTAAATTCAAAATCTCAACTCGATACTCAACTCATGTCTCGAGATTCGAGAATCTACGCGTGCCTCATACCCTCAATATTTCCGATTCGTAGCAACCCGTTCCCTAATTCAGGTCGTAACAGTTCCCGACCATCACTAAGACCCCAGTCTCACACCTGGTCTGGGCACAGACTCCCAAAGTCTCCAACGACAAGGCTACCCCAAGCCTAAGAACACCTGCATGTCACGCACTGACTAGTGGATACTACGGCTCCCCGCAGTCCCATAACACTCTCTCTCACTGACTAGTGAAGGCTATGTCTCCCCACAATCTTACAACACTCTCTCACCTACTAGTGGATAATATGGCTCCCCGCAGTCCCACAACACTCTTTTGCTGACTAGTAGATACTACGGTTCCCCGCAATCCCACAACACTCTCTTGCTGAATCATGAATGCTACGGCTCCCCATAGAATTACGATACCCTCTCGTACTGCCTCGTAAATGCTACGGATCCCCGTAGTATTACGATACTCTCTCTTACTGACATCATGAATGCTACGGCTCCCCGTAGTATTACCATACTCTCTCTAACTGACATCATGAATGCTATAGCTCTTCGTAGTATGATGATACTCTTTCTTACTCGCCATGGGCTCACCCCACGGTTTTCCTGACAGTCCTAAGTGATTACTCCCATTTGGATCCACTCACTCTCTTCTCACCCCACAATATCACCATCAAGCTACCACCATACCATGTTCACTAACTCATCCTCTGCGGTCCAACATAGATAGGTGCGCTCACCTTCCCAAATTTTGCATCACTATTATTGATGAAAATTCTAGTAGACAAAGCACTTTCCCTCGGTACAGTTCACGCCCCTGACAATCATCGTATGGCGACAATTAACTGATGGTCTCACATCTGGAAATATAGTCACTTGATGTTCCACTTGTCCTCTGACAAACCCAAGTCTCATAGTAATCCAACAATTTAGGGCATCATACTTGGATACCTCAATACACCATCATAGAATCTCACGATGTCTTGCCATGACCACTGATCTTCCACTCATACAACTCGAAGCCTTGAAGTGCTCCAACTCACAACTTGAAGCATGGAAGAATCATCAATGACTGAGAACACGTTGACGAAAATCTAAAGCCCCATCCTCTACTGATCAAGCTCATGCAAAACTACTCAATACCAACTCTGAAGTTGACTCGCACATCAACTGTTGCCCTTTCCGGAGTCACAGATAACAATCCATACATCGAACTATCAATCTCTCAGCAATCGAATATTGACCTCCGCAACCCAACCGTCTCGATACTCAACATTGGCATGCCAAAGAAACATGGGCCATCTTAGATTCATGTCCAACGGCCACCTACCGTGAAGACACTTATTCTCTCCTAAGCATATGCAACATGCATCATCTTGCTCTATACCTTGCCTTGACTACCACATAACTCAAATCTCATATACCCGGGATGCAGATCCTCCTATCCAATCTTTTGAACTGCAACTCAAGCAGATCGATGATCCTCCCAACAGAATACGTAGTTCTCCCCCACTTAGGTTTCGAACCATCGTCCATTGGCATGCCAAACAGACCATACTATAGACTGGCGCACCAGATATACCATTCCCGACTCATGGAACGTACCATGCAACACTCGATGATCTTCCAGATGATGACCAAATAAATCCAAGTATCCCTCATCTTATATGAAAACCTCGGAATCCTCCCAATATGACTGCCTCTAGTCACCAAAAATCTCATACCAACACATCACCAAACATCTCGACTGTCCCGAATTAGTTACAACTCTCGCACCTGATAATAATGAACTATCACACACACCTCATCTCTGATTCCTCAGCCAACATTTCATCGTGTGAATTATCATAGAAGCAGGAGACCTCCCCCTCATAGTCGATATACCACGTAAACAACGAGGGCCGCCGCCCCAATATACCCCTCTTGATTACCTGGAGTTGCTGCTAAAATATGCCTTACTGTTCTCAACTAAAGCATATCCTTGTTCTCATACATCTTAGTCCCCTATGATGACTCTCTCACGCTATAAGAAATACCTCGCAGCAGACATGCCACACATACTCTAGTGAAAATATCTCAACCATATGCTACCCCCACAGGGTTTACCACCAACTCTGAAACCAGAAGCTCATTATCTCTTTTGCTCTACACGTGAAACGAAATTCCTCTTCATAGGAAGTGACACCTCAATCACCGACCGATCACTCAATCCAGACCTCAATCCTCCACAAAGCATTATCTCCACTTTTCCTCGAGTCCTGCGACCCCATCTGGCACCTCACCAGTCAAACCCCTCGGGATCTAAACTTAATTTTTTTCCTTGCAAGGTACACTCTATTAAAGCTCGACTGACATGGCCGCTGGCCCAACAATCTACCACATCCACTCTCAGTCTGAACAACCACAACGGGATAACTGGTAAAGACGGAAGCACACTCCGCTACGAATCACGGTACCCGAACCATGTTATCTCCCCTCATTCTGCTACTTAGAACCTTTGGAATTCTCATTGTTTCGAGTATGGGTCCTCTGCTTTCAGTAGTACGGGCCCACACTACCTGCCACATCTACCCATACTTTTCACACGGATCGTCCCAGATTTCCTAAGTAGCTGCTCAACCTTCTCGATCACCAATCCCATTACACATGTTCGCTCTCGAGTGAATACTCACCTCTAATGGCGTACCCATCAGACTAAAATAACTCCCTAGACTCGCCATCAGCTGCTGAAGATCTCCTCATGATGCCAACCATCTACTTCCTGAATATCGTGATATTCACTTAGCAGCTGGCTCCCATCATTCAAGAGTTCCACAAAGCACAAAGCAAGCAACATTCGGGCATAGAATAATCTCCACCAACGCATAAAACCACTCTAGCATACAACTCCACTTTCTCTATCCACAACGCAAAAGGCATCACCGAACTCAGGAAAGCCTACCTCTCATGTGTATCTAACTACTCTCTCGATAGATTCCTCAAATGCACATCTAGGTATCTCTCATAGATTACTCTACTACTCAAAGCTCTCTTTAAAGGATTCCTGCTAGGTATTCCTACTCAGCACATACATAGAGAAAATAGCAGATAATATCAATCAATAGCATCCCCTAGGCTAAGGCATCATGAATCAGGCAACTCTAGCTCTAATTTCCTGAAATACCTAACCTATCCTCTAACATGCAGCTCTAATATCTCATAAGTATCTCATAATATAATCAAGTAATGGTATTTTGGGAAATCACAGTTCAGGCTCTAGTTGATTGTACACACTGATCCTTCTCGTTTTCTCTTTAAAGCTCTTACTCGTTTTAGAAAAATCATTTCTTATTATAAAATTTTCTCAAGTCCTCAGTTTGAGTTCAGACATACCCAAGAGTACATTCGAATCACTCAAACCAAGCCTCTGATACTAACTTGTAACGCCGTAAATTTTCAAACAAAATTTTCACTTTTAAAATCACATAAAATCCAATATCACATTTCTCAAAAACCACAAATATATAATTTGTCAAAACACAAGTCAACAATTGTTTGATAATATCCTAGAATCCTCAAAACATAAACTCCAACTTGTGTGTACAATCAAGCCGACGCCTTCCCGCGATCCTAAGAAGTACCTAAAACATATATGACACAACATGGTAAGCATGAATCTTAGTGAGTTCCTCAAAATACCACACATATCTCATTAGCCTCTCATGGCTATATCTCGATAATGACCCTCTAGTCAATGTGTCTCATTTGAGACCCTCCGGTCCCACAACTCGGGTTGGACTCTCCGGTCCTAACTCAATGAAGCTCAGAATACAACATAAATCACAAAGACATAATGCAGGATGTCATAATACTCAATAATACCATACAAGACCCTCCGGTCACACCAAGTTACCACTCATGGTAAGTATAGTGAGAAGACTCACCTCAGAAGTAAGCAAGTAGATCTAGTATTCCACGAACAGTCTAGACTCTGCCTACACAATATAATTATCTCTAATAAGCAAATCAAAGTAACCAATCCAAGATGCTAAGCTAACTCCTCCACTAAATCCCAAAAGGGGAAAAAGACCATTTTACCCTTCCATGGTCTCCAAGGTCCACAGTTAACCAAACCCTAAAAGTCAACAAAAGTCAACGCTCAAGTCAATAGTCCATGTTGACTAAACTCGTCGAATTCATCTATGCGACTCGTCGAGTTCCTTCACTTTCTCTGAAATATCGGGAAAATCCAACTCAACTCGCCGAATTGTAGCTCGTCCAGACTATCGGGTAAAACCTTTGCTGGCTCGTCGAGTTGGCTCATGTACTCGTCGAGTCCCTCTTGGCCAATTCTCATTCAGTCGATTCTAAGTAGAAATAATGTCCCAAAATCTAGATCTAGCCTACCAAGGCTGAGATACCACGTAAAGCTGTAAGCTTTACGTTCATGCATGACATCTATGGCTCAAAATGCAAAAACAAGACTCTATAGAAAGTTTAGTGCATAGAAGGTTGCCAGTAACCTGATAAAGTTTGGATCTTTGGGCTCTTGGGACCTTATATTGTTCAGATCTGGAGTCTCAACTCCATGGCAAGCTCAAGCAACTCAAAACCAAGAGATGGATGGGAAAAGCCATAAAACTCCCTAGAAAGAGATCTAACAAAAGAAATGATCAAGGTGGTGACTTTTTACCTTCAAACAGAAGCTAAGGATGAATGAACATTGAATCCAAAAGCTCCCTCTAGTCCCAAGCCTTTTGCTCCTCAACCTCTTCCCAAAAGTGCACCAAAGTATGAAGTGTTAGCCTCTTTTTTTCGCACATAAGGATATAGCTCGATTAGGGTTTCTTACAGAGTGTTAGGGTGATAAGGGAGGCCGAAATGAAGGCTTAAGGTCCTTTAAATAAGACACAAGCCTGGAAAATTAGGGTTTTCTTACTCAGCACCTACTCGTCGAGTCGGGGTCCTCCGACTCGTCGAGTAGACTCTAAAATCTCGCGACTATCTCAAACTCTACTCGACGAGTTGTGTCCTCTAACTCGTCGAGTTCCCCTTTCAAAATGAATATAAAAATAATTAGATAGTATACCTGGGACTCGGTATGTTAGATTTCGTTTTATGATGCAACGACTAGACTCATGTCTCTTTGAGTCGGATCCTCACACGAAGGATACCTTCCTTTATGTTCTAATGTGATATAATTACATTCTAGCATGTAGCACTTCTAGCTACAGGCTGCTTAATCCTCACGGCGACTGCGATACTTCTATCGTTCGCTTCGATTATCTTTTCCTTCAATCAAAAGTCGGACGCTACGTCGAACTTACCTTGTAGATTAGTCGGAATCGATTCATTTTGACTACTAGGGTCAGAAAATAAATCATCACTAAAACAAATTTAATGATGAAAATGAACAAGAATGAATACTCTCACTAGTGCCTTAGTAGCCTTGTGACTCTCCTGATCCAAGTACAAGTCATGTGTTTCCTGTAGTACAGGCCTATACTACCTTCAACACCTACTCATACTCATCTAGGCAGGATAACTTTCTTATTAATCACCATTTGACTTCCAATGAAGTGTTGTGGCGAGGTAATCACTAGTCAAACATCGTCGATTACGAAGGCTCATGGTAATACATTACAACAACAGTAGAGATCCGACTACCAAGAGGGACGCCTTAGAGTGGTAGATAAAATACGTTAGGATTAGTAAAACATCCTAAAATATAGTAAATTTGGATTAATAAAATATCCTAAAAGATATTAAATTTGGATTAATAAAATATTCTAAAAGATAATAAGATAAGATCGTTAAATATCATACAAAGATAGTAAATTAGGATTAATAAAGTATCTTAAAAAGATAGTAAGCTAGGGTTGATAGAATATTTTATGAAAGGTTTTTCTAAAAGAAAAATGATTCTTATTTTAATGCAAATAAATAAAGCAAAAAATTATAAAAACTCATGCAATCACCAACATTATGTTGACTTTTTCAAAAATACATGTATTCTCAGGGAGATGAGTGGGGAGGATAGTCGTGCCAAGGAGGATATCTTCTAAAGAAGCTTGACGGAGTCTAGTTTCGTCTGTTTGTCATTTCTAGTTATGTTGAGGATGTGTGCTTGACCTTTTAAATAATTTAATCCTAAATATATTATATTAAATAAAAGTATGATTGGTGATATACAACGCTCTCTATCTCTCTTTCTCTCTCTCTCTCTCTCTCTCTATATATATATATATATATATATATATATATATATATATATATATATATATATATATATATTAAAGCTCATTAATTTATTTTGTTTTTTTATTTAAATTTAAAAGAAAAAAAATCAATTTTAATAATTCATTATTTTTTTATTTTCTTATAAATCCAAAGTTCTTAAATATTTAGATTTTTATATTTAATTTTTTTAATTAACCCGTGTAATACATGTGTCTTATACCTAATATATATAATAAGTAGGATAGTACCATATCTCTGCCCGCCCCGCCCCCGCTTCAGGTATCAAATTTAAGCTTCATCCCCTCCCTGTTACATGTTTAGTCAGTCGGGAATGCCCACCATATTAGGGTCGGGTACCAGAATCCACGAGTCAAATTTGCATACCTAGTAATGTTAGGTATTTACTAAAATTTTGATTTCCATATATATATATATATATAGGATAGTACTGTATCCCCCCCCCCCCCCCCCCCCCCTTAGATCCCAAATTTAAGCACCATCCCCGCCCCATTACATGTTTAGTCGGGAATCCCCACCCCGTTAGGGTCGGATACCAGAATCCGCGAGTCAAATTTGCATCCCAAGTCCCAATTGCATGAAGTGGACATGTGTATTATGTGTCGATTCCTCTCATTCAACCAATTTAAATGTTAAACACATATCAAAATCATAAGTTGACATTACATTGAAAGTTACCTCTACCCATATCATGTCCATACTTTGTAGGACAATTATCAAGTCTTTGAAGTCTATATAAAGGCTTATGTTTAGGTAGATCCAGTTTAATTAAGCGTGTTTTAATTTTTTTTAATGATAATGATATACTCTTATTTGGAGATCTTAGGAATAAACGTATCCACAACAATAAGATGAGTTATGGGTCATTAGGTTAAGCGCTTAAGCGGTTTAGATGATGTCGTTTATCAACTTTTACTGATTGACAACAAATACCATCATGATGACAATAATTTGAGTTTGTATACAAGATTTGGACGTTCTACTAAATATTTTTGTTACGAATGATATAATACAAAATTTCATAGACCAAAAAAATATATGTTTAAAAACGAGTTTTAGAACTGTCATTAAAGCTATTATTATGACAAGGTGTTTTTTTAACTTTAAACATTTAATTAAGAATTTAGTACTTTTACGGAGAAAATAGTATACTATAGAGGCAAGAATTATGTAAGAGGTCTCAAGGAGTGATTCTTACTCAATCATTAATGATAGCCGATTAAGAAAAGATTTTAGTTATAGTTTTATAATTTATACCGGGCACCATCATTTCAAAATATCAAAACAAATATATATTTATGATTATTCATGGTTTAAGATTATTATTAGAATATTAGTCCAATAGTGTTTTTTGACATATTTTAGGAAAAAAGCAAACAAATAATAAAAACGTGTTTTTTATTTTTCAAGAAGAAATTATATATATATATATATATATATATATATATATATATATATATATATAAGAACAGGTGATGACTTTTTTTAAAGTGACGATTCGTGAAAACATTTTAAAAAAATTTAAAAAAAATACAAATCATAAAATCAAACACAATACTATATCGGAGAGAAAAAAATGTGGAATTTTTTTTTGGATCCTTAAAATTGAAATATGGATCATTTTTATGATCTATGATTCAGTTATTATGATCTATGATTCAATTTAAATGATGCAAATAAATTTTTCAATTTTTTTCCTCCCGGATATAATACTATGCTCGATTTTATGCTTTGTATTTTTTAAAATTTTTAAGGTGTCCTCACTTTAAAAAGAGTCCTCACCGAACCCTATATATATATATATATATATATATATATATATATATATATATATATATTTATATTGACTCAAAAATAAGTAAGGACTGCAATGACAAAGTTTTGCCGCAGGATTGAAAAAATAAAAGGTGAACATTTGAATTTATTTATCGTCAATATATCACGACCATATGGTTTTACTTTTGAGTTCTTTAAAAGATATTGGGAGGTGATCAAAGAAGATGCTTTCAATTTGGTGTGTAGTTTTCAGCCATGCAAGGGTATTCCTAAAGGATGTAATCAATCTTTTATTTCCCTTATTCCTAAAGTAAATGATCCCTCATTTACGTCTGATTTTAGACCTTTAAGTCTCATAGGAAACTTCTTGTCAATCGTCTTGTTGTGGTCATTGATTCAGTAGTGAGTTTTGGGCAATCTGCTTTTATCAAAAGGCGTCAAATTCTTGACAGTCCAATGATGTTAAGTGAGATTATTGCTCAATATTAAGGGTGTGGTAAAAAATTGGTGGTGTTTAAGGCGGATTTTGAGAAAGCTTGTGATTATCTTTCATGGGATTTCCTCTTTGAAGTTATGCAGAAGATGGGATTTAGTGATTTGTGGAGTAATTGGATTAGATCCCCTCTTAATTATTCTAGGATTTCAGTGTTAGTCAATGGGGCTCCTACCGAAGAGTTTGATATTTTCGTAGGTCTTTGTCAAGGAGATCCGTTTGATATTTTCATAGGTCTTTGTCAAGGAGATCCTTTATCTCCTTTTCTTTTTGTCTTGGCCATGGAGGTTTTCCATGTCTCTTAGAGGCTAGTCGGGCAGGGGCTTTTATAGGTGTGCTTCTTGGATCCTCGAGACTTGAGGTGTCTTATTTTTATATGCAAATGATGTTGTTTTACTTTGTGATTGGGAGGTGGAAAATGCTAG
Organism: Lactuca sativa; assembly: GCF_002870075.4. Lineage (NCBI taxonomy): Eukaryota > Viridiplantae > Streptophyta > Magnoliopsida > Asterales > Asteraceae > Lactuca > Lactuca sativa. The sequence continues at coordinate 111,350,524 of NC_056625.2, read as the reverse complement.
GAAGATTATCCGCATCCTTAGAGTTTTTCAAATGACATCTAGCTTAAAGATTAATCTACATAAAAGTAAATAAATTGGAGTGGGGGTTCACTTTGATCGAGTCCAAGAGGTTGCTTCTATGCTGGGTTGTAGTGCTATTGACCTTCCTTTTTGTATCTTGGAGTTCTGGTAGGTGCTAACATGAACAAATTTGCTAAATGGCAGTCTATAATGGATAATTTTTTGAGCAGATTGTCTTCTTGGAAGGCAAAATTATTATCCATTAGTGGTCATTTAACTCCTATGAATGTGGTTTTGGTAGTATTCCAATCTACTTATTAAGCTCTTGGAATCATTAAGAGCTAGTTTTTATGGGGGGCAGACATTGGAGAGAGAAAGCTACATTGGATTTCTTAGAGTAAAATGATGAGTTCTAAGGAAATAGGAGGTCTTGACATTGGAAGCATTTTTGCTTTTAATAGGGCTCTTTTATTCAGGTGGCATTGACGTTTTTTGCAAAATTTAAATGCTTTATGGGCTAAGGTGATATCGGCTTTACACTATTCTTCTGGAGGTCATGTGATTACTCGAAGTGTAGGTTTAAGTCCGTGCTGAATGTTATTAGGGGGATTGAACATTTGAAGCAGAAAGGTGTTTTTTGGAGGATATATGTACTAAAAAGGTGGGGAATTATGAGAACCCCTCTCTAAAACTACATCATATTACTTCAAAACATGCTACATGCATATTCATAAACAACATTTTACATTGATAGTTTAATTACAAAAGACTGGATACAAACTGCTTACGTTTTAGTATATTTTATAACTACCCAGGAAATTATAATATTATACATACACGATTACTAAATACAAAAGTAATATTATTAACTATTCTAAATCTTTCAACAGTATGTGTCTATATTGGATCCGTATTACCTGCAATAGTTAAACACCGAGAGGGATAAGCGGTAACTCTTAGTGAGTTTAAAAATAGATACAATATAACGTTATGTCATATATATACCAATATGACAGAAACAAAGAGGAACAAAGAACAACAAAGACATATGTGAATTATGTGACAAACTTTCCATATCAACAAATGATCTGATTAAAAGATTTACAATCCATGAGATACAACAATTTCAACTTGATATAAAACAATAAGACTTCTGCCTATGTGGCATAAAAAATAAACGATTTCTGAATAAATATTTTGCTAGAATTTACAGGCTTTCATCCCAATCCAGCATTCTGCCAATGCCAAAGTGATGCTTACTCATTCACTTCATGATCAAAGGCTACATACCAATACCCAAGTGATGATTAATCATTCACTTCGTGGTCAAAGGTATAGCTCATTATCATACTAACACGAGAAAGCATATTGCGCATATAACACATAACATACAACTGTTCCTATAATTTGAACCCACTGTGAAATAATTGAAGGTTAAAATAGTAATTTGGGCAACACTTTGTTTCTATAATTAACTTTATTTGATAAAATCCGGGAGCTTTATTGAAAATTGGGCCTTGCGAGGGTTGAGCTTCAAACCCAAAATATAAATTTCTCAGGGTCTTTGGGCACTTCGAGACGTTTTTCAGGTGTTAGGTATGATCCCGGGGCTTCGGGGGTTTAAAAGTAGCTTAAAATAAAGTTTAGGGTGTAAAAGTGTGCAAAATTCTAACCAAAAGCGGGAGGGTTCGCACCTCCCTTTTATAACCTAGGATCGGAGGGAAGAAGGAGCCACACGGCAGCTTCGCAGGCGAGGGGGAGGGCCAGGCATTGGACAGGAGGCGAGACACGCGTCTCGGTTCGGATTAGGGATGTCAACGGGACCAAACGGGAGCGGAATTAGCTGCCCCCGCCCCCGCTCCCGAAATCACTTGTTGCCCCCGCTCCCGGTCCCGCCCCCGGTTCCCCCGTTTAAACAGCCCCCGGTCCCGCTCCCGGTTACCTCCATCGCCCCCGGTCCCGCCCCCGTTCCCCCGGTCCCCCCGGTCTATGGGCTTAAACATGGAATTTTTTTGGTAAAAAATTGCTTTGTTTTAGACTAAAAAGACTATTTTTAATAACTTAAAAAGCTTAAAACCTAATCTTTTAGAAAAAAAAATAACATTAAAAATCCAACATTACAAAACACCAATTCCAACAATCTTACAAAGATAAATCCAATATACAAATGCAAAATACGACAAATCCAAAATTACAAATATAAAATACCAACATGTCCTACATCTTCAATATCCATTAATTTCCTTCAACCCTTCATTCATTGACATTTGAATATCCTCCCTAAATAAATAACAAAAATAATAATAAAATAAATTGTTATCTTAGTTTATTCAATAAAAAACCAGAAATTTAATAATTTTACCTCAATTCCCTCGTCGTCTTCATCGGAATGTAAATCATCACCATCAATAGCACCACCTAACCAAGAAAAAAATTAAAGGTAATAAGAAAAATATATTAAAATGAAAAAAACAAATAATGGTTCAAGCAAATTCATACATACATTTTTTTGCATAACTTATGGTGAGAATGCATCCCTTTGGTTCCATTTTTGGTTGCATAAGTAATTTCCTTTCTACAATACTTACAAACCGCCATTTTGGTTCCATTAACTTCTTCATAGGTGAAATGACGCCACATTGGAGATATAAATTTCATTTGTTTCTCACTATAGTTAACTGCAGAATTGGCGGTATCATTAACCGTGGTTGAATCATTGGGTTGATTCGGCTCTGCTGAAGACATAACTACAAAAATCTGAAAATGGTTCACACAAATATACTAATCATCATTATTTTTTCATAGAAATAGCAAAATCTATACACAACTACACTATGTAAATAACTACAGTAAGATCCCATAATCTGTAAACAACTACTATAAAACCTGTACACAACTAAAATCTTTACACAACTACAATATGTAAACATGAGTATATCATGAAATATAGTGAACAACTACAATATGTAAACATGACTATATTACAGTGAGTAGTGAACAAATTCAGATTTGCAGCCAATCAAAATAAACACGAGTATATCATAAAATATAGTGAACAAGAAACTAGCAGTCAACAACAATCAACAAAAAACCACAAAAAGTCAAAATACACATGACTTATTTCCGATTTAGTCATTAATGTAAGAATAATTTTTTGTATCAGAGATTTGAAGATGAATAACTTAAAATCATTGGAACCAATTTCAAATCTACGGTTTCAGCCCATAAGGTAGTGGTTTAATCTGGATTAAACCAACAGTGCAAGCATATTTTTTCTGCCCCTAAGCCCTAAGGTTCAGATACTGGATACAGGTAATTGAACTTGAGATTAAGAAACTGGAATGCATGAGATTGAGAAACTGGAATGCAGAACTTGAGACATTTGTGAGTTATTTATCAAATAGTCAACTGATCTTTAACAGAGTTAAACTTGAGATTGAGAAACTGGAATGCAGAAGGTTACAACATTACCGTGGAAAATGGAATGCAAAAGGGGGTCGCTGCAAGCCGACGCTGCCTTGTTGCCTCGTTCGTTGCCTACGGGAGTCGGGAAGAAAGGACGATGCCTCGTCTTCACTCTTCCGATTTCAATTCTTCATTCGTCGGTCGGAAGTCGGAACTCGGATTGTCGCTGTCGGTCGGAACTCGGTCACGCGGAACCTAGTCGTCTTCACTCTTCAGACTTCAATTTTTCATTCGTATAAGGAGTAATCGTCTAATCGAGTTATGGAGTAATTAAGTATTGTGTATTGACGGAAGTTGGAACACAGAAAAGTTCAAGCTGTGTCAAGGGGTCTGCGGTCAAGCTCAAGCACTCAAACCCTAATATATATATATATATATATATATATATATATATATATATATATATATATATATATATATAAACGGGGCCCCCGCGGGAGTACGGGACGGTAATACTCACTCCCGGTCCCGGTCCCGAAAATAAACGGGAGTTAATATCGCCCCCGTTCCCGCTCCCGCTCCCGAATTTTTTTAAAAATTAGTCCCGTGCGGTAGCGGGGTCCCACAGGAACGGGGTCCCACGGGGATTTTTGACATCCCTAGTTCGGATGCCTCCACCGCAATGGCATGCGTCGGATCCGACTGGGTTGTGCTTCGGATGTGAGGAGCTGGCAACACACGTCGGACACGAAGAAGATGCGAGAGGCGGGTAACGTGGCCAATTCTAGGCCGTGTGTATGCGAAATTTCTCAGATTTTGTGCCAAACTTCAAAATTTTATAACATACGCATACGAACTCTGTTTTTTGATGTTCTTTATATGCATACGTAGGCGAGATTATACTTTACAACTTTTGTTTGGACTCTGTTGGCTAATTTTGACTTTATTTTTAATATTATTATTTTTAACAGACCGTGACAGGAAAATCCGTTAAAAATTAATAACTTCTTCATCTGACGTCCGTTTTTGTCTGTCTTTCTACTGTTGTATTACTATTGACAAGACCTTCGATTTTTGTTTAGGTTGTGTCGGCTAAAAATCACTCAGTCTCATTTATTTCGAGTTTTTAGTTGTATACAGCTATACCGAAACTAAGAAAAATAATAAATTTCTCATACGAAGTCAGATTTTGACGTTCTTTTTATGAAAATTTTTAATTTAACGAATACTACGACTTTCAGTTAGATTACTAAAGCTAAAAAGTAGTTTATTGAAAATTCACTTTTTACGCTAAATAGTGTTTTGCCGGTTTTGTCATGGATCTTCGATTGGTCATAACTTCTTCGTTATAACTCAGATTTCGATGAGGTTTTCTCTTAAATGTTTCTAACGAGATGATCTACAACTTTCAATAATATTATTTTTATTTATTTCCAACTTTATATATTTGTTAATTTCGATAGTTGACTTTTGATTGGAATTTCATAAGACTTCCAATATTTTACGAATGATTCTAAACATAGTTTTACTTTAAATCCTCATAAAACTGTCTTGTTAGAACTCAAAACTCAAAATCATATATTAAATAATATTCGTTTTTAAACAAAACACGATAACTGAAAGTGTATGTTACAAAAACCTCCTCCTTTTGAGGATTTCGTCCCCGAAATTACAACGATTTAAACAAATGGGGATATTTCGCTCTTATCTCATTCTTATTTCCCAAGTACAATTTGGGCCTCTATGGTGTTTCCACTTGAAAAGCACCAACTCCACTTATTTGTTACGTAATTTAGTCGTTCTTTCATTTATGATCTCTTCAGGATCTTCTACATATCTTAATTTATTATCCAGTTTCACTTTGGATAACAGAACCGTTTCATCATATATGCTTAAATATTTACGCAGATAACTCACATGAAACACATCATGAATACCTGCCAAATCTTCAGGCAATTCCAAGCGGTATGCTTGCTTACCAATTCTCTGAATGATTTTGAAAGGACCAATAAATCTAGGACTTAGTTTTCCTTTCTTTCCAAATCGCATAATGCCTTTCCATGGGGATACTTTTAGCATTACGAAATCACCCACCTGGAATTCTATGGGTCGTCTCCTCTTTTGCACATAAGAATTTTGTTGATCCTAGGCTGCTTTCATTCTTTCTTGTACAATTTGAATCTTGTCAATGGTATCTTGAATCAATTTAGGGCCTCCAAGGATTTTTTGTCCTACTTCACGTCAACATAATGGAGTACAACATCTACGTCCATATAGGGCTTCATATGGTGGCATTTTGATTGAAGCGTGGTAACTGTTATTATATGAAAATTAGACAAGAGGTAAGTACTTGTCCCAGTTACCACCGAACTCTAAGACACATGTACGAAGCATATCTTCTACTGTTTGGATTGTTCTCTCCGTTTGACTGTCTTTCTGGGGACGATAAGCGGTGCTGAGAGCAATTCGAGATACTAATTCACGTTGCATACTCGCCCAAAAATGAGAAGTGAAGCGAGTATCACGATCGGAAATAATATTTAGTGGCACGCCAAGTCTTGCAATAATTTCATGTAAGCATACTTGTGCATATTTCTCCATTGGAGCTGTTTCACGCATGGCAAGAAAATGTGCACTCTTAGTCAGTCGGTCGACAATTACCTAAATGCTATCATTCTGTCTCGTAGTCTTTGGAAATTTGGTAATAAAATCCATGGATAGCTTCTCCCATTTCCATATAGGGACATTAATACCTTCTGGACTACCATATGGCTTTTGGTGTTCCGCTTTGATTTGTAAGCATACTAAGAATTTATGTACGTATCTTCCAATGTCTCTCTTTAATCCAGGCCACCAATAATCGGCTCGTACATCATAGTACATTTTACTTGTACCAGGATGTATTGACAGTTTATACTTATGAGCTTCATCTAAAATCTTATGTCTTAAGCCACCAATCTTTGGAATTCATAGTCGATTCTTAAATATTTTTAGTCCACGTGGATCATCAATTAAGATATCAGCATAATGTATCATCCCTTCATTCTTCACATTTTCTGACTTTCAGGCCTCTACTTGTCATTTTTCTAGTTCATCAAGAACAGTGAACTTTACGGTAGTGTGGGTAATAACATAACATACACTATTATGATAAACCTTCCTGCTAAGAGCATCGACAACTACATTGGCTTTTCCAGGATGAAACAGGATTTCACAGTCATAGTCTTTGATTAGCTTCATGGCTCGATGTTGTCTCATATTTAATGTTTGCTGACTGAATATATACTTGAGACTTTTGTGGTCGGTAAACAATTGACATTTTGTACCAAAAAGATAACGTCTCCAAAGTTTTAGGGGAGACACTACTGCAGTGAGTTCGAGGTCATGAGTGGGATAATTATTTTCATAATCTTTCAGTTGTCTTGAGGCATAGGCTATCAATTTACCACGTTGCTTCAGCACACAATCGAGTCCCAATCTTGAAGAATCGCTATACATGAAGAAATCATTATCAGCTTCTGGAAGTGATAAGATTGGAGCTTGAGTCAAAAGATATTTTAAAGTTGAGAAAGCTTTTTCTTGGGCTTCACTCCATTCGAACTTTGCTTCCTTTCGTGTAAGAATTGTGAGAGGTACAACTATACATGAAAAATCTTTAATGAATCTCCGGTAATACCCCGCGAGACCCAAGAAACTGCAAATTTCAGAAGCATTACGAGGCGCTTTCCAATTCTGAATGGCTTCAATTTTGGTAGGATCTACGGATATACCGTCACAAGAAATCACATGGCCGAGAAATTGAACTTGGCGAAGCCAAAATTCATATTTCGAGAATTTAGCATATAGTTTCTCCTTTCGAAGAAGTTCTAATATTTCATGAATATAAATGGCATGATCAACTTTAGACTTGGAATAGATTAGAATATCATCAATAAATACAATGACAGATTTATCGAGCATTGGACGGCATACCCGATTCATCATATCCATAATATGGCAGGAGCATTTGTCAAACCAAATGGCATGAAAAGGAATTCAAAATGCCCATAACGCATACGGAAAGCAATCTTCGGTACATCCTGCTCGTATACTTTCAACTGATGATCGCCAGATTTCAAATCAATCTTCGAGAAATAGCTATCACCTTGAAGTTGATCAACTAAATTGTCAATGTGAGGTACTGGGTACTTGTTCTTGATAGTTACCTTATTTAGCTCATGGTAATCAATACACATTCGCATCAAACCGTCCTTCTTCTTGACAAACAATACTGGAGCACCCCACGGAGAGGTACTCGGTTGAATAAAACCTTCGTTAAGTAATTCCTGCAGTTGGATCATCATTTCCTTAATCTCAAATGGCGCAAGACGATAAGGAGTCTTTGCAATTGGAGCATCACCAGGTACAAGATCAATTCAGAATTCTACTTGCCTATCTGAAGGAAGTCCAGGAAAATCATCAGGGAAAACATCAAGATATTCATTAACAACAGGAACGTCATTTACAGTTTTCTTCTCCTCTTTTGAGATATCAACGGTGTAGGCTAGATAAATAGAACATCCCTTTGATATGAATTTACGAGCTTTTAGGAAATAAACTATTTTTACGATTTTAAGTCTTTGTTCACCGTAGACATAAATAGGAGTCTCCCTTTCAATGGGAATATGTACTATCTTTTCATAGCACAAGAGTTCTGCATGGTTCTTTGACAACAAATCCATGCCAAAAATAATATCAAAGTTGGGCAAGGAGATAGGAATTAGGTTAGCAAGAAAATTATAGCCTTCAATTTCTACCACACAATCCCTATAGAATTTTATCAACAACTAATGATATACTTCCCGCAGTATCTACATGAAATGGTTGCACGAGTGCATAGCAAGAAATTTGAAAGGAATACGCAAACTCATGAGACACAAAAGAATCCGAGGCACCAGAATCAAATAAGATGTGAGCAGGTCTAGAGTTGACAAGAAATGTACTAGTCACAACATTTGGGTCTTTACGTGCCTCCTCCGTGGTAATCTGAAATGCACGACCTTTAGCTTTTGTCACCTCCTCCTTTTTAGTCGGAGTACTCTTTGGTTATTGAATGAAAGATTGAATCCTCGTCGGTTGTTGAACAGAAGCTTGACTTCCCGCCACTTGGCTAGTAAGAGTAGGGCATAAGCGCTTCCTGTGGCCAACAACATAACAAGCAAAGCATGTAACATTCTTCATCGGGCAAATGGACTTCATGTGGCCTATTTCTCCACATCCATAACAAACCATTGATCCTTTTTCTAATCAGAATTCTCCCGGATGATTCTTTCCACAATTTCGACACAATAGTGATTGAAGAGAAACAGATTGTGATCTACCACAGGCACGGGGGTATTATGAGATTGCACTTATTTGCAAGGATCAGTTTGAATAGATTGAGCTGGTGGAATAGAGGAAACAGGAATAGTTCGATCAATACGTGGATGCTTCGGTACAGAAAAAATGGCACCACGTATTTCTAAGTCATGCTCGGGCTTTCGGGCATACTCAACAGCTTTATCAAATGATAGAACATCCCGATTGCTCACGAAGTCGTGGATTTCATATCGTAATCCCTCCATGAATAACTGAATTTTATTGTCTTCAGTTGGAATATACTTTGTAGCAAACTGTACTTTTTGATTGAATTGAGTTTCATATTCATTCACGATCATTCCTTCTTATTTAAGTTTGAGGAATTTTTTCTCCAATGTTCTCCTCATGTCCAGAGGACAATATTTTTCTAGCAAGCGAGTTTTGAACATTCCCCAAGATAAATTCTCCTGGTCATACTCGTTGAGAGCTTCAAATGTTGCTTCCCACCAGACCAAGGCTTCTCCGTTGAACATTGCAGAAGCATAATTAACCTTATCTTCATTAATCATATGAGAGATACAAAATCTTTTTCCATGTTCTGGATCCAGGTAAGAACAACAATGGGATTAAGGGCACCTGAAAACTCTATAGCACCACTACTCTTGAAAGTTTTAAATGAGGGACGTTTCACCTCCCCTTTTGAAGATTCTCCGATGGCTTTCTCTTTGCCTTTATCACCATTATTTTTGTGTTCTTTGAGAGTCTTTCGAATAACACCAGTAAGTTTACCCAAGATTCACTCCTCACGAGGGGATAGTATTTATTTCATCAGGATGAGGATCTCCACCCACATCTGGTGTATAGCTACCTTCCTGTTCAGTCATTGTTCTGAAAATTTGGAGTAACATAGTATTTTAGAATATTAGGATTTATTATTACTTAATACTTTACTTAAGTCTTTCCTATGGTTTGTATCCATATACTTACAATGAATCCGTTCATATATTGAACTTCTTACGGTTTAAGTCTAAATATCAATCCGTGGTATTTAGTTCACTTAAACTACTACTCTGATACCGTGATTGTGAGAACCCCTCTATAAAACTACATCATATTACTTCAAAACATGCTACATGCATATTCATAAACAACATTTTACATTGATAGTTTAATTACACAAGACTGGATACAAACCGACTAAGTTTTAATATATTTTATAACTACCCAGGAAATTATAATTTTATACATACACGATTACTAAATACAAAAGTAATATTATTAACTATTCTATATATTCCAACAGTATGTGTCTATACTGGATACTTATTACCTGCAATAGTTAAACACTGAGAGGGATAAGCGGTGACGCTTAGTGAGTTCAAAAATAGATACAATATAACGTTCTATCATATATATACCAATATGATAGAAGCAAAGAGGAACAAAGAAGAACAAAGGCATATGTGAATCATGTGACAAACTTTCCATATCAACAAATGATCCGATTCAAAGATTTACAATCAATGAGATACATCAATTTCAACTTGATATACAACAATACGACTTCTGCCTATGTGGCATAAAAAATAAATGATTTCTGAATTAATATTTTGCTAGAATTTATAGGCTTTCAGCCCTATCCAGCATTCTGCCAATGCCAAAGTGATGCTTACTCATTCACTTCATGGTCAAAGGCTACATATCAATACCCAAGTGATGCTTAGTCATTCACTTTGTGGTCAAAGGTATAGCTCATTATCATAATAACATGGGAAAGCATAGTGCACATATAACACATAACATATAATTGTTCCTATAATTTAAACTCACCGTGAAATAACCGGAGGTTAAAATAGTAATTTGGGCAACACTTCGTTTCTATAATTAACTTTCTTTGATAAAAACCGAGAGCTTTATTGAAAACCGGGCCTTGCAAGGGTTGAGCTTCAAACCCAAAAGATAAATTTCTCGGGGTCTTCGGGCACTTCGAGACGTTTTTCAGGTGTTAGGTGTTATCTCGGGGCTTCGGGGGTTTAAAAGTAGCTTAAAATAAAGTTTAGGGTGTAAAACTGTGCAAAATTCTAACCAAAACCGGGAGGGTTCACACCTCCCTTTTATACATTGCGAGGGTTCGGATCCGAGGGAAGAAGAAGCCACCCGACAGCTTCGCAGGCGAGGGGGAGGGCCAGGCGTCGGACAGGAGGCGAGACACGCGTCTCGGTTCGGATGCCTCCACCGCGATGACACGCGTTGGATCCAGATTGGGTTGCACTTCGGATGCGAGGAGCCGACGACACGTGTCGGACATGAAGCAGATGCGAGAGGCGGGTGACGTGGCTAATTCTAGGCCGTGTGTATGCGAAATTTCTCGAATTTTGTGCCAAAACTTCAAAAATTCATAACTTTCGCATACGAGCTCCGTTTTCGACGTTCTTTATATGCACGCGTAGGTGAGATTATACTCTACAACTTTCCTTTAGACTCCGTTGACTAATTTTGACTTTAGTTTTAGTATTATTATTTTTAACAGACCGGGACAGGAAAATCCGTTAAAAATTCATAACTTCTTCATCCGACGTCTATTTTCGTCTGTCTTTTACCGTTGTACTACTATTGACGACACCTTCTATTATCGTTTAGGTTGTGTCGGCTAAAAATCACTCGATCTTTATTTCTAGTTTTGAGCTGTATACTGTTATACCGAAACTTAGAAAAATCATAACTTCCTCATACGATATTAGATTTTGACGTTCTTTTTATGAAAATTCTTGGTTTAACGAATAATACGACTTTCATTTAGATTACTAAAGCTAAAAAGTAGTTTATTGAAAATTCACTTTTTACGCTAAATAGTGTTTTGTTGGTTTTGTCGCGGATCTTCGATTGATCATAAGTTCTTCCTTATAACTCGGATTTCAATGTGGTTTTTGGCTTTTTGCCTAAATGTTTCTAACGAGATAATCTACAGCTTTCAATAACATTATTTTTATTTATTTCGAACTTTATATTTTCGTTAATTTCGATAGTTGACTTTTGATTGAAATCTCATAAGACTTCCAATATTTTCCGAATGACTCTAAAAATAGTTGTACTTTAATTTTTCATAAAACTATCTTGTTAGAACTCAACACTCAAAATCATATATTAAATAATATTCGTTTTTAAACAAAACACGGTAACAGAACGTGTATGTTACCTGAATGGAAGAAATACTTTGTTTTGGCTTGATAATCGGCATGGGTCGAATATTTTTAAGAACAAGTTTCATAAACTTGTTTGTTCTTGATACAAATCTAGAGGCGTGCTTATCAGATCGGTCCTCAAAAACACAGATTTTGGAGGTGTTTGTGAGATATCCACGAAACGGTGTTACGGGTTCTCAATGGGATGAGCTGCGAGAAATCATCCAGGAGGTGGTTTTATTCGATTCGTCTGGTTCTTACTCGTGGGATCTAGAAGTCAAGGAAGAATTCTCGGTTGCCTCAACGGGAAATTTTGTTGATGTACACACTTTGGAGTATTCTAACATTCCTACTAAATGAAATTCTTATGTTCCAAAGAAGTTAATGTTCATGTTTGATGGGTTGAAAGAGATAAGCTTCCCACTGGATTGAATCTAATTTGATCTTACAAAGTTAGAACCAAAAACTATTTTTTTTTTCATTTAAGAATTCAATTTCATCTTAAAAAGTTCAACCAAACACTGAAATACGATGAAACTGGGTTTCAATTCCCCACAATTCCATTACATTCCACCGAACCAAACAGCCTTTTAGTTTTCTTCTCATACTTTTTGTAATATAAGAAAAACTAGGAAGAAAAAAAAATGTACAAAATCCACAAAATGAAGTATAATAAAGGGACTAAATCTTTAAACTACTATATATATCTCTAGAGGTGGACCCTAATAAAATAAAAGGAAAACAAAGTGTGAAAAACACAAAGATTATGTAGAATCTTATGATGTGGTGACACCCACCAGAATACATCCCGCCTACAACTGTTCAACTTTTATAAATTCCTCATTTACATCATTCCATAATTTTATTTATTTTTCATAAATATTTTCTTGTCCATAACTCCAAAAAGAAGTCCTTTTTATTTCTGCAATTTCAGAATTTATTTTCTGTTCCCATTTTGCCCCTCTCGTCTCGTCTACCTCGTCCAACTGAAACACCCCTGCTTCCTCCCACAGTGAAAGCAAAAGCGAAGCCCCACCTTCCACTGTGTGTTCCTGCGTGAGAGAGAAAGCTTTACCAACAGTGAAACCCTAGGATAGGAGCGTATACAGAGATTCTGAGTTCTCATGAAGGGTTACAGAGACAATGGTGGCGCTGCTGGTGGTTTTGGAGCGCGAAATAAGACAGTGTATGACGACGTATTTGGTGGTCCGCCGAAGTTTGGAGCCACAACTCTTCCTCCTCGCCTTGAGGATTACACTGAGATTTTCCAAGGCTTTCACGCCTCCCGAGGCTCTTCAATTCCTATTCTAGATCTTCCGCCGCCGTGCAACGAGTCCGACGACGTTTGGTTTGATTTGCAGAGCTCTAAGCTTGATTACTCTGAGGTTTTCGGAGGCTTCAACGGCCTCGATTTTGCAGTTTCGTATGAAGAACTGTTTAAAATCTCCAAAGTTGGGGATGGTGATTCCTCGGATGATGTTTGGTATGGAATAATTTTACTACTCATATTTAGTTTATATGTTCAATTGATTACCTTCGTTGACATGCTTTAATTCACATAATCAAAGTACAAGCATCCGATTATCATTGAAATGATCGTTGCTATGCTGCTTTGAACTGAATTTGTGGTCTGTAGAAGTATTTTTGTAGATTCATCGTATCAAGGACCTGTTCACAAAGAATTCTCTGATAAAGCACCGAACAAAACTGTTGATCTTACATTGCTTTATAACTAGGCCTCTGTGTTTGATAGGAGTTTAGTTGCAGAATTAGTGTTGATTCCTGGTGGCTGTAGGTGGTAGGTGGTAGGGGCCGAGTTGGTTTTGAGCTTTATTATTTGACCTAGGGACCAATAACATGATTCTCATTGAACCTTCTGTCATTATCTGCAGCTTCATTCAAGCGTACAATGAGCATCAGACAAATATCATGAACTTTAGTAGGGTAGTCTTCTTTTAATTGAAGCAGGATAAATAAAGTTTATGTGCATTCATATAATTTGATAGTTATCATCCTTTTTGTCATACATTTCCATTTCTTCAAAGATTTGTTGTAATAAAACCAAGAATAATCTTAAATCATGGCAAATTTTTTCTTTCTTTTCTTGTGGTAGGACTCCTGCTGAAAGTGAAACATTATCAGATGAATTAGATCCTTACGCCTCAATGGAGATGAATCAACATGTATCCACTGAAGACCCCATTGAATTATTTGGTGTACAATTACAATCCGAGCCTAATTTTGAAGAAGAAAAAGATCTGATCATAAATGATTCTCAATTTCTTGATGTCCCTAATGAAATAGAAAATGAGAAACTGTTCTCATTGGCTAACAATAACAATGATGATTCTTCAAGTAATCATTTTGGTGGAGTTTCAGAAAGGAAACAACTCAAGAAATCTCTTTCACAACCCTTAGATAATGTTTATGACACAGAAAGATATAAACCACATCTTTCTGTATCTGATCTCAGCCTTAAAACTCAGCCTTCAAACTTACCACCACCCTCAAGGCCTCCACCTGTCTTATCTTCAAAAAAGGGGAATTCAAAACTGAAAACTTCTAAAACATTTGCTTTTGAAAAGATGAGAGGTGACAGATCACCACCTTACTTTGATGTTGAGATAGATGCAAGTTCTTCTGCTGCTGCAGATGCTGCAGCCATGAAAGATGCAGTTGAGCAAGCTCAAGCAAAGCTCAGAAGTGCAAAAGAGTTGATGAACAAAAAGAAAGAGGCTCTTCAAATCCATTCAAAGAATAATGTAGCAGATAAAAAGGAAAGGGTAAATGGGGATGAAAGAGAAAGAGAAAGAGAAAGACACAATAAAAAGATTTCACTTGAATCATCATATGAGCAGAAGGAAGATTTTGATTTTAAAAATGTAGAAGAAAGAGAGATTTTTAATGGATTGAATGAGGAAGATGAACACATAAAGGAAGATACTTTATCTCATAATAATATTACTTGCAAACAAAATGAGGAAGAAATTAAGACAAGTGAAGCTGATGAAAGTGAATTGTATGATAACTTGATAGAAATTCAGCTAAAAGATAATGACATGAAACCTGGAGTAAAACTAGTAGAGGAATTTTACAATAAAACCCCTGATGAGTGGGAAGATTATAATATTGCTGCATTTCAAGAAGCTTTTGAGAAAGAACACAAGAAGGAACTAAAGGAATCTGAAGAACAGGTGGGCCCACCTGAAGAACAAGATCATGATCATGAAAGTGAAGAAGAGAAAATCTTACATGAAGAAGATGAGATAATAACAGAGGAAACACAAAATGCTGACGTGGCACAGAAAAACGAGACAATACATGAAACGAAAGAAGGAAGTGAGGAAATGGTTTCTGAAAACGATGTAATTGAAAAGGAAGAGGAGTTGACTGAAGAAGTTGAGTCAAACATAGAGGAGATTTCAGATGTGGTTGACCAAGTGGATGATGAGTTGACTTCTGTATCAAAAAATGAAGCAACCCTAAACAACCCCATAAACAATATGCAAAGTGTGAAAGAAACATCAATGGAGAAGAATGATGAGAAAAACAAGGAAAGAGAAAAGATGGAGAGAGAAAGAGAGAGGATGAGAAAAGAAGAAGAAGAACGAGAGAGACAAATAGAAAGGGAAAAGGATCGAATGGCAATTGATAGGGCAACACTTGAAGCACGTGAAAGGGCGTTTTCGGAAACTAAGGAAAGATCAGAAAGGGCGGCTGTGGAACGCGCTACAGCCGAGTATAGACAACGGGCTTTGGCTGAGGCTCGGGAGAGATTAGAAAAAGCATGTGCTGAGGCTCGGGAAAGGTCATTGGCGGAAAAGACGATGGAGGGTAGGCTAAGGGTAGAAAAAGCAACCGCTGAGGCACGTGAAAGAGCCGAAAAATCGGTTGATGATAAGTTTAGTAATTCTAGAAGTATGGGGTTAAGATATTCCACTCAAAATGCATCATCTTATAATGGTATGAGAAGGGTATTTTCGTCTTTTGCTTATGATAAAAAACAAAACCCTTTTCTATCTTTTTGGATGAGACAAAAGTTTGCAACTTTTTGTCCTATTGACATCAGACTGCGATTGTGATTGCGGTACAAAGGTTCTGTCATGACCTGTCATAGTCCTGTCGTGTTTTAGCTTCAAGAATATTTAACATATGAGAAGGGCATTTATGTCTTTTGCATATATGACTGATAAAAAACAAAACCCTTTTTCCATCTTTTTGGATGAAACAAAAGTTTGCAATTTTTTGTCTTATTGACATTAGACTGCGATTACATTACAGTACAAACGTTTTGTCATGTCATGTCATAAGCTTCAAGAATATTCAATTTTTTTTGTTTTATCTATAAAAAAGATTTTTTATTTTTTTAAAAATATTATTGATACGACGGATAAAAATTAAAACCTTGTCCCATTTGATGGGTCAAACTAGTTTGATCTGTACCTGTTTTGTCTTGTCATGTCTGTCTATTGACAAAAATTTGAAACTTTTATTCCATTGACATCTGTCTGATGCAAATGCAGTACAATCTGTCATGTCATGAATTTTCGAAAAAATTCAGTTTTATTTATTTATTTATTTATATTTATAAAAAAGCGATGTATATATTTTTAATAATATTGTGTTGTATGTAGGAGGTGAAAGCGAATCACCACAACGGTGTAAAGCGCGCTTAGAAAGGCATCAAAGAACAGCTGATCGTGCAGTATGTTATTATTATTATTTATATAAATTTCTTGTTTGTATTTTTTATAAATTATAAATTATTATAAATATAGGCAAAAGCATTGGCAGAAAAAAACATGAGGGATCTTCTTGCCCAAAAAGAACAAGCAGAAAGAAACGTAAACATCTTTAAACTCTATTCCTCTTATAAATTTTCCTATTTTTAATTTTTTTAATTTCTTATTTTGTGTTTCTTTATTTTCAGAGATTGGCTGAAAGTCTTGACGCTGAAGTAAAAAGATGGTGTAGTGGGAAACAAGGAAACCTACGTGCATTACTTTCAACCTTACAATATGTATGTATGATTTATAATTATGATTAAATTAATTTATTTATAATTTAATAATTAATTAATTAATTAATAAAATTTCAGATTCTCGGGTCGGAAAGCGGGTGGCAACCGATTCCTTTAACCGAAGTTATTACTACTGCCGCTGTAAAAAAAGCTTACCGAAAAGCAACTCTTTGTGTGCATCCAGACAAATTACAACAACGTGGTGCAAGTATTCAACAGAAGTATATTTGTGAAAAAGTTTTCGATCTTCTCAAGGTTTGTTATTAATATTAATATAATAATATTAATATTAATATTAATTAATATATTTTTGGGTGGTGTGTAGGAAGCGTGGAACAAGTTTAACTCTGAAGAACGGTAGATGTGAAGGATTTGTGGTTTCTTGAGTTGAATCAAAAGCAAAAGGAAGTAATTTTTATATATTTTTGTCACGTGGTTTTTTCTATATTCTATAATGTATCAGTAATTCAGTATCAATTCGTTATTATTACCGATCTACCACTTGAATTGATTTGACACGTGTGGGTTGGAATCATATAAACGAGGATCAAGTATGAAGAATAGGGGTGATATATTATATATTCTTAATTCTTAATTAATGGAAGGTATCGATTCAATGGGTATGGATGAATCTTAAACCTTTTTTTTTGTGAAAAATAAAAATGCCAAAAGTTGTCTGATAGATTATGAAAGTTTAAGATCGTTGAAGGTGGTTGTGTCTATGAAGGTGGCAAACAGTGTTTGGGGAAGCAATAGAGTAACTAGGCATGGCAGTGGAGCGGCTTTGGAGCAGATCGGCTTTGATGGAAACCGTTAAGCAATCTTCAAATGATGATCCATACCTGACCCGTAACCTGCGTGGTTTTGAAAGATTAAATGCATGCTCTTATCCAACGGATCAACAAATTTCAATTCTTTTACCCGATCCATTTGCAATATTAAGTTTAGGCTATAATTATTCATTAAAACACACAATTGGATTCGATTTCAAAGATTCTAGAGTTGATTACGTTAGAATATTAGAAAACAAACCTGATTATGGATTGTGGAGTGTGGAATATGGAATGTTGATCACTCGATTGTAACATTTTATTCTTGTTCTTAAATCTTGATTGCACCATTTTCTTCTGGCTCTTGAGTCTTGATTGTGGAATATTGATTTCACAGTCGATTACTCGATTTCAAAGATTATAGAGTTGATTATATTGGGAGTCAACTGCAATTGGCCATTTGGATTAGGAACTTAACTGAGAAGTTAAAGTGAAATGGCTAACAATCTAACTCCTCCACTCTTGCATGTGAAGATTGATAAATGTATTATAACTTATTAATAATTAATTTATATTACAAAATTTTAGATGGAACGAGTCATAAATGGATCAAATCGATAATGATCCATAGCAGACCCTTTTAATAAAAGGGTTAGCGAGTATGGGTTGTTAACGGGTAAACGAATCATAAAATATGATCAAAACCATTAATTTTGTATGGATTTTGAGCAGATCAAGCTTAAAACCCGTTCCATTATTAAGTCTAAATTGCAGATGGGTTTCGATATGGCTTAATGTGCTTCCATTTTGGTAAGTTAGTCGTAAGTAAGTATATATATATATATATATATATATATATATATATATATATATATATATATATATATATATATATATATATATATATATATATATATATATATATATATATATATATATATATATATATATATTATTTTAGATTTTTGCCATTTTACAATTAGCGAAATCACAAGTGGCATATGGCCAACTGTGATTTCTTCTTACCAAAACTACCATTTCATTTTTTTAAGCCTATATGAGTTTGTATAAATCTTTAATCTACAAATTGTGCATTAAATACTTGTAAAATTGCAAATGGAAGTCCATGTGCAATTTCCTCTCTTCGAAATACAAGTTCTAAAAGCTTTAACTATAAGGTTTTGTAAATACGATGATGTTTCAACAATATCTTATACATACAAACAAAATAACTAAATATTAGACCCCATATGACATTATTAGATGGAAATGCGGTTTCAGTTATTAAAGAGAATTCCTAGAGCTTGAAAATGTGAGAATGAGGTTCATTTTTTTTACGGTTTAAATATATCGGGTTAATGAACCAAGAAATCACAACACATTAACCAAATTCAGAGAGCTGCCATATGTTTTTTTTGGCTATTTGAAATTTTGAATTATTTCCTTAATTTTTGGCTTTTTCTTGGAAATATTAGGATTTTGGCTAAATTTTTCCTTTTCTTTTTTTTTTTTTTTTTTTTTTTTTTTTTTTTTCTCTAGGATTATGAAAAATGATAAAGGTAATGATAATTGGTACTACCGAAGATTAAGAAAACATTGAAGCTGCAACACTTAGCATAGTTCCTTTCTCTTGACACATTAGAGTATCATGTTCTTGCATTAAATTTATACATTATGTTTGTTTTCTAGAATTTCTTTAGCATACTTCCATTTGAGAGATGAACACTTCTCCATCCTTTTTGTTCTATCTCCATGCCTAGAAAGTAACCCATTTCTCCTTGACAATGTTGCAACAAATCTAAACTTATTCTTGACAGTTGACACAAAACAAGCTAAACATCAACGAATTCTCAAGAACACGAAAACTAGGACCTATTTCACAAAAAAAACAAGATTTTAGTACATCGATCTCTTCTTGACCAAAAGCTTTCGAAAACATGCTATATTCATGCAATGCAACATATTCCTAGAATGCTCGCTAAGAAACACACAAATTTCACTTATTATTAGTATTATTTTTTTTTTTACCAAAATCACAACTTGGCATCTAAAAAATGAAAATATCTTCAAAAAAATTCTTGAGAAATAGCTTGACCTACCTTTATAAAGATTAGGTTCTTTTGGTGATAAACCCAAATCCGATCTTGCAAGAACGATTCTTCTCCAAAATTACCTTAATCTTTTTTTATCAACCTCTCCTTTTCCTCTCTTGCTTACAAGAACATGCTCACCATTATGCAGAAACCAACAAAATGCTCAACCTTTTAAGCTAAAACACAACTTTTCCACTTATGGTAATTGACTTCTAGCCCATTAATGCAACCAAAACTAAAAAATGTTAAGCTTTTCACTCACAATTATTACAAAAACACATTCAAATTATTATAACACATAAAGTATTCATATAACACTAGATGTGAGACCCATGTATTACATAATTTTATTTTAAAAAAATTAAATATGAAATTCTAAACATTTGAAGTTTGAATTTATAAAAAAATGAGAAAAATATTGAATTATTGAAATTAAAGTGTTTCTTTTTCTTAATTTTTTTTTTGATACCGCAATGCCATTTCGATACAATTGTTAAGTTAATACATCTTAGAAAAATAATTTAGATAAATAAACAAAGGAAACTAATGATATTTTAATTTAGTAATTTTAAAATTAGAAGGGAATTCCATTAATGAAAATAATATGCGTTTATTATTACATTTAAATATTATGTGAAACTTAAAAAAATTGAAAAACTATAAAATGACATTTGGAAAAAAAATTAAAATAATAAGAAAAAGCCATGTGACATAATACATTAGAAGAACACAAGTGACAAAATTATTTTCATTTATTAGAGATGATATTCGATGTAATTCGACATCAAATACATCAATTTACTGTTTAAAGAAAAAAAACAAATACATCAACTTACTATTTAAAGGAAAAAAAATAAATACATCAATTGTTTTTTGACATCCCTAATAATCAGGAAGTATAAGTGAAAATATTTCTAAGTATGTTAACCTTTTTTAAAGAAAAGAATAAATACATCAATTTACTATTTTCCCAAAACTTGAATAAAAGCGTCATTCTAAACTTCTCTAAAGTATTTATAATCTAACATTTGATAAGAGTGAATGATGATAATGGCATATTTATGGTTTCACACAGCCTTAACCATTATTTTAAATTCCTCACAAACAATAGTTTTTTTAATTTATTTTTATACTTTTAAATAGACTTGGCAATTTCAGACACGAAGATACGAATCTGTGAGAGACACGACACGACACGAATACACGACACGAATACATCTTAAAATTTGAGATAAAGCTTATTTCTCATCGTGTAATCGTATCGTGTAAAATTCGTGGCTGACACGTTTTCATGACATGAATACACGAATTGCCAGGTCTACTTTTAAATATGCATGTCCACATCCTATAGGAGAGTATATTTACACATGAAACGAAATAAAAACAAAAACGTGGACGTGCCGGAGTGGTTATCGGGCATGACTAGAAATCATGTGGGCTTTGCCCGCGCAGGTTCGAATCCTGCCGTCCACGATTTTTCAATATTTTTAGTTTGTATTTCTGAGTAAAATGAAAGCCTTTTTACCGAATATCATAAATAGTGATATTACAATTAACATACTTGATTTCTTTTTATTTATAGACAAAAGGGCTTTTAATATCATATATAAGTTAAACTGAATATTGCATATTTTACGTGACATATATCGTGATGCATTGTCTACTCAAGAAGACATCCAACACAAACTGAAGTGAACCCACAAATCCCAATTCACCAATTGAGATCATGTAACTTGTAAAGCAAAGAATGCCACTCAGAATCATGGTGTCGATAAATGAAAATACTAATATATATTTAGCAATATTACTTATTTTTAGTTCATTAAATGTTCCTTGAATGTGCTCTACCGGTCAAGTCATCAACATATCTATAATTTCTTTCTTTAAGAACATGTTTTTGTTTTCTCTTGACTCCTTAAAATTGTTTAAACTATTTTTTTTTGCCATTAAAAAAACATTATTTTTTATGTTGTTTAGAAAATATTATTTTTGAAATGACCGATGATAATGATGCTTGGAACATGAATCACTACTAACAAATTGTGATTTAGTGGCACAAAAGTGACACGCCTGATTTGGTTTGTTCTAGTTAACCACCTACATGCTATATGAACTTCAACATCACTATATGAACTTCAACCAACATCAATCTTCAACATGAACTTCAACCAAAATCATCGCTATCTCAAGCAAACAATTTGCCTCACCAACCAACGAACTTGACCCGTTCGTTAACATTTGACCCGTTTTGTTAAAACCAAATTTTCTAGTAGTGACTCACAATCTCCACATGGGGGTCTTGAAGCTTTGTGTAACAAATTTTTTCTTGGTGTGCAGATAGAAGAGAATCAAAAAATTACTTGGATTTTTTGGAAGAAAGTCCCAACGCATAAAAATAATGGTGGTTTAGGGGTGTGCATTTTTTTTTGCCTTAAATCGTGTTTTTTTTATTCAAGTGGGTGTGGCGGTTTCTTTCTAGCCATGACGCTCTTTGGGAGAAAGTTGTTAAGGCGATCCATGAAGAAAAAACTTTAATTGGGTGCTCTTTGCATACTGGTAGCTCTTTTGTTTGGATTGATATCTTGAAAGTGACTTCCCAATTGTACGAGAAAGGCATAGACTTATTTCAGTTTTGCAAAAAAAGGTTGGTGATGTTGCTCTTACTTTATTTTGGGAGGATGCTTGGCATGACGATTCTTCTTTTAAGTCTCAATTATCTAGAATTTATAATTTGGAGTTAAGTAAGTCTACTCAGGTTAAAGATATGTTGGAACATTCGTATTTATGGTTATCTTTTCGCCGGTTGCTTAGGGGAGGGGGGAGTGGGGAAACTCCCAATCGCAAGACTTTTTGGCTTTAGTTGGTAATTTTTCATTGTCTCCTTTATCAGATGGGTTTGGTCGCTTACAGGTGATGGGTATTTTTCTGTGTCGTCTGCGCACATTTTCTTGGATGACAAGATGTGACGTGTTTCTTCTCACTCCACTAGGTGGTGCAATGTGATTCCCATCAAGGTGGATATTCTAGCTTGGAGACTATCTACGGATAAACTTCCTACTATAATTAATCTTGATAGACAGGGGATTGATGTGCCATCTTTGCTTTACCCGATTTGTGATGCTGCTTTGATAAGTTCTTCTCATTTGTTTTTTTTCTTGTCGGCGCTTCGAAGTTACAGGTGCAAATTTTTCATTGGTAGGGCTTTGATGTTCATAATTTGCTCTCATTTTCAGATTGGTGCTCTTGGTTCATGTCACTTCGTCTTTCGGGTAAAGCAAAAATGTGGGTGGAGGGTATATTTTTTCGACTTGGTGGCATATTTGGAAATTTCGATATGCCTTGCTTTTTGCGATTCTCAAGCCGAAAATGGGAAAACTTTTTGATAATTTTGTCACTCAACTTTGTTTTGGTGTAATTCTAGGTTAAAAAAACATTAACTATGTGGATTGGCTCAAAAGCCCTATGCTTGCTATTTCTTGATGTTTTTGTTTGGTTAGTTTCTTACTAGTTGGTTTCTAATAAAATTTTGCCTTTCTCTCTCTCTCTCTCTCTCTCTCTCTCTCTATATATATATATATATATATATATATATATATATATATGTCACACACCCAAACCAAGGATGGCGGAAACGTCCGGGGGTGGAGGACTTCATGTAGAGTATCACAACAACGAGTATAATAGTGCTCAAAGTAAATACAACCATCATAAATATAATTGAAAAAAAATTACACCAAAGTATATGTTTACATGATTCAAATCAATTACATTATGATACAAAATGAATTGTTCGACGATTTATCGTCCCATCCTCAAAACGTGGTTGATTTCCTGTTTCACTGAATTCCTGAGAATATAAGTAGTTTTGAAAAGTGTCAACACAAAGGTTGGTGAGTTCATAAGCTTTTGACAGTAAGAGTTTGAAAATCGATCTTTGTAAAGAGATGTATGTTACCAAGAAAAATCCAATATTTTCCTTACAAAAGTTATGTAGTCCTAAATACCAGGACCGAAAATGAACAACTATTTGTCATACTTAAAAATATAAAAGTGGTTTTAAATCGGCATAAAACCCTTTCTGATGTGAGAAAAATCCCGTAATGAATGATGTGTAGTCTTAAATACCAAGACCGAAAGTATACAATAAAGTATGTAATTGTTGATGTAAAAAGTGATTTTAAATCGACATAAAACCCTTTTTGATATGAAGGCGTATAAGTATTTTTCCATACTTAAAGTAATTTCAGTGAGCTAAATAGACATAACTCGCTAATTTAAAGTTAGAACCCGTAAATCTTATGATTCGTTAATACCACATGTGAGCTATCATAACCATACTTGACATAGACGGCCTCGTAATACGACGTTCTTCAGGCGTCGCCGTTAAATGAGACTTGTCACCACAGACCTGCCGGTCTAGCTGTTGCAAGCAGCTCTGGTGTGGGTTTGTCAAACCCAATATAGATCTATACACAACTATCACGTTCTCTCTACAAGAGACTCTGGTTACAATTTACAG
The DNA here is from genome assembly GCF_002870075.4 of Lactuca sativa. Taxonomy (NCBI): domain Eukaryota; kingdom Viridiplantae; phylum Streptophyta; class Magnoliopsida; order Asterales; family Asteraceae; genus Lactuca; species Lactuca sativa. Next base: position 111,326,198 of record NC_056625.2, on the reverse strand, counting down.
GACTTTTTGACTTTGTTACTTTGGAAGTAACCCGAAGGGAATGACTCACAAATTTATTCATTAACAGATTTACGTGAACTAAACTGAAAACCTTTGGTAAATAAGTTTGAGACGTAAATGATACATAAACTATACCTATTATAGTTTATCCAAAACGTTTGTAGTAGGATGATAGAATCCTTCCAAGTTTTACATATGATAATAAAAGTCTTACTCCCTCCGCCCCAAATTAATAGTCCATTTTTGACTTTAAAAGTTTTTTTTCTTCAATTTTGACCTTAGATAGTTTTATTTGTGTTATATATTACTTGATAAAACTTATAACAATGAAAAAATATTTAAAATACAATCCATTCATATATTTTGCATAAAGTATTATCTATAAAAAACAAAAATATTTAAGGTCAAAATTAAAGAAAAAAAACTTCAAAAGTCAAAAGCGGACTATCAATTTGGGACAGAGATAGTATTTTTAATGCGATCATGATTTATGGTAGTCCTTTTAAATTTTTAGACTAAATTAATGAAATCGTTCCTATGTTTTGATCAAAACTATATGTTTTTTTAAAGCGATCATGATTTTAATCTATATCCTTTGTAGTAGGATTATAGAATCCTTTCAAGTTCTACATATGACAATAAAAGTCTTATGACATGTACTCGCCCTGATGTGGCTTTTACTTTGAGCATGGTTAGTCGATATCAAGGGAATCCTGGTAGAGTACACTGGATTGCAGTAAAAAACATTCTTAAGTACTTACGAAAGACTAAGGACTGGGACCTTACCCTCGGTGGGAGCGATGCCTTGAGAGTGAAAGGGTATAGTGACACTAATTTTCAGACTGACCGAGATAATTTCCGCTTTCAGTCGGGCTGGGTGTTTATCCTGAATGGAGGAGCGGTGACTTGGAAAAGTTCCAAGCAGGAGACCGTAGCTGATTCAACGTGCGAATCAGAGTACATAGCGACGAGCCTATGGAGATTTTCTGTGACAACGAGGGTGTGGTCGCCTTAACCAAGGAACCGATGGATCATGGCAGATCTAGGCACATCGATTAAAAAATATCACTTCATAAGACATCGAGTAGAAGAATGACTCCTCGTAGTGAAGAGGGTATCGTCAAAAGAGAACCCAACAGATCCCCTTACGAAGGGACTGAGTAGGGTTAAACACTTGCAGCATTCTAGGAGTATCGGGCTGAATGACTATATTAGTTTTAGTGATTAGATAGTTGTTTAGAAACTTGTAATAGATAAAATGTAATTGACATTTGATGATTGAATAAATGAGTTTTATTTATGAGTAAAGTTACTATCGTTTGTCAATTGTTTACTATTGTTTCACTTTTGCATGTTTTGATTTTCAGAATAATATGATTATTCAAATTATCCACAATCGATCATGCTTTGGAAGTAGGTTATGAGACTAGACTGTCATGAATTGGCTTGTAGATTGTCTAAGGCGTTAGACATAGCAAAAGTTTGCTACAACGTTCATGAGTGCTCTTGAAATAATATTTGAATATTGGATTAAACTCACGCTCACATAAATCACTTCATGGAATTTATCACGAGTAATTGTGAGACGATAATATTGTATAGTAGTTAAACCGAGATATATGAATACGATTTATAGTCTTTAAACCGAGATATATATATATTACTTCATGGAATTTGTATTAAAGTTTCTTTAATAGTCATTTGGTAGGAGAAAATGGTGATATATGAATAGATTTATAGTTTCATAAAGCGTTATAGACTATCATAAATTGTTTTAGAGATGTTCATAAAAAACAGCTATTTTTTGTATACTTTTATGTTATAGATATTTTTTAAGTATGCATGTCTACCTTTTGCAAACGTTTATGTAAAATAAATCTCTGACAAATATTTATGCAAATCACGCATTGTAGAACAACTTGTGGACGTGCCGGAGTGGTTATCGGGCATGACTAGAAATCATGTGGGCTTTGCCCGCGCAGGTTCGAATCCTGCCGTCCACGGTTGGTTTCTTCCTTTTTTTGAGTTTCTGTTTTTGGGTAAATTGTATAACAATGGCATGCCCTTAAGAAAAGATTTCTACATCTTAAAAATGAATATTTCACATTTTACGTAACATATAATCGGTACGCATCGTTAAACCATTCGATTTACCTTTCCAATGTAAATGCTCTATTTTTTTTGGAACAACGATATATTATTAAAAAACTAATGATATGTTACAAAAATTATAAGACCTTTCTTCTGAGGGGCTTAATCCCTTACCCAACCAGTGAAAAAGTATGATATTTGTGACTAGCTTTTACTAAAAAAAAAAAAAAAATTTTAATAGTTTTTAAAAGCTTTTAACTCATAAAGTAATGTAATTCTAAATTCAAAAATTTAATGTTAATTTTTTTTCCAACAATTCTATAAAAATAAAAAGTTACATTTCAGTTGGGGCAAATAGAAACTTTCTAAACATTGGAAGCCTATTATTGATAAATATCAGTGAAAATTATCAATTTGGAAGGTCAAATGTCTTTCTTTGGTGGACGACTAACTTTATTTAATGCAGTTATCAATAGTCTTCCTTTATATTTTCCCTCTCTCTTTAGAGCTCCCAAAAAGGTGATTAATGTGTTGGATGGTATTAGAAGGCGCTTCTTATGGGGAGGTGAAGAAAATATGAGAAAAATAAATTGGGTTGCTTGGGATGTGGTCATTAACCCAAAACATATGGGAGGATTAGGTGTTAGATGCCTTGACGCAATCAACTTGGTGCTTTTAGCCAAATGGTGGTGGAGATTAGAAATCAGATATGATTCCTTTTGGTGCTCGTGTATTAAAGCAATTCACAATGTTCAACTTATTGATGGAAACTCTATTGCTGGAAAGTCTATAAGGGTGTGTGGTGTAGTATATCCGAAATTGGAAGTGAGTTTGAGAAGAGAGGTATACATTTTGAGAGTCTTTTTAAGAGGGCTATGGGAAATGATGATAATACCCTCTATTGGAAAGACCATTGGTGTGGTGGCAATGTTTTAAAAGATGTTTATCTGAACCTTTATGTCGTGGAGAAAAAAACGGACTGCCTTTTAAAAAAGAGGGTGTTTATTGAAAATGTGTATGTTATGTACCACTGTTGGGATTGGGCAAGACAACTTAGAAGGGGTCGTGAAACAGATCAATTTGTTGCAATGGTTGAACAGGTGGGCTGCGTATACTTTTTTTGATGGACGTGACAGATGGAAGTGGGAAGGAGATGGTGATACGGAATTTTCAGTGAAAGATTTGATGGGTATGATGCTAAATCAATCCAACATGGGGAACTCTCTACCTTTCAAATGTTTTGCGTGACATTTGTTTCAAAATAGAATTCTTACCTCCTTGAATCTTATAAAGAGGGGAATGACCATATCTTCTTCTCTGTGCCCTTTCTGTTGAATCGATGAGGAGGGTGTTGATCATATCTTTATCTTACACCATGTTATGGATAATATGGAAGACGCGAAATGCTATTGTTTTCAAGAACGTAAAGCGAACGACTATGTTTATTGCAGATGATATTAGTATGGATACTTTCAATTAGATTAAACATAAGTCTAAATGTAATTTTATTGTCTGGCATGCTTAGAACGCATCCCTTATCTTAGACTGTTTTTTGTAATTGCTCGAGCTTCTCGCTTGGGCTTGTTGTTCGTTTTATTTGTCAATATAATGCTCGCCGTTCAAAAAAAATCTATCAGACATAATATAAAAATCATCTTTGTTAATCATTTAGTACAATACTATCCAAATACTACACTACAATTACATTTAAAAACGAACAAAATATGGATATGGATATGGTTAATGATCGGATGATTTCTTTAGATCTATTAAAAATGTACAAGAATATGATATATATATGATCATTCATCCTTCATCCAATGCCTAAAAACATGTGATATAAACCCTAAACAGAAACAAAAAGCTCCAACAATTACAAGAATTCGAACCCACAAAATCGAGTTATATGCCTTGAAAACAATCGCTTCCCATGCTGAAAACCATAACACTGAAAAAATGGACCCCACAATTGCACCCACAACAACTTGGCTTGTAGTGTGATATCGTAGTAAAATCCTTAGCCATGACTGCATAAATAATCCAATTCGAAAGTTTGATTAAAAACAAATTCGCATTACACAAATAATTAATCCAATTTTAAATGTATGTAAGTATACTTACGAAATAAGAACCAAGAGCTACAACAAGAACACTAAAGACGCCTGTAACTACATTCAATCCTTGACCTTTGATCACTGTCATTACAACATGATGATGATGATGAAACACATAAAAGTTTCAGAAAAAGATGAAGTTATTAAATGAAGTGATGATCGAGTAGAAAAGAATGTTAATTACCTGACAATATCAAGATTAAGGTGGCGTAGAAGATGGATTGGGCATGCGAAGATGGCATTCCATGGCCTGAACTTACTCTAGAAACAGGGCGTTCTTGTTTCAAAATCTGCTTCAAAGTGATTGATAGTATAACATTCAGAACAGACCCCATTGCAGCCCATAATGCAAGAGCATCGTGTCTCAACAGAATGAATCCACCGAAAATTGCAGCTACCACCCATTTACTCTGATACGCAATTTCAACAATCCATAAGAGAGAATCGAAAACAAATGAATGATTTGAGGTTATTGTGTTTTCTGGCAGAATCTAATTTGGATATGGGGAAATAAATGTAAGGAAACAACAATACCAACCAAACGATTAACAACTGTGTGTAGCCCACCAACTGTTTGATGAAATGAATCACCTCCATAATCGATCAAAGTTTCCTGTTCTAAAGCGGAAACTGCAGGACTAAAACGTTCATTATCACCACCACCACCGCTGAGTATCCCCGTCTCAATCGATTCCTCAACCTTCATTTTCTTCAGTCTAACAGATTTCGGATATCCAATTGCAGATTCCTTCAAGGTACGAAAAACGGGAGTAGAAAAGGGGGTTTTCCGATGAATATCGAACTTATGAAATTGGTTCAAAATTGGTGGTGGGCTTATCAAGATCGACACCACTGCAAACAACATAGTGTAATTAGAGAAGATGACGAGGTGATCTGCATCGATTAGGGTTTATTTCCGGATATATTGGAGATGTTGAGATGGATTGAGAGGTTGTTATTTAAACAGGTAGGTAGTGTCGTGTAGAAAACTCCAAAAAGGGAATCGAAGTAGTTTGTTGATCTTGATTCCTGCATTCAAGATTAGTAATTAGGGTTTTGAAATTGTTGCAACTGGATCGGTAAGTCAACTATCCACGGCAGCTTTCATCAGCGGACCGGGTCAAAATACTTCAACTGGACACGAAAGGGCATATGCCTTATGCATATATGGATAGGGTTGTGTCACAAATAAATTACATTTCTCATTGTTTTTAGGGTTCATCTTGTTATTAACAATATAGCCTATAATCATATAATAATAGCCTTGCTTTGTGTTTTAAATTTGGCTACTAAAATGATATGTTTTATGTTTTTGTCTGGTTTTATATGATTATGTTGAAGAACCCGATAGGGTGAACTTAGTCCTTCATGTATACACACCACGACACCTTGTCATCTTCTTCTTCCATCTTCCTTTCATTTTCAATCCGGTATACTCACAACAAAAGAATATGGTGGGCAAAACGAGAGACCATGCTTGTGGTTTCAGATCAACACCACGAAAGGACCAGGATGGTGTTCACGGACAACCACCATGTCCACCTGGACCACGGAGGGTTTCGTGATACCTATACTGGACGGTTTTATAAATGAACCAATGTTGTAAAAATCGTTTGACGGTAGCTCGACGACGTTCGACTGACGATAAACAATTAATTAGATTAGACGGGGATTAATCAGGGACCCTAATATTAATGAAATTATTTAAAAAATTAATATTTCCTAAAAAATTAAGTATTTGAAAATTTAAAATTTTAAAAATATGAAAATTTGGAAATTTTAATATAATATTTTAAAATTTGAAAACTTAAAAATTAAAAAAATTTAAATTTTAGTGTAATAATTGAAAATAAAAATTTCGAATTTTTTTAAATATTTCTCGTCTATGACAGCCAAGCCCGAGTTTGACCAATTTCCGCCAAACAACATAATCATAATTAGTTCAAGACCGTCAAACAATTAATCGGTCACCAAGGCCAATTTCTACAACACTGAAAGAAACAAAAAAGATGGTAACATGTTGGATTTAAAAATATGATAAATACAAATAAATTTCTCAAGTTTTACACGTGTAGTTGGGAAAAACCTTAACAGGCTTTGACCATAATTTTCACGCAGAATTATCATTCTAGTCTACTTAACCACTTTCATGGTTAACTTTGTTATATATCTTGCAAAATCAATCCTAAAATTGGGTTTAAAGTTCAAATTTGGTCGCTGTAATTTGCAAAAAAGTCCACCATATGTCCAAAAAGTTTTCAACTTATACCACATGTCCCAGTAATTTATTGACTAATTTTGAGATTTTCCGGCGAGAATAGGATTCTCTAGTGAGGGTGGGTTTGTCCGCGATGGGGAGAGGAGTAGAAAGGTGATAGCGATTTAGAGAATGGAAGGGTGATGGAGGCTGTAACAACCGTTTGCAGGTGAGGGTGGGTTTTTGGAAACAAGGCTCTCCGGCGGAGCTAGAGACAACGAGGTTGGTTGGGTTGTGGTCGCAAGGGTGGGGCGAACATAGTGGAGGCCTCAATTTGTGGCTTAACGACGATTTAAGGGATCAATTTTTGAAGTTGCATGTGGTTGTGGCAGTGACTACGGAGACGTGAGATGAAAAAGTTAACCACAAGGACCAATTTTGCAAGAAAGATAACAGAGTTAACCATGAAACTGGTTAAGTGGGTTAGAGTGATAACTTTATGTAAAAGTTGTGGCAAAAGCCAACAAAAAAAATGTTAGGGCTTTTTCCAACTACGTGTGTAAAACTTAGGACTTTTATGGTATTTGTCCTTAAAAATAAACCAAATTATTATTCATATTTTTGAAATACATGGTTAGTTTAATAAAATTAAATGGTAACCGAAAGCTAGTAGCTGATATTTGTTAATTGTTAACAATTAGTTGAAAGCTAAAAGTTGATAGCTAAAAGTTGTAACTTTTATATGTTAAGAAATATTTGACAAACTAGTTGTAAGCTTTTAAAAATGTAAATCCATCTAAAAGCTAAAAGTTAAATCTCATAAAAATTAAATGTAGTAGCTGAACTTTTTGTTTAAAATAAAAATATTTAAGTTTGTATTTCTGAACAAAGATTTTTCTTTAATATAATTTGTTTTTTACCTCTATTTTCTTTTTGAAAAGTTAAATTATAAAAGCTTGCTTCCAACAACCCTAATAATCTATTGAAAAGCAAAATACATTTACGTGTTGAATTGAGCTATGAGGGAGCTATGAAGTCTAGTCCCACATAACACCATATTTTTTGCATATAGAGGTGAGCTTCCATACTTGTGGACCAGGACCTGGACCTATACCTTAAGCGACATCGGTTTTATACTATCAAGTCAGCTCTCGATACATCAAATCACACTCAGTCGGTTTCGGTTTTATTACCAACTCGGTACACTAATTCTCGGTTATTATTGTTTTTCATATTTTCAACATTTATATGTATTTTGGAAAACTTTTAAAAATAACATAACTCATTCGTTTGAAGCCGGATTGACATAGTATGCTTTCCAACATGTAATTTAGATTTTGTACTTCAATTTAGGTTATCATTTCATCATTTTTGGGATATTATTCAATGAGTTACATTCTCCTGAAACCAGGATATCAAAGTTGAAAGTTTTTCAACTTTTCAGCTTTTATGTGTAATCTGTAAAACTTTAAAATTTGCATAACTCATTCTTTTGAAGTTTGGATTAATATGAGATATTTATCATGTAGTTTAGAGTTTGTACTTCATTTTAGTCTATAATTTTATAATTTTTGGTTTAATATTCAATGAGTTACATCAACAAACCCTCTTTCTCCACAACCTGTAGCCACATATAAATAAAGAAACTATATTGATATGGTTGTTCATTATTTGGATATAAATTGATTATCTAGTCAACTAATTCGTATTGGAATGTATGCATAATATATTTCAATTATTGGATTAGGTTCAACGAAAACGTAATTAGTCTTATGAATTTCAGTTAGCAAGATGAGAACCAGATAGTTTAAAAAAGTAAATAACAATTATTTATTTATTCATATATATATATATATATATATATATATATATATATATATATACATACATACACACATAGGACTATGACCTACGTTTTTACATAGATGTGTGTGTGTGGGGGGGGGGGGATACGAAATAGATATAAATGTATAAAAAGTTGGCACAATAATAAAACAAAGATAAAGTAATAGAAACAAACTTAGCGTTATTGGTAATACTGAAATGTCTAAAAAATATAATGAAATGCCTAAATATCTATAATCATTGAAGGACCTCTTTGTAATCAAAATTTTCTATTCTATTAGTTGGATGACTTTCCTCATCACATAAGAGTACCTTCAAGCGTCTTTTACTTGTGACGCATGAAACAACGACATATAGCTAACCATGAGTGAAGACGAGTCTACACAAGTAAATTACAACATTTGACAATGATTGTCATTGACTTTTGTTAATGGTCATAGGAATCAAACACCTACGGGGAATTCCCTCTATTGAAAACAGAATGAAATTGTTTTTATCAGACATTCACTATTCTTTTTATCTTCACCACTCACATTCTTCGGCTTTTATTGCATAAAAAATGATGTGACATCCCCAAAATCACGGTCAGAAAAGACCGGTTTCATTTAAGCTTTTAAAATAATTTCAGAGTAATCCATTGATTTAAAAGAGTTGCGGAATTTATCCCCAAAACAATACATGATAAAATAAGGCTTATCAAAAAATTTCTTAAAGAAATGTATTTTCATTATATATCAAAACTCGGGATGTCATGTTCCGATACAGACACAAAAGCATAAACAATAAAACATAGACCTTACACAGTTATATACAATTACTGGTCTATAAACAAAAACATCTTCACAAGTTCTCTAACTTATGCTCTCGCGCCACTACCTGTAATACAAAGAAACTGAGTGGGTTAGGCTTGGGAGCCTAGTGAACATATAGGGTTTTCAACCCACAATAAATAGTTATATTTAATTTCACTAACCAACAATAACCTGATTACCCATTCCCGTTATCCTCACTTTACGTCCCTATTACAAGAACTATTACAAGGGACCTAATCTAGGATTTTCATCGGGACGGACACTACTGCAAAGGGGTTTCCTCAGCAAGGAATGTCCTACGACAACCATGAGGGGGATAGAATACAACAAATGAACACCCAAGTTCACTACACCTACAGGTTATGATCCTGCTACACCTACAGGTTATGATCCTGCCAGCGTTCCACTAAACTGTCTAGAAAAGTCCGTGGTCGTCATCCATATTCTGCTGGACGACTAGATCCATATACTTGTTTATATAAAACTTAAAACCTGTATAACATATTCATTCAATACCCATACCACATAACGAATAGTATATAGTCACATAGCACGTATATAGAGTATAACTCATATATGTGTGTTATCAGAAAGCAACTACACACTTACTTATATCATATATCTAATACATTCATCAATACTTGTATTAAAATCATGTATGTGAAAGGGACTATGCACTCACTTGATAAGATGATGCTCAGACAACACTACGGCTCTTTAAAACATCATTCTTTGGTGAAACCGGGATGCTTTACAAAAACCGGACTTCTCGCGGGCAGAGCTTCGGCTCGAAACTCTTTTCTTCTCGGGATCTCCGGAGCTTTGGGACTCGCTTCGGGTGTCAGGATGATACCCGGGCTTCGAGGGTATAACTTGCATGTAAATCGAGGTAATACGGAGTGAGAGGAGAGAAATTGAGCAACCAATTCGGCTGGACCCGACTCTTATTTATTTGGAGTTAAAAAACCATGCACATGTCGTGAGCCACTTATGCTCACATCGTGAGCCCGATATGTCATGGCATTCGTCATCAGACCACTTGCTCTGGAAGACGTCCATTACCTGCTCACGTCGTGAGCTCTGACACAGGTGGAAGTTCGTGCCCCGAACTTCAGAAATTCATATCTTTCGCATACGAGCTCTGTATCCGATGTTCTTTATATCCACGCGTAGGTGAGATTATGCTCTACAACTCTCGCTTAGACTCCATCGGCTAATTTCGAATTTAACTTTTATTATATTATTTTTAGTAGGCCGGGACAGGAAAACTCCATCAGAAATTCATAACTTCTTCATCTGACATCCGTTTTCGTCTGTATTTTCATCGTTGGACTACTATCGACGAGATCTTCGATTCTCGTTTAGATTGTTTTGGCCAAATATCACTCGATCTCAATTTTGAGATTTGGGCTGCATACCGCTAAGGCAAAACTTTGAAAAATCATAAATTCCTCACACGAAGTAAGATTTAGACGTTCTTTTTATGGAAGCTCTCGGTTTAACGTATTCTACGATTTTCGTTTAGATCACTAAGGCTAAATATTGCTCTATCGTAAATTCACTATTTACGTCGTGTAGTTTCGTGTCGGTTCTGTCGCGAAACTTTGACAGATCATAACTTTTTCGTTATAACTCAGATTTCGACATTCTTTATATTTTCGGAAACCTTGCCACGGCCACTACGTCTTCATGTATCGATATCAGTTTTATCTGACATTTTATTTTTATGCTTATTTTTATTCTTAATTCATTTAAGCGACACGATTAAGCATAAAACACATAATTCTCAAATAATACATTCTTATTATTTCTAAATGAGTTACAAAGATTAACCTAGACTATTACATCAATGTTAATGCCTAGCCTAGAAACACAGGCGTTACAATTCTCTTCACCTTAGGATGATTTTGTCCTCGGAATCACACATCAACAAACAAATGTGAATAGCGACTCATCATGTCACTCTCCCTCTCCCATGTGAGATTTGGCCCATTCGTTTGTTTCCATCGGACAAGCACTATCTCGACCATCTTGCGTCGCAACTTCTTAGTCTTTCGGTCAACGATTGCCGTTGGTTCTTCAATTAACCTCTTGTTCTCATCAGTTCTCAATTCCAAAAGTGGAATCATGTCGGGAACTTCTCCCATGAACTTCCTCAGATAACACACATGGAAAGTGTTATGTATTCCATTCAGTTCTTCGGGTAATTCTATCTTGTAAGCTTGGTTCCCAATCCTCTGAAGAACTTTAAACGGTCCAATAAACCTTGGACTCAATTTTCCCCCTTTACCAAATCTTATAAATCCCTTCCACAGTGAGACTTTAAGTAAAACCGAATCTCCAACCTCAAAAGTCATCGGTCTTCTTTTCTTGTCACTTGTCAGCATAACTCTTTTGACAATCCTGAGCTGCTAACATTCTCTCCCTAATCACTTTCAACTTTACAGTAGTTTGATGGACTATCTCGGGTCGCATAAACTGCTTTTCCCCAGCCTCAAGCCACCAAGACGGTGTACAAAATTTTTGTCCGTACATAGCTTGATAAGATGCCATCTTTATGCTCGAGTGGAAACTATTATTGTAGGAAAATTCTACCAAAGGCAAATGTTCATTCCAGTTGCCTTAGGATTCCAGGGTACATGCTCTCAGCATATCATCAAGTGTTTGTATCATTCGTTCGCTCTGACCATCAGTCTGTGGATGGTAAGCTCTACTCAAACACAACTTGGTACCTAATTCCTCTTGTAGACTTCTCCAAAATCGCGAGGTGAAACGACTGTCACGATCTGACACAATCGTTAATGGAACACTGTTAAGCCTCACAATTTCCTTCACGTAAGAGTTCACAAGCTTATCCATAGACCATTTCTCATTGGCTGCTATGAAATGCACACTCTTAGTGAAGCGATCAACGACCACCCAAATCATGTCATGACCATTCTTTGTTCTGGGCAGTTTAGTGACAAAATCCATAGCAATGTCTTCCCATTTACCCATAGGCACAGGTAAAGGTTCTAAACTCCCATATGGTTTCTGATGTTGTGCCTTGACCCGCACACATGTCACACGCTCCGCCACATACTTTGCAATATCAAGCTTCATCGTCGGCCACCAGTAATAGGGTTTCAGGTCCCTATACATTTTAGTGCTGCCAGGATGAATTGAGTATATGGTTTTGTGAGCTTCTTCCATCAGAAGATCTCTTATTCCTCCTAACTTAGGTACCCAAATACGATCTTGGAATACCTTCAGTCCATGACTATTTGTTCAAAACACCAACGTTTTGCCCAAACGTTCCTCCTTCCGATCATTCTTTTCAGAAGCTTCCTCTTGAGCTTTCTTTATACTCTCCACAATTGTCGAGAAAACTTCTATGCTCAATGCTCTTGTCTTTTTTCTTTCAAGATTGACTTTCCGACTGAGAGCATCAACAACAACATTTGCTTTACCAGGGTGGTAAAGTATCTCACAGTCATAGTCCTTAAGTAACTCTAGCCAGCGTTGTTGCCTCATATTCAATTCTTTCTGACTAAAGAGATATTGGAGACTCTTATGATCAGAGAAAAGCTTGCACTTTGTGCCATAGAGGTAATGCCTCCATATCTTCAGAGCGAAAACTACCGATGCCAGCTCCAAATCGTAAGTGGGGTAGTTCTTTTCATACTCCTTCAGCTATCGAGACGCATATGCTATCACCTTTTCTCTTTGGGTCAAAACACAACCCAACCCAACCCCAGACGCATCACTATAGACAGCGAAGTCTTAAACTCCATCGGGTATAGAAAGAATCAGTGCTTCACATAGCTTCTTCTTTAGCAACTCGAATGCTTCTTTGCGCTTATCGCTCGAAGAATAAGTAGCTCCTTTGTGGGTCAAAGCTGTTAGTGGAGTAGTGATCGAAGAAAAGCCTTGGATAAACCTTCGGTAATATCCGACTAATCCCAAAAAGCTTCGGATCTCTGTGGGACTTTTCGGTTGTTCCCACTTCATCACAACTTCAATCTTCGCTGGATCAACCATTATCCCTTTTTGTTGACCACATGACCTAAGAGTTGGACTTCTCGAATCCAAAAATCACATTTGGAGAACTTGGCATACATCTTCTCCTTCTTCAAGACTTCTAACACTTCTCGCAAGTGTTGCCATGCTCCTCTTGGCTTTTCGAGTAAATCAGAATGTCATCTATGAACACTATCACAGATTTATCAAGGAACGGTTTACAAACCCTGTTCATTAAATCCATGAATGCTGCTGGAGCATTGGTTAGTCCAAACAACATAACCAGAAACTCATAGTGTCCATATCGTGTTCTGAATACAGTCTTTTCGATATCTAGCTCTCTCACCTTCAACTGATGATATCCTGACCTTAGGTCGATCTTTGAAAAATAACTTGAACCTTGTAGGTGATCGAACATATCATCAATCCTCGAAAACAAATATCTATTCTTTATTGTTGCCTTATTCAGCTCTCTGTAATCGATACACATTCTCATACTCCCGTCCTTCTTCTTCATGAATAACACCGGAGCTCCCCAGGGTGAGGAACTAGGTCTTATGAAACCTTTGTCTAATAACTCCTAACATTGCATCATCAGCTCCTTCATCGCCGTCGGTGCTAGTCGGTAAGGTGCTTTTTCTATTGGCGTCGTTCCTGGTAACAAGTCTATTCTGAAATCCACTTGTTTATCAGGCGGTAATCCGAGAAGATCTTCGGGAAATACTTCCGGATAATCCCACACGACAGGAATGCTCTGCATCTCCTTTTTCTCCTTCTTAGCATCGATCACAAATGTTAGATATGATATACATCCTTTAACCAAACACTTTCTGTCTTTCATTAGAGAAATAATCCCATAATTTACTCTGCGTTTGTCCCCATACACCATAAATGACTCTTTCCCTGGCGGGTTTACTTTTACTATCTTCTTTTTGCATAATATCTCGACATCATTGGCACTAAGCCATTCCATTCCCAGCACGATGTCGAAACCATTTAGTTCAATAGGCAATAATTCCTTGTGGAACTTATTCCCATTCAAGTCAATGAAAATATTTTTCATGCGATGGCTTACAGGTATAAACTTGCCACTAGCAACTTCGATTAATAAAGCATTATCTAGTCTATCAACAGGCAACGCTAGTTTTCTACCAAATTCATGGGAAATAAAGGAGTAGTTGGCTCCAGAATCAAATAAAATTTGGGCAGGCAATTTGTTTACGAGAAAGGTACCTGAAGCGACATCAACTTCATCATTCGCAACCTCAAGTCTAATCTGAAAGGCTCTCGCCTTCGGCTTTGGTGGAATATTGGGTTTTGCAGACTCCTTCTTTTTAGGATAGTCTTTCAAAATGTGTCCCTCTTCGTTACATCCAAAGCACACTCTCTTGTTGGACGGACACTCTTTGGCATAATTCCGGGTTTTTCCACATTTGCAGCAGGTCACTTCCTCACTACATTTCCCCAGAGTGCTTTTCTTGCACTTTTCACACCATTTCGATTCGCCTCCAAACTTCTTCGAATTAGACTTCGAAGATTTGTTTTTATTGCTGGAACCTAAAGTTCCTTCAAACTTTCTCTTATCACCAACTTCAACCTTGATGGCAGTTCTTCCCTTGATCATGTCCTCAACAGACTTGGCATCCCAAATAGCTGCCTCCAGAGTAGGTGCCTGACGTACTGGCACAACGTACTCCCATGGGAGTCCCTTTGCATATCGATCAACTTTCGTCAACTCGTTTGGAATGATGCGCAAAGCAAACTCCATTTTTTCGGTGAAGGCGTTAGTGTAATCGTCGACTAACATGCTGCCTTTTGTCAACGTCAGAAACTTATTCTCCAACTCTAGTAGATTTTGGTCCGAGCAGAACTTGCGCTTGTATTGCACCAAGAACTCTGCCCAAGTCAGTTGTTGTGGCTCATTAGGGCTTAGGGTCTTCCCCATAGTGTTCCACCAACAAACAACTCCACGTCTGAACTGACGTACTGCGAAAGTGGTCTGCAGCTTGCCTCTACAACCACACGTCATGAAGGCTAGCTCCATTTCTGAGATCCAATCCATAAATCCGATCGGATCCTCCTTTCCAGTGAAGGTTGATGGTTTGCAAGTCAAAAAGTCTTTGTACATGCATCTAAGTCCATCTATTCCTCCCTCTGGGTGGTTTTGCCTAACAATTGGTGGGTTGGCTTGACCAACAGTCCCACTGAAGTTACCTCCTTCCAAATGCCCTTCATTCAACTCGGGATGTTCAATCGGCATTGAAAGTTCTTCACGATTCTGCCGAAGCAGACGTCTTGTTTCTTCCATCTGATGATCCAACATTGTTTGAATCATAAATTGTACACCAGCCATTGTTATTGACTCAGGTGCTGCTGCTACAACAGCCACTTGCTCAATCACAGGTGGTTGATTCCTGTCTTCGTTCACGTTTCCAGCTCCGCTTCTGGTTCGTACCATTTTTGATCTACATACCGAATAAGGTGAATTTAGATCCTCAGTCACGATAGATAATTAAATAATCATTATCACTCCGAAGCGTTTACATGCTAGTTCTAATACCGTAATCCTACGCTTAGAATCCTAAACAAATAAGGTCTCCAAATTCGGTTGGCAAAAAACCATTGATCCGAACAAATAATATCATATATGGAAAACATATAACATTTAGCACATAAAAGCATTTTAGGCCACTTTCCTAAAATAAACTAGTGCTTGTGTCTAAAATATACCAGTCACTCATCTCACAATCTTCACTTAGTATTCTAAGTTTAAGTCAAGAAATCCTACAAATTCCTAGTTCTCTTAAACTAATGCTCTGATACCAACTGTGACATTCCCAAAATCACGGCCAGAAAAGACCGGTTTTATTTATGCTTTTAAAATAATTTCAGAGTTATCCATTGATTTAAAAGAGTTGCGGAATTTGTCCCAAAATAATACATGATAAAATAAGGTTTATCAAAACATTTCTAAAAGAAATGTATTTTCATTATATATCAAAACTCGGGATGTCATGTTCCGATACAGACACAAAAGCATAAAGAATAAAACATAGAACTTACACAGTTATATACAACTACTGGTCTATAAACAAAAAACATCTTCACAAGTTCTCCTACTTATGCTCTCGCGCCACTACCTGTAATACAAAGAAACTGAGTGGGTCAGACTTGGGAGCCTGGTGAGCATATAGGGTTTTCAACCCACAATAAATAGTTATATTTAATTTCATCAACAAACAATAACCCGATTACTCATTCATGTTATCCTCACTTTATGTCCCTATTACAACAACTATCACAAGAGACCTAATCTAGGATTTTCATCGGGACGGACAATACTGCAAAGGGGTTTCCTCAGCAATGAATGTTCTAAGGCAACCATGAGGGGGATAGAATACAGCAAATGAAAACCCAAGTTCACTACACCTATAGGTTATGAGCCTGCCAGCGTTCCACTAAACTGTCTAGAAAAGTCCGTGGTTGTCATCCATATCCTGCTGGACGACTAGATCACAATCACATCGAGGCCTCTCATCATTTTTATTTTCATCACACATCACTATCTACCCATGTTCTACCCAAAATATTTTTAGATAAAATATACTTGTTTATATACAACTTAAAACCTGTATAACATATTCATTCAATACTCATACCACATAACAAATAGTATATAGTCACATAACACGTATTTCATAGAGTATAATTCATATATGTGTGTTATTAGAAAGCAACTACACACTTACTCATATCATATATCTAATACATTGATCAATAATTGTATTAAAATCGAGTATGTGAAAGGGACTATGCACTCACTTGATAAGACGATGCTCGGACATCACTACGACTCTTTAAAACAGTATTCTTTGGTGAAACCGGGATGCTTCACAAAAACCGAACTTCTCGCGGGCAGAGCTTCGGCTCAAAACTCTTTTCTTCTCGGGATCTTCGGAGCTTAGGGACTCGCTTTGGGTGTCGGGATGATACCGGGGCTTCGGGGGTATAACTTGCACGTAAATTGAGGTAATACAGAGTGAGAGGAGAGAAATTGAGCAACCAATTTAGTTGGACTCGACTCTTATTTATAGGGAGCTGAAAAACCATGCTCACGTCGTGAGCCACTTATACTCACGTCCTGAGCCCGATATGTCATGACATTCTTCATCAGGCCACTTGCTCAGGAAGACGTCCATCACCTGCTCACGTCGTGAACACTGTGCTCACGTCGTGAGCTCTGACACAGGTGGAAGTTTGTGCCCCGAATTTCAAAAATTCATATCTTTCACATACGAGCTCCGTTTTCGACGTTCTTTATATCCACACATAGGTGAGATTATGCTCTACAACTCTCATTTAGACTCCGTCGGCTAATTTTGAATTTAACTTTTATTATATTATTTTTAGTAGGCCGGGACAAGAAAACTCCATCAGAAATTCATAACTTCTTCATCTTACATCCGTATTCGTCTGTATTTTCACCGTTGGACTACTATCGACGAGATATTCGATTCTCGTTTAGATTGTTACTGCCAAATATCACTCGATCTCAATTTCGAGATTTGGGTGGCATACCGCTAAGGCGAAACTTCGAAAAATCATAAATTCCTCACACGATGTAAGATTTAGACGTTCTTTTTATGGAAACTCTCGGTTTAACGTATTCTACGACTTTCATTTAGATCACTAAGGCTAAATATCGCTCTATCGTAAATTCACTATTTACGTCGCGCAGTGTCGTGCCGGTTCTGTCGCGAAACTTTGACAAATCATAACTTCTTCGTTATAACTTGGATTTCGGCATTCTTTATATTTTCGGAAACCTTGCCACGACCACTACGTCTTCATGTATCAATATCGGTTTTATCCAACGTTTTATTTTTATGCTTATTTTTATTCTTAATTCATTTAAGCTACACAATTAAGCATAAAACACATAATACTCAAATAATACATTCTTATTATTTCTAAATGAGTTACAAAGGTTAACCTAGACTATTACATCAATGTTAATGCCTAGCCTAGAAACACGGGCGTTACAAATGAAGGCTTTGGTATATATACAAATAAACGACAAAAAAATAACAAACTTATTATAAAAAACACCATAAGAATGTCGGTATTAACATTGAACTTAATTGCATCACCTGCAAACACATGAACATAGATAATACATCCTTGTTTTCCGTCCCTAATATCAAATAAAACAAGCATGTCAACAAATATTATACTTGAAAAAAATATATACAGTTAAAACATTGCAGTTCCATAAATTTTCTTATTAAAACATTATACTTTCATTTAAAAGATGAAGGATTTGGTATATATTACAAATATAAGGAGAGAAATAACAAACTCATTATAAAAAACACCATAAGCATGTCAATATTAACATTGAACTTAATTGCATCAACTGCAGCACGTGAATGCAGATAATACATCCATGTTTTCCATCCCCAATATCAAACAAAACAAGCATGTCAACAAATATTTTACTTTAAAAATCTATATAGTTATAGCATTGCACTTCCATAAATTTTCTTATTAAAAAATTATACTTTCATTTGAAAAATGAAGGCTTTGGTATATATTACAAATATAAGGAGAAAAATAAAAAACTCATTATAAAAAACACCTTAGGCGCGAAGGGGGGGGGGGGACATATACGAAATAGATATAAAGGTACAAAAAGTTGGCACAATAATAAAACAAAAATAAAGTAATAGAAACAGACTTAGCGTTATTGGTAATATTGAATTGTCTAAAAAATACAATGAAATGCCTAAATATCTATAATCGATGAAGGACCTCTTTGTAATCCACATTTTTTGTTTTATTAATTGGACGACTTTCCTCGTCACATACGAGTACCTTCAAGCGTCTTTTACTTGTGACACATGAAACAGTGTCATATGGCTGACCATGAGTGAAGATGAGTACCTTCAAGCTTCTTTCACTATTCTTTTTATCTTCATCACTCACATTCTTCAACTTTTATTGCTTTTAAAAAAATGAAGGCTTTGGTATATATTACAAATACACGGCAAAAAATAACAAAATCATTATACAAAACACCATTAGCATGTCGGTATTAATATCGAACTTAATTGCATCACCTGGAACACATGAACACAAAAAATACATCCTTGTTTTCCGTCCCTAATATCAAACAAAACAAGCATGTCAACAAATATTATACTTCAAAAATCTATACAGTTATAACATTTCACTTCCATAAATTTTCTTATTAAAAAATTATACTTTCATAAAACAAATCAAGAAAAGTAGGTTGTTCTTTCTTTCATTTAATACCTTTAACCATGCATGAAAATGTAAGGAAGTAAGTTTGACGAAATTGGGTTGATCTGTATGAATATTCAAACTCTGGCTTTGGTTAATGTAGCATCTACGATCAACAACCATATCCACCAATGTGTAATGCTCATAGATTTTGGATTAGTCAATTAGAGACAATAAGCGTTAAAAATGACTTTTGATGGAAGGTTATTTAGGATAAATAACCTTAACCAAAGTTATAGTACGTGAGACAAGGATTTCTTACATATAAAGAACGCTAAAATCCAACTTCGTATGAAGAAGTTATGCTTCTTTGAAGTTTCACGATAAAACCGACACGACTCTACGTATCGTAAAAGGTAAATTTTCGATAGATTACTTTTTAGCCTCGGTGATCTAAACGAAACTGAGAGCGTACATATAGAGAACATCAACATCTGATTTCATAAAGGATGTTATGATTTTTCTAAGATTAAGCGTAGTGGTATACAAATCAGATTTCGAATTTTAGATCGGTTCTAAACAAGAATCGAAAATCTCGTTAATAGGAGTCTGTCAATATAAAGACAGTCAAGAATGACCGTCGGACGAGAAAGTTATGAAGTTTTAACGGACTTTAACAATCTAAGTCTATTAAGAATATAACTTTCAAAATAATGTCAAAATATCCGATAGAGTCTAAATGAATGTTGTAGATCTTGTCGATAGCTATGTGTGGATATAAAACCCGTAGAAAATGGAGCTCGTATGAAGAATTTATGATCTTTCTAAGATTTTATAAAAATTTGCATGCAGTCGCGCGCACAGACAAGATGTACGGCGCGTATCGAAAAACTACGAGGTTGTGACACATGTTACCACTAGATGAACTCCATGTCACCACCTCCGACATAGTGCGCAGAGCACATCGACAAAGTGCACAACGTACATTGCTTTTTCAAGCTATAAAGGAAAAAGCCAAGTGCTAAAGCGAAGCGCTGCCCAACTTTCCAATCATCCACTTTAACAAGTGAGTGCATAGTTACTTTCATCTTACACATTGATATGAAGTATGTAGATAATTACCTGGTTATGTGCTTATTATCTGTGCTGAGAATATTATGTGTTAGATAAGATATTATGAGATGATATTTAACTAGTTTAATCATATAAGTATTATACACTTATAAATATGTATTGGGTAGTAATAGGCGATGGCAGATAGAGATGATAGATAGTTGATGGTAGATAGGCAATGATAAATAGGTGATGATAAAATATGAGATGACTAGGAGATGCCCTGACCTTGACTTGAGATGTTGTGATATAGTCATCTACCAGAGTATAGATAACGACCACTGACTAATCTAAATAAGTCATGTGGAAACACCGGCAGACTCATAACCTATAGGTGATGAATTACGAGTTCAAGCGATGTAGTAACTATGTAGTCATGTGATGATACTCTAACCCTTTGGACACATATTGTAACGCCTGTGTTCCGGGCTTGCCATTTGTAGCAATGTAATAGTCTAGGTTAACCTTTGTAACCCGTTTTGAAATAATAATAATGTATTATTTGAGTATTATGTGTTTTGTGCTTAATTGCTTAATTATGTGGTTTGATTAATTAAGAATAAAAATAAGCGTCGAAATTTAAGTTTAAAATAAACTTGATATCATTGGATAAAGTTGTAGTGGTCGAAACAAGGATTCCGAAGATATAAAGAATGCCGAAATCCGAGTTATAACGAAGAAGTTATGACCTGTCGAAGTTTTACGGCAAAACCGGCACGGCACCGGGAAGCGTAAATAGTGAAATTACGATAGAGCGAGATTTAGCCTTATCAATCTAAACAAAACTTGTAGAATATGTTAAGATAAGAGCGTCAATAAAAAGAACGCCCAAATCTGACTTCGTATGAGGAAGTTATGATTTTTCTAAGATTCGGCTTAGCAGTGCACGGCCCGAAACTCGAATTTTAGTTCGAGCGGTTTTTGGCTTACGCGACCTAAATGAGAGTTGAAGGTCTCATTAATAGGAACTCAACGGTAAAAGTATGGACGAAAACGGAGTTCGTATGAAGGAGTTACGAATTCTTCGCGGTCATTTAACAGTCTAAACACCTCCTACTGTTAAATTTGAGATCGGTCAAGATTTAGCCGACGGAGTCTAAACGAAAGTTGTAGATCTTGATTTTACCTACGCGTGGATATAAAGAACGTCAAAAACGGAGCTCGTATGCGAAAGTTATGATTTTTCTAAATTCGAAGGCTAACACGCGATAGGGGTGACGTGGCTCCACCCAGAGTTTGACACGTGGCACCAGCAGAAAGCCGCCACATGGACCGACTCGGCGAGTAGGTGTCCCCTACTCGGCGAGTATGGCCGACTCGGCGAGTAGGTGTCCCCTACTCGGCGAGTAGATCAGATATTTTCACTATAAATAGGATGCGAGGGTTCAGGGAGTATTTGCTCATTTCTTCTCTTCTTTGCGCCGAAGCTCTGCATTTTTACACCCCGAAGCCCCGGTATTATACTCTAGCCCCGAGGCAAGTCCCGAGATCCCGAAGATCCCGAAAAGTGCGGTTCCCGAGTCGAAGCTCTGCCCGCGAAAAGTCGATTTTTGTGAAGATCTTCCAGATCTGCTGAGGAATACTACTCCTATAAGCCGTAGTGCTGTCCGATCATCTTCTGATCAAGTGAGTGTATACTAACTTTCTTAAACACAATAATAATACGAGTTTGGTTCGAGTGTATTAATTATATTGTTGTTTATAAGTGTGAGTGTGTAGTTATTTCTTCTAATACAATAATACGAAGTATTTTATATAAAAATACGTGCTATGTGTATATATTTGGTTGTGTTATGTGTGAATGAGTATTCACTCTCTTCTATCTTATAGATCTGCTTATTTCTTTATGAGATACGTGTTATGTGTGTGTGTGCCTCATCTGTTATGTGATATATGTGTTGATTAAAGCATGCTATACAGGTTTTCTTTAAACTATGTATACAAATGTATATTTTTATCTACTAATATGTTGGGTAGAACATGGGTAGACAGTTGGTGTGTAATAAACAGATGAGAGGCCTCGTTGTTGTTTGATTGAGTCATCTAGCGGAGTTTAGATGACGACCACTGGCTATTCTAGACAGTCTTGTGGAAACATTAGCAGGTTCGCCACCTGTAGGTGTTAATGAACTTGGGTGTTCATTCGCTGTACTCCATCCCCCTCATGGTTGCCTTATTTGACTTATATTGCTGAGGTACCCCCGAAGCATGTGTTGTCGCCCCGATGAAATATTCTTAGACTAGGTCCCTTATGTTAGTTGTTTTAGGGACATTAAAGTGAGAATAACGGGAATGGGTAATTGGGTTATTGTTGGTTGGTGAAAATTAAATATGATATTTATTGTGGGTTGAAAACCCTATATGCTCACCAGGCTCCCAAGCCTGACCCACTCAGTTTTAAATTGTATTACAGGTAGTGGCGGAAGGGCATGAGATGGATGAACCATCAAGTTGTTTTGTTTACAAGTCTGCATATGTTTATATTTGTTATATGACTTGTAATGTATTCGTTTATGCTTATTGGTCTGTATCGGAACATGACACCCCGAGTTTTGATTATAATGAAAATACATTTCTTTTATGAAATGCTTCGGTAAACAATGTTTTATCATGTTTTGTTTTTGGGAACAAATTCCGCAACTCTTTCAAATCAAAAGGATTTACTCTGAAAATATTTAAAAGCATAAATGAAAATCGGTCTTTTCTGGCCGAGATTTTGGGGATGTCACAGTTGGTATCAGAGCATTAGTTTAAGCGAACTAGGAATTTGTTGGATTTCTAGACTTAAACTTAGAATGCTAAGTGAAGTTTTGAGATGTGTGTCTGTTGTGATTTAGACACGAGCACTAGTTTATTTTAGGAAAGTTGCCTAAAATGCTTTATGTGCTAAATGTTATATGTTGCCATATATGATATTATTTGTTCGGATCTATGGTCTGTTGCCGACCGGATCTAGAAACCTTATGTGTGTAGGATTCTAAGCGTACATCTACGATATTAGAACTAGCATGTAAACGTTTCGGAGTGATAAGGATGATTTGAATATCTATCATGATTGAGGATCTAATTTCACCTTATTCGGTGTAGATCAAAATGGTGAGAACAAGAAGTGGAGTTGGAAATGCTGACGAAAACAGGAATCAACCACCAGTGATTGAGCCAATACCTGTCGTAGCAGCAGCACCTGAGCCAATAACCATGGCTGGTGTGCAATTGATGATTCAGACGATGTTGGATCGTCAGATGGATGAAACTAGACGGTTGCTTCAACAAAATCGTGAAGAACTGTCGATTCGTGTGGAAGAGCCTGAACTGAATGAAGGGCACTCAGAAGGAGGAAACTTCAGTGGGTCTATTGGTCAAGCCAACCCACCGATAGTTAGGCAAGATAACCATGAAGGAAGGAATGATGGAATGGGATGCAAGTACAAGGACTTTTTGACTTGTAAACCATCGACCTTCAATGGAAAGGAGGATCCGATTGGGGTTATGGATTGGATCTCCGAAATGGAGTTAGCCTTTATGAGATGTGGCTGTAGAGGCAAGTTGCAGACTATCTATGCCGTGCGACAATTCCGAGGTGGAGCCGTTCGTTGGTGGAACACTCTAGGGAAGACCTTAAGCCCTAGCGAGCCACTGCAATTGTCATGGGCAGAGTTCTTGGTGCAGTTTAAGCGCAAGTTCTGCTCGGCTCAAAATCTGTTGGAGTTGGAGAACAAGTTTCTGACATTGACGAAGGGTAGCATGTCAGTAGATGAATACACCAATAACTTCACCGATAAGATGGAGTTTGCCTTGCGTATCGTTCCAGACGAGCTGACAAAGGTGGATCGGTATGCGAAGGGACTTCCATGGGAGTACGAGGTGCCAGTACGTCAGGCACTTACTCTAGAGGCAGCTATCTGGGCTGCCAAGTCTGTGGAGAGCATGATAAAGGGAAGAACCACCGTCAAGGTTGAGGTTGGTGAGAAAAGGAAGTTTGAAGGAACATCTGGTTCCAGTAAGAAGAGTAAATTTTCGAAATTTGATTCGAAAAAGTTTGGAGGAAAAGGAGGCGAAGCGAAGTGGTGTGATAAGTGTAGGAAAAAGCACTTTGGGAAATGTAGCGAGGATGTAACCTGCTACAAGTGTGGAAAGGTTGGACATTTTGCCAATGAATGTCCGAACAACAAAAGGATGTGTTTTGGGTGTAATGAAGAGGGGCATATTTTGAAAGACTGTCCGAAGAAGAAGGAGGCAGCTAGGCCCAACGTTCCACCAAAGCCGAAGGCAAGAGCCTTCCAGATGACACTTGAGGCTGCGAAAGATGAAGCTGATGTCGCTTCAGGTACCTTTCTCGTAAACGAATTACCTGCTCATATATTGTTTGATTCTGGAGCCAACTACTCCTTTATTTCGCATGAGTTTGGTAGAAAGCTAGCTTTGCCTGTTGATAGACTAAATAATGCTTTATTAGTCGAAGTAGCTAGTGGCAAGTTTGTACCTGTTAGCCATCGTATGAAAAACGTCTTGATCGACCTTAATGGGAATAAGTTTCTCGAGGAATTATTGCCTATCGAACTAAATGGTTTCGACATCGTCTTGGGAATGGATTGGCTTAGCGCCAATGATGCCGAAATTTTGTGCAAGAAGAAGATAGTTAAAGTAAACCCGCCTGGGAAAGATTCGTTTATGGTGTATGGGGACAAACGACGAGTGAATTCTGGGATCATTTCTCTAATGAAAGCCAGAAAGTGTTTGACCAAGGGATGTACATCATATTTAGCATTCGTGATTGATGCTAAGAAGGAAAAGAAGGTGATGCAGAGCATTCCAGTGGTGTGTGATTATCCGGAAGTGTTCCCCGAGGATCTTCCTGGATTACCACCTGATAGACAAGTGGAGTTCAGAATAGACTTGTTACCAGGAACCACGCCAATAGCAAAAGCACCTTATCGATTAGCACCGACGGAGATGAAGGAGCTGATGATGCAACTTCAGGAGTTGTTGGACAAAGGTTTCATTAGACCTAGTTCATCGCCCTGGGGAGCTCCGGTGTTATTTGTAAAGAAGAAAGATGGAAGTATGAGAATGTGCATCGATTACAGAGAGCTGAACAAGGCAACAATAAAGAATAGATATCCGTTGCCGAGGATTGATGACCTGTTTGATCAATTGCAAGGTTCGAGCTATTTCTCGAAGATCGATCTTAGGTCAGGATATCATCAGCTGAAAGTAAGAGAGCAAGATATCGAGAAGACTGCATTCAGAACTAGATATGGACACTACGAGTTCTTGGTTATGTCGTTTGGACTAACCAATGCTCCAGCAGCGTTCATGGATTTGATGAATAGGGTTTGTAATCCTTTCCTTGATAAATCCGTGATAGTGTTCATAGACGACATTCTGATCTACTCGAAAAGCCAGGAGGAGCATGGCAGACACTTGCGAGAAGTGTTAGAAGTTTTGAAGAAGGAGAAGCTTTATGCAAAGTTCTCCAAATGTGATTTTTGGATTCGTGAGGTCCAATTCTTGGGTCACGTGGTCAACCAAGAAGGGATAATGGTTGATCCAGCGAAGATCGAAGCTGTGACGAAGTGGGAACAACCGAAAAGTCCCACGGAGATTCGAAGCTTTTTAGGATTAGCCGGATATTACCGAAGGTTTATCCAAGGCTTTTCTTCGATTGCTACTCCATTAACAGCTTTGACCCACAAAGGAGCTACTTATGCTTGGAGTGAGAAGCATAAAGAAGCATTCGAGAAGTTAAAGAAGAAGCTATGCGAGGCACCGATACTTTCTCTACCCGATGGAGTCGAAGACTTCGCTGTTTATAGCGATGCGTCTGGTGTTGGATTGGGTTGTGTTTTGACCCAAAGAGAAAAGGTGATAGCATATGCATCTCGACAGCTGAAAGAGCATGAAAAGAATTACCCGACTCATGATTTGGAGTTGGCAGCGGTAGTTTTCGCTCTGAAAATATGGAGGCATTACCTTTATGGCACGAAGTGCAAACTTTTCACTGATCATAAGAGTCTCCAATACCTCTTTAATCAGAAAGAATTGAATATGAGGCAACGACGCTGGCTAGAATTACTTAAAGACTATGACTGCGAGATACTTTACCACCCTGGTAAAGCTAATGTTGTTGCTGATGCTCTCAGTCGGAAAGTCAATCTTGAAAGGAAGAGGCCAAGAGCGTTGAAAATTGAAGTTGTCTCGACTATTGTGGAAAGTATAAAGAAAGCTCAAGAGGAAGCTTCTGAGAAAAATGACCGAAAAGAGGAACGTTTGGGTAAAACGTTGGTGTTTGGTACTAACGGTCATGGACTGAAGGTATTCCAAGATCGTATTTGGGTACCTAAGTCAGGAGGAATTAGGGATCTTCTGATGGAAGAAGCTCACAAAACCATGTACTCAATTCATCCGGGTAGCACTAAAATGTATAGGGACCTAAAACCCTACTACTGGTGGCCGACGATGAAGCTTGATGTTGCAAAGTATGTGGCCGAGTGTGTGACTTGTGCGAGAGTCAAGACACAACATCAGAAACCTTACGGGAGTTTAGAACCTTTGCCTGTGCCTATGGGTAAGTGGGAAGACATTGCTATGGATTTTGTCACTAAACTGCCCAGAACAAAGAATGGTCACGACATGATTTGGGTGGTCGTTGATCGATTCACTAAGAGTGCGCATTTCATAGCGGCCAGGGAGAAATGGTCTATGGAGAAGCTTGCGAATTCTTACGTGAAGGAAATTGTGAGGCTTCACGGTGTTCTGTTAACGATTGTATCGGATCGTGATAGCCGTTTCACCTCAAGGTTTTGGAAAAGTCTACAAGAGGAAATGGGTACCAAGTTATGTTTAAGCACAGCTTACCATCCGCAGACTGATGGTCAGAGTGAAAGAACAATACAAACACTTGAAGATATGCTGAGAGCATGTACCTTGGAATTCCTAGGTAATTGGGATGAACATTTACCGTTGGTAGAATTTTCCTATAATAATAGTTTTCACTCGAGCATTAAGATGGCACCTTATCAAGCTTTGTATGGACAGAAGTGTCGTACGCCGTCTTGTTGGCTTGAGGCTGGGGAAAAGCAGTTTATGGGACCGGAGTTGGTTCATCAAACTGCTGAAAAGTTGAAAATAATTAGGGAAAGAATGTTAGCAGCTCAAGATCGTCAAAAGAGCTATGCTGACAAGAAGCGAAGACCGATGACTTTTGAGGTTGGAGATTCGGTTTTGCTTAAAGTCTCGCCGTGGAAGGGACTTATAAGATTTGGTAAAAGGGGAAAGTTGAGTCCAAGGTTTATTGGACCGTTTAAAGTCCTTCAGAGGATTGGGAATCAAGCTTACAAGCTCGAATTACCCGAAGAACTGAACGGAATTCACAACACCTTTCATGTGTGTTATTTGAGGAAGTTCACGGGAGAAGTTCCCGATATAATTCCAATTTCGGAATTGAGAATTGATGAGAACAAAAGGTTGATTGAAGAACCAGAGGCAATTGTTGACCGAAAGACTAAGAAGTTGCGACGCAAAATGGTTGGGTTAGTGCTTGTCCGATGGAAACACACGAATGGGCCGAATCTCACCTGGGAGACGGAGAGTGACATGTTGAGTCGCTATCCGCATTTGTTTGTTGATGTGTGATTCCGGGGACGGAATCATTCTAAGGTGGAGAGAATTGTAACGCCTGTGTTCCGGGCTTGCCATTTGTAGCAATGTAATAGTCTAGGTTAACCTTTGTAACCCGTTTTGAAATAATAATAATGTATTATTTGAGTATTATGTGTTTTGTGCTTAATTGCTTAATTATGTGGTTTGATTAATTAAGAATAAAAATAAGCGTCGAAATTTAAGTTTAAAATAAACTTGATATCATTGGATAAAGTTGTAGTGGTCGAAACAAGGATTCCGAAGATATAAAGAATGCCGAAATCCGAGTTATAACGAAGAAGTTATGACCTGTCGAAGTTTTACGGCAAAACCGGCACGGCACCGGGAAGCGTAAATAGTGAAATTACGATAGAGCGAGATTTAGCCTTATCAATCTAAACAAAACTTGTAGAATATGTTAAGATAAGAGCGTCAATAAAAAGAACGCCCAAATCTGACTTCGTATGAGGAAGTTATGATTTTTCTAAGATTCGGCTTAGCAGTGCACGGCCCGAAACTCGAATTTTAGTTCGAGCGGTTTTTGGCTTACGCGACCTAAATGAGAGTTGAAGGTCTCATTAATAGGAACTCAACGGTAAAAGTATGGACGAAAACGGAGTTCGTATGAAGGAGTTACGAATTCTTCGCGGTCATTTAACAGTCTAAACACCTCCTACTGTTAAATTTGAGATCGGTCAAGATTTAGCCGACGGAGTCTAAACGAAAGTTGTAGATCTTGATTTTACCTACGCGTGGATATAAAGAACGTCAAAAACGGAGCTCGTATGCGAAAGTTATGATTTTTCTAAATTCGAAGGCTAACACGCGATAGGGGTGACGTGGCTCCACCCAGAGTTTGACACGTGGCACCAGCAGAAAGCCGCCACATGGACCGACTCGGCGAGTAGGTGTCCCCTACTCGGCGAGTATGGCCGACTCGGCGAGTAGGTGTCCCCTACTCGGCGAGTAGATCAGATATTTTCACTATAAATAGGATGCGAGGGTTCAGGGAGTATTTGCTCATTTCTTCTCTTCTTTGCGCCGAAGCTCTGCATTTTTACACCCCGAAGCCCCGGTATTATACTCTAGCCCCGAGGCAAGTCCCGAGATCCCGAAGATCCCGAAAAGTGCGGTTCCCGAGTCGAAGCTCTGCCCGCGAAAAGTCGATTTTTGTGAAGATCTTCCAGATCTGCTGAGGAATACTACTCCTATAAGCCGTAGTGCTGTCCGATCATCTTCTGATCAAGTGAGTGTATACTAACTTTCTTAAACACAATAATAATACGAGTTTGGTTCGAGTGTATTAATTATATTGTTGTTTATAAGTGTGAGTGTGTAGTTATTTCTTCTAATACAATAATACGAAGTATTTTATATAAAAATACGTGCTATGTGTATATATTTGGTTGTGTTATGTGTGAATGAGTATTCACTCTCTTCTATCTTATAGATCTGCTTATTTCTTTATGAGATACGTGTTATGTGTGTGTGTGCCTCATCTGTTATGTGATATATGTGTTGATTAAAGCATGCTATACAGGTTTTCTTTAAACTATGTATACAAATGTATATTTTTATCTACTAATATGTTGGGTAGAACATGGGTAGACAGTTGGTGTGTAATAAACAGATGAGAGGCCTCGTTGTTGTTTGATTGAGTCATCTAGCGGAGTTTAGATGACGACCACTGGCTATTCTAGACAGTCTTGTGGAAACATTAGCAGGTTCGCCACCTGTAGGTGTTAATGAACTTGGGTGTTCATTCGCTGTACTCCATCCCCCTCATGGTTGCCTTATTTGACTTATATTGCTGAGGTACCCCCGAAGCATGTGTTGTCGCCCCGATGAAATATTCTTAGACTAGGTCCCTTATGTTAGTTGTTTTAGGGACATTAAAGTGAGAATAACGGGAATGGGTAATTGGGTTATTGTTGGTTGGTGAAAATTAAATATGATATTTATTGTGGGTTGAAAACCCTATATGCTCACCAGGCTCCCAAGCCTGACCCACTCAGTTTTAAATTGTATTACAGGTAGTGGCGGAAGGGCATGAGATGGATGAACCATCAAGTTGTTTTGTTTACAAGTCTGCATATGTTTATATTTGTTATATGACTTGTAATGTATTCGTTTATGCTTATTGGTCTGTATCGGAACATGACACCCCGAGTTTTGATTATAATGAAAATACATTTCTTTTATGAAATGCTTCGGTAAACAATGTTTTATCATGTTTTGTTTTTGGGAACAAATTCCGCAACTCTTTCAAATCAAAAGGATTTACTCTGAAAATATTTAAAAGCATAAATGAAAATCGGTCTTTTCTGGCCGAGATTTTGGGGATGTCACACATATTAGGGGAGTAATCCCCGAAACATTACTGTCTATGCGATGTAGGCAATGATCCTTAGGAAAAATCCTTAGCAACAAACATATAAGGAAAGGCGATGTAGGCGATGATAGGTAAACGTGATATAGGTGATGACCCGTAGGATAACCCCTTAGGGAAGAATAAATAAGAAAGTGAGGATATGTAATTGGGTTAATTGTTTGGTTGATGATTAAACATATTAACTATATGGTTGTGAGTTGAAAACACTATGTACTCCCACGTTTCCCATATTGACCCACTCACTTAATTTGTATTACAGGAATCGATGCAAGTATACATTAAAAGAGATGTAAATCATTAGAGTAAATTAATGTAAGATCTGTTTATGCTTATGTTCTCCCATGTTCTGAAAGAATATCAATAACGAACGTTTCTTCGGAAATGTTTAATGTTAATATTATCTCACATTTAAATAATATTTTTGGGACCAATTCCACAACAAAAGAAATACTATGTTTTTAAAATAAGCATAAATAAAACTTAAAAAATGACCATAAAAATGGGGATGTCACACAATGTCCTTTGCTTGATTTCCCAAATAAATCTGATACCACATCACCATTCAAGAAACATAATTACAATACTATTATATAAAATAAAATAAGATTAAAACAAAAACTCAGAATCCATCTAAATCTGAATCTTACTTTAGAAGTTCCCTGTTCATTCATTTTATTACATATAATTTCTTAAATTATCAAAAAAGAGTAAACGGATGAACAAACCGGTGTTTGAATTTTATAAAAAGATGCTATATTTAGGCCCGGTTATAAGCAGGGGCAGGCTGTGCATGTGCACAGGGCCTGATTTCTGAAAGGGGCCCATTTTTTTAATGTTATATTCAGGATCCGACCCAAATGCTCTCTAATCGATCAGTTGTAGAAGGCAGAAGCGATCATTAAAGCGAGGGTGATTAATCGATTACGGAAACTCACTCGATCATATGACGATTAATTTCAGTCTTGCTAATCAGGTAATCGATCACCATAGTAATGAGGTATCTTCTTTCTTTTCACCTTTATATCAGTTATGATGAACAGAACGCCACCATGTCTTACTCGTTTTTGTAGAACATTAATCTGCATTATTTTACAAATTAATAGAAAATATGAAAATTATATTTTTAAATTTTCAGGTGGTTCAAAGAAACAGTGCACAACACATACTATTTGAATGTTGAATACATGAATTAATTTTCTGCTTGATGTGGGCGTAATATATATGCATTATAGGTGGTTGATGTTTTGCGTCACTATAGATGTATAAATGATATAATAGAATACATAAAATGAACAAAGAAAGAGTGTATATGCCTAGTTTAATTGTCATAACAAGACCCTAATCTATGCTATAATCATAGAATGAATAAATAAACAACTATTAACAACATTTTGTGTTTGGATTTGCTAATCGGCTGGGATTATGGCTACTCTAATAAAAAACATATATACTATGCCTTGAATTTGATTAAAGAATGACCACTAGTCATTGCCTGTTATTTGAATAAAATTTTCATTTCTTTTATATATACTATCAATTAGTTGCCAATTTTCAAAACATGTCTTTCTTTTATGGTAGAAGTAGGGTATGTATGGATCAACCAACCTGGATAACATTTTTGGAATTTTGTAACTGTATGTTGAACGGATATAGAATTCTGTAACTTTAGTTTATATCATTTAATTTGTTACACGTTAAGGCCTAAGGGCCTAAGGACCTTTTTTTCCGGTTCTCCCTGGGCATTTGAATCATCGGGACCGGCCCTGGTTATATTACATGAATAGATTAACCCAAGAAGTGTAACCGTCTAAAAAATGACTTAAAGATGTCTTTTTTGGAATCAAATATTCCAACCTGTTTGTGTCCTGAAGAATAAGTAAAATACATCAATTTCACAAATGCAATCATATAAATAGAAAAACTTTTTCCATCTATATTATATGAATAGATTAATACATGAATTTTAACTGTATTACTTGATTATACTTATAAAGCATATTTCTTGGTGAAGTATCTATGTATCTTTTCCTTTTACAAGCTATCTTAATCAATTTGACTTATAATTGAATCACCCATGTAGGCAAAGTATCTAGAGAATCATTCTGGAAATAAACCTACAACAAACAAGCACATACAACCTTATTATATATATATATATATATATATATATATATATATATATATATATATATATATATATATATATATATATATATATATAATATTGTATTATTTTGTTTAAAATTAAATTTTTAAATAGAAAAAGAAAAAGAATACATATATTTCTAGAGTTTATCAGTAACCTATTTCAAACACATTTTGAAAAAACTCTCTTATAAGCTACCTATGTGGTCTCACTGGAATAAGCTTAAAAGGTCATGTTCACATCCAAAGGAGATTGTGATAATTCCTGATTGTCTCCACAAAACTTCTCATCATCAGAATGCCACCTAACATAGTCATTTCAACTATTGCATCTGTTGACAAATAAGCTGTTAAAATGATTCCTAGGAAAGCCTCTTTGTACCTAAAACCTAAATCATATAAATTTCATCAATCGACATCATTTATAGCAATAATTGATTGATTCCATACATACGATCATATAATTTTTACCTCATCCATAATCTCCTTCATTGGTAGAAATTCGTCCCAAGAATATGCATCTAGTTTATATCCACTGTAACTTGCAATGTAACATACATTTTTAGCCGTGGAACAATGACTGAGGTATCCAAGCCACCATTATAAGCTAACACAACTTTGCTTTTGCGACGTAGGCCCAATTCTTTGATTCCAATTGATGCATTTGTATCTTTATCATTGGCCAATACTACTTGAATTGTTGTCCATCAATCACATTCCATATATAAACAATTTAACACCATAAAATATCAACGCAGTTGAAAAAAACTCTTAGGAAAATCTGACAAGGTTGTCTCAAGATCAAAGTAACATTTTGAAGGGGTGTTTGGATGTGTGTGTTTACAAACTGATTATCACAATTTGAGAGTTTGAATCAGCGCCAAACCAGCCTCCAACAACCACGGACGACACACCGTTGTCTGGTGGCCTAACACCCTCATCCACCACGTTGCCGCCCAATTTTTCACCGAAAAACTAGCAACTAATGTTCGTCTGTGCTCAAACATACAGACCGTCGACTGTCCAAGACAACGTGGGCCCAACGCTTTCCTGCAAACATCCATGTCGCTGGCTATCAAAGCCACCGGTAGACCCAAAGCTTTCCTACAAACATATATGTCGTTGATTGTCTAATCTGTCGGTGAATCTAGTGCTTTTCTCCAAACCTCCATGCCGTCGATAATCTAAGCTGACGATGGACACATCGCTCCTGTTCAAACACCCATACCGCTGACAAACCAAGCCGCCAGCGAATCTAGCGCTCTTGCTCAAGCATCCACACCACCGATAATCCACGCCACCGCTGGCGCAAACACTTCCTTTCACACACCCACCTACCCCGGCGGAACACAACATTATACTTGTCCGAATAACCCTATTCAAGCTCGAAGTGATACCATTTACCATACATGGGGTGCTAAAGTTTAGCACAACCAATGGTCCATGAACACTCCTCTCCACCCCTCCAAGAGAGTTGCAATGCCACAAAATCATGCAGGTAAAGGATATCACAGAGGAAATCCGGAAGACATAGTCAGAAGTAACAAGCAAAAAGGAGGTGATCAAAATAAAATACTCGAACCAACCAATAAGTGTAGGAGTCAATTCTCCTGGGCAACGAGGGAAGCACGAATAAGCCTACTCAATAAATGCAAGCATGTTTCCATACGGACGCCCATATACATGGTATGAGTGGATAAAAGGGTCATAAAGCACAAGTTAAACATCAAAGCAGGAGCCAAAGAGGTAAAAAAGCAAGTTCAAGGAGGAGACAAGAATAGAGAAATCAGCATCGAGGTGGCCAAGCTAACTAAAGAAGGAATACCCCGAGAGGAAATTTTCCCGATGTGGATTGCAAACCCAGTCATGGGACAAACACATGACTAAACATGGAGCATGTGTATCAATTACTCGGATCTGAACAAAGCTTGTCTGAAGGGTTGCTACCAGCTCCTAGATATTGATCAGAAAGTGGAATCCCTACAAGGGTTCAAATGGAAATGTTTCCTCGATGCTTACAAGGGGTACCACCAGTTAGGGATGTTATTCGGGTTGGAACCGAACTGAACCGAAATGAACCCGAATAACCTGAAAACTGAATAAGGGTAATTGCACGAACCAAAACTGAACCAGTTAACCAATACGGGTTCGGTTCGGTTTGGGTATTAATCGGTTCAGTTTGGTTATTACCCAAATAACCCGAATAACATGTACAAGATGATTAGGACCTAATATAACCAAAACAAACCGAATAAACCATATTAGGATTCTATAACCCGAATAATAAAATAACAATGTACTTTTATACATCAACATAAAACATTTAAAGACTAACATAACACAACAACACATTAAAATAATAGCATTTACATAGTAGATTAAAATAATGAGAATTAATTGCTTACTTGAGTTTCTTGAGTTGGAGCCCAATTTTCCATGACTAGAAAAAGTAGGAATTCATGAATCCTTAAAGGCAATAGGAAGGGTCAATTTTTCAAAGTCTGAAACAAGAGGAAGGATCAACAGAAGTGATTTCGAGTTTGGAAATAGTTAAGAAGATTGGTCGATTTTGAAACGACAAGGATGAGCGTAGGATTTTTTTATCTGTTATGAACGACGAGGACAAAAGTGTGAATTGTGATTTTGATTTTCGTCGATTAGAGAAAGGGGACGAGGAATGCTTATTCAGGTCGGGTATTTAGAACCGAATAAGCTCTTATTCGGTTAACCGGAACTGAATAATCCGAGAACCGAATAAGCATAATATAGATACTTGAAACCAGAATCAAATTGCTTATTCGGGCCTAATTTGGTTTGGTTCGGTTCGTTTTCATTTCGGTTCAGGTTTTCGGGCCAAATTCTCATCCCTACCACCAGTCCTCATGAGTTAGGAAGACGAAGAGAGGACCGCCTTCTACATGGACCATGTCACTTTCTACTACCAAAAGATGTCATTTGGATTGAAGAACGCAAGGGTAACCTATCAACGCTTGTAGAATCACTTTTTGCAAGGAAAATAGGTCGAAGTAAAAAAGTCTATGTAGACGACATGGTTATCAACAGCCCTGATGAGAAAACGCCACTCAATGATGTTGAGGAAACTTTCAAGACCATAGAAACGTTCCATATGAAGTTGAACCCTGGGAAATGTACCTTCGGGGTAGAAGAAGAACAATTTCTAGGATATTACATCACCAACGAAGGAATTCAGCCAAGCCCTACCAAAGTAGAGGAGTTGATGGAGGCAAGATCACTACGTACCTTAAGGGACGTCCAAGTTCTAAAAGGAAAATTGACTGCATTGAGCCGATTCATTTCCATGCCGGCAGAGAAGGCTGTTTCGCTATTCTATATGCTCAAAGGATGCATCGGGAAGAGCAATTTCCATTGGACTCTAGAGGCTGAAACAACACTCCAATGCCTGAAGGAAGCCCTGCACATGCTTCACACATTTGCTAGTCCTATTCCAGGAGAAACACTCCAAGTATACTTATCCGTGTCTAAAGAAGTCATACCATCAATGCTGTCGGTGGAAAGGGAAGGGAAGCAACTCCCGAGCTACGTCATTAGCCAGGCCATCCAGGGCCCGGAAGTCAATTATCCCATTCTTGAAAAGTTGTTGTTAGCACTAATTTATGCCGCTCGGCGCCTACCACGGTATTTAAAATCAGGCACACCAGATAGAAGTGCTAACAAGCTGCCCAATCAAGTAGATACTCCTCAAGCTAGAAACTTCATGGTGCCTAGCCAAATGGGAGATTTAATTAGGAGAGCACGACATCGACTACCGTTGATACACGAGCATCAAGGGGCGAGAACTAGCATACTTTCTTATAGAAATACCAGGAGACCCAAAAACACAAGCCCAAGTGAAAGAGTGGGGGGAGAGACCAATTCAGGGTCAAGAAAGAAATCAAACATGGACCTTGTACACCGATGGAGCATCCAACAAAGAAGGTTCAGGTGTAGGTTTGATATTGACGAGACTGGAAGGGGAAGAAGTCACATATGCACTCTGCTTCGACTTCAATACCTCCAACAATGAAGCTGGATACAAAGCCTTGCTGGCAGGATTAAGATTAGAAAGTAAGATGGGGACAGAAAGGGTAACGACATTGACATATTCGAGATTAGCAGCCAACCAGATGAATGGAGAATTTGAAACAAAAGATAAACGAATGGAGAAGTATGTGAGAACCGTCAAAAAGTTACTAAGTGAGTTTAAAAGCTTCTTTAATCAAACAAATACTAAGGGGTAGCACCCGGTGGGAAGATTGCTATTGTTTCATTAATTTATCATAACAGAAAATCAACTCATATAAATCAATCGAGTTTTTTGAATAAGTAATATTATCATATAAATTAGAATTTTCAGATTTAATAACTAATTCAAATTAGCATGTTTGCCACGTAAGGTATCCTCATGTTATCCTAAATATACGAAATCAAAGTATTTTGGCGTTGTCAATCCAGAAGTAGATTAATAAAAAAACTAGGGGAACTCATCGATTCATCTAGTATTTAAATATTCCCTTAGCAAGCTTGCATCAACATGCTTCGACCACCTCTCCAACAACGTTATAGTCGAGTTACTAAAGGAGACAAGTATTGATGAACGTCAGGTAAACACACTATCATCAGTGCATTCCAATTGGATGAGACCTTTTGTAGATTACCTCCAGCATGGCATCCTACCGGACAACCATGACGAGGCCAGAAAGTTAAGGATAAAATCCCCCTCAATATGCGATCCTTTAAGGAGTAGTATACAATAAAGGATTTACAACGCCATGGTTGAAGTGCATGGACGAAGTCTGCAGTAAGAAAGCGCTCCAGGAAATCGATATCCGCCCAACAGGGGCACCTGAAGGAGTAAGGTCCCGAACAGGGAAAGTGCTTCAGATAGGGATCTACTGGCCCACCATCCTCAAAGAAACATTGAAACTAATAAGAACATGTGTAGAATGCCAGGCTTTCTCTCCAGTACAAAGTGTTCCCCCGGCACCACTAACAAGTATTACTAGCCCATTGCCTTTCTATCAGTGGGGGATTGACATTGTTGGTCCCTTCCCGTAATCTCCTAGAAAAGTGAAGTTCTTAGTTGTAACAATGAATTATTTCACTTAATGGATCGAAGACAAACCATTAACATGCATAGCCGGGATACATATGATTAAATTCCCATGGAAAAACATCTTGACACGATTCAGAACACCAAAGTTATTGATAAGTGACAACGGGCTACAATTCGCAGAAAACTCATTTAGAAGCTAGTATGCCAATAGACACATAGAACAAAGATTCACGTTAGTAGCACACCCTTAGGCCAATGGTGAAACATAATTGTCTAACAGGACACTAGTGAATGAAATCAAGAAACAACTGGGAAAAGAGAAAGGTAATTGGGTGGATGAGCTCTATGAGGTCCTATGGTTATACATGACAACACCAAGAACAAGTATGAAGGAGACCCCTTTTAGCATTGCCTATGGCACATAGGCAGTGCTACCAGAAGATTTGATGATTACCTCGCTACGCATAACCCACTTCCAAGAAGACAAAAACAAAGTGGATCGGAGGCAGACCTCAGACCTCATCGAGGAACTGCAAGAGCGATCTAACATCCGTCAGGTGTCCTACAAGAATGCCATAGAAGGATACTATAATCAACGAGTAAATGAAGATGTTTTCAAAGTAGGAGACTATGTTCTTAGAAGAAATGAAGCAAGCCATGTCGTACCAAGGGGAAAGATAGGACCAACAAGGGAGGGACCCTTCAAGATCATCGAGGCATATGAAAACAGGTCCTAGTCACTCGAAACAAATGAAGGACGAGCAATTCCAAGAGCATGGAATGCTAGGAACCTCAAGCGTTTCTTCTTCTAGAGATGACAAAGACCCCTATTTAGAAGGGATGATTGTAAGTTAGAACCTCTACCTAGAAGGGACATTTACTGAAATACGCCCTACTAGAAAGGATGATTATAAGCCAACCCCTATTTAGAAGAGATAATTGTAAGTTAGAATCCCTACATAGAAGGGACGGTTGCAACGTTGTAATGCCTTACTGTCACATTACTAGTTGGGCTGATCACCCAGACTGAAGATTAATACTTAGTGTATATTTTCTCTTGAAAATACTTAGTGTATTTCTTTTGCAAACAACAAATAAAGTCAGACTCGAAAGGCTCATTACCTTAGTCTCAAAAGATGCCTGGCAGTCAATCCCGTCTTGTAAACTGGCCAACAGTCCCAAAGAGAGGGACGTAGTGGAACAAAAGATATAAGGCGGCTAAGCCCATACCATGAATACTAAATGACATAAATTTCACGGCATCAACACCAAAAGCATAAAATGGAAAAATCCAAACAATAGTAAAGAAGAAGCTAAATGAGTAGATAAGAAGCAAGTTTTTCCCATAACTACATGCATCAACAACACAAGGGGGGGGGGGGGGGGAGAAAACCAAGCAACGAGTCCATGCTACAAAGGTCTTACAACCATCAAAACATACCGCATGTGGGATTACAACAACGATTAGAGTTTCATAAAAATTTTCACACCCCGGAGGGTAGCATAATGGAACAATACTTCAAACCCCACCAAGGTCCTCCTCACCAGTAGTCTTCTCGCTATCACTATCACCAACACCCCAATCATCCGTCTTTCTATCATCATCAATACCACCAACACCCTGCCCATCACCACTACCAAAACCCTGCCCACCAACTGCTTCACTACCATTACCAACATCAACCGCACCAACAAAACACACATTGGCTCATCAACATCATCAAAGGCACACAACTGCCTTAACCCAACAATATCAAGGTGACCCAAACCACAAAGAGATGCATAAGCAAGGGTAGCAAAGCTCACTAGCACATCATCCAGACCAATGGTATGGCTAGAACAAGAATCACTTGCGTATGGGTCATAATTTCAGACGTCAATTTCCACTTTCAACCCAGCATGCCCAAACTCCTCGCCAACAACAAACGCAGTGTGGCGAATCCAATGAACCCCACCAGTAAACTCCGGATGTCCAATAAACTTATCCATAACATATACGATGCCCCCACACAACAACCAATCCAGATCCCTTCACAACACATCTGCTTCTGCCCGAGCTTCTTCAATAAGCTTGTCCCGGTTAACAACATCACATTCCAAACTCTCGTTTTGTGTCATCAGGCCGTCATTAGACTGGGTAAGGGAATTCACCTTGATTTACAATGCCAATTGAACCTTTTCCATAACCATCTTCTCCAAAATTAGCAAATCATACTTCTGGTCAAAACCACGAGCTTCCTTATCGATCTCTACACGACACTTAAGCTCAAACTCGTTTGCCACCTAGCCAACACAAGTTTGCTTCATCTCACCCAAACAATGGATGTGTCGAGAACCTGTGACGAAGTAAAACATAGCTTAGGTTGTAGCATAAGACATGTTGTAAGAAAGAGCAAGGCTATCCATGGTATCCATATCAGTGATGGCAACCGGAGGGAACGCATGCTGAGAAAAATCGATGGTGTTGGAATGAATTGATAACCTAGAATTGTTAACAAGATTCCACCAAGGAATGAAAGAGGCCACACCAGGGCCCACATGACCATGTGAAACCTCCTTAGGAGGAGTCTCGCGGTGTGATCCGTTGAAACCCCCCTCAGAAGAAGGGTTAGGGACTGGATTGGAAGAAACATTCGTAGGAATTATGGGATGCTTCAATGCCCCTTGACGCCCCCAGACTATTACATGTCGTCATTGGGGATCACCAAGACCTCCTCCGGATCAGAGGAAATAAAATTCAGAAGGAGAGTGAAACCTTTCCTTTGTTAAACATGCCTCCTAATGTTGGCAACACCAACATCAAAAGAGGACTCTCCATGGCCAAAATTGCTGTCCGCTTCACCATAGCCTGCTGGACATTAGAGATCATCCCATATTTACTTTCCTCCACCACAACGGTATGAGAGGGTTCAATAGACAAATGAGGAACCACTGTGGGAATTGGAAGGGAATCCAGAAGTTGCTTGTCATCGATCATGGAGGAAACCTCCAGGAGCCGCCCTACCTGGGCAAGGGAAACGACCAAAGGATCGACACGACGCGACAGAAGGAGAGTCTCATAAATATCAACTTCACGATGCTCAAGTTTTCCTTGGTAACACTTCGTTAGAATAGATTCCATTGACATCGAAATCTCGACTCCTTCAAACATATTTTGACACCCTTAGATGTAGGGGGAGAAGGAGAAGGGAATAGAACCAGGAACAATACCTTTGACGACAATGTAAAAGATAGACATCTTTCTTTGGGCACGCCAACTAGGGCTCATTCCAACACCAACAAGATGAACTCCGAGTACTCATCAGGAAGAAGTTGAAGAGTCTTCAAAAGATTGGAATTGGCCTAGTTATTGGGAAACAACTTGGGGGTAACATATGAGAAGTCCTCTTGATAATAGTTGATAATGTGATTTGAATAAGATTTCCCAATTCCCATAAACATTATATATATATATATATATATATATATATATATATATATATACACACACACACACACACACATATGAATGTTGTAAAAATCGGTCTAGGCAGCCGATTAATTGATGCCTAGGCGCTAGGCAACCGACGAATAAGTGTTATAGGGTTAACTAATCAGCCTTAGTCAATATCAGTCAAAGCTGGTCCAATTCGGTTCAGATCGGACAAAATTAGAATCAAAATCAGACCAATCAACTATAATGGACCCACCAAATCAAAGAACCAGCTAGCCCAAAGCTTAGTTGGGATTGGTTTTCAAAGAAAGGAAATACACTTTTATAGAAATGTTTTCCCTCATTGTTTTATCTCACCAGCAATATGGGATACTCAAACTTTTTAACTATTATACACACCCCTCTTAAAATCGATGCAATCATCAAAATCGCACCCCTCATTCTCTTGCAATAAATTGATTTCTCTTCTTTTTTCTTTCTTATCGATTGTAGATCCCTCTTCTTCCCTTTTCTTTTTGCGTCTGTCTATTATATGTTGACAGGAAGAAATTCATGTATTTTCTCCTTAAAAATCACAATAAGAGTGTTGTGTATGGTGAAGAGATTATGATTGTGTAAGGAAGAAGATGAATTCTAATCGAGAAGGTTATGGTGATGGTGATGGTGATGCCTCGAAGAATTTGAATTTCATCCCTCGTTAATCTGAATTGCAAGGATCTGTTCTTCATCTCCTTCTCGATTCTAGCCTTTTGTATGGAAGATGTTAGTATTGGTTGGAGCATTTGCATTTCAGCAGATGCAAGGGTAGATGTATGATATTTTGTGCTTGTTAAAGTTTTTATTAAATTTTGATGCTTATTTACTTATATTATTTGGATTAAAGTTGGATTTATTAATTTTTAAACATTTTTCTTAATAATAAATGGTCCTCGATTAATCCCCGCCTAGCCGATTAATCCATTGACTCCACTCCATCGCCGAGCTACCACCAAGACTTTTTTACAACATTGGATTAAAGTTGGATAGTGTGAGCAGAGCATTCAGAATCTTGAGGATATTTTGCGTGCATGCGTGCTGGATTTTGGTGGGATCTAAGATAACTACCTTCTTTTGGTTGAGTTCTCTGACAACAATAGTTATCAAGCCAACATTAGAATGCCTCCCTTTGAGTTTCCTTATGGGAGGATGTAAATCCCTAAATCTCTTTGATGTATCAATCCGATCCACTTGATGGTGCGGAATCCCAATCAAGTGGATGATGCAAGATAAAATAGAGAAGAAGAAGAAGAACTACAAGATGAATCTTCAATGCACACAATGATATTCAATGATGATATGGTATACAAGATTCACAGACACACATGTTTTCTCATTGTTTCTCTCTCTAGAACACCAAGTATAACAATGGCAACCCCTTTCACATTTTCTACTCCTTAGACACCCCCAAACAAGCCTAATAACACACTATTTATACATATGGGCAAAACCCAAGCCCCAAACCCAAAGGATTGACCCAAATCACATGTGATTTCGGTCTAAACTACAACTAAACCCAAGATTGTTATCGGTCCTAGACCGAAAACTATAAATGCGTAGAAAAGCAAAGTATAAACCATAAATTTAGACCTAACAATCTCCCCCTTGGTTTATAGCTTTCTTTTCTTATGACCTAACAAGCTCCCTCTGGGTTTGTAGCTTGCTTTTCTTCTCAATCTTTGCTTTGTGCTTGGCATCAGCGTTTATCTTTGATTTGTTCACAACTTCAAGATGAACATATGAATCTTCTATATGAATGACTTCATCTTGAACAGTTGGGCTTTTCTTAAAAAAATTGACTTTGAATGCACGTTGGATATGGAGGCTTCTTGTAAGGATTCTTGAAAATCTGCACTTTCAGCTTGAGAATCTTTTGAGAGAATAATAGAGAGACCGATTCTTCTAGATCACTTCAGCAGGTTTATAGATAGCAACAAATTTATTGAGGAGGGTTCAATGCAATCTGTCACATAATCTTTAAATACCGCTTCACCTGGCTTCTAATGTTGAAAAATAATCTTCACTTCTTGTTACTTCGAATGAGAATTCTTCAATGATCACCGTTGCGCCTTGAAAATTAACAAATGACAAAAAAATCCTTATGGATCACAAAGTTATGAAAAACCCATCTCACCACAGTTGTTCAAGGATGTAACCTTGGCTCAGAAAGTTTCGATACAGTCTCCTTGAGTCTTCTTCCTTTGAGTTCTCTGATTTTTGAATTCTTTTTTCAAGACAAAGAAAATTTTGAGATAAAAACAAAAC
Organism: Lactuca sativa; assembly: GCF_002870075.4. Classification (NCBI taxonomy): domain Eukaryota; kingdom Viridiplantae; phylum Streptophyta; class Magnoliopsida; order Asterales; family Asteraceae; genus Lactuca; species Lactuca sativa. The sequence continues at coordinate 111,282,798 of NC_056625.2, read as the reverse complement.
TAAAAGAAAAACTTAGCACATAATAGAAATCACTAAGAAGTAAAAACCAAAAATAAAATACACTTAAAAGTAAAACAAAAATATTTTTGGATTTTGGATTTTTCTGAAAAAGAAATAAAAACAGAAATAAACATATTTTTGGATTTTTTTTTAATTTTCTGATTTTTGTTTTATTTTTTTTGATTTTTTTAATTTTCCCCTTAAATTTGTGCATAGAGGAAAACTATGAACAAATTTAACAAAAACAAAGACTTTTGGGATCAAAGTTGTCAAGCAATCCGATATCGTTTATCAGCACACACCTGCATGTTTAGCTCTGGTCAATCACCGATATTGTGATCCACTTAAAGACAAAGGATAATGACAAATTGGATAGATTATAAGTTACAAGACATTGCACCTATATTCCTAAATGGACCATTTACCTTACGACGACCAAGGATACTGTTGTCCACTTAAATTCAACAGCGAGATCTACAAATAACCAATTAAATGGTTTAATTTTAGATGCACTAGAACGTGTTCCCCATTTCCTGACATACCCCGGTAATCAAGAACTTCCAAAGAACTCCTTACTTTAGATGAGCATTCAATCATTAAGAGAGAAGATAGATATAGAAATACATATGTTGTATCCCAGGTCAGATGTCTTCCAATCATGGAGAGGGAACAACATATGACTAACATAGATAGAGGGTTAGAGAGATAGTAAGGTGCATATGCTGTATCCCAGGTCAGATATTCTGATCACGCAAAGGGGACATCATATGGCTAACATATAGAAAGAATTGCATAGATAAGAAGGTGCATAGAGATAGAGTTGCATATGTTGCATTCTAGGTCAGATATCTTCCAATCGCGCAAAGGAGGCAACATATGACTGACAGATAGAAAGCAAGAAAATAATTTCCTACATACCTACTTTATCAAAACCCCCCAGTCACCCTATCTGTACCGGAATTAAGGACATAAGTCTGTACATCAAGGAAATGTTAAGCAACAATTCTAGATACATATGAGTTTAATGTATCCCGAAGCCGCAGGTTCCCATGTTTATCTCACTGCGCAATCTACCCAGGCACCGTATTATCAGTCCAAATAAAACTATTTATGTCCAGATGAGTTAACATAGTCAAGTCCTTTCATTGTCAGCTATGTCTAGTCCTTTTGAATCCTTTGTGCCTACCAGCATATTGAATACAAAGTCTAGACAATTCAGTTTCAGTGCTTTACACTTGTTTAAACTGCCCGTTATCACTCAATCTTGATATCACTTCCCAAATAACACCTAAAAACGAAAAACTATAAGGACATACTTTTGGATTTTTATTTTGAATTTTTTTTAATTTTGATTTCTCCCCCTAAATTTGGGCATGGGAAGAAAGAAAAAAATTGTCTTCAAAACGAATCACTTTAAGAAAAACTCTGGAGTATCAAGAAGAAAACTTAAACATAAGTCACCAATTGAAGTTGCAGCCAGATGATCTAAGAACAACACGCATATGCAGCAACATGTTCAGGCTCAGATGTATCTCAATTCCGGAACAAATCCAAAAATTCTTCACATCATTAAGTATAATCCCCATTTGTGATCCTTTCCTTTCTTCCTTTCTTGCAAAGGACACATACCCTCACTTAAAATTCTGAATGTTGTACAATTGAGAGATGTCTCCTATCATGTGCTTGAAGCAACCACTATCAACAAACCAAAGTCTGATGATATTCCTCCATAGATGCTCCAACATAAAGTGCGGGATTAGTTGGTCTTTGGAACCCAATCTATTTTGAAACTGGGCTGACCGTTATCGTCTACGCAAGGTACTCTCTTCATGACATGTCTTGTTTGTCACACATAGAAGATGAAGAAATGTTAGAATCATTAGATGATTTGGGACTATGAACCTTTGGTACCCATCTGTAGTCGGGTTTAACCCATTTCTTGTTTGATCGGATGGGTGCCTTATCACTTGCTTTAGAACTAGAAACCGAAGGCTGAGATGAATTTCACCTAACCGAGTTTTGTTTAACTGGACTATCTCTTAAATTTGGCTTCTTGGCCGACATTCCCTTCTTGTCCTTGGGATTTTGATTCTTTCCCTTCTTGGCATTCCAGTCACCATTGTTTGAACGTGGCCTTGAACGGTTTCTTTTGAAAGATCACCCTCTTAGTGCATTCTGCCAAACTTGTGCATAGTAGGGAACATATGCACAATTTGGACAATTTCTAGTAATGTGTCCAGGTGTTCCACAGTGAAAACATGTCTGTTTCTTCACGTAGGAGTTGTTTCTGCCTACCCCTGGTGGCGTTGCCATGCCTTGTTTTTGATTGTTCCCACATGCACACTTGTTTTGGTAGCCTGTATTTACCAACATCAGGTTTATTAGAAGTAACTGAATTAGGAGCAATAGATTCAGAGTTCAAGGAGACATTGGTTTGACAATGTTAGGTCAAAATATGGTTTATACTTTACTTTTCTGGGCAATTATATTTTTGTGTAATATTTTAATAATTTATGGCCTAGTTTACGGCTGGGTTTACGGCCGTAAACTCATTTACGGCCCATGTGTGTCTGGCCTATATTCAAGTATAAATAGAGGTGTTAGGGTGAGGAGTAGAGATTGATGAATAGTAGAGAGTTTTCGGCCAGAGAGAAACAGGAGCTTTTATGTGTGTGTGAATCTCTTGTATCCGGATCATAATTCATATCAATACATACAAGATTCATATTAATTCTTCTTCTCCTTCTCTTTTATTTTATCTGACATCATCCGTTTGATTGGGATTCCGCACCATCAAACGGATCTGACTGATACACAGGCAAATTAGAGACTTACAATTGGTATCAGAGCCATAACCAGTGTCAAAGACGTCCTACAGTTGCGTTTTTAGCCAAATCGATATTCACAGTGATAAAGAAGGTTTCATTCCAGTCGAATTTGAAGTTTCTCGAAGCTTACAGCCATAGCTTACGGCCGTAAACTCGTATTCACGGCCACAAGTTCTTTAAGCTTCATTCCCCGCAAACAATTCTCTCACACAACAATCGAGCCTTTGATATCAAGTTTTAATTATCGCATTTAATTGAGTTTATTTTCAAATAAAAATCCAATACCTGAGTTTAATTTTCATTGACCGTAAACTCGTGAGATTAATTTTCTGTTAACCGATAATTGCACCGTCGTTTTTCTGAGTAAATATTAAAAATTGTCTTTGGACCGTAAACTAGAGTTTACGGCCTAAAGATTTACGGTAATTTGATTAATTAATAATCAATAAATTTTATTACGAATCGGAATTCAAATTTTTCTTTGACCGTAAACTGGAGTTTACGGCCTAAAGAAAATTTTAAAAATTTCTTATCAGTTTACGGCAAATTAAGTGTTTAATTAAAATTTTATTTTAATTAAATTTTATCTTAATAAAAAAAAAGATGAAAGAGAGTCGTCAGGAGACACTAAGACAAAATTTCAACTTTTTCGATTTTATCCCTGGAGAAACCATCGAAACTCAGTTGCAGCGATTCACCACACTCACTACTGAGATGAATATAGCCGGGATCTTCTTGACTAAGTCCGAGATAAACAAAAAGCTGCTAAATTCACTTCCAAAATCATGGGATATGAATGTAGCCATCATCAAGAAGACAAAAGATCTCAATCATCTTAGTCTTGCTGATGTTATTCAAGAACTTGATGCTTTGAAGTGTAGAGAAACAATGAGTTCTGAAAACATTCCGGTCACTGAAGTTACATGTACTCCAGCTTGTGAAGCCACGATTAAATTTCTTCGGGAACAAATTGATGTATTTAAAAGAGAAGTTGAGGACTTGAGATATGAAGGATATCAACTCAGGAAAGGACAAAAACCCTTGAAGGCTGAATTAGAAGCTAAAACCAAGGACTTTAGGAAACTTCAGGAAGAGTATAGCAGTAAGTGTGAAAATTATGATTATGTTAAGGGACAACTTGCTGCTGTAACTGAAGAACTTGACGCTTTAAAAAACAAGTGTGGAAAAACTGATGTCAGTTTCAAAAATTATACTGCGTCAAGTCAGACAGTCGAGTCCTTATATGAAACCCAGTTAAAATTCAAAGAAAATCAAAACAAGGGTCTAGGGTATGATAGTGTACCTCCTCCTTACAATCATAACTACACATCCATTCCTATGAAACAAGAAGAAATTGACAGGGAGGCACATCTTAAATACGGAAAACCAGCTGGATTTGTGTCAGGAGGGGTTATTAATGTTGAAAATACTGATGTTTCTGTTACATGTGCAGGTAAAGTAGCAGAGGATGAGAACAAGGGGGGTTCTTCTGAACAAACAAACAACCCCTTGAACTCTAAATCTGTTGCTTCTAATCAACATGCCGTTGGTAAATACAGGCCACCAATTCCAACGCAACAGAGTTCTTGTGGCAAGTGTGCATGTGGGAACAACAAGAGACAAGGCAAGGATACGCCACCAGGGGCAGGAATAAATAACTTCAAAGTGAAGAAAAAGACTTGTTTTCACTGTGGAACACCTGGTCACATTGCCCGAAATTGTCCAAATTGCGCATACGTTCCTTACTACGCACAAGGGTGACAGAACACACCAAGAGGGAGATACTCCAAAAGAAACCCCTCAAGGTCACGTTCAGACCATGATGACTGGAACGCGCAGAAGGCCAAGAATCAAACCCACAAGGCCAAGAATCCGAATCCCAAGAACAAGAAGGGAATGTCGGCCAAGAAGCCAAATCCAAGAGATGCTCCTGTGAAGCCACAATCAAAGTCATCTCAACGGCCGACATCAAGTTCAAAAGCAAGTACTGAGCCACCCATCGGATCGAAAAAGAAACGGGTTAAACCCAACTACAAATGGGTTCCAAAGGCTCAATCTCCCAAATCAACTAACGATTCTAATATTTCTATGTCTTCTGTTTGTGATAAACATGACATGTCATGGGAGAGAGTAACGTGCAAGGATGACAAAGGTCGACCCAGTTTCAAAATGGACTGGGTTCCAAAGACCAACTGATCCTGCTATGTGTCGGAGCAGCTATGGAGGCATATCATCAGACTTCGGTTTGTTGGTAGTGGTTGTTCCAGGCACATAATAGGGGACATCTCTCAAATATACAACACTCATAACTTTGTTCGAGAGTTTGTGTCCTTTGCGGGAAAGGAAAGAAGGGAAGAAAAGAAGGGATCACACGGGGTTAGTGCTTAATGATATGAAGAATTTTCGGATCTGTTTTGAGATTATGCTTGCTGTTCTCAGACCTTCTGGATGCAAATTCAATCGGTGACTTACAGTTTGCATTTTTTTTCTCTATACTCCTGAGTTTGTCTTAATTTGATTCGCTTTAAAGACTAATTTTTGTTTTAGGATAGTTTAAATTTGCTCATTTACTTTCCTTTCTCTCCTATGCACAAATTTAGGTGGAGAAATAAAAACAAAACAAAAATTAGAAAATTAAAATAAAAAAAAACATTAGAAAATTAGAAAATAAAAAAAAAATGGTGTAGATGAAATGTGCTTGAGGGAGATGTTTTGGGAAGTGATATTATCAAGTGATAACAGGCAATCTGAGTCTGCGTAACGTACCCAAAGTAGAAGGGTCTATGCTCTGGTTTGATGCGTCGGTAGGCACGAAAAATTTTAAATAGACATGACTAGGCAGAGTTGAACGTAGGAAATGTATAGACTTGACAAATCTTGACCTAGTTAGATATGTTCAGCCTGACAATACGACGCTCGGATAGGTTGAGCAGGGAGATATATATGGGAATCTACTCGTCACATTAATTGAACCCGTACTTGGAACCGTGGTTTAACTTTTCCTCGATGTGCGGATTCTGTCCTTAATTCCTGTTGGATGGGGCGACTGGTAAATTCCGATAAATTAGGTCTGTAGAATATCATTTTCTTTCTTTCCGTCTGTTAGTCATATGTTGTCTCCTTTGCGTGACTTCCAATCCGACCTGGTACACAACATATGCAATTCTATTTCTCTGCAGGCTATATATATATATATATATATATATATATATATATATATATATATATATATATGTGTGTGTGTGTGTGTGTGTGTGTGTGTGTGTGTGTGAAATACTTCTTATCTGTTAGCCATATGCTGTCTCCTTTGCGCGACTTCTAATTCGACTTGGTACACAACATATGCAACCTTCTTCTTCTCAACCCCTCTGAAGTAGTTAGCAATAGAATTCTGAATCTCTTCTCTCTCTGAATGGTTGTCTGCTCACCCGGTGTAAGGGGTAATCTGGAAGTTCTTGATGGCTGGGACATATCAGGAAGCGGGAAACATGTTCCAGTACACTTAAAATTGAACTCATACAGATTGTCTATAGATCTCGCTGCTCAATTTAGGTGGACAACAATATCCCTGGTCGTCGTCAGATGAATGGTCCTTAAGATATAGTATCTAAGGAATTAGGATCAGATATAATATTTAGGAACTTAAGTTCACCTTGTCTTATAACAAATAGTATGTCCTAAATAAGTCACAATTTTTCGTGTTTAAGTGGACAAGAATACCGACGATCGACCAGACAAAGATGTGAATATGGAAGGTACCGACAAGTGGATAAAGGCTGTCTAAAAACTTCGATCCCAAATCACTCTTAAAGTTAGATATCATTTTTATTTTTGTTAAATTTGTCATAGTTTCTTCTAATTTAAATATTAGGGGACAACTAAAAATTAAAAATAAAGAAAAAAAAATTAGAAAAATTCAAAATTCAAAGAAAAATAAAAAAAATTAAAAATCCAAAAATAGTGTTATTTCTGTTTTATTTCTTGTTCAGAATAATCAAAAATCCAAAAATATTTTTGTTTCTATTTTAATTTTTGTGCTAAGTTTTCTTTTAGTTTTGTTTTTCTCTTGAAAAGTGATTTCAGGTATAGATAAGACTCATGGAGTTTGTGTTGAAGATTTCTGAGCCAAAGCCTCGTCCGTGAGCATCGAAGAATTCTCATTCGAAGGAGCAAGAAATGAAGATCATTCTTTCAACATTCAATCCTTCAACCCCAGAAGCAAGGTGAAACAGAAATTGAAGATTATATGACGGATTGCATTGAAGTCTCCTCAATCAGTCTGCTGCTATCTTTGTACCTGCTGAAGTGATCTAGAAGTTTAGTTCTCTCTGATGTTCTCTCTAAAGATTCTCAAACTGAAAACACTATCTTTCAAGAATCAGTACATCAAGCCTCCTCACCCGACGTGCGTTCAAGGCCAAATTCTGAAGAAAAGCCCAACCGCTCAAGATGAAGTCATTCATTGAAGATTCATCAAGTTCATCTTGAAGCTGTGAAGTCATCGAAGGTTAAAGCTGAAGCCAAGCTCTCATTGAAGATTGACAAGAAGAGCCAGCTACTTTTTAGGAGGAGCTTGTTGGGTCATTAAGAAAAGAAAGCTATAAACCAAAGGGGAGATTGTTAGGTCAAAATATGGTTTATACTTTACTTTTCTGGGCAATTATATTTTTGTGTAATATTTTATGAATTTATGGCCTAGTTTACGGCTGAGTTGACGGCCGTAAACACCTTACGGCCGTAAACTCATTTACGGCCCATGTGTGTCCGGCCCATATTCAAGTATAAATAGAGGTGTTAGGGTGAGGAGTAGAGTTTGATGAACAGTAGAGAGTTTTCGGCCAGAGAGAAATAGGAGCTTTTATGTGTGTGTGAATCTCTTGTATCCGGATCATAATTCATATCAATACATACAAGATTCATATTAATTCTTCTTCTCTTTCTCTTTTATTTTATCTGACATCATCCGTTTGATTGGGATTCCGCACCATCAAACGGATCTGACTGATACACAAGCAAATTAGGGACTTATAGACAATCAGTAGAATTAGCAGAACTAGAATTAATTCTGTTCTCCATCTCCTGATCTTCCACTACTTTACCTGCACATGAAGTAGAAGCATCATTAGTATCCTTCATCTCAATATTCTCAGTTGGCCCATACTGTTCAGTCTTAACTGAAGTTGGCACAGGGGGCGGACCAAACTGAGCAGGTGTCTCTTCTTCATTGATTTCAAGGGGTGGGGTATAGTTGTCATTGAAGGGAGGCGGAACACTATGATACCCTAGACCCTTATTTTGATTATCTTTAAATTTTAATTGTTTCTCAATCATAGTCTCAACTTTTCTTACTTGACACATCAAACTTTTTGAAGTTAAAATCTGCATTTTCAAACTTATTTTTCAATGTGTCAAGCTTGTCAGTCAAGATAGCAAGCTGTCTCTTAACATAGTTATAATTCTCACATTTGTTGCTATATTCTTCTTGAAGTTTTCTAAAGTCCTTAGTTTTGGCCTCTGTGGAGTAGGAAATTACATGATTTATCTCACACTGCTTATCATCCAAATCACAAGCTTTGATGATAGCCATAGTCTCAGCAAGAGTAAGCCTGTTAAGATCCTTGGTCTTCTTAATCACAGAAACATTTATGTCCCATGATTTGGGAAGAGAGTTTAAAAAATTCTTGTTTATCTCTGAGCGTGGTACAAAAATTCCAGCAGTGCTCCAGTAGTGAGTGTGATGAATCGTTGCAGTAAGGCTTCAAGTGTTTCCCCAAGAACATGGTTGAACTTTTGACGCATCATATCCTGTCTACTCTGCTTCATATCATCATTTCCTTCATAAACCTCTATTAAGGCTTCCTAAACTGCCTTTACTGAATCATATTCTATGAATCCTTGAGCAATGTCACGGGATAATGCCATGGTCAACGTTGCAAGTGCTTTTTCTTGTTCCTCAATCTTCTCAAAGTCCTCATAAATGTAGTTCTCCACTTCTTTGTCAATGACTATACCATTTTCCAGTGTTGCAGTAATTTGAACTTGGCCCCTAAGGATGCTTCTCCATATCTTAAAGTCTTTCATCTTGATGTACTTCTCAATCCTGTATTTCCATTCTGGAAATCCATCGGCTGATAAAAGTCGTGGAATTTCTCATAGTAGTTCCCATGATGGAATCCCGTTCTTGATGTATTGCACTGTGATGAGGTTCCGTAATTTTGTTTTTATAACTTATAATTTATAATTTTTTTAATTTTAATTGATTAAGAGCAAAATGTCCAAAAATAAAAGAGTGTCACACCGAAAACTCAACGAGTCAACAAATTAGTTTGACCGAAAATGTGATTTCGACCAAAAATACCAAATTTCTGCCTCTAAAATTGTAGTTTTCGGCCAAAAACACGATTTCTGCCAAAAACTAGATACGCTCCACCAAAAATACCACCAGAATCTCCAACCGAAAACGAGATTTCTGCCAAAAACTGGATACGCTCCAACGAAAATACCACCAGAATCTCCAACCAAAAACGCCTAGTAATAACAATTTCAAACAGATTTTTGATTCCTTTCTATGAATCCTCAAAGAACACCAAGAACACAACAACAACATTGAACAATTTCAAACAATAAGCCTGAAACAATTTTCGATCCAAGGATTAAATTAATAGAAACAACCGAATTCAAGCTTCTTTGAACACAGTTTGACACTAGATTGGCTGTGATACTAATTGTAAGTCCCTAAATCACTTTGATGTATCAATCTGATCAACTTGATGGTGCGGAATCCCAATGAAGTGGATGATGCAAGATAGAATATAGAAGAAGAAGAATAAGATGAATCTTCAATGCACACAATGATATTGAATGATGTTCTGATACACAAGATTCACACACACATGTTCTCTCCTTGTTTCTCTCTCTAGAGCACCAAGTATAACAATGGCAGCCCCTTTCACGTTTTCTACTCCTTAGACACCTCAAACACGCCTAATAACACACTATTTATACATATGAGCAAAACCCAAAACCCAAAGGCTTTACCAAAATCACATGTGATTTCGGTCCAAACTACAACTAAACCAATATTGTTTTCGGTCCTAGACCAAAAACTATAAATGCCTAGAAAAACAAAGTATACACCATAAATTTAGACCTAACAGAGGAGATGTCCGACTTCAATTTGTTGGGGCGAGGCTGGTCAATGGGTGATGAGGAGCACTGAGGTGGTGCTCAAGACCATTGAGTTGGTTCAACAGCTGCGAGAAAGGTTGCGGACCGTGCAGAGCAGGCATAAGAGTTACACTAACCGATGCCATTCCAACCTTGAGTTTTAAGTGGGAGATCTTGGGATTTTGAACATGTCACCTTAGAAAGGTGTCATCCGGTTTTGGAAGCGAGGCAACTTGGGCCCTAGATTCATTGGACCTATCAGGATTGTTGCCCGGGTGGATAATGTTACGTATCGTTTAGATCTACTCACTGAGCTTAGACAAATTCATAGCACATTTCATGTTTCTCAACTATGGAAGTGTGTGGTTGATGATTTCACAGTGGTTTTGTTTAATGATATTTAGGTTGATTAGCATCTGAATTATGTGGAGAGACCAGTGATGGTTCTTGATAGAAGGACAAAGACCTTGTGCAACAAGGTAGTGGGTTTGGTGAATGTGCGATGGCAGCACCGGAAATGAGTGGACCTGGGAACCCGAAGACGAGATGAGGGAGCATTATGCAGAGTTATTTGCAACGACAGATTTTGATGACCAAATCTATATCAGGTGGGGAGAATTGTAGCATCTAATTTCCAGGTATTGCTTTTCCACAGTTAATTATTTTGATTACCATTTTTGGATGTTTTGGCCTCATGGAATGGCAATTGTCTTATTAAGAATGCAGATCTACTTGGTGCCACGACGTGGCAAGCTATCTGCCACGGCGTAGCGCCCATTTTGGTGTAAACCCTAAATTCTTGGGTTTGTACCCTATTTATGGGAACTAACTCGTAGGGTTGCTTCATTTGGCAAACTTCGTCCTCTAAAATTGATCCCCGCTGCAAACCCTAGCCTAGTATGTGTATTTTTAGTGTGTGAAGCCTTTTAGTGAAGCTTAAAAGAACGAGAAGCTCATCTTGTGGATTGTTAGCTTGGTTCCAGTTTAGACCCATCACCTTTATCTCATTTCAAACCTTTTGGAGGTATAAAGTCTTAACCTTGCTCCTTGTTTCTCTAGATCTCATTCTAGGTCTTTTATGAGATATTTTGTCCCAATCTTCTTGTCCTTGGAGTTTAAATATACTCCATATCATTTGATTGTATATTTTAGCTTTTAGAAAATGGTGTTGATTAGAAAGTGGTCTTTCTTGAAGCATTTTAGTGTTTATGCCTTTGGTTCTGTTTTTAATAACTTCAGAGTAGAGATCTTGAATTACTGAAGTGTTTTAATGATAAATTTGGAAATTTAATCCATCAAGACGTTGTAGAGATTCCGATTTGAACTTTGGAGCTCTTGAGGGTAGAAGATAAGAGTTTATCCATTAATCTGTCCTTGTACAATTCCCACAACATGGAGACTTGTTTGCCATGGTCTGGAGACTGGTCTGGATGCGACTATGTTTTCAAGATCCTGCCACGGCTTGGTAGCATGCCTACCATGATGTGGTAGGAAGTTTTGATTGGGATCAAGTTAAATGGCAATGGCTCGGCCATTAGGTAGCCATGACATCGAAGGCAGCTAAAGTTAACTTTGACTTTGATCGTTGACTTTTCGACATGGTTGGATTTGGAGCAAATGGTTGTATTGTTTTGGGTGTTTTGAAAATGGAAACTTTTACTAGTATTTTTGGGACGTCAAAGTTATAATCACTTCCTATTAAAATTATACCATCAACATAAGCAAGAAGAACAAACAACAGATTCATTTTTAGACCTAATAAATAAAGAACAATCATTAATACTTTATCAAAAACCAAAACTGAAAAGAGGAGAATAAAGCTTTTCGTTCTCATTTCTATGTGACTGTTTTAAACCATAGACTTAACAAGCTTACAAACCTTAGTATCTTCTTTTGTATGTTATCTTTGATGCAGAGTTATAAATACATCCTTAGAGAGATCATTATAAAGAAAAAGCATTATGTATAACCGGTTGATAAAAAATCCAATAATAATTAACAAAAAAAGAAATAACAATCCAAATAGTGATAATATTAAGAAACATCAGAAAATGTTTCTTCATAATCTATTCACTCTCATTGAAAATAAACTTTGACAACTAAACGAGCATTATACATCTCTACTTCACCGTTAGGTATGTATTTTATTTTATAGACCCATCGACAACCTATTGGTTTCCTATTCAATGGAAATATGTAATATACCATGTATGATTTTGAACCTTCCATCTCATCATTCATCATTCTCACCCAGTTAGGATCAGGGGAGAGTTCATATTTCCATATTGATACATATATATAGGGATTATTCTGATACATTTTAAGCTATATTTTAGTTAAATGCATAAACATGTGGTACTTATGAGGTTAAATTACATTTTGCAGCCGAAAAGGACATTGTTGAAGAAAAAGGACTGAAACCGACAAAAGTTGGAACCTGGAAGGACTGGAGCTAAAGCTGGGAGCTTAAAAGAAGAGAAGATATTGCAAATACACTTCCCACGATGTGGCATAAAGAATACCACGACATGGCATCAAGAAAGATCTCGATGATATACGTAAAATAGAAGCTCACGATGTGAGCTATTACTATTCATGTCGTGAGAAACATATTCCAGAAGATTACTACTCGGAGAAGCAAGCTTCCTTGTTGAATACGGATGACTACTGAATTCACGTCGTGAGACCTTATTGCTCATGAAGTGAGAAGCGTTATACAAGAACTATTTATATCGTTTGTGTGACAACCCAAAAATTTTCATCATGTAAAGTCCAGCCAATCAATCGAGATTCAGACTTGTTTCTGCTATATTTTAGCATTGTTAAGGATCATTTTATGGGTTCTAAGCCTAGTACATTCAAGTTTTGGGTTTAGGGATGAGTTAACTTAGGATCATCGTGTTACATTCGAGCCAAGAACTCCTTCAAGAGGAGTGTATGACCGCACACATGAGTGTACGACCATACACTCAAGGTGGCCGTGAACTTATGCCCTTATGTAGGGTATTCCTTCATTACTCTTCATTTCTTACACTTTCAACTCAAGAGCACCCAAATTCTCTCTCAAGTATCATCAAGAATTACTCATTTTCTTGTCTAAATCGTAAGTGATTCTTCCTTGTATTCCTTGATATCCTTCTTAATCTAGTACAACCCGATGATTTCATCCATGAATTCACCACTTTTGTCTAGATCTTCAAGATCATCATCTTTCACCAAGAACACACTAGTTCTTGGTGGCCGTGAACCCCCTTCAAGCTTCCAAATCGTAAGTATCCTTTCCATATACTTGGTATACATTAGAAACTCTTGATTAACACCCTAGAAACAACCATTTTTGTATGAACAACAAAAGTGTACGGCCGTACACCCTTGCATGGTCGTAAACCCTTGTTTGGTGTATGTCTTGGCCACAAACTCATCTCATGTCCCAACATAGGATCGTGAACACTTAATGGATGCTAGATAGGGCCGTAAACACCTCTTTTGCATGTTTTTCCATGAGTGTACGGATGTACACTCAGTGACCGTACACCCCTTGGCCGTACACTCTCTTATGTGGCTGTAAACCCCTTTTAGTCAATCACATGTGATTGTAACACTTAGTTCAAGTGTTTCCTAGTCCCTAAGGGTGTTTCCTTGCATGTTAGTTGTGTAAAACACTAATTACATGCCTATACATACCATTATATGTCATTTAGGACTCGTTTATGTCTTGGGAATTCATTCGTAGAACTTCTCATCCTTACACAAATCTGCAATTGAATCACCCACATAAGGTGATTTCATACCCCTATAATCAATCTTTTAAATGTTTTAAATGCTTTTAGGAGGGGGGGGGAATACAAGTTGAACACAATGATAATTATGTAAATGTTATTTGTGATAACCATCACGTGAAAGGATTTCTTATGCTTTTATAAGTGATCAAAACCATTTCAAAAACTCTTTTGAAGCTATGTTACTTTATTATTTATAAAACACCATTTTTAAAGTACAATCATAACTCAGTTAATAAATGAGTCTTTTATTCAAGTTAGTAATAGTTCAAGTAAACACACTAGTACACTATAATAGGTATAGTTTAGGGGTTCAATACATACTATAATGAGAAACAGGGAGGAACATACAATAACAAGAACAAAAAGATCATACAGAGAAACAACGAGGAACATACTATACATTAGAACAGAAGGAACATAATATAGCATGAACAAGATAACAATAATGTGAAACCACTACTTCACAACTTAGCAATATACTTGCTAGGTTGCGTTTTGTAATTAGAGTCTCCTGGAGGGAGAGCTTGAATTTGTGTATATATCTATACGATATTGACACCCCATACCTTGCTGCTAGCTACAGTGGGACTTGCAAGTCTACGAGTGACAAATGTCACAACAGTTTCGACGTCATTAGGTCGTCGTGTAAAACACATATCAGATTAGTATGGTTACAACCATCTCACGTTTTAACCTTAATTAACAAACTAGTTTTAAGGTAATTAGTGATTCAGTAATTACTTATACAATATTACTGAATACTTTCATTTTCCCATTACATTCATATGGTGATCTTCTCCCATAAAAAGTAATGCAAACTATTTTCTAGTAAAGATAGTCTTAAACTTGGGAAAACTTACAAAAGACAAACAATACAGTCGAGTCTTAGTACATTCACTTAGAAAGAGGTTTATAATGCTAACTTTATGATTCCTTATGCATACATCATGGATATATATTAATCGGGTTCGATAGACAATAGAGTGTATGTTTTCCACTTCATTTCCTATTCCTTGTTTGGTTATGGGCTTAGAGCAGGTGCATCCAGTCTACTATCTATCCGATCTTAGTTTTATATATATATATATATATATATATATATATATATATATATATATATATATATATATATATATATATATATATTACGTATACACCAAGTAATCATAAGGATTACCAGGTATGGGTCAGGTCATAGTATACAAATTCAATACATCGTTTTTCTAGTACAAAAACATACTTTTCAGATAGAACGTGTAGTAGACTAAACTAGAAACTTATCAGTAAAAGGATTTAATCCATTTTATTAAACTAGTATAACTTAAAGGACCTTTACTGGTTAATTCTATAATACCTTAGTTTATACATTAGGGTTATATATAATTAATATCCGATAGGCAATTGGATGTGTGATTTACGCCTTATTTCCTGTTCCTTGTTTGGTTATGGGCTTAAGACAGATTCATACAATTAACTATCCATCCAAAATTAGATTATATATAACTTGTATAAACTAAGTGATTATAGAAGGAACTATTGTGGTTACCATTTTACAGAAGGAAATAAGGGATTTTCTTAAAAGAATGTTTTCATCATATAAAGGAACTATTAAAGTTAACTCCGTAAATACCAAATGAATATGGCAGGGTTGTATACAATGAAGATCTAACAAACAATGGTATGTGTGCTTTCCACCTCATTCCCTGTTCCTTGTTTGGTTGTGGGCTTAGGGCAGATTCACACAATCAATTGTCTGTTTACTCTAAATTGTATATAACTTGTATCCATTTAGTACTTATAGAAGGAATTGTAGAGTCATTTTTACTTTCATTCATCATATCAGGAAATATAAGATTTTCTGTAGGAACAGACGAACTTTTCTAAAAGAACTTACAACATACTTTACATCACTAAAATACTTATGAACTCACCATCTTAAATGCTGATCTACTTTTTCAAAATAACTTGTATTCTTAGGAAACTAGTAGACAGGTACACACACTAGGATTCAGAAAATGGAGCATAATAGCTTCATGTCTTGTTTTGTTATTTACTTTTGGATTCAATCTTTTGTAAATCACTACTTGTAAACACTTTAATATTAATACAATGGTTGTTTGTTACTATGATTGCAATGATACATGTGTTGTGATACTAAACATGACATCCTCCGCCCCCGAACGTTTCCGCTGTTCCGTTTGGGGGTGTGATAGTTTGTTACATCGACTTGTGAAGGATTTGAGAGTTATTTTGGAGGTCTAAGTCGACTTTTGGGACAGAAAATTGCAAAAAACAATCCTTGGAAGGAGAAGACAATTGGAGATTTAGAGAATTGAAGATTATAGCAAGAATTCGCATCACACATTTGATTTGCATTAGATTTATCATGTCTAGTCTACTTTGTTATTTGTTCATGTGTTTATTTTCTAAAAACAGTAGATAAATCACTAGACTTTCGTTTAGTGTAGATAAACCCGAATACTATGTCTTAGTTTCTTTCTGTGTATAGATTTTATGAAATTGGTTTCTCTTATGTTTGATTTATCATTACCTAGCCTGTTAAAGTTTTAATCTTTGTTTCTTTAATTCAAGTTAAGTATATTTGAATGACCATTTTGATTGCATGAACTTGATTACCTGGTACTTTATGATCATTAAATTACTAAAGCTAGGATTGCCAAAATCTTAGATTAGGTAATAAAGGTAGTAAATTAAACTATGTTGGAGAACATAATTTGATCATAATTTTGTTTGGTTATTTGTCTTGATCATAGATAATAATTTTAGATATATCTCACATAGCCCAATTGTCTTTAAGAATCAATTATGTGTTTACTTGTGTATGATCATTGCGTAGTAGTTCATGAATTGGTGAAAACATTAGGAGATCGAATCAAGACTGCTAAAAATATTTATATTGGTAACCAATTGAATTAATCCATGTTTAGAAACTAACCACCAGAAAAAGGGGGATTCGAAGCTAAACGAATGTGTCTTCATAATCTTGATTACAATGGTTCTTAGTTAAGTTGTTTTCTTAGTTTTGTGTTAATTAATTAGTTAAGTTAATGTGAACTTTAAAAATCAGATAAAAATCCCAATTTTGTAATTGTTTTAGATTAATTTTTAGTAGTTATATTATAAGCTAAATTTCATTCCTTGTGTCTGATACCTAGCTTACTTTACTATATTATAACCTGACTAAGTACACTGCCTATAAGTGCATTAGTAGATAAGTTTGTTAGGTCTATAAATTTAAAACTGATAGGTATATCTTTTGTACATATCAAGTTTTTGGCGATGTTGTTGGGGAACAACAATTTCATTTGTTAATTTAATTGCTTGAGGTTAATCATTCCTTTTTGTGGTGTAAAAACCGCAAAAAGTTAATTTTATGCTTTAAATAATTTTTTATGTTTATACAGAGTTCACAACGTGACCATTATCCTGTCACGATGTTAGTTTTGATCTTTTAGTTTTTAGTTTGTTTTTACATTTTTGGATTGTTTTGTTTCAGTAATTTATGAACACGAGATCACAACTTCCTATCATACCACCATTTGAAGAACCGTAATCCGCATTCCATAAGAAGAAGGATAAAAAGGTTGACGAATCAAGTAGCACCTTCCAATTTGACAAGTTTGAAAGCTTTGAAAGAAATACAAACAAGAAATGAACCGATTATGTGCCATGAACAAAATGTGAATTAGAAGAGGAGGTCAAAAGTGAGGTCGAAGAGATAGCGGACTTCACAACCATGAAGATGGAGGAATACAAGAGGTGAGTGCGAACGACAATGATCCCAGTCTTGTGCCACCTGCAATACCAGTTGCCACAATCTTTGAGCTTAAGGGCCACATTCTCACAATGCTCAAAGACATACCATTTTCTGGGTAAGATTACGAAGATGCCTTCAAGCATATCGACGAATCCTTGGACATTACAAACTATTTCACTATACCAAATTTTTTGAGAGATACATTTTTATTGAGGATGCTTCTAGTGACACTTACTGGAGATGCCAAAATATGGTTGAAGTCATTAGCACCGTGAACTATAAGAACCTGGAAGAACCTTCGTGAAGCATTCGTAGAAAAATTCAACCCTCCTTCAAAGATAGTCAAATTCAAAAAGAAGATTTCCAATTACCAACAAAATGATGGCAAGAGGTTTCTATAATTTATGATGGGGTGAATATTGCCACAAGGAAACTCCTTGATTCTAAAGGATCAATGATGAAGAAAGATTCGGCTACAATCAAGGAATTAGTTGAAGAATTCCAAAAGCAATCTAGAGAATACCACAACCCACGAGAGGACGTTACAAGAGGTAAAGGAAGTGGAAATGGAGCTTCAGTGGATTTAGCAATTGTGATGGAAAATTTGAAAATATGGACGAGAGGATAACAAATATGGTTCAGTCTATTCATGCAATACAAGTGGGGTGTGACATAGGGATGAGATTTAGAACCGGAAAACCGGACCGGAACCGGAACCGGTATAACCGGAAAATGCTTAAACGGTCCGGGTATTGGGTTTCAAAATTACTCTTATCCGGGTTCCAGGTATGGGTCTAACGGGTCCGGTTAATCCGGGTTTTTTAACCGGATTTGTTTAAAAAACCGAAACCGGGTTAAATGGACCGGGTCCGGGTTTAGTGGGCCAAAGAACCGATTTAGATGTGGAATCAACCAAATTTTTGTGCAACGATTGTCCCACTCGTTGGAACTCAACTTACGACTTATTGACGATCGCGGTGGATTTAGAAAAAGCTTTCTACGAGTATGAAATGGAAGGTAATTTTTTTTTTTTACATTGTTGCTGAATTTTTAGCCCTCTTTAAACTGTCATATCTGCTTCATTCAGAGTCTGTTTGGGCTATTTTTTTTAAAAAAAATTGTATTTCACTGGTTGGCAATAGTTATAAACTCTGGAAACACCTAATTTGCATGTGTATTTAGTCACTAACAGCCCTTCAAAAATGACATATCAAAGCTGTTTTGAATCTGTTACAACATTATTATAGAATTTTAGTTAACTTTAAACTGTCATATCTACTTCGTTATGAGTCCGATTGGGCTGATTTTTTTTTTAAAATTGTACTTCACTGTTTGAAAATAGTTATAGACTCTGGAAACACCTAATTTGCATGTGTATTGAGTCACTTACAGCCCTCCAAAAATTACATATCAAAGCTGTTTTGAATCTGTTTTGATAGATCGTTCCTTTGCACGAGATGTGGTAACCCTGTGAGTGAATATTTTCTAACTTTTCGAGCAATGGTCTCCTTTCTTGAGATGTTTAAGGTTAAAACAGAATTGGTGTCGACGACTTCAAAACCATTGGCAAATCGGGTTTTCCGGTTCTAAACCCATTTGACTCGGTTCTATCTAATCCACTTTCCTATTTCCGGGTTTTTCGGTTCTAGACGCACTTTACCCGGAACCGAACCAGGCCCGGTTCCTATATACCGGTCCGGTTTCCAGTTCTAAAAAATATCGTTAAACGGTTCCGGGTTTTCCGGGTCCGGGTCCATCCGGTCCGGGTTTGGACCCACTTTCATCCTTAGTGTGACAATTGTAGTCGATCATACTTAACCAAAGCTTGCGATTTGGATGAGAATGGGAACCGAAAAGAACATGTATGCTACTCTAGTGGTGACTGGTTTGATGAAAATTGGAGGAAACCCATGAAAGAATGGTTTCGATATGAAGAATACAAGAAGAAAAATGACAAAAAGTATCGGCATACCGGATGAGGCTTCTACCAAAAAGAAAAACCACCACCAGAGAAGAAATCTAACTTCGAGTCTATGCTCAATAGATTCATGGAAGCTTCTTAGAAAAGACATGATGCTACTGATTTTACAATTAGAAACCAAAAAGCTTCCATACAAAACATCGAGACTCAACTCAGACAATTGACCAAACTCGTTAACGAGAGGTTGCCACTCAAAAATTCTAATCCGAAACCGCAACTGCATGTCATGGATATAACCACTAATGAAGGCCCTCATTCAGAGCCTATAATGATCTATAATGAAGCCCTAAAGTACCTGGGTTCAAAAAAGTTGGAAGAAAAGATCAAAAAAGAAGAACATTCTAGTGCCCAGATTTCACGATGTGAGTTGATACATCTCACGTTGTGGGATCAACCTAATTCCAAAAAGAGTTCTTTTGTCAAGACAAACCAACAACCATTTTCTTATCCTTCTTGAGAAAGGGATCATCCACTGGGTTAAGAGCATAAGGGTTTCACCAATCAAGTCAAGGGTATTCCAATTAATACCCCATTTATTGAAGCATTGGCTAAAATGCCCAAATACACGAAATTACTTCAACACCTTCTTGACACTCGTCAACAACTAAAGAAGACATACAATGTTGTTCTTAATGGAAAATGTTGAGCGGTTATCATGGAAGGATTACCATCAAAGATGGGAGATCCAGGACGCTTTACTTTGCCATGTGAATTTGGAAATGCCACGAAGACATTCGCTTTATCCGATTTTGGAGCTAGCATAAATTTAACGCCTTATTCATTTTATCAAAAGATTGACCTTCCAGAGTTGAAGACCAAAAGCATGGCAATCTATATCCTGAATTGTTCAGTAACTTATCCTCGAGGCATAATTGAAGAGTTGTTGGTTAAAATTGGGAAATTTGTTTTTCCAATTGATTTTGTGATTATATATATGAAAGAGGGTGAAGATGTACCCCTTATTCTGGGACGCCCACTACTTAATACAACAAGAGACTTGGTAGATATTCAAGACTCAAAGCTCACTATACGAGTGGGGAAGGAAGAAGTTTCATTCGAGGTAGATGAAGGATTCAAGACTTCTAAGTCACAAAGATGAAGTATTATTTATGGACGAGGACAATAAGATAGAAGAGTTAGAAAAATAATGGAAAAAGAAGTACAAACAAGGGAAAAGCCCAACCCAAAAAAGAAGTCAAGCTTACTATGCCAAGAGCCTCGATTCCCATGATTTTTGAAGTTTTTTCCTTTTCCACACGAAAGGATAAAGACAAAGAGGAGGATCAAGAAAATAAGGAAACCCAGCTAGATAATATGGAAGTGGACAAGAAGGAAGCAACTAAAAATAAAGAGAAAAGTACGATGGCTGAAAAATCTCAAGGATTCAAGAAAACACGATGCATGCAACAACAAAATAAAGAAAGAAAAATCGAAGAAAGCGTATACAAGGCGAGTTCAGGATTGCAAAAGAAGGTGGAATGAGCAGAAGGAGAAGAGGGAGATTCCTCTCCCACCCCGAAACAACATAGAGCGGGAAGGAGTCTGAATCACGAATCCATAAAAAAACGCTTTTCAGGAGGCAACCCGAGCTCGGTTTGCATTTTATTTTCCCTTTCCTTTTAGTTTATTTGATTTGCATTATTTGATTTTCTTGTTAGGATTAGTCATTCTTTCATCTTCTATTTAAAAAATCTAGTGTGGGATCTAATTAGTGAGTGGTAATAATTTTAAAATTTTTTAGAAGAAAAAAAATGAGTTTTGTCAATTTTGAAAGCCCACGACGTGGGAATAAGTTACCATGCCATGGGAACGAAGAAAAGTCCCAATTCTATCTATCATTTTAAGGCTCATGACTTGAGCCCTAATACCCCATGATGTGAGTTTTGAGGGGACTAGTACCTTTTATTCTCAAACAAAAACCATTTGACTCTCATTTGTTTACAACTTACGATGTGAGCACGAACGAAAAATCACCCCTTGGTCGCCCACTTGATTTCTTTCGGTTGTCAGTTGTTGTTTCACTTTAATTTCATGTTCCTTAATCATCTAAAGGTAAGATTTATGTGTTTAAACCCTTTAATGTACTCATTTTATGCATTTAGAAGTTAGGGTTCGTTTCTGAGAAATTAGGGTTGCATGTGTGCTTATTCGACTTAGATTAACTAACTATTAAAGTAAACCCCATCAGTGTATTTGGCTCTATTTGGACAGAACAAAAACCGATCGTGATTTTACTGTCAAGCTAAGCTCACAACGTGAGCTTCACGCCTCATGATGTAAGAGCTGGAACTTAGCCCCATTTCTTTTTATGTTTACTTAATCTGTTGTGGTTTTTGTTTTGGTTTTTCTTGGTGATTCTTTTGCAGTTTTAATGGTCCTAGGAAAGCAACTGCACAGTTCCAATATGATGTGTCCAATCTCCACCTATTCTATGATTTTCCAAGTGATATTCTAAGAGACATTTTAAACAACTACACCATGAAGTTGGGGTGGGCTCATAACCGAGAATTTGCAATCACACCGACTATTAACTGGGCAAAGTTAAACAAGATTGGAATCTTGGAAAGGCTAAACCCATACCTTACAAATTCGTTTGAAGAGAATGGTGTTACTATTACATGCAATGGTTGGAGGAACTTGTTCTCAGTTAAGGAGCTCGTTTACAAGGAATTGTGTGTTGAATTGTTCTCTACCGTAAGCAACTACAGTGGATCCACATTTTACGGGTACAATAGTGTTCAAACATGGTGGTCATTGTCATGAGTGTAGTTTGGCCGAGTTATCATGG
Source organism: Lactuca sativa (assembly GCF_002870075.4). Lineage (NCBI taxonomy): Eukaryota > Viridiplantae > Streptophyta > Magnoliopsida > Asterales > Asteraceae > Lactuca > Lactuca sativa. Next base: position 111,260,474 of record NC_056625.2, on the reverse strand, counting down.
AGGATGAGATTTTATTAGCAAAATGAAGCCATGCCTCCTACATTTGACATATTTTGTGTTCAGCTGCAGGAGAGTACTCAGTGGGGGTAAATGGTTATGGGTTTTGGAAGACAATAGAAAATGGAGCATTTACTTCAGGGGTATCTCAAGAAAGTCATATCTTGTCTCTTATTCACCATGTCATCCACCGCATCGTTACATTTTCAATTAGTCACAAGAAACATGACGAAAAACTTACGAGCCTCAATCTAATTTTCCTATGGAGTATTATAGGACATGGAGCTGCAACATCCGCTATTTGCGTGCTCAATATTAGGGGGGGGGGGGGGCACTTAGTTCGAGAGTGGGATGTCCAATCACAGGTGGACATTTCGTTACTTGGTTGGCCAAATCATATGGAGTATTCATTCTTGGGTTGACTCGTATGTTGACATGCATTAAGGGAAATGATCTTCCATTGAGTTATTTGGAGTTAATGAATGTTATAGTAAACATGGGAGGATTTTATGGGATATAAGCTGATGATGAGGTGAGACAAACGGAGGATGTGGAGGAGCAACCAAGACCGAGGGGTCAAATAAATATGAAAGGAAGGGGTGAAAGAGGATAAACACAACATCAGGATGTACCAATTGGAGGAGTTCTCACAGACTCATTTCAAAGTCGGGTTGGTTATTATTTGAACATTATTCGAGGAGCGGTGCATTACCAAAATCATGTGTTGGATGATATTTATAGTCATTTTCACATTGAGCGCCAACCCAACATGCCACCGCAAGCACCCTACATTCCAACTTAGGAAGATATATGGACATCGCGTAACTTTGGGGCTAGATCTAGTGGAAAACAAGTAAACAAAGATGTCGAATGACTTATTATCCTTTTTAATTTCATATGAGTTTGATTTAGTTTTTATTCTTGGTTTACTTTGGTGTGTTTTATTTGTTTTTTTTGGTTTTTTTAAGACATGTAACTAAATGGTATTATGTTTGTTTTCTTGTTGCAACGAAGGTGTTTTGTTTTGTTCACAAAGTCATTAAATTCGAGAGAAAAAGATGTGAGAGTTAGAGTTAAGAATCGAAGACCACAATTTTTTATACATGTAGGATGACATTCTTGTGAGAAAGAAGAGAGATAAGAGAAAAGAGAGAGTTACAGAAAAACAAAGGTCTTAAAACGAGTCTAAATCAGTTAAGAGATCAAGTGAAGTTTACAAGCAAAAAGAATTTTTAAAAGAATTACATTATGTAACCACCAGTTCTCACCACATGATCGTCTATAAGTCATGTCGTGAGGTGGCTTTACATTGCGATTTCGAGCTAATTATTCCAAACTTACGCCGTGACATTTCTACATCTCATGTCGTGAGGCCACCAGAATCGCTAATTTCTGCCTTTTCATTCGACTTTATGACGTGGCGTATGCTTTCCCACGTCATGACTGAAGTACAAGTTATTATTTTGAAGTTTCTTGCACCACACTTTTTGAAAATGCAAGTTTTTATTCATATTTTATCCGACACATTCACGAGTACTAACATAACTCCAGTTCCAACTAAATATTCGAGATGTTCAAGCTTTCCCACCAACGATCATATTCGATCTCACCATTTCTACCCGAGGGTGTCTGTTCCTTTTATTGCTCTTTTACTTCTTTTAATTGATTTAAGCATATAATGAGGGCATTATATGAAATAAGTGTGGGGTAGGGTTAGAAAAAGGATAATCAAGCATAGTAATTTAAAAAAATGCTAAAAATTTAAAAAATTAATAGACTTGCAAAAATAGTCTACAAAATCTAGTCATCTTAAAATTTTGATATTCTTGCATTTTGGATAGTTTTCTAGTATAATTTGGGATGATTCAATAAGAACGCTAAGATTTAGTTTAACCAATAAGTTATAGTGTATTTGTGGCTTCACAGTCTTAGTGAAATCGTGAGACAAAAATACAACCTTGTGTAGTTTTGAGGGACATAATATGTTTAGCATCGTCTACCAAAAATGTATCTAGGAGAGCTTATAAAGTAATTACACTCTAGACTAATACATCTAACTAATAAGGGTTGAAGTTAAGTTCCCTTGCTTAAGCATGTGTTTTTCTTTTTAGGATTTTTAGTTTTGAGTGAAAAAAGTGAGTTGTGAAAAAGAAAAAAAAAACTTCAAAAGTTTGAGTGAATAAGACTCTACAATGTTCTGAAGATCAAGAAGAATTATGAAGAAAAGTTCAAAAAAGTTCCAAATTATTGAAGACTCAAAGTTGAAGAAATTCAAGAATATAGAAAAATTGCCAAAATCCAAAGTTATTATTATTGTAATTTTTCTCTCTACATTATTTTTCCATATGTATGCGTGGGAGCTGAACCAAAAATACATTGAGGTTAAGAAAGATTTATGAGGATGGATTCCAAGGGATGCATAAAATGAATATTGTTCAAAATTAGAGGGAAACGTTTATGAGGAACGTAAGTATTTAGGGTTGGCATGTAATTAGGATTTAGACACAAATAGATGCATTGAGGTAAGGCATAATTGGTGGGTTCTAATCAGATTGTCTTGTGTGATATAGGTGGGGAAAGTTCTATATGATGAATTAAAAGATAAGTTTTGCTTGAGGGCAAGTAAAAGACATGTGTGGGGCATTTTGATATTTACATATTTATACACATATTTAGGCATTATTTAATACATTTTAAGATATATTTTGGTTAAGTTCATATATATATATATATATATATATATATATATATATATATATATATATATATATATATATATATATATATGGTACTTATTAAGTTAAAATACATTTTGCAACCGAAAATGACACTCTTGAAGAAAAGGACTGAAACTGACAAAAGCTAGAACCTGGAAGGACTGGAGCTGAAGATGGGAAATCAATGGAAGTTATAAGAAGAGAAGATCTTGCAAATACACTTCCCAAGATATGGCCTCAAGAATACCACAACGTGACATCAAGAAAGATCTTGATGGTATATGCAAAATAGAAGCTCACGATGTGAGCTATTACTCTTCATGTCGTGATAAAATATTCCAGAAGATTACTATGCGGAGAAGCAAGTTTCCTTGTTAAATACGGATGACTAATGAATTCATGTTGTGATTGCTCACGACGTGAGAAGCGTTTTATGGAGACTATTTATATCGTTTGTTACATCTACTTGAGGAGTATTAGGGAGTGATTTTGGAGGTCTAAGTCGATTTTTGGGACATAAAACTGCGAAAAACAACCTAATATGATTGAAGATTTAGATAATTGAAGATGGTAGCAAGAAATTGCATCACACATTTGGTTTGCATTAGATTGATCATGTCTAGTCTACTTTCTTATGTGTTTATTTTCTTTAATGAGTGGCTTAATCATTAGGTTTTTTGTTAGTGTAGATGAACCCTAATAGTCTGTCTTAGTTTCTTTCTCTTCATGGATTTTTATGAATTTGTTTTAGCTTATGTCTAATTTATCGTTGCCTAGCATGTTAAAGTTCTAATCTTTGTTGCTTTGATTCAAGTTACATATAGTTGATTGACGATTTTGATTGCATGAACTTGATTACATAGTAGATTATGATCATTAAATTACTAGATCTAGGATTGGCCAAATCTTACATTAGGTATTAAATGTAATAACTTAACTATGTTGGATAACATAATTTGATCATAATCGTGTTTGGTTATTTGTCTTGATCATCGATAATAATTTTAGATATATCTCACATAGCCCAATTATCTTTAAGAAGCATTTATGTGTTTACTTGTGTATGATCATTACATAGTAGTTCATGAATTAGTGAAAACATTAGGAAATTGGATCAAGACTGCTAAAAATATTTATATTGGTAACCAGTTGAATTAATCCGTGTTTAGAAACTAACCACATGAAAAAAGAGGGATTTGAAGCTAAACGCAAGTGTCTTCATAATCTTGATTACAACTGTTCTTAGTTAAGTTGTTTGCTTAGTTTTGAGTTAATTGAGTAGTTAAGTTAATCTGAACTTGAAAAATCATATAAAAACCCCAATTTTGTTATTGTCTTAGATTAATTTTTAGTTGTAGTATTATTAGCTAAATTTCATTCTCTGTCTTCGATACTTAGCTTAATTTACTATACTATAAACTGACTAGGTACACTGCCTATAAGTGGATTAGCAGATAAGTTAGTTAAGTTTATAAATTTAAAATTGGTAGGTATATCTTTTGCACACATTAAAAGTTTAGAGGAGAAACTCACGTGGTTCAGTATTTTAGTGAAACGAATATAAATGAAAGAGTAAAAAAACTAGTAGCTGGTCAGGAGTATAAGGAAAATATAATTTAAAGTTTTTACAATTGTACCCGATAATATTTTATATTTTGAAATATTTCCATAGTTGTATCATTACTAATAACATTCTACTAGGTGTTAAGGGTGACGTTTGTTTGAGTGAGCTGGGAGCGTTGACGGCATCGATCACATTCAAAGTGATCACATATACACCACCATTTCAATTTTTCTTAATTTTTATTTTTCTTCCTTTTTTTGTCTGACGGGCCATTATTTATTGGGTTATTTTAAATAGATTAGGTATTGAGATATAAAGTTTTATAATTTTGAAATAAACTTTTTGTTTTTTTTTTTCAAATGATATAAGGTAATTCACTAAAAAAATTTAAGGTAGGTCATAATTTTTTTTTGTTATATACATTTTTATAGAATTTAAAAAATTAGGCGGATCAAAGGAACCATCTTCACTAACACTAAACTCACCTCTAGTTAAGATCAGAAGATTCTTCATCATAATTCGTAGGTTCGATTGTTTTATATAGGTTGAACACAAATACTTTATTCTCATTACTTAAAAGGAATAGTTAACAGTTTTCTCAATACCGTATTTATGTTTCCCTTTAAAAACATAATCAATGAATTTAGTTGGCATACGAGTGTAATGCGTAAACCTAAAGGAACCTATCAAGTAATCATAAAAAAAGAGTATTAGTACGATTATCTTCCTCATAGATGAAATATGATTAGAACTATCAGTTGTAGGCACATGTATCTCACCATCCTAATTGTTAACTTGACTAGTATCAGTCTCATCTAGTGTATTAGCACAATATGACTGGTGGTGAACTCTCAAGTCATCAAAGCCTACATAATCATTTGTATATTTAGACAGGCTGGGTTCATCGAAGGAAAATGGATCCCATGGACTAGCACTACTAAAAACATGTCAACAAATGATGAATTTAACTTAAAGGGAAACACAAATTTGTAAAATTTAACATCCCTGCAAATAAAAACATAATTGGTATTAAGACTTAATAATTTATAATCGAGTAAATTACACGAATGGTCCCTATGGTTTAGGGTAATTTGCATGTTTGGTCCTTAACTTATTTTTTTAACTCGGAAGGTCCGTATTGTTTGTTTTTGTTGCGCGTTTGGTCCCTATGTTAATTAAAAATACTATTTTTCCCTTGATTTTTTAATTTATTTAAATAAACACACCCCTAAACTCATCCTCTTCACTTTACCTTATCCACCCCATCATTTTCCCTATTTAAATAATAGTCTTTTTAGGTTAGACAGGGACCAAACACGTAACAAAAACAAATAATAGGGACCAAGCGCGTAACAAAAACAAACACTAGGGACCCTCTGAGTTAAAAAAATAAGTTAGGGACTAAGCGCGCAAGTTACCCTAACCATAAGGACTATCCGTGTAATTTACTCTTTATAATATTTTTTCTCGGTTGAATATCTAAGCAAGACAAAATTTTCAGCATATTTAGAAAATTTGCCAGAAACATTAAGCTTTGTTGCAATACATAAGCAACTAAAAACACTGAGATTTTCAAAACTTGGAACTTTATTAATAACAAGTTAATATGGAGATAACCATTTTAAAACAGAAGTTGGCATTCTATTGATTAAGAAAACTCATGTAAGGATTGCAAATCCCCAATACTTAACAGGATGACATGATTGAAAAAATAAAGATCTAGCAACATTAAGAATCTACCTACGTTTTCATAAAAAAAGTTCCATATGATTATTTATAAATTATTTCTCATTATCTGAACGAACTATATTAATAGTAGTCGCAAATTGATTAACCAAATTTTTTTAGAATGAAGAAAAACAATCAAACATTTCCTATTTTTATTTTAAAAGATACATCAAGGTTTCCTTGTGAAATCATCAACCTTTTACTGATGTTTCTCTATAGGGGCCCCAAACATCTAGATGAACACGTTCCCCTAACTTTGATGTCACTTGTTAACTAAGAGGAAAAGTTAAGTTTTTTTTTTTTTTTTTTTTTTTTTTTTTTTTTTTTTTTTTTTGTGAAAAAAATCACAAGGGGGAAGGGATTCATTTCCAAATTTGAGTTTATCTTTTAATGTTTTAAATCTGGATGACCTAACCGACTATGCCAAATAAGTTTAGAAAAACAACACTTAACTAGAATTATCAGTTGGACCAACCATAGCTAATAATAAAAAATAGAAATTATGAAGACGAAATAGTCGAGATGGTCACCATAATTTATTGGATGCTTAAGACCAATCAACTGATGGGTTTTAGCCATATGAACATTCCTATGGGCACATGCAAACCCTAATGCTTGGATCTAGGTTTCTCTAATTAAACATGCATTGAATCCAAAACTTCTAATGGCTAATAGATTATAATAACAATAAGAAATCAGAATTAGAAGATTACCTTGAATCACTTGCTTGATCTTCTTGTCCTTGGAGCTTTAGAGTCACAATTGTCACTCCTCTAATGGCTTACAAACACCAACTAGCAAGAGGATGATTTGAGAGAGAGGAGAGGGGATCAAAATCGGCTAGGGTTTCTTTCTAAAGCACAAGTGTCGATTTCCTTAACCCTTGGGGTCTATTTATACTTGTAAGGCTCCTAGGGTTTCACCCTTAAACCCTAATTGGATAACTTAGGCTCTAAGCAATCCAATACCCTAATTGATAAGCCCTTGGACGAATTCTAAGCCTATCCTAAGCCCTAGAAATCATCCACCATTATCCATAAGGGATTTATAGCCCAAAGTACAACTATCATACAATTGACAATTTATACCCCTTTATTCAATTAATCTCTTTAAATCACCAAATTAATTCCTAATTAATTTATGAATTATATTAATCAAATAATAATATTATTATTCCTTATATTATTCTCATAATATATTAATAATATTTCTTCTCTCTTAATAAATCATCCTGTCAAGTTGCTATGGTGAAGGCAACCCAAAAGGACCATGCACTACCGGGTCAAATACTTGCCTAATATAGTTGCAGCCTTAGACACTATTCCAACAGTCTCCCACTTGGATAAGTCTAGTAACTATATATAAGTATAATCCGATTAGCAATCGTAGCTCTCAAAGACGCTGTCAAACTCTGATCTAATCAATCTTGTCCTTTAGATAAGGGATCGAACAGTCCTCTGTTTAGATATCATGCTGACAATTCTATGGAACAATTTGTCTAGCATTTGGTTTCTCGATCTCCGATTTATTTGACATAGAACTTAATCGAACACATCAATTTAGTTCTGACCGGGCCCGGCACATAAGTCAAATCAAATCATCGAGCAGCCGAGATATCGCTTTTACCCTCTTAGGATAAAAGTAACAGATAAACTTCGACTTATATGCATTTACTTATTCATTAATCAACTATACACAATAATGCGTTTTATAACATCAAGTTACTGATGCGGTTTCGCATTATCAATGTACAACCAATTAACAAATAACAAACCATATATCTAGGTTTTAAGACCATATGATATTATCGTCTTGCGATCACCCTTTATTTATCATATTCCATAAGGTGATTCCAGCAAGCGCGGGTTTGTTCCAATGCTCAAAACTAGTTCATAAACACTCATGAACGTTGCAGCAAACTTTTTCTATGTCTAATAACATTTAGACAATCTACACACCAATTCATGACAATCTTCATTCATATCTACTTCCAACATATGAACGATTGTGGACAATTTGAATAATTCGATTATTCTTAATAAACTCAATTATTCTGGAAGTCAAAACATGCAAAGTGAAACAATAGTTAAACAATTAACATAAGACAGTAACATTACTCATAAATAATACTCTTTTATTTAATCATCAAATGTTAATTACATTTATCTATTACACATTTCCAATACTATCTAATCTATACTATTATCATCCTTCAGCCCAATACTCCTAGCATGCTGCAAGTGCTTAACCCTACTCAGTCCCTTCGTAAGCGGATCTGCTGGGTTATATTCTGATGATATCCTCTTCACCACGAGTTGTCCTTCTTCTACACGATGTCTAATAAAGTGATATTTTCTGTCGATATGTCGAGATCTACCATGATCCCTGGGTTCCTTGGTCAAGGCAACCGCTCCTTCATTATCACAGAAAATATCCAAGGGCTCCTTTATGGCAGGTACAACTCCAAGATCACTGATGAAGTTCTTCAGCCATATTGCCTCCTTCGACACTTCGCTCGCTGCAATGTACTCTGATTCACACGTTGAATCAGCTACGGTTTCCTGCTTAGAACTTTTCCAAGTTACTGCTCCTCCATTCAGGGTAAAGACCCAGCCCGACTTCGAACGGTAGTTGTCCCTGTCGGTCTGAAAGCTGGCGTCACTATACCCTCGCACCTTCAAGTCATCACTCCCTCCGAGGACTAAGAACCATTCCTTCGTCCTCCGAAGGTACTTAAGGATATTCTTAACCGCAATCTAATGGGCTCTGCCAGGGTTCCCTTGATATCTACTAACCATGCTCAAAGCAAAGGCTACATCAGGGTGAGTACAAGTCATAACATACATGATTGAGCCAACTGCGGAAGCGTATGGTACTCGGCTCATTTCTGCTATTTCAGCTTCGGTACTCGGACTTTGAGCCTTACTCAACTTGGCATTACTTTGTATCGGTAATTCTCCCTTCTTCGAGTTTTCCATACTAAAACGTTTCAGTACTTTATCTAAGTAAGTGTTCTGACTAAGTCCTATGAGTCTCTTACTTCGTTCTCTCACTATCCTTATTCCCAAAATATAGGAAGCCTCTTCGATATCCTTCATAGCGAAGCACTTCTCGAGCCAGGACTTAACCTCCTGCAGAATCGGGACGTCGTTTCCTATGAGTAGTATGTCATCGAAATACAAAACGAGGAAGCTTACTATACTCCCACTGGCTTTGACATATACACATGATTCATCTTTGCTTCGTACAAACCCAAACTCTTTGACTTTCTCATCGAAGCAAAGATTCCATCTGCGAGACGCTTGCTTAAGTCCATAAATGGACTTTTCAAGCTTACACACTCTATTTGGATGCTTCGGATCGACAAAACCCTCTGGCTGAGCCATGTAAACATCCTCAGCCAACTTCCCATTAAGGAAAGAGGTCTTGACATCCATTTGCCAAATCTCATAATCATGAAATGCGGCAATTGCTAGCATCACCCTAATATATTTTATCTTCGCAACTGGTGAGAAGGTCTCATCATAGTCAACTTCGGGAGTTTGAGTAAAGCCCTTCGCAACCAATCGTGCCTTATATGTGTGTACGTTTCCATCCACGTCGGTCTTCTTCTTGAAGATCCATTTGCACCCAACGATCTTACGTCCAGGCACATTATCAACCAAATTCCAAACTTGGTTGTCATACATGGATTGGATCTCGCTGTCCATTGCCTCTTTCCATTTCGCAGAATTCGGGCCTGCCATGGCTTCCTTATAGCTATTAGGTTCATCTAGATTTATTAGTGTACCATCACTAATATACGTGTCCTCTTCGGTAGTAATATGAAAACCATAAAACTGGGGTTGAACTCTAACTCTTTCGGAACGTCTAAGAGGTAATGACTCGTCAATTGGTTCAACCGGAGTTTCCTCCTCGGGTTGAGTGCAAGCGGTAGAGGTTCCTTCATCTATCGACTCTTGAATCTCTTCAAGCTCGATTTGCCTCCCACTGTCTCCTTGGCTTATGAGTTCTCGCTCTCATAAAGCTCCTCTCCTCGCAACAAAGACAACATTGTCCTTCAGTCTATAGGAGAGATATCCAAAGGATTTCTGCGGGTAGCCGATGAAAATACATCGCTCACTACGAGGTTCGCGCTTGTCGTGAGTATCTCGTCTTACGAAATCCTCGCAACCCCAAGCCTTGATATGTGCTAACGAGGGAGCTTTCCCTGTCCACATCTCGTGAGGTGTTTTGGCAACCTTCTTAGTAGGGACTCGGTTAAGGATATGGGCGGCAGTCTCTAAGGCATACCCCCAAAAAGAGATAGGTAGTGAAGCACGACTCATCATAGAGCAAACCATATCCAATAAGGTTCGATTACGCCTTTCTGCCATACCATTCAATTGTGGTGTCCTAGGTGGCGTCAATTGTGAAACTATTCCACACTCCTTGAGATAATCGTGGAATTCAAGACTTAGGTACTCTCCTCCTCGATCGGATCGAAGCATCTTGATTTTCCTGCCCAATTGACTCTCCACTTCATTCTTGAACTCTTTGAACTTTTCAAATGTTTCTGACTTTTGCTTATTTATGTAGATATACCCATATCTACTATAGTCATCGGTAAAAGTCACATAGAAGCGGTTCCCATCCTTTATGGTTGATCTAAACGGTCCACATACATCGGTATGTATGAGGTCCAATAGACCCTCACCCCTTTCACACGTACTAGTGAAGGGTGACTTAGTCATCTTTCCAAGCAAACAAGACTCGCATGTGTCATCTTCCCTAAGGTCGAATGACTCCAACACTCTATCCTTTTGGAGGTGGGCTATGCGCTTCTTATTGACATGTCCAAGACGACAACGCCACAAGGATGCTCTATCCATACCATTGGAAGAATCCATGCATAAAACATCATTTCCTAAGTTATCTACAATCATAACAATTTCATAAATTCCATTACACGGTATTGCTTCAAAATATAAGACACCATTTAGATAAGCAAGAATAGAACCATTCTCATTATCAAATGAAAATCTAAAACCTTGTCTGAACAAACCATGAAATGAAATGATGTTTCTTGCAATTTCTGGCGAATAGCAACAATTGTTCAAATCTAAACACAAACCATTCCTAAGCACTAAAGAATACACTCCAATCTTGGTCACAGGCGACGATCTTCTGTTCCCCATGATTAGATTTATTCTTCCATGCTCCACATCACTATTTTTCTTAGTCCCTGCAATTCAGAACAAATTTGGTAACCACAACCGGTATCAAGAACCCAAGAAATAGCATGAGATGAATCATTAGATTTAATTGTGTATATACCTGCAAAAGACGGCTTGATCTTTCCTTCCCTGATGGCTTGTAGGTAGTTTGGGTAGCTTCTCTTCTAATGCCCTATTTTGTGGCAATGATGGCACTCTGCCTCTTTTGGGTTAAGGTTAGGCTTAGCGGGATCAACTTTGGTCCCACTAGAAGAGGAACCATCTCGGGACTTTCCCTTGCGGTGGCTCTTAGACGGAGCCTTCCTCTTCTTGCCTCTTCCTTGCCCAATGGCCAAAACAGGAACAGCGGGTGGATTGGGAGTTGGTGCAACAGACTTGTCCTTGAGGTTGCTTTCAGCAACCCTAAGGAGACCTTGGAGCTTACTTAGGGCGACCTCTTCTTTTTTCATGTGGTAGGTCATCCTAAATTGATTGTAACACGGAGGCAATGAGTGAAGCACCATGTCGATCGCCAAGTCTTCCCCAAAGTCAACATTCAACTTGCGAAGACGATCGACATACCTTTGCATCTTTTGCAGGTGCACGGTTAGAGATTCTCCATGACCCATTTTGGCGGAAATCATGTTAGTGAAAATCTCGTAACGCTCCTGCCTCGCGTTTTGGTGGTATCTCTCCAATAAGTCCTGGTGCATTTCGTACGGATACATGTCCTCATAGGACTTTTGGAATTCGGCGTTCATTGTGGCTATCATGATGCAATGGACCTTCGTTGCATCACGTTCATGAGTCTCAAAAGCAGTCATTTTAGCCGGAGTAGCGATTTCTGGGTTGATCTTCTCGAGCTTCTAATCGAGGGCATACTCCTTGTCCTCGTAGCGAGTAATTGTGCGAATGTATCTTATCCATTCGCTAAAGTTCGTCCCATTGAAAGTCACCTTTTGACAAAGGCTCATCAATGTGAACGAGCTAGGAGCAGCGTTGTTCGCGTTCGACATCTTCAAATAGAAAGGACAAAGATAGATTAGAATTTGAATCCCTAATAATCACCAAATAAGAAAAATTAGGGCTAGGATCCAACAACAATATTTACATATTAGAAAAGGGATGTCGTAATCTAACATGCAAACAATTTGAAGGTAAGTGAATGAAAATTCACTAATTCTCCACCATGAAAACATAACTTTAAGTTCTAAATGTATTGAGAATTCCTAGTTTTAGATGAGATTCTTTGAAACTTTTCAATGGCATGTTTAAATCTCGATATGCCCCTCTCGTTTGTGACTGGGATACCGAGGATCACAAAGTGGGTGTGAATTACCATACAAATTGACATGGTGCCTTCATTGTAACAATCACCTATTCGATGTGCCGGTAAACCACACACGCTCCATCGAACTATGATAAACAATGAATCACCCTTTGCCACCTTTGCTTAGAACCAATTAGTGTGCCGGTAAACCACACACGCTCCACTAACTTCTTAGCAAGGATGTAAAGTGTAATTTCATGGGATTGCATCAATTCACTTTTCCTAAAGTAACTAAGATTGGGAATTTTGAAAAACATGTAGTTACTTTGTATTTCATATTATACTTTTAATGAGAAGATGAGGTTGCCCTATCCTACCTATTCGGCTAATGACCCTCCACTAATCAAGCAAGCGGTGGGTGTGAGTGTACACCCATTAAGCGCCATTTTATAGGCCGCAACCTTATACTCACCTTATAGACCGGCTTCGTGAATGAGGCCTACTAACGGTAATACTAGCATTTTAATTATACACAAATATATATATATATATATATATATATATATATATATATATTAATCTTGTAATATTATATTAGTATAGGGTTGAATTTTAAACTTGTAAAATTCTAGGGTTTGAAATTTAAATTGTCTAAATTAAACTTTTAATCACCAAACATAAATTTTAAAACTTGAGGGCAAGTTTTAAACTTTTCAAAACATAGGGGATCAAATAACAAATAATCTAAATTAACATTTAATCACATAATTATCCATATTTGATTTATTTAATAATTTATTGCAAAACAATTTACCAATTTAATCAAAATAATTAATCAATTATCACATAAGGAAATAAATATTTTATTAATTGATAAATATCTTCAATTAGATCAATAATATACTCATATATATCATAAAATCGGATTTATATTGATCTAATATGATAAAGGCAAGTATCTCAAAGATAAACAACAAGAAATCCCGACATTTGCTCTTTCTGACGCTTGGACTCGCCGAGTACCCCAATGGACTCGCCGAGTCGAGCCTACTTACCGAGTCCACTATGGGACTCGCCGAGTCCATCAGACAGAAACATAAAATTCAAATTTAGCAAGCATCAAACAAGCAACCAATGCATTAATTCAATAGAAACCAATCTAGGCTCTGATACCACTGATGGGTTTTAGCCATATGAACATTCCTATGTGCACATGCAAACCCTAATGCTTGGATCTAGGTTTCTCTAATTAAACATGCATTGAATCCAAGACTTCGAATGGCTAATAGATTATAATAACAATAAGAAATCAGAATTAGAAGATTAACTTGAATCACTTGCTTGATCTTCTTGTCCTTGGAGCTTTAGAGTCACAATTGTCACTCCTCTAATGGCTTACAAACACCAACTAGCAAGAGGATGATCTGAGAGAGAGAGAGGAGAGGGGATCAAAATCGGCCAGGGTTTCTTTCTAAAGCATAAGTGTCGATTTCCTTAACCCTTGGGGTCTATTTATACTTGTAAGGCTCGTAGGGTTTCACCCTTAAACCCTAATTGGATAACTTAGGCTCTGAGCAATCCAATACCCTAATTGATAAGCCCTTGGACGAATTCTAAGCCTATCCTAAGCCCTAGAAATCGTCCACCATTATCCATAAGGGATTTATAGCCCAAAGTACAACTATCATACAATTGACAGTTTATACCTCTTTATTCAATTAATCTTTTTAAGTCACCAAATTAATTCCTAATTAATTTATGACTTATATTAATCAAATAATAATATTATTATTCCTTATATTATTCTCATAATATTTAATAATATTTCTTCTCTCATAATAAATCATCCTGTCAAGTTGCTATGGTGAAGGCAACCCAAAAGGACCATGCACTACCGGGTCAAATACTTGCCTAATATATGTGCAGCCTTAGACACTATTCCAACATCAATCATAGTGTTGAAAAAGCAATTTGAAAGTAACAAACAAAGCAGACAAGCAGAGACATAGAGATAACAAAAAATTAACTTATGTACTCAAGAGAGCTGTGATCTCCTAGAACTAATATTTAATAATAGAAAGGATCAAGAAACGCTCACAAGGGCTTTATATGCTTTTGAAGTTATCAGCTCGATTAGGGATTTTAGCTGTAAAACTGAGGTTAAGATAGGCTCGAGTAGGTTTTGGTTAACCCTAATTGAGGTTAAACTTGATCAATTTAAATAGTCGCATAGATTCGCAAGGAAGACGAGATCCTTTAGAATCGAACAAGTATCACCACCGTAGATGTACGCTGAAAAGAAAATAACACGGTCTAAAAAAGATCGATAAATGCAGAAACCATAAATTGACATAATCAATGTCAAATCTTCAAGGAATGGATAAGGAAACTCTAGATCGGCACAATCGGTGTCATATCTATAACGATTCACAACAGATCGAGAAAAAGAAAAAAAAACTAATCTTTGGTATGAAAAAGCTTTGGACGCACCATCGTTCAACAAATGAAGATGATCAGAGCAACCTTAGGCTTTGATCATACAATGTAAAAAAATTATAGACACACAAATTTACAACATGAACATTTCACTTTATTATGAACTAAATCCTTTTCATACAACTTACAAAATAACCTCACTACAATCAACCTAAATCTACTCTCAAACTATTTTATCAATCAAACACGAGATTACATGTATATAGAACAAAGATATCGAAAACCCTAAAATGGAAACCCTAGTAGACTATGTGACAACTAAAAGACACGAGAGAGAAAAAAGTGTATGTGTGTGTAAAGTAATCTGAGTGACGACCCAAACCTCTTCACTTGTATATATAGCTAGGTCAGACTAACCCATAGATGCCAAAGTTTGTGAATGTGAACATGAGGATTGATCATTTCAATTGACCCACAGATACCAAATGATCGATCCTCGTGTTCACCGTCACCAACTTTCAACTAAACAAGCCGCAACCCAAAACTATCACATCAAAACACTTTCACCCTTTACCAAATACATCATCGCAAAATAGATCAAATTTATATTATATAAAAGTTGTTGAAGGTTGTAGAACTAACCCACAGATACCAAAGGATCAATCCTCGTGTTCACCTTCACCGACTTTCAACTAAACAAGTGGCAACCCGAAACTATCACATCCAATCACTTTCAACCCTTCTTCAATACATCATCACAAAATGGATCCAGTTTATATTACAAAATAAATCCTACAAAATACAAATATATAGAAATGCAAACAACACAAAATATAACGGAAAATGTTAAGTAAGAAACATTTACATATATATTACATATTTTAACAAAATGTTTATAATAAAAAACTAAAACAAATTTTAAATATAAATTTAAGAGCATTAAAATAAACTTTAAATATAAATTTAACAGCATTATATTTATGGCTATTAAAACCTTACGCGTCACTCGTATACAAAAATCATTTCTTTAATTTTTCTAATGTGAGTGCATATATTATAAATATTACTGATACGACCCTTATAATTAATACCCTTATTAGACACTCCTTACATAAATATAAATTTTAAAAAGAAAATAAGGAAAAGTATTCATGGATGTATTTACACAACAATACCTACATGGCATGACGTACGTCTATATATCCAAATCATAATTTTCTAAGAACAGTAATGAAACTTATGGGCTTAATATCTTCTATACCCATTTCTTCATCAATCAGTTTCCCATAATTCTCAAACAAATTGTCAAGAATCTCTTCTCCAAAATGATGGGAAATCATCGATTCTTGAATCGCCCTAACAGTCCTGGCGACTGCAGTTCCATGGCTCATATAAGCTCCGGAGTTTCGTTCGATTTCAAACATTTCAAAAAGCTCCATGTTAAAACACCCATCTTTCTTTACCTCCTCCTCTAATTCATCCCTTGATGGTGCATAGAAGTGTGAATCATACCCATCAACTTGTTCTTGCTTAACTTCTCCCTACATGAAGACCATAATAGAACAATTAATAATGAAAAGAAATTCTTAACATAATATCTTCTTATATATGAAACTTATAAGTATATATACCTGAGAAACTAAGGTGGCGAATGATCGTGAAAGAAGTTCCCAAAGAAACGAGTTTCCCCTATCAACATGGCTTCTATCTCTCCTTCCTAATAGAATCAACACCATCCGACCTCCTCCTAAAAGTTCTTTCGACCTTGATCTTAAAAACATTGAAAAATCTTCTTGAAATTGATCAAAATACGCTTTAGAGACTTGTGGAGAGCTCGATTCCGAGATGTATAAGCTACCTTTGTTAATCGACTTTCCATTTTTGTCATACAATCCCGGAGGAACCTGAATATATAAATGTTAGATTACGACTTGAAGTTGATGATATAGTTGTAATTAGGTCAATATAATTACGACATAAACAGACAGAAAGTAAATAAAGTATATAACCTTGGAGAGCCAGTGCAAACTGTAAGAAGAGTAAATGAAGTGCAAACACTTGTCGGGAAACAGTCTGCCGTAGAAGGTACCCGGATAACCGGCGATGTATACGCTTGAATCGTGGTTGGGGCTCCGGTGACGCCTTTGGTGGTTTAATGCTTGGTGGAAATCAGGGAGTATTTTGAATGTGGCGTTGAAGTCGTTGGTTGGAAGATCGTTGAGGTGGATGCGGAACTCCGGTGGTCGGGTGTTAGGGAGTTTACCGGTGGTTTTGTCGATGGTTTCCACCATATCTCGTATGTTTGATAGTGTGTTTTGGCCGGAAGAACAGCCGAGATCGGCTATGCCGAGGCTTTTTGGTGTGGTGGAGATGTAGGTTTCTTCTAGGGTTTTGAGGGTTATATGCTTTACCATATCTGAAGCCTTTTTCTACAACAAAAAACATAAATATTGAATATACGACAAGATTATAATGTTCTTTTGTTTTTGTTATTTCATTAAGTTTTCTCTAAATATGGAGGTTGTCTAGATTAAATGGTAACTTATTGAATGTGTTTCATAATTAAAACTAGTATAGGTAAAGTTGAAATGTCACAATTATAAAATGTAGTTTTTATTTACATAGAAATGATGAATAAATTAATTGGATGCTTTTAAAATATAAAATTACATAAATTAAAAATTAAAAATTGAATTTTTAAAACTGAACCTTTCCAAAAATTATTTAAATAGTATGAATTATGAAATCTTTGCTTAAAATAAGTAGTTTTAAGTACGTAATTCTGAACAAAACTTTTTTTAAAAGATAATAGCTATCAAAATCTCGGTTTAACCATTAATGAATGGTAAATATTGACAGTTTAACCATGTCACTGGAACTTTTATCATAAAGTTCTCCTTTCCGATTATTTCTTCTGAATCCTCTTTTTATGACAAAAATACGTCTCTTAAAGTCGTATAAAAGTTCCCGAAAAAGCTATTTTGAATTCCAAAATGTATTAACTATAGTATGCTTGTTAGTAAAATACTTATAATAAAAATGCTAATTGATAAATTTAATCTACATAGCAATTGTCACGAAGTCGTATACTTAGGAGATCTTTTTTTGACATATTTTCTATAAAACTTTTAAATAAATTAAAACTAGTAACAACAATTAATTAAGATAAAATAAGGATAATAAAAACAATAATA
The DNA here is from genome assembly GCF_002870075.4 of Lactuca sativa. Classification (NCBI taxonomy): domain Eukaryota; kingdom Viridiplantae; phylum Streptophyta; class Magnoliopsida; order Asterales; family Asteraceae; genus Lactuca; species Lactuca sativa. The sequence goes on along the minus strand of NC_056625.2, from coordinate 111,242,373 downwards.
CCAGCAATAAAAAAAAATATATGAATACAAATAAGAAACAAATAACAAAAATATGATAGTAATAGCAGTAGTAATTTATTTACATTTTTGTTTAGTTTATTAAATATTTGAAAATTAATAATAGTAATAATTAGATACTTGTCATAATACTTATAGGCATGTCCTCTTAATTAGCATTTTCTTTTTGTCACATTAACCAAGTAAATAAAATCAATAACATATAACTGTTAAAAAATACATAAAATGTAAGGCTGAATGTATATGTGTTACCTGAAGAGATGAATTTTGTGCATAGCTATTATCACCAAGTCCACCATTCATGTGGAAAACTTTCTCAACATCCATTGGTCAATGGTTTTGAGGATTGGTATGAGACCCCCTACTTACCATCTCTCCCCTCTTTATACTTGATTCAAAATGCTTGATGACATAACTCTTTTCTCTCACTCTATAACCACACATCCCAAAAGTTTCGGAAATACCAATCAAAATGTCTCAAATTATTGGGGTATAAACGTGTATTTACATATAGAATAATAGAAGCATGCGTGTTTATATGAAATGTAAGTTGCTTCACTAAGATTCCTAATCTCCTTTTCAAATGTCAAATTCATCTATATAAAGATAGATTTTTTCGGTGTATCATTGTGTTACATAAAAAGATTCTGTTATATTGATCAGCAATTTCGTTTGGACCACTTAATAAAGAAATTGGCCACGAACTCAAACAATTGTTTTTAAGTCTGCATGTCCCACTATTTCTTGTCAATATAGTTTTCGTGTTTTCTTATATTTTCTTACTAGAGTACTGTTAGAATTTGAAAGATACTTTTAGCCGCTTTTTATATATATATATATATATATATATATATATATATATATATATATATATATATATATATATATATATATATATATATATATATATATATATATATATATATATATATATATATATATATATATATATATATATATATACTAGAAATAAAAACTTTCCTTGAATGACATTATATAATATAAATGTCAATACATGATAGATAAAGCCATGTCATCAAGGATGGAGCCTAGGGGTAAGCAAAAACCGAACCGACTAAAGAAAAACCGATAAAACCGCAATAAACAGCAACCAAAAAACCGAAATCGATGCAAAAACCAATGGTGCGGATTTAATTTTTGCAAAAACCGAAGGTCAACGTTGCGGTGCGGTTTCTATCCTAAAACCGGTCCACCAAAACCGAACCGCACCGCAAACGTGTATAGTAATAAATCAATCAATGTATATTATACACACGCTATTTAAATACTTATAAACGATAATATATTTATTATATGTTTATTTTGTGTTTGTGTAAGACTATAAGGGGTGCAAAAGAAATGTTCTATTGTTAGCCAAACGTACTAATCGATTATATATAATAAGGTTGTAACAAATTAAGTCAAAATCAACAAACCTTCAATTATTAATTAGTTTGTGAGAGTAGTGACAAGTTGTATTTTAAGCGACTTACAATTTTTGATTATGTAATTTTGTTTTGAGCTGAAAATGAATGGTTTAAAAAAAACAGCACAATACAAGCTTACATGTACATGGTTTTTAGTTCTTATAGTTTTAAAAAACCGCACCAAAAAACATAAAAAAACTGCACCAAATTCTTAACACGGTTTAAAATCGAAACCGCACCGATACAAACCGAAACAACATTTAAAGACCGAAAAACCGAACCATTGCAAAACCACACCCAACGGTTTTAAGAATGCAAAAACTGCACCATGCGGTCTGCGGTTCGGTTTGGTATGAAAACCGCAACAAACCGCACCATGATCACCCCTAACGGAGCCACGATTTTAGGATAACAGAGCTCACATCATGATAATATAATAGAGTACTCGTATAAATTATGTGTAAAATATGTGCTGATATCGAAGTCTTGGCTTGATTGACAATGAAGCACACAATCTTTGCCACATCTAGCTTTATTTCTATTTATTAAACCCAATTACAGTAAATGCATCCGATCTAGCTCACCTAATAGATTTTTTAATTAAAAAGAAAACAAGGAAAACAAAACCAAGCATCCATTTTCAAATAATATTCCAACTTCCAAAAATTCTTAAACTAGCTTGTTGAAAACTATTCTTATAACCGTTAGGACCACTAGGATTGAACATATACTTTGATTTTTTGATGTTGGTATGGTCCACATTTAATATATAATGGTTTGATCAATCAGGTTGGTTACTTGAATAACTTAAGATTGAAGGTTATCTCTGGGACCACGAATAAAAAATAATAATTTTATCTTTTATAAATTTGGATGTTAATTTTTTCATATAATGATGTTCAACATTAAGCTCTTTGATATTACTATTCCTTTGAGTATGAGGGATTATACCGTTAACATCTTTCCTAATATTATGGTTAACATGATGCAAATATGGTTCATGAGCATTTTAATTTGAAAAAAAAAATCATTAGTCTTATAGTTATAAAAAACCAAATTGTCAATAATAACAAAACTATTAATTAGAAGTTACAAAAAGCTAAATGTGTGATGACTAATAAGAATTGAAACTTACCTTGTTATTTACTGAAAAACGGAAATCACCTAAAAACGCTTCTTAATCCAAGACACTTAATGTCGTCGAATAAAGAGGTATGTCGTTGTAAAAATAGGTTTATGAATTATGACTACAAGTCTCCACAATTAAAAAAAAAAGAGGGCAGTGGACTTTTATATTAATCCAACGTGTGGGCTTGAAATTTTATAACTTTTTGCTTTCCTTATATATTATAATAGTAAAATTTAAAAGATATTGAAGGCCATAAAATAAATAGTTATCATATAGGCTTCACCATTTTCAAAATTTACTATATTATACATGATCTTTTAATGAGATTGGGGGTGACTAAGCACCTGCATGCCACCCTATTGTCTCCGCCCCTGCATTTCATAAAGGGAAATGACAGACATTTCGTCTGTCATAAGATTTACAATAAACCTTTATGACCTACAATTGCGACATACATATACAACATGCGTTTTCTACATACATTTATGAATGACTTTGTATGTCGTAATTCATAACATTTATGTATGTTGTAAATCAAATCAATACACACGCAACGAAACCGACAAATAATATTGAGAATTATATGTCGATTAGAGATGAACACAAAAACCGGATTCGGGTATAGGATCCGATCCGATCTGGAAACCGGATTTGGTCAAAATCGGATTTGACCGAACCAGATCGGATTATTCTGGTGACCGGATCCAAAGCAGTTTCAAGCTTCGAACAACATTTCGGATTAGCCCTCGGATCGCAAACCGGATTAGGTTCAAACCGGATCCAAACTGTTTTTTTTTACCGTTAAAAAATGGGAATTTTTCAAATAATTTTTGAAACCAAACAAAAACGACTAGTTTGACTTTTCTTGACATTTTGGCCCTTCTAAACACATATAAATACAAGCCATTTGCTCCATTTCCATGTTACACAAATTTCTACTACTTTATAATTCTATTTTCATAATCTTCCAAAAATGAGCTCGAGAAATTTTACTGCGGGTCAAGATTTGGATGCAACGGTGGTTAAAATTTTACCAACCACTTAGAGTAAAGATGTGTGGGAACATTATGATTTGTGTTGTCGAACGGGAAGGAAAAAGCAAGGTGCAAGTAATGCGTTATGTTTTTGGGAAAAGATGGCAATAGTACGTTGAGGAGTCATACAACAAAAACGTGTCTGGTTGTAAAAGGTTAAGGTGATCCGAATCAACCAAATATTACTCCCGACGGTTCAATATTTATTTACAACAATGACGAAATTCGTGAAAGCTTTTACAAGTTCGTCATTTAAGAGGGTCTGTCTTTCAACCACTTCGACAACCCACAATTAACAAAGATTTTGCAGGAAAAAAGGAAACCACAATACCAGCAAGTAAGTCGCACTTCTCTTAGATGTGATGCTTTAAAGTATTGGGATATAGCCAAAAAAGATATGCAATTGGGATTTTTCAATATAAAACCGGTGTTTCTTCAACTTGTGATGTTTGGTCCTCCACCGGAATTTGTTCCAGAAGCTATCATGTCGTCACGGCACATTGGATAGATCCCTCTACTTGGGTAATGAACAAACGAGTTATTGCTTTTGAACTTTTTGCGCATCCTCACACGGGGGCACGATTATTTACAATTTTAGTAAATGTTATAGAGACTTGTAATTTATGCAACAAAATCTTCTCTATTTCGTTTGACAATGCAAGCAACAATACCGACATGGCAAAAAGATTAATTGCAAAATATAAACCTATTTTGGATGGCTCGTTTTTAATAGGGTTTCAATGTTTTTCCTGTAATCCTTTTACCTTCATTCCATAATATATATATATATATATATATATATATATATATATATATATATATATATATATATATATATATATATATATATATATATATATATATATATATATATATGGGGCTTATACAAACTGGGCTAATCTAATTGGGCTAATAATACAACATAATATATACTAATACGCCCCCGCAGTATGAGCGGGAGATAGAGATCGGACTCTCAAACTGGATCGGAATTCTGTAAAGAGGGATGATGGCAGTCCCTTAGTGAAAATATCAGCATACTGAAGACTAGATGGAACATGAAAAACGCAGACTTTCCCAGTTGCGACTTTATCCCGTACAAAGTGGATATCAATTTCTATATGTTTGATTCGTTGACGCTGAACGGGATTAGAGGATAAATAAACAGCACTGACATTGTCACAATAGACGATGGTAGCTTGGGTCAGCGGACAATGAAGTTCCCGAAGGAGGTTACGAAGCTAACATGTCTCGGCTATTGCATTCACGACTCCCTTGTATTCAGCTTCAGCGCTTGATTGGGAGACAGTGGCTTGACGTTTTGAAGACTAGGATAGAAGATTGTCGTCGAGATAGACACAATAACCACTTGTAGACCGACGAGAGGAAGGACATCCTCCCGAATCTGCATCAGAGTACGCGATGAGGCTCGACGTGGAGGATGGATGAAGTTGATGTTGGAATAGTGTCTAAGGCTGCAATTATATTAGGCAAGTATTTGACCCGATTGTGCATGGTCCTTTTGGGTTGCCTTCACCATAGCAACTTGATAGGATGATTTATTATGAGAGAATAAATATTATTAATATATTATGAGAATAATATAAGGAATAATAATATTGTTATTTGATTAATATAAGTCATAAATTAATTAGTATTAATTTGGTGACTTAAAGAGATTAATTAAATAAGAGGGTATAAACTGTCAATTGTTTGATAGTTACACTTTAGACTGTAAATCCTTAAGGGATAAGGATTGGACGGATTCTAGAGCTTGGGATAGCTCAAAATCGTCCAAGGCTTATCTAAGGTAAGGATTTGGATTGCTTTAAGGAAAGATTATCCAGCTAGGGTTTAAAGGTGAAACCCTAAGGAGTCTACAAGTATAAATAGATCCCTTGAGCAAGGGAAATCGGCATCTCATCTAAAGTAGAGTACCCCTGGCCGATTTCCTTCCAACCTCTCTCTCAAATCATCCTCTTTGCTAGTTGGTGTTTGTAAGCCATTAGAGGAGTGACAATTGTGACTCTAGAGCTCCAAGACAACAAGATCAAAAAAGAGATTCAAAGGTAAACTTCTAGATCTGTTTTTGTATTTTTCTTATACCTAATTAGTTGTTAGAAGTCTTGGATTCAAAGCATGTTTAATTAGAAAGCGTAGATCCAAGCATTAGGGTTTTGCATGCGCACATAGGAAAGTTCTTATGGCTAAAACCCATCAGTGGTATCAGAGCCTAGATTGGTTTCTATTAAATTGTTGCTTGTTTGTTTGAATCTTATTTGCAAAATTCGATTTTTGTGTTTCTGAGTCATGGACTCGGCGAGTTGGCCTGACTCGGCGAGTCCCTTGGTGCACTCGGCGAGTCCAAGCGTCAGGAAAGGCCAAATTCGGGATTTTTTGATGGTTATCTTATGGAAACTTACCTTAATCATATTAGATCAACCCTAATCCGATTTTTTGATATATATGACTATAATCTTGATCTAATTAAAGATATTTATCAACTAATAAAATATTTAATTTCCTTATATGATAATTAATTAATTATTTTGATTAAATTGGTAATTATCTTGCAAGAAATCTTGAATAAATCAAATATGGATAATTATGGAATTAATTGTTAATTAAAATTGTTAATTAAAATTATTTGATCCTCCATGTTTTAAATGTTTAAAACTTGTCCTCAAGTTTTGAAATTTATGTTTTGTGATTAAAAGTTTTAATTTAGACAATTTAAATTTCAAACCCTAGATTTTTTAAAGGTTTAAAATACAACCCTATACTAATATAATATTACAAGATTAATATATATATATATATATATATATATATATATATATATATATATATATATATATATATATATATATATATATATATATATATATATATATATATATATACGTATAACTAAAATGCTAGTCTTACCGTTAGTAGGCCTCATTCACGAAGCCGATCTATAAGGTGGGTATAAGGTTGCGACCTATAAAATGACGCTTAATGGGTGTACACTCACACCCACCGCTTGCTTGATCGGTGGAGGGTCGTTAGCCGAACGGGTAGGATAGGGCAGCCTCATCCTCTCATTAAAAGTATAATATGAAATACAAAGTAACTACACATTTTTTTTTAAAATTTCCCAATCTTAGTTACTTTAGGAAAAGTGAATTGATGCAATCCCATGAAATTACACTTTGCACCCTGCTAAGAAGTTAGTGGAGCGTGTGTGGTTTACCGGCACACTAATTGGTTCTAAGAAAAGGTGGCAAAGGGTGATTCATTGGTTATCAGAGTTCGATGAAGCGTGTGTGGCTTACCGGCACATCGAATAGGTGATCGTTACAATGAAGGCACCATGTGAATTTGCATGGTAATTCACACCCGCTTTGTGATCCTTGGTATCCCAGTCACAAACAAGAGGGGCATATCGATATTTAAACATGCCATTGAATAGTTTCAATGAATCTCATCCGAACCTAGGAATTCTCAATACATTTAGGACTTAAAGTTATGTTTTTATGGTGGAGAATTAGTGAATCGTCATTCACTTACCTTCATATTATTTGCATGTTGGATTACGACATCCCTTTTCTAATATGTAAATATTGTTGTTGGATCCTAGCCCTAATTTTCTTATTGGGTGATAATTAGGGATTCATATTCTAATCTGTCACACCCCTAAACCAAGGATGACGGAAACGTCCGGGGGTGGAGGAGTTCATGTGTAGTATCATAACAACAATGACAATAGTGATGAAAGTAAACACAACCAACATATATATAATTGAAAGAGTTACATCATTGTATGAATTACATGTTTCAAAATCAATTACAATATGTTGACAAAATATGATAAGTTGACGCCTCAACGTCCCATCCTCAAAAGTACTTTGTTACCTGTTTAGCGATTTCCTGAGAATACAAGTAGTTTGAAAAAGTGTCAACACAATGGTTGGTGAGTTCATAAGTTTTTGTATATGATTATGAAAAAAAAGCTTGTCTCGTAATTGTATAGTTATTCCAGAAAAAACCGATATTTTCCTTAAAATGAATACTGTAGTCTTGTATCCAAAGACTGAAACGTATGAGTAATCTTCCTTATTTACAGAAATAACGTGAGTTTATTTAAATATAAACGCATATGATATTAGTGAATTTCCCGTAAATTCTTAAGTTTGTTAATACTTTCTGTGAGTTATTATAACCATACTATGACCTAGGTGGCCTGAAAACGACGTTCTTCGGGCGTCGTAGAACTGAAATGACACTTGTCACCACAGACCTGCCGGTCTAGCTGTTGCAAGCAGCTCTGGTGTGGGTTTGTCAAGCCCAATATAGATCTATATACAACTATCACGCTCTCCCTCCAGGAGACTCTGGTTACAATACAGGACTTGTGATTTATACGAAGCGAATGTCTCACAAAGTTATTAACGAATTTACACTTAACATAATGAATGTTTCCCTTTTGTATAAATGTACTCTTTTGAAATGTATGCATTTGGAAATGTATCATAAACTATACCTATTATAGTTTATCAAAACAAGGGTAGTAAAAGCAAAGTACGTAAACTATACTTAACATAGTTTTAATAAAATGTTTGTGTGTAATGGGTATACTTCAATAATAACCCTTTGTGTAATCTATGCTTTATTTAGTAAAAATCCATTCGTTAACTGGTGTATATCTAGATACTAACACAAGAATGTCATATATTGCAATAACACAAAAACACATAATAATATACACCTTGCTCAACATGTTACAAAGTGAAATGAAATTGCTAGTGCTTTTCTGATTCTAACATTTTCTGTAACTGTTATTAGAAAATTTGTAGAAAAATCATAAAATTTCCAAATCAAGTTCTGTAACTTCTGAGAGTTCGGAAAATGAGTCTAGTTTGTTCATAATTTTTAATGACCTCTTACTTGTGTGAAAAAGTCCATAATCGCAGACTGGTCCAGATTGATGTTTAAAATGATAGGCAGTTTTGTAAAAATCACCATAAATTGTAGAAAAATCATATGTAGATGTGCAAGTAGTCATTTTAAAGCTAAGAAGTGGAGCTACATGCAACTAAAACAGTTTTGAAAACTAAAATGTTTAAGTTGTCCAAAACAGTCCGTGAATGGAGTTGGACTTTTCTGATGAAGGCTGTTAGAAAAGTTTAGTTATGTTCTTGGTGTTTTAACTTGTATTCCCCCCCTAAAACTTGAGAAAACATGAAAATGTAGGGGTATGAACTCACCTTGAGTGATTTCAGTAGGTAAGTGTTGAAGAAGAGATGTGTTCAACCCAAGAACACTTGAAGAATCACTTGAAGATTCGAAGATCTAACAAGAATGTGATGATGTTTGTGTAAGCAATCTATGATTTTGAGTAGGAGGATGTGTAATAATCATAAGAAAGATGATGATACTTACTAATTGTAGGAGAAGAGTCTTGGAGTATGCCTTGAAATTCTCGAATTAGAGAGAAAAAGATGAGAGAGAGTTTGGAGTGTGATTCTTGGTAAAAATGAGAGAATGATTAATGTGTGAGGAGAGAGGATGGATGTTCCAGCCCTAAGAACGTGGGAATAGTTGAAAATAGTGATAAATGACCTATGAAGTGACTAGGGATGGGCTAGTGGTGAATAGTGACATGGAGTGGGTATGGGAGTGGTTGCTTGTGTCATAGAAATAAGTAAAGCCAACACTCTACCTTTGTACTCCACCCACTCTCTTTTGGATAAGGTTTTATCCTTAAAAATGTGATTAATTAATAGTTAAGGGTCCTTATATGTTAAATAAAGTTTTGGGTGAAAATCCCATGTTAAAACAATTAAAAACGGGCCTAAAACGCAAATTTGGTCGAAAACCGGGAGAAAAAGGCTTCCCAGCGAGACCTCTCGGTCCTAGGCCGAGGTTCGGTCCTTGCTGGTGCCGAGTCGGAAATGGGTTGCGAACCAGAGGCGAGATGCGAAGGGTCCTAGGCCGAGGGTTCGGTCCGAAGCTCAGAAGCGAGGGTCAGAAGCGAAAGTGGTCAGAAGGGAAGGTTCGGTTCGGTTCTTCTTCATCAGGAGGGTTCGGTTCGGTTCTTCTTCATCAGGAGGGTTCGGTTCGGTTCTTCTTCATCAGGAGGGTTCGGTTCGGCAGCCTTCTTCATCAGGAGGGTTCGGTTCCTAAGAGGACTTTCGGTTCCTAAGAGGGGTTTCGGTTCCTAAGAGGGGTTTCGGTTCCTTAAGTCCGTTTTTCGCTCAGACTTCCGTTTTTGGGCTGTTTTCGCCAAATTCAAGGGTTGGGATGCCCCGAGTGATTATAGAAAGTTGAGAGAGATTTCGAGAGAGATTTGAGAGAGATTCCACATACTCAGAGAGATTTGGGAGAGATTTGACATACTTGGAGAGATTTCCCATACAGAGAGATATTTGGGAGAGATCTCACATACTTGGAGAGATTTGGGAGAGATTTGACATTCTTGGAGAGATTTCACATACAGAGAGATATTTGGGAGAGATCTCACTTTCTTAGAGAGATTTGGGAGAGATTTGACATTCTTGGAGAGATTTCACATATAGAGAGATATTTGGGAGAGATTTCACTTTCTTAGAGAGATTTGGGAGAGATTTGACATACTTGGAGAGATTTCACATACAGAGAGATATTTGGGAGAGATTTCACATACTTAGAGAGATTTGGGAGAGATTCTCGATAAGAAGAGATAGAGTGAAAACGATTGAGAGCGGTTTCGTGTGTGACGAATGTTAGTGTCCGGCTTCGCAATGCAAGGTCCGTAAGCTTCGTTATGCCATGTTTTAGGATCTTACACACTCCCTATGAGTATGCAACATTGTTTTATGGTTCTTGTTCATTGTTTAGCACTAAGGTTAAAGAAATTTAAACACACGAACTTTCCAAGTGATGTTTTCTCATTAAGATAGTGAGTTATACAGAAATTACATAATGCAAACCCTAATATACAAGTTTTAATAGAGTTGACCGATTTGACTCGTTGACTTTGTCCGGCTTTGACTTGACCCGTATTTGACTATTGTCACATCATCCCCCCGTTAAAGGGAATTTCGTCCCGAAATTTACGCTTTGGCCGGGACTTCAAGAGTTTAGGAAAAGATGCGGGTACTTTTGTTTCATTTGGTCTTCGCGCTCCCAGGTGAACTCAGATCCTCGTATAGCGTTCCATCGAACTTTCACGATGGGAATACGCTTTGTTTCGTTCTTTTGACCTCCCGATCCATAATCTCAACTGGCTCCTCTACGAAGTGGAGATTTTCGTTAACTTCAATCTCGTCAAGAGGTATTACAAGTGTCTCGTCAGACAGACACTTCTTTAAGTTGGATACGTGAAATGTGGGGTGTATGTTATTAAGTTCTTGAGGTAATCAGAGTTTGTACGCCACAGGACCAATCCTGGCGAGGATTTCGAGCGGTCCAATGTACCTCGGGTTTAGTTTCCCACGTTTACCGAAACATATCATTCCTTTCCAAGGGGAAACTTTTAGTAATACCCGATCTTCGACCTGGAATTCTAAGGGTTTGCGTCGCTTGTCCGCGTAACTCTTTTGCCGATCTCGGGAGGCCTTCAGCCTTTCTCGGATTTGAACAATCTTTTCTGTGGTCTCCCTTATGATTTCAGGACCAGTGAGGGTGCTATTAGGGACTTACCCCCTAGCTATCTGAGTATCCCCCACTTCGGCCCAACATAGGGGTGATCTGCACTTGCGACCGTAGAGAGCTTCGAATGGAGCGACTTTAATGTTAGTGTGATAGCTGTTATTGTAGGAGAATTCAATCAGCGGCAAATGGGTATCCCATGCTTTACTAAAGTCTATCACACAGGCTCTCAACATGTCTTCTAATGTTTGTATAGTGCGCTCGCTTTGCCCGTCGGTTTGTGGATGGTAGGCCGTACTCATGTCTAGCCTAGTTCCCAAGGATTTCTGCAGGGACTGCCAAAATCGCGAAGTGAACCTACTATCTCGGTCTGAGATAATAGATATTGGTACACCATGCAGTCGCACAATCTCCTTGATGTATATCCTGGTTAACTTCTCCATCTTGTCGGTTTGCTTTATTGGCAGGAAGTGCGCAGACTTGGTCAATCTGTCTACGATTACCCATATAGTGTCAAACCCGCCTGAAGTCTTAGGCAACTTGGTTATGAAGTCCATGGTTATTCGTTCCCATTTCCATTCCGGTATATCAGGCTGTTGTAGTAGTCCTGAGGGTTTCTGGTATTCCACCTTGACCTTGGCGCAAGTCGGACACTTGCCCACATAAGTAGCAATCTCGGCTTTCATATTCGGCCACCAGTATAACTTTTTGAGGTCTAGATACATCTTGTCTGACCCTGGATGGATGGAGTATCGAGTCTTGTGTGCTTCATTCATGACCACGTCTCGGATCCCACCGAACTTCGGTGTCCAGATTCGGTTACTGAGATAACGAGTTCCGTCATCCTTGACTTCTAAGTTCTTATCCATTCCCCTTAATGCCTCACTTGCCACATTCTCTGGTTTCAAGGCTTCTAGTTGGGCTTCCCTGATTTGCGTGGTCAGGTGGGAATGGATGGTCATGGTTAAGGATCTTACTCGGCGGCCCGAGTATTCCTTCCTGCTTAGGGCATCAGCCACTACATTGGCCTTACCCGGGTGGTAGCGAATTTCGCACTCATAGTCGTTTAGCAGTTCAACCCATCTCTGTTGCCGCATGTTGAGCTCTTTTTGATTGAGGATATGCTGAAGACTTTTGTGATCGGTGAAGATGGTGCATTTTGTGCCGTAGAGGTAGTGTCTCCAGATCTTTAAGGCGAACACTACCGCCCCCAGTTCAAGGTCATGGGCAGTGTAATTAACTTCATGTGTTTTAAGTTGTCTTGACGCGTAGGCGATGACTTTCCCTCTCTGCATGAGCACGCATCCGAGGCCTTGATTTGAAGCATCGCAATATACCACGAAGTCATCAGTTCCTTCTGGAAGAGACAAAACTGGTGCGCTGCATAGGGCTTGTTTTAATGTTTGGAAAGCGGCTTCTTGTTTCTCTCCCCACTTAAATACCACACCTTTTTGAGTCAGGGTGGTGAGTGGTTTGGCGATCTTAGAGAAGTTTTGTATGAATCTTCGGTAGTAGCCGGCGAGCCCTAAAAATTGTCGAATTTCCGTCGGCGTTGTAGGTGCTGACCAGTTTTTGATAGCTTTGATTTTAGAGGGGTCCACGTGTATCCCCTTCTCGCTAACCACATGTCCAAGAAAATTCACTTCTCTGATCCAGAATTCGCACTTAGAGAATTTGGCGTAAAGCTTCTCAGCCCTCAGTGTTTCCAAGATTAGCCGGAGATGTTGACGGTCCTCTTCCTCGCTTCGGGAGTAGATTAAAATATCGTCGATGAATACAATCACGAATTTGTCTAAGTAGGGTCGACACACTCGATTCATCAGGTCCATAAATACCACCAGTGCGTTCGTTAATCCGAAGGGCATTACCACAAACTCATAGTGCCCGTAGCGAGTTCTGAACGCAGTCTTGGGAATATCCTCTTCTTGAACTCGTAGTTGATGATAACCCGACCTCAGGTCGATTTTTGAAAAGTAGCTTGCTCCTTGGAGTTGGTCGAAGAGGTCATCGATTCGGGGCAGGGGATATCGGTTCTTGATAGTGAGTTTGTTTAGCTCCCGGTAGTCTATGCACATGCGAAAAGATCCGTCATTCTTCTTTACAAACAGGACCGGTGCTCCCCAGGGTGAGAAACTTGGCCTGATGAATCCTTTGCTCAACAGTTCATTTAACTGGCTGGAAAGTTCTTGCATTTCTGCTGGTGCTAAGCGGTATGGAGCCTTGGTGACGGGGGTAGCTCCTGGGATTAAGTCGATCTGGAATTCGACTTGTCGTGCGAGGGGTACACCTGGAAGACCTTCGGGGAATACATCGGGGTAGTTGCACACTTCGGGAATGTCGTTGATATCCCTCACCTCTTGTTTCGTATCTACTACGTGGGCTAGATATGCGCGGTATTCCTTTCGGAGATACTTTTGGGCCTTGATGCAAGAGATGATTTGCAAATTTGAATAGGGTTTGTCGCCATAGATGAAGAGGGTTTCACCGTTCGGCAGATTAAGGCGAACGACCCTTTCGTAACATAGAATGTCGGCATGATGGGAACTTAACCAATCCATACCGATGATTATGTCAAAGGATTTTATTGTGACCGGCATCAGGTCTACTTTAAACGAATGGTTGTCTAGAGTGAGGGTACACCCTGAGTATATATCATTAGTGTGCTCTTCTTTCCCATTAGCCATTTCTACTACGTATGTATCTTTTAATGAATGAGGGGTTTGTTTTAGTAATTGTTTGAATTCATGGCTCACAAAACTCCTCTCTGCTCCACTATCAAATAGTACGCATGCATATGTGTTATTGAGGAGAAACGTACCAGAAACCACCGAGGGGTCCTTGACTGCTTCTCCGTGTCCCATCGTCAGGACTCTCCCTACACCACCAACATTAGGAGCTTGTGCCTTGGGGCAGTTTCTCCTGAAGTGTCCTGCTTCACCACATTCATAGCAGGTTTGGCTTGCCCCCGTATTGGCAACTTAGTTGTTCGGTCGTGCTGGCGCTTTACAGAAACGAGCGGTATGCCCTTTCTTGTCGTAGTTTTTGCAGTGCATTTCCCGACAAGCACCCTTGTGGTGGTAGTTGCACTTGTTGCACTTGGGGAGATTTCCAGCATATGGCTTTGGTGGCGCTGGAGCGGTAGCAGTAGTGGCTGCACGGACAGCAACAATCTGTTGCTTCTTTATGGGGTCCTGCGCCGGTTGTTTCTTTTTACTGTACCAGAACTTTCTCTTGTTGTTCCCTCCTTTTGTTTGGTCGGTGGTGGCGACCATGATGCCACGGCTGGCCCTATGATCGATAAGTTGCTGTGCCAATTCCTTGGCACTTTCAAAGGTAGTAGGTTTCGAGGCCAAAACACTATCATGAATCTAGGATGATAGCCCCCAAAGGTATCGTTCTACCTTTTTCTCCTCCGGAGTGACCATTGCAGGACAGAGGAGTGCTAGGTCATTGAATCGGGCAGTATAAGCTTCGAGATCCGTCCCCGGCATCTTGAGATTCCAGAGTTCTTCTTCGAGTTTTTGTATTTCTCCCCTCGGGCAATACTCCTTTAACATCAACGCTTTTAAGTTTTCCTAGCCTATGGAGTTAGCCACTGCAGGAGTAAGTGAGTTAACTCGGCCATTCCACCAAGTAAGAGCTTTTCTTGTGAAAGTGAATGCCGCATACTTGACTTTGCTCGCTTCGGGACAAGCACAGATTTCGAAGACTGCTTCGGTCCTTTCGAACCATTGCATCAACGCTATGACGCCCCCGCTTCCGTCGAAAAGATCGGGTTTGCCATTCGTGAAGTCTTTGTAAGAACACTCCTTAGTACGCCCCGTGCTGTCCTCCTGATTCGAGTTAGTATTCCCGGATCCGGAACCGCCGGAACCATTTGTACCCATTTGCGACATTGCTGCCGCCACGGCTGTTGTTACTGCAGCCTGAAACATCACAGGATCAAACTCCGGAGGTGGTGGCGGAGGGGGTGGTGCTGAGTTTCCGGAAGGTCTTGGTCTTTTCCTTGGTGGCATGGTTCTGACACAAAAAAATAATAAAAGAAAAGACTTGTCGGTAAGACTTCAATGGTGATAACGAGTCGAGTGTTACTTGTTTCATCTCAATTGTATTTTATCCGAGTTTACTAATTTAGAAGGTAATTCATCGAAAAGTTTATGCATTTAAACTTATGAATTTAATAGTGTTGACCCGAGCAGAGTCATATGTTTGGTTTGTGTCAGCATCTAAGGAAGTAAAATACATGCCACATTCATTGATAATTTGTTAGTACATATTGTTTTGAGACATTTGGCCTCATAAGGGTCTACATTACATCATAATAAAAGATAAAGTTTTGGCAGTACAAAAGCCCCTTTGACTAGTGTGATCACTTAGTCGCGAGGTCAACCTATTCGCAATAAAGTGTAGCACCAACGCATACTCGAAATCCTAGATTTATAACAAAATATAAGTAGCGCGAACACTACTCGTGGCGGGTAGCATCTGGTCCATGGTGGCCCTGGGATGAGGTCGAGGCTCCCTGAAGCTCCACAATCCGGCTTTCGGCCGCGATCACTCTCTCCTCGAGGGTTGCGTGCCTTTCCTGGTACTCCCTTACCTCTGCTCGAGCAGCGGTAAGGTCCTCGATGAGTTGGTCCACTGGATAGAAGTCCCTCTACAAATCCCGGGTGCGTGCATCGGTGGCTGCCGTAATAGCGCTGAGATTTCGAACCTGGTCTGCCATTTCCCTACTCTGATTCCCCAAGTTCGTGATGTGTTGGGTCATAACGGGGAGAGCTCTGTCAGCCGGTCCCCCGTGACTGAGGTCATAGTAACCTCGTTGGTCGCCATAGGGTGACCTCTGGCGTTGTTGCCGGCTCCACCTCTTGATCATAGTTGCCCAACAGGGCTCAGGCCCGTTGTGCCCCCAGCGGTTTGCAGGTACCCTCGCGATGTAAGGAGGGTTGAAGACTTCCTCCTATGGCTCTTCTTCACCTTCATCCTCATCCATGTCCACCTCGTCGTCTTCCTCTTCTTCTTCTTCTTCGTCTACCTCCTCTTCTTCTTCTTCAGGTTCTTCTTCGGGATCCTCTTCGGGATCCTCTTCAATCAGCTCTTCTGGCTCTTCCTCAATCCAGCCGGCATTTCCCTGGTTGGGAAAGTATGGGTCTCCTGGTAGGTGAAATCCTGCCATGTCGTCTGCGCGAGAATAGGGGTGTAAGAAGCAGATAGCAGTAGATATTAATAATATTGCGATATAGCAACATACAAATACTCCTATAGTATTTTAAATGTTTAGATTTGGTTCTTATAGCATTCTTTGTAGGGTGAAGTTAGGTTATTAGATTTGTTGCCCCCTACGACTATCCCCCGATAAGAGTAAGTCACCTCTTGGACAGATATAGTTGATCAGGCTATATCCTTCCCAGAACTGATTACTCGTACCAAGGCATACTCGTAGCGTTCAACTCCTCTTCTTTTAGTTTATGTTCTTCTAGTTATGACACCACGCGAGTAGGTAATGCATGTAGGTATACTTTTAAACAAGAACTATTCGTTTTCTGAAAGTATGACCCGTTAGAATGTTTTAAAATCAGAGACTCTCAGTCCCAAATGTGTTTATAGTTTGTATATCCTATGTTGTTTGATATACTTAATTCACTATAAACCGTGCTCTGATACCAATCTGTCACACCCCGAAACCAAGGATGGCGGAAACGTCCGGGGGTGGAGGACTTCATGTGTAGTATCATAACAACAATGACAATAGTGATGAAAGTAAACACAACCAACATATATATAATTGAAAGAGTTACATCATTGTATGAATTACATGTTTCAAAATCAATTACAATATGTTGACAAAATATGATAAGTTGACGCCTCAGCGTCCCATCCTCAAAATTACTTTGTTACCTGTTTAGCGATTTCCTGAGAATACAAGTAGTTTGAAAAAGTGTCAACACAATGGTTGGTGAGTTCATAAGTTTTTGTATATGATTATGAAAAAAAAGCTTGTCTCGTAATTGTATAGTTATTCCAGAAAAATCCGATATTTTCCTTAAAATGAATACTGTAGTCTTGTATCCAAAGACTGAAACGTATGAGTAATCTTCCTTATTTACAGAAATAACGTGAGTTTATTTAAATATAAACGCGTATGATATTAGTGAATTTCCCGTAAATTCTTAAGTTTGTTAATACTTTCTTTGAGTTATTATAACCATACTATGACCTAGGTGGCCTGAAAACGACGTTCTTCGGGCGTCGTAGAACTGAAATGACACTTGTCACCACAGACCTGCCGGTCTAGCTGTTGCAAGCAGCTCTGGTGTGGGTTTGTCAAGCCCAATATAGATCTATATACAACTATCACGCTATCCCTCCAGGAGACTCTGGTTACAATACAGGACTTGTGATTTATACGAAGCGAATGTCTCACAAAGTTATTAACGAATTTACACTTAACATAATGAATGTTTCCCTTTTGTATAAATGTACTCTTTTGAAATGTATGCATTTGGAAATGTATCATAAACTATACCTATTATAGTTTATCAAAACAAGGGTAGTAAAAGCAAAGTACGTAAACTATACTTAACATAGTTTTAATAAAATGTTTGTGTGTAATGGGTATACTTCAATAATAACCCTTTGTGTAATCTATGCTTTATTTAGTAAAAATCCATTCGTTAACTGGTGTATATCTAGATACTAACACAAGAATGTCATATATTGCAATAACACAAAAACACATAATAATATACACCTTGCTCAACATGTTACAAAGTGAAATGAAATTGCTAGTGCTTTTCTGATTCTAACATTTTCTGTAACTGTTATTAGAAAATTTGTAGAAAAATCATAAAATTTCCATATCAAGTTCTGTAACTTCTGAGAGTTCGGAAAATGAGTCTAGTTTGTTCATAATTTTTAATGACCTCTTACTTGTGTGAAAAAGTCCATAATCGCAGACTGGTCCAGATTGATGTTTAAAATGATAGGCAGTTTTGTAAAAATCACCATAAATTGTAGAAAAATCATATGTAGATGTGCAAGTAGTCATTTTAAAGCTAAGAAGTGGAGCTACATGCAACTAAAACAGTTTTGAAAACTAAAATGTTTAAGTTGTCCAAAACAGTCCGTGAATGGAGTTGGACTTTTCTGATGAAGGCTGTTAGAAAAGTTTAGTTATGTTCTTGGTGTTTTAACTTGTATTCCCCCCCTAAAACTTGAGAAAACATGAAAATGTAGGGGTATGAACTCACCTTGAGTGATTTCAGTAGGTAAGTGTTGAAGAAGAGATGTGTTCAACCCAAGAACACTTGAAGAATCACTTGAAGATTCGAAGATCTAACAAGAATGTGATGATGTTTGTGTAAGCAATCTATGATTTTGAGTAGGAGGATGTGTAATAATCATAAGAAAGATGATGATACTTACTAATTGTAGGAGAAGAGTCTTGGAGTATGCCTTGAAATTCTCGAATTAGAGAGAAAAAGATGAGAGAGAGTTTGGAGTGTGATTCTTGGTAAAAATGAGAGAATGATTAATGTGTGAGGAGAGAGGATGGATGTTCCAGCCCTAAGAACGTGGGAATAGTTGAAAATAGTGATAAATGACCTATGAAGTGACTAGGGATGGGCTAGTGGTGAATAGTGACATGGAGTGGGTATGGGAGTGGTTGCTTGTGTCATAGAAATAAGTAAAGCCAACACTCTACCTTTGTACTCCACCCACTCTCTTTTGGATAAGGTTTTATCCTTAAAAATGTGATTAATTAATAGTTAAGGGTCCTTATATGTTAAATAAAGTTTTGGGTGAAAATCCCATGTTAAAACAATTAAAAACGGGCCTAAAACGCAAATTTGGTCGAAAACCGGGAGAAAAAGGCTTCCCAGCGAGACCTCTCGGTCCTAGGCCGAGGTTCGGTCCTTGCTGGTGCCGAGTCGGAAATGGGTTGCGAACCAGAGGCGAGATGCGAAGGGTCTTAGGCCGAGGGTTCGGTCCGAAGCTCAGAAGCGAGGGTCAGAAGCGAAAGTGGTCAGAAGGGAAGGTTCGGTTCGGTTCTTCTTCATCAGGAGGGTTCGGTTTGGTTCTTCTTCATTAGGAGGGTTCGTGTGACATCCCCATTTTCATGGCCAAAAGACCGATTTTTGTTTATGCTTTATAAAAATCAGAGTACTTCATTTTATAAAAATGTTGCGGAATTTGTTCCCAAAAAAACACGATAAATACGTTATTAAAACATTTTCGAAGAAACATATTTATTTCATTTTAAAACGTTTGGGATGTCATTGTTAATACAGAAACATAAGCATAAACAGAACTTACAATTATTTACACTAGTGATCTACATCTCTTTAAATCTCTCAGTGTAATGTCACTTCATATCGTCACCTGTGATGTAAATAAACTGAGTGGGTCAGGTTGGGAAACCTGGTGAGTACATAGGGTTTTCAACCCACAATAATATAATTATTATGTTCAATCAAACAATCAACCCAATTACCCATCCCCATTATCTTCTTTACTCTTTAAGGATTTAACCTAAGAGTCATCTATCCTGCATTCGTTTATTCCCAAGTCCCTTACTTCCAGGGTTATGGGACTGGCACTAAATCCATAGCTGCCAATGTTCGTTCATAAAGCACTAATTCCATAGCTGCTATAGTCTATTCATCGGGTACTAAATCCATAGCTACCAGTCTTTATCTAATAGGTACTAAGTCCATAGCTACCAATGTTCAACAGGTACTAAATCCTTAGCTACCAGCGTCTAACTAATAGGTACTAAGTCCATAGCTACCAATTCCCAACAAGCACTAAATCCATAGCTACCAACGTCTAAAAGGTACTAAGTCTATAGCTACCGGTGTTTGTCCCATAGGCACTAAGTCTATAGCTGCCAATGTATACTCACGTCATCTTCTATCTCTCATCATTCATCTACCCATCTCATACCCAACATTTTCGTATATATAAGATACGTATACAATTTAAATCATTTAAAACATGTATAAATCATTCATCCAGCATAGACAACAAGTATTCAAACAATATGCACCCATAGCACGTAAAATACTTCATATCTATGTGTAAGATGAAAGGGACCATGCACTCACCTGAAAGGTGGTGAGTCGGCACTCGGACAGCACTTCGTTACTCTTAAAACAATTATCCCTTGACGAAACCTAGTATCATTACCACTAGAGTTTAGTCTAATGCTTGACGAGACTAATTTAATAGTCTAGCTATTATTACTATTATATAAGCGTTAAATAACACTCAATATAACTCATAATAATAGCCTAAATAATTATTTTAAGTTCGTAACAATGTTACTATAATTAAATAAAATCTATATTAAATATAATATAGGCGTAGCTCACTTACAGCGGGTTTTTATTAAAAACCGGGCTTCGCTGGAGCAGCGTTTCCGAGCCGAAAGCTTTTCTTCTCGGAGCTGTCGGGCGCTCCGGGGCTTTCTTCTCGTGATAGGGAGGTTCCCTAGACTTGGGAGGGGTTTAGGGAGGTTAGAGAGAAGTTAGAGAGAGAAAGAAAGGCTTATGGTGTAAAGAAAATATGAGGAGTTCACCCTTGTATTTATAGGAAGTGTATAGTAAAGTAGTCTCCAAGCTTCGTCCGTAACTTTTGCATACGAGCTCCGTTATTGTCTGTCTTTTTACTGTTGAGTTTCTATTAATGAGATCTTCAACTTTCATTTAGACCTCGTTGGCTAATTCTCATTCTATCTCGGATTTACAAAACTGTATCAAATTCGCCGCGCTCGAAAAGTAGGGACTAAGCTTCGTCCATAACTTTTGCATACGAGCTCTATTATCGACGTTCTTTATATCCACGCGTTGGTATTTACGAGTACTACAACTTTCATT
Organism: Lactuca sativa; assembly: GCF_002870075.4. NCBI lineage: Eukaryota > Viridiplantae > Streptophyta > Magnoliopsida > Asterales > Asteraceae > Lactuca > Lactuca sativa. The sequence continues at coordinate 111,221,273 of NC_056625.2, read as the reverse complement.
TAGATCCTGTCGGTTAAAAATCGACCGATCTAAAATTCAGATTTCGGGCTGTGCATTGCTATGCTAAATCTTAGAAAAATCATAACTTCCTCATACGAAGTCAGATTTGGGCGTTCTTTTTATTGATGTTCTTAGTTTAACATATTCTACGACTTTCGTTTAGATCGCTAAGGCTAAATCTCGCTCTATCGCAAATTCACTATTTACGCTTCTCGGTATCGTGCCGGTCCCGTCGCGAAACTTCAACGGGTCATAACTTCTTCGTTATAACTTGGTTTTCGGCGTTCTTTATATGTACGAAAACCTTGTCACATACTCTACAACTTGATTAAGATTATTTATTCTAAATAATCTTTTGTCGAAAAGTCGTTTTCGACCCCTATTGCCTCTAATTTGACTAGCCCAGATTTGCGGGCGTTACAATTATCTCCCCCTTAGGATGATTACGTCCCGGGATCATCAACGAAACAGGGTCGTATAATGACTCCATACGTCATCTCTTCATCCTAGGTAATAATTATAACTTCTACATTCCTTCGATTCTATCTCTTAAACTCATTGACTGTAAGAGTACTCGATCGTGCACCTGCTCTCTACCTCAGGTTAGACTCCAAATTATGACCTTCAAGTCACAATCTCGATCCTTGCTGGATACGGACTTGAGATAAGTTCTTTTATTACTACTATAGATCGATGTGTCATATTCTAATGACCTATCATCGTATGTTGCAACACTTAGACTTAGGTCTCTTAGAGTTAAATTCTAAAACAGACTATGCCTTCCTTCATGTTCTAATGTGATATAATCACACTTTAACATTAGGCATTTCTAGCCACCAACTTCTTTAACAACGAGTGTGATACTTCTATTGATCGCTTTGATTTCAACCGTTTGGTTTAAGTCGGACGCTACATCAAACTTGGTTCTCTGAACCACACAACATACTCATCGTAGTCGGACTCGATTCGATATGACCACTAGGGTCGGAATATCAACAATCTTCTTAGTCATTACCGAAACGATGGTAACAACACACTTGAATAAAACGAAATCAATTACTAGCTTCTTGGTAACCTTGTGACTTTCCCTGATCCAAGTGTGAGTCCTGTGCTTCCGGTAGTATAGGCCTCTACTACCATTCACACCTACTCATACTCGTCTCAGGTATTGTCCCACAGTTTTCCAAGTCACCACACAAGAAAATCATATAACAGCTTAACACATCAGATATCAAAACGAAGGTTTTTATTATTCCTTGAAACTATTACATAGGTGTTCAAGTTCACCCTAGAATATGCCTCTAACAGGCTACATCATACGATTCTATGGCTACCTCATAACTCGATCTTTGGATGTCAAGTTGTCACTCCTGAATCCTCGCATTGTCATCTGCTTCGTCAAGGATCATTTGAAATGCTCTCGCCTTTGGCTTTGGCGGCACATTTGGCTTTGTAGCCCCCTCTCTCTTTGGGCAATCTTGCTTGAAGTGTCCTTCCTCATTACATTCGTAACACACCCTTTTATTGAATTTACACTCGTTGGCATAATGCCCATGCTTCCCACACTTGAAACAAGTTACTTCCTCACTGCATTTTCCAGAGTGTTTCTTTTTACACTTCTCGCACCATCTTTCTTCACTCCCTCCTCCTCTAAACTTCCTGGTACTTGATTTGCTTCTCTCATCGGGCTTCGCAGACCCCTCAAACTTCCTCTTTTCGCCAACCTCGGTCTTGTTGGCGGCTCTTCCCTTGATCATCTCCTCAACCGACTTGGCAGCCCAGATAGCTGCCTCCAAAGTAGGTGCCTGACGCACTGGCACTGCATATTCCCATGGAAGTCCTTTTGCGTACTTGTCAATTTTTGTCAGCTCATCCGGAACAAGACGTAAGGCGAACTCCATCTTCTCTATGAAGTTGTTGGTGTATTCATCACTAGACATGCTTCCTTTCTTTAAGGTAAGGAATTGGTTTTCTAGCTCGAGCAGATTTTGGGCTGAGCAGTACCTACGTTTGAAATGCACCAGAAATTCTACCCATATTAGTTGCAGGGGCTCATTGGGGCTCAACGTCTTTCCCAAGGTATTCCACCATCGTACAACACCTCCTCGAAACTGACGCACTGCAAACGTGGTCTGTTGTTTTCCCTTGCAACCGCACGTCATGAAAGCTAATTCCATCTCTGAGATCCAATCCATGACCCCGATCGGATCCTCCTTTCTAGTGAAAGTCGATGGCTTGCAAGTCAGAAAATCCTTGTACTTGCATCCATTCCTCTCGACTTCGTCATCTTGGTTGTTTTGTCGAACTATTGGTGGGTTGACTTGACCAACAGTCCCACTGTAGTTTCCTTCCTCAGTCTGCCCTTCGTTCAACTTGGGCTGTTCGATCTGAATAGTCGCTTCCTCTTGATTTTGCTGGAGCAAACGTCTGGTTTCCTCCATTTGACGATCCAACATTGCTTGGATCATCGCTTGCACTCCTGCCATCGTTATTGGCTCAACAGCGGCTACCACAACCGGTATTTGCTCAATCGCTGGGGGTTGATCTCGGTTCCCATTTGCATTCACGTTTCCGCTACGGGTTCTTGCCATCTTGATCTATACGCCGAATAAGGTGAATCTAGACCTTTACTTAGGATTGAAGTTTAAATCATTCTTATCACTCTGAAACGTTTATATGCTAGTTCTAATATCGTAGTTAAACGCTTAGAATCCTAAACACATAAGGTTTCCAGATCCGGTCGGCAACAAACCATAGATCCGAACAAATAACAACATATCAGGCACAAGCATTTAGCACATAAAAGCATTTTAGGCACAATTCCTAAAATAAGCTAGTGCTCACACCTCACAATCACCGCTTAGCATTCTAAGTTTAAGTCTAGAAATAAATCCATATTCCTAGTTCGCTTAAACTAATGCTCTGATACCAACTGTGACATCCCCATTTTCATGGCCAAAAAGACCGATTTTTGTTTATGCTTTATAAAAATCAGAGTACTTCATTTTATAAAAATGTTGCGGAATTTGTTCCCAGAAAAACACGATAAATACGTTATTAAAACATTTTCGAAGAAACGTATTTATTTCATTTTAAAACGTTTGGGATGTCATTGTTAATACAGAAACATAAGCATAAACAGAACTTACAATTATTTACACTAGTGATCTACATCTCTTTAAATCTCTCAGTGTAATGTCACTTGATATCGTCACCTGTGATGTAAATAAACTGAGTGGGTCAGGTTGGGAAACCTGGTGAGTACATAGGGTTTTCAACCCACAATAATATAATTATTATGTTCAATCAAACAATCAACCCAATTACCCATCCCCATTATCTTCTTTACTCTTTAAGGATTTAACCTAAGAGTCATCTATCCTGCATTCGTTTATTCCCAAGTCCCTTACTTCCAGGGTTATGGGACTGGCACTAAATCCATAGCTGCCAATGTTCGTTCATAAAGCACTAATTCCATAGCTGCTATAGTCTATTCATCGGGTACTAAATCCATAGCTACCAGTCTTTATCTAATAGGTACTAAGTCCATAGCTACCAATGTTCAACAAGTACTAAATCCTTAGCTACCAGCGTCTAACAAATAGGTACTAAGTCCATAGCTACCAATTCCCAACAGGCACTAAATCCATAGCTACCAACGTCTAAAAGGTACTAAGTCTATAGCTACCGGTGTTTGTCCCATAGGCATTAAGTCTATAGCTGCCAATGTATACTCACGTCATCTTCTATCTCTCATCATTCATCTACCCATCTCATACCCAACATTTTCGTATATATAAGATACGTATACAATTTAAATCATTTAAAACATGTATAAATCATTCATCCAGCATAGACAACAAGTATTCAAACAATATGCACCCATAGCACGTAAAATACTTCATATCTATGTGTAAGATGAAAGGGACCATGCACTCACCTGAAAGGTGGTGAGTCGGCACTCGGACAGCACTTCGTTACTCTTAAAACAATTATCCCTTGACGAAACCTAGTATCATTACCACTAGAGTTTAGTCTAACGCTTGACGAGACTAATTTAATAGTCTAGCTATTATTACTATTATATAAGCGTTAAATAACACTCAATATAACTCATAATAATAGCCTAAATAATTATTTTAAGGTCCTAACAATGTTACTATAATTAAATAAAATCTATATTAAATATACTATAGGCGTAGCTCACTTACAGCGGGTTTTTATTAAAAACCGGGCTTCGCTGGAGCAGCGTTTCCGAGCCGAAAGCTTTTCTTCTCGGAGCTGTCGGGCGCTCCGGGGCTTTCTTCTCGTGATAGGGAGGTTCCCTAGACTTGGGAGGGGTTTAGGGAGGTTAGAGAGAAGTTAGAGAGAGAAAGAAAGGCTTATGGTGTAAAGAAAATATGAGGAGTTCACCCTTGTATTTATAGGAAGTGTATAGTAAAGTAGTCTCCAAGCTTCGTCCGTAACTTTTGCATACGAGCTCTGTTTTTGTCTGTCTTTTTACTGTTGAGTTCCTATTAATGAGATCTTCAACTTTCATTTAGACCTCGTTGGCTAATTCTCATTCTATCTCGGATTTACAAAACTGTATCAAATTCGCCGCGCTCGAAAAGTAGGGACTAAGCTTCGTCCATAACTTTTGCATACGAGCTCTATTATCGACGTTCTTTATATCCACGCGTTGGTATTTACGAGTACTACAACTTTCATTTAGATCCCGTTGGCTAAAAATCGACTGATCTAAAATTCAGATTTCGGGCTGTGCACTGCTATGCTAAATCTTAGAAAAATCATAACTTCCTCATACGAAGTCAGATTTGGGCGTTCTTTTTATTGATGTTATTAGTTTAACATATTCTACGACTTTCATTTAGATCGCTAAGGCTAAATCTCGCTCTATCGTAAATTCACTATTTACGCTTCTCGGTATCGTGCCGGTCCCGTCGCGAAACTTCAACGGGTCATAACTTCTTCGTTATAACTCGGTTTTCGGCGTTCTTTATATGTATGAAAACCTTGTAACATACTCTACAACTTGATTAAGATTATTTATTCTAAATAATCTTTTGTCGAAAAATCGTTTTCGACCCCTATTGCCTCTAATTTGACTAGCCCAGATTTGCGGGCGTTACAATTATCTCCCCCTTAGGATGATTACGTCCCGGAATCATCAACGAAACAGGGTCGTATAATGACTCCATACGTCATCTCTTCATCCTAGGTAATAATTATAACTTCTACATTCCTTCGATTCTATCTCTTAAACTCATTGACTGTAAGAGTACTCGATCGTGCACCTGCTCTCTACCTCAGGTTAGACTCCAAATTATGACCTTCAAGTCACAATCTCGATCCTTGCTGGATACGGACTTGAGATGAGTTCTTTTATTACTACTATAGATCGATGTGTCATATTCTAATGACCTATCATCGTATGTTGCAACACTTAGACTTAGGTCTCTTAGAGTTAAATTCTAAAACAGACTATGCCTTCCTTCATGTTCTAATGTGATATAATCACACTTTAACATTAGGCATTTCTAGCCACCAACTTCTTTAACAACGAGTGTGATACTTCTATTGATCGCTTTGATTTCAACCGTTTGGTTTAAGTCGGACGCTACATCAAACTTGGTTCTCTGAACCACACAACATACTCATCGTAGTCGGACTCGATTCGATATGACCACTAGGGTCGGAATATCAACAATCTTCTTAGTCATTACCGAAACGATGGTAACAACACACTTGAATAAAACGAAATCAATTACTAGCTTCTTGGTAACCTTGTGACTTTCCCTGATCCAAGTGTGAGTCCTGTGCTTCCGGTAGTATAGGCCTCTACTACCATTCACACCTACTCATACTCGTCTCAGGTATTGTCCCACATTTTTCCAAGTCACCACACAAGAAAATCATATAACAGCTTAACACATCAGATATCAAAACGAAGGTTTTTATTATTCCTTGAAACTATTACATAGGTGTTCAAGTTCACCCTAGAATATGCCTCTAACAGGCTACATCATACGATTCTATGGCTACCTCATAACTCGATCTTTGGATGTCAAGTTGTCACTCCTGAATCCTCGCATTGTCATCTGCTTCGTCAAGGATCATTTGAAATGCTCTCGCCTTTGGCTTTGGCGGCACATTTGGCTTTGTAGCCCCCTCTCTCTTTGGGCAATCTTGCTTGAAGTGTCCTTCCTCATTACATTCGTAACACACCCTTTTATTGAATTTACACTCGTTGGCATAATGCCCATGCTTCCCACACTTGAAACAAGTTACTTCCTCACTGCATTTTCCAGAGTGTTTCTTTTTACACTTCTCGCACCATCTTTCTTCACTCCCTCCTCCTCTAAACTTCCTGGTACTTGATTTGCTTCTCTCATCGGGCTTCGCAGACCCCTCAAACTTCCTCTTTTCGCCAACCTCGGTCTTGTTGGCGGCTCTTCCCTTGATCATCTCCTCAACCGACTTGGCAGCCCAGATAGCTGCCTCCAAAGTAGGTGCCTGACGCACTGGCACTGCATATTCCCATGGAAGTCCTTTTGCGTACTTGTCAATTTTTGTCAGCTCATCCGGAACAAGACGTAAGGCGAACTCCATCTTCTCTATGAAGTTGTTGGTGTATTCATCACTAGACATGCTTCCTTTCTTTAAGGTAAGGAATTGGTTTTCTAGCTCGAGCAGATTTTGGGCTGAGCAGTACCTACGTTTGAAATGCACCAGAAATTCTACCCATATTAGTTGCAGGGGCTCATTGGGGCTCAACGTCTTTCCCAAGGTATTCCACCATCGTACAACACCTCCTCGAAACTGACGCACTGCAAACGTGGTCTGTTGTTTTCCCTTGCAACCGCACGTCATGAAAGCTAATTCCATCTCTGAGATCCAATCCATGACCCCGATCGGATCCTCCTTTCTAGTGAAAGTCGATGGCTTGCAAGTCAGAAAATCCTTGTACTTGCATCCATTCCTCTCGACTTCGTCATCTTGGTTGTTTTGTCGAACTATTGGTGGGTTGACTTGACCAACAGTCCCACTGTAGTTTCCTTCCTCAGTCTGCCCTTCGTTCAACTTGGGCTGTTCGATCTGAATAGTCGCTTCCTCTTGATTTTGCTGGAGCAAACGTCTGGTTTCCTCCATTTGACGATCCAACATTGCTTGGATCATCGCTTGCACTCCTGCCATCGTTATTGGCTCAACAGCGGCTACCACAACCGGTATTTGCTCAATCGCTGGGGGTTGATCTCGGTTCCCATTTGCATTCACGTTTCCGCTACGGGTTCTTGCCATCTTGATCTATACGCCGAATAAGGTGAATCTAGACCTTTACTTAGGATTGAAGTTTAAATCATTCTTATCACTCTGAAACGTTTATATGCTAGTTCTAATATCGTAGTTAAACGCTTAGAATCCTAAACACATAAGGTTTCCAGATCCGGTCGGCAACAAACCATAGATCCGAACAAATAACAACATATCAGGCACAAGCATTTAGCACATAAAAGCATTTTAGGCACAATTCCTAAAATAAGCTAGTGCTCACACCTCACAATCACCGCTTAGCATTCTAAGTTTAAGTCTAGAAATAAATCCATATTCCTAGTTCGCTTAAACTAATGCTCTGATACCAACTGTGACATCCCCATTTTCATGGCCAAAAAGACCGATTTTTGTTTATGCTTTATAAAAATCAGAGTACTTCATTTTATAAAAATGTTGCGGAATTTGTTCCCAGAAAAACACGATAAATACGTTATTAAAACATTTTCGAAGAAACGTATTTATTTCATTTTAAAACGTTTGGGATGTCATTGTTAATACAGAAACATAAGCATAAACAGAACTTACAATTATTTACACTAGTGATCTACATCTCTTTAAATCTCTCAGTGTAATGTCACTTGATATCGTCACCTGTGATGTAAATAAACTGAGTGGGTCAGGTTGGGAAACCTGGTGAGTACATAGGGTTTTCAACCCACAATAATATAATTATTATGTTCAATCAAACAATCAACCCAATTACCCATCCCCATTATCTTCTTTACTCTTTAAGGATTTAACCTAAGAGTCATCTATCCTGCATTCGTTTATTCCCAAGTCCCTTACTTCCAGGGTTATGGGACTGGCACTAAATCCATAGCTGCCAATGTTCGTTCATAAAGCACTAATTCCATAGCTGCTATAGTCTATTCATCGGGTACTAAATCCATAGCTACCAGTCTTTATCTAATAGGTACTAAGTCCATAGCTACCAATGTTCAACAAGTACTAAATCCTTAGCTACCAGCGTCTAACAAATAGGTACTAAGTCCATAGCTACCAATTCCCAACAGGCACTAAATCCATAGCTACCAACGTCTAAAAGGTACTAAGTCTATAGCTACCGGTGTTTGTCCCATAGGCATTAAGTCTATAGCTGCCAATGTATACTCACGTCATCTTCTATCTCTCATCATTCATCTACCCATCTCATACCCAACATTTTCGTATATATAAGATACGTATACAATTTAAATCATTTAAAACATGTATAAATCATTCATCCAGCATAGACAACAAGTATTCAAACAATATGCACCCATAGCACGTAAAATACTTCATATCTATGTGTAAGATGAAAGGGACCATGCACTCACCTGAAAGGTGGTGAGTCGGCACTCGGACAGCACTTCGTTACTCTTAAAACAATTATCCCTTGACGAAACCTAGTATCATTACCACTAGAGTTTAGTCTAACGCTTGACGAGACTAATTTAATAGTCTAGCTATTATTACTATTATATAAGCGTTAAATAACACTCAATATAACTCATAATAATAGCCTAAATAATTATTTTAAGGTCCTAACAATGTTACTATAATTAAATAAAATCTATATTAAATATACTATAGGCGTAGCTCACTTACAGCGGGTTTTTATTAAAAACCGGGCTTCGCTGGAGCAGCGTTTCCGAGCCGAAAGCTTTTCTTCTCGGAGCTGTCGGGCGCTCCGGGGCTTTCTTCTCGTGATAGGGAGGTTCCCTAGACTTGGGAGGGGTTTAGGGAGGTTAGAGAGAAGTTAGAGAGAGAAAGAAAGGCTTATGGTGTAAAGAAAATATGAGGAGTTCACCCTTGTATTTATAGGAAGTGTATAGTAAAGTAGTCTCCAAGCTTCGTCCGTAACTTTTGCATACGAGCTCTGTTTTTGTCTGTCTTTTTACTGTTGAGTTCCTATTAATGAGATCTTCAACTTTCATTTAGACCTCGTTGGCTAATTCTCATTCTATCTCGGATTTACAAAACTGTATCAAATTCGCCGCGCTCGAAAAGTAGGGACTAAGCTTTGTCCATAACTTTTGCATACGAGCTCTATTATCGACGTTCTTTATATCCACGCGTTGGTATTTACGAGTACTACAACTTTCATTTAGATCCCGTTGGCTAAAAATCGACTGATCTAAAATTCAGATTTCGGGCTGTGCACTGCTATGCTAAATCTTAGAAAAATCATAACTTCCTCATACGAAGTCAGATTTGGGCGTTCTTTTTATTGATGTTATTAGTTTAACATATTCTACGACTTTCATTTAGATCGCTAAGGCTAAATCTCGCTCTATCGTAAATTCACTATTTACGCTTCTCGGTATCGTGCCGGTCCCGTCGCGAAACTTCAACGGGTCATAACTTCTTCGTTATAACTCGGTTTTCGGCGTTCTTTATATGTATGAAAACCTTGTAACATACTCTACAACTTGATTAAGATTATTTATTCTAAATAATCTTTTGTCGAAAAATCGTTTTCGACCCCTATTGCCTCTAATTTGACTAGCCCAGATTTGCGGGCGTTACAATTATCTCCCCCTTAGGATGATTACGTCCCGGAATCATCAACGAAACAGGGTCGTATAATGACTCCATACGTCATCTCTTCATCCTAGGTAATAATTATAACTTCTACATTCCTTCGATTCTATCTCTTAAACTCATTGACTGTAAGAGTACTCGATCGTGCACCTGCTCTCTACCTCAGGTTAGACTCCAAATTATGACCTTCAAGTCACAATCTCGATCCTTGCTGGATACGGACTTGAGATGAGTTCTTTTATTACTACTATAGATCGATGTGTCATATTCTAATGACCTATCATCGTATGTTGCAACACTTAGACTTAGGTCTCTTAGAGTTAAATTCTAAAACAGACTATGCCTTCCTTCATGTTCTAATGTGATATAATCACACTTTAACATTAGGCATTTCTAGCCACCAACTTCTTTAACAACGAGTGTGATACTTCTATTGATCGCTTTGATTTCAACCGTTTGGTTTAAGTCGGACGCTACATCAAACTTGGTTCTCTGAACCACACAACATACTCATCGTAGTCGGACTCGATTCGATATGACCACTAGGGTCGGAATATCAACAATCTTCTTAGTCATTACCGAAACGATGGTAACAACACACTTGAATAAAACGAAATCAATTACTAGCTTCTTGGTAACCTTGTGACTTTCCCTGATCCAAGTGTGAGTCCTGTGCTTCCGGTAGTATAGGCCTCTACTACCATTCACACCTACTCATACTCGTCTCAGGTATTGTCCCACAGTTTTCCAAGTCACCACACAAGAAAATCATATAACAGCTTAACACATCAGATATCAAAACGAAGGTTTTTATTATTCCTTGAAACTATTACATAGGTGTTCAAGTTCACCCTAGAATATGCCTCTAACAGGCTACATCATACGATTCTATGGCTACCTCATAACTCGATCTTTGGATGTCAAGTTGTCACTCCTGAATCCTCGCATTGTCATCTACTTCGTCAAGGATCATTTGAAATGCTCTCGCCTTTGGCTTTGGCGGCACATTTGGCTTTGTAGCCCCCTCTCTCTTTGGGCAATCTTGCTTGAAGTGTCCTTCCTCATTACATTCGTAACACACCCTTTTATTGAATTTACACTCGTTGGCATAATGGCCATGCTTCCCACACTTGAAACAAGTTTCTTCCTCACTGCATTTTCCAGAGTGTTTCTTTTTACACTTCTCGCACCATCTTTCTTCACTCCCTCCTCCTCTAAACTTCCTGGTACTTGATTTGCTTCTCTCATCGGGCTTCGCAGACCCCTAAAACTTCCTCTTTTCGCCAACCTCGGTCTTGTTGGCGGCTCTTCCCTTGATCATCTCCTCAACTGACTTGGCAGCCCAGATAGCTGCCTCCAAAGTAGGTGGCTGACGCACTGGCACTGCATATTCCCATGGAAGTCCTTTTGCGTACTTGTCAATTTTTGTCAGCTCATCCGGAACAAGACGTAAGGCGAACTCCATCTTCTCTATGAAGTTGTTGGTGTATTCATCAATAGACATGCTTCCTTTCTTTAAGGTAAGGAATTGGTTTTCTAGCTCGAGCAGATTTTGGGCTGAGCAGTACCTACGTTTGAAATGCACCAGAAATTCTACCCATGTTAGTTGCAGGGGCTCATTGGGGCTCAACGTCTTTCCCAAGGTATTCCACCATCGTACAACACCTCCTCGAAACTGACGCACTGCAAACGTGGTCTGTTGTTTTCCCTTGCAACCGCACGTCATGAAAGCTAATTCCATCTCTGAGATCCAATCCATGACCCCGATCGGATCCTCCTTTCTAGTGAAAGTCGATGGCTTGCAAGTCAGAAAATCCTTGTACTTGCATCCATTCCTCTCGACTTCGTCATCTTGGTTGTTTTGTCGAACTATTGGTGGGTTGACTTGACCAACAGTCCCACTGTAGTTTCCTTCCTCAGTCTGCCCTTCGTTCAACTTGGGCTGTTCGATCTGAATAGTCGCTTCCTCTCGATTTTGCTGGAGAAAACGTCTGGTTTCCTCCATTTGACGATCCAACATTGCTTGGATCATCGCTTGCACTCCTTCCATCGTTATTGGCTCAGCAGCGGCTACCACAACCGGTATTTGCTCAATCGCTGGGGGTTGATCTCGGTTCCCAAATTGCATTCACGTTTCCGCTACGGGTTCTTGCCATCTTGATCTATACGCCGAATAAGGTGAATCTAGACCTTTACTTAGGATTGACATTTAAATCATTCTTATCACTTTGAATCGTTTATATGCTAGTTCTAATATCGTAGTTAAACGCTTAGAATCCTAAACACATAAGGTTTCCAGATCCGGTCGGCAACAAACCATAGATCCGAACAAATAACAGCATATCAGGCACAAGCATTTAGCACATAAAAGCATTTTAGGCACAATTCCTAAAATAAGCTAGTGCTCACACCTCACAATCATCGCTTAGCATTCTAAGTTTAAGTCTAGAAATAAATCCATATTCCTAGTTCGCTTAAACTAATGCTCTGATACCAACTGTGACATCCCCATTTTCATGGCCAAAAAGACCGATTTTTGATTATGCTTTATAAAAATCAGAGTACTTCATTTTATAAAAATGTTGCGGAATTTGTTCCCAGAAAAACACGATAAATACGTTATTAAAACATTTTCGAAGAAACGTATTTATTTCATTTTAAAACGTTTGGGATGTCATTGTTAATACAGAAACATAAGCATAAACAGAACTTACAATTATTTACACTAGTGATCTACATCTCTTTAAATCTCTCAGTGTAATGTCACTTGATATCGTCACCTGTGATGTAAATAAACTGAGTGGGTCAGGTTGGGAAACCTGGTGAGTACATAGGGTTTTCAACCCACAATAATATAATTATTATGTTCAATCAAACAATCAACCCAATTACCCATCCCCATTATCTTCTTTACTCTTTAAGGATTTAACCTAAGAGTCATCTATCCTGCATTCGTTTATTCCCAAGTCCCTTACTTCCAGGGTTATGGGACTGGCACTAAATCCATAGCTGCCAATGTTCGTTCATAAAGCACTAATTCCATAGCTGCTATAGTCTATTCATCGGGTACTAAATCCATAGCTACCAGTCTTTATCTAATATGTACTAAGTCCATAGCTACCAATGTTCAACAGGTACTAAATCCTTAGCTACCAGTGTCTAACTAATAGGTACTAAGTCCATAGCTACCAATTCCCAACAGGCACTAAATCCATAGCTACCAACGTCTAAAAGGTACTAAGTCCATAGTTACCGGTGTTTGTCCCATAGGCACTAAGTCTATAGCTGCCAATGTATACTCACGTCATCTTCTATCTCTCATCATTCATCTACCCATCTCATACCCAACATTTTCGTATATATAAGATACGTATACAGTTTAAATCATTTAAAACATGTATAAATCATTCATCCAGCATAGACAACAAGTATTCAAACAATATGCACCCATAGCACGTAAAATACTTCATATCTATGTGTAAGATGAAAGGGACCATGCACTCACCTGAAAGGTGGTGAGTCGGCACTCGAACAACACTTCGTTACTCTTAAAACAATTATCCCTTGACGAAACCTAGTATCATTACCACTAGAGTTTAGTCTAACGCTTGACGAGACTAATTTAATAGTGTAGCTATTATTACTATTATATAAGCGTTAAATAACACTCAATATAACTCATAATAATAGCCTAAATAATTATTTTAAGGTCCTAACAATGTTACTATAATTAAATAAAATCTATATTAAATATACTATAGGCGTAGCTCACTTACAGCGAGTTTTTATTAAAAACCGGGCTTCGCTGGAGCAGCGTTTCCGAGCCGAAAGCTTTTCTTCTCGGAGCTGTCGGGCGCTCCGGGGCTTTCTTCTCGTGATAGGGAGGTTCCCTAGACTTGGGAGGGGTTTAGGGAGGTTAGAGAGAAGTTAGAGAGAGAAAGAAAGGCTTATGGTGTAAAGAAAATATGAGGAGTTCACCCTTGTATTTATAGGAAGTGTATAGTAAAGTAGTCTCCAAGCTTCGTCTGTAACTTTTGCATACGAGCTCCGTTTTTGTCTGTCTTTTTACTGTTGAGTTCCTATTAATGAGATCTTCAACTTTCATTTAGACCTCGTTGGCTAATTCTCATTCTATCTCGGATTTACAAAACTGTATCAAATTCGTCGCGCTCGAAAAGTAGGGACTAAGCTTCGTCCATAACTTTTGCATACGAGCTCTATTATCGACGTTCTTTATATCCACGCGTTGGTATTTACGAGTACTACAACTTTCATTTAGATCCCGTCGGCTAAAAATCGACCGATCTAAAATTCAGATTTCGGGCTGTGCATTGCTGTGCTAAATCTTAGAAAAATCATAACTTCCTCATACGAAGTCAGATTTGGGCGTTCTTTTTATTGATGTTCTTAGTTTAACATATTCTACGACTTTCGTTTAGATCGCTAAGGCTAAATCTTGCTCTATCGTAAATTCACTATTTACGCTTCTCGGTATCGTGCCGGTCCCGTCGCGAAACTTCAACGGGTCATAACTTCTTCGTTATAACTTGGTTTTCGGCGTTCTTTATATGTACGAAAACCTTGTAACATACTCTACAACTTGATTAAGATTATTTATTCTAAATAATCTTTTGTCGAAAAGTCGTTTTCGACCCTTATTGCCTCTAATTTGACTAGCCCAGATTTGCGGGCGTTACAATTATCTCCCCCTTAGGATGATTACGTCCCGGGATCATCAACGAAACAGGGTCGTATAATGACTCCATACGTCATCTCTTCATCCTAGGTAATAATTATAACTTCTACATTCCTTCGATTCTATCTCTTAAACTCATTGACTGTAAGAGTACTCGATCGTGCACCTGCTCTCTACCTCATGTTAGACTCCAAATTATGACCTTCAAGTCACAATCTCGATCCTTGCTGGATACGGACTTGAGATAAGTTCTTTTATTACTACTATAGATCGATGTGTCATATTCTAATGACCTATCATCGTATGTTGCAACACTTAGACTTAGGTCTCTTAGAGTTAAATTCTAAAACAGACTATGCCTTCCTTCATGTTCTAATGTGATATAATCACACTTTAACATTAGGCATTTCTAGCCACCAACTTCTTTAACAACGAGTGTGATACTTCTATTGATCGCTTTGATTTCAACCGTTTGGTTTAAGTCGGACGCTACATCAAACTTGGTTCTCTGAACCACACAACATACTCATCGTAGTCGGACTCGATTCGATATGACCACTAGGGTCGGAATATCAACAATCTTCTTAGTCATTACCGAAACGATGGTAACAACACACTTGAATAAAACGAAATCAATTACTAGCTTCTTGGAAACCTTGTGACTTTCCCTGATCCAAGTGTGAGTCCTGTGCTTCCGGTAGTATAGGCCTCTACTACCATTCACACCTACTCATACTCGTCTCAGGTATTGTCCCACAGTTTTCCAAGTCACCACACAAGAAAATCATATAACAGCTTAACACATCAGATATCAAAACGAAGGTTTTTATTATTCCTTGAAACTATTACATAGGTGTTCAAGTTCACCCTAGAATATGCCTCTAACAGGCTACATCATACGATTCTATGGCTACCTCATAACTCGATCTTTGGATGTCAAGTTGTCACTCCTGAATCCTCGCATTGTCATCTGCTTCGTCAAGGATCATTTGAAATGCTCTCGCCTTTGGCTTTGGCGGCACATTTGGCTTTGTAGCCCCCTCTCTCTTTGGGCAATCTTGCTTGAAGTGTCCTTCCTCATTACATTCGTAACACACCCTTTTATTGCATTTACACTCGTTGGCATAATGCCCATGCTTCCCACACTTGAAACAAGTTACTTCCTCACTGCATTTTCCAGAGTGTTTCTTTTTGCACTTCTCGCACCATCTTTCTTCACTCCCTCTTCCTCTAAACTTCCTGGTACTTGATTTTCTTCTCTCATCGGGCTTCGCAGACCCCTCAAACTTCCTCTTTTCGCCAACCTCGGTCTTGTTGGCGGCTCTTCCCTTGATCATCTCCTCAACCGACTTGGCAGCCCAGATAGCTGCCTCCAAAGTAGGTGCCTGACGCACTGGCACTGCATATTCCCATGGAAGTCCTTTTACGTACTTGTCAATTTTTGTCAGCTCATCCGGAACAAGACGTAAGGCGAACTCCATCTTCTCTATGAAGTTGTTGGTGTATTCATCAATAGACATGCTTCCTTTCTTTAAGGTAAGGAATTGGTTTTCTAGCTCGAGCAGATTTTGGGCTGAGCAGTACCTACGTTTGAAATGCACCAGAAATTCTACCCATGTTAGTTGCAGGGGCTCATTGGGGCTCAACGTCTTTCCCAAGGTATTCCACCATCGTACAACACCTCCTCGAAACTGACGCACTGCAAACGTGGTCTGTTGTTTTCCCTTGCAACCGCACGTCATGAAAGCTAATTCCATCTCTGAGATCCAATCCATGACCCCGATCGAATCCTCCTTTCCAGTGAAAGTCGATGGCTTGCAAGTCAGAAAATCCTTGTACTTGCATCCATTCCTCTCGACTTCGTCATCTTGGTTGTTTTGTCGAACTATTGGTGGGTTGACTTGACCAACAGTCCCACTGTAGTTTCCTTCCTCAGTCTGCCCTTCGTTCAACTTGGGCTGTTCGATCTGAATAGTCGCTTCCTCTCGATTTTGCTGGAGAAAACGTCTGGTTTCCTCCATTTGACGATCCAACATTGCTTGGATCATCGCTTGCACTCCTGCCATCGTTATTGGCTCAGCAGCGGCTACCACAACCGATATTTGCTCAATCGCTGGGGGTTGATCTCGGTTCCCATTTGCATTCACGTTTCCGCTACGGGTTCTTGCCATCTTGATCTATACGCCGAATAAGGTGAATCTAGACCTTTACTTAGGATTGACGTTTAAATCATTCTTATGACTCTGAAACGTTTATATGCTAGTTCTAATATCGTAGTTAAACGCTTAGAATCCTAAACACATAAGGTTTCCAGATCCGGTCGGCAACAAACCATAGATCCGAACAAATAACAGCATATCAGGCACAAGCATTTAGCACATAAAAGCATTTTAGGCACAATTCCTAAAATAAGCTAGTGCTCACACCTCACAATCATCGCTTAGCATTCTAAGTTTAAGTCTAGAAATAAATCCATATTCCTAGTTCGCTTAAACTAATGCTCTGATACCAACTGTGACATCCCCATTTTCATGGCCAAAAAGACCGATTTTTGTTTATGCTTTATAAAAATCAGAGTACTTCATTTTATAAAAATGTTGCGGAATTTGTTCCCAGAAAAACACGATAAATACGTTATTAAAACATTTTCGAAGAAACGTATTTATTTCATTTTAAAACGTTTGGGATGTCATTGTTAATACAGAAACATAAGCATAAACAGAACTTACAATTATTTACACTAGTGATCTACATCTCTTTAAATCTCTCAGTGTAATGTCACTTGATATCGTCACCTGTGATGTAAATAAACTGAGTGGGTCAGGTTGGGAAACCTGGTGAGTACATAGGGTTTTCAACCCACAATAATATAATTATTATGTTCAATCAAACAATCAACCCAATTACCCATCCCCATTATCTTCTTTACTCTTTAAGGATTTAACCTAAGAGTCATCTATCCTGCATTCGTTTATTCCCAAGTCCCTTACTTCCAGGGTTATGGGACTGGCACTAAATCCATAGCTGCCAATGTTCGTTCATAAAGCACTAATTCCATAGCTGCTATAGTCTATTCATCGGGTACTAAATCCATAGCTACCAGTCTTTATCTAATAGGTACTAAGTCCATAGCTACCAATGTTCAACAGGTACTAAATCCTTAGCTACCAGCGTCTAACTAATAGGTACTAAGTCCATAGCTACCAATTCCCAACAGGCACTAAATCCATAGCTACCAACGTCTAAAAGGTTAAGTCCATAGCTACCCGTGTTTGTCCCATAGGCACTAAGTCTATAGCTGCCAATGTATACTCACGTCATCTTCTATCTCTCATCATTCATCTACCCATCTCATACCCAACATTTTCGTATATATAAGATACGTATACAGTTTAAATCATTTAAAACATGTATAAATCATTCATCCAGCATAGACAACAAGTATTCAAACAATATGCACCCATAGCACGTAAAATACTTCATATCTATGTGTAAGATGAAAGGGACCATGCACTCACCTGAAAGGTGGTGAGTCGGCACTCGGACAACACTTCGTTACTCTTAAAACAATTATCCCTTGACGAAACCTAGTATCATTACCACTAGAGTTTAGTCTAACGCTTGACGAGACTAATTTAATAGTCTAGCTATTATTACTATTATATAAGCGTTAAATAACACTCAATATAACTCATAATAATAGCCTAAATAATTATTTTAAGGTCCTAACAATGTTACTATAATTAAATAAAATCTATATTAAATATACTATAGGCGTAGCTCACTTACAGCGGGTTTTTATTAAAAACCGGGCTTCGCTGGAGCAGCGTTTCCGAGCCGAAAGCTTTTCTTCTCGGAGCTGTCGGGCGCTCCGGGGCTTTCTTCTCGTGATAGGGAGGTTCCCTAGACTTGGGAGGGGTTTAGGGAGGTTAGAGAGAAGTTAGAGAGAGAAAGAAAGGCTTATGGTGTAAAGAAAATATGAGGAGTTCACCCTTGTATTTATAGGAAGTGTATAGTAAAGTAGTCTCCAAGCTTCGTCCGTAACTTTTGCATACGAGCTCCGTTTTTGTCTGTCTTTTTACTGTTGAGTTCCTATTAATGAGATCTTCAACTTTCATTTAGACCTCGTTGGCTAATTCTCATTCTATCTCGGATTTACAAAACTGTATCAAATTCGCCGCGCTCGAAAAGTAGGGACTAAGCTTCGTCCATAACTTTTGCATACGAGCTCTATTATCGACGTTCTTTATATCCACGCGTTGGTATTTACGAGTACTACAACTTTCATTTAGATCCCGTCGGCTAAAAATCGACCGATCTAAAATTCAGATTTCGGGCTGTGTATTGCTGTGCTAAATCTTAGAAAAATCATAACTTCCTCATACGAAGTCAGATTTGGGCGTTCTTTTTATTGATGTTCTTAGTTTAACATATTCTACGACTTTCGTTTAGATCGCTAAGGCTAAATCTCGCTCTATCGTAAATTCACTATTTATGCTTCTCGGTATCGTGCCGGTCCCGTCGCGAAACTTCAACGGGTCATAACTTCTTCGTTATAACTCGGTTTTCGGCGTTCTTTATATGTACGAAAACCTTGTAACATACTCTACAACTTGATTAAGATTATTTATTCTAAATAATCTTTTGTCGAAAAGTCGTTTTCGACCCCTATTGCCTCTAATTTGACTAGCCCAGATTTGCGGGCGTTACAGTTCGATTCGGTTCTTCTTCATCAGGAGGGTTCGGTTCGGCAACCTTCTTCATCAGGAGGGTTCGGTTCCTAAGAGGACTTTCGGTTCCTAAGAGGGGTTTCGGTTCCTAAGAGGGGTTTCGGTTCCTTAAGTCCGTTTTTCGCTCAGACTTCCGTTTTTGGGCTGTTTTCGCCAAATTCAAGGGTTGGGATGCCCCGAGTGATTATAGAAAGTTGAGAGAGATTTCGAGAGAGATTTGAGAGAGATTCCACATACTCAGAGAGATTTGGGAGAGATTTGACATACTTGGAGAGATTTCCCATACAGAGAGATATTTGGGAGAGATCTCACATACTTGGAGAGATTTGGGAGAGATTTGACATTCTTGGAGAGATTTCACATACAGAGAGATATTTGGGAGAGATCTCACTTTCTTAGAGAGATTTGGGAGAGATTTGACATTCTTGGAGAGATTTCACATATAGAGAGATATTTGGGAGAGATTTCACTTTCTTAGAGAGATTTGGGAGAGATTTGACATACTTGGAGAGATTTCACATACAAAGAGATATTTGGGAGAGATTTCACATACTTAGAGAGATTTGGGAGAGATTCTCGATAAGAAGAGATAGAGTGAAAACGATTGAGAGCGGTTTCGTGTGTGACGAATGTGAGTGTCCGGCTTCGCAATGCAAGGTCCGTAAGCTCCGTTATGCCATGTTTTAGGATCTTACACACTCCCTATGAGTATGCAACATTGTTTTATGGTTCTTTTTCATTGTTTAGCACTAAGGTTAAAGAAATTTAAACACACGAACTTTCCAAGTGATGTTTTCTCATTAAGATAGTGAGTTATACAGAAATTACATAATGCAAACCCTAATATACAAGTTTTAATAGAGTTGACCGGTTTGAATCGTTGACTTTGTCCGGCTTTGACTTGACCCGTATTTGACTATTGTCACATAATCTATCTTTGTCCTTTCTATTTGTAGATGTCGAACGCAAACAACGCTGCTGCTAGTTCTTTCACATTGATGGGCCTTTGTCAAAAGGTCACTTTCGATGGGACGTACTTTAGCGAATGGATAAGATACATTTGCACCATTGCTCGCTATGAGGATAAGGAGTATGTCCTCGATGAGAAGCTCGAGAAAATTAACCCTGAAATCGCTACTCCAACTGAAATGACCGCTTTTGAAACTCATGAGCGCGATGCAACGAAGGTACATTGCATCATCATAGCCACCATGAAATCCGAATTCCAAAAGTCCTATGAGGACATGTACCCGTACGAGATACATCAAGACTTATTGGAGAGATACCACCAAAACGCGAGACAAGAGCGTTATGAGATTTTCACTAACATGATTTCCGCTAAGATGGGTCATGGAGAGTCTCTTTCCGTGCACCTGCAAAAGATGTAAAGGTATGTCGACCGCCTTCGCAAGTTGAATGTTGACTTTAGGGAAGACTTGGCGATCGACATGGTGCTTCACTCTTTTCCTCCGAACTACAATCAATTTAAGATGACCTACCACATGAAGAAAGAGGAGGTCACCGTAAGCAAAATCCAAGGTCTCTTGAGGGTCACTGAGAGCAACTTCAAGGACAAGTCTGTTGCACCAACTCCCAATCCACCCGCTGCTCCTGTCTTGGCTATTGGACAAGGAAAGGGAAAGAAGAGGAAGGCTTCGTCTAAGAATTATCGTCAGGTTAAAGCCCGAGATAGTGCCTCTTCTAGTGGGACCAAAGTTGATCCTGCTAAACCCTGCCCTAACCCAAAGGAGGTAGAGTGCCACCACTGCCACAAGATAGGACATTGGAAGAGAAGCTGCCCAGAGTACCTGCAAGCCATCAAGGAAGGAAAGATCAAGCCATCTTTCGTAGGTATATACACAATTAAATCTAATGAATCATCTCATGCTATTTCTTGGGTTCTTGATACCGGTTGTGGTTACCACATTTGTTCTAATGTGCAGGGACTAAGAAGAAATAGGGATGTGGAGGCTGGAAGAATAAATCTAATCATGGGGAACAGAAGATCGTCGCCTGTGACCAAGATTGGAGTATATTCTTTAGTGCTTAGGAATGGTTTAAGTTTAGATTTGAACAATTGTTGATATTCGCCAGAAATGGCTAGAAACATCATATCATTTCATGGTTTGTTTAGACAAGGTTTTAGATTTTCTTTTAATAATGAGAATGGTTCTATTTTAGCTTAGCTAAATGGTGTCTTTTATTTTGAAGCTATACCATGTAATGGAATATATGAAACTGTTATGATTGTTGATAACTTAGGAAATGATGTTTTGAACATAGATTCTTCCAATAGTATGGATAAAACATCCTTGTGGCATTGTCGTCTTGGACATGTCAACAAGAAATGCATAGCCCAACTCCAAAAGGATGGAGTGTTGGAGTCATTCGACCTTAGGGAAGATGACACGTGCGAGTCTTGTTTACTTGGAAAGATGACTAAATCACCCTTCACGAGTACGTGTGAAAGGGGTGAGGGTCTATTGGACCTAATACATACCGATGTATGTGGACCATTTAGATCAACCACGAAGGATGGGAACCGCTTCTACGTGACTTTTACCGATGACTATAGTAGATATGGGTATATCTATTTAATCAAGCAAAAGTCAGAAACCTTTGAAAAGTTCAATGAGTTCAAGAATGAAGTGGAGAATCAATTGGGCAGGAAAATCAAGATGTTTCGAACCGATCGAGGAGGAGAGTACCTAACTCTTGAATTCCACGATTATCTCAAGGAGTGTGGAATAGTTTCACAATTGACGCCACCTAGGACACCACAATTGAATGGTGTGGCAGAAAGGCGTAATCGAACCTTATTGGATATGGTTCGATCTATGATGAGTCGTGCTTCACTACCTATCTCTTTTTGGGGGTATGCCTTAGAGACTGCCGCCCATATCCTTAACCGAGTCCCTACTAAGAAGGTTGCCAAAACACCTCGCGAGATGTGGACAGGGAAAGCTCCCTCGTTGGCACCTATCAAGGTTTGGGGTTGCGAGGCATTCGTAAGACGAGATACTCACGACAAGCTCGAACCTCGTAGTGAGCGATGTATTTTCATCGGCTACCCGCAGAAATCCTTTGGATATCTCTTCTATAGACCGAAGGACAATGTTGTATTTGTTGCAAAGAGAGGAGTTTTCCGAGAGCGAGAACTCATAGGCCAAGGAGACAGTGGGAGGAAAATCGAGCTTGAAGAGATTCAAGAGTCGATAGATGAAGGAGCCTCTACCGCTGGCACTCAACCTGAGGAGGAAACTCCGGTTGAACTGATTGACGAGTCCTTACCTCTTAGATGTTCCGAAAGAGTTAGAGTTCAACCCCAGTTTCATGGTTTTCATATTACTACCGAAGG
This sequence comes from Lactuca sativa, assembly GCF_002870075.4. Taxonomy (NCBI): domain Eukaryota; kingdom Viridiplantae; phylum Streptophyta; class Magnoliopsida; order Asterales; family Asteraceae; genus Lactuca; species Lactuca sativa. The sequence goes on along the minus strand of NC_056625.2, from coordinate 111,198,631 downwards.
GGACACGTATATTAGTGATGGTACACTAATAAATCTTGATGAACCTAATAGCTAAAAGGAAGCCATGGCAGGTCTGGAGTCTACAAAATGGAAAGAGGCAATGGATAGCGAGATCCAATCCATGTATGATAACCAAGTTTGGAATTTGGTTGATTATGTGCCCGGACGTAAGACCGTTGGGTGCAAATGGATCTTCAAGAAGAAGACCGACGTGGATGGAAACGTACACACATATAAAGCGCGATTGGTCGCGAAGGGCTTTACTCAAACTCCCGGAATTGACTATGATGAGACCTTCTCACCAGTTGCGAAGATAAAATCTATTAGAGTGATGCTAGCTATTGCCGCATTTCATGATTATGAGATTTGGCAAATGGATGTCAAGACCGCTTTCCTTAACGGAAAGTTGGCTGAGGATGTTTACATGGCTCAGCCAGAGGGGTTTGTGGATCCGAAGCATCCGAATAGAGTGTGTAAGCTTGAGAAGTCCATTTATGGACTTAAGCAAGCATCTCGCAGATGGAATCTTTGCTTCGATGAGAAAGTCAAAGAGTTTGGATTTGTACGAAGCGAAGATGAGTCGTGTGTATATGTCAAAGCCAGTGGGAGTATAGTAAGCTTCCTCGTTCTATATGTCGATGACATATTACTCATAGGAAACGACATCCCGACTCTGCAGGAAGTTAAGTCCTGGCTCGGGAAGTGCTTCGCTATGAAGGACCTCGGAGAGGCTTCCTATATTTTGGGAATAAGGATAGTGAGAGAAAGAAGTAAGAGACTAATAGGACTTAGTCAGAACACTTACTTAGATAAGGTACTAAAACGTTTTAGTATGGAAAAATCGAAGAAGGGAGAATTACCGATACAAAGTAATGCCAAGTTGATTAAGACTCAATGTCCGAGTACCAAAGCTAAAATAGCAGAAATGAGACGAGTACCATACGCTTCTGTAGTTGGCTCAATCATGTAAGCTATGGCTTGTACTCTCCCTAATATAGCCTTTGCTTTGAGCATGGTTAGAAGATATCAATGGAATCCTGGCAGAGCCCATTCGATTGCGGTGAAGAATATCCTTAAGTACCTTCGAAGGACGAATGAATGGTTCTTAGTCCTCGGAGGGAGTGATGACTTGAAGGTGCGAGGGTATAGTGACGCCAGCTTTCAGACCGACAGGGAAAACTTTCCTCTTCTTTTTGTTAATTGATTGTATATTGATATTGCGAAAACGCATCAGTAACTCGGTGTTATAAAACGCATTATTGTGTATAGTTGATTAATGAATAAGTAAATGCATATAAGTCGAAGTTTATCTGTAACTTTTATCCGAAGAAGGTAAAAGCGATATCTCGGCCGCTCGATGATTTGATTTGACTTATGTGTCGGGCCCGGTCAGAACTGAATTGATGTGTTCGATTAAGTTCTATGTCAAATAAGTCAGTGATCGAGAAACCTAAATGCTTGACTAATCATTCCATAGAATTGTCAGCATGATATCTAACAGAGGACTGTACGATCCCTTATCTAAAGGACAAGATTGATTAGATCAGAGTTTGACAGCGTCTTTGAGAGCTACGATTGCAAATCGAATTCTACTTGTGCATATAGTTACTAGACTTATCCAAGTGGGAGACTGTTGGAATAGTGTCTAAGGCTGCAACTATATTAGGCAAGTATTTGACTCGATTGTGCATGGTCCTTTTGGGTTGCCTTCACCATAGCAACTTGATAGGATGATTTATTATGAGAGAATAAATATTATTAATATATTATGAGAATAATATAAGGAATAATAATATTGTTATTTGATTAATATAAGTCATAAATTAATTAGTATTAATTTGGTGACTTAAAGAGATTAATTAAATAAGAGGGTATAAACTATCAATTGTTTGATAGTTACACTTTAGACTGTAAATCCTTAAGGGATAAGGATTGGACAGATTCTTGAGCTTGGGATAGCTCAAAATCATCCAAGGTTTATCTAAGGTAAGGATTTGGATTGCTTTAAGGAAAGATTATCCAGCTAGGGTTTAAAGGTGAAACCCTAAGGAGTCTACAAGTATAAATAGATCCCTTGAGCAAGGGAAATCGGCATCTCATCTAAAGTAGAGTACCCCTGGCCGATTTCCTTCCAACCTCTCTCTCAAATCATCCTCTTTGCTAGTTGGTGTTTGTAAGCCATTAGAGGAGTGGCAATTGTGACTCTAGAGCTCCAAGACAACAAGATCAAACAAGAGATTCAAAGGTAAACTTCTAGATCTGTTTTTGTATTGTTCTTATACCTAATATGTTGTTAGAAGTCTTGGATTCAAAGCATGTTTAATTAGAAAGCGTAGATCCAAGCATTAGTGTTTTGCATGCGCACATAGGAAAGTTCTTATGGCTAAAACCCATCAGTTGAAGACCGTGATCAATAGTACCCCGGATGTAGCGTAAGATGCGCTTAAGTGCATGAAAGTGAGGCTTGAGGGGATCATGCATGGAGAGACAGATCTGCTGAACAGCAAGTAAAAGTCAAGTACTGTAGCCCGCCTGTGAGGCTACGATAGAGAGTCGGGTCTTTAACGGGGGTGCTTGTGTGATCCAGCTTTGTCTGAGTGTCTGTTGGTGTACGACATGGGTTACATGAAGACATATGTACCCGCTCTAGGAGGTCTAACGCATATTTGTGTTGTGATAGGAATAAGCCTGACTGGTCGCGAGTAGCAGAAATGCCCAGAAAATATGAGAGAGGGCCCATATCTGTCATAGCAAACTCTGTGGAAAGAAAAGAGATGATGCGTTGGATCAACTCCATGGATGAGGCTGTCAGAATGATATCGTCAACATAGAGCAATAGGAAACTAGTAGAAGATCCATGTTTGAATGTGAACAAGGAGGAGTCTGATTTGCTGTGAACGAAACCTATCCGAGTGATAAATTCTGTGAACTGGTGGAACCAAGCTCGAAGGGCATGTTTCAGACCATATAGGGACTTCTGTAGATGGCAAACATAATCTGGATGTTCCGGATGACAAAATCCTTGAGGTTGATGCATGTAAACAGTCTCGTTCAGCTGATCAAGTAAGAAAGCATTTTTGACTTTTTCCATTAGCAACCAACCGAGCTTTGTACCTGTCTAAAGAAGCATCCGCCTTGTATTTTGTAACACCCAAATATTCAAAATAATTTTTCACATTTTATAAAACACATTTTCATTCATGATTGTTATAAAAACACCATTGTATCACATAGTCAAAACATAACATCACATCCTAAGATCAAAATGTAAAAACTCCTCGTGTGTGTACTGATCAAGTTGGCGCCTTCCCGTGATCCTCACTGGTACCTGAAACACATAACACAACACTATAAGCATGAAGCTTAGTGAGTTCCCCAAAATATCACACACAACACATATTAGCCACTCGAGGCTACAACTCTGTTTGACCCTCTGGTCAATGTGTCTCAGTGGGACCCTCCAGTCCCATAACTCTGTGGGCCCTCTGGCCCTAACTCTGTGGACCTTCCGGTTCTAACTCTGTAAACTCTGTAACATACATAGCATAAAGCACATAGAAATCACATCATGCAAGAACATACAAATACTCTGTCTCATTACTCTAATTACCACTCTAGGTAAAGTATAGTGAGAAGACTCACCTCAGGTAACTCGGTGAAATCTCGAACTCTGTAAAATCCGATCTAGCCTCCGCCTAATCTGAAATAAACACTCTAAATTAATACATCTCTCAAGGCTAGACTGTTCCTCCTCTTAGTACTTTCAGAACGGTAAAAGACCATTTTACCCCTCTCATGGCTCAAAGACCCTAAAGTTGACAAAACCCTAAAAGTAAACAAAAGTCAACTCCCTGGGTTACGCTCTTCATACCACACATGTACGCTGGGCGTACCCGGTGCTTTCACAGAAAGCGGGGTGCGCGACCCGTTACGCCGCGCGTACTGGGATTACGCCCAACGTAACTCCTAGTTTCAGACTCTAAGCATTTTGGGGTCTTAATCCGCTAAGTCCCACGTCCAACTTCTAGATCTAACCATTTATAACCCTCTTAATCCATAAAGTCGGCAACTTTAAGCCTTTGCATGGCTAGATAAGTCACTAACACCCATAATACTCCACTTCCTCACACTAGAAAACTCAATACTCATGTGTAACGTCATATCCACGACCAAGATGGAAACTTTATGGATTTATAACACAAATAACACTGAAATGGCACAAATCTAGGTCCGTGGAGCACATTACACTCATAAAGTCTCCACTTTTGGGACTTTTAACCCTAAAATGGTCCATGCAATCATCTAACCAAAAAGAAGAGGAAAGTTTTGAACTTTATACCTCCAAATGCAGCTCCTTCCTCTGTAGATCTCAGATCCAAACTTGCACTTCAAGCTCTAGCCTCCACAAGCTCCTCTCCTTCTTCTTCACACACACACCAAGGCACTTTTAGCTCCAAAACACTCACTCTCAAACTAAGGACGATTGGGAGGCTCTCTTAGGGTTTTACTCACTGATATGGAGGCTGAGAAATGAGCCTTAGTATCCATTATATAGTGCACAAGTCAAATATTAGGGTTTACATCTGGACCCATTATGCCCAGCGTAACCCTGGGTACGCCCAGCGTACCCAAGAGAGTCCGCGTCCAAATTAAGCGCATAAGTACGCGCGACGTACTCCCCAGTATGCCCAGCGTACTCATTTGCTACAAGAATTCTCACAAGGACCACTTTTGACAACTTGACAAAATGGAAGGATATAATAGCTTTACCTGGATTTCGGGATGTTACATATTTCTTTTTAATAAGCACATAGAACGCACAATATTGGCCCCTTGGGGCCTCGGGACAAGGGCCCAAGTTTTGTTAGTAATAAGAGCATTAAATTCGTCTTGCATGGCAATGGTCCAGTTATGGTCACAGAGAGCATGAAGGTGAGACTTTGGCATGGGAGACTCAGTAGTTGTGTGGAGGTTGAGACAAGACACAGGTTTTGTAATTCTACGTTTTGCACATGTGACCATAGGTTGAGTGGGTGGAGGGGGTGGTGGAGCAGATGGTGAAGGTTCGGACGGAGTTGGAGGTGCCTCATTGTTGGAAGGACTATGAGAAGATGAAGGAGAGGATCCGCTAGAGGGACCATCAGAAGAGGCAGGGACGGTGGTGAGAGGTGGAGAGTTGATGATCTGAGAGATGATGATAGGAGAGGGGTCATCAAGGAAATGATAGGACGGTGGTTGCTTCGGGGTGACCGAGAGGGAAGGAAAAGAGGTCTCATCAAAGGTGACATGACGAGAAATGATGATCTACAGAGTAGCAAGATCGAGACATCGATAACCCCGATGATGAGTGGGGTAACCGAGAAATTCATAATGAGTGGAGCGAGGGGCTAGTTTGTGAGGTGTAGTAATGCATGGATATCATAGACAATTGAACACACGAAGGTGAGAGTATGAGGGTGTTTTGTGAAAGAGTTTGGTGAAAGGAGTGTCATTATTGATGGATGTCGATGGTGTGATATTGAGAAGGTGAGATGCCATATGTAATGCTTCCACCCAATATTGAGGTGGGATGTGAGCTTGAAACAAAAGAGTACGGATGATGTTATTTATAGTGCGGATCATACGCTCAGACATTCCACTTTGTTGAGAAGTTTTCGGGAAAGAGAAACGAAAGGCGATGCCACTTTGGTCAAATAGGGAGTAAAATTCACAGTTGTCAAATTTGCCCCCATGATCACATTGGAAAGCTTTTATGTCAGTTTTCATTTGGTTTCTAACATACGCTCGAAAATGTAAGAATTTATTCATGACTTCAGATTTGGTGCGAAATGGATAAACCCACAAAAAATGAGAATAATGATCCAAAAATAACACATAATAGTTTATTCCAGAGATACTTGATATGGGAGAAGTCCATATATCAGAGTGAATAATGTCAAAAGCATTAGAAACCACCGAAATAGAAGAAGTAAAAGGCAACCTAACATGTTTGCCAAGATTACACGAATTACATGTAACATAAATAGAGTCTTTATTACATGTAATAAATTTATTCGAAAGTAAAAACTGAAGGACACGAGAGCCGGGGTGGCCAAGACGTTGATGCCATAACATTGGACTGCAAGCAAGAAGAGCGGTAGCAGATTTGGGCTTCTCAAAAGAAGGATAGAGATCGCCCGAGCTATCACACCTAAGGAGTACCTGATGAGTGCGAAAATCCTTCACAGAAAAGCCAAGTTTATCAAATTCAATGGTGACTGTAACGTCCCAAAATTCAAGCTCGAAATTTTCATTTTTTAATTAATATGTTTAATAAACATTTACCAAAACATTGTCGATAAAACAACACCTTACAAAATCATAATGTTGTGTCTCAAACCATGACATCAAAAGTAATGAAAATCATAGTACAATCCCAAAAACTCAATGCGGAAACCATGTGTGTGTGTGTGAGGCGCTGCTACACCGCCGACTCCTTCCCCTTTGACGAAGAGGTACCTGAAACCAAAACCAAAACTGTAAGCACAAAGCTTAGTGAGTTCCCCTATCATACCAAATACCGTACAATATCATCGGTATCTTTCAACCGGTAACCTTCATCGGTGTCTTTCAACCGGTAACTTTCATTGGTATCTTTCAACCGGTAACCATCATCGGTATCTTTCAACCGGTAATCATCATCGGTATCTTTCAACCGGTAACCGCCATCGGTATCTTTCAACCGGTAACTGGGAACTATTTCACCCCCTACCACTAGCATGCAACATCAGATATAAGCATACATTCAAGCATATCCGGCTACTGACCTCCCTAGATCATAAGGACCACTATCAGGGAAGCTAATCCCTACTATACACATAACTTGTCATACAGTTAAATCAAATGACCAAAACACATAACCAGACCAAGATAATAATCACAAAGACAATCATCTTCTAAATACCCCTTTTTGGTGGGTCGACATTGTGGCCTTAGACCCACCCCTACTGGAAGGTAACTCACCTCAATTTCGTGCAGTGTTTGAATTATCCTTGGCACACAAGTCGACTCCCTTCGACTCCTCGATTCCTACACAACAACCTTCAAGTCAACGCACAACACACGCAACACTAAATAGGGTTAGTCCAAGTCCAGTCAAAGTCAACTTCAAGTTGACACGACTCGCCGAGTTGAGCCGTCAACTCGTCGAGTCCCTAACCCTTTACTCGTCCTTATCCACGTCTCGAATCGCTGAGTTTGGCATTGTCTCGACGAGTTCCTCTCTTGTATGAATATTGCATGAAACTCATCCGACTCACCGAGTTGTATGAACACTCGTCGAGTCCACCTTCATCTGATGAACAAGTCCTGTCCTCGAATCGCCGAGTTGCATGAACAACTCGTCGAGTTCATCTTCAATCTTAAGAAGATTGCCTTGGACTCGTCGAGTCTGTTCTTGTACTCGTCGAGTCCCATGAACTACAGGTCTAAAATTACGTCCAATGCGTTGGGTCACTCTTTTTGTCTGGTTACAACCCTTCTAACACTCAACTAAGTTCTTTTGACCTTGAACAGATATGTGACTCAAAACCTTGGACTCGTCGAGTCCCAAGAACGGACCCGCCGAGTCGATCACCTCCACACTCTAAATCATCGATTTCTGATGCACAAGCTTTGATCAAAAGATAGATCCAAGCTTCTACAATCGATCAAGCATGTAAAGTTACAAACTTTACGTGCTTGCATGGGACTTTGAGCTCAAAAAGACATAAAACAAGCTCTTATGATGCATGGGACCTTTCATGGGTGCAAAAGTAGTCCCCAACTGCCTTGTGACTCCCTTAATGACATGATTCAGAAGCACTAACCCCCAACCATGTTTGTAATCATGGTTGGCCATCAAAAATGGCTTATAAAAGCCCTAAATCTCCCCAAAAAAGGATCTAACAAATGAAAGAGCTGGGTTACAGCTTTTTACCTTCAATGAACTTTAGAAGGTGCTCAAAATCGGGTTCCCTTGGTCTTTACTTGCTTCCTCAAGCTTTTCTCCTTCCTTCTTAAGATCACAAGCACCAACATCCACCAACAAGGCTTAGATTGCTTCAATAACGGCTAGGGTTTCAATGAGAGGTGTTCTGGGAGCATAAGGGACGTTGTGGCCGATATAACATTGTTTAAATAGGGTGCAAACCCTCGGATTAGGGTTTTTATCCAGACAAGGTCTACTCGTCGAGTCTGGGACCCGACTTGTCGAGTTCATCACTTAAATCCTACGTCCCGTCCCACTTCTACTCGACGAGTTTGTCCTTCAACTCGCTGAGTTCAAGGCCAAAAATGCAAAATACTTAGAAAAAAAATACGTACCAAGACCTAGGTGCTACAATGACATTATTATCAGTAGTGAATTTTCGAACGGAAATAAGATTCTTAATGATGTTAGGTGTGACCAGAACATTGTGGAGGTGAAGAGGGTGGTGAAAAGTGTGTAAGTGAAAATGATCAGAGTGTGTAACGGGAATGGGTGAACCATTGCCAACAAGAACAAAATTTGTTTTGCTATTATTACTAAGAGAATGGAGTCTACCTGAGTCCGAGGCCAAGTGGGATGTAGCCCCGGTGTCCATGTACCATGATGAATCATGGTTGTCATCGACAGACATGGTGTTCATTACAACAGCAAGATCCGTGGCTTGATTAGCTTGAGTCGGGGAAAACCACTGCCATGGCGGGGTGAACTTGGTAGTCGGATTAATGGTGTGAAACGCAGCAGGGGGCTGATGTGGGCGGTGTGCAGTGGCGGGACTACTGCCGAGCAGCCCTTGTTGTCCGGTAGGTGAACGTGGTAGGTGGCGTTACTGATGCTATCCGGTGTAGGGGCGAGGAATAGAACAAGGGGCTGTAGGCCAGCCGTATGTAGCCCAAGGAGGAGGAAAGACAAACCACTGCATCATAAAAGGAGGCTGTTGAGGAGACCGAGATTGGGAGGCCTGCTGTGGGCGGTTCACGATGGTGGAGGGACAAAGAGAAGAGCCGCTGCGATGGTTGTTGTTGTGGTTATTTCTGTGATTTTGAGAGGAGGATGGCTGACGTGAATATAGAACAGTGGGAGCTAAAGCATGGTCAGTATGTTGTACATGTTGTACATAGACATGGCGGGGTCGAGCAAAGCGACTCTCCTCGAGAGTGAGGATAGAACGGGTTTGAAGCATGCTTGGGAGAGGTTCTTTGTGATGAATCACATTTGCAATATGATCATATTTTGGGTTTAACCCATTAAGAAATTAACTGCATTACCAATATTGCGGAGTAAATCAGCAGCCACCTTCATCCTTTCATAGAAGTCGTTGATTGATCAATCTCCCATGGTCATTTGCCTCAACTCATTCTCCAGTTCCATGACACGAGCTTCCTTGTTGTCTCAAAACAAGGCTTTAATGTCAAGCCACAAAGAGCTTGATATGGATCTGGGTTTTGTAACCTTGTTAAGGAGTGACTGAGTTAGCATTCCATAGATCCACATCTTGACAAGGGAGTCAAGATTGAACCATTCTGTGTCTTTATCATTCTGCGGTTTTGAAGTGCCATCAAGATGTCCAAGAACACCAATAATGGTGCAGTGGGTTTCAAATAGTTCTCTCCAGGAATCATAGTTAAGTTGATTCAAGTCAAGAATGAGAGGAACGAAGGATTTGATGTTGGCGATGACATATGGCTTTGAGTTGCCACTAGTAGGGTTCGATGATTCACCAGACATGATCCAAGAAGATGAGAGAACAAGATGATGAATATCTAATAGAACACAAATGAAGAAGAAGGAGATAGAAAAGGCACAACAAAGTGTGCAGGGAGGTTTCAAACGATCGACACAGAGGGTGTCGATCATATTGCGAAGAATTTTGGTTGGACCCCTTTACAGCTCTGATACCATAATAGGGTTTCAATGTTTTTCCCAAAATCCTTTAACCTTCATTCCATAATATATATATATATATATATATATATATATATATATATATATATATATATATATATATATATATATATATATATATATATATATATATATATATATATATATATGATACAAAGATACAATACATATGGGACTTATACAAACTGGGCTAATCTAATTGGGCTAATAATACAACATAATATGCACTAATAATATACACTAATAGTTTTTTCATACTAGATGTGTTTGTCACATTATTAATCTTGCGGTACAAGATGGTTTGAAAATGATAGATTCGACGATTGAAAAATTCAAAATTGTGTTAACTAGAGTTTTTGGAAAAAATAAAGATACAATGGAAAAATATCGAAAGTTTGCCATTTCCATTAACGTAACTCCACATAGTCCTCATTGGGATGTTGACACTAGATGGAGTTCAACATGCATGATGTTTGAAAGTTTGACACGTCAAAGAATCGCTTTGGAATTATTTTACGACACAATTTCAAAAGGAAAAAACCCGGTTTCGGATTATGATTAGGAGTTGATGGAAGAGTTTGTGGAAATGCTAAAAGTTTTTAAACAATCAACCACTTTTCTATCGGGCGTGTATTACCCTACAAGTCCGTTGTTACTAAATGAATTATGGTTGATGTCCGCACAACTGGAGCGTTTTGAACAAAGAAGTGAAATATTTGTTTTGGTTACGGGACCAATGAGACAAAAACTAGTCAAACATTTCAAAGAAATGCCACCACTTTTTACTTGTGCCGTGGCATTAAACCCATGTATCAATGTTACGGGTGTAGAGGCTTTGATTACCAAAGTTTCTATGTCTTTAAATTTGCACAAAGATGACTCAAACTACAACCGTAACCAAATACACACTTTTAATAATACGTTTCCTGATTTGTTTGACATTTACGTTACAAAATATGGTAATATGTCAAACACTTTTGCAAGTGTAACCGAATCTACTAGTGGTGCATCGGGTAGTGGTGGGGGTCGAACGAATTTTCATATCGACCTCTATAACTACCTTTTGGAGGAACAAAACAAAAGTGCACGCACATTAACCCCTGGTAGCGAACTTGGAATTTATATGGGGTCAAAATTTTTAAAATTCACGAGTGCACCACAATTTAAAATTTTGGATCTTTTGGCTAGGTGGAGAGAAAAGGAAGCACAATTTCCTATTCTCTCTGTCATGGCCCGCGATTTACTAACCGTCCAAGCTTCCACGGTAGCTTCATAATCCGCTTTTTCTTTTAGTGGTAGAGTTTTATAAAAGTGGAGGACAAATCTTACCCCGGTTGCGGTGGAGGTTTGCGTTTGCTTGAAGGATTACTTGGTTTCGGTGGAACGTATACAACACTTGGCATCAATAGAAGGCCCACTAGCACAAAATGTTGAACCGAAGATCATGGATGAAGAATATGCACAAGGCTTATTAAAACCTCCGAAAGACGAAGATGATGACGATGAAGACGAAGACGAAGATGAAGAATATGGTATTGATGAGACTCCTAGTTATTTGCGTGGTGGTTGAAAAGTATTTTAGTGAAGGCGAAACGAAGTGGAAGACCACAAAAACTATTTCTATTTGGCTAAATGTTATAACAACACTTTATTATTATTTTTATTAGTTAACTAGTTTGAAAACTCTTTCTAATTCGACATTTGATGTATGTTTTAACTATTTTAATAAACCTATGTTGCATTTTGTGTTATATATAAGGTCCAAAAAAATGTTTTTTTTAAATGAAAAAAATTGGATTGGATCCTAACCAGATCGGATTAAACCGATTCGGATTCAAGGGTGGTCAAATCGGTCAAAACTGGTTTCAAACTGGATCGGATTTTGGCTTAATTCGGATTGGGTGTGAAGTCACCGAACCGGATCGGATTCGGATCCGAATCAGATCTGATCAGATCCGAGGTTTGTGCATCTCTAGAGGACAGTAGAGTTGGTTCCTTCTTCTGTTTGGCCGACTGGGCTAGGCAGTATCTTTAGCATGGATGCTTAATTTACCATGCATATGTGTTTGGTACTCAAGTAGAGGAAAAGAAGTCAGTTTTTGATGTTCATGTGTGTGACAACCCGAAATTTCCATTCTGAACAAACCATATCAAGCCAATAGAAGTAGAGCAGTTACAGCGAAAATTCAGACTTCGAGTATAAGTTTGGCAGTTTTCAGGATTTTACACTTAAGGAGATATTAGGAGAGTGGATGCACTAGGGTTTTGTGCAACACTGTTATTCCAAGACTCTAGGACATTAGAGTTCGTTCCAGGAATAAAAATATTTTCTGCCAAAAATATCTCCGGACTATAAATAGAATTCTGAACCAAATTGGTTCATTTGTTGGATTCCATTTAGAGAAAAGTCAAAATTCTCTCTCACGGATCTTCGGGTTTTTATCCCAAATTGTGAGTACTTCGATCTAGTTATGTTATATAGCTTAGATTGTGTTTAGAAACGCAAATTACATATCAAATCTGTGAGATTCGGGAGTTTACCGCCCAAGAACGTTCTTGGGGAGTAAACTCCAATAAGTGGCTTAAATGCTACCTAGTCCTTTCCCCGTGAATTGTAACTACTTTAGACTTGTATGCTCGTGTGTATAAGACTAGAAAACATGAAAATCAGATTAATAACCCAAGATTTGGGAGTTTACCGCCCAAGAACACTTGGGGAGTAAACTCCATTTTAAGGTCCCAAAGGGTTCCAATGACCCTCAAAGCATTAGAACTCAAACTAGAAGCCTTCATTAAATATTTAGGACACCAAAACAATTAAGATTCAAGGGTAAACGGGAGTTCACGGCCAAGGAGGTTCTTGGGCCGTGAACTCCATGTTTAAGTGCCCAAAATGCCCTAAAAGCCTTCATTTAGCCAAGAGAATAGCCTAGCACATTACCTTGATGTGTCTAATACCAAAACAATCAAAATTCCAACACCTAGGGGTGTTCACGGCCGCAAACACATGGCCAATTGGTTCATGGGCCGAAAACTCTAAATAGGGGTGTTTTGATGCCACAAACACTTCCTAAGGCTTAGGCTTGAATTTGGACATGTACTCTAAAGTGTTTATAGCTTAGAAAACATAAGGAATCACTAGCATTGAGGAGTTTACGGCCAAGACAAGCTCTTGGGCCGTAAACACCTATAAAGGGGTCAAATGACACCCTAACTCCTTCCTTATGCATAGAACCCAACATAGATCATTACCTTGAAATGTTTGAGACTTGAAAACACCATAACCACCCTCCCAAGGGAGTTTACGGCCGTAAACTCAAAGGGAATATGGTCCCAAGGCCGTAAACTCCTTAAAAGAGTTAATATGGCACCCAAACACTTGATTTAGCCTTGAAACAATTCACCACATGAGTTGTATAATTGTTAGACTTCATTTAGGGGCTTTGTTGAGAGTTTACGGCCAGGAGTTTACTCCCCTGGGCCGTAAAATCCAAGACATATGGTCATTTGACCATAAACTTCCATTAGAGGCATTGCACTCCTTTGTTGCAACCCATTAGCCTCCTAGCACTTGACCAAAAGTGTTTTCCTTGCGTTTAAATGCTTATACTTGTATAATTAGTGTTTTAATCACTAATTATTTATATACATATGTCTTCATATGTAATTAGGATCATTGTGTGTGTCTAAGTCTTCACTTGACACCAAGCACTTGTCCGATCCTTCCTTACGATAACAGTCCGTTCAACTCTAGTCACTTACTGTAGGTGAGTTGATACCCCTTAACTAATGTTTTAAACTATTTTTAAATGTTTTATGGGGGGGGGATACAAGTAGAATCATTCTAGTTATTATATCAATCACATATGATTAATAAGTAGAATTATGCTAGTTATTACATCAATCACATGTGATTAATATACAGCATTCAAATGATTTTGCTACTCATTGGCCGTTTTACCAAACAGTTTCCTTCAAATGATTTTTATAAACATTTTATATGTTTTAAACTCCTTATTACTCTGTACATCTTACTCTGTATATTACATTTCAAACTTATTTACAGTTGTGTTTCAAACAAATGTTTCTTTATACTTAATCTGTTTTATCAAAATATGCCTTCAAACTGTTTTATAGATTGACATCAAGTCGATCTTTTCTTAAAATAATATTTATGTTCAAATGTTTTACAAAACTTATTTATGCTTTTATATTATAAATTGCATGCCTCTATATGTATAGTTATATAAGAAATATTTAAAAGACTTAGGAAGGCTATCTACCCTATTTCCTTTTCGCGCTTGAGATGTGGTCTGGTGGGATATCAGGTACTCGTCCGAAGGTCGTTTAAATATTAGTTATATATCATGTGTACATGTATAGTCATAAAAGGTCCTTCCAGTTCATCTCATGCCCTTGGGTAGCAAGGGTATACATCCATGTTCATACGTACCAGTTAGACTACTAGTAAACTACCATATGGGTAGTTTAGGAAGATACTAGAACTATTACTAGAACGCGATATCATACTATGAGTCAGTTCATTCATGAGTCAATACTTACTACTAGAAGAACATATACAACTATACTAGAGAAGAACATATACAACTATACTAGAATGATTACATTACTATACTTGCTAGGTAGAGAGCACGTACATTACAGCTAGAACAGTTCATTACATTACACTTACATTAATACGTTAATAATTGTGATCCACTGTATCGGAGCATGCCTTAAATGTCATGGCCCGAGTTGTAGCCAAAATTCTCTTGGAAGGAGAGCGTGAGTTTGCGTATAGATCTATACTGGATTGACTATCCTACACCTTGCTGCTAGCTACAGCTGGACCTGCAGGTCTGCGGGTGCCAAACGTCATTTCCGTTATTACGACCATTCATTATGTCGTTGTTACCAGTCGATAGTATGGTGCAATTAATCACATGATGCCTTAATATAAATCCGGTTTAAGGTGGTTAGTACAGCAGTAGTTCTTATAGACATTAATTTTCCCTGTACATATATTTAGTGATCTTTTCACTTAAACTATAAATGTAAAAACTATATTTTGTTAATAATAGTTACACTTGGGAAAATTACACACTCTTACAAGAAACGAACATATAGAACAGTTAAGTCTTGGTAGAAGACTACATTGAGAACAGTTAAGTCTTGGTAGAAGACATCTTTATATAAAGTAGGAATCATAGGGATTTCTAAGTTTTTCAAACGTTTACAGTTGTTTTACAAACAGCTTCATACTTACAGTTCATATACAAATTCTTACATACAAATAGTTACATACAAATTAAGACACTAAAATACTTATGATCTCACCAGCTTCAAAGCTGATACTTGCTTTCAAAATTACTTGTATCCTCAGGTTATCATAGATAGGTACCGATGCAAGGAGAAAGGAAGATAGAGCTTGTTCAAGACTCATCTTTCATTTTGATTTATGCTTTAGTGTTTATCAAAATTTGACAGAACACATTTGTATAATAATTATATTATTAATGCAATGGATGATGTTGTTGCTTGTTTACTACTTTACATTGTTGTGATATTATACATGACGTCCTCCGCCCCAGAACATTTCCGTCATTCTTGGTTTTGGGGTGTGACAATGTGGTGAAATAATTTCCTGATGTTTTTCCAGGAGATCTACCAGGTGTGCATCCTATGAGGTAGGTGTAGTTTAGGATCGATTTGATCCCTAGTGTTGCCCCGATTTCTAAGGCGCCATATCGCCTTGTGTTTCCTGAGATACACGAGTTGTCCTCATAACTCTTGGATTTATTGGTCTGGAGATTTATTCGATCGAGTAGCTCGCCATGGGGAGCACCGATCCTTTTTGTTAAGAAGATGGATGGTTCAAATCGGATGTGAATTGATTACCGGGAGCTGAACAAGTTAACAGTGAAAAATTGTTACCCACTGTCAAGGATTGATGACCTTTATTATCAGTTATAGGGAGCTTCTTGGTTCTACAAGATTGATTTGAGGTCAGGTTACCATCATATGTGGGTTACAGATTATGTCATTCATAAGAAATCTTTTCATACTCGTTATGGTCATTATGAGTTTGTGGTGATGCCTTTTGGGTTCACCAACGAACCAGCGATGTTCATGGATCTCATGAACTGGGTGTGCAGGCCAATGTTTGATTGATCCGTGATCATTTTTATTGATGATATCTTGGTCTATTCTGAGACCAAGTAGCAGCATGATAAGTACCTATGCAAGATTCTTAGGGTTCTGTGGATGGAGAGGTTGTACACCAAGTTCTCCGAGTATGATCTTTGGTTGTGCAAGGTTCAGTTTCTAGGGCACCTCGTCAATCAGGACGATGTTTTAGTCGATTCGACCAACACTGAGGTGAAGATTCAATGGGAGGTTCCGAAATCCCCATTATAGATAGTAATTTTCCTTGGGTTGGTTGGGTATTACAGAAGATTCATTTGTGATTTCTCCAAGACTGCAAGTTCCTGTTTCTTGGTTGACCAGGAAGGATGTCACTTTTGAGACCCTTCGTAAGAGGTTATGTTAGGTTCCGATTCCCTATAGGAAATGATATTTTGTGGTATATTATGACACATGTATTTAGGCTTGGGTTCCGTTTTGATACAGAGGGGCCATGTGATAGCTTGCGCTTCGAGGCAGCTGAAGCCTCATCAACAAAATTATCCTACTCAAAATCTGGAGTTGGGGGATGTGGTTTTCGCCCTTAAGATTTGGCGCCATTCTCTATATAGAATACGCTGTACTATCTGCATAGATCACAAGAGTTTGAGATACGTCATGGATTAGCCAAATATGAATATGAGGCAGTGTAGGTGGCTTGATGTGGTTAAGGATTATGAAAGTGAGATATTATATCGCCAGGGAAGGCCAATGTGGTGGTCAGTGCTTTGAGCCACAAGACGGCTGGTACCCCATTTCGAGGCCTATGTTTAGGTATGACCATCACTTCACCACTTCTGAATATGATTAGAGAGGTTCCAACCGAGGGATTCGAGAGGCAGAACTGGAAGAAGGAGAAGATTAGGGGTCAGATTTATAGATTCATCACTGATAGTCGGGGCCTATTAACCCAATGTAGGCGAGTTTGGATTCTGGTTTCTGGGGGAGTCCGTCAAACATTATTAGAGGAGGCACATAAGTGTCGGTTTTCGATTCATCTTGAGAGGTGCATAACCTATCAGAAGGTCAAGGTTGAGCATCATCTTACATGGTAAGTTGCAGCCTTTAGAGGCCCCCTTGTTGAAATGGGAGTAGACCAACATGGACTTTATTACGAGGTTACCAAGGATGGACAAGGGACTTAATGTTATTTGGGTTATTATGGATCATTTGACCAAGATTGCTTATTTTCTTGCTGTTTGGTAGAGCACGTCATGGGATGCTTATGTCTATAGGCTCAGATCAAGATTTTTGATTTACTTCTAATTTTTGGAAGAGGTTATATTAGGAGCTAGGTACCAGGCTGCACTTCAATACTTCTTATCATCTGTAGGCAAATGGACAGAATGAGAGGACAATTCAAACTCAAGAGGATATGTTGAGGGTCTGCATCATTGGTTTTGGTGGGAGCTGGGACCCCTACCTTGCTTTGATTGAGTTTTCATACAACAATAGTTATCACGCCACCGTAGGTATGCCTATTGGATTAAGGTGCCTAAGCCACTAACTAAATTTTTATATACTTGAATTAAAGGCAAAGTCATTTTTGGGTTGCCCAAAGAACTAGCAACTGACTAGAATGACTTTTAGAGAGTGAGGTTGACTTATTGATATGTTATATGATTAATAAATAGCAATAAATGATTTGTTAGTATCTTATGAGATTCATATATTAATTGGAAATAGTATCATATAATTAAGAACTAATAAAAATTAGTCGAAATTAATTGGTTTAATTAAAGATGTAAGGACTAAAGCAGTAACTATTCAATAGTTGATCAAGAGAGCTTCCATAACCTTCACATGAGGGGACGGTTTTTTTTCGCGGGGGGGGGGGGGGGGGGGGGAATGGGGGGGCTCTTAGGGTTTCTAGAATAATCCTTATGGATAATTAAGGAGTTAGATAATTACCTAATTTGAAATATTAATATTATATTCAAATTAGGGTTTCTAAGGCTCCTTATATCAGCAATAATAGGACTCCTTGGCTCCTCATTTTAGTCCACTCTTACACTCAAAGGAGTAGTTGAAATTCTACTCCCCTGTCCTCTCTCCTCATGTCTTCTAATTGCTAGGGTTTGGGTACAAACTATTAGAGGCATAAAGATTTTGTTGCTTGCTTTCCAAGGCTTTTGAAGAAAGGAATTCATTTGATTATTTGCTATAATAACCAAAAGGTATGCAAACCCTCAACCTATGTAAATTTTGATTACGGTAGGCTTACTTTAGGGTTCTTGATATTCATATATTATTGCTATCAATAGAGAAAACTTATATCCAAATAGGTTGCGTGTGAACTTAAGGGTTATGTTATTTCGCCTCATGCATTGAGTTATAACTTTTAAAGCCTATCAGTGGTATTAGAGACTTATTTTTCTATTTGATTGTGCACAATAGTGAATGGATCAAAATTAGGGTTTATAGAAATTAAAACCTAAAGGGCTTGAATTTTCGCAAAAGGATAGGGTTCTTGAAACCCTAGCCTGAACCCCCTTAATTTCAAAAATGGATCTATGGTTTCCTTAGGTTTTATATTGTTTCCTTAATTATTATTTTAAATGCCTTCAAATTGGAATAAGTAAAACCATATAACCGTAAATCCCCATCTTCGAAAATTAATAGGGTTTTGGATTAGGATTAAAATTTGAATTATTTTATTAAATGTTTGATTGACAATAACTATTTAGTCCCTAAATGATCTAAATTATTTTAATTAATTGTTTAATTAAAAGATAAAGATTAAATCGGAATTGGTTTAAATATTAAGTAGTTAAAAGTTTAATTTAGATAATTAACATTTAAACCTTGTATTTTGAAAAGTTTTAATATACACCTTATATATATATATATATATATATATATATATATATATATATATATATATATATATATATATATATATATAAGAAAAGTCAGTCGAATCGCTAGTAAGCCTCATTCATGAAGTGATGCTATAAAGAGGGTATAAGGAAACAACCTACAAAATGACCGTTAAATATACAGCTATACTTTTCAACCACAGATCTCCTGTATGGTGGAGGGTCGTTAGCTGAATGGGTTTGATAGGAAATAATCAAGATTAGAAGTAGAATATAAAAAATACTAGAACCTTCTTCTAAAATCTTACTCTAGTTACTTTTGGAAAATATGAAAAGTATGCTAATCCATGTAAACACACATCGTTCTTTATTAGTCATTAGTGGTGTGTGCATGACTAAGCGACACACTAATTTGTGACTATAATGTTGACATGATGAAACAAATCGAAAATTATCATTGTTAATGGAGTGTGTGTGGTTTACCGACACATTAATTAGAGATGATAAATGACAATGAGGTTGACAAGCGTGTGTGCATGGTTATTCACATTTTGTTTGTGATCTTCGGTATCCCCATCACAAATAGAAGAGCATAATCTGAGCTTAAACATATCATTGACAAGATTCAATGAATCTCAAAAGATCTAGGAATTTCATATTAGATTAAAGTTGGTAAATTGGTAAATTGTTTTACCTACCTTCATAAATTTGCAATAAGATTATGAAATTCCTCTTCTTGATTGTGAATTGTATTTTGGGTCCTAGCCTTGAGTATTCATTTTGGGTTAAAATATTAAGGATTTTATTCGACTAACTAAAACTATCTCTCTTATATAGGTGTCTACTCCTGGAGATGTTACTTCTGCTCAATCTTCCTCCAACAACTCGAACTTCACTCTTTTATCGATCCCTTTGAAAGAGAAATTATTTTTTCCAAACTACATGGACTGTATGCAAAATATTAAAATGACTCTTCAATACGAGGGAAAAAGTATCTTCTCGGTAAGATTTTACTTGAAGTCGCTGAGTCAACTGCTACTTCATAGGAGCTTGCCAGCTACAGGCAATGCTATGACGACACAACAAAGGTCGGTTACATCATGGTTGTAACCATGGTACCTGAGTTGAAAACGTTCTATGAGGACTATTTGCAATATGAGATGTGCTTGGATCTTATTGAAAGGTTACACAAACAAGAGCATCAAGAGAGGTATGAGGTCATCAAGGCTTTAATGGCATGTCAGTTGAAGGCGAGATAATCTATCTGCAATCATGTGCAGATAATGCAAAGATATGTGGAGCGGTTAGAAAAGCTCAATGTATCCTTTGAGATGAAGTTGGCTATAGAAATGGTACTAAACTCCTTTCCTCCCTTTTATGATTACTTCATCTTAAATTATCATCTGAACAACACAACGACCACATTAACCCAACTCCACAACTTGTTGTAGACAACTTGATCAGGGTTAAAGAAAAATCAAGTACATTTTGTGACAAGTGCTCATGTCTTTTCCATTGGGAAAACAAAGGAAAGTAGAGGAAGGCTAATCCTCAAGGAGCATCTAGCAGTGGGTCAAATTTAAAGCCTAATTCTGATATTCCTGCTATTAGTGACACCAAAGGGGCCACTTGCTACTCTTGTAATGAAAAAGGGCATTCGAAACGAAGTTACCATAAATACTTGCAAGATTTGAAGGATAGCAAAGCGAAGCAATCTTCAGCAGGTATATACACATCAAGTTAATAAATCATAACTCACTCGTTCCTGGGTCATTGATACAAGATGTGTTTTTCACATTTGTTTTGATTTGTAACGGATAAGAAAAAGTGAGGAGGTGGAGCATGGAAGAATAAATATGATCTTTAAGGAATAGGAAATCTTCAACTGTTACCAAGATTGGAACTTATGGCCTAGTGCTCAGTGGTGATGTTAGGATAGATTTGATAAATTGTTGTTATTCGTCAGAAATGACACAAAACATTATTTCTTTTCATGCATTATTCAAACACGGTTTACGATATTCTTTTGATGATATGAATGGTTTGATTTTAGCTTATAAAAATGTTGTTCTTATGTTTAAATCTTTACCTTGTAATCATGTGTATGAAACTATGATTTTTGTTGAATAGTGTATTTCATATTGACTCGTCTAATGGGGTAGACAGAGAATGATTGTGGCATTGTCATCTTAGGCACATAAACAAGAAACATATCGCCTATATCCAAATGGATGGAGTGATGGAATCATTTGATTTAAGGTTAGATGATAAATGTGAGCCTTTTTTATTAAGGAAGATGAAAAAATTACCTTTCACTAGGACATGTGAATGAGGTGAAGGATTGTTGGACCTTATCCATCCTGATGTATGTAGGCCCTTCAAATTTGCTATAAGGGATGCAAATCGATACTACATGACATTTACATATGATTATAGCATATATGGGTATATCTACTTAATCAAACATAAATCAAAAACATTTGAAAAGTTCACAGAGTTTAGACACGCGATCAAGAATCAATTGGGTAGGAAGATAAAGATGCTTTGATCTGATAGAGGCGGAGAGTATCTTAGTATCAAGTTCCTTGACTATCTTAAGGAATGTGGAATGGTTTCAGAATTGACTCCTCCTAGGAAACGAAAAGTTAATGGTATGGCTGGCAGGAGAAATCAAACCTTGTTAGACGTGGTTCGTTCCATGATGTGTCGAGCTTCACTTCCTATTTTTTCCTGGGGTTATGCCTGAGAAACAGCCATCCATATCCTAAATCTTTCTCCTACTAAGAATGTTTCCAAAACACCACATCATATGTGGATAGGAAAAGTACCCTCACTCACACATATAAGGGTTTATGGGTTATGAGGCTCTCATGAGACGAGAAAATCATGACAAACCAGAAATCAGAGCCGAGAGGTGTATTTTCATTGGATACCCACAAAAGTCTTCTGCATACTTTTTCTACAGACCTGGTGAGAATGTGGTCTTTGTAGCTCAAAAATAGTCTTTCACGAGAGAGAGAGAGAGAGAGAGAGAGAGAGCTTATATGACACTAGATCTCAACCATTGGATGAGACTTCTGTTGATCCCATTAACAATTCATTACCTCTTCGTTAATCCCAGTAGGGTTAGCATGCCACCTTCTTTCTATGGTTTCCACATTACGTTTGATGATGACATGTTTATTAGTGACAAAACACTCATAAACTTGGATCAGCCCGCTAATTACGAGGAAGCGGTGATTGGACCTGAGTCTACTGAACAGAAAGAAGCAATGGATAGTGAGATCGAATCTATATATGATAACCATGTTTGGAATTTGGTTGGTCAAGTACCAGGTCGAAAGACAATTGGGTGTAAATGGATATTCAATAAGAATACTGACATAGATGGAAAAGCGCACACATTCAAGGAACGATTGGTTGCGAAGGGCTTTACTCAAACCCAAGGGATTGACTATGATGAGACCTTCTCAGTAGTAGCTAAGATAAAGTCTATCAGGATAATGCTAGCAATAGCAGCGTTTCATGATTATGAAATATAGAAAATGGATGTTCAAACTGCTTTCCTAAATAGGAAGTAGATTGAGGATGATTATATGAGTTACCCAAAGGGTTTTGTACATGCCAAGTTTCCTGACAACGTGTATAAGCTTGAGAAATCCAATTATGGATAGAAACAAGTGTCTTGCAGCTGGAATCTTTGCTTTCATGAGAAAGTCAAAGAGTTTGGATTCACTAGGAGTGAGGATGAGTCATGTGTGTATGTTAATGATAGTAGGAGTAAAGTGACTTTCCCAATATTGTATGTTGATGACATGCTCCTTATAGGAAACAAGATTCTGACCTTGAAAGAAGTGAAATCCTATCTTGTGAAGTGTTTTACTATGAAGGACCTAGGGGAAGCAACCTATATTCTCGGTATACGGACTTTGAGTGATAGAAAGAAACGAATTATTGGTCTTAGCCATAATACATGTTTGGATAAAATACTAAAGAACTTTAGTATGGAGAATTCCAAGTAAGAGGATTTACCCATCAATCATACTGTTAAGTTGAGTAAGACTCAAACCCCCAGTTCCAATGAGGAAATATATGACATGAGTTGGGTCCCATATGCTTCGGCTGTAGATTAGATCATGTATGTTATGACGTGAGCTCGTCATGACGTGTCTTATGCTATGAGCATAGTTAGTTGATTACAAGGCAATCCTAGAAGAGCTCATTGGACTACAATCCAAAACATTCTTAAGTATCCGTGGAGGATGAAGGACATGTTTCTAGTCTTGGGTGGCTGTGATACGCCAAGAGTAGGTGGATATATTGATGCCAACTTTAAGAAATATCGAGATAACTCATGTTCTCAGTCCTGTTGGGTGTTTGTGTTAAATGGTGGAGTAGTGATTTGGAGAAGTTCCAAACAGGATATGGTGGTTGATTCTACTTTTATATCAAAGTACATCGAAGCATTAAAGGAAGCAACTTGGTTGAAGAACTTCATCGGTGATCTAAAAGTAGTCCCTACCATTCAAGAGCCAATGGAACTTTTCTATGATAATGAAAGGGTGATTGCTTTGACAAAAGAACCAAAGGGTCATGGTAGATCCAAGCATATCGACAGAAGTACCATCACATCAGACATAGGATTGAAGAAGGTCATCTCCTGGTGAAGTGAGTATCATCAGAAGACAATCTTGTAGATCCTTTCACAAAGGTTGTGAGCAGGGTTAAACATCACCAGCATTCTAGGAGCATTAGCTTGAGAGATAATGTTAGTTTTAGTAGTTAGTTGATAGTTTGAAACTTTGTAACATAATAAATTTAATTGATTTTTGTGATTCAATAATGGAGAATTATTTATGAGTATGGTTCCTGCTTTTTTCAATTGTTAATTCTTTTGTTTCATTTTGCATGTGTTTACTTCATGAATAATTTGATTATTCGTATTCCACATTCGTTCATACTTATGGAAGTAAGTAGTGATTTAATACTATCATGAATTGAGTTTTAGATTTTCTATAAAGATTATATATTGCAATAAGATTACTACAATGTTCATGAGTACTTAGAAAATAGGAATTCTAAGTATTGGATAAACCCGCACTCAGTGAATTACTTCATGGATTATATGAAGAGTATTTATAGGACCATAATATCTTTTATATTTAAAATGGAGATATATAACTCGTAATTTAAAAGTTAGTTGTGCATTAGTATTCCCAAAATGCATCAGTAACATGATTTCATAAAACATAGTGTCATGTATGATTTGGTGAGTAACGATACAAGTATATAAGTTGAACTTTATTCCCTCCTTTTGTAATAATGGGAAAAGAAATATCTTTGGGCCCCTTAGTGATGTGGTGTTGAAATTATAGTGTTAGGCCAAGCCAAGACTACATTCATGAGCTCAATTAGTAGTCTAATAAGGTCATCACAAATCAAGAAACCTGGAAATCAAAATCTTAGACAATGAGAATGATTATAATCCATGTCTCATGTCCATATGATGTCTTGAAGAACGAAGGAATATTTGATCACTTATCTTAGGGCTAATGTCTGATCAGATCAGATTTAGACACTTGCTTTGGAAAGAACATTTTGTTGTTTAATCCAAAAGTTATACTTGTAATTATGGTTAGAGACTTATCCAAGTAGGAGACTGTTGTATTAAGGTGTCTAAGCCAATAACTAAATTGGTATATACTTGAATTAAAGGCAAAGTCCTTTTTGGGTTGCCCACACAACTAGAAATAGACTAGAATAACTTTTGGAGAGAGAGAGAGAGAGAGAGAGAGAGAAAGAGAGAGATGTTGATTTATTGATATATTAAATGATTAATAAATAGCAACAAAATTATTTGTTATTATATTGTGAGATTAATATATTAATTGGAAATAGTATTATCTAATTAAGAAAAAAATAAGAAATTAATTGGAATTAATTTTGGGATTAATTGGTTTAATTAAAGGTGCAAAGACTAAAGCAGTAATTATTTAATAGTCAAACAAGAGAGTTTCCAAAAAATTCCCAAGAGGGGACGGTTTTGGGGGAGCATCTTAGGGTTTCTATGTTGGTGATTCTAGTGTTATCAACATATTTTTTGTAATTATTATTAACAGTGAGATTGGTTGAGCTCCATTTACTAACCGAGATAGGAGGTGTCGAGTGCATGCTTGGAATGATAAATGTGAACATGAGAATATGGGGGTCTGGGGTCAGTGCCCATGAGTGCAAAGTTCCAAGGGGTTGCACCCCTAGCAGGATCTAGGGGCAGTGCCCCGAAACCAAAATGGATTTTTGTATCGTATAGAACTCCAACCATGCATTTTCCCGCCAAATTCATTTGATGAAATCATGTTGTAGGCATTAGTTATGTCCATTAACTACCTTCTTTTGCGCCAAATCTACATGTAACCGCTACTAACTATTTTCCTCTTGTATAAGAATATTATTCATGTTCCATAAAATGAGTTACAGTATATACTCTCAAAATCTATTTATTAAGATTTGATTTATCTCTTAAGAACACATTAACAAGGTATTATGTGTTTAACAATCTGAATTAGATCTGTAAATCAAATTGGCTAATTATTAGATTATCCCACTTCTGAATTCGTGTCGCCCAGGAAAAAGAGACGAATTATAGATTTCGCAAAGTGCTTGAAAACACGATCCTTGAATCTATCCAAGTTTGTATTTATTGTTATTATGATCCCTTTGATTCTAACATTCTACAATAATCCTTATGTATAAATAAGGATTTGAATAATTACCTAATTTGAAGTATTAATATCATATTCAAATTAGGGTTTCCAAGGCTCCTTGTATGTAACGCCCCATTTCTGGTGTGTGATTTAAATAAAGCAATTTTTATTTCTTAAGAGGTACTCAACGAGTCAGTAGCCCGAATCGTCGAGTAAAGTCTGGAGTTTCACGCGGTTTAAGTTGCACCCTATTTAAACATTTTATGTGCCCCAAGACCAGCCTCCCTCACCCACAAAGAGTCCCATACGAAACCCTAGTCGTTCTTAAGCATTTTTGGAGCATTTTTCTCACTTGTGAAGGTTTTAGTGTATCTTGAGGATTTGAGGAAGAAGAGAGAAGAGAAGTATTCAAGGGGAGCAAGTAGATCCGGATTTCTGTTTGCATTTCAGTCCCCTTTGAGGTATCAAGCTCGAATATTTGCTTATTATCAATTAGATCTCTTGAAAAGTTTGTTCTGGTTGATTTTGAGCCCTTTCTAAACTTAAAGGTCGAATTAAGAATTGATATGATGAATGTACTTCTGATCTAAGCCTTCCAGAGCCTCTTAATCTGAAGGTTGCCACCTTTATTGAGCCAAGTTTCCATTCCAAGATTAGATTTCTTCCTTTAGCTTATTTTGGGTATTTGAGTTTCATATTAGCATGCATGCACGTAAAGTTAGAAACTTTACGTCAAAAAACAACCATAGGAGCCCAGATCTATGAATGGGATGCACTGGATTCGAGCAGAATCGACTGTATAGTAATGACATGCATGGGTCTCGGCGAGTCGTTCTTCAGACTCGACGAGTCGAGTCGCGAGTCCCCGATTTACCCCATTTGAGAGTTTAGGGTGGAATCAGTGAGTAGTTAATGGACTCGGTGAGTTAAGGCTCAGATCTAGTAGTGGAGGGGCTCGACGAGTTATTCATACAACTTGGTGAGTCAAGGACTGATTTCATTCATAGGATGAAGGAGGACTTGACAAGTTGTTCATACAACTCAGCGAGTCAGATGAAGATGGACTTGATGCTGGTATCGAATATGGACTCATTAAGACCTTGATAGACTCGACGAGTAGAAGCGTGTAAAGGATTGGAAATAAGGACCGGGACTCGGTGAGTTGGCGGCCCGACTCGGCAAGTCAATTCAACTGAGAGTTGACTTTCTCCAGGGGTAAAATACTCATTTTAACCTAAGTTTAGTTATCAGTAATTAATTGAGTATTTGTGGGAAATGTAATCAGGAAGCTACGGAGCAGCAACAACAGTCAGTTTCTGAGTAGCATTTCTTCAGTCAGCTTTTGAAGTGAGTTTCCTTTTGGTAGGAACGGGTCTACGGCCACAATGTCGGCCCGTTTAATTAGCAGTAGTACCGGACCTCGGTCCAATGCAGTAGTTAGAATGCTTGATGTCTTTGTGATTCAAGCATGTTTTGTGTTATGTGTTCCGGACTCTGGTCCGATGCAGTATGCAGTATACATGTTCATGCTAGTTGATATGTTTATGCTATGCTATGTTCAGTTAGTTTCCGGACTGTGGTCCGATGCAGGGGACAACGTCCCAGTTAGTTCTGGTTTTCGGTCCGATGCAGTTAGTTCCGGACTTCGGTCCAATGCAGGGGACAAGGTCCAAGTTAGTTCCGGACTTCTGTCCGATGTACTTTGCGGACATTGGTCCGATGCAGAGGGCAAGGCCTTAGTTAGTTCCATACTTTGGTCCGATGTAGTTTCAAGACATCGATCCGATGCAGTGGGCAAGGCCCAATAGTTGTTTATATGTTATTCTATGGTATGTGGTAGTTTGGGGGAGCTCACTAAGCTTCGTGCTTACAGTTTCAGTTTTGGTTTCAGGTACTTCCGCTAGCAAAGGGAAGAGCTCGGGATGATGGCATCTCACACACCACAACTTCTGTTTTATCCTAGGGGTTTTATTAAGATATTTTCATATGATTGATACAGTTTTTGTTTTGACACAATTACTTTGACCTTTGTGTTACTCATTTTATGGTTCTTAGTATATATGAAATTCGATGATGTGATTTTTAGTAATATTAAAACAAAAATTTTTGAGTCGTATTTTGGGTTGTTTCAAGTTGGTATCAGAGCATTGGTTTGAGGGATTCAGGCACACTTTCGAGTATGAATGGACTCAAACTAAGGAAATGGTAAAAGATTTTATACGAAAAATGTTTTCGAAAGAATTTTTGAAAAATAAACTTAAAAAGAAAAGAGTTTTGAGAATGGGGAAAAGGGTGTGGTGCATGCGATCAGCCGAGCTCAAGTAAGTACTCCCAAATTACCCATACAAGTTTATGTTATGGTTATCAGTTTCAGTTTTAGTAGAACAACATGCTAGAATATGACTAAGGATCTAGGAGGATGCCTTATGTGCCTGGTTTATGTGTTTTAGCTTTATGAGAATTGCATGCTAGTATTGAGTAGACAACTGTAGGATAGCCTGTTTAGGTTACGCTTTATAGCATGAGCTTAGCATTGTATGATAGTACAGTTTCTCGTTATGAGGATAGAATTACTTGAGTAGTTTCATGTGTCTGAATTTTGCTTGCTTTGTGTTTTGTGGGACTCTGAGTGATGGGAGTTAGCAATTACGTGAATACGTCACATCACATGTGACCAGGGTTGAATAATCTCAGAGTGCTAGATTTGGCCCTACTGCGTAGCTCTCGTTTGAGTCTAACCGTTGTAGGAACGAGTCTTTTACTCGAAGGATTATCCGAGCCTCGTCACATGTGGTGGTATTCAGGTGATGAATAATTGGCATTACAAGGAGCCTTCAGCAGTTGAGGACTGGTTTTGGGTTGAGTCAGAGGTTTCCCTAGGGCAAGCCTAGGATGAGAGTAGCATAGATCAGTAACAATAGTAGTGACTTGGTGGAGTCGAGACAGTTCTTGAGGAAAGTACGGATAGATGTGGAAGGTAGTATGGGACCATACTACTAAAAGCAGAGGATCCGTACTTGAATCAAGGAAAGCTGAGATGAGACCAGGAAACTTATAGTAGTAGTGATCCCTCGAGATATATCAGTGTTCCTGACGTTTATTATGATGTGTTTTCAGAATGGTGGTTTTACGCCCTAGACCAACAGTCGGCAGTTCAGGTGTCGGGGAGGGATCAGGATCAGGCTCGGGGGCCGAGCATTTGGATGAGCAGACTAGGGAGTTTCTCTCTTCAGAGATTACACGCATCATACTTGAGCAGACTCCTGTGATGGGGTCACGCACACTCACCTTCAGGGAGTTCTGGGCTTGTGGAGCTCCAGACTACCATGGGGCGTGGGTCCCCATAGCGAGTACTAGGTGGTTGGTGGATGTCGCCAATGCTTTTCACACCAGCAGATGTCCCGAAGAGGACAAGGTCAGACTAGCATCCTCTCTTCTGAAGGACAGGGTACGAGATTGGTGGGAGGAGATCGGGCATGTCATTGGGGATGATGCAACACTAGATGCCATGTGTTGGGCTGATTTTACTACCAGGTTCAGAGTCGAGTTTCCACCAGTTATTGAGGTGCAACAATTAGCCAGGGAGTTTCAGGATCTCACCCAGACTATAGAGACAGTGGCGGAGATTACGGCCAAGTTCAGGGAAAGGGATCTTCTCGTTCCTCAGTACACAGCTGATGAGGAAATGAAGAAGGCCTATTATCATGAGATGTTGCAGAGTGATATCCGCCAATTTGTGAGCTGGTCCAGCTATAAAACGCTGGATGATATGATTACGAGGGCTCGTGAGAGAGAGATAGATTTGGAGATGGAGAAGAAGAGGAAGCCAGAGGGGGCATCTGGCATAGGGAGTTCGGGCAAAAAGCCCAAGGTATCGGATCACAGATCTAGAGGACAGCAGACCCACAGTCAGTATCGCAAGTGTGGCAGATTGCACGATGGGGCGGGACAGGCAGGGAGTCCCGGTTGCTACAAGTGCGGCCAGACCGGGCATATAAGCAAAGATTGTATAACTACTCCCACCGTTACCACAACATCTGATATGATTTGCTTCCATTGCAATCAGAGGGGACTTAAAAAGTCCTAGTGTCCAAGTTTGGCAGCAGCAGGGAAGGTGGCGGAACCTGCCCCTGCAACTTTAAGGATTATAGACGACCGTTAGGGCCGAAGTGAGGCACCAGTGGCGAAGACTAGAGCTTTTCAGATGACAGCAGAGGAGGCGCGGACGACTTCTAAGGTGGTAACGGGTATGTCTATTCCCTTCATTTCTTTATTATTAATGATTGTTTCTTATGATTATATGTTTTTATATAGGGTCGTTCTTAGTGAACGACATTTCAATTACAATATTATTTGACTCGGGGGCTACCCGATCATTTGTCTCACTTGTGCTTAGCAAGAGGTTTAGCAGAGCTCCACGGGAGCTGGATTGTCCACTTGAGGTTGAGATAGCTGATGACAGGACCGTTAGGGTCGCGAGAGTACATAGGGAGTGTTCGTTGTAGTTACTTGATGAGCAGTTTTCAGTGGACTTGGTTCCCATTCCCCTCCGAGGGAATAAGGTTATAGTGGGTATGGATTGGCTGAGCCCCAATGGGGCAGTGACTGGGAGAAGGGCAAGGCGACTGTAGACGATGTACCGGTGGTACGTGAGTACCTAGATGTATTTCCAAAGCATTTTCCTTTAATACCTCCTGAGAGATAGGTCGAGTTAAGGATTGACCTGGTCCCTGGTGTGACACCGATAGCCAGGGCACCATATCGATTGGCTCCTCCGGAGATGCAGGAGTTGTCTACGCAGCTACAGGAGCTGTTAGACAAGGGTTTTATCAGACCAAGCAGTTCACCATAGGGAACCCCGATCCTATTTGTGAAGAAGAGGGATGGCTCGTACCGTGTGTATAGATTACCGGGAGTTGAACAAGGTAACGGTGAAGAACCGATACCCACTCCTGAGGATAGATGACTTGTTTGATCAGCTTCAGGGAGCATCTTGGTTTTCCAAGATTGATCTGCGCTCCGGTTATCATCAGATGCTGGTAAGAGGTGAGGATGTTTAGAAGACCCATTTTAGGACCCGGTATGGTCATTATGAGTTTGTGGTGATGTCGTTTGGGCTCACCAACGCTCCAGCCGCGTTCATGGATCTCATGAAGCGTGTGTGCAGACCGATGCTGGATCGGTCTGTGATAGTCATCATCGATGATATCTTGGTTTATTCCAAGACTCAGGAGCAGTATGAGGAGCACCTAAAGGAGGTGCTAGAGACTTTGAGGAGGGAGAGACTTTTCTCTAAGTTCTCTAAGTGCGAGTTCTGGTTGTGCGAGGTGCAGGTCCTTGGACACCTCGTCAACCAGAAGGGTATACTAGTGGATCCGGCCAAGATTGAGGCCGTGATGCAGTAGGAGGTCCCGAGCTCTCCATCTGAGATACGGAGCTTCCTAGGTTTGACAGGGTACTACAGGAGGTTCATCCAGGACTTCTCCAAGATAGCAGTTCCAGTCACCCGACTGACTAGGAAGTTGGTGGTGTTTTGCTGGGGGCCTGAGCAGCAGGCAACATTTGAGACCCTCAGACAGCGATTGTGTGAGGCACCAATTCTTACCCTGCCAGAGGGAGTGGATGACTTTGTAGTCTACTATGATGCCTCGATCACCGATATGGGAGCAATATTGATGCAGCGAGGTCATGTGATAGCTTATGCCTCTAGACAGTTGAAGCCTCACGAGGCTAACTATCCGACACACGATTTAGAGTTGGGGGCAGTGGTGTTTGCCCTCATGATTTGGAGGCATTACCTCTATGGGGTCCGTCGTACAATTTACACGGATCACAAGAGTTTGAGGTACCTCATGAATCAGCCGAATCTGAACATGAGGCAACGCCGATGGTTGGACGTCGTAAAGGATTACGATTGTGAGACCCTTTATCATCCGGGCAAGGCCAACGTTGTGGTCGACGCCTTGAGCCGCAAGGTGATGGCGGCTCCGATCGGAGATATATTTTTGAGGATGACGGTAATTACTCCATTGTTGGAGCATATTAGAGAGGCACAGGTCGAGGGCCTGAAGGAGGAGAGGCAGAAGTGATAGAGGATTGTGGGCCGAGTAGTTTCTTTCGATTATGACAGTCGAGGATTGTTGACCCTTCATGGCAGAGTCTAGGTGCCGTATTGGGGAGGAGTACGACAAGTGTTGATGGATGAGGCCCACAAGTCTCAGTTCTCCATTCATCCAAGGGCGACGAAGATGTATAAAGATCTTCGACCCGATTATTGGTGTCCCTGCATGAAGCAGGACGTAGCCTGGTACGTAGAGAAGGTGCCTGACCTACAGGAAGGTCAAGGCAGAACACCAGAGACCCCATGGCAAGATGCAGGTGTTAGCATTCCTGTGTGGAAATGGGAGGATATCACTATGGATTTCATCACTTAGCTTCCCAGGACTGCATGTGGAGTTG
The DNA here is from genome assembly GCF_002870075.4 of Lactuca sativa. Lineage (NCBI taxonomy): Eukaryota > Viridiplantae > Streptophyta > Magnoliopsida > Asterales > Asteraceae > Lactuca > Lactuca sativa. Next base: position 111,166,556 of record NC_056625.2, on the reverse strand, counting down.
ACTCGATTTGCATCATAGTGGATCGGCCGACCAAGAGTGCTCATTTCATACCGATTCAGGAGAGCATATCGGTCGAGAGGCTAGCCGATATCTATGTGTGCGAGGTGGTGGCACGGCATGGAGTGCCTGTATCAGTAGTATCAGACCGAGACATCCATTTCACTTCCAGGTTTTGGAAGCGGTTTCATGACGAGATGGGTACTCATCTCCATTTTAGCACCGCTTTCCACCCTAGACGAACGGGCAGAGCAAGAGGACTATTCAAACTCTCGAGGACATGCTTCGGGCATGTGTCCTAGATTTCGGTGGCAGTTGGGATACGTATCTTCCTTTAGCGGAATTTTCGTATAACAACACTTACCACGCTAGCATTGACCACCCTCCTTTCGAGATGCTTTACGGGAGAAAGTGTAGGACCTGGATTTGTTGGGGCGAGATCAGTTAGCGAGTCATCGGGAGTACTGAGGTGGTGATCAAGACCACAGAGTTGATCCGGCAGGTCCGTAGCAGAATGCAGACTACGCAGAGTCGGCAGAAGAGTTACGCCGACAAGAGGCGTTCAGACCTGGAGTTTCAAGTGGGCGATATGGTCCTCCTGAAGGTATCACCCTGGAAGGGTGTTATCAAGTTCCGGAAAAGGGGCAAGCTAGGCCCCAGATACAGTGGCCCTTTTAGGGTTTTGGCCCGGGTGGGTCGGGTTGCTTATTGGTTGGATCTTCCAGCAGAGCTTAGCAAGATCCACAACACTTTCCATGTTTCTCAATTGAAGATGTGTTTAGTGGACGAGTCAGCAGTTGTACCCTTGGAGGATATTCAGGTTGATAGCAACCTGAATTATATTGAGAGGCTCTGAGAGATTTCACATACTTGGAGAGATTTGGGAGAGATTTCACATACTTGGAGAGATTTCACATTATTGGAGAGATTTGGGAGATATTTCACATACTTGGAGAGATTTGGGAGAGATTTAACCTTAGCCATTATTATCGCATAATCTCGCAAATGCAAGGTTCGTGAACCTCGTTACGCCTCGTTAATGGTCGTTTTAAGTCCCCGAAAGGGTCCTTAGCCGTGTTTTGATGCGTTTAATTCTCTTTTTAGGGTTTTTACATTGTTAACACATAGATTTTTCGAGACACTTGAATTTTTGACATACAAATGCACATTTTTATTCATGGAATAACTTCTAACATACAAACACTAAATAAATTCGACCGGTTTGACTTGTTTGACTTTGACTAGAATTTGACGGTTGTCATAGTATCCCCCAGTTATAAGGAGAAATTTTGCATTTTGAGTGGGACTTCAAGGGTCGGGGAATAGATGTGGGTATTTTTGCTTCATTTGGTCCTCACGTTCCCAAGTAAACTCAGGTCCTCGCTTGGCGTTCCACCGGACCTTTACGATGGCAATGCGACTTTGTTTCGTCGATTTGACCTCTCGGTCCATGATTTCAACAGGTTCCTCTATGAAATGGAGGTTCTCATTGATCTTAATTTCTTCCAAAGGAATGACAAGGGTCTCATCCGACAAACATTTCTTCAGGTTTGACACATGGAATGTAGGATGAACGTGCTTGAGTTCCTGTGGTAATCATAGCATGTATGCCAGTGGGCCAATCCTGGTGAGGATTTCGAATGGTCCAATATACCTTGTATTTAATTTCCCTCGTTTTCCAAAGCGTATTAAACCCTTCCAAGGTGATACTTTTAGAATTACCCAATCTCCAACTTGGAACTCCAAAGGTTTTCGTCTCTTATATGCGTAGCTCTTTTGTCGGTCTTGCGAAGCCTTCATTCGTTCTCGAATTTGGACAATCTTCTTGGTTGTTTCCCTTATGATTTCCGGGCTAGTAAGTGTGGTGTTAGGGACTTTCCCTTTTGCTAGTTGTGTATCGCCCACCTCGGCCCAGTACAGGGGTGATCTGCACTTACGGCCATAGAAGGCTTCGAACGGAGCAACTTTGATGCTAGTGTGATAGCTATTATTGTAGTAAAACTCAACAAGAGGTAAATGAGTATCCCAAGCTTTACCAAAGTCTATCACACAAGCCCTTAGCATGTCTTCTAACGTCTGAATGGTTCTTTCACTCTGACCGTCAGTCTGTGGGTGGTAGGATGTACTCATGTCCAGCCTAGTTCCCATAGCTTTCTGTAGTGACTGCCAGAATCATGACGTGAACCTACTATCTCCGTCGGAGATAATGGATATAGATACTCCGTGAAGGCGCACTATTTCTCTAATGTAGATCCTTGTCAGCTTCTCCATTTTGTCTATTTCCTTTATTGGTAGGAAGTGTGCGGATATGGTCAATCTGTCGACGATTACCCAAATGGTGTTAAGTCCACCCGTGGTTTCAGGTAACTTGGTAATGAAATCCATCGTAATCTGTTCCCAGTTCCACTCGGGTATCTATGGTTTTTGAAGTAGTCCTGAGGGCTTTTGATATTCTACCTTAGCTTTGGTGCAAGTCAGGCACTTGCCCACAAAGGTAGCTATTTCAGCTTTCATGTTTGGCCATCAATACATCTTCTTGAGGTCTAAGTACATCTTGTCTGAGTCGGGATGCACGGAGTAGCGATTTTTATGAGCTTCGTTCATGACGACGTCCCTGAATCCACCAAATTTTGGTGTCCAGATCCGGTTCATGAGACAACAAACTCCGTCATCCCTGACTTCAAGATTTTTTTCCATTCCTATTAATGCTTCACATGTCACGTTCTCTGGCTTCAAGGCTTCCTACTGGGCTTCCTTGATTTGTGCGGACAGGTGTGAGTGGATGGTCCTGGTTAATGCCTTTACTCGGCGGCCCGAGTACTCCTTTCTGCTTAAAGCGTCTGCAACCACGTTGGCATTTCCGAGGTGATAACGAATCTCTCATTCATAATCGTTTAGCAATTCAACCCATCGCCTTTGTCTCATGTTGAGTTATTTTTGGTTGAGGATATGTTGAAGGCTTTTGTGGTCGGTGAAGATAGTGCATTTGGTGCCGTAGAGGTAATGGCTCCATATTTATAGGGCAAAAACTACCGCTCCTAGTTCGAGATCGTGCGTCGTATAGCTTACCTCGTGTGTCTTCAGCTGTCTTGAGGCGTAGGCAATAACCTTTCCTCGTTGCATCAACACACATCCAAGACCTTGGTTTGATGGATCGCAATAAACTACAAAGTCCTCTGTTCCATCTGGTAGGGACAAGATCGGAGCACTACACAGAGCTTGCTTTAGTGTTTGAAACGCAGCCTCTTTCTTATTCCCCCGGACGAACGTTACTTCTTTCTGAGTCAAGGTGGTGAGCGGTTTTGCGATTTTGGAAAAGTTTTGGATGAATCTTCAATAGTAACCGACGAGTCCTAAAAATTGTCGGATTTATGTGGGCGTGCTTGGCGCTGCCCAACTTTCGATTTGCCTTGATCTTTATAGGGTCCATATGGATTCCTTCCTTGCTGACTACATGCCCGAGGAAATTCACCTCTCGAATCCAGAACTCACACTTTGAAAACATGGCGTACAATTTCTCTGCCCTCAGCGTCTCCAGGACTCGACGTAAATGCTGGTTGTGTTCTTCCTTACTTCGGGAGTAGACTAGTATATCATCGATGAAGACAATTACGAACTTGTCTAAGTAAGGTCAACACACCCGATTCATCAGGTCCATAAATGTTGCGGGTGCATTTGTTAAGCCTAAAGGCATCACTACAAATTCATAGTGACCATAGTTCGTTTTGAACACTGTCTTGGGAATATCCTCCTCTTGAACTCGTAGTTGATGGTATCCAGATCTAAGGTCAATCTTCGAGAAGAAACTCGCTTCTTGTAGTTGGTCGAAGAGGTCATCGATACGAGGCAAATGGTATCGGTTTTTTATGGTGAGTTCGTTTTACTCGCGGTAGTCAATGCACATACGGAATGATCCATCATTCTTCTTAACGAACAAAACTGGTGCTCCCCGAGGCGAGAAGCTTGGCCTAATGAAGCCTTTGCTTAATAGTTCATTTAGTTGACTAGACAGTTCCTGCATCTCGGTTGGGGCTAGACGGTATGGCGATTTGGTTACGGGGGTAGCTTCGGGAATTAAGTTGATTCGGAATTTGACTTGTCGAGGAGGGGGCACTCCAGGAAGGTCTTCTGGGAATACATCGGGGAATTTGCAAACCTTTGGAATGCCCTTGATGTCTTTCATTCCTTGACCCTTATCGACGAAGTGGGATAGGAAGGCATGGTACTCCTTGCGGAGATGCTTTTGAGCCTTTATACTAGAGTTGATCTGAAAGTTTGTGCTAGGCTTGTCGCCATAAACAAAGAGAGCTTCGCCACTTGGCAGATTAAGGCGAACGGCCATTTCGTGACATAGGATTTCCGCATGGTGAGGGCATAACCAATCCATGCCAATGATAACGTCAAAACTTTTTATGGTGACCGGCATAAGGTCGATTTGGAAAGAGTGGTTATTTAAGGTGAGGGTACACCTGGTTTAAATATTGTTAGTGTACTCTATTTTTCCGTTAGCTATTTCTACGGTGAATGTGTCTTTTAGTGGTTGTGGTGTTTGATTAAGCAAGCGTTTAAATTGGTGGCTCACAAAGATTTTCTCCGCGTCACTATCGAAAAGAATGCATGCGTAGGTATTGTTGATGGGAAACGTACCGGTAACCACAGTTGGAACTGCAACGGCTTCCTCATGACCTATTGCCAGAACTCTACCCACTTCTTCGGGGTTGGTGTTTCTTGCCTTCGGGCAGTTACGTTTGAGCTGTCCTACTTCTCCACATCCATAGCAGGTTCGGCTTGCTTCGGCGTTGGCAGCTTGTGCGTTCGGTTGGGCTGGAATTCTATAGAATCGGGCGATGTGCCCCTTTTTGTTACAGTTGGTGCAATGCATTTCACGGCATGCACCGTTGTGGTGGTAGCTGCATTTGTTGCATTTGGGCAGGTTCCCGGCATATTGTCTTATCTAGGTGGGGTTGGCAGTGGTTGTGGCAGCGTGCACTGCAACCACTTGTTGTTTCTTGGAAGGGTCTTGAGTAGACTGCTCCTTTTTCTTGTTCCAGAATTTTCTTTTGTTGTTTCCCCCTTTTTCTTGCTTGGAGGTGGTCGTTACAGTGCCATGGATGGCGTAATGGTCGATGAGTTGTTGTGCCAGTTCCTTGGCACTGTCGAAGGTAGTTAGCTTTGAGGCTAATACGTGTCCTTGAAGTTGTTCAGATAATCTCCACACGTATCTTTCCACCTTATTGCTTTCAGTAGGAACCATCTCGGGACATAACATAGCTAGATCGCCGAACCTCGAGGTGTACGACAGAATGTCAGAGCCTTTCATTTTAAGACCCAAAATTCTTCCTCCATCTTCTGTATCTCACCCCTGGGGCAGTACTCATTCATTAACATGGTTTTCGGATCTTCCCATGTTATCGCATTAGCCACCGGAAGCGTTAGTTCCTTGACGTGACCCTTCCACCAGGTGAGGGCTCTCTCGGAGAATGTGCATGAAGCAAATTTAACCTTGCTTGCTTCAAAGCATGAGCATATTTCGAAGATGGTCTCGGCTTTCTCAAACCATTGTAGCAACGCTATGACACCTCCGCTTCCGTTGAAGGTTTTGGGCTTGGCGTTAGTAAAGTCTTTGTAGGTACACTCTCTCGAGTGTCCCTGGCCATCCCCGTTATTGGAATTCGAGGCACCACTGCCTGCACCTCCCGAATTATTGAGATTGATTTGGGCTATCATCGCTCCCACTATGGCCGCTATCGCAGCCTGGAACATGGCTGGGTCGAACTGAGGAGGTGGTCGTGGGGTTGTGCAGTCCCAGCTGCTATTCCGCGTCTAGGATTTCTACAAGGTGGCATTTTCTGCCATTTTACAAGAATGAAAAGACAATAAGTCTTTGATACAAGTCGAGTGCTAAGCTAAACATTATTAGTTCTTTATATGCATCATGACTCCGACTTGTAAAAATGTTGTAAGAATTTATTCATACTAGAAGTCTATAAACAATGAAATATAGACTTTATGAATTTCGATAGTATTGATTCTCATGAAATGTTTGTGATAGTATCCATACTGGGTCCAACCAATAATCACTTGATGTATAATATTTACATGTAATTAAGATTAAATAACTTTCGAATCTAATGGTTCTGCCATGGGCCCACAACCAAACAAGGAACAGGATCCAAGGCGGAACCACCATTTCTAAGTGGACATGGTCTCAATTACATATAACTTTGGTTTATACCTCAGGCGATCATAGGTTGAGCACCAGTAAATTTTTATCTAAAAATAGTTCATGTTATGAATCTAATGTAGTGTTCCCAAATAAACAATGGCGTATCAATATCATTGATTATAACTTGGTATACAGTACTTGGGAAAATTTGACCCTACTAGGGGTGTATGTTACATCAATGTACGGAAAATTTGGCCGCCTAACAGATCCTGGAAGTGTAAACACTTAAATCGCGAGATCGGACCTAGAATACTAGAAAATAATAGTAATATTTATCCACAAACCAGATGCGGGCAGTGCAATACTACTTGCGGTGTTTGAAGATCTGAGGAACACGAAGTGTAGACATGAAGTTCCCCATTTCAGCTCGGGATTCCGCTGCTTGGCGCTCAGCTTCAGCCAAGTGTCCTTCTAAAGTGGCTCGGCGTTCTTGGAGTTCTTGCACTTCAGCTCGGGTCGCAGTCATCTCTCGTCGAAGAAGCTCGGTGTGGTCTCGAGTCTGATCGTGTTCATCATCCAGACGGAGAATGCGAACGAAGTTGACTTCACTGGTTGCACCAACTTCCATGAGGTGGCAGAGGTTTACTCTTGATTGTTCCTCGTGGCGTGCAACTCGGTGAACTATGATAGGGAGGGCTCGGTCGGCTGACCCTCCTCTGCTTAGATCGTAGAAGCCTCGTTACATGCCGTAGGGAGGTCGTTGACCTTGCTCTCGGCTCCATCGATGTATAGTTTTGGCCCATTGGGGCGTCGGGCCCTGGTAGTGTTGTGGAGGAATAGGGGCAGGGTGTGGATTGTAAACTTCGGGTTCGGAGTCGGTTCCATCTGATTCTTCTTCCTCTTTGCCGTCTACGGATTCTTCTTCTTCCATGGGTTCTTCTTCAGGATCTTCCTCTGGGTCTTCCACGATCCAACCGACATTCCCTTGGTTGGGAAAGTAGGGGTCACCTGGTAAGTGGAATCCTGCCATCGTACCTGTACGAGAATGGGGATAAGGAGGAATGTCGTGAGAAAATCTTGGGAATAAGAAGTTGGTTGTCGAAGTTGTGATTATGCCTTTTTGTGTTAAAATACTCCCATAGTATTTTTAAGTTTGATTCTTGAAATTTTTGGTAATCAGTAGATTTGTTGCTCACCATGACCCTTCTTTGGCATACATTGGTCCTACCTTGGCTGAATATAGTTGATCAGACTATATTCATCCAAGATCTGAGTACATACTCCGAAGTTGAATCATGGTGTTCAACTGGTCTTGATACTTTTACGTTATTGCCATTATGATACTGAATTTGTATGTGCGATTGTGCGAATACTTTTATAAAAATATAAAATTATATTTTAAAGCATTTTTTAAAAGCTATGTCAGAGAATTTTGTCCCGTTGTATTTATAGTTTGTATATCTTACGTGGTTCGATATACTTAGTTCACTATAAACAAAGCTCTGATACCAATCTGTCACACCCCCAAACCAGAACGGCGGAAACGTTCGGGGGCGGATGACGTCATGCTCAGTATCATAACCATAGTGAAGAAAGTAACACACAACCATCATAGATATAATTTAAAAGATTACATTGTTTCCAAAATACATGTTCCAAAAATACATGTTTTCAATTAAATTACATATGATGATAAAATGTAGCAAAATAATCTACACCTTAGCGTCTTGACTTCAGAAATCTTGCAGTTACCTGTATTACTGATTACCTGAAAATACAAATTATTTTGAAAAGAGAGTATCATCATAAAGCTGGTGAGTTCACAAGTACTTTATAAAAATGAACGTTGTTTCCTTAACGTTTGTTACACGTTTGTTTCCAGAAAATCCAATATTTTCTAAAAGATTTGTTGTAAACTGAATTGAAACAAGTAAATTGTGATACTTATGCGTGTGTTTTATAATTAAATAAAACTCCTTTGTATAAAGCCTTAGACTTTCCGTGAATTTCATGTTGTGTTAATATTTCATGCAAGATGTTATAATCATACTAAAGACTAGATGTCCTTGAATGGGACGTTCTTCAGGCGTCGGAATGTTATGACACTTGTCACCACAGACCTGCCGGTCTAGCTGTTGCAAGCAGCTCAGGTGCGGGTTTGTCGGACCTAGTATAGATCTATACACAACTATCACGTTCTCACTCCAAGAGATTCTGATTATAACTAAAGGACTTTTCTGTGGTACTTGGAGTACCCTGAAGGAGAATGTCTCACAAATATTCATTAACGAGTTCACGTAGTGTGTAGTGAAAGTTCCTTTTGTAAATCGATAATGTTATTGTTTTCCTTTGTTAAACGAAGTGTTCAAAACTATACCTATTATAGTTTATCAAAAGTGTAATGTGATGGTATGGAACCTTGTTATGCATGTATATGTATTTCAAATAAAAGACATTGGAAATACTAAGTGTAAATCTTACACACCTTGCTCAACATGTTACAAGGTGTGAATAACTCTTAAATATGTATTTGACAGTTTTACCCTTAACTGTCGCTGTTTTTGAGTAATAATAGAAAAATTATCGTAAGTCAAAAACTAAATCCGCAAACTCTGGGTATTTGGAAAAAGTTTCTACAATGTTCATGAATTTTCCCATAATTTTTGGTGGTCTCAAAATAGTGTGCAAACGTTCAATCTCACAACCGGGTCTGATTTCGTTGCTGCAGTGATAGGTAGTTTTGTAAAAATCACCATAAATTGTTGAAACATCTTATGGAGATGTTCAAATAGTCATTTTAAAGGTATAAGCCTGAAATATTTACATATTAAACATTTTTCAAAAATATTAAGTTTAAGTTGGGTAAAACAGTTCGTGAACAGGTCACAACTTTTCTGTTGTAAGCTGTCAAGTTGAGTTTTGAATATGTTTTGGTATTTTAACTTGTATTCCCCCTCGAAAAACTGAAGAAACTAGAAAATGTAGGGGTATGAACTCACCTTCAGTGCTTACTTGAAGAGTGGAAGGTTGAAGTTAAAGAATATCAAGCCAAGAGTACTTGATGAATACGTAAAAGCTTGGATGATCCTAAGAACGATTCTTTGGCGTTAGAATGTGTGTAGATGATTTAAGGATGTTATGAAAACATGGAATAACACGTGAGTTTAGAGGAAATACTTACCAAAGAGTGCAGTAGAAACTCAAGAACACTTGCACAAGGTGGTGGAAAGTAGAGAGAAAGAAGCTTTCTTAGGGTGATATGAGAAGTGTGTAAGTTTGAAATGAGCAAGTAACTCAAGAAATCCTCTAGGGATTTCCTTATATGGAAGGTTGCTAGAGCAACTTGTGAGTTTGAAGGGATGTGTGCATTGGTTTGTGTGATGTGGATAAGGTGGCAAGTGAGAGGGTGACACATGGAAGGCAAGTGGGCACACTTGACCCACTTGTGGGGTAAATATCCTCTTAATATAAAATAATGATTTTTAATTAATAAATCCTTGAGAAATAAATAAAATAATAGTTCTAGGGTTAAAATGATAAAAATATGAATTTGGTGAAAAAATCCTGTCAAAAACGGGCTTAGGAGGCGAAAGTAGTTGAAGACCGGACAATAGGGACCGAACCTGCGAGGTTCGGCTCTTAGGAGTGTGAGAACTGAGAGGGAAAGGAAGGAAACGAGAGCTGGCCGAGGGTCCGAAGTTCCGAAGGGGGATGCGAGGCTCTCGCAGGGGGAGCCGAGGCTCGGTCCTCGCTGCTGATCTTCGGTTCGCTGAGGTTTTGGTACGAGAGGCTTCTGACACTTTCGGTTCTGACAGGAGGGTTTCGGCTCCTAAGAGGAGTTTCTATTCCTAAGAGGATTTTCTGTTCCTAAGAGGAGTTTCAGTTCTATAAGGCTATTTTCTGAGAAATCTTACCGTTTTGTGTGATTTTTGACCAAGTTAAGGGTCGGGATGACACGGATGACCAGAAAAAGTTTGAGAGAGATTTGGGAGAGATTTCACATGCTTGGAGGGATTTCACATTCTTGGAGAGATTTGGGAGAGATTTCACATACTTGGAGAGATTTGGGAGAGATTTCACATACTTGGAGAGATTTCACATTATTAGAGAGATTTGGGAGAGATTTCACGTACTTGGAGAGATTTGGGAGAGATTTAACCTTAGCCATTATTATCGCATAATCTCGCAAATGCAAGGTTCGTGAACCCCGTTACGCCTCGTTAATGGTCGTTTTAAGTCCCCGAAAGGGTCCTTAGCCGTGTTTTGATGCGTTTAATTCTCTTTTTAGGGTTTTTACATTGTTAACACATAGATTTTTTGAGACACTTGAATTTTTGACATACAAATGCACATTTTTATTCATGGAATAACTTCTAACATACAAGCACTAATTAAATTCGGCCGGTTTGACTTGTTTGACTTTGACTAGAATTTGACGGTTGTCACACAGTGGTAGCACCGGAAGGGTTCAAAATTGAGTTGTGCGACCAAGGAGGAAATGAGGGAGCATTATCCAGAGATATTTATTGATTCAGCAGTAGCAGACTTTGAGGACGAAGTCTAAGATAAGTGGGGGAGAGTTGTAACGCCCTATTTTTGTTATGTGATTTAAATAAAGAAATATTTATTTCTTAAGAGGTAATCAACGAGTCAGTAGCCCGACTCGTCGAGTAAAGTCGAGAATTTCACGCGGTTTAAGTTGGCGACTCGACGAGTCCATATTCTTGGACTCGGTGAGTCTGCTAGTTTGGATGAAACCCTTATTTCAAGAATTTGCACCCTATTTAAACATCTTACGTGCCCCAAGACCAGCCTCCCTCACCCACAAAGAACCCCTACAAAACCCTAGCCGTTCTTAAGCATTTTTGGAGCATTTTTCTCACTTGTGAAGGTTTTAGTGTATCTTGAGGATTTGAGGAAGAAGAGAGAAGAGAAGTATTCAAGGGGAGCAAGTAGATTTGGATTTCTGGTTGCATTTTAGTCCCCTTTGAGGTATCAAGCTCTAATATTTGCTTATTATCAATTAAATCTCTTAAAACGTTTGCTCTGGTTGATTTTGATGCCTTTCTAAACTTAAAGGTCGAATTAAGAGTTGATATGATGACTGGACTTTAGATCTAAGCCTTCCAGAGCCTTTTAAGCTCAAGGTTGCCACCTTTATTGAGCCAAGTTTCCATTCCAAGCTTAGATCTCTTCCTTTAGCTTATTTTGGGTATTTGAGCTTCATATTAGCATGCATGCACGTAAAGTTAGAAAGTTTACGTGAAAAACCAGCCCTAGGAGCCCAGATCTATGAATGGAATGCACTGGATTCGAGCAGAATCGACTGTATAGTAATGACATGCATGGGACTCGACGAGTCATTCTTCAGACTCGATCAGTCAAGTCACGAGTCCCCGATTTACCCCATTTGAGACTTTAGGGTGGAATCAGTGAGTAGGTAATGGACTCGGTGAGTTAAGGCTCAGATCTAGTAGTGGAGGGACTCGACGAGTTATTTATACAACTCAGCGAGCAAAGGACTGATTTCATTCATAGGATGAAAGAGGAATCGACGAATTGTTCATACAACTCGGCGAGTCAGATGAAGATGGACTTGATGCTGGTATCGAATATGGACTCATTGAGACCTTGCTAGACGCGACGAGTAGAAGCGTATAGAGGAGTGAAATAAGGACCGGGACTCGGCGAGTTGGCGGCCCGACTTGGCGATTCAAGTCAACTAAGAGTTGACTTTGGCCAAAGGGTTGACTTTTTCCAGGGGTAAAATAGTCATCTTACCCTAAGTTTAGTTATCAATAATTAATTTAGTATTTGTGGGAAATGTAGCCAGGAAGCTATGGAGCAGCAGCAATAGTCAGTTTCTGAGTAGCATTTCTTCAGCCAGCTTTCGAGGTGAGCTTCCTTCCGGTAGGAACGGGTCTACGGCCACAATGCCGGCCCGTTTAGTTAGCAGTAGTTCCGGACCTCGGTCCGATGCAGTAGTTAGAATGCTTGATGTCTTTGTGATTCAAGCAGGTTTTGTGTTATGTGTTCCGGACTCTGGTCCGATGCAGTATGCAGTATACATGTACATGCTAGTTGATATGTTTATGCTATGTTATGTTCAGTCAGTTTCTGGACTTCGGTCCGATGCACGGGACAAGGTCCCAGTCAGTTCCAGTCTGCGGTCTGATGCAGTTAGTTCCGGACTTTGGTCCGATGCAGGGGACAAGGTCCCAGTAAGTTCTGGACTTCGGTCCGATGCAGAGGGCAAGGCCCTGGTTAGTTCCGGACTTCGGTCCGATGCAGTTTCCGGACTTTGGTCCGATGCTGTGGGCAAGGCCCAATAGTTTTTTATATGTTATTGTGTGGTATGTGGTAGTTTGGGGGAGCTCACTAAGGTTCGTTCTTACAGTTCCAGTTTTGGTTTCAGGTACTTCCGCTAGCAAAGGGAAGATGGCATCACACGCACCACAACTTCAGTTTTATCCTAGGGGTTTTATTCAGATATTTTCATATGATTGATACATTTTTTGTTTTGACACAGTTAATTTGACCTTTGTGTTACTCATGTTATGGTTCTTAGTATATATGACATTCGATTATGTGATTTATAGTAATCTTAAAACAAAATTTTTTAGGTCGTATTTTGGGTTGTTTCATTGTATCAGTTATAAATAGGACATTTTGGCGAGGGTTTGGGTGCAAACCATTAGAGGTATCAATATTTTGTTACTTGCATTCCAAGGCTTTTGAAGAAAGGAATTGATTTGATTATTTGTTATAATAATCAAAAGGTATGTAAACCCTAAACCTATGTAAAATTCGATTATTGTAGGCTTACTCTAGGGTTTTTCATATTCATATATTATTGCTATCAACAGAGAAAACTTAGATCCAAATAGGTTGGATGTGAACTTAAGGGTTAAGTTATCTTGCCTCATGCATTGAATTATAACCTATAAAACCTATCAACGCCTCTTTACGAGCTTCTCTATGGGAGGAAGTTTCGGACCCTGGTTTGCTAGGGGAGGTTGGGAAAAAGTCATGGGGAGCACAGAGGTGGTGCTCAAGGCGACTGATCTTATTCATTAGGTCAAACAGAGGTTGCTGATGGCTCAAAGTCGGCAGAAGAGCTATGCATACCAACACCATTCTGAGTTGGAGTTTAAGTTTGGGGATATGGTACTTTTCAAAGTATCCCCGTAGAAGGGTATTATTCACATCGAGAATAGGCGAATGCTAGGCCCTTGATTTTTTGTTGCGTTCCGAGTTATGGATATAGTGGGAAAACTAGCATGCCGATTGGATCTGCCGAAGGAGCTTAGTAGGATCCACAACACTTTCCATGTTTCCCAGTTGAGAAAATGTGTAACTGATAAGTATATTGTTGTTCTGTTGGATGATATTCAGGTTGATGATCGCCTGAATTATATTGAGCAACCAGTGGTAATTCCTAATATGAAGATGAAGGCCTTATGCAACAAGGTGGTACCTATGGTCAAGGTGCAATGGCAGCATGAAAGGGCTCAGAGTGGACTTGGGAGTCCGAGGCGAAGATGCATAAGCATTGTCGAGATCTATTTTCAGCTGAGGATTTTGAGGGCAAAATCTAGTTCAAAAGGGGGAGAATTGTAACACCTAATCCTAGTAAATGACTCATTTATGTTTTTGGGTAATTAAAGTTGAAAATATGGGTTTTCTGGTGGCCACGACATGATGAAGGATACATCACGACGTGGCCATGGCTGTATAAAACACGTATTAATCATGTATACCACGACATGACAAGAATATGGTCATGATGTGGTGGCCACCTTAGTGCTTAACCCTAATTTTGGGGTTTCTGCCCCTATTAAGGGAAGTGAGGGCTAGGGTATATACCCTCAGCCTTCATTACCTCCCTTTCACCCTCCAAAAAACCCAGACCTCTAGTTTGACCTTGTGAGCTCTTTGTGGTGATTTTTAGCCACTTGAAGAAGAAGAATGTAGTCTTGGTTCATTGTTTCATCTAGAAAACCTCTCCCTCCTAATCTTGTGTTGTTTTAGGAATCTTGTAATTCCTTAAGTTCCTTCCTTTTGTGTTCAAACATGCTAGATCTAGGTTTTTGTCCATTTTCCACGATGTATGAGGTGGTTTGTGAAGGGTTTTGAGCATTATAACACTCGAATGGTGTACATGCAACCCTAGAAACCTTGGATCTATGTTTTCTCTATTATACATGCAAACTTTTATTTTCCAAGGATTTCATCCTAACTAGCATATCAATGGTGTACATGCAACCCTCTTGTGTACTATACACTAGTCCCATTTCATGAACTAGAGACCTCTTTATATAGTGTGGAGAATTTGCGTTACATTCATGTAAACCCTAATACCCATAACCTTTCATTTCCATAGGATCCATGGGTTAAAAGCTCCATGGACTATCCATGGACTTCAATGCAAGCTTAGCCCATCCTAAATGAGCATTGGCCCATTCTATATATATAAGAGTCTATTTAATTAGTTTCTTTTTTATCACTAAATTAATTCTTTATCAATACTAATTAAACAATATGATTTCATATTAATATATTATAACTTATAATATATTAATAAATCATAAATATACTATTCTCAAAAGACTATCCATACAAATTGTTCTAGTGAAGTGCAACCTAAATGGACCATGTCGGGTCGGGTCAACTACATACCAAATATAGTTATGGACTTGTACACCTTATCCAACAGTCTCCCACTTGGATAAGTCTGATAACTATAGTTGCAAGTATGACTTCAGGAATCGACCATCAATCATAGCTCTTAAAACTTTGTTGAACTATGAAGTGCCATTTTAGATAAGTGATCATATAATCCTCTGTTCTCAAGATATCAGTTGGAAAAATACGTGGAACAACGTCGTACTTATTGTCCAACAGTTTGTTTCCATATTTCTGATTTGTTTGACATAGAAGTTAACTGAACACATCAATTTGGTTCTGATCGGGCCCTACACATAAGTCAGAACAAAATCATCGAGGGGCCCATATATCGCTTCTAATACCCAAGGACTAAAAGGAACAGATAAACTTCGACTCATATGCTTGCACTAACTACTTGTTGAATCATACACAAAGGCACATTTTATAACATCGAGTTACTGATGCGTTTTCGTACAATCAATGTACAACCAATTCATAGTCAACAACTCATGTCTCTAGCTTTGAAGACTTATATGATATTACCGTCTCACGATCACTCGTGATAAATTCCATGAAGTGATACAAGTGAGCGTGTGTTTAATCCAATACTCAAAACTTATGAGCACCCATGAATGTTGCAGCAACTTTTGCTATGTCTAAACACATTAGACATCTACAAGCCCAATTCATGACTGTCTTGACTATGGAGAGTTTGAATAAAGTAATTATTCTGGAAGTCAAAACATGCAAAGTTGAAACAATAGTAAACGATTAACACAAGATAGTAACACTTTACTCATAAACAAAGAACAATTTTTATTTAATCATCAAATGTCAATTACATTTTACAAGTTTCAGAAATAGCTATCTAATCAGTAAAACTAATATCGTCCTTCAGCGCGATGCGACTCGCATGCTGCAAATGCTTAAACCTTGTCAGTCCCTTCGTGAGGGTATCTGCTGGGTTCTCTTCTAACGATACCCTCTTTCCATGTGGAGTCCTTCTTTTATCTTGTGTCTTATGAAGTGATATTTTCGGTCAATGTGTCAAGATCTGCCATGATCTCTCGGCTCCTTGGCTAAGGCAACCACACAATTGCTGTCACAAAAAATCTTCATAGGCTCCTTTATAGCTGGTACAACTCGAAGGTCTCTGATTAATTTCTTCATCCATATCGCCTCGTTCACCGCTTCACTTGCTGCTATGTTGGAACATACACATTCTGAAATTGTGTATTGTTATTATTTAAAGTGAATAAAATTGAGTATTGAGTTCTAACAGATAGTTTTTACTAGAAATGAAGTAAAACTATGTTTAGAATCACTCATAAAATATTGGAAGTCTTATGAGATTCCAATTAATAGTCAAATAGTGAAATTTAGCGAAAATATAAAATTTGAAATAAGTGAAATTTTATTATTTAATGTTGTAGAGAATCTCGTTAGAAACATTTATGCGAAAACCTCGTCGAAATCCGAGTTATAACGAAGAAGTTATGACCAAACGAAGATCCGTGATAAATCCGAAAAATACTTTGTCGTGTAAAAATTTAGTTTTTTATAAACTAATTTTTAGCCTTAGTGATGTAAATGAAAGTTGTAGAACTCGTGAAAATAATCAACTTGCATATAAAGACCGTTTGAATCTGACTTCGTATGAGAGAGTTATGATTTTTCTAAGTTTTAGGATTAGTAGTAGATAGCTAAAAACTCGAATTTTAGATCGAGTGATTTTTAGCCTACACAACCTAAACGAGAATTGAAGATCTCGTCATTTGTAGTAAAATGGTAAAAAGTCTTACGAAAACGGACGTCGGATGAAAAAGTTATGAATTTTTAACGGATTTTCATGTCCATGTCTGTTAAAAATAATAATATTAAAATTAAATTCAAAATTAGCCGACAAAGTCTAAACGAAAGTTGTAGAGCATAATTTTAGCTACGCGTGCATATAAAGAACGTCAAAAACGGAGTCCGTATGAGAACATTATGGATTTTAGAAGATTTGGGTGCATTTCTCGAGAAATTTGCATGGATAAGAAGCGGCCACGTCGCCTCGCACGAAGTAGGCGCGTCACCGAAGTCGTGGCAGAGTCCGGATCTGACGTGTGTTCTCCAGCTGTCTCGGTCTCGCATGGCTAGCCTCGTGGCATCGCCTCACAGCGCCACCTGCCCCTTCGCGTGTCTGAGTTTCGCAGGAGCCATGTCCGAGCCACGCAGCAGCCTCGTGTCCCTCGCTGCTGATGCCACCGAGCTGCTTCGCTGCCTGGTTCCTTCTCAGCCGACCTTCGGACCTCGCCTATAAATAAGGAGGCTGCGAGATCTTCCGACTAGAATCCCAAATTTGGCATTTTTGGCCCCTTTTTTCAATATTTTCACTATTTTAAATTGCCCCGAAGCCCTGGTAACATTTTTAAAGCCCGGAATACGCCCCGAAGTGCCCAAGAAATTATTCTTTTCGGTTTGAAGCTCTACCCTCGCAAGGCCTATTTTTCAATATATTTCCCGGTTTTCAACGACGAAAGCTATTTATCGAGCTGAAGTGCTGCTCAAATTACTATTTTAACCCCCAATTATTTTAAAGTGAGTTCAATATATAGGAACAATTGTATGTTATGTGTTATATATGTTAAGTGCTTTTCAGTGTTATTATTCCAAGTTATTTTCCCGTGCTATTTTTATTCGCTATTTTTATAGCAAAATTATACCTTTGACTCTGTGATCAGTGAAAGGACTTAGATTCACGGTGGTACTGGTATGTAGCCTCTGGCCATGTAGAAAATGTCTCGTAAGAGAATGACTTCTATTCTATGGCATTGGCTGAAGGTTAGATAGGACTGGTATGTAGCCTCTGACCATGTAGAGCATGACTCCGTAAGAGAATGAACTCTATTCTATGGTATTGGCAAATGGTTAGACAGGGCTATAAGCCTGAAATATACCAAAATGTTAATCAGAAATTATATGTCTTCTGTGCCATTTGGGCAAAAGCTTTATTGATGCATATCAAGTATTGAAATCGTTATGTCTCATTGATCGTGAATCTTTGAATCAAATCTTGAGTTGATATTGAAAACTTGACATATGATACGCATATGCTATTGTTGTTCTTATTCCCTTTTGCTTCTGTCATATTGGTATATATATATATATATATATATATATATATATATATATATATATATATATATATATAAGGCATAAGATTATGTTGTATCTATTTATTGAATTCACTAAGCGTTATCACTTATCCCTCTCAATGTTTAACAATTGCAAGTGATGAGTATCAAATATAGTTTTATACTGCTGAAAGATTTAGAATAGTTAATACTATTTCTCTGTATTTTAATGTTCAAGTATGTATATGAATAGTAGATTCCTGGGTAGATATAAAATGTAATAAAACTTAGTCGGTTTGTATCCAATCTTTTGTAATCACTTTAATTATATAAAATATTGTTTTATAAATATGCATGTAGCATGTTTTGAGGAAGTAACTTAAGAATAATGTTAGAATAGTATGAAAGTTTCGGTCTTTAATAAATACGAAAGTTGGGGTCTTTCAATCATGGTATCAGAGCAGTGGTTTAAGTGAACTAAATACCACAGATTGGTATTTAGACTTAAACTATTGGAAGTTCAATATATGAGCTGATTCATAATAAGTATATTGATACAAACCATAGGAAATATTTAAGTGGGGGATTGGGTAGTGATAAACCCTAGTATTCTAAGATATTAAGTTACTTCATAATTTTCAGAAAATTAGTTTAAGTGAACTAGAAATTTTAAGAATTTCTAAAGTTAAACAAGAATTATTAAGTAAAGATGATACGATATGTATCTGGTATATTTTAGGTTGAATACCTAATGGAGGCAAGCACAAGAATATTAAGAGGAGATATGCCTTATATTCTATTATGTGCTAAATGATAAATGAATATAGAGAGGAGATATGCCTGATATTCTATTATGTGTTATTATTTGAGAAAGTTTAAGGTCTGTTGCCGACCTTGGTTTAGTAAAGAAAATTTTATATTCATAATTCTAAGAATTTCCGTATTAAAATATACGTGAAGTGATAAAGAGACTTATGATAGTCGACATCGATAAAATTGTTGATAAACGATCGAGAGAAATCATAAAATAACATTTATGAGGTGTTATCGTAAATAGTGTATTAATACCTATAGAGTGCTATTGGTGCAAATCCACGAACTTGTTCCACCGCTATCCAGAATGAAGTAGTGATTGTTTATAGAGTCGTAAGAACCGAAGATGGTGATCAATACATCGACAGTATCGTAAAATATGTTGTGCGAGATTTAGAAGAATTAAATGAAGATCAAAGGAAAGGCTAATGAAGTTTTCAGACTCAATAGGCCAAGACTTTGTCTAGACTATGTGATATAGTATACAATTTAAATAGTAACCGTATAAGAATGTTCAGACTTAGTATTTATTAATACTGAGTGATGACTAACTTCTATCACATCCTTATGGAAGTTCCATAGTGTATTAAGCCGACTTTAACATACAAGATTAGGATGGTGAATTGAGTCATTTCATGGTAAATGGTTAAGTAACTTACTTATTTAAGTAAGATAGAATGCTTAGTTGAAAAAGCAATGCACTCATAGTATCGTATGAGAAGAGATGTAGTAGTCAGAAATGACAGAGAATCAAGTTGAAACTAGTAGAACTTGTTGAGATGCAGCTATAATGCAGACTTCCTAGGACAGACTCCTATGAAGTAGACATAAAAGATACAAACAAGAGAAGAAGACTTAATCATATACATGAAAGACGATGACAAGGAAGAATAATGAAATAAACAAATGTGCATAGTGAATTATATAAGTTAAGAGATGATGCAGGTAATTGGAAACCCTTTGTCTTCTTGCTACAAGAGTAAATTTAGGTATTGCATCTCTTGCAGAGTAGACACTACCCGAGAAAGAATTTATACGAAGAATTTGGAAGTGAGATTCCTATTAACCTAAGAAAAGTATTAAAATATGCTAGATCAAGCATATGCAAGAGACGAATCCTAGAAGGCGAATATAAGAAATCCAAGATATGTTTGATAGAAACGTGAAATCCTTAATTGAGTCTAGAGGAAATTGTTGTATGTACTTGTTTGAACACATTCATGTGTGATAAGTCACTTTGTGAAAACTTTTGAGTAGTAACTTGGCAACCGCGAGACAATACTTGGGACGAGTATGAGTAGCTGTGAATAGTAGTAGAGGCCTATACTACTGGAAGCACAGGACTCACACTTGGACCAGGGAAAGTCACAAGGTTACCAAGGAGCTAGTAATTGATTCCGTCTTATTCATGTATATCGTTACCATTGTTTCGGTAATGACATAGAGAATGATTGTTTATCCGACCCTAGTGGTCATATCAAACCGAGTCCGACATAGACGAATGTATTACATGGTTCAGAGAACCAAGATCAATGTAACATCCGATTTAATCTAGAAAATTGAAATGAAAGATAATCGATGCGATCAATAGAAGTATCGCGATCAACGTTATAGTAAAGAATTTTGTAGTATGAAGTGCTACATGCTAGAATGTAATTATATTACATTAGAACATGAAGGAAGGTTAGAGATGAGAGTTTGGTTTATCGTATGTTTCTTGCGTTATGCAATTGAAAGTCATTGGAATATGACCATTAGAATTATAGTTATAATAAAAGTAAAGATTTTCTCTTGGGTTTAGTTTATAAACCATGAAGGAGCAGAAGTCTGCAATGAGAATTGAGTTTTAACTCAAAAATTAGAATTGAAGGTTCAATAGAAAATGAAAAGCGGGTATAAGTTTGATCACCGCTATTAATTATGAAGTTTGAAAAGTTTAATAATAATTGGTAAATCAAAAGTTAAAAATAGTACATATTAGAATACCAAAAAGGAAATATGGTAGTACCTAAATGTTATGACTGGTACATTTCTCGTCAACCCTCAGTCTATTCAAATCAGATTTGATTCTGTTGTCTCAGATTCTTTTGTGTCTGAAGAATTCGAGAATTCATTTCAAATTGCTTAATACACAATTGTTCAATTATTTCATGTAGATACCGTAGGAAGGGTATCATTACTTGTTGATAAAGTCTATTGAGATTATGTCATAGGAATTAAAGGTTATAATTTTCTTGCGGACCTGATTCCTATCTTCTTGCCCAACTTTGATATTATTCTCGACATGGATCGATTGTTAAAGAATCACACAGAACTCTTGTGCTACGAAGAGATGATGAGCATCCCTATCAAAAAGGAGGATTCTATTTATGTCTAGGGTGAAAATAATAAATTTCTTTCTTAATACTCATATATTATATCGAGGACATATTCTAATTATCCGGATAATACAGTTGATACCTTGAAAGAGGAGAAAAAAACTGTGAATGATAACATTTGGATAATTATCGACTGGCTGATTAAGAATGCCTATTTTCTCGTCATATGTGAAACAGCTTCAATGGAGAAATGCGCACAAATTTATTTAGGCGAAATTGTGACGAGACATGGTGTGTCACTAATGATTAGTTCCAATTATGATACTCGCTTCCTTTTTGATCGAGTATGCAACGAGAATTGGAACCTCGAGTTGTTTTTAGCATAGCCTATCATCCCCAGAAAGATGGTCAGACGGAAAGAACAATCCAAACTGTAGAAGATATGCTTCGTGCATGTGTCTTGGAGTTCGGTGGTAATAGGGACAAATGCCACACTCCACTATATTGGTGTAAAGAAGAACAGAAAATCCTTGGTGGTCCTGAAATGATTCAAGACACTACTGATAGGATTCAAATTGTACGTGAAAGAATGAAAACAACCCAGGATCGATAACAGTCCTGTGCAGAAATGGAGGAGACGATTCATAAAATTTCAAGTGGGTAACACTGAAAGTAACCATGTGGATAGACATTATAAAATTTGAGAAGAAAAGGAAATTGAGTCCAAGACTTGTTGGACTTTTCAAAAATTACTAGAGAGTTGGTCAACAAGCATATTGCTTGGGATTGCCTGAAGATTTATCAGGTATACATGATGTATTTCATGTAAGTTATTTGCGTAAATGTTTAAACGTTTATGATGAAATGGTTCTATTATCTGAGGTGAAACTGGATAATAAGTTAAGTAGAAGAGATCGTCGAACAACTAATCTATGTAATAAAGAAGTGAAGTTGGTGCATGCCAAGTGGAAAACACCATCGAGACCCAAATTATATTGGGGGAATATAAGAATAAGATAAGAATGAAATATCCCCAATTTTTTTCTAATCAATGTGATTTCGGGGACGAAATCCTCAAAAGGAGGAGGTATTTGTAACATACACATTCTGAAATCGTGTATTGTTATTATTTATAGTGAATAAAATTGAGTATTGAGTTCTAACAGATAGTTTTTACTAGAAATGAAGTAAAACTATGTTTAGAATCACTCATAAAATATTGGAAGTCTTATGAGATTCCAATTACTAGTCAAATAGTGAAATTTAACGAAATATAAAATTTGAAATAAGTGAAATTTTATTATTTAATGTTGCAGAGAATCTCGTTAGAAACATTTAGGTGAAAACCTCGTCGAAATCCGAGTTATAACGAAGAAGTTATGACCAAACGAAGATCCGTGATAAATCTGGAAAATACTTTTTCGCGTAAAAATTTAGTTTTTGATAAACTAATTTTTAGTCTTAGTGATGTAAATGAAAGTTGTAGAACTCGTGAAAATAATCAACTTCCATATAAAGACCGTTTGAATTTGACTTCGTATGAGGGAGTTATGATTTTTCTAAGTTTCCGGATTAGTAGTAGACAGCTAAAAACTCGAATTTTAGATCGAGTGATTTTTAGCCGACACAACCTAAACGAGAATTGAAGGTCTAGTCATTTGTAGTAAAACGGTAAAAAGTCTGACGAAAACGGACGTCAGATGAAGAAGTTATGAATTTTTAACGGATTTTCCTGTCCCGGTCTGTTAAAAATAATAATATTAAAATTAAAGCCAAAATTAGCCGACAAAGTCTAAACGAAAGTTGTAGAACATAATTTTAGCTACGCGTGCATATAAAGAACGTCAAAAACGGAGTCCGTATGAGAAACTTAAGGATTTTAGAAGATTTGGGTGCATTTCTCGAGAAATTTGCATGGATAAGAAGTGGCCACGTCACCTCGCACGAAGCAGGTGCGTCACCGAAGTCATGGCAGAGTCCGGATCCGACGCCTGTTCTCCAGCTGTCTCGGTCTCGCATGGCTAGCGTTGTGGCCTCGCCTCGCTGCGCCACCTGCCCCTTCGCGTGTCCGAGTTTCGCAGGAGCCATGTCCGAGCCACGCAACAGCCTCGTGTCCCTTGTTGCTGATGCCACCGAGCTGCTTCGCTGCCAGGTTCCTTCTCAGCCGACCTTCGGACCTCGCCTATAAATAAGGAGGCTGCGAGATCTTCCGACTAGAATCCCAAATTTGGCATTTTTGGCCCCCTTTTGAATATTTTCACTATTTTAAATTGCCCTGAAGCCCCGATAACATTTTTAAAGCCCGGAATACGCCCCGAAGTGCTCGGGGAGCCCGAGAAATTATTCTTTTTGGTTTGAAGCTCTACCCTCGCAAGGCCTATTTTTCAATATATTTCCCGGTTTTCAACGACGAAAGCTATTTACATGAATGTAACCCTAATTCTCCGCACTATATAAAGAGGTCTCTAGTTCATGAAATGGGACTAGTGTAGAGTACACAAGAGGGCAAAACCGATTTGGTGCAAGTATCCTTATTCTCAAGTTATTCCAAGGGTTCTTGGTGTTGTGTGAACCATTTGAGGTGCAACACATGGGGCACTAGGCTCTTAAAGGTTCAAGACTTCAACCTCCATCAAAAGGTATGTCATTCTACTAGTTTCTTGTAGTATAGTTGTTTCATATTATGCTAGTTAGGATGAAACCTTGGAATATATGATAATTGCATGTATAATAGAGAAAACATAGATCCAAGGTTTATAGGGTTGCTTGTATACCATAAGAGTGTTAGAAGATCAAAACCTTTTAGTGGTATTAGAGCCTAGGCTTGTTTTCAATTATACTTGATGGAATTTGCTGAAAAAAGCTGTAAAAATCGGATTTTTTTGCTCTCTGGACAGGGGACTCGACGAGTCCATTGATGGACTCGACGAGTCCATTGATGGACTCGACGAGTCCATGTGAAAATTCATCCAACTCGGCGAGTTGGATCCCCTGACAGCATATGTTCGAGTTTTTGGCTGGAATTGGACTAGGAACATTAGCCTAAGTTGTTTTTGAACTTGTAAACCTATTTTTGATGTGGTAATGTTCATGCTAATCAAATTTCAAAGATAATTGTCAATAGATTCATGTTTTGTATTAGTTTAGTGGGGGTATGTGATAATGTTATGAGTTAGTTTAGATTAATAGAAGAGTTATGTGATAATGTGTTTGCAATCCAAATTGATCTAAAAGTTGTTCATAATATCTGTTTTTGTAACTTGTCCTCAAGTTATATGAAAAGTCACGGTCCCTTCGGGGACATCCGATAAAATTGGAACGATACAGAGAAGATTAGCATGGCCCCTGCGCAAGGATGACACGCATATATGAAAAGTCACGTTTATGATTTTTAAAACTCATAAGATTTCCAATAGTTATAAAAATGAAGAGTCTCATTTTTAAATGTTTTAAAGTCTTCCATAACTTGTCCTCAAGTTATGAAACTTGAAGAGTTTTTTCATTAAAACTACTTTAAACTCATAAGTTATGGAATTGAAAAGTTTTTTGAATTGTTAAAAACTTGCCCTCAAGTTTTGGAATTTGTAAAGTCTCCCCTCATTAATACTTTAATTCCAAGTTAAATCTTTAGAACTTTAAAAGTTAAAATTCAACCCTTATACTATTATAATATTAATAGTTAATAGTTATATATATGTATAAGAACAAACTCAGTCTTACTGTTAGTAGGCCTCATTCACGAAGCCGGTCTATAAGGGGGTATAAGGTTACTGCCTATAAAATGGCAGTTTAATGGGTGTCCACTCTCACCCACCACTTCCTTGACTGGTGGAGGGTCGTTAGCCGAAGGGGTTTGACAGGACTCTAATTCTCCCATCTTTATAAGTATAATGATAAATATAAAGTAACTAAACATTTTATAAATTCCCAATCTTAGTTACTTTAGGAAAATGTGAATTTGGTGCTAACTCATTAAAATTACACTTTTGCACTTTGCTTAAGTTGGTAGTGGAGCGCGTATGGTTAACCGACACACTAGCCTGGATTTAACAAGGTAGGAAAATGGTAACTTAATGTTTATCATAGAATCGGTGGAGCACATGTGGGTAACCAGCACATCGATTAAGTGATAAATATTAAGGGTACCAAGTTTATTTGCATGGTTATTCACACTTTGTTAGTAATCATCGGCATCCCCGTCACAAACTTGAAAGGGCACAATCGAGATTGAAACATGCCATTGAAAAGTTCAATGAATCTCAAAAGATCTAGGAGTTTCAAACCAGTTAAAACCTAATTTCTATTTCGTTTTTTCATGGTGGAAATTGGTGAATCTTCTTTCGCCAACCTTCAAATATTTTATAGCTTGGATTACGACATCCCTCTTCCAAGTTATAAAATATTGTGTTGGGTCCTAGCCTTAATATTTCATATTGGGCGTCATATTAAGGACTTAAATCAACTAACTTGAATTTCTCCCATTGTAGATGTCTGGTTTAGACAACTATGATATTCCCAAATCTCTTGAAAGAAGCTTTCCTAATGAAGATGTTGTCCCATGGTTGGATCATGGAAATCATACTTCTCTTCTTCTACCTCCTCCAATTATTCTCCCTAACCCACAAGTTCTTGGAAAGTTCAAGGTCACTCAATCCCTATTGGCAAGAAAAGTCTATGTGTGCTCACATCTTGGAGATAAAGTCACATATTGACAGGTCGGGAGAGTTGGGTGTCAAAGTCTTGAGGAAGTTGGTTGTTGACTAGGTTCTTCAATCACTTTCTAAGTCACATAGTGAGTTCTTTAAGGACTACTATGTAACAGACTATGACATGACCCTTAATGATCTTACCTATTTGCTTGATGTTGCTGAATTAACAATCATTTGGAGCACCTGTAAAGCAAATTTGAATGGAAGATCGACTTCCCAAACTTCCATGGACATTGACAATGGTAACATTTGAAATCCAGAAAAGCTTTCTCTTCCCAATGGAAAGGGATCGGCCATAGTCAACTCCGTTGACCAAATGGTAAAGAGAAAGGCTAAATCTGAGATAGACCCGTGTACCATTCCCAAAGGGTCCATATGTTTCTGTTGTCAAGAGAAGGGGCATTGGTTACGAAGTTTCCCTGGCTACCTAAAAGATCTAAGAGAAGGAAGAATAAAAAATTTTGACTCTACTTCGGGTAAAGTCCACTATCTAACTCTGTTAAGTTCCTAATTGATGATTCTTAATACAAAATGTGACTAGGTTACATTTTGATGTTTGGCAGGATCAAGCAAAGGGAAGGAAACTTAAAGGAAGAGTATGTTGAATCTGATCGCGAAGATGGATTTCAATCGCATGGTTCGAAGATCGGATTCTTGAGCTACTACTTAGGAGTCATGATAAATTGCTAAGAAATATGTAATAGCATAGTTTTCATTTAAAGTTGCATTGTAAGGAATAAGTTTTTTTTCCACATTTTAATATATAAATAAAATTTTGTTTTATTATATATCTCCTTGCAATGGCATTTATGGAAAATTGATGTTTGTATGTTTCTAGCAATAATGGTAATATGAATTTGATTCTTTCATTTGTGGTAATGTCTAAATTTTCCAAATAAAGTAAGATTCTCATCACCCAAGTTTTCAATAGGACCGAAACTTGGAATCATGCATGTTGTATATTGAATGAAACTTTTCATCTTTGGAAAATTAAGACTAATTCCTTGTGCACATGTATATGTGAGTCAAGTGAAGGACAAAGGGATCGGGTACATTTGGTTGTGTGCTGGTAAAGTCCACCACAAAGATTGACAAGACTGTTCGTCAAAATTTACTAAAGTTTATTAAATATGGTTATACTTACAAGTTTAAGTATAATTCTGAAGCATTGTAAAAGTTTTGATGTACGGCAGGACGAATGAGTAGAATCAAATTTGACAGAAAGATAAATGTTTCTCAAATCTGGAAAGATGGGAGAGTACTTTAGTATCATGTTTTATGATCATCTTAATGATTGTGAGACCATATCACAATTCAAACTCTAAGGACATCTTAGTGCATTTGTCACACCCCCGAACCAGACGACGGAAACGCCCCGGGGCCCGTGTGACTAACAACTGAATTATCATCACAATGAATATACATGAAACATAACACATTCATCACCAATATTAAATATAACAACCAGCATTTTTCACATCAAGTACATTGTTATAAATTACATAAATTCAAAGATGAATAGTACGATGAGTGATGTTACACAAAATAAATCCATACATACTTAAAAAAATCTTCCTACTTAACGATTACCTGAGAATACAAGTTATTTTGAAAGCGATCAACATATATAATATTGGTGATTTCATAAGTATTGTTGGGTCTGTTCGATTGTGTCATGGGCTCGGTCCTTAGCCCAGTTTGATTGCCGTATTGGGCCTGTCCAACCATGCATATTTTTGTACTAGGGTTTAGTATATAAGCTACATGCATGCAGTCTTAGAAGGCATTTTTTCATTGTTTATTTTCTCCAAAGTTTTGTAAACCCTAGATCGCCTCTACAGCGGAAGTTCTTCATCGAGCTCTGCTGAGGTGTGACTTTATTTTGAATCATAAGCATACATTTGATTCTATTCTGTGTTCATTCTTTTACTGTTCTTGACTTATTTGATTTCAATATTCATACATGTGAAAGATCTAATCGATCTAGAGTTTTAACTCATCAATAGGTATCAGAGCGGTAGACTGTGTAATTCATACACATCTCTTCTGTCGAAGAAGTTATTAGGGTTTTAATTCCGCATTGATTGATATTTATTGAGCCGTCACTCTATATTGATGTATCTCATTAAATGTTGATCTAACCCTAACGATATATTACAAGTCTGGTCTTTTATTGGTTATCGATCAAAAGTCTTTACAATGTCCATGGATGATTCACAAACTAATCCAATCAATATCTCCAAAAGCATAGGGTCTACAACAAGAATACCAATCTTGTATACACAAGACCATGAAGTTTGGACGCATCACTTTGAAGATTACGTGATTGGATCGGAGGATAATGGATACTTAATTTGGGAAGCGATTACTGCAGGCCCATTCGCTCACTCAAGCACATCTAAGATTGTTAAAACCCAGAAAGAGTACAATCAGCTTGTCAATTATGTCAAAGATATTCCTCAGGATGAGAAGGAGAAGTTTCAATGCAACATTAAGGCCCTGAGGATGATAAGGTTTGCACTACAGTCGGGTACATTTCGTTTAGTGAGTTCTTGTACTACAACTAAAGAGATTTGGGATATATTGAAAGAATTATATTCCACCGACGAAGATTTGGAACATTCAATCCAAACTCTCTTGTTGTCTGAATTTGGTGACTTTAAGCAGAAGCCTGAAGAGAAACTTGTTCAAACTTTTGATTGCTTCAATCATCTTTTAAGTAAGATGATAAAACATGGGATTGAAAGGAAAGTCATCGAACAAAAGGTTACTTTCATGAATGGCCTCAAACCCGAATGGATGGCTGTTGTGTCAACAGTTAGAGCTCATGAACAGTTCAAGTTGTATTCTCTGGCAAAACTCGTGGGTATTTTGAAATCCTATGAGAGTGCTCTATCTAAGGAAACGAATGTGGTTTCCAGTCTGGGTTCTTTAGCTCTTGTCTCTAAAGGAAAAAGTTCGATTGAAGAAGAAGAGGAATTAGATCTTGCAAATTATGATCTAACCGGTGAAGAACACACCATGATGGTGTCTAATCCTAGAAAATTCATTAAGAAGAAATTCCCAGCCAACAAGAACCGAAACTGGTAGGGTAGTTATAGCGCCGAAAGGATCAAGGAGAAACCGAAGATGGGGTCAAAGTATGAAGAGTCAAAGAAGGAAGAAAAAGTTGGAGGAGACTCAGGATTCGACTGTCATTACTATGCAGGCAAGAATCATTTTGCTAAAGACTGTATGCTGAGAAAGAAAGAAGAGAAGACGAATGAAGAAGATGAGGAAGCGAGCCTCCTAAGAAGACTGGAGGAAATAAAGAAAAGAAAGTATGCTGCTAACAATACTACAATGAATGCTTTAATTTTGTAGGATATAGACAACAGAGATGAATTTGGTAGTGTGGAGGTCTGGTCCACCGATTCTGAGGATGAGGAAGTCAGGAAGCCCACTCATGGAAAGGCTATGCTGGCAAAAGAAGAACATGCAACAGGAAGGTGCTTTGTGGTGACCGAAGGTGTGTCCCAAATGAGAGGATACACAACCGATGGGGTAATTGAAGATGAAAAGGAGCGACATGATAGGTGTTTTGCTGCCAAGCCTGTCAGTGCTCAGATCAACGAATGTGATGAGTTGATCAAAAAGGTACAAAATATTCTTGCTTCTCTAAAAATACCTGTTACTAATTATGAAAAGCAATTAAGTAACTTAAAGTCAAAATTCTCGAGCATAAGTAGCAGTCTCACCCAAACCCGTGTCACAAATTCTAACCTAACTGATCAAATCAGCAGGATTTCTTCAAAGAGTGAGGAACGAAGGATGTGGATCGACCAAAAGGAAAAGGAGTTAATTAGATCTAAGGATGATTCTATTTATTTGAAAAGAGACAATCTTAAACTTCTTAAACAGCAAAATGTGTTTTGTTTAATTGCTAGGAGACTCTATTTTAACATCACTCAGTTGCATCTTGATTGTGAAATAGGAAAGAAGACACATCACATGATTTTACCCTCCCTTGAATTAAAGGAGGATGAAATCGATGTTGAAGCCTACAACTGTGAAAGCGTTGTATCTTCTGACGAAGTCTCTCCAGCGTATAAAATAGGTCTGGACAAATTTGAATCCTACATAAAGTCCAAAGATCACAAGGACATGCTCAAAAATCTGTTAGACGAAAATGATAGATTGAAATTGAGAACCGAAACTGTACAAAAATTTGACTCTTTGAAGGCCAAGTTAAGTTCAGAAAATAAAATTGATGTTGAAAACACATCTGAACTTAATGAGGATGATGATCTGAGTGAAATCTCTGTATAGGATTTCGTGGATTGTTCTGAATTTGCCAAAACAGAACCTAAGTCACACAAGAACCTAATTTCTTAAAACTCTGTTGAGTTTGCTCGTTCGTCTACCGACAAAACCAATGTTCTCAAATCCAAAGTTGTTGTATACCAAAAGGTACAAACAACTCCAAACCAAGTCTACACAGTACCAGGTGTCACTCCACATCAAACTGTAGAGTTAACAGCTATGGTAGAAGAAGACAATGCTGGAGGATGTGACGAATTTTTCTGGTCGGCCCCAATAGACAACGCTGATGAGACGAAGGGTCTTTCTAAGAAAACTTCATGGAGAGTGAAAGGTAGATACATACCTGAACCACTAAATGAGCCTACAAAGTATGATGTGCCGAGCACAAGTGGCACTAAACCCCTATTGGACGAACCGATGCAAACCACTAGTGATACCTCTTCGGCAAAAAGTGAATGTTGTGCTCATACTTCGAAAAGAAAGGCCAACATTCACAGAAATCCAAAACAAGTGGCTGATAGAAAGCATCAAAGAAATCTGAGATACAAGAAGAATCTCTCAGAAAGAAAACAGTTTTGGAATTCCCAAAATCCTGACTTTATAAGGATAGAAAGGAAGCACAAATCACAAGAAGACTCAAGGAACCGGAAGGGTAGTTTCGGTCCTACGTCGGGAATAAAGCAAAAGAGCAGTTTTTGTCCTCACCACTATAACACCGTGAATTTCAAAATAATTTTTCGCATAAACATTTTCATTTAATTTTCATAAAAACATCAATGTTTCAAGACTCCAATCCACATCATACATAAATTCCAAGATCACATATATAAAAATCCCATGCGTGTGTACAGATCAAGCCGGCGCCTTCCCACGGTCATCACTAGTACCTGAAACAAACAACACTAACACTGTAAGCACAAAGCTTAGTGAGTTCCCCAAAATACCACACATAACACATATTAGCCACTGGAGGCTATAACTCTATGGGTCCGTAGACCCTACTTTGTGAACCCACTGGTTCTAACTCTGGGAACCTTCCGGTTCCAACTCTATAAACATGCACAACATAAATCACATAGAAATAATGCAGTACAACACATAACATACATATAGCATAAAAATACTCTGTCACATAACTCTGATTACCTACTCAGGGTAGAGTATAGTGAAAAGACTCACCTCGCGTATCTCGATAACTCGCAAATCCCGGAAATCACTCGCGCTCGATCCTCCGAGCTATAATCCTCCTATAACACAATATACCTCTAATTAACACTTTCTCAACTAATGTTGACTACCCTCATCTAGTCAACACTGGTCAACTCTGGTCAACGGTCAACTTTGACCGGACTCGGCGAGTGCACTAGAGCGACTAGGCGAGTCTATACGTGTTCACTGACTCCGTGGGAACCTCTTTTGACACGTCGAGTACTCTCCCGACTCGACGAGTTCCACCTGGCATGAATTGCGGGGCCACCACGACTCAACTCGCTGAGTCTCAAGAATAACTCGGCGAGTTCCAGCTCGACTCAGTCCACCTGTCAACCCTCTCTAACTCTTCCTGACTCACTGAGTCAACCCTTAACTCGGCAAGACCACTCGCTGAGTGGTTAAGGACAATCTTCATGCTACTCGCCGAGTTTGTCCTTCGGACTCGGCGAGTCCATGCCATGCATCAAGTCAAACTCGCTTCTGAGGTCAGATCCGTTCCAACAACTCATAGATCTGGCCATCCCAAGCACATTCATCACGTAAAGTCACAATCTTGGCTACCATGCAACGCCTACAAGGCTTCTTTTGAAGAAATGACCTCTAAAATGGTCACCTAAGTCTCCAACTCAAAAGAAAAGGCATAAAGCATGGCATTAGGGACTCTCTAGACCTACTAAGGTCCAACTCTAGGTACCATATCCCCATGGGACCTCTCACACTCCAAATACAAGGCAAACAAGGCATGAAGAAACCCTAGATTTGACCATATCAAGAAAAACACGAGTATTAGCTCTAAATGTTACCTCAAATAGCTTCTTCTGCTGAAATGGGAGTAGATCCAAGCTCCCCAACTCTCCTAATTTGGCCTTCCTCTTCCTTTCTTGCAAATACACACAATAATGATGAATAATGGCCTCTTATCTAACTCACAAGAACTCTCAGCTGCTCTAGTGCTCTCAAGGTCGAAGGTAGCCACAATGGAGGGGTTTAAGGTCCTTTAAATAGGGCTCAAGGCCGGGAAATTAGGGTTTCATTAAACAGCGCGGACTCGCCGAGTCCAGGCGCGAACCCGCGTCGAAATCCGCGATCATACTCGGTGAGTCTAGGCTCCAACTCGCCGAGTCTCCTCGCAAAACACCAAAAATATATGAATAAATAATACCTGGGAATCCGGGCTGTTACAATTCTCCCCCACTAGAACTAGACTTCGCCCTCGAAGTCTCGCTCTGCAAATAACTCTGGATGTTGCTCACGCATCTCACGCTTCGGTTCCCAAGTCATATCGGACCCCTTCCGATGCTGCCACTGAACCAAAACCAGGGGTACCTCCTTGTTCCTCAGAACCTTGATTTTCCGATCTCTGATGGCCACTGGTCTCTCAGCATAATTCAGGCTCGCATCCACCTGAATATCTTCTAATGGAACCACTGCCGACTCGTCGGCTATACATTTCCTCAG
This sequence comes from Lactuca sativa, assembly GCF_002870075.4. NCBI lineage: Eukaryota > Viridiplantae > Streptophyta > Magnoliopsida > Asterales > Asteraceae > Lactuca > Lactuca sativa. The sequence goes on along the minus strand of NC_056625.2, from coordinate 111,133,795 downwards.
CTGCGACACATGAAAAGTGTCGTGAATCTGCCCCAACTTTGCTGGCAAATCCAAACGATAGGCTACCCGGCCTATCCTCGCGATCACTCGGAAAGGACCAATATATCGGGGCACCAACTTTCCCCTCATCCTGAATCGAATCACTCCTTTCCAAGGAGAGACCTTCAGGAGTACAAGGTCGCCAACCTGAAACTCAAGCTCGGACCGACGTCTTTCTGCATAACTCTTCTGACGACACTGAGCGGTCAACAACCTCTGTCTGACCTGTTGGATCTGCTCTGTCGTCTGAAGCACGATCTCTGTACTGCCTATCACCCGCTGACCAACCTCTCCCCAACAAATGGGGGTCCGACACCTCCTACCATACAACAGCTCAAAGGGTGGCATACCAATGCTCGAATGATAGCTTTTGTTGTAGGAAAACTCTGCCAAGGGCAAATATGCATCCCAGCTACCCCCGAAATCCAACACACATGCTCGGAGCATGTCCTCGAGCGTCTGAATCGTCCGCTCACTCTGACTGTCTGTCTGGGGATGATATGCGGTACTAAAATGCAGTCTACTACCCAACTCCTCATGAAACTTCTTCCAGAATCTGGAAGTGAAGCGCACATCACGGTCTGAAACAATCGAGATTGGCACCCCATGCCGAGATACCACCTCCCTCACATATACCTCCGCCAATTTCTCTGCTGAAGAACTCTCGCTGATAGCAAGGAAATGAGCGCTCTTCGTCAAACTGTCCACAATCACCCAAATTGCATCAACTCCTCTGGCAGTCCTTGGCAATTTGGTGATGAAATCCATAGTGATATGTTCCCACTTCCATTCGGGAACCTCCAATGGCTGCAACTTACCATGCGGCCTCTGGTGCTCGGCCTTAACCCTACGGCAGGTCAAGCACCTCTCAACAAACCACGTGACATCCCTCTTCATACAGGGCCACCAATACTCCTTTTTCAGATCCAAATACATCTTAGTGGCCACCGGATGGATCGAAAATTTCGACCGATGACCATCTTCCATCAAAAGGGTACGCGTTCCTCCCACAAACGGCACCAAGATACGCCCCTGAAATGTCATAAGCCCCCGACCATCGGTAACGAACTCTGAAACCAAACCAACAACCCGTTCACTCTTCTGCATCTCAGGTTGCACAGCCTCGGTCTGTGCCCCACGAATGGCGTCCAACACTGGAACTATCATAGTCAATCTCAAACATACTTCCCGTAGCGGGGTGCTCTCTGCCCTGCGGCTCAATGCATCGGCTACCACATTAGCCTTGCCTGGGTGGTACAGGATCTCACAATCATAATCCTTGACCACGTCTAACCACCTTCTTTGCCACATATTTAGGTTGGGCTGATCCATCAAATACTTCAAACTCTTATGGTCCGTGTATATCGTACACCGAATTCCATACAAGTAGTGACGCCAAATCTTGAGGGCGAACACCACTGCCCCCAACTCAAGATCATGGGTGGGATATCTCGTCTCATGAGGCTTCAGCTGCCTCGATGCATATGCTATAACATGCCCTCTCTGCATCAGCACCACTCCCAACCCCAAAATCGATGCATCACAGTATACCACAAAGTCCTTCATCCCTTCCGGGAGGGCTAATACCGGGGCTTCGCACAACCTTTGGCGAAGTGACTCAAAGGAGGCATGCTGCTCGGAACCCCATGAAAAAGCAACACCCTTCCGGGTCAATCTGGTGAGTGGCACTGCGATCTTAGAGAAATCCTTGATAAACCTCCGATAATACCCTGCCAACCCTATGAAACTCCTGATCTCGGAGGGTGAACTCGGCACCTCCCAACTCATCACCGCCTCAACCTTGGCCGGATCGACCAATATCCCTTCCTGGTTAACGAGATGTCCTAAGAACTGGACCTCCAGCAACCAGAAATCACACTTGGAGAATTTGGCATAAAGCCTCTCTGATCTCAGAACTCCAAGAACCTCTCTCAAATGCTCCTCATGCTGCTCTCTAGATCTCGAATATAACAGAATGTCGTCGATAAATACAATCACCGACCGATCCAGCTTCGGTCTACACACTCGGTTCATGAGATCCATGAACACTGTCGGGGCATTGGTGAGCTCGAAAGGCATCACCACAAACTCGTAATGGCCATAACACGTACTGAATGCTGTCTTCTGGACGTCCTTATCCCGCACCCTCACCTGATGATATCCAGACCTCAAATCAATCTTGGAGAACCAAGATGCTCCCTGCAACTGATCGAATAAATCGTCGATCCTCGGCAACGGGTAACGGTTCTTGACCGTCTGCTTGTTCAACTCCCGGTAATCAATGCACATCCGGTGTGAACCATCCTTCTTCTTGACGAACAGGATAGGCGCTCCCCACGGCGAGCTGCTCGGCCGAATAAACCCCTTCCCGAGCAGCTCCTGAAGCTGCGAGGATAACTCTTGCATCTCTGTAGGTGCAAGGCGATAAGGCACCTTAGCGATAGGTGCGGCCCCCGGAACCAAATCAATACTGAACTCCACTTGCCTCACAGGAGGCACACCCGGCAACTCCTCGGGAAATACATCCGGAAACTCACGCACTACCGGGACCTCCTCAACTGACCTCGGCCTCTCGGAATCCACCTGCGTGTCCATCACGTACGCCACAAAACCCTTACAGCACTGCTGTAGACACTGCCTCGCCCTAGCAGCCGAACTAAACGCTGATCCTGAACGTGTACCCTCGCCGTATATCGAAAGAACTCCCCCACTAGGGTCTCATATGGTCACCATCTGTCGCTCGCAGTCGATAACCGCACCGAATCTGCTCAACCAGTCCATGCCCACAATGACACAGACATCACCCATCGCAATAGGAACTAGATCAATCGGAAACTCAACACCGAAAATCTCGACTACGCACCCTCGTAGAACCTTCGTGGCACATATCACCCTCTCATCAGCTATGGAAACTCTCAGAGGCCGACTCAACGCCTCATGACTAACACTGATATGCTGACTAAAAGCCAAAGATACAAAAGACCGACTCGCACCCGAGTCAAATAACACAAAGGAAAGTACAGAATTCACTAGGAAAGTATCTACGCACAACATAATATAAGAAAAATATCTCAACATCAAAATAAATACACGAAAGAATACATACCAGCCACGACATCGGGCGCTGTGCGGACCTCCTCCGCGGTCAGCTGAAAAGATCTCCCTCGTGCCCTCGGCGCCTCGGCCTTCACTGGCCGATTCTCAGTAGCTCTGATTGCGGCAGGGGCAGATCCTTGAGGTGCTCCCTGAGATGATCCTTGCAACTGCGGACACTCTGCCTTCCGGTGTCCGGTCTGATTGCAGTGAAAACACACCACAAACCCCTGGGGGCAGTCCTTGGCCATATGCCCCTCCTTGCAACACTTGTAGCAAGATCCCGCTCTGCAGACTCCATCTTGACCCTTGCCACACTTCCCACAAGTGCGGCCCTTCTGGCTCCCTGGTTTGGGATCAGTGGGCTTGGCCCGCTTGGCTACCGGCTGAAACTGTGCCGGTCGCCGATCCCTCCCCTGAGACTCCGTCTCCTCCCTGGCCTGGGTCTCTAACTCAATCTCCCTCTTCCGGGCATTTGCCTGAAGCTCAGCAAATGTCCGATACGAGGAGTTCGCCGCGAACTCCCGAATGTCTCGCCTCAAGATACTCAGATATCGGCTCATACGTGCCTGCTCGGTGGACACGTGCTCAGGGCAGAACATCGCCCTCTCATGGAACATCCTGGTAATCGTTGTAACAGAATCGGTACCTTGCTTGAGGGTCAAAAACTCCTGGGCCAAACGCTCCCTCTCCACCTGGGGAACGTACTCATCTCGGAACATGGCAGTGAACCTCTCCCAGGTCACTGCCGCAAGCTCAGCAGGCGAAAAGTGCGCCGTCACAAACTTCCACCAGTCCTTCGCTCCCAAGCGAAGCTGGTTCAGCGCGAACTGAACCTTCAAATGCTCAGGAGATGAGCAAGTGAAGAAACACCCCTCTATGTCAGAGATCCACCTCATAGCTGCCACCGGGTCCTGGGTCCCATCAAACTCTGGTGGTTTTGTGTTTCTGAACTCCCGGAACAGCAACGCATCACCACCTTGCGGCAGCAATAGCCACGGTGGCCGTTGCAACAACAGCCTCAGAAAGAGCGGCATAACGCTCGTCAAAGGTCTCAATCAGCATGGTCTTAATAGACCCAAACATCTTTGGTATCTCTGCCCTGATGGCCGCAGCCACCTCCTCGTGGATGATCCGGCGGATCTCCTCATCACTGGTCTCGCTGCTCTCAGGCATCAAACGTGTCCTCACCATGATCTACCTCTGAAATACAACCTACGATAAATTAAAACCCATTCGAGCATACTCACACTCGACAACTCATCCCTCCATGATCCTTGGTATTCCAAAGATTCTTACTTGGGCTGTACACCACTCCGGTGCTTTTAGTAGTACGGGCCCAATACTACTGTCTGCACCGTATCAGAATACACCCTAAGTCCTCCTCTTCGGATCCCAAATTCCAAGAACTCTATCATGCACAATCCATTCTCTAACAAATCTCTCATAAGCCCCTCGCTGCTACCTACTCACTCTCAAGCATCTCATAGCAGCTCACATCTCCCTAGGCTAAGGCATCACAAATCAGACCACTCTAGTCCTAATAGGAATACCTAGCCTACTCTAGCATGAAAATACGTCATATCAATATTAATATCACATAACATGGGGGTATTTTTGGAAATCACCGTTCGGGCGTGGACTGATCGTACACACAACTCTGCTCTGCGTTTTCCAAGAATCCTTTACTCTTTTTGAAAATACTTCTCAAATCCTCAGTTTGAGTTCAAATACGCCCGAAGGTGTACTCGAATCCCTCAAACCAAGGCTCTGATACCAACTTGTAACACCGTGAATTTCAAAATAATTTTTCGCATAATATAAAAACATTTTCATTTAATTTTCATAAAAACATCAATGTTTCAAGACTCCAATGCACTTCATACAAAAATCCCAAGATCACATATATAAAAATCCCAAGCGTGTGTACAGATCAACCCGGCGCCTTCCCACGGTCATCACTAGTACCTGAAACAAACAAAACTAACACTGTAAGCACAAAGCTTAGTGAGTTCCCCAAAATACCACACATAACACATATTAGCCACTCGAGGCTACTTTGTGGGTCCGTAGACCCTACTTTATGAACCCACTGGTTCTAACTCTGGGAACCTTCCGGTTCCAACTCTATAAACATGCACAGCATAAATCACATTGAAATAATGCAGTACAACACATAACATACATATAGCTTACAAATACTCTGTCACATAACTCTGATTACGTACTCAGGGTAGAGTATAGTGAGAAGACTCACCTCGTGTATCTCGATAACTCGCAAATCCCGGAAATCACTCGCGCTCGATCCTCCGAGCTATAATCCTCCTATAACACAATATACCTCTAATTAACACTTTCTCAACTAAGTTTGACTACCCTCATCTAGTCAACACTGGTCAACTCTGGTCAACGGTCAACTTTGACCGGACTCGGCGAGTGCACTAGAGCGACTCGGCGAGTCTATATGTGTTCACCGACTCCCTGGGATCCTCTTTTTACACGTCGAGTACTCTCCCGACTCGACGAGTTCCACCTGGCATGAATCGCGGGGCCACCACGACTCAGCTCGCCAAGTCTCAGAAACAACTCGGCGAGTTCCAGCTCGACTCAGTCCACCTGTCAACCCTCTCTAACTCTCCCTGATCCACTGAGTCAACCCTTAACTCGGCAAGACCACTCGTTGAGTGGTTAAGGACAATCTTCATGCTACTCGCCGAGTCTGTTCTTCGGACTCGGCGAGTCCATGCCATGCATCAACTCAAACTCGCTTCTAAGGTCAGATCCGTTCCAACAACTCATATATCTGGCCCTCCCAAGCACATTCATCGCGTAAAGTCACAATCTTGGCTACCATGCAACGCCTACAAGGCTTCTTTTGAAGAAATGACCTCTAAAATGGTCACCTAAGTCTCCAACTCAAAAGGAAAGGCATAAAGCATGGCATTAGGGACTCTCTGGACCTACTAAGGTCCAGATCTAGGTACCATATCCCCATGGGACCTCTCACACTCCAAATACAAGGCAAACAAGGCATGAAGAAACCCTAGATTTGACCATATCAAGAAAAACATGAGAATAAGCTCTGAATGTTACCTCAAATAGCTACTTCTGCCGAAATGGGAGTAGATCCAAGCTCCCCAACTCTCCTAGTTTGGCCTTCGTCTTCCTTTCTTTCAAATACACACAAAAATGATGAATAATGGTCTCTTATCTAACTCACAAGAACTCTCAGCTGCTCTGGTGCTCTCAAGGTCGAAGGTAGCCGCAATGGAGGGGTTTAAGGTCCTTTAAATAGGGCTCAAGGCCGGGAAATTAGGGTTTCATTAAACAGCGCGGACTCGCCGAGTCCATTCCTTGGATTCGCCGAGTCCAGGCGCGAACCCGCGTCCAAATCCACGATCATACTCGGCGAGTCTAGGCTCCAACTCGCCGAGTCTCCTCACAAAACACCAAAAATATATGAATAAATAATACCTGGGAATCCGGGCTGTTACAGTTCTCCCCCACTAGAACTAGACTTCGCCCTCGAAGTCTCGCTCTACAAATAACTCTGGATGTTGCTCACGCATCTCACGCTCCGGTTCCCAAGTCATATCGGACCCCTTCCGATGCTGCCACTGAACCAAAACCAGGGGTACCTCCTTGTTCCTCAGAACCTTGATTTTCCGATCTCTGATGGCCACTGGTCTCTCAGCATAATTCAGGCTCGCATCCACCTGAAAATCTTCTAATGGAACCACTGCCGACTCGTCAGCTATACATTTCCTCAGCTGCGACACATGAAAAGTGTCGTGAATCTGCCCCAACTCTGCTGGCAAATCGAAACGATAGGCTACCCGACCTATCCTCGCGATCACTCGGAAAGGACCAATATATCGGGGCCCCAACTTGCCCCTCTTCGTGAATCGAATCACTCCTTTCCAAGGAGAGACCTTCAGGAGTACAAGGTTGCCGACCTGAAACTCATGCTCGGACCGGCGTCTGTCTGCATAACTCTTCTGACAACTTTGAGCAGTCAACAACCTCTGTCTGACCTACTGGATCAGCTCTGTCGTCTGAAGCATGATCTTTGTACTGCCCATCACCCGCTGACCAACCTCTCCCCAACAAATGGGGGTCCGACACCTCCTACCATACAACAGCTCAAAGGGTGGCATACCAATGCTCGAATGATGGCTGTTGTTATAGGAAAAATCTGCCAAGGGCAAATATGCATCCCAGCTACCCCCGAAATCCAACACACATGCCCGGAGCATGTCCTCGAGCGTCTGAATCGTCCGCTCACTCTGACCGTCTGTCTGGGGATGATATGTGGTACTAAAATGCAGTCTAGTACCCAACTCCTCATGAAACTTCTTCTAGAATCTGGAAGTGAAGCGCACATCACGGTCTGAAACAATCGAGATCGGCACCCCATGCCGAGATACCACCTCCCTCACATAAACCTCCGCCAATTTCTCTGCTGAAGAACTCTCGCTGATAGCAAGGAAATGAGCGCTCTTCGCCAACCTGTCCACAATCACCCAAATTGCATCAACTCCTCTGGCAGTCCTTGGCAATTTGGTGATGAAATCCATAGTGATCTGTTCCCACTTCCATTCGGGAACCTCCAATGGCTGCAACTTACCATGCGGCCTCTAGTGGTCGGCCTTAACCCTACGGCAGGTCAATCACCTCTCAATAAACTATGCGACATCCCTCTTCATACAGGGCCACCAATACTCCTTTCTCAGATCCAAATACATCTTAGTGGCCCCTGGATGGATCGAAAATTTCGACCGATGAGCCTCTTCCATCAAAAGGGTACACGTTCCTCCCACAAACGGCACCCAGATACGCCCCTGAAATGTCATAAACCCCCGACCATCGGTAACGAACTCTGAAACCTAACCAACAACCCGTTCCCTCTTCTGCATCTCAGGTTGCACAGCCTCGGCCTGTGCCCCACGAATGGCGTCCAACACTGGAGCTATCATAGTCAATCTCAAACATACATCCCGCAGCAAGCTGATCTCCGCCCTGCGGCTCAGTGCATCGGCTACCACATTAGCCTTGCCTGGGTGGTACAGGATCTCACAATCATAATCCTTGACCACGGCCAACCACCTTCTCTGTCGCATATTTAGGTTGGGCTGATCCATCAAATACTTCAAACTCTTATGGTACGTGTATATCGTACACCGAACTCCATACAAGTAGTGACGCCAAATCTTGAGGGCAAACACCACTGCCCCCAAATCTAGATCATGGGTGGGATATCTCGTCTCATGAGGCTTCAGCTGCCATGATGCATATGTTATCACATGCCCTCCCTGCATCAGCACCGCTCCCAACCCCAAAATCGATGCATCACAGTATACCACAAAGTCCTCCATCCCTTCCGGGAGGGCTAACACCGGGGCTTCGCACAACCTTTGGCGAAGTGTCTCAAAGGAGGCCTGCTGCTCGGGGCCCCATGAAAAAGCAACACCCTTCTGGGTCAATCTGGTGAGTGGCACTGCGATCTTAGAGAAATCCTTGATAAACCTCCGATAATACCCTGCCAACCCTAGGAAACTCCTGATCTCGGAGGGTGACCTCGGCACCTCCCAACTCATCACCGCCTCAACCTTGGCCGGATCGACCAATATCCCTTCCTGGTTAACGAGATGTCCTAAGAACTAGACCTCCAGCAACCAGAAATCACACTTGGAGAATTTGGCATAAAGCCTCTCCGATCTCAGAACTCCGAGAACCTCTCTCAAATGCTCCTCATGTTGCTCTCTAGATCTCGAATATACCAGAATGTCGTCGATAAATACAATCACCGACCGATCCAGCTTCGGCCTACACACTCGGTTCATGAGATCCATGAACACTGCCGGGGCATTGGTGAGCCCGAAAGGCATCACCACAAACTCGTAATGCCCATAACGCGTACTGAATGCTGTCTTCTGGACGTCCTCATCCTGCACCCTCACCTGATAATATCCAGACCTCAAATCGATCTTGGAGAACCAAGATGCTCCCTGCAACTGATCGAATAAATCGTCGATCCTCGGCAACGGGTAACGGTTCTTGATCGTCAGCTTGTTCAACTCCCGGTAATCAATGCACATTCAGTGTGAACCATCCTTCTTCTTGACGAACAGGATAGGTGCTCCCCACGGCGAGCTGCTCGGCCGAATAAACTCCTTCCCCAACAGCTCCTGAAGCTGCGAGGATAACTCTTGCATCTCTGGAGGTGCAAGGCGATAAGGAACCTTAGCGATAGGCGCGGCCCCCGGAACCAAATCGATACTGAACTCCACTTGCCTCACAGGAGGCACACCCGGAAACTCCTCGGGAAATACATCCGGAAGCTCACGCACTACCGGGACCTCCTCAACTGACCTCGGTCTCTCGGAATCCACCCGCATATCCATCACATATGCCACAAAACCCTTACAGCCCTGCTGTAGACACTGCCTCGCCCTAGCGGACGAACAAAACGTTGATCCTGAACGTGTACCCTCGCCGTATACCGAAAGAACTCCCCCACTAGGGTCTCGTATGGTCACCAGCTGTCGCTCGCAGTCGATAACCGCACCGAATCTGCTCAACCAGTCCATGCCCACAATGACACAGACATCACTCATCGCAATAGGAACCAGATCAATCAGAAACTCAACACCGAAAATCTCGACTACGCACCCTCGTAGAACCTCTGTGGCATATATCACCCTCTCATCAGCTATGGAAACTCTCAGAGGCTGACTCAATGCCTCATGACTAATACTGATAAGCTGACTAAAAGCCAAAGATACAAAAGACCGACTCGCACTCGAGTCAAATAACACCAAGGCATGTACAGAATTCACAAGGAAAGTACCTATGTACAACATAATATAAGCATAATATCTCAACATCAAGATAAATACACGAAAGAATACATACCAGCCACGACATCGGGCGCTGCACGGACCTCCTCCGCGGTCAGCTGAAAAGCTCTCCCTCATGCCCTCGGCGCCTCGACCTTCACTGGCCGACTCTCGGTAGCTCTGATGGCGGCAGGGGCAGATCCCTGAGGTGCTCCCTGAGATGATCCTCGTAACTGCGGACACTCTGCCTTCCGTTGTCTGGTCTGATTGCAGTGAAAACACACCACAAACCCCTTGGGGCAGTCCTTGGCCATATGCCGCTCCTTGCAACACTTGTAGCAAGATCCCGCTCTGCAGACTCCATCGTGACCCTTGCCACACTTCCCACAAGTGCGGACCTTCTGACTCCCTGGTTTGGGATCAGCGGGCTTGGCCCGCTTGGCTGACGGCTGAGACTGTGCCGGTCGCCAATCCCTCCCCTGAGACTCCGCCTCCTCCCTGGCCTAAGTCTCTAACTCAATCTCCCTCTTCCGGGCATTTCCCTGAAGCTCAACAAATGTCCGATACGAGGAGTTCGCCGCAAACTCCCGAATTTCTCGCCTCAAGATACTCAGATATCGGCTCATACGTGCCTGCTCGGTGGACACGTGCTCAGGGCAGAACATCGCCCTCTCATGGAACATCCTGGTAATCGCTGTAACAGACTCGGTACCCTGCTTGAGGGTCAAAAACTCCTAGGCCAAATGCTCCCTTTCCACCTCGGGAACGTACTCATCTCGGAACATGGCAGTGAACCTCTCCCAGGTCACTGCCGCAAGCTCAGCAGGCAAAAAGTGCACCGTCACAAACTTCCACCAGTCCTTCGCTCCCAAACGAAGCTGGTTCAGCGCGAACCGAACCTTCAAATGCTCAGGAGATGAGCAAGTGAAGAAACATCCCTCTATGTCATAGATCCACCTCATAGCTGCCACCGGGTCCTGGGTCCCATCAAACTCTGGTGGTTTTGTGTTTCTGAACTCCCAGAACAGCAACGCATCACCACCTTGCGGCAGCAATAGCCGCGGTGGCCGCTGCAACAGCAGCCTCAGAAAGAGCGGCATAATGCTCGTCAAAGGTCTCAATCAGCGTGGTCTTAATAGACCCGAACATCTCTGGTATCTCTGCCCTGATGGCCGCAGCCACCTCCTCGAGGATGATCCCGCGGATCTCCTCATCACTGGTCTCGCTGCTCTCAGGCATCAAACGTGTCCTCACCATGATCTACCTCTGAAATACAACCTACGATAAATTAGAACCCATTCGAGCATACTCACACTCGACAACTCATCCCTCCTTGATCCTTGGTATTCCAAAGATTCTTACTTGGGCTGTACACCGCTCTGGTGCTTTCAGTAGTAAGGGCCCAATACTACTGTCCGCACCGTATCAGAATACACCCCAAGTCCTCCTCTTCGGATCCCAAATTCCAAGTACTCTGTCATGCACAATCCATTCTCTAACAAATCTCTCATAAGCCCCTCGCTGCTACCTACTCACTCTCAAGCATCTCATAGCAGCTCACCTCTCCCTAGGCTAAGGCATCACAAATCAGGCCACTCTAGTCCTAATAGGAGTACCTAGCCTACTCTAGCATGAAAATACGTCATATCAATATTAATATCACATAACATGGGGGTATTTTGGGAAATCACCGTTTGGGCGCGGACTGATCGTACACACAACTCTACTCTGCGTTTTCCAAAAATCCTTTACTCTTTTTGAAAATACTTCTCAAATCCTCAGTTTGAGTTCAAATACGCTCGAAGGTGTACTCGAATCCCTCAAACCAAGGCTCTGATACCAACTTGTAACACCGTGAATTTCAAAATAATTTTTCGCATAATATAAAAACATTTTCATTTAATTTTCATAAAAACATCAATGTTTCAAGACTCCAATCCACTTCATACAAAAATCCCAAGATCACATATATAAAAATCCCATGCGTGTGTACAGATCAAGCCGACGCCTTCCCACGGTCATCACTAGTACCTGAAACAAACAAAACTAACATTGTAAGCACAAAGCTTAGTGAGTTCCCCAAAATACCACACATAACACATATTAGCCACTCGAGGCTACTCTGTGGGTCCTTAGAAGCTTAGTGAGTTCCCCAAAATACCACACATAAGGACAATCTTCATGCTACTCGCCGAGTCTGTTCTTCGGACTCGGCGAGTCCATGCCATGCATCAACTCAAACTCGCTTCTGAGGTCAGATCCGTTCCAACAACTCATAGATCTGGCCCTCCCAGGCACATTCATCACGTAAAGTCACAATCTTGGCTACCATGCAACGCCTACAAGGCTTCTTTTGAAGAAATGACCTCTAAAATGGTCACCTAAGTCGCCAACTCAAAAGGAAAGGCATAAAGCATGGAATTAGGGACTCTCTGGACCTACTAAGGTCCAGATCTAGGTACCATATCCCCATGGGACCTCTCACACTCCAAATACAAGGCAAACAAGGCATGAAGAAACCCTAGATTTGACCATATCAAGAAAAACACGAGAATAAGCTCTAAATGTTACCTCAAATAGCTTCTTATGCCGAAATTGGAGTAGATCCATGCTCCCCAACTCTCCTAGTTTGGACTTCCTCTTCCTTTCTTGCAAATACACACAAAAATGATGAATAATGGCCTCTTATCTAACTCACAAGAACTCTCAGCTGCTCTGGTGCTCTCAAGGTCGAAGGTAGCCGCAATGGAGGGGTTTAAGGTCCTTTAAATAGGGCTCAAGGCCGGGAAATTAGGGTTTCATTAAACAGCGCGGACTCGCCGAGTCCTTTCCTTGGACTCGCCGAGTCCAGGCGCGAACCTGCGTCCAAATCCGCGATCATACTCGGTGAGTCTAGGCTCCAACTCGCCGAGTCTCCTCACAAAACACCAAAAATATATGAATAAATAATACCTGGGAATCCGGGCTGTTACAACCACAATATCAACCGAAAGAATGGTTTCGGTCCCTCTATTGAAAGAAGCCAAAAAGATGGTTCCGGTCCTTCGACCAATAGGAGTCGAAAGGGTGGTTTCGGTCCCTCGACTAAAAACTACCAAAAGGAGAGTTTCGGTCCTTCACCCATTAACAACCGAAAGAACGGTTTTGGTCCTTCATCCATTAACAACCAAAAGAACGGTTTCAGTCCTTCATCCAATAACAACCGAAAGGAGAGTTTCGGTCCTTTATCCCATAGCAACCGAAGTAGTGCTTCAGTCCCCATCCATACAAGTCCAATCATAAAAACAGGGATTCCAAAGTCACTTCTAAATTCAACTCTTCCCATTCAAATTCTTGTCCCTCAATTACTTCAAAGGGAAAAGGAAAACTCTACCCTGAAGATAACAATCTTCCGAAAAAGAATAAAAAGAATACTAATGTCAACACCACAAACTCCATTCCTACTTAATCAACTAAAATTAAATTTTTCACCATTAAAAAAAGATGAAACAACTATAGTTAAACGCACATACATGGTTGATATTTCTCTTACTATTCCCTTTAAATCTGGTTAATATTTTGCTGGTTATTCGTGACGAGCAGTTTGACGAAGAATGGTACATCGATAGTGGTTGCTCGCATCACATGACAGGAAGGAAGGAGGAACTGAGGGAGTTTCATTCTCTCAAAGATGGTGGCATTGTAAAATACGGCAACAACTCTTTTGGAACTATCAAAGGCTATGGAATGATCACTAATGGCGAGTTCTCTATAAGGAAGGTAGCTTATGTTGAAGGTCTTCAACACAATCTCATAAGTGTATCACATCTGGTGGTTGGCACTGGATTGAAAGTATCATTCGACGATGAAGGCTTAGAAATTGTCGAGAAGAGATCAAACAACATTCTGCTGAAATCAAAGAGAAAGGGGGAAATGTATCCTTTGAACCTCAACCCAATTTGAGGTAAAACAGTGTTGTGATTACTCACAAAGGCTCACTCTGATGAAAGCTGGTTATGGCATAAAAGACTATCTCATCTGAACATCAAGGATATCAACAAGTTGGTCTTGGGTGATCATGTTCGAGGTCTTCCAGTTCTAAAATTTGATAAAGAACATCTTTGTGCAGCGTGTGAAATGGGAAAGCAGAGTCGGCAGAGTCATCCTTCGATTATCAACACTAAGGTGATAGAACCATTGGAGTTATTGCATAGCTATCTATGTGGTCCATCGTCCATCGAAAGCATTGGGGGAAACAAATACATTCTGGTTATTGTGGACGATTTCTCAAGATTTACATGGGTTTTCTTCCTCAAGCAAAAGTCTGAAGCCACTCCAAAGCTCAAGCTCTTTATTAAACAGATAGAAACACAACTAAGAAAGGTAGTTCGTTATGTAAGGAGCGACAATGGCCTGGAATTCAAGAACAATGATTTTGAAGACTTTCTTGCTGAAAAGGGGACGACTCACAATTTCTCAGCCCCTTATACTCCACAACAAAATGGCATTGTTCAAAGGAGAAACTGATCCCTGTGTGAAGCTGGTCGAACCATGCTTTGCTTCGCGTCCTTACCTTTGTATTTCTAGGCTGATGCAATTGCTGCTGCATGTTATACTCAAAATATATCATATTTGAATAAGCGGTTCTCCATTACCCCTTACGAGATCCTGAACAATCGAAAACCAAATGTGAAATTCTTTCATGTGTTTGGATCAAGATGTTTCATTTTCAACTCCATAGAGAATCGAAATAAGTTTGATGCTAAGGCTGATGAAGGAATTTTCTTAGGCTACTCTCTGAACTCCAAGGCGTATAGAGTTCTCAATAAACACTCAAAGAAAATTGAAGGAACATACTAAGTCACCTTTGATGATAGCTATGTTAAGAAAATGAAATCAACAGAAGATGCATCGCAAGAGATCTTTCCAAAAAATGGTCAAGTTACTATCTCCATCTCGAATCTTTTCTACCAATTCATGCTCCTATTTGATGAGCCTCAAGAGGCGATTGACTCTGAATCAACTGCAAAAGACAACAAAGTTGATAATCTGAAACAAGTTATCGACGATGTTGCTAAAAAGATGGCTGCTGATCAATCTAAGGAAACCGAAGGTGCAGACGCAAGCGAACCTTCAGGTGACTGTCCTAATGTCCAGGGGGAGGGTCCAGCTCCTCATCACGATCAAGATTCTTCATTCCAGGGGGAGGACTCGTCGCCAAATACATCAAGCTCTACTGAAATTCCAACCAATGAAGGGGATACAAATGCTGGTCCTGAACAGGAGTCATTTTTTGAGGGGGAGAACACCAATGTCGGTGATGATGACATTCTGTCTAAACTAGAGGAAGAAATCAATGCTGAATTGGATCCTATCTATGATCCAAAGTTTCCTCCACTTATCAAATGGACCAAAGATCACCCTCAAAGTCAAATTATTGGGGAATCTTCAGAAAAAGTGTTAACTTGCTCTCAAATCAAAGCGAAACAGGCTGCACTCGTTTCAAAGGTCGAGTTTTGTATGTTCAATTCCTTCGTTTCCAAAGTTGAACCGAAGACTATTAAATCAGCTCTTGATCATTAAGACTGGGTTCAAGCCATGCAGGATGAGTTAAATGAGTTTGAAAGAAACAATGTATGGCGACTTATTCCAACTCCAAAGGATGCTTCGGTTGTCGGTCTCAAATAGGTATTCAAAAACAAGATGGACAAAGAAGGGAATGTCCTTCATAACAAAGCGAGGCTAGTGGCCAAAGGATACTGTCAGGAAGAGGGAATCGATTATGAAGAAACCTTCGCTCCCGTGGCAAGATTAGAGTCTGTTCGTATCTTTCTTGCATAAGCCGCTCACAAGAACTTTGAAGTCTATCTAATGGACGTCAAATGTGCCTTCCTCAACTGTGAACTTGAAGAAACCGTATATGTTGAGCAACCACCAGGCTTCGTGAACGAGAAATATCCCGATCATTGCTGGTGGCCAAAGGATACTGTCAGGAAGAGGGAATCGATTATGAAGAAACCTTCGCTCCCGTGGCAAGATTAGAGTCTGTTCGTATCTTTCTTGCATACGCCGCTCACAAGAACTTTGAAGTCTATCTAATGGACGACAAATGTGCCTTCCTCAATGGTGAACTTGAAGAAATCGTATATGTTGAGCAACCGCCAGGCTTCGTGAACGAGAAGTATCCCGATCATTGTTATATCCTCAACAAAGCTGTATATGGCCTCAAACAGGCTCCCAGAGCATGGTATGAAACTCTCTTTCATTTCTTAAAAATGTCTAAATTCAAACAAGGTTCGATTGACCCAACCTTCTTCTGTAAGCGAGAAGGTAACCACCTTATGATAGTCCAAATTTATGTTGATGACATCATCTTTCACTCCACAAATCCTAGCTTAACAGCTGAATTCAGAAAGTTGATGGAAACTAAATTTGAGATGAGCTCAATGGATCCAATTAACTTCTTTCTTGGATTGAACATTAGACAGGGAGCCGAAGGCATTTTTATTAATCAGGAAGCATATACCAAGACTTTGCTAACCAAGTTTGGGATGTTGGGAGACTCAAAAGTGAAAGTGCCTATGGCCTTTGGAACTAAACTTACACCCTCATTGGAGAAACCAGCAACTGATATGAAACTTTATCGACAAATGATTGGGTCTCTGATGTATCTTACAGCCAGTAGACCTGATATCATGTTCTCCGTCTATTACTGTGCCCGATTTCAAGCCAACCCACGAGAACCTCATCTTCAAGCCGTGAAAAACATATTTTGCTATCTGAAGCGAACCTCCTCTCTCGGTGTGTGGTATCCATCCAACTCAGGATTCTTCGTTAAAGCATTTTTAGATGCTGATTTAGGTGGTTGTGGATTAGATGGTAAAAGCACCACTGGAGGATGTCAATTTCTAGATGGTAAATTAGTCAGTTGGCAATCGAAGAAAAACCCTGTGTTTTGCTATCCACTGTAGAAGCTGAATATATTGTTGCAACATCTTGTACATCTCAAGTCGTATGGATACAAAGTCAAGTCAGGGATTATGGGCTAAACATGAAGAAAATCCCACTATATTGTGACTCTAAAAGCGCAATTAGGATTTGTTACAACCCAGTGCAACATTCGAAGACTAAGAATATAGCACTGAGGTACCACTTCATCAAGGATCACGTCGAAGATGGTAACGTAGAAATTCACTTCGTCAGAACGACTGATCAATTGGCAGACATATTCACGAAGGCCTTACCTAAAGCAAGCTTCAATAAGATTCTACAAGGCCTAGGAATGATGCAAGCCGAATCTGTACCAAAATTGCCTTCGCTTCCATAAAGGTAACAAGCGAAATAGAGCGAACCGAAATGAACCGAACATTCGGTCTATTTCGGGTTCAGTCTATTTCGGGTGAAGTTCGACCATGAACCGAAATGAACCGAGCGTTCGGTCTATTTTAGGTTCGGTCCTTCTGAACCCGTTCGTTTTTTAAGGCATTTTGACTGTATTCTTCGGTGCACTTTTTAAATACTTCTTTTATATTTATAAAATCCAAAATTATTTTTCTCTTTCGTTCAATTGGTCAATTCTCACAAAATACAAAAGTATTTTTTTATTTTTATTTTTTTATTTTTTTATTTTTTATCTAGTTTTTATTTTTATTTTGTATAAGTGTAGTTTTCGATGACGAAATTAAGGCTGGTAAATGGTTTTCTTAGTTTGGAGTCCCTAGAAGCATGCTGCTGTATGTTGACTAAAGCCTCGACAGATTTTGAGTGAAGCCTTAATAACATGGTATATACCAATCATGTTTTCCCAATCCAGGCTATCAAATTCACTCTAATCATGAGCTACCTTACTCTACTCAAATTGAGTTTAGAGTTTTCTACTTGGTCCTTATTTTCTTCAAAACAGAGGTACATTCGTTTCTTATACCATCTCCATCAACTTTCTCCATTATAATTCGTTTCATCAATATAACCCCTGAGACTTTCAGTATTAACCACTGATGTTTATGGTTATACCATAACTGTGTTCATGATCTTAGTTTCATGCCACTGTGTACTAAGTGAAACCCAAAGTTTAACACCACTAATGAATTGATGGTTAATTCAAATATTCAAGATCTTACTTGTTACCTAATGAAAAAAAAATTTAGTGATCTTTATGAGTTTGCCTTTCACCAAGGCTTCTCTAACCTTCAAAGATCCAGTTTAACTTTTTTTTTTTTTGAGATTTCCCTACTTCCCTCATCACTATAAAGTTTATCATACCTACTTGTTCAACAGATCACAATGATCTCACAAGTACTTCATTGAGTTTCGGTCTTATGTCAAGTATCGAAATTATGAATTGAAGCGAAATCCACCTTCTTTTAACCTTCAAAAGATGCCTTTCAATACTTCTCAACTAGTTGTTGATCGTTATTCAATGGGAAACCAAGAAAGCACTTTAACGTCTCTCTTGACTTTGAAGGAAGGGATTTTTTCCCAGAATCAATTGTCTTATGTCTGCTTAAGACATCACAGTTATCCCTAAAATTTTGCTTTATTTCTTTATCTTTTACACCCTATGCACGAAAATTTTCAATTTTCCAAATTCTAGTTTTGTTCAGATTGATCAATAAAGCGCTAAAGGCAACAAAGATTCAAACGTTGTATGAAGAAACGATTGGGATAAAGTGGAAGCTGACTCAGCGGCTATCCAAACGGTTTGGCGATTTGAAAAAGTGGATTTTATGGAATGGCGTGTAAAAAGGAAACGTCCTTTCTCTTTCCTGCGTCATCTTCGGCATGCCAACTGTTCACCCATCAAGTCAAGGCTCTATTTTTGAGATACCCCAAAATTTCAGCCGGGTTTTTCTCTCTCTTCCTTGTACGTATAAAAGGAATTGGAACGGTATTCTCTCAACCTTTATCACTTCCCAAACTCTCTCAAAGAACACTGGTGATTTTCTGCAACTGTTCATCATCTTCTCCAAGCTACTACAATGTCAGACTCGTCATCAGTTCACGATACTTCAGTTCGTCAACCTCTTCTCACCATCAAACCCCAACAGAACCTGATCATCAATCTCACCCCATTTATCTATGAGCCCTACATGCTGTATGTGGTTGAGTGTCTCAAATACTCACCACTCGTCGACGCGCTGACTAAAGTCGAAGTTGTTCCCATATCGTGCTTGTCTCTTGTCTACTCTGCTTCTTTCTACGACAAGATTAATGAATGAATTCACTTTGAACTCCACGATAAGAAGACCTCCATCTCTAAGCATCGATTATGTGCCCTAATTGGTCTTTCTCAAGATCCATCTCTGGTAAACCATGACTCCATTACAACTGGTCAATTATTTTCTATGTTCTATCAGATAGGGTATACCGAAACCCTAACCACTATTACCAAGTTCAAGAAGTCCTGCCTTCCTCCGCAATGGAATGGCCTTTTTACGTTGTTGTTCAAGGGACTTTCTGAGCGAAGCGCTGGCTCAGATGGTGCAAGCAAGTCCTTCATGATGGTGTTGTATGGGCTGTACCATGGGATTGACCTAGATTTTGGGTCTATTATCTGGCAGCAGTTGGTTCAAAGCTTGGTCTCTTCATCCAGACATTATGAGATCTCATGTGGGCGTTTCTGGTCTCTCATCACAAACTGGGCAATGGACCGCCTTTGTGTTCCAATAATGGCGGATTCTTTGCTCTTATCCATTGCTACCTTTCATACGACAAAAAATCATCGTCAGTGATCCAACAAAGTTTTTTTTATTGGACCCATTCCTGAAGCAATGCTCGTTCGTATCTCTACGTCGAGTAACGTTCTCCAATAATATAGGAAGCATCCATCGGTTGGCCCAAGAGAGCTTACGACAACTATGATTCGCTCAATTGAAGAGGCTGATAAGCCAGCCAAAAGGGGTAAGAAGCCTGAAACACAGAAGGAAGGTCCTGTCATCAAACCAACTAAGGGGCAAACCCCCAAGAAGCGAAATTCTGATAAGGCTGCAATATCTCAGGCTCAACCAAAGAAGCAGAAAAACCCTACTAGGAGGCTTATTCTTCAATCCTCATGTGACTCGGATTCAGAATATGTCCCTCTTAAGCACAAGAACGCTCATCGTTCAGAATCTGAGAGCGAAAGCTCTGATGAAGAGGCTTTGGACCGAGGTGATACTCCGCCTCGCTCCCATATCCCAAAAATTCCAGTTCGCTCTAATTCTCCTTCACCTCCACTTGTAACCATCCCAGTCTCCATCCCTCCTATATCTCCCACTACCACCACTCAACCTTTCACTACAATTCCTATCCCCACTCCCATTTTCACAGATACCACTACTACCACAGAACCTCACTTTACTGTTCCCAATCCATCTCTAACCGAACCACCTGTCACAACCGAAACTCCACCTACTTCGAAACCCTTATCTCCCACACAATCTACTGAAACAACCCCTATTCTAGGCGGTGAGGACTTGGAATTTGATTCCACGTATTTCAGTCCTTACCGAGGGCAGTGTGATGATGATGACGATGCGCCTATTACAAAGCGTCATCTCAAGGCAGTAAACGAAAAGCTTGATCAACTGCTTTCATCCTCTTCCTCTGGTGCCTATTCTAAAGCTGCATCGAAGGCCTTGTTCTCCTCTATCGTTACCGAACACAGTGCTACTCTATCTGCTGCAGCCAAAGCAATCGAAGCCTCTACTTCCCAATTTCAACAAGCCTCTCTTGCTATTGATGCCTCTACTAAGGAGTGCAAGGATGCGACCGCAAAAGTCGATAAACTTGTCTCCGAAGCTCACTTGTTTTTAGATTCCTTGCAGGCTGCTGCTGCTAAAAACGCTCAAACTGTCAACGCTTCAGTAGAGAACCTTCAAAGGTCTCTTCAGTCGAACGCTCAAACCTTGAAGTGGCACACCAAGCCATTGAGGAAGCCAACGAAACTCTCCATGCTAATGTCATTGATCGCGTAACTCAACTGGAGGCGGAGTTAGCTGTAGAGAATCGCATTATGGATGAGCTGGACAGACGTACTGCATAGCTTAAACTGCAAACTCACAAGCTACGTACTGCTAATGCTGAGATTAATGACCTCAAGTCAGAAAGGGAGGTCATTAGGAGTTCTGTTGTAGATGTTCACTCCATCCTCCTTCATCTCATTGAGGCTCATTATCCGATCATCACCATAACTGTCAGGCGTCATCTGGCAGACAAGCTCAGACCGGCATTGGACATTCTTAGCCGTATCGAGGGTGTTCCGGTGACCGTGGTCCAACCGAAACAAGGGGGAGAGAAGGTGACAACTCAACCTCCTTCTGGATCAAAACCATCTACTGAACCAAAGGGTAATGAAGCTTCGGTCAGCAACAAGGACAAAAAGAAGAAGAAAATCGGTGAGGACGACACAGACAATGAAGATGATGTCTATGCCGAGAATCCCAAGAAACTCTTCCAGAAGGTTAAGTCTTCTGAAAAGGAAATGGAAGAAAAAGTCCATGTTTCCTGTGTGGACAATAGACTCGCTTCAAAGATTTGCAATTGATGAGCCAAGCATTCTCTGGCTTGAGCCGATAATGTCCTTTGGCCTTGACAACTCCAAGGATGCACAGTTTGATATGCCAATCACTCGAAAGGCATTTATCTTCCACTGCTTCAATTCGACTGTTGTTATTCCATCCCCAAATCCGAAGGTAGACAGGGATCTTCTGGAGTTTTACTTGGAATTTGCTCAACCCCAATACCTCACTTGGAGCTCAAAGAAAATTACTACAGTCAAGGTTATGAAGCCCTATTCAGTAGGGAAATTTATTAATGTCAGATTTAGGGTGACTCGAGGAACCGAAGGCTCAGTCTACCACTTTACCCTTGCTGATCTGCCAAACCTTAATCCCCATGACTGGATACTCCTCAATAACATTCTTCTATCGAATCCTCTGTAGTATCAACCAACAATTGATCATGTCAAGCGTATGCTTGTTTGCTACATACATGAGGTAGCGAAGATGGACCAAGAAATTGTCTCTGCCATACACAAGCGAACAATGATCAAGACTATGGGCAGAGCTTGCAATGTTAACACCATGATCAAGGGGGAAATCGATTCAAAATATCACACAGTTATGTTCCTCAGAGGCGAAGGTCGAAATGTATGTTCGCTCTTGTTGACAAACACCTCTTGTCAACGTCTTGCCTGAAGCACATCTTGGAGATCATTCAAAGGTGCGATCAGAATAGTGCTGCCGATAAGAAATTATACACTGACATGCTGAGGTGATACATACGGTTTAGACAGACACTTCTCACTATAATTCCACGTTTGTTTAAAGTAATAAAGACGGTGAAGCCTACTCAGAAGAAATAATCTCTCGCCTCATTTGACGCAAAGGGGGAGATTGTTGGGTCTATTAGATTGCGTCATGGGCTCGGTCCTTAGCCCGGTTTGATTGCTGGTATTGGGCCTGTCCAACCGTGCATATTTTTTTACTAGGGTATAGTATATAAGCTGCATGCATGCAGAATTAGAAGGCATCACTTTCATTGTTTATTTTCTCCAAAGTTTTGTAAACCCTAGCTCGCCTCTATAGTGGAAGTTCTTCATCGAGCTCTGCTGAGGCGTGACTTTATTTTGAATCATAAGCATACATTTGATTCTATTCTGTGTCCATTCTTTTACTGTTCTTGACTTATTTGATTTCAATATTCATACCTGTGAAAGATCTAATCGATCTAGAGTTTTAACTCATCAAGTATGTTGGAATAAAAGTCTTTGTATCTTTTGTAAAACCCAGAAAATCCGATAGTTTCTGTAAAATTTCTGAAAATGTTGTGAAAATCAAGTATAAATGCATGTGTGAATTTCATAGCAGTAACATATATGATTGCAGTTTAAATTTCTTTCTATTGTACATAAGTGATAATTGAATAATAGTATTTCCCCAGAAAATCCGATATTTCTGATTTATTATTATGTCGTGGTTCTTGTATCATTAATTAAGTTGTTTCGTATCGACACAATCGAAGGGTTAATGATCGATATGTTAAATTGGTATTGGATCTCTATATGAGCCGTTATAACTATGCATGATAATAACTAGGTTTCCTGTCTTGGAATTTTCCAAAAAATCATGTAAAATCGAAAACAAGGGGGTATGAACTCACCTTTTCATTGATGTTTTAGTTTTGAAGAAGAAGTGGAAGAAGTTGATGTGATTTTTGGCTCTAACAAGCTCCTTGAGGTAGTTTTCGAGCTTATGAAGTTTCTAAGGTGTTAGATCACGACATGAAGCTTCATAAGAGAGTGTTCTTAGCGTAAGGATGAAAACCAAAGACTTAAATATGATAACAACTTACCAAAGAGTGATGATCTAGATGAGAACCTCTTGAAGTATACTCTAATTCTCAAAAATTTAGAGGAAAATGTAGGAGTGTTCTTGGGTGGTTGAGGGAATATTTGAGAGAAGTTCGCAAGTGAAGTGTGTGGGTGTGTGTGTGTGCTCTTCTCGGCCGAGAGATAAAGAAGAGAGAGGGTGAGGAGAGTGTGCATGGAAACATGAGATGTTCCTAGTTATATGTTGAACATATTATATTATTATCCTTTAAAAAAATGATGTGTCATAGTGTGGATTAATTAGCCATTTCTCTCATTTTTTTTACTCATGGGCCGAGAATTTTGGTCTAGGAGAATGGGTGGAATACTTTGGGCCTTTACCTATCTTTACTCAAAATTATAAGGCCCAAATAATTACTTTTCGGCCCAATGGGCTCATTATATGGTTCACGGCCCAAAATGGCATAACAAAATGGATATACGACTTACTAGGTTTAACTTGATTAATTATGGCCCAAAAAGGCCCATTAGGGTTAGAATGAATCATTATACGTCCAAATGGTCCAAAATGTTATAGATTTGTGAATTGGGTCCATTTAGAATCTAAATACGGTTTCCAAGCCCAAAATAGTTGAATTGAATGCTTATTGGTCAAATAGGCCCACTAAGGAAATCCTAGTCCAATATGGACTTAAACCGGGATTCTTAGAGTTTTCAGACTCTTTGTTGAATATGAAAGGTGAATTTAAAAGAGCACGGAGTGATAATTACTTAGAGTATATATTTTACCATAGTTGAATGGTTACGCGAGAATATAATTTCCTAGCTAAAATGCTAGAAGTGACATCATCCCCCCGAAAGAGGGAATTTCGTCCTAAAATTCTTCTTGAGACTAGGTTTGTGAATGAAGGAATAAGTGAGGGTGCTTTTTCTTCATTTTATCTTCATGTTCCCACGTGAATTCCAGTCCACATTTCGCACTCCATCGAACCTTCACAATCAGAATGTGACTTTGCTTTGTACGCTTCACTTCCCTATCCATAATCTCGCACTCATAATCATTTAGTAGCTCAACCCATCTCCGTTGCCTCATGTTTAGTTCCATTTGGTTTAGAATGTGCTGGAGGCTCTTGTGGTCTGTAAAGATGGTGCACTTGGTACCATATAGGTAGTGCCTCCAAATTTTCAAGGCGAAGACCACCGCCCCTAGTTCGAGTTCATGCGTGGTAAGTTTACTTCATGTGTTTTCAGTTGTCTGGATGCAGACGCAATTACCTTCCCACGATGCATAAGGACACAACCTAAACCTTGATTTGAAGCATCACATTAAACTATGAACTCTTCGGTTCCCTCTGGTACGGTTAGCACTAGAGCACTAAAGAGGGCTTGGTTCAAGTTTGGAAGGCGATCTCTTGCTTCTCGGTCTAGTTGAAAGGTACACCTTTCTGTGTAAATGAGGTGAGGCATTAGGCTATCCTGGAAAATTTCTAAATGAATCTTCGGTAGTAGCCTGCTAGACCGAAGAATTAGCGAATTTCTGTTGGCGTTGTCGGAACTGTCCAACCTTCAATGGCCTTGACTATGGAGGGATATACATGGATTCCTTCCATGCTGACAACATGTCCTAAGAAATTTACATTGCGGATCCAACACTGACACTTGGAGAGTTTTGCATACAACTTTTCTGCTCAAAGGGTCTCTAAGATCTGTCGGAGGTGTTGGCTATCCTCTTCCTTGCTTCGAGAGTATACGAGAATATCATCGACGAAAACGATCACGAATTTGCCAAGGAATGGGCGGCGGACTCGATTCATGAGGTCCATAAATGCAGCAGGGGCATTTTCTAGACCGATGGGCATCACACCTAAATCATAATGACCGTAACGAGTTCGGAAAGCAGTCTTAGGAATGTCCTCATCGCGGACTTTGAGTTGATGATAACCGGATCTCAAATCTATCTTTGAAAAGTAACTAGCCCCTTGAACTTGGTCAAATAGATCATCAATTCGTGGAAGTGGATACTGGTTTTTGATGGTGAGCTTATTCACTTCCCTATAGTCAAGACACATCCTAAAGGATCTGTCATTCTTTTTAACAAAAAGAAATGGAGCTCCCCATGGAGAGAAGCTTAGTCTTATGAATCCTTTATTCAAGAGTTCACTTAGTTGACTTAACAATTCTTGCATTTCAGCAGGAGCCAATATATAGGGTGATTTGGCGATTGGGGTGGCTCCAGGCACTAGGTTGATTCGGAATTCGATTTGTCGTTCTGGGGGTATTCCCAGAAGTTCTTCTGGAAACACATCCAGGAAGTCACATGCCACTGGGATGTTTTGATTGTTTGTTTCCTCTTTGGTTTTATCCACCACATGAGCAAGGAATGCATACTTCTTCTTATGTAGACACTTTAGTGCCTTGATACACGAGACAAGGCGAAGGTTTGTGTCGGGTTTATCTTTGTAGATTACTAGGGTTTCGTGATTAGGAAGATGAAGGCGAACGAACTTCTCGTGACACATAATATCGGCATGATGGGGGCTTAACCAATCCATGCCGATTATCATATAAACATAATACTAACGAAAGATACGGCTGGTCCTAGTCATGGTGGGATGTGCCAGGGGGTGGTGCAGAAGAAGTGGATGCTCCCTGAAGGTGAACCACCTGTTGCTCTGCGTCTTGAAGTCGAGTCTCCCACCTCACCTGCCTCAAGTGGAACTCCCGGATAACCTCTCGCATCTCCTGTTCTGCCCTTGCAACTCTTGCTCGCATCTGGTGCATCTGGTCGGCGGTGCTCTGAGCCTGATCGCCAGTATCCCTCAATCGTATCACCATGACTAGAAGTGCTCAGTCAGCGGGTCCTCCATCCCTCAAGAAATAAAACTCTTGTGCCATACCAAACAGGGGTCATTGTGCCTGCTGTCTGCTCCACCTCCAAATGTTGATACCCCAGGGAGGTGTAGGGCCACTAGGGCGCACTCGATAAGCCGACACCCTCACTGGGTATGGTCGGTTGATGACCATAGACTCTGCATCCGAATCATCATCACTGTCGTCACCAGGCTCTTCTTGTCCATCGTCTGCCATAGGTTCCGCAGGTCCCTCTTCAATTTCTTCTTCCTCAAGGTCATCTTCAGGTTCCTCTTCAGATTCCTCTAGCCATCCGTTATTTCCCTGATTGGGAAAATAAGGATCTCCAGGGGGGTGCAAACCAGCCATACTGACTGTATGAGAGTGCATAAATTAATCATATTTTAATTACCCTTATAGTATGTTTTTAATTATTTAGGTTTGGGTTCCCTAGAGTTATTGGAAAGTGTGGTAGGCTTTTGGATTCATTTCCCGCTATGATTACTCCCAAACACATGTTGGTCATATTCTGAATAACTATAGTTGATCAGGCTATACGTATCCCTACCAGTTGTACATAACTGCCTAGGTTAAATCATAGTGTTCAATATCCTCTAGAAGCTTTTATTAAATATTGTTAGGTTATTATCCTAATATGCACACATAAATTTGAAATTTTTGTTTTTTCCGGAGTTATTTAGTCCCATTGTGTTTATATTTGTATATCATGTATGGTTAGATATGCTAGTTCACTATAAACATTACTCTGATACCAACCTGTCAAACCCCCGAACCAGACGGCGGAAACATCTGGGGGCTCGTGCGACTAGCAATTGAATTATCATCAAAACGAATATACATGAAACATAACACATTCATCACCAACATTACATATAAAAAACCAGCATTGTTCACATCAAGTACATTGTTATAAATTACATAAATTCAAAGTATTAATAGTACGCTGAGTGATGTTACACAAAATAAATCCATACGTACTTGAAAATATTCCTGCTTAACGATTACTTGAGAATACAAGTTATTTTAAAAACGGTCAACATATATAATGTTGGTGAGTTCATAAGTATGTTTTGAATAAAAGTCTTGTATCTTCTGTAAAACCCAGAAAATTCAATATTTTCTGTAAAATGTATGAAAATGATGTGAAGGTCAAGTATAAATGCATGTGTGAATTTCATAGCAATAACATATATGATTGCAGTTTAAATTTCTTTGTAGTGTATGTCAGTGATAATTGAATAATAGTATTTCCCCAGAAAATCCGATATTTTCTTATTTATAATAATGTTGTGGTTCTTGTATCATTAATTAAGTTGTTTCGTCTCGACACAATTGAAGGGTTAATCTTCGATATGTTAAATTGGTATTGGATCTCTATATGATCCGTTATAACCATGCATGATAATGACCAGGTTGCATGTCTTGGCATTTTCCAAACGCCGGTATTTGCTCAAGGTTTTGTCGCCCTAGACTTACCTAGTCTAGCTGTAGCAAACAACTAAGGTGTGGGGGGTCACCCCATACAGATCTATACACAAACTCCCGCTCTACCTCCAGGAAACTTTGGTTATAACTATAGGCTACGATTGTACACTCAGAGGTGCCAACCGACATGTCTCACAAGATTCTCAACTTTTCATACCATGTTTAATGTTTACGTGCATGTTGTATGTTTTCAAATCCAAAGGTATGTATATAAGCACACGAAGTTAAGTAATTATGTAAAGGTATAGCCAGACTCTATTAACATGTGAATTTCAGTCTAAGCCCAATTAGCATGTAAGTGGACCACAAAGGCCCAATAACATGTAATAGGGTAATTTAGGCCCAATGGACATGTAAGTGGACCACTAAGGCCCAACAAACATGCAACCCATAGCACAGGCTCAAATTTACGTGTAAATGGATTGCAAGGCCCACTAAACATGTCATAGAAAATATTGGGCTCAATATACACTTGAATGGGCTCTTAAGGCCCAGTGGCCATGTAACATGAATATTAGCCCCAATAAAATTGTTATCGATGTATTTCGTCCGTTTGTTATTATTTCGTTATTCGTTTTAGTTCGAGTTTTACCGGATTGAATATAAAAAGTCCCCTTTTTGTAAAAACGACGTTCTTGGCCAATAAGCTTCAAAATTTTCAATTAAGGCCCAAAGTTTTGTAAAAATAACACTTTAGTCCATAATTTATAAAAATATGTAATTTCGTCCCAAATGTTTAGAAATTCACGGATTTAATCCAGAAATTTATATTTTGACATTTATGGCCCAGTTTTGCTGAAAACTACATTTTCATCCTCTTGTTTGTAAAATTGACACTTTCGGCCCAATTTGATAAAAGTTACATTTTTGGTTCAATTAATAAATGTTATTTTCACCACTATACTTGGTATATTTAAATTTATGACTCAAACTTTGGTCAAATAACATTTTTAATCCCAAACTTTCATTTTTTTCGCAAACTTGAGCCCAAAACCGTGAGGCCCAAATGTTTAGCCCATTAAGCTAAAAATTACATTTTTCCCCTTTAGAAAGCATGTTTATCATAAAAATCCATTTTTATACAAGTAGGACTTGTTTGGTCCTTTATAAACCATAAATGTCACTTTTTGCCCTTATCTTTTGTTTTCTTGACAATTTTGACCGTTAACAAGGTTTTTGCGTTAAATTTTTATATCTTAAACATATAAACACTTTCAAATTGATAATATATTGGATAAAGTGTCTTAGGTCGTGGATCTTGACTCAATGTTACTTAAGATGTCAATATTTGTTAAGATTTAACGCATTTTTACAAAATAAACTAGGAAATCACAAAAGATATGCATATAACACATAGATCAACACATTTTACTTGTATTCTCCCCCAAAACAAGGGGGTATGAACTCACCTTTGCATTGATGTTTCGGTTTTGAAGAAGAAGTGGAAGAAGTTGATGTGATTTTTGGCTCTAACAAGCTCCTTGAGGTAGTTTTCGAGCTTATGAAGTATCTAAGGTGTTAGATCACGAAATAAAGCTTCATAAGAGAGTGTTCTTAGCTTAAGGATAAAATTAAAGATTTAAATATGATAACAACTTACCAAAGAGTAGTTATCTAGATGAGAAACTCTTGAAGTATACTCTAATTCTCGAAAATTTAGAGGAATATGTAGAAGTGTTCTTGGCTGGTTGAGGGATTATTTGAGAGAAGTTTGCAAGTAAAGCGTGTGTGTGTGTGTGTGCTATTCTCGGCTGAGAAATAAAGAAGAGAGAGGGTGACGAAAGTGTGCATGGAAACATGAGAAGTTCCTAGTTATATGTTGAACATATTGCATTGTTATCCTTTAAACGAAAATGATGTGTCATAGTGTGGATTAATTAGCCATTTCTTTTTTTTTACTCATGGGCCGAGAATTTTGGGCTAGGAGAAAGCGTGGAATAGTATGGGCCTTTACTTGTCTTTACTCGAAATTATAAGGCCCAAATAATTACGTTTCGGCCCAATGGGCTCATTAGATGGTTAACGGCCCAAAATGGCCTAAAAGAATGGATTTATGGCTTACTAGGGTTAATCGGATTAGTTATGGCCCAAAAAGGCCCATTAGGGTTAGAATGAATCATTCTAGGCCTAAATGGTCCAAAATGTTATAGATTTGTGAATTGGGTCCATTTAGAATCCAAATAGGGTTTCCAAGCCCAAAATATTTGAATTAAATGCTTATTGGTCCATTAGGCCCAATAAGGAAATCCTAGTCCAATATGGACTTAAACCGAGATTCTTAGGGTTTTCAGACTCTTTGTTGAATATGAAAGGTGAATTTAAATGAGCACTGAGTGATATTTACTTAGAGTATATATTTGTTTTATTATAGTTGAATGGTTACACGAGAATTGAATTACTTAGCTAAAATGCTAGTTGTGACAGCTTTCTTATGGCTAAGAAGAGGAGTCATGAATTGTTAAAGTGGTTAAACCAAGAAGATGAGTCATACTTCGTTCCAAAACAAGTCTCAGAGTCATACTCCAAGATTGTAACTCGAGTGACACATCTTGAAGTTCTATTAACACTTGTTAAATGTAAGAGTAAAATGTGTTCCACTCTTGCACATTTGAAATTGGAATGCTCTGATGTTTTAGATAAAACAAAGACCAACTAAGGCCAATTGTGTGAAGTGTTTGTCTTGATGAGAATCCACACTATCTTGTGAATATTTGGTTGTCAAGGAATGGGTCTTGGCAAGAGAGTCTTATATGTCAAGAGGACAGTGGGAGTCGTAAAGATCCTGAAAGAGTTTCAAGATCCAATCAAGAATAAAAATTGTAGTTTATCACTAGCACATGACTTGAGTTTTATAACCTATCGTGTTGACATATTCCTATTTCTTTGCCCATTCCAGTTAAAGTTGGCTTTGCATATGAGTTCTGAGAGTTCTCAATTGGTTGCATAACAACTTGGAATCAATGACAGACCCTTGTGCTTCCAGGTGGCAAGAAGTTAAGACTGCACAAGTTCTGTCCATATGAATTTGGATTTGTCACTAACTTTTTACTTGTGATTATGGGTTTGACAAATTCACATGGATAGGAACACATACACCATAAAATCTAAGTGTCATAAGGTTTCTCCCCGATTCATGAAAATGATGGTGAGGAAACGCTTTCACTAAGTGGTTTTAAGTAGATAGCAATTGTGATATTTGCATTCTTAAAGTAGTTACTGGAGTGTTTGTGGTTAACCGACACACTAACATGGACTTGTGAATAATGACAAAGGTCTAAACAATTGAGACTATGATTATGGCATCCCTTTTTATAGTTCTGAAATTTTTTAGACACATATGTGTGGTATCTAAGGAAAGGTGTATAATTTTGATAAAGTTGTATCAAAGCATCTCGTATCAGAAGTCTAAAGTTTGGTAAGAGGGAACATAAGTGTTATGTTGATAATTATCATGTTAGTGGGAGCATGATAATTATGATAAGTGTTGCAAGTTAGCAATATTAATTATAGAAAACAAAATTTTCAATTGGGAAAATTTGTTTTGCTATAATTAAGGCAGAGGAAACTATACTTCATCTCAATTCTAAAAAGCTTAGATTGAGATTTTAATCATCTTTAGTCAAGGATTATGTATATATATATATATATATATATATATATATATATATATATATATTGCTTTCTCAAAATTTGATTATGATTACGGCATCCCTCTTCATAGTCGAATTATGAAAACATGGAAAATTCAAAAATATTGTAGTAAAAGACTGATCAACGATCATGTCTTTATGTGAGGCATCATGAATTGTGTCCCATATGCTTCGGGTAGAGGATCGATTACGTGTGCTATAATATTTATCCTTTCTAAATTTTCCAAATGCCTGGGGGCATTAACAAGGGAAAAGGTCTAGAATTGGATATGACTAAAATGATCAAGCAATTGTCGAGGACAATCTAAGGTTTACCAAAGATTGGTTGCTCATGGACAATTGGAAGTATAGTGTCAATTTTGGAAAGACCATATTGACATATTCTGAAAAGAGGCAACTCTTGTTCAGAAGTGATAGTCAGAATGAGAATATGGAAATGTTTCATAGGTGGAAGTTATCCATTAAATTTGTTTAAGATTAGGAAAATTAATGCAAGAAGGATGTTCAAAGCAATGTACTTTGAATTTGAGACTTCGTGTCCATGGAACGATCTCCATTGGAATACTTTGTAATGTCTGTTGCCTAGTCTTTGTGACTTTGTGCATAGTCGTTACGAGAGGATAAATGCATATAAGTTTAGAATCTAACATATTTCGGTAAATGGCAGGAATTTGGAATTCTTACATTTATCGTAAGGATTTGGGATTGTGAAATGAGAATCATTGAAATTATGTTCAATTGATCTATTCCACAAAGTAAGGATCATATACAAACATAGTGTGCATACTTGGTGTATGGCATAACTATTGTTTAGAAAACACAGTGTACATGCTTGGAGCATGGGACAACTATTGTTTTAATTCAAGTATTAAGTTGATAAATTTGAAACATTATAAAATGAATAATAAGTAATCAATATGGTGTTTAAATAAAAGGTGTTCTATTTACTCTCGAAGGTGCTTGGGGCCATATTGAATTAGTATTATTCTTGTGTTTCACTTTGCATGTTTTGACTTCTAGAATAACTAGGCCATTCTTCCTGAATGACTAATTTATTCAAACCGTCCACAGTCGGTCATATGTTGGAAGTAGGTATGAATCAATATTGTTATGAAGTTGGCTTGTACATGTCTAAGGTGTTGGACATAGCAAGAGTTGCTACAACATTCATGAGTGCTCATAAGTTCTGAGTATTGGATTAAAACCACGCTCATTTGACTCACTTCATGGATTTTATCACGAGTGATCATGAGACGATAATATCTTATATTCTTCAAACCTAGAGATAGGAGTTGTTGACTATGAGTTTCTTATACATTGATTGTACGAAAACGCATTGACAACTCGATGTTATAAAACGTGCCTTTGTGTATGATTCAAAAAGTAGTAGAACCAGCATATGAGTTGAAGTTTATCCATTCCTTTTACCCTTGGAGGGATAAAAGCAATATATGTGGGCCCTCGATGATTTAGTGATGAAACCCCTAAGTGCTTCGCTAAGCCTAGACTGATTTGATTTGTTCAATTAGTCAGTCGTCATATATCGGAAATCGGGAAACAACAAATGGACATAGAGAATGATTATAATCCATGTCTCAGTCCATATGATATCTAGAATGGAGGAATATATGATCCCTTATCTAATGGACAAGTCATTGACTAGGTCAGAGTTCGACAGCAGATTTAAGAGATATGATTGCTAGTTGGGTTTTGGAGTGATACGCAATAATAGTTTTATACTTATCCAAGTGGGAGACTGTTGGATTAGTGTCTAAGTCCATAACTATAATTGGTATGTATTTGACCCGACTTGGCATGGTCCATTTGGGTTACATAGCATCGGAACAATTGGATAGACAAAAATGAGAAAAAGAATACTAGTGATTTATATTAATATATTATAAGTTCTAATATATTAAAATGGAATCATATTATTTAATTAGTATTGATCAAGAATTAATTTAGTGATCAAAAGGTAACTAATTAAATATGTAGTCTTATATATGTGGTGGGCCAAGTTCATTTAGGTTGGGCTAAGCTTGCATGGATAGTACATGGATATTTTAACCCATGGATCCTATGGAAATGAAAGTTCATGGGTATTAGGGTTTACATGAATGTAACCCTAATTCTCCACACTATATAAAGACGTCTCTAGTTAATGAAATGGGACTAGTGTATAGTACGCAAGAGGGAAAAGCCGATTTGGTGCAAGTATCCTTATTCTCAAGTTATTCCAAGGGTTCTTGGTGTTGTGTGAACCATTTGAGGTGCAACACTTGGGGCACTAGGCTCTTAAAGGTTCAAGACTTCAAGATCCATCAAAAGGTATGTCATTCTACTAGTTTTTTATAGTATATAGTTGCTTCATATTATGCTAGTTAGGATGAAAGCTTGGAATATAGAACATTTGCATGTATAATAGAGAAAACATTGATCCAAGGTTTATAGGGTTGCATGTACACCATATGAGTGTTAGAATGCTCAAAACCCTTCATTCATTTCCTATGAGTAGTATGTCATCCATAAACAGTACCAAAAAGCTAACTATACTCCCACTAGCTCTAACATATACACATGACTCATCCTCACTTCTCAAAAAACCAAACTCTTTGACTTTCCCATCAAAACAAAGATTCCAGCTGCGAGATGCTTGTTTTAATCCATAAATGGATTTCTCAAGCTTACACACTCTATCAAGGTACTTTGCAATGACAAAACCCTCTGGCTGACTCATGTAAACATCCTCAGCCAACTTTCCATTAAGGAAAGCAGTTTTGACATCTATTTGACATATTTCATAATCATGAAATGCAACAACGACTAGCATAACCCTAATAGACTTAATCTTTGCTACTGCTGAGAATGTTTCATCGTAGTCAACTCCCTAACTTTGCGTGAAGCCTTTCGCAACCAGTCGCGCCTTATAAGTGTTCACTTTCCCATCGATGTCGGTCTTCTTCTTGAAAATCCATTTGCACCCGATTGTCTTACGACTTGGTACATTGTCAACCAAGTTCCAATCTTTATTTTCATACATGGACTAAATCTCGTTGTCTATATCCTCTTTCCATTTGGCAGACTCAGGGCCTTCCATAGCTTCCCTATAATTGTTAGGTTCATCTAGATTTACTAGTGTATTATCACTGATAAATGTATCACTTTCCACGGTAATATGGAAACCATAGTAATGCTCAGGTGGATTCCTAACTCTGGTGGAACGCCTCAGAAGTACAGGCTCGTCAGTTGGTTCAACAGGAGTTTCCTCCTCAGGTTGATTGCTAGGGTTTGCGGTTCCTTCATGACTTGACTCTTGAGGCTCTTCAAGGTCAATTTTCCTCCCACTATTTCCTTGGCTTATGAATTCTCTCTCGCGAAATACCCCTCTCGTTGCCACAAAGATGACATTTTCATTGGGTTTGTAGAATAGGTAACCAAAACATTTTTGTGGGTAGAAGATGAAAATACACCGCTCACTACACGGTTCGAGCTTGTCGTGAGTCTCACACCTCACAAAAACTTCGCAACCCCAAATCTTGTTGTGGTCTAAAGTGGGAACTTTCCCAGTCCACATCTCGTGAGGTGTTTTGGCAACCTTTTTAGTTGGGACCAGATTAAGGATATAGGCAATAGTTTCTAAGGCATACCCCCAAAATGAGATTGGTAACGAAGCTCGACTCATCATGGAATGAACCATGTCAAACAAGGTTCGATTGCGCCTCTCACCACACCATTAAGTTGTGGTGTCCTGGGAGGTGTCAATTGTGAAACAATTCCACAATCCTTAAGATGGTCAAGGAACTCTGTACTAAGATACTCTCCACCTCGATCAGATCGAAGCATCTTAATGTTCCAGCCCAGCTGATTCTCCACTTTCTGTTTACACTCTTTGAACTTTCAAAGGTTTCTGACTTATGCTTGATTAAGTAAATATAGCCATATCTACTATAATCATCAGTAAAAGTCCCATAGAAGCGGCTAGCATCCATTGTGGCGGTTTTGAAGGGTCCACACACATCTGTTTGTATGAGTTCCAACAAACCCTCACCCCTACCACAAGTACCAATTAAGGGTGACTTAGTCATTTTTCCAAGTAAACAAGACTTGCAACTATCATCAGACTTTAGGTCAAATGATTCCAAGACTCCATCCTTTTGGAGATGGCCTATGCGCTTCTTGTTAACATATCCAAGACGACAATATAAAATACATTATTTCCTAAGTTGTCTACAACCGGTACAGTTTCATATACACCATCACAAGGTAATGCTTTAAAATAAAAAACACCATTGTAAAAAGCATTAATACCACCACATTCATTATCAAATGAAAAAATAAATCCTTGCTTGTACAAACCATGAAAAGAAATAATATTTCTCGCCATTTCAGACAAGTAACACCATTTAATCAAATCTAATATTAACCCACTACTCAGCAATAAAGAATAAACTCCAATCTTGGTGACAGGTGAAGCTTTCCTATTCCACATGATTAAGTTTATCTTACCGTGCTCCACATCCTCACTTCTTTTTAGGCCCTGCAAATCAGAACATATGTGAATTCCACAACCTGTATCAAGGACCCAAGAATTAGTATGTGGTGAGTTTTTAGAAAATATAGTGTAAATACCTGCATGGGTTGGTTTTAATTTTCCATCTTTAACATCCTGCAAGTACTTGGGGCAGCTTCACTTCCTGTGTCCGTTATCATGACAATAAAAGCATTCAGCTTCTTTAGGGTTGGCAGAGCGAGTAGCAGGACCACCTTTGGTTTAACTTGAAGAGGAACCATCAAGGGACTTTCCCTTGTAAACCTTTGAATGGGTCTTCCTCTTCTTCTCTTTACCTTGCCCCCATTGCCAAAACAGGGGCGGTGGTAGGAGTAGGAGTTGTAACAACCGATTTACCTTTGAGACCACTTTCGGCGGTCTTCAAAAGTCCCTGAAGCTTTTTGAGTGTGACCTCCGCCTTGTTTATATGATAGGTCATTCAGATCTTATCATAACATGGAGTTAAGGAGTGCAGTATGATATCAATAGCCAGCTCCTCGGGGAAGTTCACATTCAACTTTAGTAAACGGTCCACAAACCTTTGCATTTTCTACATGTGGCTCATGATGGTTTCACCATCCTTCATTCGGGTTGTTATCATGGAAGAGATGATTTCATAGCTTTCTTGACGAGCACTCTGATGGTATCTATCCATCAGGTCCCTGTGGATCTCAAAAGGGTAAAAGTCCTTATAGGACTTTTGGAGTTCAGCTGTCATTGTGGCCAACATGATACATGCCACCTTGGTGGTATCTCTCTCATGAGTGCTAAAGTCAGCGATCTCCTATGGAGTAGCAGAAGACTCATCAATTTCTTTCTACTCCTTGTCAAGGACATATTCCTTGTCCTCGTAACATATGACCATCCTGATGTTCCTGATCCAATCATTAAAGTCGAAACCATCAAAGATGACTCTCCCACAAAGATTCATGAGAGAGAAGGAGTCAGTAGGGTTTCAGCCAGAAGCATTGTTGGAAGACATATGAAAAATAGAGAAAAGTTTAGATTAGATAAAGAGTCCTTAATAAGACACCCAAATGTAATATTACGGCAAGGACCTGACACAATATTTTATAACTTGGAAGAGGGATACCGTGATCCAAGCTACAAAATCTTCGAAGGTAGGCGAATGATGATTCACCAATTTCCACCATAAAAAATGAAATAAATTATTAAGTTTTAATGAATTGAAATTCCTAGATTCTTTTGAGATTCATTGAACTTTTCAATGGCATGTTTAAATCTTGATTGTGCCCTTCAAGTTTGTGACTAGGATTCCGATGATCACAAAACAAGGTGTGAATAACCATAAAAATTAACTTGGTACCCTGAATTTTATCACCTAATCGATGTGTCGGTTAACAACATACGCGCCACCAATCTATGATAAATATTAAGTTACCCTTTGCCACTCTTACTGGTACATGTTAGTGTGCCGGTTAACTACACACGCTCCACTAACGACTTGTAAGGTACAAAGTGTAATTTAATGGGTTAGCACCAAATTCACATTTTCCTAAAGTAACTAAGATTGGGAATTTATAAAATATTTAGTTAGTTTATACTAATCATTATACTTAATAAGAATTAGTGTCCTATCCTACCCGTTCGGCTAACGACCATCCACCAGTCAAGGAAGTGGTGAGTGAGAGTGGACACCCATTAAGTTGCCATTTTATAGGCAACAACCTTATATCCACCTTATAGAATGGCTTCGTGAATGAGGCCTACTAATGGTAAGACTGACTTGATCTTATATATATATATATATATATATATATATATATATATATATATATATATATATATATATATATATATGTATATATATATATATATATATATATATATGTATATATATATATATATATATATATATATATATATATATATATATATATATATATAACTTATAATACTATATAGTATAAGGGTTGAATTTTAAACTTTTAAAATTCTAGGGATTGGAATTAAAGTATTAATGTGTGTGAGACTTTACAAATTCCAAAACTTGAGGGCAAGTTTTGCAACTATTCAAAACCTTTCATTTCTATAACTTATGAGTTTTAAAGGCTTTTAATGGAAGATACTTTAGGAATTCCATAACTTGAGGACAAGTTATGGAGTCCATTATGAAGCATTTAGATCAACAATTAACTAACAAACAATTTCCAAATAATTCCTATGATCTAACAAAACTCATAAGCAAGAAACATTCATATCAACAATTTTCTAGTATCATATGAACTTAATATAAAACTTTAAACTTTGACAATTATCATTGAAATTGGATAAGCACAATCATTACCACATCAAAAACAGGTTTAACAATCTAAAAACTGTTTATGGAAATGATCCTAGTCCAATTCCAGCAATAAAACTCGAAATTCTGCACTCAGGGCCTCCGACTCGTCGAGTGCAAGAACCAACTCGACGAGTTAAATAAGTATTTACATGGACTCGTTGAATCCCCCATGGAGTCGGTGAGTTCGCTGAACAGAGAGAATAAATTTGACTTTTTTCAGCAATTTGCATCAAGTATAATTGAAAACAAGCCTAGTCTCTGATACCACTGAAGGGTTTTGAGCATTCTAACACTCTTATGGTGTACATGCAACCCTGGAAACCTTGGATGTATGTTTTATCTATTATACATGCAAAATTTTATTTTTCAAGGCTTTCGTCCAAACTAACATATCATGGGGTACAAGTAATATAAGAAACTAGTAAGATGACATATCTTTTCTTGTGGTTGATTGCTTGGAGCTTCAAGAGCCTAGCACCATTAATGCAAATGCCTCAAGTGGAATCACAAATCACCAAAACAATTTGGAAGACTTTAAGAGAATATGATGCACTCTTGAAATCGGCCCACCCTTGTTATCTCACACACTAGTGCCATTTCAAGTGCCAAACACCTCTTTATATAGTATGGTGGAATAGGGTTACGTCCATGTAAACTCTAATACCCATGACCTTTCATTTCCATAGGATTCAAGGGTTAAAAGCCCCATGAACTATCCATGGACTTCCATGCAAGCTTACCCCATCCTAAATGAACATTGGCCCATTATATATATATATATATATATATATATATATATATATATATATATATATAAGAGTCCATATTTAATTAGTTTCTTTTTTATCACTAAATAAATTTCAAAATAATTCTTAATCAATACTAATTAAACAATGTGATTTCATATTAATATATTATGACTTATAATATATTAATAAATCATAAATATACTATTCTCAAAAGACTATCCATACAAATTGTTCCAGTGAAGTGCAACCCAAATGGACCATGCCGGGTCGGGTCAAGTATATATCAAATATAGTTATGGACTTAGACACCTTATCCAACAGTTTGTGTGTTGGGATTTCATAAGTTTAGTAACTTTAGGAGTCCTTGAGGTTCCTTTGTGACCTCTTTTCCTAGATCTAGAAATTTATTGAGATATGATTTCCATGCATCATATTTGATGTCATTTTTCTTTATTTTGACCTTACTTGTGGTTAAGACATGCATTGGGCAGGCATGTCTAAAAGCAATGATTTTTATGATGTTTTAGGATGGAGAAAGCCTTCTATACAGTTTTAGTGCTTAGCTAGAAGGATTTAGAGCTTAGAGCATTAAGTTTTCCAGATCAGTTCCCATGACGTGATCAAACGACCATTACAACATGGCAATAGAAAGCTTCATGATTAGTTTGTCCTATCGCTCTCATGATGTGAACAATGGGTCTCCATGATGTGGGTATCAGTTGGGGCTGACCTTGACCATTGATTTTTGACCATGTTTTACTTTGGACAACTTAAGAGTTTTAGGGTGTAGACTAAGAGGGTACTTTTATAATGTGCGTAGGTGTCTCTTAGTACCGGCCTTCTCTATCTGAGAGTTGTTATGATAGCAGGATGTTTGCAAGGTGAATCTTCTCATTATATTATATATGTCATACTAGGGTGCATGCTAGACTAACTGAGTACTAATTACTGATTGTTGTTATGTTTGTTTCTCGAGTTGTTGATAACTCCAAGACTGTTGATAGTTCATAGGGATGTTGATAAGCCATAGGGTTGTTGTGAGCCTGTAGGACTATTGATAGTCATACGGTTCCTTATAACCCATAATTGTTTATTGTGATGTGTTATATGTGATATTTTGGGGAACTCGCTAATCTTTGTGCTTACAGCTGTGGATTAAAATGTGCTTCAAGTATTTTAGATAATCTTGGAAAGGCAAAGGCTTAACTGTAAACTCTCATCGGCAATTTTCATCATTCAACATTTTTTGGTAGTCTGATTTTTGGGATGGATGTATTTTGATACTTATGGTTTTTCTTGACTTGGTTATTTTAGAAACAATGTTTTATTTAACTTAAAAATGAAAATTTTGTTTATGATTTTTGGGACGTTACATATATTTAAAACTCGATTTTTTACTTTTCTTCCTTTGAAAAGTATTTGACCTTTGATTCAAATTATTCTCCACAGCATTTTAATTTTAGTTAAAAGCAGCATCAGTTACTTTCTTGTTATCCTCTTCCAACAAATCCTTCAACTTCACAATAACATTATCTCCATTTACTTACTTCACAAAAACTTGATTCGGAAAATCTTTGGAGTGTGGATACAACATAGAATTGTGTTAGAGAAAATGTTTTCCTTTTTCATTAAAAACTTTTGTATTCTCATGTGTATACTCATAAACTTGTGCTTCAACAACACGAGGAATTTCCTCTCCGCTAGATACATCAACAAATTCACTCTCATTATTTGTTATGTCTTCGATCTTGATTTTCTCTGAATTAACATTTTTATCAGTTCTCGAAGATGAATCCTTATTAAGCCTCGATGTTAAATCAACATACTCTACCCTTTTGGCTAATGAGTTTGAAACATCCCAAATATCAATGTAAAATTTTCATTTTTCAAAAAAACCATAAATGTTTATAAACATAGTTTCCAAAGTGTCAAAGTTACAAATAAGAGTAACCTAACATCAAATCTCATAAAAACTGAAGGATGTGTATGATCAAGCCTTTGCCTTGCCACAATCATCTGAAGTACCTGAAACATAGAACTTAAACTTTAAGCCAAAGCTTAGGGAGTTTCCCCCAAATTACCACCACAACCAACAAACAACAGCATGTATACATGAGCCTTCAGCATGACTGGACCGCCTTGTAGGATCTACAACCTATCCGGACTGCTCTCAGAGCCTTCAACATGATAGAACCGCCTCATCGGGCCGATAACCTATCTGGACCGCTCGTGCGCCTTCAGCATGACTGGACCGCTTTGCATGGCCTACAACCTATTTGGACCGCCCTAGGTATCTTGACCTTTAGCACAAAGCAGGACCACCTCAACCCAACAAAACACATAACATGTCGATGTATACAATAACAATCAATAACCAGCAACACAGGTAATCATACTAATCTACCAATCTAATGCATACTCAGTGAACCCAAGTAATCATACATATATACCAATTTAGCACACACTCATCATAACAACAATCCAATATATCAACATACAAAATCTACTCGGCCTGCCTTGGTTCCTTCGGCCCACAAGTACATTAAGAAAGACTCACCTCACAGCCTTAACATATAGCAGAAAATAACACTACTCTAATTGTTGCCTCTATTGGTCAGTTATACAAATAATAGTGACCTAAACTCAATCTCCTACTCAAAGTTCCCAAAAATTCCCCTAGGTGAAACATGGTCATACCCTTGGTCAAAGGTCAAAGTCAAGAAGTCAAAAGTCAAGGAAAGTCAAGGTTGACTGAGTACGCCCTGCGTACCCAGTCACTATGTTGGGTGTAGTCAAGACATATTCAAACTACAGGTTCCAAACTTAGTACTCGTAGCATACCTCTAGGTACGCCCAGTGTACCAGAGCTTAATCTTTAAATTACCATTAAATCCTTATTGTAATAAGCCAACACACCAAACTTCAGATCTAGAATGTAAACATCATTATAAGTCATAAAGTTTCCACCTATATGATTTTCCATGAATAGAAAAGGTCCAAAAGCTAAAACCCTAACTTATTAATCCATTAAGACATCATAACTCTTGCATGGAAGGGATAAAAGGATAAATATCACATTTTTATGGTTCCTAATAGCTCCATAATGGATAAAGTTTCCAACTTTATCCATTAGGATGGTCCAAACAACCAAGATCTAGTTATTAAGTCTCAAAGGGACCAAAAATCCATCTTTCTCAACTTAATCCATTAAGTCCAAATCTCCAACCTTCAGATCTGAATCAATATGATGTTTAGAAGAATAAAGTTTCCAACTTTATGCATAACATGGTAAAAAACTTTCAATATCTAAACTTTATGCACTAAAGTGACCAAAACACTTATAACACCCAAAACTAGCTTGATCTAACAAATACATCATCAAGATTCGAGCTTTATACCTTCTATAGTTCAGAAAAGCAATGTAGGCTCTGGATCCACAAGCTTGAGCTTCAACAATCAACAATATTGAACTTCCCTTTCATCCAAAATGCACGCAAAACACATATAAAGGCTCAATATTTGTTCTAGGGGTCTAGGGTTTCGAGTTGGAGGCTCACGGTGGTGGAGGTTAATGTTAGGAAGGACCCCAAGGGGTTAGAGTCCTTACATAGCGCTTAAAACCATGAAAATAGGGTTTGTACACTACGGTGGTACACCCAACGTACTCACCCTAAAATCATGACTCCTACAGCTGGTATGCCCAGTGTACTCCTGGTGTACGCCCAATGTACTGCCATACTCTTTTTTTTCTAGCTTAAATTCGAACATCCATAACTTATTTGTTCCAATTCTGTTTTCGACGATCTACATATCCACGAAAAGGTATCGACAAGCTCTACAACTCTATCTTGATACTTATGAATAAAAACATCTCAAACTAAAATCCTTAATTATGCAAGAAGCTTAAAAGATAACCCTTCCCATTTTACCACGTAGATTCCATTGAACAATCTAAAGTATAAATCACATACCCAACATCATACACCTCCAATAGAGTTTAAACTCGATTCCCTTGAAACCCAAGGACTTACATGGTCAAATTACGGTCCACAACCCTTGAATTAAGAAATGTACCAAAATAGGATGTTAATGATCGATAAATTCAAACAATCAACACATTCCTCTTCTACAATTTCACTAATATTGTTAGGGTCATCTTCGATATCAGCAAATTTTTCTTAATAACATTGTGTCGAAGATTCAATTTTGTTCAATATTTTCATTTGTTCATTATTACTCAAAGTATCATTAACAATATTCACTAATTCATCAACATCTAAAATAATCATCAATATTAACTATGCCAAAAGAATATGAATCATTTGGTATTTGATCAAACATAGACACCTTACTTTCACAATCAAATGAGATTT
Organism: Lactuca sativa; assembly: GCF_002870075.4. Classification (NCBI taxonomy): domain Eukaryota; kingdom Viridiplantae; phylum Streptophyta; class Magnoliopsida; order Asterales; family Asteraceae; genus Lactuca; species Lactuca sativa. The sequence continues at coordinate 111,090,554 of NC_056625.2, read as the reverse complement.
AATCAACTAATTCCTTTTTTAATGTGATAAAAGGAAAAAAATTTCTATGTTATTGCTTACACATATATGAGAAATGATATAGTTATGTGAGTTTACCAAACAAACGTTTTGCAGTATTACAATAAATGCTTCTCTGTTTAATTAATAAAGTATTATCATTCTTAACAGAGTGCCTATCGATTGTAACATTGTTAATCTTCAGATTTAAACTCTCTATCCTAGAGTTTTTCTCCTCGATTTTATTCCTAGCATTGTACCTTGGATTTTACCATATCACTATTCATAGAAATCAACAAATCATTCAAGTAAGCACAAGCATCATCAATATTAGATGAAATTGAATCATAATAACTTGAAGAAATATTAAGTTAGATTAAGAGATCACATACCTTCTCCGTCATAAGAGATTTGGAAGTTGTTGCCAGGAAACATCAACCTTCGACATTGTTTCCTTCATCAATCCAAAATTCACCATCATACACACGCTCTTCACTCACTAGCTCCTCATTACTCCCATCACCATAATGCTTAGAGAACATAACACCATTTTGATGGGTCTTGAGCACTATAACAACCTTATGGTGCACATACAACCCTAATGCTTTGGATCTAAGTTTTCTCTAATTATACATGCAATATTGTATTCCAAAGCATGAAGTCTAACTAGCATACAAAATTTGGTATATGAATCATAAAAACTAGTTAGAAGAATACCTCTTGTTGTAGCTTGTTGTATTTGGACTTTAAGAACTTAGCACCTCGAGTGTGATGCATCAAATGGTTCACAAAACACCAACAACAATTGGAGAAGTTGAGAGAAAGCTTGGAGGCACTCAAAATCGGCTATAGTTTCTGTAAGAAGACTAGTGTGTCCAATTTTAGGACAAGGGGTTACATATATATATATATATACATATATATATATATATATATATATATATATATATATAGATATATATATATATATATATAGATATATATATATATATATATATATATATATATATATATATATATATATATATATATATATATATATATATAATTCCAAGGGTTATGTGTAAACCCTAATTCTTACACTTAGGCTTGTAATGGGCTAACACTTTATGGATCCTTACATAAGCTTAGCCCATCACTAATCAACAATGGATTATTAGCCTAACCTATATGTATCATTGATTTACACAATCAGCCCCTGTATATTTAATTAGTCTCTTTCGATCACCAAATTAATTCTTGACAATGCTAATTAAATAAAATGATTCCTCAATTAATATATTATATTTATAATATATCAATAAATCATAAATAACCTCTTTCTCAAATATCCATCCTATCAGATTGTTCCGTTGAACGCAACCCAAAATGGACCATGCTACTCTCAGGTCAAGTACATACGAATTATAGTTATGGGCTTAGACACCTAATCCAACAGTCTCCCACTTGGATAAGTCCAATAACTATAACTGCAAGTACGACTTAAAAACCGACTAGCAATCGTAGCTTATAAAAGCCACCGTCGAACTCTAACAGGCCATTTTAGATAAGGGATCATATAATCCTCTATTCTTCAAGATATCATACTGACATACACATGGAACATATGTTGGGTTTTGAGCAATCTAACACTTCCTAAGTGTGCATGCAACCCTAATAAACCTTGGATCTATGTTTTCTTCTAAAATACATGCAAATAATAATTTCCAAGGTTTCTTCCTAACTAGCATAGCATAAGGATTATGAATCATAAAACTACTAGTCGAAATACATACCTTTTGATGATGATTGATTGTTTGGAGTTTGAGAGCCAAGCACCAATAGTGTGAATGCCTCAAATGGAATCACAAATCACCACAAACACTTGGAAACTTTGAGAGAGTAATATGCTTATGTAGAAATCGGCCACCCTTAGTTCTCACACAACTAGTTCCACTAGTGGCTATTTCATGCAACATAAGCATGCTTATATAGTGTACATGGTTAGGGTGAAACCCTAATAACCCATGACCTTTCCTTTTCCAAGGATCCATGGGTTAAAAGCTCCATGGATCATCCATGGACTTCCATATAAGCCTAGCCCATTAACAAATGAGTGTTAGCCCACACCATATAAAACAATAGCCCACAATTTAATTAGTCTTCCTTTTAATCTCTAAATTAATTCATAATTAATTTAAGACTAAGACTAATTAAATAACTCCATATTAATATATTATAAATTACAATATATTAATAAACATATATGTATAACTCTCATAAAATTATCCATAAATAGTTCGGGTGAAGTGCAACCAAAATGGACCATGCCGGGTCGGGTCAAGTATGTACCAAATAAGTTATGGACTTAGACACCTTATCCAACAACATAGTCATACTTATTGTCCAGCTGTTTGTTTCCTAATTTCCTATTTTTTTACATAGAACTTAATTGAACACATCAATTGAGTCCTAACCGAGCCCAACACATAAGTCAAAACAAAATCATCGAGGGGCCCAATATATGGCTTTTATTCCTCCAAGGATAAAAGGAACATATAAACTTCAACTTATATGCTTGTACGAACTACTCATTAAATCATACACAATAGCATGTTTTATAACATAAAGTTAATGATGCGTTTTCGCATTATCAATTTACACCCAACTCATATTCAACAACTCATACATCTTGGTTTGAAGACTATAGGATATTATCGTATCACAATCACTCGTGATAAATTCCATGAAGCGATTCATGTGTGCGTGGGTTTAATCTAATACCTATATCTGATGAGCACTTATGAATGTTGTAGCAAAATTTTTCCATGTCTAAACACTCTAGACAATCTACAAGCCAAATTCATGATAGTCTTGCCTTAATACCTACTTCCAAAGTATGATCGACCGTGGATAATTTGAATAGTCTTATTATTCTGGAAGTCAAAACATGCAAAATCAAACAATAGTAAACAATTGACACAAGATAGTAACTTTACTCATAAATAAAACTCCTTTTATTTAATCATCAAATATCAAATACATTTTATCTATTACAAGTTTCTAAACATATATCTAATCATTAAAACTAATATTGTCCTTCAGCCCAATGCTCCTCGCATGCTGCAAGTGCTAAACCTTACTCAATCCCTTCGTAAGGGGATCTGTTGGGTTCTCCTCTAACGATACCCTCTTTGTTATGAAGAGTCCTTCTTCTATCCGATGTCTTATGAAGTGATATTTTTTGTCGATATGTCTGGATCTGCCATGATCCCTTGGTTCATTAGCTAAGGCGACCGCACTCACGCTGTCACAGAAAATCTCCATAGGCTCCTTTATAGCTGGTACAACTCCAAGGTCTCTGATGAAGTTCTTCAGCTATATCGCCTCCTTCGACGCTTCGCTTTCTGCTATGTACTCTGATTCGCACATTGAATCAGCTACAGTCTCATGTTTGGAACTTTTCCAAGTTATTGCTCCTCCATTCAGGGTAAATACCCAGCTTGACTGAGAGCAGAAATTATCTATGTCGGTCTGAAAGTTGGCGTCACTATACCCTGTCACTCTTAAGTCATCACTCCTACCGAGGGTAAGTACCTAGCCCTTAGCCCTCCACATGTACTTAAGAATGTTCTTTACTACAGTCCAGTGAGATTTACCAGGATTCCTTTGATATCCACTGAACATACTCAAAGCAAAGGCCACATCAGAGTGAGTACAAATCATAGCATACAAGATCGAGCCAACTGTGGAAGCATATGGTACTCGACTCATACCTGCTATCTCAGCCTCTGTACTCGGACTTTGAGCCTTACTCATTTTGGTATTGCTTTGGATCCGTAAATCACCTTTCTTTGAATTCTGCATGTTGAACCTCTTCAACACCTTGTCCAAGTAAGTGTCCTGACTATGTCCAATTAGTCTTTTACTCCTGTTTCTCAATATCCTTATCCCTAGAATATACGTAGCTTACCCAAGGTCCTTCATAGCAAAAAACTACCTAAGCAAGCACTTAACCTCCTACAAGGTTGGGATGTCATTTCCTATGAGAAGTATGTCATCCACATACAACACCAGAAAACTAACAACACTCCCACTAGCTTTGACATATACACAGGACTCATCCTCGCTTCTGAAAGTCCAAACTCTTTGACTTTCTCATCAAAACAAAGATTTCATTTGCGAGATGCTTGTTTTAATTCGTAAATGGATTTCTCAAGCTTACACACTCTATTATGGTACTTGGCACTGACAAAACCCTTTGGTTGACTCATGTAAACATCTCAGCCAACTTCCCATTAAGGAAAGCGGTTTTGACATCCATTTGCCATATTTCATAATCATGAAATGTGGCTATGTCAAGCATAACCCTTATAGATTTAATCTTCGCTACTGGAGAGAAGGTCTCATCATAGTCAACTTCATCAGTTTGAGTAAAGCCCTTCGCAACCAATCGCGCCTTATATATGTGTACTTTCCCATCCATGTCGGTCTTCTTCTTGAAGATCCATTTGCACCCAACTATCTTACGACCTAGTACATTGTCAACCAAGTTCCAAACTTGATTGTCATACATGGACTGAATCACGTCGTCCATAGCCTCTTTCCATTTTGCAGACTCAGGGCCTGCCATGGCTTCCTAGTAGTTGTTAGGTGTTGGGTTTTGAGCACTATAAGACTCCTATGGTGCACATGCAACCCTAAATACTTGGGATCTATGTTTTCTCTAATTATACATGTATTTGTTTTTCCAACGCATTCTCCCTATCTAGAATACAATTGAAGCTATATAATACAAAACTTTAGTTTGGATACTTACCTCTTGAGCAATGTATAGTTCTTGACCTTTGAAAGCTTTAGCACCTCAAGTGTGATGCCTCTATTGGTTCACAAACACGAAAATACAAAAGGAGGCTTAAGAGAATAACTTGGTTATCTCCAAGACATGGTGTAGCCATATTTGGCTCTATAAGGGCCTTATTTATAGTGTTGCACATGCTAGGGTTACACTTTGCAAACCCTAATAATCCATGAGTTTCCACATACACATGCTCCGTGGGTTTAACCTCCATGGACTATCCATGGATTAGTTTAGCCCACCTATATGATTATGGATCATTGGCCGACACTACAAGAATGATTGATTTACGTAATCAATCCCTCTATATTTAATTAGTCTCTTTTGATCACAAAATTAATTCCAAATTAATTCTTGATCAATACTAATTAAATATTAATATGCTTTCATATTAATATATTGTCATCAGATTGGACACTTGAGGGTCAACTGTCCACAGCTTGCTGCAGGACCGGTGCAGGCTCCTGCACCGGCCACTTTGAGGATCACAGGTGGAGGTCAGGGTGGAGCGGAGCCCCCAAGGGCTCAGGTTCGTGCTTATCAGCTTGCGGCAGAGGAGGTCAGAGCAGTGCCGGATGCAGCTGCGGGTATGTTTCTTTCTTGATATCTTGTTATCTTGTGATTATTGTGGTGTATTGTTTATGTGCTGGTATTTTGTTTGGTTTTCGATGTAGTATTCGTCGTTTTAAGGGTTGCGGTTTGGCTATGTCTTATTGTTTTGAGAATTTTGTTGGTTATCATCCATGAGAGTTATTAGTGGGAGCCTGGCATTGGTTTGAAGGTCGGGTAGCATCTGCTTTCCGAGGAGTGGTTAGATGAAGATTGAAATTCTTTCGAGCGGGATAATCAGTGTTGATGTGGGATCTTGTTAAGGTTGTTTATGCTTGTGGGAAGCAGTCCGCGTGTAAGTGTTTTCTTTGTGGAGAGTTGTTCTGAGAGGTCGGTGATGGCGACCGATGGTTCTTAATCAGTGCTACAAGTGAGGGAGAATTAGAGAATCCTCCAGGAGATTGATGAGTATTCGAGGGTGCTTAGCTGTTGGGATTCAGCAGTGTTCTGTCAGCCCAGAAGTATAGGTTGATAGGAGCAAGTGTCGGGCATGCGGGGCGGGATATAGACCTAGGGCATTTGATTGTGGAGGGCCTGGGAGCAGGCCGGGATCGAGCATTTGTGATTGAGACAGAGTTCGGAACCCTTAAAGGGCTAGAACAGTGCGCATAGGAGGATTTCCGGGAGTGATAGCTCGGAATGATGAGTGCTAGTTGAGCGGTCCGGATAGACTGAAGGCTTGGAGAACGGTCCAGCCAAACTGTAACACCGTGATTTCCAAAAACAAAATTTTCATTTAAGTAATCAATTTAAAATTAAAAAAACACTTGTTTAAAATCTTATTCACATTCGAATTACAAAGCATAGTTTCATTTTCTTTATAATAGAAGACCAGGATCCTCCAAAAACACAACTCTTTCTTCGGTGTGTACAATCGAACCGTTGCCATCCCGCGTTACTGTAAGAACCTGAAACAACATAACATAAACAACGTAAGCACGAAGCTTAGTGAGTTCCCCAATATACCTTACGCACATACGCCTTCCGGCCCGGACCTTTCGGTCCACATAACTTTGCCTTCCGGCCCGGACCTTTCGGTCCACATAACATTGCCTTCCGGCCCGGATCTTTCGATCCACATAACATTGCCTTCCGGCCCGGATCTTTCGATCCACATAACATTGCCTTCCGGCCCGGATCTTTCGACCCACATAACATTGCCTTCCGGCCCGGACCTTTCGGTCCACAATATATATCGCCTTCCGGCCCATAAGATAATTGCCTTCCGGCCCATACACATATATAACACATAATACAAATACTCTAACACATAAAGCACATATATCATATATCATACCTGACCTTTCTGTCACATAATACCTTGCCTTCCGGCCCATATATAAGCATGTATATCACGCGTAGCAGCTAACTTTCCATTTATAGCATATAAACATAACACATAACATACTTGACCTTCCGGTCACACAATCAAACCCTTCCGGGTGAGGTATAGTGAGAAGACTCACCTCGCAGTCACTAGAAGATAGCAACTCCTGAAATCCCTTACACTTGATCCTCCGAGCTACAAGCTCCCTGTAACATCATATATCTCTTTTTAATACTTCTATCTTCCACGTTAACTGACCCTAAGAAATCACACCAGTCAACTCTGGTCAACAGTCCATTGTCAGCTCGACTGGACTCGGCGAGTTCCCTGGCGACTCGGCGAGTCTGGTCGTCCTTCAGTCCTCTAGGATTCCCCTTCTACTCGTCGAGTATCCTCTTTGACTCGACGAGTCACTCCTGGAAGAATCGCGGGGCCACCCCGACTCCACTCGCCGAGTCTGAAGAACAACTCGGCGAGTCCCAGTGAATCTTCAAGCTACTCGCCGAGTCTGATCATCCGACTCGGCGAGTCCACGCCATGCAGTCGATCAAACTGCTTCCTGAGATACATATTTTCCGAATATACAACCATAGGACCTTCTGAACCTCTAAGGGGTACTAATACAGGGGTATAAACATTGGGTAACGACACAACAATCCATCTAATCTCCAAATGGGTTTCATAAACCCTAAATTCGTGCACACTTCAATATAGCAGAAATGATCCGAAATATTACCTGAATACACCCTCTTTGTGTCTCCAAACCTCAGAACTCGATCCCCTTGATATTCCTTTGGCCAAAACTCTTCTTCTTCTTGCCTAACCAATTCTTCAAGGTTCCAAAAGCTTCCTCTCCTGCTCTAGACGTCCACAACGATTAGGGTTCTTCTCAATCGGCCAAAAGACGGACAATGACGGCCTAAGAGGCATTATATACGATCCAAAACCAAACGGCTAGGGTTTCTGCTGAACAGCGTCGACTCGCCGAGTCCATACCTGGACTCGTCGAGTCCAGTCGCGAACCCGCGACCAAATCTGCGACCCTACTCGGCGAGTCTTGCTCCAACTCGCCGAGTCTCCCCTTTAAAACACCCCAAAATGCAATTTAACAATACTTTGAGATTTTGGGCTGTTACAATTCTCCCCCACTAGAATTAGACTTCGCCCTCGAAGTCTCACTCTGGAATTAGCTCTGGCTGCTGCTCCCGCATCTCACGTTTCGGCTTCCCTAGGCACTACCGATCTCTCCCGAGACCGCTGCTGAACCAATACCAGAGGTACCTCCTTGTTCCTCAGAACCCTGATCTTCCAATCTCCGAGGGTCCCTGGCCTCTCGACGTAACACAGGCTCGCATCCACCTAATCTTTCTCTAGTAAAACCACTGCTGACTCATCCGCTGCGACACATACCAGTGTCATGGATCCGTCCCAATTCCGTTGACAGCTCCAAACGATAGGCCACCCTTCCTACCTTCGCACCTTCACGAAAAGACCCGACATACCGGGGCCCCCCATTTACCCCTCTTCCTACATCGAAGCACCCCATCAGAAATACGAAGTCGCTGACCTGAATCGCATGCTCGTAACGGCGTCTGCCTGCATAACTTTCCTGTTAACTTTAGACGATCACTAACTCTCTTTAACCTGCTGAGTCTGCTTTGTCAACTAAAGTACGAACTCTGAACTGCTCATCACTCTCTGCAATCGGAAATTACCCACGATGCACTCTGCTCCAAATCTCAACGATCACTCAACCCATAAGGGTTAGGAAACCCTGAACCACCGGATCCCCGATCCAAAGCCCACTTTGCCCATTCCGGACCGACTGAGAGATCCGTCCTCCCTCTCAGATCAACTCTCACAAGTTCCCTCTTGCCATCACTTACACCTACTGAACTAGTCCCAACACCCGCAGGTGGAAAGACCCGATACACTGATGATATCCTCGAACATCTCCCAAGGTGAACCACTACATCCACCCTACACTCTGATCAGATTCGCCCTGAGAATTGAAAATTTTCTCTCTCCATGCATCCCTTTTGAGCCTCAACAGACATCCCAACCCGGATGGGTTCCTACTCCACTGCCGCAAACACAATGCTCGAAACCATACTTGAAATACTCTAACCATAACTCTGCTCTGCAGCTTTCACTTTCGTGAACTTGCACCCCTTCGGAGTTACACCTTCCTCTTTTCCTTTTTCCAAGGAACCCTCTTGGCCATAATGCCACTCCACCCGGTGCCACGGTGCTCGCCCCAAGCGACACCACCCTTTTCGCGTAACCGCTATCCACATACTCTGGTTCCCATTGCAGGGGCTCTCAATCCCATACACTCTCTCCACTCATCAGAATCACTGCCTCAGCTAAACAAGATCACTAACCCGGGGCCAGACCTTCCAATGCAATCACACTGCACATACGCGATCCGCAAATCTCAAACTAATCCAGCAATACCAACAGAGTCTCCAGTATGACTGGACCGACTCTCACAACACATACTAGCCACTCGAGGCTATATCTCTGTGGGTCCGTACACCCAACTCTGCGAACCCTTAGGTTCTAACTCTGGAACCTTCCGGTTCCAGCTCTAGAAACATGCACCACATAATCCCGTGGGGTTAATGCAGTACAACCCATCACGTTCCTCAAACATACCAATACTCTGATCACATAACCCCGATTACTTACTCAAGCTTGATCCCGACCCTCTCTCAGGCCTCCAAAATCGAATGCCCTAGGTCTGTATCCCGCCCCGCATACCCGACACTCGCTCTCATCGGCCTATACTCTGCGCTGACAAACACTGCTGAATCCCAACAGCTAAGCACCCTTACATACTCATCGATCTCTCGGAGAATTTTACAATTCTCCCCCACTAAAGCACTGACTAACTGCCACCGATCGTCATTAACGACCTTTCAGAACCATCCTGCACAAGGAGAACATTTACCCACTGACTGCTTCCCACAAACGTAAGCAACCCTCCGCAAAACACATCTCCTCCCTGATCAATCCGCTCAAAAGAATCCGATCTTTCAATTATCCACTTCACAACTGCAGATGCTACCCGTCATTCAACCCAGTGCCGCATCTCCACTATCAACCCTCACGAACGATGACCAACGGAATTCCCAAGCAATAACCCATAACCAAACCCACAACCTGCCAAAGGTTGAATATCGCATCGAAAACCGCACAAGGCTACCGGTACCAAAACACCAAACTATAATCATACTAAACCATCAGGGAACAACGAATGCCAAGCGAAAACCTGAAGCACCAATTCATAACCATGCCAAACCCGCGAAACAACGAATACCGCATCGAAATCCACACCAGACACCAGCACAAACAATACGCCACAATCAACGCAAGCTACTCAAGACATCAAGAGAGCATCATACCCGCAGCTGCCTCCGGCACTGCTCCGTCTCCCTCTGCCGCAAGCCGATAAGCACGACCCTGAGCCCTTGGGCTCTGCTCCATCCTGTCCTCCTCCTGAACTCCTCAAAGTGGCCGATGCTAGAGCCTGCACCGGTCCTGCAGGAAACTGAGGACGGTTGACCCTCAAATGTCCAACCTACCGACACTGATAACAAATCCTGAAATCCCGAATTGGCACTGACTGCCGACAATCCCGTGCACCATGCCCCTCCTTTCCGCACTTGCGGCATGCACCACTGGGCCAACAAGCTCCGGTGCCATCTCTCTCACACTTCCCACAAGTGTGACCGCTCCGATCCCCCATTCTAACGTCTACGGTCATGGACCGTTTCGGCGCCGACTGCGACTGCATCGGGGCCTGCCTCATCTCACGCTACTGCAACTCAACCTCTAACTCACGCCACATGGCGGCCTCCTGCGATACCAACACGGTCTCGCGTCTCTGCGCAGACACGAACTGTCTGATACCCCCCCTCTTGAGCATACTCGGATATCGGGACATCTGAGCCTGCTCCGAAGCGAACTCAGGGCAAAACATCGCCCTCTCAATAAACATCCCGGTGCTCTCAGTCACCGACTCCAAATCCTGCTTCAGCTTAAGGAACTTCCGAGCCAATTTCTCCTTTTCATCCCGCGGAACATAGCGAGTACTGAACATTCCTCTGAATTGATCCCATGAAACCGCAGCCCTCTGCGCATTGGAAAATGACCTCGTGGTCAATCTCCACCAATCCTTCGCCCCGAGCCTCAACAGGTTCAGAGCACACCCACCCTCTGATCAGCAGGGCATAAACTCGTGGAGAAACACCCCTCCATGTCTGATAACCATCTCATAGCAACAATCGAGTCCTGAACTCCATCGAATGTGGGAGGCTTCGCATAATAGAAGTCCCGATACTGAAAACCCCGACTAGCCCCTTTCTTTGCCGTTGCTACAGCCGCTGTAACCGCCGCGGCAGCCGTCTCTGCGAAAGCCGCATATCGCTCATCCAACTACTTCAATCATAGTGGTCCTGATCGACCCAAACAATTCTGGCGACTCAGCCCACAACAATGTAGCGACCTCATCACGCAGGATCTCGCGAACCCTCGCATCCCGCTCGCTCGTGCTCGTCCGATCGATAACCGGATAACAAGATAGCCACAAGCATCATCCACTACGAACCATGGTACTCATCCCATGACATCCCTCCTCAACATGCCTCGGTGTATGGTACCTGAACCATAGCACCACTCCTCAATCTGCTCCAATGTATGGTGCCCGGACCATAACATCACTCTGTATCCGCTCCGATGTATGGTATCCGAACCATAACATCACCCCTCAATCTGTTCCTTAGGACCTTTAGAATGCCCCCTGTATCAAGTATGGGTCCTCTGCTTTCAGTAGTACGGGCCCATACTACCTGCCACATCTACCCATACTTTCCACACGGACCATCCCAGAGTTCCTAAGTAGCTGATAAACCTGCTCTTTCACCCATCTCATCGTGCGTGCTCGCTTTCCAGCGAAATCCCCTACTCTACCAGCGCACTCATTTGGCTAGGTTTACTCCCTAGTCCCTTCCGCCGTCCTCCCACTTCTTTGCTATCAGCTGCTGAAGAGTTCCCAATGATGCCAGCCCTCTACCTCCTGAGTATCGTCATACTCACTTAGTAGCTGACTCCCATCATCGACAACTCCACAAAGCACAAAGCAAGCAGCATTCGAGCATTGAAGCATACATAGGACTCCCCATCCGTGGTAGCTCCACCTTCTCGGCTCATCCTCGGAAGTACCTCTGTACCCCGTAGCTTTACCCCTTGTGCGTTCCAACTAGATACTCTTACTCATCACATACACACAAAAGCATAACGCACATATAACAGCGAACCCTAGACTAAGGCATCACAAATCAGGCCACTCTAGTCCTAAGATGTGAAATACCTAGCCTGTCTCTAGCATGCAATAATGTCTCATAAAGTGCATAATAGATATTTCATAATACAAAAGTAAGGGTATTTTGGGAAATCACCGTTTGGCTCTGGCTGATTGTACACACTGCTCTTTCTTGCTTTCTCTTTGAACTCTTATTCACTTTTAGAAAACCATTTATTTGGAAAACCTTTTCTTACTTCCTCAGTTTGAGTCCAGATTTACCCGTAGGCGCGTCCGAATCCCTCAAACCAAGGCTCTGATACCAATTTGTAACACCGTGATTTCCAAAAACAAAATTTTCATTTAAGTAATCAATTTAAAATTAAAAAAACACTTGTTTAAAATCTTATTCACATTCGAATTACAAAGCATAGTTTCATTTTCTTTATAATAGAAGACCAGGATCCTCCAAAAACACAACTCTTTCTTCGGTGTGTACAATCGAACCGTTGCCATCCCGCGTTACTGTAAGAACCTGAAACAACATAACATAAACAACGTAAGCACGAAGCTTAGTGAGTTCCCCAATATACCTTACGCACATACGCCTTCCGGCCCGGACCTTTCGGTCCACATAACTTTGCCTTCCGGCCCGGACCTTTCGGTCCACATAACATTGCCTTCCGGCCCGGATCTTTCGATCCACATAACATTGCCTTCCGGCCCGGATCTTTCGATCCACATAACATTGCCTTCCGGCCCGGATCTTTCGACCCACATAACATTGCCTTCCGGCCCGACCTTTCGGTCCACAATATATATCGCCTTCCGGCCCATAAGATAATTGCCTTCCGGCCCATACACATATATAACACATAATACAAATACTCTAACACATAAAGCACATATATCATATATCATACCTGACCTTTCTGTCACATAATACCTTGCCTTCCGGCCCATATATAAGCATGTATATCACGCGTAGCAGCTAACTTTCCATTTATAGCATATAAACATAACACATAACATACTTGACCTTCCGGTCACACAATCAAACCCTTCCGGATGAGGTATAGTGAGAAGACTCACCTCGCAGTCACTGGAAGATAGCAACTCCTGAAATCCCTTACACTTGATCCTCCGAGCTACAAGCTCCCTGTAACATCATATATCTCTTTTTAATACTTCTATCTTCCACGTTAACTGACCCTAAGAAATCACACCAGTCAACTCTGGTCAACAGTCCATTGTCAGCTCGACTGGACTCGGCGAGTTCCCTGGCGACTCGGCGAGTCTGGTCGTCCTTCAGTCCTCTAGGATTCCCCTTCTACTCGTCGAGTATCCTCTTTGACTCGACGAGTCACTCCTGGAAGAATCGCGGGGCCACCCCGACTCCACTCGCCGAGTCTGAAGAACAACTCGGCGAGTCCCAGTGAATCTTCAAGCTACTCGCCGAGTCTGATCATCCGACTCGGCGAGTCCACGCCATGCAGTCGATCAAACTGCTTCCTGAGATACATATTTTCCGAATATACAACCATAGGACCTTCTGAACCTCTAAGGGGTACTAATACAGGGGTATAAACATTGGGTAACGACACAACAATCCATCTAATCTCCAAATGGGTTTCATAAACCCTAAATTCGTGCACACTTCAATATAGAAGAAATGATCCGAAATATTACCTGAATACACCCTCTCTGTGTCTCCAAACCTCAGAACTCGATCCCCTTGATATTCCTTTGGCCAAAACTCTTCTTCTTCTTGCCTAACCAATTCTTCAAGGTTCCAAAAGCTTCCTCTCCTGCTCTAGACGTCCACAACGATTAGGGTTCTTCTCAATCGGCCAAAAGACGGACAATGACGGCCTAAGAGGCATTATATACGATCCAAAACCAAACGGCTAGGGTTTCTGCTGAACAGCGTCGACTCGCCGAGTCCATACCTGGACTCGTCGAGTCCAGTCGCGAACCCGCGACCAAATCTGCGACCCTACTCGGCGAGTCTTGCTCCAACTCGCCGAGTCTCCCCTTTAAAACACCCCAAAATGCAATTTAACAATACTTTGAGATTTTGGGCTGTTACACAAACTGAAGGCACTGAGAGCGGTCCAGATTGGCTGAAGTTTCTGTGAGTGGTCCAGATTGGCTGAAGGCCTGGTGAGGCGGTCCAGTCATGCTGAAGACTCCGCAGGTATTGCTAGTCCGGTTGAGGAAATGGATTGAGTATGTTGCGATGTGTTAGCATCAGGAGGTCTGGCCCTGGGTATTGATCTTGATTAGTGGAGATGGTGCATGGACTCGAGAGCCCTTGCGAGCAGATTCAGAGCATGTGTGTTGCATGGATAGCGGATATGCTATAAAAGGGTGGTGTAGCGTTGGGCGAGCACCGTGACACTTGTCGGAGTGACAATGTGGCCAAGTGGATTCCTTAATAAGGAAAAGAGAGAGGTGTGTAACTCCGAGAGGGAGTGCAAGTTCACCAAAGTGAAAGCAGCAGAGCAGATTTATGGTTAGAGTAATTCGAGTATGGTTATCGAGCAGCGTGTTTGCGGCAGTGGAATAGAAGCTCATCCGGTTCGGGATGTCTGCTGAGGTCGCGGAGGGAATTCTGCAAGTGTAGAGCCAAGAGGCTCGGAAGGGATGCAGGGAGAGAGTCTTGGGCTCTCAGTATGATTCTGATCAGGGCATTGGGTTTGTATTAGTGGTTCATCCTGGGGGATGTTGGAGGATATCATCAGTGTATCGGGTTTTCCCAACCTGAGGGTGCTAGAGCTAGTTCAGCATGTGTATGTGATTGCAAGAGGAGAACTCGTGGGAGTTGCTTTGAGATTGAAGAGTGGGTCTTTCCGTCAACATGGAATGGATAGAGTGGGATTCGGATCGGGGATCCGATGGTTCATGGTTTTCTAGCCCATATGGTCGAGTGATTGTTGAGATTTGGAGCAGTGATGCATCATGGGTAATTCTCGGTTGATTGAGTGTGATTATCAGAGGGTACAGCCGGTGCCCGGCTCGAGACGGTGGTCAGGACACCTTAAGGAAGGAGAAAACGATTTTTTGGTTCTATGGTTGTGTTTCGAGAAACCTGGTTGGATTAATGCCAGGTGGTGCATGGCAGGAGTATTTCTAGGAGTTGAGTTGTTGCAGGCTTCGAGGACGAAGCCTAATGTAAGAGGAGGAGAATTGTAACATCCCGGAATAGCAAGAGTAAAGTTGAAGGGATAAAAGAGTAAAATGGGAAATATAGACTCGGCGAGTCCATGGGTGGACTCGGCGAGTAGAGTCGCGACTTGGTCGCGTGTTAAGTGGCCGACTCGCCGAGTCAGTGTATTGGACTCGGCGAGTAGGCGCTAAAGGGAGAAAACCCTAAATCCGGAAGTTGAGCCCTATATAAGGAACATTATGTTTCCTCCCCAGCCTCCTTATCACCCCTTGTGTCCCAGAAACCCTAATTTCATGGAGAAACCCCATCGTTGAGTGAATTGGAGCTTGGAGAGGTAGTTGTTGAAGAGATCTTGAAGAAGAAGAGGCTTGGTGAAAGGGGCTTTGCTTGGATTCAAGTTACATTGCAGTTGGGGCGTTCTTTTGAGGTAATATCTCGTCCTTGGGTTGTTAGTCTTATGCATTCATCATTATGGGGTTTGTGGGGAGCTTATCTTTTGGTGTTTTGGAGTTTAGAGGTTAGATCTGAGGTTGCTACCTCAGATCTGGAATGGAGAAGGGTTGGAATGCCTGAAAGTCCCTGTGTTCAAGTGTGTAGTGAAGTTATCATGTCCCAAACCCTATCCCTAAAGTGTTAAAGGCCTAGATCTCTTTGGATTCACGTAAAGTTTGCCACTTTACATGATGGATGGGTTGTAGGAGGCTAGATCTATGTTTTGGATCAATTGCATGGCCTGGAATGCTTCTGTATGGATTCAGACCGGTAGTACTCGGCGAGTCACATGGGTGGACTCGACGAGTTACTTGAAGATAAGCTGGAACTCGACGAGTTGGAAGAACAACTCGGCGAGTTGGATGAGGATGGCTTAGAACTCGGCGAGTTGTATGAACAACTCGGCGAGTAGGTTGAAGATAGCCTGAGACTCGGCGAGTCTGTTCTTGGACTCGGCGAGTCTTGTCGAAGAGTCCCAATATTTTCTGGTCGAGTCGAGAATCGGTGAGTCAAGGCATGACTCGGTGAATTGTGTGCGAGGGGACTCAGAGCTGTTGGACTCGACGAGTCTCGGGGTGACTCGGCGAGTTAGGTCGCGGATTGAGGGAAGTTCTGAGCATTGGGACTCGGCGAGTCATCGGGTTGACTCGGCGAGTAGAGTTAGTCCGGGGTTGACTTTGACCTTGTCCCAAAGGTTGACCAGTTGTCTTTCAGGGGTATTTTGGTAATTAAGGGTATTTATTGAGTTGAGTGTGTTGGTGTTCAATGGAGGAGTCCGTGTCGGAGCTTGGAGCAGCGCGATCATATCCTTTCAGCCGGCAGTTTCGAGGTGAGTTATCCTCACTATATCAACAGGGTCTAAGGCACCAAGGCCGGCCCTTATCGGATTGAGATCCGGGTAGTTGTTGTTATGTTGTTACTGTGATATGTTTGCATCCTGAGAGCTAGGATGGTATATGTTAGAGACCTGATTGAGATCGGTATCCTGAGAGACAGGGAGATGCTATGCTAGTGACCTGTTAGGTTGGTATCCTGGTTAGGATGATGATATGTTATGTGATCTGTTTGATCTGCTTGTTGACTGTGAATTGCTATATGATTGTATGTATATGTGCACATGGTTGTTTGGACTGGAGTTGGGTTGAGGCGGGTCCTGCTTTGTGCTGTAGGCCAAGATACCCAGGGCGGACCGGTTGTTCCGAAGGCTCGACGAGCGGTCCTTATCCCTAGGATATAGGCAGCTTCTCCGAGGTCCTTCATAGCGAAACACTTCCCAAGCCAGGACTAAACTTCCTGTAATGTTGGGATTTCATTTCCAATGAGTAGTATGCCATCTATATACAATATCAGAAAGCTCACTATACTCCCACTAGCTTTGACATATACACAAGACTCATCCTCGCTTCTCGAAAATCTAAATTCTTTGACTTTCTCATCAAAACAAAGATTCCATCTGGGAGATGCTTGATTCAATCCATAAATGGATTTTGCAAGCTTACACACTCTATTTGCATAGTTTGCATTGACAAAGCCCTCTGGCTGACTCATGTAAACATCTTCAGCCAACTTTCCATTAAGGAAAGCAGTTTGACATCTATTTGCCATATTTCATAGTCATGAAATGCAGCAATGGCCAACATAACCCTTATAGATTTGATCTTCACTACTGGTGAGAAGGTCTCATCATAGTCAACTCCCAGACTTTGAGTAAATCTCTTTCGCAACCAGTCGCACCTTATATGTGTGTACATTCCCGTCCATGTCGGTCTTCTTCTTGAAGATCCATTGGCACCCGATCGTCTTATGACCTGGTACATTGTCAACCAAGTTCCAAACTTGAGTGTCATACATGTACTAAATCTCACTATCCATAGCCTATTTCCATTTAGCAGACTCGGGGCGTGTCATGGCTTCCTTATAATTGTTAGGTTCATCCAAATTTACCAGTGTGCTATCACAAATAAATGTATCACATTCTACAGTAATATGGAAACCATAAAACTCAGGTGAAAATCTAACTCTACCGGAATGCCTCAGAGGTACAGACTCGTCAATTGGCTCAACCGGAATTTCCTCCTCAGGTTGAGTGCTAGTGTTTGAGGTTCTTTCACCGCTTGACTCTTGAAGCTCTTGAAGGTCAATTTTCCTCCCACTGTCACCTTGGCATATGAGTTCTCTCTCATGAAAAACTCCTTTCCTCGCGATGAAGACATCATTGTCACCCTGCCTATAAAAGAGATATCCAAAGGACTTCTGCGGGTAGCCGATGAAAATACATCGCTTACTCCGAGGTTCGAGCTTTTCGTGAGTCTTGTTTCTCACGAAAGCCTCGTAACCCCAAAACTTGATGTGGTATAATGTGGGATCCTTCCCAATCCACATCTCGTGAGGTGTTTTGAAAACCTTTTTGGTAGGGACTAGATTAAGGATATGGGCGACAGTCTCTAAAGCATACCCCAAGAATGAGATAGGTAACGAAGCTCGACTCATCATGGAAAGAACCATGTCTAGCAAGGTTCTATTATGCCTCTTAGCCACACCACTAAGTTGTGGTGTCCTAGGTGGCGTCAATTATGAAACAATTCCACATTCCTTAAGATAGTCAAGGAACTCGATACTAAGATACTCTCCTCCTCGATCAGATCGCAACATCTTTATCTTCCTACCCGATTGATTCTCCACTTCTTGCTTAAACTCTTTGAACTTTTTAAAGGTTTCCGACTTATGCTTGATTAAGTAGAGATAGCTATATCTGTTGTAATCATCAGTAAAAGTCACATAGAAGCTATTAGCATCCCTTGTGGCGGTTATGAATAGACCACACACATCAGTGTGTTTGAGATCCAACAGACCTTCACCCTTTTCACAAGTACCAATGAAGGGTGACTTGGTCGTCTTTCCAAGTAAACAAGATTCACAAGTTTCATCCAACTTTCATGCTTTTGGAGTTGGGCTATGCGCTTCTTGTTGACATGTCAAAGACGAGAATGCCACAAACATGCTTTATCCAAATCATTGGAAGAATCAATGTGTAACACATTATTTCCTAGGTTATCTATAACATTCACAGTTTCATATACACCATTGCAAGGTAATGCTTCAAAATAAAATACACCATTGTAATAAGCATTAATACCACCAATTTCATTATTAAAACAAAAGGTAAAACCTTGTTTGCACAAACTGTGAATGGAAATAATATTTCTAGCCATATCGGCCGAGTAACAACAATTATTCAAATATAAATCTAAACCATTACTAAGGAATAAAGAATAAAATCCAATCTTGGTCACAAGCGACATTTTCCTATTTCCCATGATTAAGTTTATCTTCCCGTGCTTCACATCCCTACTTCTTTTTAGTCCCTGCAAATCAGAACAAATGTGAAATCCACAACCTGTATCAAGGACCCAAGAATTAGCATGTGATGATTTTTTAGATTGAACAGTGTAAATACCTGCAATGGAGGGTTTGATCTTCCCATCCTTAATCTCTTGCATATACTTTAGGCAGCTTTGTTTCAAGTGCCCTTTTTCATGGCAATGGAATCACTCTGCATCCTTCGGATTAGAAGAATTAGCATAACCAGCTTTGGTCCCTCTAGAAGAGGATCCATCAAGAGACTTTCCCTTAAGGCTCTTGGAGGGAGCCTTCCTCTTCTTTCCTTTTCCATGTCCGATTGCCAGAACAGGGGTAGAAGTAGTAGTAGGAGTAGACACAACCGATTTGCCTTTCAGGTTCCTTTCAACAGTCCTTAAAAGGCCTTGAAGCTTGCTAAGAGTGACCTCCTCGTTATTCATATGATAAGTCATACGAAACTGATCTAGCAAGAAGGTAAAGAGTTTAAAATAATATCTATGGCCAACTCTTCATCAAAATTGACATTCAATTTAAGCAAGCGGTCCACGAATATCTGCAGCTTTTGCAAGTGGGTCGTGATAGGTTCACCATCCTTCATTTTGGTTGTGATCATGGAGGCAATGATCTCATACCTCTCCTGTCGAGCACTTTGATGTTATCTTTCTATCAAATCAAGTTAAATTTCATAGGGATAGTAGTCCTCATAGGACTTATGTGGCTCTGCAGTCATGGTTGCAATCATAAGACATGACACCTTTGTCGCATCCCTCTCATGAGTAGTGTGATTAGCGATTTGTTCAGGAGTAGCAGTGGTTATATCAATCTCCTTTAGCTCTTTATCAAGGACATATTCTTTGTACTCATAGTGAATATCCATTCTGATGTTTCGAATTCATTCATTGAAGTTCGAGCCATCAAAAATGACTCTCCCACATAGGTTCATGAGGGAGAAAGATCCTGAAGGAATTGGTGTGGAAGCATTGTTTGGAATAGACATCTGAAAAGAAGAAGAACAAATTTTAGATTAGATGATGACCCTTAATATTACACCCAATATGAAATATTTAGGCTAGGACCCAACACAATATCCTACAATTACGAAAAGGGATGTCGCAATCCAATTTTAGAATATTTGAAGGTAGGTAAATGACAATTTACCAATTTCCACAATGAAAAACGAAATAGATTATTAAGTTTTAATTGGTTTGAAACTCCTAGATCTTTGAGATTCATTGAACTTTTCAATGGCATGTTTAAATCTTGGTGTGCCCTTCAAGTTTGTGACTGGGATGCCAAGGATCACAAACAAGGTGTGAATAACCATGCAAATTAACTTGGTACACCCAATGTTATAGATCACCTAATCAAGGTGTCGGTTAACCACACACGCTCCATTGATATATGATTAACACAAGGTTACCCTTTGCCACACATTGTCAGTTCCTGATTATTGTGCCGGTTAACCACACACGCTCCACTAACGACTTAACAAAGGTACAAAGTGTAATTTCATGGATTAGCACCATTTTCACATTTTTCCTAAAGTAACTAAGATTGGAAATTTATTAAAGTGTAGTTAATTTATATTTATCATTATACTTTTAATGAAAGGAGAACTAATGTCATATGCTACCCGTTCAGCTAACGACCCTCCACCAGTTAAGGAAGAGGTGGGTAAGAGTGGACACCCATTAAACCACCATTTTATAGGTAGTAACCTTATACCCCCCCCCCCTTATAGACCGGCTTCGTGAATGAGGCCTACTAACAGTAAGACAGTCATGCTCTTATACATATGTGTGTGTGTGTGTGTATATATATATATATATATATATATATATATATATATATATATATATATATTAAACTTATAATACTATAAAGTATAAGGGTAGAATTTTAACATTTAAAACTCTAGGGATTGGAATTAAAGTTTCATTTAATGAGACTTTGCAAATTCCAAAACTTGAGGGCAAGTTTTGAATCTTGTCAAAACTCTTCACATTCATAACCTATGAGTTTAATTTGATTTTAATGAAAAGACCTTTCATTTTCCATAACTTGAGGACAAGTTATGGGGGTCATTAAACATCAACTAGATCATTTTTTTCTAACAACTAAATTATCACATAATTCATGATCTAAGTAAACTCATAATCAACACAATTATAAATCAACAATTTTAAAGCAACTTTGTTTATCACATAAAACAAAATTTATTTTAAAAACCTTGACAATTATATTGTGGTTGGATCAGTACAAGCACTACCATATCATACAAAACATTTCCAATGATTCAAAAGAGTTTGTGGTAGTGTTCCTAATCCAAACCAGGCCAAGAAACTCGAAATTCTGCAAACAGGGCGTTTAACTCGTCGACTGCATGAACTGACTCCCCGAGTTGCCCTGTTTACAGAGTGGACTCGTCGAGTCTGTTCATGTACTCGGCGAGTTCACCAGTTAGAGGCAAAGTTTTGACTTTTTTCAGCTTTGAAAAAGAAGTAAGCATCAAATATAATAGAAAACAATCCTAGGCTCTAATTCTACTTTTAGCTTTTGAGCACTATAACACTCATATGGTGCACATGCAACCCTAAATGCTTTGGATCTATGTTTTCTCTAATTATTCATGAATTTTTTTATTAAAAGCATTCTCCCTATCTAGCATACAATTGAAGCTATATAATACAAAACTTTAGTTTGGATACTTACCTCTTGAGTAGGGTAGAGTTCTTGACCTTTGAAAGTTTTAGAACCTCAAGTGTGATGCCTCTATTGGTTCACAAACACCAAAATGCAAAAGGAGGCTTGAGAGAGTAAGTTGGTTATCTCCAAGATATGGTGTAGCCGATTTTGGCTCTATAGGGGCTCTATTTATAGTGTTGCACATGCTAGGGTTACACTTTGCAAACCCTAATAACCCATGACTTTCCACATTCTCATGCTCTATGGGTTTAACCTCCATGGATTAGTTTAGCCCACCTACATGATCATGGATCATTGGCCCACACTACAAGAATGATTGATTTACATAATCAATCCCCCTATATTTAATTAGTCTCTTTTGACCACAAAATTAATTCCAAATTAATTTTTGATCAATACTAATTAAATATTGATATGGTTTCATATTAATATATTATTCTTGTAATATATTAATAAAATATATACAACCTTATTCTCAAAATTCAAACTCACAAGTTGCACTGGTGAAGGCAACCCAAAAAAGACCATGCTACAATCGGGTCAAGTACATCCCAGTTATAGTTATGGGCTTAGACACCAAATCCAACATTAGGTTCATCTAAATTTACCAGTGTGCTATCACTGATAAATGTGTCACCGTCTGTAGTAATATGGAAACCATATAATATATGTGGGCTGATGCGGGAACTTTCCTTGCCCATATCTTGTGAGGTGTTTTGGCAACCTTTTTAGTAAGGACTAGATTAAGAATATGGGTGGCAGTCTCTAAGGCATGCCCCCAGAATGAGATAGGTAATGAAGATCGACTGATCATGGAACGAACCATTTCCAACAAGGTTCGATTGTGCCTCTAAGCCACACCATTCAGTTGTGTCCTGGGTGGCATCAATTGTGAAACAGTTCCACATTCCTTAAGATAGTCGTGGAACTCGATACTAAGATACTCACCACCCTGATAAGATCAGAGCATCTTTATCTTCCCGCCCAATTGATTCTCCACTTCTTGTTTAAACTCTTTGAACTTTTCAAAGGTTTTTGAATTATGCTTGATTAAGTAGATATAGCCATATCTGTTGTAGTCATCAGTAAAAGTCACATAGAAGTGGTTAGCATCCCTTGTGGCGGATCTGAAGGCTCCACACACATCGGTGTGTATGAGATCCAGCAAACCCTCAACCCTTTCACAAGTACCAGTGAAGGGTGACTTGGTCATCTTTCCAAGTAAACAAGATTCATAAGTGTGACATCCCCATTTTCATGGCCATAAAATACCGATTTTGTTTATTCTTTGTTTGAAAACCAGAGTAACATTTTAAATAAAAGTGTTGCGAAATTTGTCCCAAAACAAAATATGATAAAGATTTATCAAAAGCATTTCCAAAGAAATGTATTTCATTAGAAGACTTCGGATGTCATGTTCGATACAGATCAAAAGCATAAACAGTACAACATAGGCCTTACTACATTATTCCGTATTTACAGGCCTAAAATCCCTCAATCTCTCATCCCAAGACATCACATCTATGCTCATGCGCCACTACCTGTAATACAAGAAACTGAGTGGGTCAGGCTTGGGAGCCTGGTGATCACATAGGGTTTTCAACCAACAATAAATAAGTTTATTAATTTCATCAATCAACAATAACCTGATTACCCATTCTCGTTATCCTCTCATTACGTCCCTAAACACTTATCATAAGGGACCTAGCTTAAGGATCATCATCGGCATGGATACTACTGCTAAGGGGATTCCTCAACAATAAATGTCCTTAAGGCAACCATGTGGGGGATGGAGTACACCTGGTGAGCACACAGTTCAAATAAACACATAGTTCAAATTAACACCTACGGGTTGCGAGCCTGCTAGCGTTCCACTGGAATGTCTAGAATAGTCCGTGGTCATCATCTATACTCCACTAGATGACTGGATCATCAATAACATCTATAACGAGGCCTCTCATTATTTTATTTTGTCACATAACAACTATTCATCTACTCATGTTTTACCCAACACATTTTGTAGATATAAAATACATATACAGTTTAAATCATTTAAAACATGTATAAAATCGTTCATCCAACATAGATAGCAAGTTTACAGATAATATGAATACACAGCACGTAATTTATATAAAATACTTCATATCTATGTGTAAGCTAAAAGTAACTATGCACTAACTTGAAAGGTGGTGACTCTGCACTTGAACAGCGCTTCGTTATCTCAAAATAATTTTCCCTGGACAAAACCTAGTATCAATACCACTAGGGTTTAGTCTAACATTAACCGCGACTAATTAATAGTCTACCTATTATTATTATTATTATGTAAGCGTTAAACAACACTCTATATAACTAATAATAATAGCCCAAATAATTATTTTAAGGTCCTAATAATGTTACTATCATTAATTAGAAGCTATATAAAAAATTGCATAGGCGTAGCTCACTTACAACGGGTTTTCGTAAAAACCAGGCTTTGCTTGGAGCAGCGTTTATGAGCCGAAAAGTACTTTTCTCGAGGCTTCGGGAGCCTCGTGGCTTCCTTCGGGTGCTAGGGGGTTTACCTAGACTTTAGGAGGGGTTAGGGAGGCTAAAGGGAGAAAGTAGAGAGAGAAAGTGGAAGACGAAATGTGTGAGAATGAATGGAACCCGACACCTCTATTTATAGGCTGAATTCCTGATGGACTCACCGAGTCGGTGCCACGTGTCATCACCTGATGGCTTTTCTTGGGGAGAAAGTTTTGGCCCATATTCAATCGCGTCACCCCTTTTGCAGCAGCAACCTGCCGACTTCTAAAGCCCGTAACTTCCGCATACGAGCTTTGTTTTCGATGTTCTGTTTTTTCCAGACGTAGGTAAAAATAAGATCTACAACTTTTTTTAGACTCCGTTAGCTAATTCTCGACCGATCTTAAATTTAACAGTACGAGGAGATTAGATTGTTAAATGACCAAGAAGAATTCGTAACTCCTTCATACTGACTCCGTTTTCGTCTGTCTCTTTACCGTTGAGTTCCTATTAAGGAGATATTCAACTCTCATTAAGGTTACGTAAGGAAAAATTTGCTCAAACTAAAATTCGAGTTTCGAGCCGTGCACTGCTATGTCAAATCTTAGAAAAATCATAACTTCCTCATACGAAATCAGATTTGGGCGTTCTTTTTTTGTATGTTCACGGTTTAATGTATACTACAACTTTTGTTTAGATCACTAAGGCTAAAAAGTCCTCTATCATAAATTCACGATTTACGTCTCCCGGTGCCGTGCCGGTTTCGCCGAAAAAACTTCGACGGCTCATAACATTCTTCGTTATAACTCGGATTTCGGCGTGCTTTATATCCCCGGAATCTTTGTTTCGACCATTACAACTTTATATAAAGATATTTGGTTTATCTCACACTTTAATTTTGATGCTTATTTTTATCCTTTATTTATTATACATTTATAAATAAGTAATAAGCACACAAATACACATAATTCACATAATACTCAAATATTTCATCTTTATTACCCTAAAAAGAGTTACAATAGTTGACCTAGACTATTAAATCATCTAAAAATGCTTAGCCCCGAAACCCGGACGTTACAATTCTCTCACCCTTAGGATGATTCCGTCCCGGAATCATGAATCACCAAACAGGTGCGGGTAGCGACTCATCATGTCACTTTCTGTTTCCCAAGTGAGATTCAACCCATTTGAATGTTTCCATCAGACTAGCACTAAGTTGACCATCTTGCGTCGTAACTTAGTCTTACGGTTAACGATTACCTCGGGCTCTTCGATCAGCCTCTTATTCTCATCCATTCTTAACTATGAGATTGGAATTATGTCGGGAACTTCTCCCATGAATTTCCTCAAATAACACACATGGAAGGTGTTATGAATACCATCTCTTCGGGGAGTTCGAGCTTGTAAGCTTGGTTCCAAATCTTCTGAAGAACTTTGAAGGGTCCAATAAACCTTGGACTCAACTTTCCTCGTTTCCTGAATCTTATAAGTCCCTTCCACTGTGAGACTTTAATCAACACCGAATCCCCAACTTCGAAGGTCATCAGTCGTCTTTTCTTGTCAGCATAGCTCTTCTGATGATCCTGAGCTGCTAACATCCTCTCCCCGATTACTTTCAACTTTTCAGCAATCTCATGGACTATCTTGGGGTCCACAAACTGCTTTTCTCCAGCCTCAAGGCTAGGGGTGTTCGTTTGGATGGATCGTTTTGATCCGATCCAATCAAGTGAATCCAAATTGATTTCGGTTTTCAAAAGATGGATCCGAATAGTCCAAACTAAATTCCAATCCGATCCGATCTGATCCAATTACAATTCGGTTGGATCGGTTTTGATAATTCGGTTTTCAAAAACCGAAACATTTTAAAACGACATATAATTATAATATTACCCAATTTTACACAAGAAACGAAAAAATTAATTTAGTTGTGATTTGAAATTTACGTACAAACAACCACTAAGCAGATATATTATAGTTAAATATTTTATAGATAGAAAACTTTTGAGAGATAATACATATTGATGTTTTTTTATCGGCTGAAATGTTTTGAACCTATATGAAAAAATTAAATTACAAAATCAATAGATAACTATAGATATATATTATAAATAAATAAATAATAATTGTTTATTCGGTTTTTTTGGACTATTTGGTTCTTATTTTATAAACCAAAACCAATCCGAAATCTAAAATAATAATTCGGTTTTGTTGAAAACCAATCCAAAAATCTGAATATCTGAACTAAATAGTCCAATCCAAATTGTCCAATTGGACAATTCGGGTTTATCCAAATAGTGAACAACCCTACTCAAGCCAACAAGACGGCGTACGACACTTCTGTCCATATAAAGCTTGATAGGGCGCTAACTTGATACTCGAGTGGAAACTATTGTTGTAGGAAAATTCTACCAAAGGTAAGTGTTCATCCCAATTACCTTGGAATTCCAGGGTACATGCTCTCAGCATATCTACCAGTGTTTGAATCGTTCTTTCGCCCTGGCCATCAATCTGCGGATGGTAAGTTGTACTTAAACACAACTCCGTACCCAATTCCTCCTGTAGACTTCTCCAGAACCTTGACGTGAAACGACTATCATGATCCGATACAATCGTAACAGCAACACCGTGAAGTCTTACTATCTCCTTCACGTAAGCATTTGCGAGCTTATCCACAAACCACATCTCGTTGGCTGCTTTGAAGTGTGCACTCTTAGTGAAACGATCCACGACAACCCAAAGCATGTCGTGGCCGTTCTTCGTCCTGGGCAATTTACTCACAAAATCCATAGTGATGTCTTCCCATTTACCCATGGGTACAGGTAAAGGTTCTAAACTCCCATTCGGTTTATGATGTTGTGCCTTAAATCTTGCACATGTCACACACTCGGCCACATACTTCGCAGCATTGAGTTTCATCGTCGGCCACCAGTAGTAGGGTTTTAGGTCCCTATACATTTTAGTGCTACCGGGATGAATTGAGTACATGGTCTTGTGCGCTTCTTCGATCAGAAAGTCTCTTATTCCTCCCATCTTAGGTACTCAAATCTGATCTTGGAACACCTTCAGTCCATGACGGTTTGTACCGAACAACAACGTTTTTCCCAAACATTCTTCTTTTCGATCACCCTTTTCTGAAGCTTCTTCTTGAGCTTTCCTGATACTTTCAACAATCATCGAGACAACTTCTATTCTCAAGGCTCTTGACCTTTTTCTCTCAAGGTTGATTTTTTGACTGAGAGCATCAGCAACAACATTTGCTTTACCCAGGTGGTAAAGTATCTCACAGTCGTAGTCCTTGAGTAACTCTAGCCAGCGTCGTTGTCTCATGTTCAATTCTTTATGATTAAAGAGATACTAGAGATCTTATGATCAGTGAAAATCTTGCACTTCGTGCCATAGAGGTAATGCCACCATATCTTTAGAGAAAAAACTACTGCTCCCAACTCCAAATCGTGAGTGGGGTAGTTCTATTCATGCTCCTTCAATTGTCGAGACGTGTATGCTATCACCTTTTCTCTTTGAGTTAGAACACACCCTAACCCGACTCCCGACGCATCGCTATACACGGTGAAATCTTCAACTCCATCGGGTAGAGAAAGAATCGGTGCTTCACATAATTTCTTCTTTAGCTTCTTGAATGCTTCTTCATGCTTCTCGCTCCATGTGTATGTAGCTACTTTATGGGTCAATGTTGTCAATGGAGCAGCTATCGAAGAAAATCCTTGGATAATCGTCGATAATATCTAGCAAATCGAAGAAGGCTTCGAATCTCCGTGGGACTCTTTGGATGTTCCCACTTCATTATAGCTTCGATTTTTGTTGTGTCAACCATTATTCCCTCCTGGTTAACCATATGACCAAAGAATTGGACTTCTCAGATCCAAAAATCACACTTGGAGAACTTTGCATAAAGCTTCTCCTTCTTCAGCACATCTAATACTTCCCCTAGATGCTTGCCATGCTACTCTTGGCTTTTCGAGTAGATCAGAATGTCGTCGATGAACACTATCACAGATTTATCGAGGAATGGTTTACAAACACTATTCATCAAATCCATGAATGTTGTTGGAGCATTGGTTAGTCCAAACGACATAACCAAGAACTCGTAGTGTCCATATCTCGTTCTGAATGCAGTCTTCTCAATATCCTGATCTTTCACTATCAGCTGATGATACCCTGACCTAAGATCAATCTTTGAAAAGTAGCTCGAACCTTGTAGCTGATCGAATAGGTCATCAATCCTTGGTAAAGGGTACTTATTCTTTACCGGTGCCTTGTTCAGCTCTCTGTAGTCTATGCACATTCTCATGCTCCGGTCTTTCTTCTTCACGAATAGCATCGGAGCTCCCCAGGGTGATGAACTAGGTCGAATGAATCTGTTGTCCAACAGCTCCTGAAGTTGCATCATAAGATCCTTCATCTCCGTCGGTGCTAATCGGTAAGCTTCCTTTGCTATCAGTGTTATGTCTGGTAACAAGTCTATCAGAAACTCCACTTGTCTATCAGGTGGTAATCCGGGAAGATCTTCGGGAAAGACTTCCAGATAATCACATACGACCGGTATATTCTGCACCTCCTTCTTTTCCTTCATAGCATTGATAAAAAATGCCAAATATGATGCACATCCCTTGGATAAACATTTCCTGGCTTTCATCAGGGAAATGATTCCATAATTTACTTTGTGTTTGTACCCGTACACCATAAATGACTTTTTCCCCGGTGGGTTTACCCTTACTATCTTCTTTCTGCAAAGAATCTCAGCATCGTTGGCACTAAGCCAATACATACACAAAACGATGTCAAAACAGTTCAACTCTATGGGTAACAGCTCCTTGTGGAATTCGTTTCCATTTAAGTCGATGACTATGTTCTTGATACGATTACTAACAGGTACGAACTTGCCACTGGCAACTTCTATAATCAGGGCATTATCAAGTTTTTCTACAGACAATGCTAATTTCACACCAAATTTATGCAATACAAAGGAGTAGTTGGCTCCGGAATCAAATAGTATATTGGCAGGCAAACCATTTACAAGAAAGGTACCTGAAGCGACGTCTGCTGCTTCCTTCGCAGCCTCGAGCGTCATCTGGAAGGCTCTTCCCTTCGGCTTTGGTGGAACGTTGGGCCTTCCTACATCCTTCTTCTTTGGTCAATCCTTGGCAATGTGCCCTTCTTCACGGCACTTGTAGCACACACTCTTTTTGATGGTGCACTCATTGGCATAGTGCCCCATTCCCACACTTGTAGCAGGTTACTTCCTCGCTACATTTTCCTGAGTGCTTCTTCTTGCACTTCTTGCACCATTTCGATTTATTTCCTCCTCCATCGAACTTTTTTTAACTGAACTTACTCTTCTTTTTGTTGGGTTTAGCATACCCTTCAAATTTCCTCTTCTCGCCAACCTCAACCTTGGTGGCGGCTTTTCCCTTGATCATTTCCTCCACAGATTTGGCAGCCCAGATAGTTGCCTCCAGAGTAGGTGCATGACGCACCGGCACCGCGTATTCCCATGGAAGTTCCTTTGCGTACTTGTCGATTTTCGTCAATTCATCTGGCACAAGATGCAAGGCAAACTCCATCTTCTTTGTGAAGTTGTTAGTGTATTCATTGATTGACATGCTTCCCTTCTTCAGGGTCAGGAACTGGCTCTCTAGCTCGAGCAAGTTTTGGGCTGAGCAGTACTCTCTTTTGATCTGCACCAAAAACTCTGCCCATCTCAGTTGTAGGGGCTTATTGGGGCTCAGAGTCTTCCCCAGGGTATTCCACCAATGCACAATGCCTCCTTGGAACTGACGTACTGCAAAGGTGGTTTGCATCTTGCCTCTGCAACCGCACGTTATAAAAGCTAACTCCATTTCTGAGATCCAATCCATGACTCCGATCAGATCTTCCTTTCCAGTGAAATTCGATGGCTTGCAAGTCAGAAAATCCTTGTACTTGCATCCGTTTCTCTCAACTACATCATCTTGGTCGTTTCTCCTATCAACCGGTGGATCAGCTTTGCCCACTAACCTACTATAGTTTCCTTCCTCTGATTGTTCGGGAATCAGCTCCTGTTGCACAACGGGCACGATAGCTTTGTCCCTATTCTCTAGCATCATTCGCCTTATTTCTTTCCATTTGTTCAGCTAACATAGCCCGCATCATGGCTTGTACTCCAGTCATGGTGATTGGCTCAGGTGCAACTTCAACTACGACTAGTATTTGCTGTATCACTTGGGGTTGATCTTGGTTCCCATTTGTATTCACGTTTCCGTTACGGGTCCTTGCATCTTTATCTATACACCGAATAAGGAGAATTTAGATCTTTATTTAGGACTGACGTTCAAATCATCATTATCGCTCTGAAACGTTTACATTTAGTTCTAATATCATAGTCGAACGTTTAGAATCCTATACACATAAGGTTTCCAGATCCAGTCGGCAACAGACCATGGATCCGAACAATTAACAGCATATCAAGCACAAGCATTTAGCACATAAAAGCAATTTAGGCACAATTCCTAAAATAAGCTAGTGCTTACACCTCACAATCATCGCTTAGCATTCTAAGTTTAAGTCCAAAAATCCTACAAATTCCAAGTTCGCTTAAACTAATTCTCTGTTACCAACTGTTACATCCCCATTTTCACGGCCAGAAAAGACCGATTTTGTTTATGCTTTGTTTGAAAACCAGAGTAACTTTTTAAATAAAAGTGTTGCGGAATTTGTCCCAAAACAAAATATGATAAAAAATTATCAAAATCATTTCCAGAGAAATGTATTTCATTAAAAGACTCAGGATGTTATGTTCAATACAGATCAAAAGCATAAACAGTACAACATAGGCCTTACTACATTATTATGTATATACTGGCCTAAAATCCCTTAATCTCTCATCCCAATACATCACATCTATGCTCATGCGCCACTACCTGTAATACAAGAAACTGAGTGGGTCGGGCTTGGGAGCCTGGTGAGCACATATGGTTTTCAACCCATAATAAATAAGTTTATTAATTTCATCAATCAAAAATAACCCGATTACCCACTCCCGTTATCCTCTCATTACGTCCCTAAACATTTATCATAAGGGACCTAGCCTAAGGATCATCATTGGGATGGACACTACTGCTAAGGGGATTCCTCAGCAATAAATGTCCTTAAGACAACCATGTGGGGGATGGAGTACACCTGGTGAGCACACAGTTCAAATAAAAACCTACTTGTTGCGAGCCTGCTAGCGTTCCACTGGACTATCTAGAATAGTCTGTGGTCGTCATCTATACTTCGCTAGATGACTGGATCATCAACATCTATAACGAGGCCTCTCATTATTTTATTTTGTCACACAGAAACTATTCATCTACCCATGTTTTACCCAACACATTTTGTAGATATAAAATACATATACAGTTTAAATCATTTAAAACATGTATAAAATCGTTCATCCAACATAAATAGCAAGTTTACAGAAAATATGAATACACAGCACGTAATTTATATAAAATACTTCATATCTATGTGTAAGCTGAAAGTAACTATGCACTCACTTGAAAGGTGGTGACTCTGCACTTGAACAACGCTTCGTTATCTCAAAATAATTTTCCCTCGACAAAACCTAGTATCAATACCACTAGGGTTTAGTCTAACGTTAACCGCGACTAATTAATATTCCAGCTATTATTATTATTATATAAGCGTTAAAAAACACTCTATATAAATCATAATAATAGCCCAAATAATTATTTTAAGGTCCTA
This sequence comes from Lactuca sativa, assembly GCF_002870075.4. NCBI lineage: Eukaryota > Viridiplantae > Streptophyta > Magnoliopsida > Asterales > Asteraceae > Lactuca > Lactuca sativa. Next base: position 111,058,501 of record NC_056625.2, on the reverse strand, counting down.
ATAATGTTACTATCATTAATTAGAAACTATATAAAAAGTTGCATAGGCGTAGCTCACTTACAACGAGTTTTCTTAAAAACTGGGCTTTGCTTGGAGCAGCATTTCTGAGCTGAAAAGCACTTTTCTCGAGGCTTCGGGAGCCTCGGGGCTTCCTTCGGGTGCTAGGGGGTTTACCTAGACTTTAGGAGGGGTTAGGGAGGCTAAAGGGAGAAAGTAGAGAGAGAAAGTGGAAAAGGAAATGTATGAGAATGAATGGAACCTGCCACCTCTATTTACAGGCTGAATTCCTAATGGACTCACTGAGTTGTTTCACTGACTCGCCGATTCGGTGCCACGTGTGATCACCTGATGGCTTTTCTTGGGGAGAAAGCCTTGGCCCATATTCAGCCACGTCACCCCTTTTGCAGCAGCACCCTTCCGACTTCTAAACACCGTAACGTTTGCATACGAGCTCCATTTTCGACATTCGTTTTTTCCACGCGTAGGTAAAAACAAGATCTAAAAAATTTCATTTAGACTCTGTTGGCTAATTCTCGACTGATTTAACAGTAGGAGGAGATTAGACTGTTAAATGACCACGAAGAATTCGTAACTCCTTCAAACGGACTCTGTTTCGTCTGTCTTTTTACCGTTGAGTTTCTATGAATGAGGTCTTCAACTCTCATTAAGGTTGCGTAAGCCAAAAACCTCTCGAACTAAAATTCAAGTTTCAGGTCGTGCAGTGTTATGCCAAATCTTAGAAAAATCATAACTTCCTCATACGAAGTCAGATTTGGGTGTTCTTTTTTTTGTATGTTCTCAGTTTAACGTATACTACAACTTTTGTTTAGATCACTAACGCTATAAAGTCATGTATCATAAATTCAGTATTTACGTCTCCTGGTGTCGTGTCGGTTTTGCCGAAAAAACTTCGACGGGTCATAACTTCTTCGTTATAACTCGGATTTCGGCATTCTTTATATCCCCAGAATCCTTGTTTCGACCACTACAGCTTTATGTAAAGATATCGGGTTTGTCTCACACTTTAATTTTGACGCTTATTTTTATCCTTTATTTATTATACATTTATTAATATGTAATAAGCACACAAATACACATATTTCACATAATACTCAAATATTTCATCTTTATTACTTCAAAAAGAGTTACAATAGTTGACATAGACTATTACATCGTCTAAAAATGCTTAGCCTCGAAACGCGTACGTTACAGCAAGTGTCATCCGACTTTAAGTCAATTGACTCCAAGACTCCATACTTTTGGAGTTTGGCTATACACTTCTTTTTTACATGTCCAAGACGATAAGTCCACAATGATGCCTTGTCCAAATTATTGTACAAATCAATATGCAATACATTATTTCCTAAGTTGTTTACCACCATCACAGTTTCATATACACCATTACAAGGCAATGCTTTAAAATAAAATACACCATTATAAAAGGCATTAATATTACCAATTTCATTATCAAAGGAAGATCTAAAACCTTGTTTGTACAAACCATGAAAGGAAATAATGTTTCTTGTCATATCAGACGAGTAGCAACAATTATTAAAATCTAATAATAACCCATTACTAAGTAGTAAAGAATAAACTCCAATCTTGGTGACAAGCGACATTTTCCTATTCCCCATGATCAAGTTCATCTTCCCGTGCTCCACATCCCTACTTCTTTTTAGTCCCTGCATATCCGAACAAATGTGAAAACACAACCTTGTCAAGGACCCAAGAATTAGCATGTGATGAGTTATTAGACAGAATAGTGTAAATAGATGCATGGGTGGGCTTTATCTTCCTATCCTTGACATCCTACAAGTATTTGGGGCAGCTTCATTTCCAGTGCCCTTTATCATGACAGTAGAAGCACTTTGATTCTTTTAGACTGTTAGAGGGATTAGCGGAGCTAGCTTTGGTCCCACTAGAAGATGATCCAACATGAGACTTTCCCTTGTGGCTCTTAGAAAGAGCCTTCCTCTTCTTCCCTTTCCCATGACCAATTGTCAGGACTAGGGCAACAACAATAGGAGTAGGAGTAGATACAACATATTTTCCTTTTAGACTACTTTTAGCAGTTCTCAAAAGGCCTTGAAGCTTGCTAAGAGTGACCTCCTCCTTGTTCATATGATAAGTCATATGAAACTGATCATAACAAGGAGGCAAAGAATGTAAGATAATATTAATGATCATTTCTTCATCGAAGTTAACATTCAACCTCGGCAAGCGGTTCAAAAACATTTTCATTCTCTATAAGTGGGCCGTGATGGACTCTCCATCCTTCATTTTTGTTGTTACCATCGAGGAAATGATTTCATACCTTTCCTGACCAGCACTTTGACGGTATATTTCAATCAAGTCTTGGTGCATCTCGAAAGGATAGTAGTCCTCATAGGACTTTTGAAGTTCAGCTGTCATAGTGGCAAGCATGATGCATGACACATTTGTAGCATCTTTCTCATGTGCCCTATGTTTAGCAACCTCTTTAGGAGTAGTAGTGGCTTCATCAATCTCATGAAGCTCTTTATTGAGGAAATATTCCTTGTCCTCGAAACGATTGACCATCCTAATGTTTCGAATCCAATCATTGAAATTAGAACCATCAAAGATGGCCCTCCCGTACAAGTTCATGAGGGAGAAAGAGCCAGAAGGGTTGGAGCCAGAAACGGTGTTGGAAGACATCTGAAAACAAAGACAAAGTCTATATTAGATAAGAATCCTTAATATAACACCTAAATGAAATATTAAGGCTAGGACCCAACACAATATTTTACAATTCGGAAGAGGGATGTCGTAATCTAATTGGAAAGTATTTGAAGGTAGGTAAATAACGATTTACCAATTTCCACCATGAAAAACGAAATTGATTATTAAGTTTTAAATGAATTGAAATTCCTAGATTCTTTTGAGATTCATTTAACTTTTCAATGGCATGTTTAAATCTCGATTATGACCTTCATGTTTGTGACTGGGATACCGAGGATCACAAACAAGGTGTGAATAACCATGAAAATGTGTTTGGTACACTCGATGTCATTTATCACCTAATCAATGTGTCGGTAAACCACACACACTCCATTCATCTATGAAAAACATTAAGCTACCCTTTTCCACCCTTGTTAGTCCAAGTTAGTGTGCTGGTTAACCACACACGCTCCACTAACGACTTGGCAAGGTGCAAAGTGCAATTTCATGGAATAGCATCATGTTCACATTTTTCCTAAAGTAACTAGGATTGGGAATTTAATAAAACATTTAGTTACTTTATAATTATCATTATACTTTTAATGATAATTAATGTCCTATCCTACCCGTTTGGCTAACGACCCTCCACCAATCAAGGAAGCGGTGGGTGAGAGTGGACACCCATTAAACCACCATTTTATAGGCAGTATCCTTATATCACTCCACCCCCCCCCCCCTTATAGATTGGCTTCATGATAGAGGCCTACTAACGGTAAGACTGACTTGTCTTATACATATATACACACACACACACATATATATATATATATATATATATATATATATATACATATATATATATATATATATATATATATATATAATTATTAAACTTTTCATATTATAATAGTATAATGGTTGAATTTTAAACTTTTAAAATACTAGGGCTTAGAGTTAAATATTAAATGAATGAGACTTTACAAATTCCAAAACTTGAGGGAAAGTTTTGAAACTCTTCAAAACAATTGGTTTCCATAACTTATGAGTTAATGCATTTTTATGAATGAGACTTTTAATTTTCCATAACTTGAGGACAAGTTATGGAATTCTTTAAAAACATTTAGATCAATTTTAACCAATAAAATTATCATGTAATTTATCATTGATCTAATCTAACTCATAAGCCAAGATTATATCAAATTAACAATTTACAAGTAACTAGCTTATCATATAAACTAATAATTATCTCAAAATTTTGTCAATTATCTTTTAATTGGATGAGCATAATCACTACAATATCATAAAAAATGAATTTTGTGATATAAAATAGTTTGTGGTAATGATCATAATCCAATTTAGGCCAAAAAAATCCGAAAACCTTCCACCAGACAATGCAACTCGTCGAGTTCATCATGAACTCATCAAGTTCCTTAATGTACTCATCGAGTTGAGTTTGGCAGAAACAGTTTTTCATTTTGCTTCATGTTTAAACAATCAACCATGCATCAATATAACAGAAAACTACCCTAGGCTCTGATATCACTGATGGGTTTTGAGCACTATAACAACCTTATGGTGCACATACAACCCTAATGCTTTGGATCTATGTTTTCTCTAATTATACATGCAGTATTGTATTCCAAAGCATGAAGCCTAACTAGCATAAAAAATTTGGTATATAAATCATAAAAACTAGTTAAAAGAATACCTCTTGTTGTATCTTGTTGTATTTGGCCTTTAAGAACTTAGCACCTCAAGTGTGGTGTCTCAAATGGTTCACAAAACACCACCAACAATTGGAGAACTTGAGAGAAAGCTTGGAGGCACTCAAAATCGGTTATGTGTAAACCCAAATTCTTACACTTAGGCTTGTAATGGACTAACACTTTATGGATTCTTACATAAGCTTATCCCATCACTAATCAACCATGGATTATTAACCCAATCTATATGTATCATTAATTTATACAATCAGCCCCTGTATATTTAATTAGTCTCTTTTGATCACTAAATTAATTCCAAATTAATTCTTAATCAATATTAATTAAATAATATGATTCCTCAATTAATATATTATACTTATAATATATCAATAAATCATAAATAACCTCTTTCTCAAAGATCCATCCTATCAGATTGTTCTGGTGAATGCAACCCAAAATGGACCATGCTACTCTCAGGTCAAGTACATATCAATTATAGTTATAGGCTTAGACACCTAATCCAACACATTCATTAGATGAAGCATATCCTTATCGGTTGATCTAGATGACCAAATCTGATACATACCATCATCCTCATCCAATCCCTTCTCCACTGGTGATGGATTGTTTGGCTTTTCCCTCAGTTCTTCAATCTTTAAAGCATAATACGCCTCATTTTTCATGTCGCTTCTCCTCCTTCTTCTTTAACATGCAATCCCTTGCCAAATTGTTTTTGTCATTTCTATAACTATAGTCATATCCAGAGTCACCAACTAACTTCTTCTCACTTGAATTACCATCTTTTTGTTCTCAACAACAAGATTGGATGTCGAAGTTGTTTTCTTGAATGTATTACTTTTGACGTTTCGTTTCATTGGCTTTTGTAATACTTCTTGAAATTATTATTGGAATAGTAAGCCACAATGTTATCATCAGAGTTCACAATCAAACCTTCTTTATCTTTACTATCTTCGACATCAAAACAAGCTTTATTAACATTGGTTTTAGAAACACGAGCTAAAGGACCCCAAAAGGTTGTTTTGTCCTTTTCATCTATGATTTCCTTTACTTCGACTTCATGTGATTTCAAGATGTTGTATACGTTCGAAAGAGAGTATGAATCAAAATTTCTTGAGTCTTGATCATCCGAAAAATGTTTTTCTACTCCTTCCTTAAACCTTGAATAAATGTAATATTGAACTCCAAAACTGATCGAACAACATTGTATCGTGAACATTTATAGATGAGATCGTTGAATCGATAATACTAGGCTTCGATTGACTTTGACTTTTTTGCTTGAATTCAGATAATTCAGAAAGACATTGAGTTACTAAGCGTTTCTTGGTTCGTTCATTAATTTAAACTTCACCTATAGAGTATTCCAGATCTCTTGAGCAGTTTTACAACTCCGAATGTAGTTGTAAGCGATTGGAGGAAATGACCCTTTCAGTTCATAGATGCAACTCTTGTCATTTGCTTCTTTCTTCATTTGTTTTATAGTCACATTTTCATTCTGAGTAGATGTTCCAACAGCTTCAAGTGTAGTCGCACGAAATGGACAAATTACTGATTGGACGCCATAGATCTTCATCAATTCCATTTAGATAATCTTCCACGCGATCAACCTATGGATCATAATACTCCGGAAGCAACATTGGGGTTTTTTTGGAAGATCCAAGAAGTTTTATGTAATTCATCATCGTGTTTGCGTTCATGTTTGCCATCAATTTGATCAGAAATAATGAGAAGTTGAATAAGAATGAAACCAAATTTGATTGATTGAATCTCGATTGCATAATCGTACAATCTCAAACTTCGTTTGAAGAAAAATGATTATCAAACGCAAAAGTTGTTGAATTCAGAAAGATTGAATCAATGAATGAAATCGAAAAGGAAATTCTCCAAACGATTTGATGATTCCTGCTCTGATACCACTTGATGAGTCAAGAATTCAATCAAGTTATAATTTTGTAAAGTAAATTAACACAATAACTAAATAAATATGGTTTAACTTATTAATGTCTGGAAGATAGCAATGTTATAAGTGTTCTGAAAAGTGTACCTAGAACCAATGCTACAGTAATATATATATATATATATATATATATATATATATGTGTGTGTGTGTGTGTGTGTGTGTGTGGAGAGACTTCGACATTAAAAGTATTACAAACAAACATGCTTTCTTTTATATATATATATATATATATATATATATATATATATATCGAAATTGTGTAACATTCTATATAGACAACATAAGACATTTACTCCGTAAACTATTAAAATTAGGTTTATTTGTTATAATGATGCATATAGATCCATGAACTATTAAAATTAGGTGTCTTGCTATGATGATGCTATTTCCTATGATGATGCTGATCCCCAACCATATAAATGATAAACAACAAAACTAGTTCAATCACACTACATATAATTTGCTTTAGAAAAAACATCATAAATGGTCCATGTGGTTTTCCCAGATCAGAAGTTTAGTCCCGTGGTTTAAAAACATCATAGATGGATTCTATGTTTTCAAAACTTCTAACGATTGGTCCTTATTGCTAACTCCGTTAAATTTTGTCTGTTAACTGAAGGTCATTTTTGTAATTTCACTACCACAGGGACCATTTATGAAGTTTTCTCTTATTTTTTTAAAAAAAAATTAAATATAATTATTTCATATATAAAAGCTCTCTTTCTCTCTCTCTCTCTCTCTCTCTCTCCCAAAAATCCGACCCCATCTTCTTCTCTTAAATCACCCCTCCGATCTACAATCTGGTGAAAAGTCTGTACCCTCCCTCGCATTCCTCTCTTTTCGAAAAATACACCACCAGAAAACACCCCTATACTCTCGCCCCACCTACCCGCTTGACCCTCAACATCACCCATCATACCTTGCCTATCACCCAAACCAGACCAGGTAGCATCACACCATCCACCCGTTTGACTCTCTCTCTCTCTCTCTCTCTCTCTCAACGAAGATGATCGGATTAGCGAGGTCAACAATGATGATAGAGTTGTAGAACTTGATTTTAGTTTCTGAATTATGTATAAATCGCAAACCGACTCCAAGAACTACAAATACAGCCAACGAATAAAATATATTTACAAAACGATATTGATAACGTATTTACAGTGATTTCTATTCAAAAACTCATCAAAGATGCTATAAGATTTCCTATCGTCGTTTTTCAATACAAAAAGTAAACAAATCTACAACAAAAGATCTAGTAGAACCAACAACCAACAGGTAAAGGCAAATACATGTTTGAATCATATAACAAAACCATTTTCTATAACCACCGAAGCTCTGACATGTGCTTTCGCTCTTCTCACAGTGACCTTCCAACCCTGTCGCTACCGCCGGAGGAACATTATCAGGGTTCATTGGTTTTGAAATTAAAGGTTGAATTCTCAATATTGTAATCAATTTATGTACATGTGTAGGTTTCATTTTGGAGATCGATATTTGTATGTTCATCCCCAAAAATCAATTTTTATATGTTCTTGCATCAGCCTCCCAATCCCTCGATGGAAACACTTGGCATTAGATATGTTCCGCTGAGCTACCACCAACTTGCATTTGTTTCTTGTTCATTAAAGGCTTTCTCTTGCATTATAGGCATCAGCTCCTTCCTCCTAGTTCATAGTATGAATATGGTGTGTTTATATGTTCATGTGTTTAAAGAACAAACCTATATTGATTTCTTCTAAAAATCGATCCCGGATTGTATATTTTCACCTCTCCTTCCTCGCTCTGAAACCTGCAACTCAAACCCACCAATATTTATGATTCTCTGTAAGCGATTTCACGATCTCCACCACTGTTTTGGTTGAGCGTAGCTCTAAATCATAAGATCATCTTCAAGGTTTATGCAACCGATGATTTCACTGCTTCCCCATTACATACCTAACCACTGTACAATTGTGATTTGGGTTTCTCTTTCTTTTTTTCTCATTTAGAAGTTCGGGTGGATGCTAACTTTTGAGGTCTAAAGATTTGAGTTACAAATGAATGGGCATGTTTGGGGGTGATGTTCTTCGAAGTTTAGAGAGAGAAAGAGAGAAAGAGAGAAAGAGAGAGAGAGTTTTTATATTTGAATTAATTATATTTATTTATTTTTCTTTTTAAAAGAAATAATAAGAGAAAACATTATAAATGGTCCCTGTGGTAGTGAAATTACGAAAATACTTTTTAGTTAACGGACAAAACATAACGAAGGTAACAATAAGGACTAATCGTCAAACGTTTTGAAAGCACATAGATCATCTATGATGTTTTTAAACCACATGATTTAAACTTCAGATCTAGAGAAACCACATAAACCATTTATAATGTTTTTTCTTTTCTTTAATATATTCATATTTCCTACATTTATAAATGAAAATAATACAAAAGTAAATTGATTTAGATATTTGAAGACTTACTTTTTTAATAAACGACAAAATTTGACACGTCTAATTAAATTAAAAAGTGTTTTTCAATCATATGTGTTTATATATATATATATATATATATATATATATATATATATATATATATATATATATATATATATATATATATATATATATATATATATTACTTTTTAATGAAAAAAAAGAAAAATAATAGAGAAAATTCGAACAATAACCAAAAAATGAGGTTAGTTTGAAGAAAATAACCAAGAAAAAACGGATTTCGGAAAATGACCAAATGATCCGCAGAGCACCCTCTACGGATCTCTCTACCACTCTGCGGATCCCTCTACAGCTCTGCGGAATGTCGGTTTTTTAATTTTTTTATTTTTTTTCATTTTTTCGTTTTTTTTTGCGTGCATTTTCGTTTATATATATATATATATATATATATATATATATATATATATATATATATATATATATATATATATATATATATATATACACTAATACCTTTTGTGATTATTATGTAAAAAATTTGACAAAAAAATGTTAAAAATAATGAAATGTTTTATATAATACGTTTGCTATCGGTGCATATAAATAACCTAATTAAAATTATACAAATATTCCATGTTTTCTATAGGTTACAAAACATACTTTAGAAAACATAAACATACAACCTTCATAATAAACATACTATTAAATAAACTTCATTTATTCAAATCAAACCACGAAAACTTTAATTTGTTTTCGTATTCCCTCCATGGGTTTTTTGTTGCTTGTGTCCCTAGGTTTACTGTCGCTTGCGTCCATCGGTCATCTGGCTGTTGCTGCCATTGGTACTCGGTGCAACCCTGCCATTGGTTCTGTGGCTCTTCCTGCGGTCGGTATGAGGTCCCTTGCGTTCATTGGTTATATGGCTCTTGTTGCCATTGATGTTCGGTCTGTTGTGTCCATTGGTTGTCTGGCTGCTACTACCATTGATGTTCATTTTGTTGTGTCCATTGGTTGTCTGGTTGTTGTTGCCATTGTTGTTCGGTATGTTGCGTCCATTGGTTCTTTGGATCATGCTGCCATTGGTTTTCGGTCGCTTGTGTCGGTTCCTCTTCTTTCGCTTTTTTTCCCACTCCCTGATGCCCCAGTACGCTTTTTACTTTTACTTTGGTTATTTGGAACGATTTCCTTTAACGTCCTTGCATTATGAGCTACGTTATGGCATCTACTACATCTTCTTATTTTTGGTTCCTCACCTTGAGAGGGAATACGATTGGTGTTTTTTGGTCTACCGGCTTGACGTATTTCCATTACAAGAGGGTTAACAACCATAAGGTCATCCGGAACCTCCCAATCACTAAGTTCTGAAAGAGGGTATACGGCCTGCTGTTATGTAATTCGATATGTTTCAATTTATAAGCATCTATAGCCATATGCCCACAGTGATAAATTTTCAAGTGTGTTAAAACAATTACCACATGACCACATGGCAAACCAGTTAGTTGTCAATATCTACAAGAACAAATCTTTTCCCTCAAATTCACTATGCCACCACTTTTGAAGTCATGCACTTGATATGTTGTATTGTCAACACCGGATACCGACCATCCTTGAATCCCCTATTTATTTTTTTAACCATATCTTCAGCCCACTTTGTATCTATTGTTGTACTTTTTTGTGTTAAAACAAACATATATTATTATATATGTCATTTATCATATTATTTAAAAATAAACGTAATCATACTTGCAGCCATCTGCCGTTTGTAAAACCATTTATGCATAAGTGCGCGAAAGAACTCAAGAAGTGGTAATATAGGCAACTTCCTTGCTTTATTTGATACAACATTCATGGACTCCGCACTATTTGAGGTCATATAATCATACCTCGTGGTAGGGCAATATGCTCTGGTCCATTTCTCACGTGGAATTTAACTGAGATATATCGCTACATCATCTCTTATATTACGAAGTCTCCCCCAATAGAATTCAAACTCAGTGGTTTTGTAACCTCTTACCAGCTTCCAAAACAAAATTGATGCTTTTTTGTTTTTTTTTCAAAGGTGTGGACTATGTTTCCTGTTAGATGAAAAGCACACAATCCATGTTGAGGATTTGGGAAAACATTTTGAATACTTACAGCAATTGCGGGTGCTCTATCTGTGACCATTGTCAGACCTTCCACATCACCAATGAATTCATGTAGTTTTTCAAGAAACCATGTCCAAGAATTCGTAGTCTCTTTTGGGCAAATTTTATACCCAATAGGCGAGATCTGATTGTTGCCATCCATGGTCACTGCATGCAAGATGGTGCCTTTGTACTTTCCCTTCAAATGAGCACCATCCATAATAATAACTTTTCTACAACACTCTCTGAAAGCATGTATCTGCAACAACAATATAAAAACCATTAATATATCAACAATATAATTTGTTTATATACATTTAAGAAAATAACAAATATAATTAAAAATATATTACCGTGCATCCAATAGCAAAAAAGCAATACTCAAAACAATCATCTGAATCAGTTTTTATGTACGTCACAGTACCAGGATTATGTTTCTTCAGATTGTGAAAATAAATTGGAAGTTTGGAGAAAATTTCTTCGAGGGTCCCCATCATCAATCCCAGAGCAAATTCTCTAGCATGCAACGCTTGTGAATAACTCATATTTATTTGTAGCAAAGCATTCATATCTCTAATTATATCTTTAGGCTTCCAAACTCTCAAACTTCCTTGACCCATAATGTCATGTATTATGGTTCACACAACTTTGCTATTTGCTTGTCTATGATTTGGGTGTATAAGCAATGAAAAACATGTATGCTCGTCATTAAACGTCTTAATTTCAAACATATATGTTCCTTTAATGAGAGATGCATATAAACGCCAATGATAGTTTTCTTGCATACAAACAACCTGGTACCGGGATTTTGAAGATTTTTCAACCTTTATCTGAAACTTTTCTCTAACAGCTTTCCTTAACAACAAACGCTAGCTGTTTTTGGTGTTATAGGTTTGATTTTCAATTAATTAATCATTCGGACCTAAACTGTGAAATGGTCCAGGTTCAAGAATATGTTCTGGACAATCATGAATAGAAGGAATACAATACAATGGATTAAAAGCAGTTTTCTGTTTCGTGTACTCATCATCCGACCACCCTTCATTTGATTTTTCCTCACATCTTTGATCATCAACTTCGGGAACTTCTCCAAACTCGAACAAATTAAGATGTTGTAATTCAGTCATGCCCACTTTTGCTTCTTTATCATTATCTGATACAAAAGTATCATTATTAGATACAAACTTATCAGTAACCGAAACTTTTTTTTTCATAACCCATTGGTACTTCATTTCCTCTTCCCCTTGAACGGTTTCCATCACATTGGCTTTCTCTACGACCTCTATTAGTTTTTGCTAGATTAAAGTGGTTGTTAACCACTACTTGTTCTTCAGCTTCTTCACCTACCACCGTTAAATACAAATGCACCGTCTTCTTTGATTTAGACATTACATGTCTCAATTGAAATACATCAGTTTCATTTCCAAGCTCGGTGACATACCCTAACTCCGGGAGCTTAAAAGACAAACATATATGACTATTTAGCACACATGCCTTACTTCTAACCATTTGTAATAACATTTCATGGTCAATGTTAGGAGGAAGATTTAAACCATAGTTTTCCACATTATTTCTAACGTAAACCTCATCTCCATTAACTAACTGCCAAGACCCTCCCATACACAAAATAATAAAGCTCATTTTACAAATCACTCTCCACAAACACAATGAAAAAACAACTTCTACTAGTAATTGAAACTCACAAACTCACAAAAACCCACTAAAATACGTCTATAACAACTATAACTAATCTGCAGAGGTGTATACTAATCCGCAAAGATGTACATAGATCCGCAGAGGTGTACATTGATCCGCAGAGGTGTACACAGATCCGCAAAGGTGTCCACTGATTCGCAAATAATAGTTATGTGGATTCCCAAACAGTTATGTGGACTGATATTAAACATAAGTTCATTATTTTTAACCTTTTTTGTCAAACTCTTTACACAAATATAAGGTATTAGTGTATTAAAAAAATAATATTAATAAACGAAATCAAAAAAAATTAAAAAAAAAAACGAAAAACTAAAAATTAAAAAACTCAAGATCCGCAGAGGTGTTTCGGTTCCTCAGAGGCAAACGTATTACATAAAACATTTCATTATTTTTAACATTTTTTTGTCAAATTTTTTACATAATAATCACATAAGGTATTAGTATATTAAAAAAAATTAATATTAATAAACAAAAATGAATGCAGAAAAAAAAACGAAAAAATGAAAAAAAAAATTAAAAATTAAAAAACCCACATTTCGCAGAGCTGTAGAGGGATCCGCAGGGATCCGCAAAGTTGTAGAGAGATCCACAGAGGATGCTCTGCCAATCCTTTGGTCATTTTCCGAAATCCGTTTTTTCTTGGTTATTTTCCTCAAACCAACCTCCTTTTTTGGTTATTGTCCGAATTTTCTCAAAATAATAATATGGAAAATAAAAGTTCTTTTTTAATTTTATTTAAAAATATCTTAAATTTGTAACTACTATATAATATGTTAGTAAGTTATTAAGTTATATGTTTTAATAAGTGACTGTTTAGAAAAATATTCTAAATATTTAACTATTAAATTATATATATATATATATATATATATGTATATTGGTGAGTCTAGAACGTAAAACCACATGATTCACTATTGGATTGGACTATTAAAATATAAAATATGGACTATAAAATCCAGATTTATACATATATTTTTTTTTTGCAGCGGTGAATATAGGATTTAAACTCACAAGTGTCCGGCTTGAATTAGATGTAAAAATAAACTGGTCAAAAAGTTATCGTTTGGAATCAAAAATACTATATAAGAAAAATATAATATTAAACTATTAACTTTAACATAAGAAATAAAAAATAAACATCATAAAAACAATAAATGAATGAAGATTTAGCAATTAATAAACAAATAAATTATTGGGACTATTCTAAAATCTTTGATCAAAGTTGTATAGGGTATATAATTATAACCTTAAAAAATTACCAATCATTAAAAAAATGTTGGAAAGATTGAAAAAAAAAACCCTCCAACTAAAATAAGTAAAATCGATTACATTATACTCAAGAGATACATTACTTTGCTTTTAGTCTAGTTATATTCAAACCGGTGCTTAGGATATCTATTATACTTTATATTTTCTAGATTATATTTTCTAGACTAGGCTTCTAGACATTGATGTGTTGCTTTATACTTATTTGGATATCTTTATATATAAATTACTTCTAGATGACAAAGTAAAAAAGTGAAACCTGATACATGGAGATAAATGAGGCTAGCCATCGGACAAAGTGGAGAAGTAGGCGTCTGATTGATCTCCGGCCGGCATAAATTGACAGTGAATCGACGGAGGTGGGTGAAGGTGGACAGAACCGTTAAAGCAACTAAGAGACAACAAATAATCGATGGAAATAGGCGGAGATTGGCCGACCTAAGTGATGCTACCGGTGACAAAACTTAGCACCGGCAGACAGATGTTGAGGACGGCGAACATCTTCCGACGACCTAAATATTTTTGTAAATTTTTGTTTTTGGGGTTTTTTCATTTTTCAATCTTCTTTTATTCTTCCATATCTGTGATATTATTTTATTTTATATTTTGTAATTTTGAAAGATTAACATTATTTGTATGACTGTATCCTCCTAAAATGTGGGTCACCATATGTAAATTTTGTTAATTTTGAAACTTGAAAGATTAACATTATTGGTTACTTTTTTTGGTTCACAACGGGTATCCTTATTGCTTTTTATAGGCGTCCATATGAAAACTTTCATATAATAACAAAAAAAAAAAAAATCCAAAATCAGGTGTCGACAATCTTGACTATAACGTAGCATCGTCTCTCTTATTTTTCTAAAATACTAAGGTAGGGCAGTTCACTAAAATTAATTAAGATAGGTAGCCGATTTTAATTGTACATAACTTATTATATAGAGAAAAAAATAGGTGGGTCAAGTGACGCACCAAATCTTAACGTACCCTCGCCACTATATATATATATATATATATATATATATATATATATATATATATATATATATATATATATATATATATATATATATATACTAGTTTATAATTCGTAGAACAACGGTTACAAAATTAATTAAATTTTCTAAGTAAAAACTTAAAACTTTTAATTAAGTATTTTAAATAACTTATTAATTAAGAGATATTTTTTTACTTATATATAAAATTATAATCGTTGAATCAAATAAATACGTAAAATTATATCATCTTATAATTTGTATAAAATTTATTTTATTATAATTTATATAAATTTTATTTAGCTTTTTATTTTAATGTTATTAATTTAATATAATTAAAGTGAGAAATTTAAAATTTAAAATGGAGAATCAATAGATTGACAAGTGGCAGAATATTAATTAGCAAGTCTAACATGGTGACACATGGCAAAAGAATTACTCTTATATATATATATATATATATATATATATATATATATATATATATATATATATATATATATATATATATATATATAAGAGTTTTTATGTCTTTTCTAATCGGAGATACAAGTATTGTGGTTTTCGTTAAATTTTTGTTAGTAGTTATTGATCTAACACTTATAAAAAGTAGTTATATTAAATATAAATTTATATTTATGTGGTAATATAATTTTAAATTAATACAAAATTGTCGCCTTACATCACGCCTTGAAAAACGTAATGGCGTCATGGCTCGTTAAGCTTGAGGCTTGACCTTGCCGCCATGCCACGCCTCACGTCATTTAGAACCTTTTATATATATATATATATATATATATATATATATATACTATAATTTAAAACAAAATAAAATTGTTTCGCGAAGGTGCTTTTGGCAATGAGTCTGGCGTGCACTACCATATTGACTGGGAAAAGACTTCAGGCATCAAAGTGAGTCCATCATATCAGAGCTTTTGTCCATTTTGGGTGCAACCCTTTCAACTATTCGTGCATCATGCCTTACTGTACAGTAACTTTTTATTTTATCCGAAAAATCCTTTTTTTTTTTCTAGAAAAATCACTCATATTTCTTAAAGTTTTTAGCAAAACCACTTATATAAAAAAAGATTCAAAAAACATCATATTTTAAGAAAAATATTTGTTCCTTAAATATAATATAATTTCTAACCACTAAATAAAGTTTGTTAACAACTAGCGTGTGGAAATTGATTTACGCTTGACTAATACCAAATTCTTAGTTTCACTTCAAAATTTTAAGTATTGGTTTTTTCATTTGAAATTTTTTATTTCAAAATATAATGCATCCCAAAAAGAATATAAGTTAAAAATTTTCATTTTTAATTCAATCATAAACACCATTTATTCTTTTCAATCAATCAATAGTATATCAGAGTTAAAATAGTTATCAAAGTAGAATCTAAAAATCATAAAGTTGTAGATTGGTGGATGTGTTGCGATCAAGCTAGAGTCTTCCCTCTCGAACTGGCAGTACTTGAAACCATAATCATAAAATCGTAAGTACAAAGCTTAGTGACTTCCCCAAAATACTACATACCATACATATACATCAGCTCAATGTTGTACCAGGTCTATCTCACCCTCATGTCTATTTCACCATGTGTCTATTTCAACTCATATGTCAGCACCTGGTTGTATCCGGTTTATTTAACCCGTTGATCTATTTTTGTAACGTCCCAAAAATAAGATCCAAAAATTTCATTTTTAATTTAATAAACTAATGTTTAAGACATCATCAAAAGACCCTAAATGTAACAATTTTATCAAAACATCACAATATAAGAGTAAACATCAAATGCGGAACAAAATGTGTATGCACTACAATAACCCCAACTCTCCCCTTTTACACAAGAAGTACCTGAAACATAAAATTGAAAATTGTAAGCACAAAGCTTAGTGAGTTCCCCAAAATACCACATGTCATACATACATCCATAAACACATAATGGGCGCTGCCTGACATCAAGACCTGCTCAGTATACAGATCTGTCAGTCATTATGCCCCGCCTGGTATACATATGGACATATAATCAAACAAAAAAATGTGATAGTCGCAAAGATAATAGCATACAGTACAGTCATCGGGCCCCGTCCGACATCGAGCCCCGCTCGGTAAACATATAAACATAACACATGCAAAAGTCACCCAGACAACTAGCTTACCAATATATCAAGCCATGGGCCAACATTGGTGCCTTCGACCCACTAATAACAGTAAGGAAACTCACCCCGCACTGCTAAATCACACAAAAAAAAAATCACTGGCTGCTGGCCCATTAAAATCCCCGAGCTATCAATCACAAAATAACATTCAATTAATAATTGGATTCCAACTCAACCTAAGAGTCCAATCTGGGGTAACAGACTTAATTTACCCTTTCCCTAAATTAGCCTAAGGCCAAGGCCCAATCCAAACGTCCAAAAGCCCAAATTCCAAGATAATCCTCCAAGGCCCAAATATGGCCCAATTTGCCAAATTGGGCCTAAGCCCCTGATGGGCCTTCAACCAATGGTCCAATAAAATACCCTTAGTCAAAAATTATATTATGATGGCCCAACAAGATCCTAATCATCTTGAATCCAAACATGGCCCGACACCGTGAACCCAACATATCGAAGCCCATCTTCTGAGTACGCGGGGTGTACGCAGCTCATACGCTAAGCGTACTCGCTTAAGGACTTGTACACGCAGTGTACCTGCTTGTACGCCCAGCGTACACCACCCTCTAAACCAACTGTAATGTCCCAAATAAAAGACCCAAAAGTTTCATTTTTATTTGATAAAATCAGTATTCCAAAAACATCATCAATACAATCCCAATAAAACAAGTGTATCAATCGACCAATAAAAGAAAAGTAAATCACAAAACACCGAATGAGGTGGTGTGTGCCCTGCAATCATCCCGAGATCTTACTCTTGAAACCAGAAACACCTCACACTGCTGAATCTCACAGAAAAAATCTTTGGCTATTGGCCCGCAAGAATCCCTGTGCTCTAAGAACTTGCAAAGTGATGAATGATTCTGGCTCTCTAAGTTCCCCACCAAGCTATGAACCTTCATCCTTCTTCAATATCTTTAAAATGGGCAAAACAACACCAAATTCTCCTTAAGATCTCAAATACACATTCATGGAGGCTAAGGGTCGATTTAGGGTTTTAGGAGGCTTGGGGGATGGTAAAGAGGCCAACCCTAAAGACTTAAGATGCTTATATAGGCTACACACATAAAATCAAGGTTTTCGCAACTTCTCGTACGTCGCACGTAATTGTCATATGCCCGGTCTACGAGGCCTCGCACTCCCGATCCATCCTTCGCAGTACGCTAAGCATACACCAAGGTACGCTTCACGTACTACACTTTGCACTAGTATTCCCCGTGTACTCCCTATGTACGCCCCACATACTAGGGTTTCCTCTTAAACCCTAAAACACTCTGAAGGCCATAACTTCTTCGTTATAAATCTGATTCTGACGATCCTTATATGCATGAAAAGGTAACGAGAAACTCTACGCTTTAATCAACACATACTTGCCTTATAATTTACCAAATAAAATCCAATTTCCATAAAAGCTCGAGCTGACATATTACCAAAATAACCTTTGGCTCCAAAATGCAAACCGAACACCCAAATCATTTAAATTACATCATCCACCTCCAAATGTGTAACAATTCGGAACAGGGCGTTACAACTCTCCCCCACTTGAATTAGATTTCATCCTCAAAATCATTCCTTACCATTCTTGGCACGCCCAGAAACCTGGGCAACATGGCCACAACCCCGAATGTACCCCAACATTCCCAAGGCAACTGAAACCTACCCCAGCAAAGCTCCCTCAACCTGAATATAAACGAGTCCTTTCTCAGCCTAAAACAATCCCTTGCAGAATAACCATGCAAGATAATCACATCTACATCTCCTGAAATCTAAATCTCGAGTTGGTCCGACTCTTTGACAGACCGGCCATACTAAACCACTACCAGACCAAATCCTTATTGAAGTCTAGACTTAGACAAAACGCTTCCAACCCTTGATTGACTTGATGCTTCTAATGGGAACAAAATCACTGCCTATATATTGTTGCAAAACACTTATACTTGACAGAAGGCTAAAATAATCCTTCGAGTAGAAGACTCATCCCTATAACAGTTAGACTCAAACGAGAGCTTCGCGACAGGGTATATCATCTACTCTGAGATTATTTAATCCAAGCTGCAAGTGAGTTATCATATTCCCTAAAGAATGATTTTCTCCACATACGAGTTCCAAATAATTAATACCGCCTTGACTTATCTTGATGCCCCACATAGTCAGAATGAATCCAAAACACAATCACAAGGGTTTGATCTGCCATCAAAACTGAAACCATCCTTCAACCCTGAAGACCTTTCCCACTGATGAGATTAAAACTTTAATCTATGAAGATCGATTAGATCTTAAACAGGTAATTAATTATAAAAACAGCAAGAACACGAAAATAAGAACAAGGCAAGAGTGAATCAATCGTGTCGAATGATTAAAACAAAATCCTCAGAAGAGCTCGATTAAGAACATCAACTGTAGAGGATTGGTAGGTTACAAGAATGATTAAAGAAATCTGTAAATTCTATCGTTATGCTCTGATCTATCGTTTCAATCATTAACCTAATATGCATGCAAGCATATACTTATATAATAAACAAAAAGGGCTCTCGGTTGGACAGGCCCAAACCGGAATACAAACTAAATAAATAAACAGCCGAGCCCAAATGACGCAATCTTCAACAAAACTTCAGCCCAACAATCTCCCCCTTTGCGTTAATTGGAGCGAGATCTTCACTTGTTACTTGGGCCAGCAGCGGAGGCAGGTACCTTCTTCTTCACGGTGTTAAACAGACATTTGGTGAGCGAGAGTATTGTCTGTCTAAACCTGATGTACCATTGGATCATGTCGTTGAAGTACTTTACATCATCCGCTGAATTCTCTTTACACCTTTTGATGATCGATAACACATGCTCCAGACAAGCAGTGGTGTAAAGGTGTTTGTTAGCTAAGGCAAAGAGACATTTCTGTCTTTCTGCTCTAGTGAACATAACCGAGTTGCACCTCAGGTCGATCCTGCCCATTTGCATTTGGTTGAGATCACTGGCCGATCCCACAGGGGCTATCTTCGGTTTCTTCTTGAAGACTGTGGCAACCTCCTGATCCATAAGGGCAACCTCCATGATATAACAGACTAACATCCTTTTGATATGGTCTATAATGGGACCATATTCGGATTCATTAGTCAAAAGGATATTATGCAAGACAATCCAATCATGAGGATTTAAGTTCGGTAGATCTGCCAGGGAGATATGATGTGCAGTTTTTGCAGATCCTCGAATCACCTTGAACCGAACGTTTATGAACCTTCCTTTGGTGTAAGGCTTTAAGACCCGAACGTTTACTATCTTCTGGGCGCTCCAAGTCAGATACTGAGGACGAGCAGCCTTCAGATAGAAATCGATGAGCTCCCTATCAAGTTCAGCATCTGGATGAGGGACTTCAAAGATATTTGAGAAGGCGTGGAAGATAAACGACTTTCAAGTCAGCGGCATGTTGAACTGCGAGTCGACAGAGTTGTAGCAGTCGAACGAGATCACCGGCTCGAGCCATAAGATGTTGGGAGTATCTATGGCCTCTTTAATCAAGCGCTCCCGAGTCCAGGCAGGGAATAGAGTCTTCCTGCTCTCAAGGAGATCGTGGGCTTCCTTCTGCTTGCGTTCGGCTTCTTTAGCCTCTCACGCCACACGATTAACATCATCATCCACATTGCGACTGTTCTTTCGTTTCAACATGTCAGCAATGGTTTCATCATCTTCATCTTCATCTTCTTCCTCAGCTGTGTTTTTCCCTTTGTCCTTCACACCCGAACCCGAAGCTTGACCAGTCGGAGGTGGTTCGGTTGTGTGAGTAGCTTTGGAGGAAGGAGGTGGTTTCGATCCGGTCTTCTTCTCTTCTCCCCCTTGTTTCGGAATGGACACGAAACTCAGTAAGCCTTCTATTTTGCTGAGAAGGTCCATGGCAAGAGAAAGCTTTTTAGCAAGGGTTCGCCTCACTGAATGGTTGAGAATGGGATTGTGTGCTTCTAGGATGTTTGATAAGGCAGCGTGTACATCCGAAACACATGTCTTGATGACTTCCCTTTCGGATCGAAGAGCTTCAAGTTGTTGTTGTGAGTCTGAAAGCTGCGTGCTCTTGATCTTGAGGGCGGTTGTTTTGCTCGCCAGAACGTCCATCAATGAATTTTCAGCTGCGACATCCTCCTGAAGCTTAGCGAGGCGCTCGTCGATGGAGGCACGAAGGGCCGAGTTGTCGTCGCTTAGGGATTGGCGAAGTGTAGCGAACGAGGTCAACTCCGTAGAAACAAACTTTGCCAATTGCTGAACAATCGGTTCCAAAGTTGTCTTTGTGGCGTCGGCGCTTTCCTGTAAGGACTTCAACAGGATAGAAGCGTCGGAGAATAGTTTATCGACTTTTTCGGTCGCTGCCTCACAGGCTTTGGTTGAGGCGTCTATGGCGGCAGTGGCTGAGGCTACCGAATCATGTTGAGCCCTGGAGAAGGCATCAACAATCTTCTGAAGTGCAGCTTCAGAGAGAGAGGACTGTTGGTTGGAAGATGAGGCGAGAAGTAGGTCAACCTTCTCGTTGAGCTCCTTAAGATGCTTCTTTGTCACTGGAGCATCTTCCTCTTCATCACTTTGAACCTGAAACGGACTATAGTAGACCGAATCGAAGTTCATGTTATCACCGCCAAGAAATGGGTTATCTCCATTAGAGGCATTATCTGGAGATTGTGGAGGTGGTGAAGCTGGGGGTGTGGTTGTTTTGGTCGGTTCAGGTTGAGTGGGTGTGGGGTTAGTTTCGGGTGGTGGTTGAATGGAGGTAGGTTCGGTTGTATGCTGGGTTTCGGTTTGAGGTGGTTGGGTTACGGGTGGGGTTTCGGTTACTGGTAGTGTTTCGGTTGCAGTTGTGAAAATGGGTGGTGGTATAGGGAAAGAGGTTGGAGGAATAGTGGTAGTGGGGATTATGGTCGGAATGGAAGTAGGAATGGTTGGAAGAGGTGAAGGAACTGGTGAATTATGAGGTTCCATCTCTGGGGTAGGTGATCGAGGTGGTGTGTTGCCTCGTTGAGGGGTTTCGCCTCCTTGAGAGTCGTCCGAACCCGAACTCTCGCTTTCTGATTCACTCGAAGAAGAGGGAATAAAAAGCTTTCGCTTCGGTTGAGTCTTCCTCCTCTTCGGTTGTGGGGACTGTGTAGCTTTAGTCTGTTTCCTCTTCTTGGGAGAAGGACCCTTAGGAGCTTTGGTCGCTTGCTTCCCTTTGTCCGCCTTTTTGCCCCTGGGAACCGGTTTGTCAGCATCATGGATTGACTTTAGCATCTCCGGTGTAAGTTCCCTAGGACCAGTTGCCCTGAATTCCTTGATCGTCCGAATTAGTCTGTTGTCAGAGGGAACGGCGCCATACATTGTCTCCGGAATAGAGCCAATAAATGAGAATTTAGATGCATCTGAGACGATGATTTTCTTGGTATGAAACGTACCGATTGAAGACATCGATGCACCTGCAGGAGTGGGAATGTCGAACTTGTCCATCGCCCACTTTGTGATTAACATCCAGAACCGGGCCAGCGACACCTCAGAGTGTCGTGATGATGAAAAAAGGCTCTGGATGAGCTGTTGCCAGAGGACCAACCCAAAATCCAAGTTGACCCCGTTGTAGACTGCATACATGATCGACAAGAAAAGTCGACTAGCACCGTCGGACCCTGAGCTCCGTTCCGACAAGCCCTTGAAGAGGACTGTGAACATGCCGTTCCACTGTGGCGGCAAGCAAGATTTCTTGAATTTTGCAACGGAGGTGAGAACCTCCGTGTACCCCATATTGTAAAACATGTTATTCAGATACCCAACCGGAATCGTCTCCAGATTTATTCTCGATGGGTCAACAGCCAACCCTAGCATTGTGCAGAAACGTTGTCGAGAAATAGAGGTCTTGTGTTCAGCAATCTCGAAGAACACCCGCTCGACTGCTTTGTCGTAATAGGCAGTCGCATAAACCTGCGAGAGAGACGCCATGGGCACGGACTCGATCCTGGAGAGAGCCGTAGCGATTTGGGAGTACTTCAGGCACTCGATGATCGGCGACATGTAGGAGTCGTACGCCAGAGGGTTGAGATCGATCACCAGGCATTGTTGCGGACGAATAGGAAGGATTTGTGAGGTAGCATGGACTGAGGATGATTCCGCCATTGTTGAATGTAGTAGAAGAAGAAGATGAACAGTGAAGCTTTTGGGAGTTTTTGCTCTCTAGAAAATCCGGAAGCAGTAAAAAGGTAAATGAGAGTGTAGACTGCCTTTTATAGTGAGGGATTGGAGAGAGAAAAATCGTTTCAAATCTTCTATGCGATGATCACATAGGAGAGAGAGTGTCAGATTCCTAGGATCACGCCACCCAACAAGCGCCGTTTCAGAAGAAAACCGTTTCAAATCCTCACGCGCCTTTAAGTGCCAGAGAGATGGCGCTTGAAATTTGCACACGCGTCCCTGATGTTAGTAAAAGTATGGGCGTTTCAAATTCACATGCGCCCCCTTTTTACCGTCGTTTGAATTTCAATCCGTTTAACTCCCGCCGAGTCAGCAACCTTTCGTCTTATCTTTTTAAATGGCATCTTTTGAATTAAGTACCCACGTGGATTATTTTTGACCACAACTTCATAATTAACCACCAAAGTAATAATACAGCCTGTAATAATTAGTAACGGAATTTTGGAAAATCAAAGATTTTCATGCAAAGAGTGTAAAAGGAAAAGAAATAAAGCAACTCTTTTAAGGATTTTCTGTGATGTCAATAATGACACGAAACTGATGATCCCGGGCACGAATCTCTTCCTTCAAGGTCAAGAGAGACCTTAAAGTGTTAATGTGGAATCCCGTTGAATTACGATCAATCACTTTTTGAGAAATGTTGAAAGGCTTCTTTTAATTAGGCTACTTTAGGGTGGCTTTCGCTTTGATGCAACACTTCTAATCTTGAAATAAGAAAGAAAGGGATCAAAGTACTTGTGAGACCAGTGTAGTCTATTGAACAAGTAGATAGGAATTTATTTTAAATTGGGTTGGAAAAATATAAAATCTCAGACATAAAAAAAATTAAAAACTGGATCCCGAGGGAAGAAATGTTATGGTGTTTAACAATTTCATAGGAATCACACAAAATAAAATTTGAGATTTCAGGAAGGTACATTCATCAATTCATTGGTGAAAACTTTAGCAAATTAATCGTTCACCGTCAATTCATATTTGGTGTTGAATTTTGGGTTTCACTCAGCTCGTAGTGGCACGAAACTAAGATCATAAACACAGATGTTGTGTAACCATAAACCTTAGTGGTAATTTCTGAGAGTCTCAAGGGTTACGTTGATGAAACGAATGTAATGGAGAAGTGTAATGCAGATGGTGTAAGAAGATAAAGTACCTCTGCTGCGAAAATAAGGACCAAGCAGAAAAACTCTTAACTCATGTGAGAAGAGAGTGAGGTAGCTCACGATTAGAATAAATATGTTAGCCTTATTGGGAAGACAAGGTTTGTTTATACCAGGTCATGAAGGCTATTATTCAAAATCTTATGAGGCTTGGGACACATACAGCAGCATGCTTCTAGGGACACTTAATTAATTCAACATTTATATCCCCATAAACGAACAAACACACAAAAAAAATAAAAAAAAAAATAAACGAACGAACACACAATAAAAATTACAATTTTTTTTGTTATTTTTTTTATTTTTTTTATTATTTTTTTTTTATTTTGGAGTTTTTGAGATTTATAAAAAAAATAAAATAAGTAAAAAAATGAGTTTAAAAAAAACTTTGAAAAACCGAACCCGAACGTTCGGTTAGTTTCGGTTAGGAAAAATTTTGAAAAACCGAACCTGAGCGTTCGGTTGGTTTCGGTTCCAGAAAATTTTGAAAAACCGAACCCGAGCGTTCGGTTGGTTTCGGTTCAACGAAATTTTGAAAAACCGAACCCGAACCTTCGGTTGGTTTCGGTTCAACGAAATTTTGAAAAACCGAACCCGAACCTTCGGTAGGTTTCGGTTTTGGAAAATTTTGAGAAACCAAGGGATTTAGACATGCAATTGGAAAATACTTTCAATATTAAGAAAAACAAATTTTGTACAAGAAATATACAACAAAGAAAAACTACCTTTGTAGTGATGAGCGAATCAGATGGTTTAACCGAACCTGAACGTTCGGTTAGATTCGCTTCTTACGTTTGAGGCTGAGAGATGGTGTGAGGTACTGACTCTGATTCCATCATACCTAGCCCTTGCAGTATTCTGTTGAATGATGCTTCAGGAAGAGCTTTGGTAAAGACGTCAGCCAGTTGATCAGTGGTCCTTACAAAGTGAACTTCGAGGTTTCCATCTTCCACGTGATCTTTGATGAAGTGATACCTCAGTGCTATGTGTTTGGTTTTAGAGTGTTGCACTGGGTTATGACAGATCCTAATTGCACTTTCAGAGTCACAATATAGTGGGATCTTCTTCATATTGAGTCCATAGTCTCGAAGTTGACTCTGGATCCAAATCACTTGTGATGTGCAGGATGCAGCGGCAATGTATTCCGCTTCGGCAATAGACAACGACACACACGTTTGTTTCTTGGATTGCCAGCTGACCAACTTTCCGTCAAGGAATTGACAGGCACCAGTTGTGCTTTTTCTGTCGAGTCCACATCCTCCAAGGTCAGCATCAGAATAGGCTTGAACGAAGAAGCCTGAGTTGGAAGGATACCATAGACCTAAGGAGGTGGTTCGCTTGAGATAGCGTAAGATGTTCTTCACTGCAAGCATGTGAGGTTCGCATGGGTTCGCCTGAAATCGAGCACAATAACACACAAAAAACATGATGTCAGGCCTGCTAGCAGTAAGATACATTAGTGAGCCTATCATTTGACGATAGAGCGTGATATCGACAGCCGGTTTGTCTAGGGATGGAGTTAGCTTGGTGCCGAATGCCATTGGGACTTTGACTTTTGAGTCTCCCATCATACCAAACTTTGCTAGGAGAGTCTTCATGTAAGCTTCCTGATTGATAAAGATGCCTTCGGGTCCCTGTCTAATATTTAAACCAAGGAAAAAGTTAATAGGACCCATTGAGCTCATTTCAAATTTAGTCTCCATGAACTTTCTGAATTCAGCTGTTAAGCTGGGATTCGTAGAGCCAAAGATGATGTCATCGACATAAATTTGAACAATCATAAGGTGGTTACCTTCCTTTTTGCGAAAGAAGGTTGGGTCAACCGAACCTTGTTTGAATTTAGACATCTTTAAAAATTTTGTTAGCGTTTCATACCAGGCTCTCGGAGCTTGTTTAAGGCCGTACACAGCTTTATCCAGAATGTAGCAATGATTTGGATATTTTTCGTTCACGAACCCAGGAGGTTGCTCCACATACACGGTTTCTTCGAGTTCTCCATTGAGAAATGCACACTTGACGTCCATTTGGAAAACTTCAAAGTGTTTGTGGGCAGCATAAGCAAGAAATATTCTTACAGATTCCAGCCTAGCTACAGGAGCGAAGGTCTCTTCATAATCAATCCCTTCCTCCTGACAGTATCCCTTTACTACCAGACGAGCTTTGTTCCTTATAACATTCCTTTCCTTGTCCATTTTGTTCCTAAAGACCTATTTGAGACCAACAACTGAAGCATCTGGAGGAGTTGGAATGAGGCGCCAGACTTTGTTCCTTTCAAATTCGTTCAGTTCGTCTTGCATTGCTTGAACCCAATCAGAGTGATCAAGGGAAGTGTTAACTGTCTTCGGTTCAACTTTTGATACGAATGAGTTAAACATACAAAACTCAACTTTTGAAAATAAGGATGTCTGTTTTGCCTTCAGTTGTGATCGGGTCAGAACCTTTTCAGATACATCACCAATCACTTGAGAGATAGGATGATCTCTGCTCCATTTGGTAAGAGGAGGGTAATTTGGATCAAAGGTTGGGTCTAGTTCAGCATTGATCATTTCTTCTGGCTCAGATTGGCTATCGTAGTCAAGCGTCATATCATCATGCTCCCCCTCGATTGATGAACTTTGAGAAACTTGAGGTTCAGAGGTTTCTTGTGATGCTGGACTTGCAGGCGTTGATGCAGCTTCGGTTGGAGAAGCACTTTCGGTTGCAGTTGTAGAGCTTGGCTCCCCCTAGACATTTGAGCTTGGCTTCCCCTCGACTGAAGCATCGTTGGATGGAGGGTCATCAGTAGTCGATCCTCCTTCATTCATTCTCCTGGCAGCTTCTTCGACAATTTGCTTCATGTGGTCGACCTTGTTGTCTGCTGCACCTGCTTCTGAGAGAGAAGCTTTCTCTGGTTCGTCAAAGAGCTCCAGAAATTTATCGTATAAATTAGCGATCAAGACTGTGACTTGCCCAGTTTGAGGAAAGATTTCCCCAGCGGTGTCTTCTTTGGCTTCTAGCTTTTTGACATAGCCATCGTCAAAGGTCACGTAATATGTCTCTTCAATTTTTCTTGAACGCTTGTTTAGGACCCTGTATGCCTTGGATGTGAGAGAGTATCCCAGAAAGATTCCCTCTTTGGCTTTGACATCGAACTTATTGCGGTGTTCTTTAGAATTAAAGATGAAACACTGTGAGCCGAACACATGGAAAAATTTCACATTAGGCTTTCTGTTATTGAGAATCTCGTATGGTGTGAGCATGAATCGTTTGTTGAGATAAGACCTGTTTTGTGTAAAACAAGCTGCAGAAATAGCGTCAACCCAAAAATAAAGAGGTAAGGAAGCGAAACTTAGCATAGTTCGGGCAGCTTCACACAAAGATCGGTTCCTCTTTCGACAATTCCGTTCTGTTGTGGTGTGTAGGGAGCTGAGAAGTTGTGACTTATTCCCTTGTCTGCAAGAAATTCTTCAAACTCCCTGTTCTTGAATTCAAGACCATTGTCGCTTCTGATGCTGCGAACGACCTTCTTGAGATGTACTTCAATCTGCTTGATGAACACTTTCAGCTTATGAGTCGCTTCAGATTTGAGCTTTAGAAAGAACACCCATGTAAATCGTGAAAAGTCATCAACAATAACAAGAATATACTTGCTACCACCGATGCTTTCGATAGATGAAGGACCACACAGATCGATATGAAGTAATTCGAGTGGTTCAACAACTTTTGTGTTAATTACAGATGGGTGACTTTGACGACTCTGCTTCCCCATTTCGCATGTAGCACACAAATGTTCTCTGTCGAACTTGAGCAATGGAAGACCCCTAACATGATCTCCAGTGACAAGTCTGTTGATATCTTTAAAGTTGAGATGAGAGAGCCTTCGGTGCCACAACCAGCTTTCGTCAGATTGAGCTTTTGATAACAGGCATATATCTGGGTTTCCTTTGATGGGTTTAAGGTTTAGAGGAAACATTTCACCCTTTCGCTCCGACTTGAGAATTACATTCTTTGTCTTTTTCTTAATAATTTCAGAACCTTCATCATCGAATGAGATTTTGAGACCTGTACCTCCAACAAGCTGAGATACACTGATGAGGTTGTGTTGGAGTCCTTCCACATAAGCCACCTTCCTTATAGTAAAGTCACCATTTGTTATCATCCCGTATCCCTTTATGGTGCCGAAAGAATTATTTCCAAACTTGACATTGCCACCATTTGCAAGAGACCTGTATTCCCTGAGCTCCTCTTTCCTCCCTGTCATGTGACGTGAGCAGCCACTATCGATGTACCATTCTTCATCGTACTGCTCGTCATTTATAACCTGCAAAAATTAAGCAGATTTAGGAACCCAAAGTTTCTTGGGTCCACGTGAGCTTTTCATGGGAACAGGAACAGTAAGAGAGATATCAACAAGATATGTTCGTTTTATAAGTGTTTTTTCATCTTTCTTTTTAATGGTAAAAACATTTATTTTGTTAGGATTGAGTGCGTTCGGTTTAGACTCTGGTGTGGATTCATTAACCTTCTGTTTGCCCTTTTGTTCAGACGACGAATGAGATTTTTGAGAATGAACAGAATGAGCTTTAGGGCAAAATGGAGATGAGTTGGTGGAAGTAGAAGAATCGTTCTCTGAACCGAACCTTTGCTTTCGATTGAAGTCATTCTCAGAACCGAACCTTTGCTTTCGGTTGGTATTTTCTTGTGAACCGAACCTTGGCTTTCGGTTGTTGTGACTCTCAGGTTTTCCGACAGGATTGTTTTCATACTTTAGATTCTTGTCTTGATGTGAGAAGTATGCATTCTGGGATTGCCAGAATTGTCTCCTTTCAGAGAGATTCTTCCTGTATCTTTGGTTCCTTTCTCGTTTCTTATTCCTCATCTGCTTTGGTTGATGATGAACATTAGCTTTCATTTTCGGTTTCTCCTTGGCTGGTTCATTTTGAACTGTAGGAGTTTCATTTTGCACTGAGGAAGTAGAGGGAAGGTCTTCTGTTGCCGAGCTTTCATTCTCCTTAGGAATGTCTTTTGTACCGCTAGTGCTTGGCTCATCGAAATTATCTGGCTTATTTAAGGGTTCAGGTATGTATCTACCTTTACTCATCAAAGAAGTTCTTTCTGATAAGCCCACCGTTTCGTTTGCATTATCTATTGGTGCTGACCAGAAGTACTCATCGCAGCCATCAGCATTGTCTTCGTTTACAATAGCTGTGAGTTCAGCTGTCTGATGTTCAGTTACTCCAGTGACCTTGTATACTTGATTCGGAGTGGTCCTGACCTTTTGATACACAACTGCTTTCTCTACTAAGATCGGGGACTTTTGTTGGGACAATCGAGCGAACTCCACTGAATTTTCAGAAATTAGATTCTTGTGGTTTTCAGGTTCGCTTTTTACAAATTCTGAGCAGTCAACCATGTCCTCTACAGAAATTTCACTCATGTTGTCGTCCTCGTTAAGCTCAGATGCATTTTCAACATCAATTTTGTTTTCTGAGCTTACGTTGGCGTTTAAAGAGTCAAATTTTTGTATGGTTTCGGTTCTCAGTTTAAGTCTATCATTTTCATCCAAAAGGTTTTTAAGCATATCCTTGTGGTCCTTGGATTTAATGAAAGATTCAATTTTGTCCAGTCCATACATGTAGGTCGGATTGACATCATCAGATGATATCACACTCTCACAGTTATAAGCTTCGGCATCAATTTCATCCTCCTTAAACTCCAGGAAGGGCAAAATCATGCGATGGATCTTTTGGCCTATTTCACAGTCTAAGTGAAGTTGAGTAATATTAGAATAAAGACGTTTTGCAATTAAACAAAAAACATTCCGCTGTTTTAACAACTTTAAATTGTCTCTTTGTAAATAAATGTTTTCGTCTTTAATTTTAACTAATTCAGACTCCTTCAACTCGATCCACATGCGCCGCTCCTCACTCTTCGACGACACCCTGCTTAATTGATCAGTTAGGTTAGAATTGGTGACTCGAGTTTGAGTTAAGCTACTATCTAGATGAGAAATTCTTGTATTAAAATTTTTTAGTTCTTTCTCATATGAGGATTGTGGTACTTTAAATGAAACAAAAACCGATTGTACCTTCTTTATCAGTTCATCAAGCTCATTGAATTGCTGGCTGAGTGGCTTGGCCGTAAAGCACGTGTCCTCCTGCACCTTCGGTTCCTTGCTTCCACTATCGGTGTTGTATCCCCTCATCTGAGATACATCAGACACCATGAAGCATCTTCCTCCACTGCTCTCCTCCTTTGCCACATAAGCCTTTCCATGAGTAGGCTTCCTCACTTCATCGTCTTCTGAGTCAGTAGACCAAACTTCCACTCTACCGAACTCGTCATCAGCAACCGAACCCTGCACAATAAGAGCATTCATAGAAGGGTTAGCGGTAGACTTCTTCTTTCTCATCTCATCGAGCCTTTTCTGCAGCACAGCTTACTCATCCTTTTCATCATCCTTTTCAGCCATCTTCTTAAGGACACAATCTTTAGCATAATGGTTTTTCCCACCACAGTAGTAACAGCTTACTCCAGAATCACCATCAGCCTTCGGTTCCTTCTTGGGCTCTTCAACCTTCGGTTCATTGTTAACTTTTTCTGAACTATAACTCCCCTGCCAGTTTCGGTTTTTATTGCTGGGGAATCTCTTCTTT
Organism: Lactuca sativa; assembly: GCF_002870075.4. Lineage (NCBI taxonomy): Eukaryota > Viridiplantae > Streptophyta > Magnoliopsida > Asterales > Asteraceae > Lactuca > Lactuca sativa. The sequence continues at coordinate 111,027,474 of NC_056625.2, read as the reverse complement.
ATGAACCTCTTGGGGTTAGACACCATCATAGCATAATCCTCAGACGTGAGGTCATACTCCTCCAAGTTAAGGTCTTCATCCTCCACCGCAGCTTTACTTTTTGACAGGAGGGCCAACGAACCAAGGCTTGAAACAACGTTTTTCTCCTACAGTACAATCTTCTCCTGGGACTTGAGAATACCCACCAGTTTCGCCAGAGAATATGATTTAAATTGCTCATGGTCTTTGACTGTGGACACCATTGCTCTCCATTCAGACCTTAGAACATTTAAGAATGTAACCTTCTGCTCGATAAGCTTCCTTTCAATGTCATGCTTGATCATCCTGCTGAGAAGATGATTGAAGCGATCGAACGTCTGGGTCACCGTTTCTTCGGCCCCTTGCCTGAATTCTCCAAACTCCGATAAGAGTAAGGTTTGGATAGAATGTTCAAGATCCTCGTCTGTAGAGTACAGTTCGCGAAGTCTATCCCAAACTTCCTTTGCCGTCGTGCAAGAGCTGACCAACCTGAAGGTGTCGGATTGAAGGGCAAATCTAATCAATCTTAACGCTTTGATATTGCACTGGAATTTATCCTTTTCATCTTGTGCAATATCTTTAACATCCTTCAGCAGATCATTGTACTCCTTTTGAGTTTTGATAATCCTGGATGTTGTAGAATGAGAAAAAGGTCCATTAATGATAGCTTCCCATATGAGGTATCCGTTATCCTCATATCCTATCACGTAGTCTTCGAAGTGATGTGCCCAGACTTCATAGTCATGGGTATATAGGATTGGAATCTTTGTCGTCGAACCGATGCTGTTGGAAATATTGATAGGATTTGATTGCGATTCGTCCATTAAAAAAAACCTGTTAAAAGATCAGACTAGTAATAAATCAGATTAGGGCAAAACAATAAATATCAAGATACGTCAATAATGAGATGACGACTCAATAAATATCAGTGATTGCGGAAAAACCCTAATTTAAACCTTTTCACAAAAAAGATGTGTATCGATTACGCAGCCTCCCGCTCTGATACCAATTGATGAGATTAAAACTTTAATCTATGAAGATCGATTAGATCTTAAACAGGTAATTAATTATAAAAACAGCAAGAACACGAAAATAAGAACAAGGCAAGAGTGAATCAATCGTGTCGAATGATTAAAACAAAATCCTCAAAAGAGCTCGATTAAGAACATCAACTGTAGAGGATTGGTAGGTTACAAGAACGATTAAAGAAATCTATAAATTCTATTGTTATGCTCTGATCTATCGTTTCAATCATTAACCTAATATGCATGCAAGCATATACTTATATAATAAAAAAAAGGGCTCTCGGTTGGACAGTCCCAAACCGGAATACAAACTAAATAAATAAACAGCCGAGCCCAAATGACGCAATCTTCAACAAAACTTCAGCCCAACACCCACAAATTCTTATGGTCCCCAACACGAGTTCCCACTAAGAACAAACTCAGTACTAAACTCATAATCCGAGATCCAAGGATCTACACTTTTCATTTCACCTGAAACCTTCTGATTCACAGAAACCCCTTACTAAACCGAGATACATAAAGGTTCCTAAACCATCGTAGAGACTACCAGTCCCGCACCTGGTCTAAGCACCAGGTTCCCAAGTGATCAAATGACAAGGCTACCCCGCCTGAACATCCTTTTACGCTACTTACTGACAACACACTCTATCGTGCGACCCATGATCTAATAAATTGAACCAATGGTCTCTACCAGATCCCAATTGTATTGCCATAATCACACGGGGTTTGCCTACGGGTCGCACCCAAACTATACCACATAGGGGCCTCGTACATGGGCCCCACCCATCTAGAGCTACCTAGGCCCGAATCCGCCTCGGACCCCATTGTTCCTTAGCCTAAAATAGAGAAATGCTCATTGACAATACTGACTATCGTGCCCAAGGAACGAACTGGCCCCCTTTACGCTCATGAGCACCTCCAACGATAGTCTACCTCAAACTGGTGGATGCTACGATCCCATGATAATCTTACAACACTTCTAACCAACATGGTTACCACCCATGGTCTTATCGTACCCAAACCATCACAACCCAACGCATACTGAGCCGAAACCTGCATCCAACTACATCCGATCAGGTTTTCGGTTCATGCTTCGAACCCCAAAGCTTTCATCATACAAGAACAGGCAATGAGGCTCAAACACAACCCTCGACCTGAGTTCATCCATAAGTGTGCTATGTATAACAAAGAAAGTGTTGCCCGACTGTTGGAAGTTTCCTGAACTTCCAACTTACACAACTTCAATCCAGACGACCACTTAGGTCGTCTCTCCTCCTGAATGGGATACAAAACTTACCCTAGTTTCACACCCGATCCAACTCCCATAAATTTATGATCGATACTCCCCCACTTGTACTCGTCAAAGCTCTCTTATCCAATGTGATTGATGGATTCCCAACCCATATTATCTTCGTACAACATGAACCGGCTATGATTTGAACTTACCAAATGATGAGATTAAAATAACCTTTAATCTATGAAGATCGATTAGATCTTGAACAAGTATGTAAATATATAACTGTAAGAACGCAATAATAAGAACAAGACAAGATAGAATCAAACGAGTCGAATGATTAAACAAAATCCTCAGAAGAGCTCGATTAAGAACATCAACTATAGAGGATTGGTAGGTTACAAGAACGATTAAAGAAACCTGTTATGCTCTAGATGAATCGTTATTTCGTTAATCTCTAAATCGTTAACCTAATATGCATGCAAGCATAAACTTATATACAAAGCATAAAAGGCTCTCGGTTGGACAGGCCCAAACCGGAAAAAAAAATAACTTATACTATCGAGCCCAAAAGACGCAATCTTCAAAATAATCTTCAGCCCAACAATCTCCCCCTTTGCGTCAATTTGGAGCGAGACCTTCACTTGTTACTTGGGCCAGCAGCTGAAGCAGGTACCTTCTTCTTCACGGTGCTAAATAGACACTTGGTGATGGAGAGAATGGTCTGTCTAAACCGGATGTACCAATTGATCATGTCGTTGAAGTACTTAATGTCATCAGCCGAGTTCTCTTTACACCGTTTGATGATCGATAACACATGCTCCAAACAAGCTGTGGTGTAAAGGTGTTTGTCAGCTAAAGCAAAGAGACATTTCTGTCCTTCAGCTCTAGTGAACATAACTGAGTTGCGTCTTGGGTCGATCTTGCCCATTTGCATTTGGTTGAGATCACTGGCCGATCCCACAGGAGCAATCTTCAGTTTCTTCTTGAAGACTGTGGCGACCTCCTGATCCATTAGGGCAACCTCCATGATGTAGCAGGCTAACATCCTTTTGACATGGTCTATAATGGGACCATATTCGGCTTCATCAGTCAAAAGAATATTATACAGAACAATCCAATCATGAGGATTTAGGTTCGGTAGATCCGCCAGGGAGATAAGATGAGCAGTTCTTGCAGATCCTCGAATGAGCTTGAACTTAACGTTTGTGAATCTCCCTACGGCATAAGGTTTCAGCACCCGAATGTTCACAATCTTCTGGGCGCTCCAGGTAAGGTATTGAGGATGAGCAGCCGCCAGATAGAAGTCAATGAGCTCCCTGTCAAGCTCAGCGTTCGGATGTGGGACTTCAAAAATGTTAGAGAAGGCGTGGAAGATGAACGCCTTTCGAGTCAGCGGCATATCAAACTGTGAATCGACAGTGTTGTTGCAGTCGAACGAGATAACCGGCTCGAGCCATAATATGCTGGGAGTTTCTATGGCCTCTTTAATCATACGCTCCCTAGTCCAGGCAGGGAAGAGAGTCTTTCGGCTCTCAAGGAGATCGTGGGCTTGTTTTTTCTTGCGTTCGGCTTCTTCAGCCTCTCGCGCCACACGACTGGCATCATCGTCAGCATTGCGACTGTTCTTCCGTTTCAACATGTCAGCAATGGTCTCCTTGTCTTCATCTTCATCTTCTTCCTCAGCTAAGTTTTTGCCTTTGTTCATCACACCCGAACCCGAAACATGACCAGCAGGAGGTGGTTCGGTTGTGTGAGTAGCTTTGGAGGAAGGAGGTGGTTTCGATCCAGTCTTCTCATCTCCCCCTTGTTTCGGAATGGACACGAAACTCGGTAGGCCTTCAATTTTGCTGAGAAGGTCCATGGCCGGAGAGAGTTTTTCAGCGAGGGTACGCCTCACCGAATGGTTTAGAATGGGATCGTATGCTTCCAGGATGTTGGTTAATGCTGCGTGGACATACGAAACACACGTTTTGATAACCTCCCTTTCGGATCGAAGAGCGTCCAGTTGTTGTTGTGAGTTGGAAAGCTCCGTGCTCTTGACCTTGAGGGCGGTTGTTTTTCTCGCCAGAACGTCCATCAAAGAATTTTCAGCTGCAAGATCATCTTGTAGCTTAGTGAGGCGGGCATCGATGGAGGCACGAAGTGCCGAGTTGTCGTCGCTTAGGTTTTGGCGTAGGGTAGCGAACGAAGTCAACTCCGTTGAGACGAACTTGGCCAATTGCTGAACAATCGGTTCCAAAGTTGTCTTGGTGGCGTCGGCGCTTTCCTGCAAGGACTTCAGCAGGACAGAAGCGTCGGAGAATAGTTTATCGACTTTTTCGGTCGCTGTCTCACAGGCTCTGGTGGAGGCATCAATCGCAGCAGTGGCTGAGGCTACCGAATCATGTTGAGCCCTGGAGAAGGCATCAACGATTTTCTGAAGGGCAGCTTCAGAGAGAGAGGACTGCTGGTTGGAAGAGGAGGCGAGAAGTAGATCAAGCTTCTCGTGAAGCTCTTTGAGATGCTTCTTTGTCACTAGAGCATCATCCTCCTCATCACTCTGAACTTGAAACGGACTATAGTAGACCGAATCGAAGTTCATGTGTTCACCACCAAGATAAGGGTTGTCGCCATCGGAGGCATTTTCTGGAGATGGAGGGGGTGGTGAAGCTGGGGGTGTTGTGGTTGGGGTATGTTGAGTTTGAGTATTGGGTGGTGGTTGAGTGTGGGTAGGTTCGGTTGAATGTGTTTCAGTTTGTGGTGGTTCGGTTACGGGAGGGGTTTCGGTTACTGGTGGTGTTTCGGTTGCAGTGGTAAAGATGGGTGGAGGTATAGGGAAAGAGGTTGGGGGAATAGTGGGGTTTATGGTGGGAATGGAAGTAGGAATAGTTGGTGGAGGTGAAGGAACGGGGGAATTATGAAGTTCCATCTCTGGGGTAGGGGACCGAGGTGGTGTGTTGCCTCGTTGAGGAGATTCGTCTCCTTAAGAGCCTTCAGAACTCGAACTCTCACCCTCAGAGTCACTGGAAGAAGAGGGAATTACAAGCTTTCGCTTCTGTTGAGTCTTCCTCCTCTTCGGCTGTGGGGACTGTGCAGCCTTCGGTTGTTTCCTCTTTTTGGGAGAAGGACCCTTTGGAGCTTTGGGCGCTTGCTTCCCTTTTTCAGCCTTTTTGCCCCTGTTGGTCGGTTTGTCTGCATCGTGAATCGACCTGAGCATATCCGGTGTCAGTTCCCTAGGACCAGTTGGCCTAAACTCCTTGATCGTCCGAATCAACCTGCTGTCAGATGGCACGCCGCCATACATTGTCTTCGGGATGGAGCCAATGAAAGAAAATTTCGATGCATCTGAGACGACGATCTTCTTGGTATGGAACGTACCAACAGAAGACATCGATGCACCGTCAGCAGTGGGAACATCAAACTTGTCCATGGCCCATCTTGTAATCAAGATCTAGAACCGGGCCAACGACACCTCAGAGTGTCGGGATGATGAAGAGAGGCTATGGATGAGCTGTTGCCATAGGACCCACCCATAGTCCAGGTTGATCCCGTTGTAGACCCCGTACATTATTGACAGGAAGAGACGACTTGCACCATCAGATCCTGAGCTCCTTTCCGACAAGCCCTTGAAAAGGACTGTAAATAAGCCATTCCATTGTGGCGGCAGGCAAGACTTTTTAAACTTGGCGACAGAGGTGAAAACCTCTGTGTATCCCATGTTGTAAAACATGTTATACAGATAGCCAACCGGAATCATCTCCGGATGGACTCTTGAAGGATCAACGGCAAGCCCCAGCATGGTGCAGAACCTTTGGCGTGAAACGGAGGTCTTGTGTTCTGCAAGCTCGAAAAACACCCGGTCGACGGCCTTGTCGTAGTAAGCAGTCGCGTAGACCTGCGATAGGGCCACCATTGGCACAGATTCGATTCTTGAGAGTGCAGGAGCAAGTTGGGAGTACTTCAAGCATTCTATGACCGGCGACATGTAGGAGTCGTACGCCAGTGGGTTAAGATTAATGACTAGACATTGTTGTGGGCGGATGGGGAGGATCTGTGAAGTAGCATGAATGGAAGAGGATTCAGCCATTTTTGAAGAATTGGAGAGGATGATGAACAGTGAAGCTGTTTAGGAGTTTTTGCTCTTGAGAAATTTCGGAGGCAGTAAAGAGGTAAAAGGTTTTGTGGACTGCCTTTTATAGTGAGGGATTGGAGAGAGAAAAATCGTTTCATATCTTCTATGCGATGATCACGTAGGAGAGAGATTGTCAGAATCCTAGGATCACGCTACCCAACAAGCGCCGTTTCAGAAGAAAATCGCTTCAAATCCGCACGCGCCTTTAATTGCCAGAGAGATGACGCTTGGATTTCGCACACGCGTCCACGTTGTCAGTAAAAGCATGGTCGTTCCATATTCACACGCGCCCCCTTTTTACCGTCGTTTGAATTTCAATCCCTTTAACTCCCGCCGAGTCAGCAACCTTTCGTCTTATCCTTTTAAACGACATTTTTGAATTAATTACCCACGTAGATTGCTTTTGACCATAACTTCATAATTAACCACCGAGTAATAATACAGCCTGTAAATAATTAGTAACAGAATTTTGGAAAATCAAGGATTTTCGTGCAAAGAGTGTAAAAGAAAAAGAAATAAAGCAACTCTTTTAAGGATATTCTGTGATGTCATTAATGACACGAAACTGATGATCCCGGGCACGAATCTCTTCCTTCAAGGTCAAGAGAGACCTCAAAGTGTTAGAGTGGAATCCCGTTGAATTACGATCAAACACTTATTAATAAATGTTGAAAGACTTCTTTTAATTAGGCTTAATAAGGGTGGTTTCGCTTTGATTCATCAATTCTGTTCTTGATATAAGAAAGAAAGTGAACAAAGTACTTGTGAGACCGGTGTAGTCTGTTGAACAAGTAGATAGGAATTTATTTTGTATTGGCTTGGAAAAATATAAAATCTCAGAAAAAAAATTTAAAATTGAATCCCTTGGGAAGAAATGTTATGGTGTATAACAATTTCATAGGAATCACACAAAATAAAATTTGAGATTTCATGAAGGTACATTCGTCAATTCTTTGGTGAAAACTTGAGCAAATTAATTGTTCACCGTCAATTCATTAGGTGTTGAATTTGGGGTTTCACTCAGCTCGTAGTGACACGAAACTAAGATCATTAACACAGATGTTGTGTAACCATAAACCTCAGTGGTAACGTCTGAGAGTCTTAAGGGTTACATTGATGAAACGAATGTAATGGAGAAGTAAGATGGAGATGGTGTAAGAGAACAAAGTACCTCTGCTGCGAAAAATAAGGACCAAGCAGGAAAACCTTAACTCATGTGAGAAAAGATTGAGGTAGCTCACGATTAGAATAAATGTGTTAGCCTTATTGGGAAGACAAGGTTTGTGTGTACCATGTCATGAAGGCTTTTATTCAAAATCTGATGAGGCTTGGGACACATACAGCAACATGCTTCTAGGGACACTTAAGTAATTCATAATTGATACCCCCATAAACGAACGAACACACAAGAAAATAGGAATAAAAAAAATATTTTTGGAGTTATGGAGATAAAAAAAAAAAGAAGTGAGAAAAAAAATAAGATAAAAAAAAAACTTTGGAAAGAATATGAAAAACCGAACCCGAACGTTTGGTTGGTTTCGGTTGGGAAAAAGTTGAAAAACCGAACCCGAGCGTTTGGTTGGTTTCGGTTCTAGAAAATTTTGAAAAACCGAACCCAAACCTTCGGTTGGTTTCGGTTTAGGAAAATTTTGAAAAACCGAACCCGAACCTTCGGTTGGTTTCGGTTCAACAAAATTTTGAAAAACCGAACCCGAACCTTCGGTAGGTTTCGGTTTTGAAAAATTTTGAGAAACCAAGGAATTTAGACATGCAAGCTAAAAATTTTTTTTTAACACAAAGAAAAACAAAATTGTACAAGAAATATACAACAGAGAAAAACTACCTTTGAAGTAATGAGCGAGTCAGATGGTTGAACCGAACCTGAACGTTCGGTTCGATTCGCTTCTTACGTTTGAGGCTGAGAGATGGTGTGAGGTACTGACTCTGATTCCATCATACCTAGCCCTTGCAGTATTCTGTTGAATGATGCTTCAGGAAGAGCTTTGGTAAAGACGTCAGTCAGTTGATCAGTGGTCCTTACAAAGTGAACTTCGACGTTTCCATCTTCCACGTGATCTTTGATGAAGTGATACCTCAGTGCTATGTGTTTGGTTTTAGAGTGTTGCACTGGGTTATGACAGATCCTAATTGCACTTTCAGAGTCACAATATAGTGGGATCTTCTTCATATTGAGTCCATAGTCTCGAAGTTGACTCTGGATCCAAATCACTTGTGATGTGCAGGATGCAGCGGCAATGTATTCCGCTTCGGCAGTAGACAACGACACACACGTTTGTTTCTTGGATTGCCAGCTGACCAACTTTCCGTCAAGGAATTGACAGCCACCAGTTGTGCTTTTTCTGTTGAGTCCACATCCTCCAAGGTCAGCATCAGAATAGGCTTGAACGAAGAAGCCTGAGTTGGAAGGATACCATTGACCTAAGGAGGTGGTTCGCTTGAGATAGCGTAAGATGTTCTTCACTGCAAGCATGTGAGGTTCGCGTGGGTTTGCCTGAAATCGAGCACAATAACACACAAAAAACATGATATCAGACCTGCTAGCAGTTAGATACATCAGTGAGCCTATCATTTGACGATAGAGCGTGATATCGACAGCCGGTTTGTCTAAAGATGGGGTAAGCTTGGTGCCGAATGCCATTCAACTTTGACTTTTGAGTCTCCCATCATGCCAAAATTTGCTAGGAGAGTCTTCGTGTAAGCTTCCTGATTTATAAAGATGCCTTCGGGTCCCTGTCTTATGTTTAAACCAAGGAAAAAGTTAATAGGACCCATTGAGCTCATTTCAAACTTAGTCTCCATCAACTTTATGAATTCAGCTGTTAAGCTGGGATTCGTGGAGCCAAAGATGATGTCATCGACATAAATTTGAACTATCATAAGGTGGTTACCTTCCTTTTTGCGAAAGAAGGTTGGGTCAACCGAACCTTGTTTAAATTTAGACATTTTTAAAAATTTAGTAAGCGTTTCATACCAGGCTCTCGGAGCTTGTTTGAGACCGTACACAGCTTTATCCAGAATATAGCAATGATTTGGATACTTTTCGTTCACGAACCCAGGAGGTTGCTCCACATACACAGTTTCTTCGAGTTCTCCATTGAGAAATGCACATTTGACGTCCATTTGGAAAACTTCAAAGTTTTTGTGAGCAGCAGAAGCCAGAAATATTCTAACAGATTCTAGCCTAGCTACTGTAGCGAAAGTCTCTTCATAGTCTATACCTTCCTCCTGACAGTATCCCTTGACCACCAGACGAGCCTTGTTCCTTATTACATTACCTTCCTTGTCCATTTTGTTCCTAAAAACCCATTTGAGACCAACAACCGAAGCATCTGGAGGAGTTGGAATGAGGCGCCAGACTTTGTTCCTTTCAAATTCGTTCAGTTCGTCTTGCATTGCTTGAACCCAGTCAGAGTGATCGAGGGCAGTGTTAACTGTCTTCGGTTCAACTTTAGATACAAATGAGTTAAACATACAAAACTCAACTTTTGAAAATAAGAATGTCTGTTTTGCCTTCAGTTGTGATCGGGTCAGAACCTTTTCAGATACATCACCAACTACTTGAGAGATAGGATGATCTCTGGTCCATTTGGTAAGAGGAGGGTAATTCGGATCAAATGTTGGATCTAGTTCAGCGTTAATCATTTCTTCTGGCTCAGATTGGCTATCATAATCAAGCGTTATATCATCATGCTCCCCCTCAATTGATGAGCTTTGAGAAACATGAGGTTCAGGGGTTTCTTGTGGTGCTGGATTTTCAGGCGTTAAAGGACCTTCGGTTGGAGAAGTACCTTCGGTTGGTGAAGGACCTTCGGTTGAAGTTGTAGAATTTGGATCCCCCTGGACTTGTGAGCTTGGCTCCCCCTCGACATGAGAACTTGGCTCCCCCTCGACAGAAGCATTGTTGGATGGAGTGTCATCAGTGGGCGATCCTCCTTCATGCATTCTTCTTGCAGCATCTTCGACAATCCGCTTCATATGATCAACTTTGTTGTCTGCTGCACCTGCTTCTGAGAGAGAAGCTTTCTCTGGTTCATCAAAGAGTTCCAGAAATTTATCATATAAGTTAGCGATCGAGGCTGTGACTTGGCCAGTTTGAGGAAAGATTTCCCCAACAGTGTCTTCTTTGGCCTGTAGCTTCTTGACATAGCTATCGTCAAAGGTCACATAGTATGTCTCTTCAATCCTTCTCGAACGCTTGTTTAGGACCCTGTACGCCTTGGATGTGAGCGAGTAACCCAGAAAAATTCCCTCGTCGGCTTTGACATCAAACTTGTTGCGGTGTTCTTTAGAGTTAAAGATGAAACACCTTGAGCCGAACACATGGAAAAATTTCACATTAGGCTTTCTGTTGTTTAGAATCTCGTATGGTGTGAGCGTGAATCGCTTGTTGAGATAGGACCTGTTCTGTGTAAAACAAGCAGCAGAAATAGCATCAGCCCAAAAAATAAAGAGGTAAGGAAGCGAAACTTAGCATAGTTCGGGCAGCTTCACACAAAGATCGGTTTCGTCTTTCGACAATTCCGTTCTGTTGTGGTGTGTAGGGAGCTGAGAAATTGTGACTAATTCCCTTTTCTGCAAGAAACTCTTCAAACTCCCTGTTCTTGAATTCAAGACCATTGTCGCTCCTGATGTTGCGAACAACCTTCTTGAGCTGTACTTCAATTTGCTTGATAAACACTTTCAGCTTTTGAGTCGCTTCAGATTTGAGCTTTAGAAAGAACACCCATGTAAATCGTGAAAAGTCATCAACAATAACAAGAATATACTTGCTACCACCGATGCTTTCGATAGATGAAGGACCACACAAATCGATATGAAGTAATTCGAGTGGTTCAACAACTTTTGTGTTGATTACAGATGGGTGACTTTGACGACTCTGCTTCCCCATTTCGCATGCAGCACACAAATGTTCTCTGTCGAACTTGAGCAATGGAAGACCCCTAACATGACCTCCAGTGACAAGTCGGTTAATATCTTTAAAGTTGAGATGAGAGAGTCTTCGGTGCCACAACCAGCTTTCGTCGAATTGAGCTTTTGATAACAGGCATATGGCTGGGTTTCCTTTGATGGGTTTCATGTTTAGAGGAAACATTTCACCCTTTCGCTCTGACTTGAGAATCACTTTCTTTGTCTTTTTCTTTATAATTTCAGAACCTTCATCATCGAATGAGACTTTGAGACCTGTACCTCCAACAAGCTGAGATACAGTGATGAGGTTGTGTTGGAGTCCCTCCACATAAGCCACCTTCCTTATAGTAAAGTCCCCATTTGTTATCATTCCGTACCCCTTTATGGTGCCGAAAGAGTTATTTTCAAACTTGACGTTGCCACCATTTGCAAGAGATCTGTATTCTCTGAGCTCCTCTTTCCTCCCTGTCATGTGATGTGAGCAGGCACTATCTATGTACCATTCTTCGTCGAACTACTCGTCACTTATAACCTGCAAAAATTAAGCAGATTTAGGAACCCAAAGTTTCTTGGGTCCACGTGAGCTTTTCATGGGAACAGGAACAGTAAGAGAGATGTCAACTAGATATGTTCGTTTTACTAGAGTTGTTTCATCTTTCTTTTTAATGGTAAAAACTTTTATCTTATTAGGATTGGGTGCGTTCGGTTTGGACTCTGGTTTGGATTCATTGACCTTCTGCTTTCCCTTTTGTTCAGCTGATGGATGAGAACGGACAGAATTTGCTTTAGAACAAGATGGAGATGAATTGGTGGAAGTAGAAGAATTAGAAGAACGAGAAGAATTAGAATGAGTGGATTTGGAATGAGAGGACCTCCTGGCTGGAGACTCTAGGTGATCCTTTTGCTTTTGATCATTGGAGGGACAGACCTTAGAGTCTTGTTCCCTTTTGACTTCAGAACCGAACCTTTGCGTTTGGTTGGAGTTGTTCTTGGAGCCGAACCTTTGGTTTTGGTTGAAGTCTTTTTCAGAACCGAACCTTTGCCTTCGGTTGGTATTTTCTTGTGAACCGAACCTTGTCTTTCGGTTGTTGTGACTTTCAGGCTTTCCTACAGGATTGTTTTCATACTTCAGATTCTTGTCTTGGTGTGAGAAGTATGCATTCTGGGATTGCCAGAATTGTTTCCTTTCAGAAAGGTTCTTCCTGTATCTTTAGTTCCTTTCTCTCTTCCTATTCCTCATCTGGTTCGGTTGATGATGAACATTAGCTTTCGTTCTCAGTTTCTCCTTGGCTGGTTCCTTTTGAACTGAAGGAGTTTTGTTTTGAGCTGAGGGAGCAGAGGGATTGTCTGAAGAAGTTCCACTTTGAGCTGAGGGAGTAGAGGGAATGTCTGAAGGAGTTTCACTTTGAGCTGAGGAATCGTCTTCTTTTGCTGATCTTCCATCCTCCTGAAGAATATCTTTCGTACCTCTGGTGCTTGGCTCATCGAAATTGTCTGGTTTATTCAAGGGTTCAGGTATGTATCTTCCTTTACTCATCCAGGAGGTTCTTTCAGATAAGCCAACGGTTTCGTTTGCATTATCTATTGGAGCTTCCCAGAAGTACTCATCACAGCCATCATCATTGTCTTCGTTTACAATAGCTGTGAGTTCAGCTGTTTAATGTTCGGTTACCCCAGTCACCTTGTATACTTGATTTGGAGTGGTCCTGACCTTTTTATATACAACTGCTTTCTCTGCTAATTTCGGGGACTTTTATTGGGACAATCGAGCGAATTCCACTGAATTTTCAGAAATAAGATTCTTGTGGTTTTCAGGTTCGCTTTTAATAAATTCTGAGCAGTCAACCGTGTCCTCTACAGAAATTTCACTCATGTTTTCGTCCTCGTTAAGCTCAGATGCATTTTCAACATCAATTTTGTTTTCTGAGCTTACGTTGGCATTTAAAGAGTCAAATTTTTGTATGGTTTCGGTTCTCAGTTTAAGTCTATCATTTTCATCCAAAAGATTTTTGAGCATGTCTTGTGGTCCTTGGATTTAATGAAGGACTCAATTTTGTCCAGTCCATACATGTAGGTCGGATTGACATCGTGAGACGATATCACACTCTCACAATTGTAGGCTTCGGCATCGATTTCATCCTCCTTAAACTCAAGGAAGGGCAAAATCATGCGATGGATCTTTTGGCCTATTTCACAATCCAAGTGAAGCTGAGTAATATTAGAATATAAACGTTTAGCAATTAAACAAAAAATATTCCGCTGTTTTAACAATTTTAAATTGTCTCTTTGCAAATAAATGTTTTCGTCTTTAACTTTAACTAATTCCGACTCCTTTAACTCGATCCACATTCTCCGCTCCTCACTCTTCGATGCCACCCTGCTTAATTGATCAGTTAGGTTAGAATTGGTGACTCGAGTTTGAGTTAAGCTACTATCTAGATGAGAAATTCTTGTATTAACGTTTTTTAGTTCTTTCTCATATGAAGATGGTGGTACTTTAGATGAAATAAAAACAGATTGTACCTTCTTTATCAGTTCATCGAGCTCATTGAACTGTTGGCTGAGTGGTTTGGCCATAAAGCACATGTCCTCCTGCACCTTCGGTCCATCGCTTCCACCATCGGTGTTGTATCCCCTTATTTAAGATACGTCAGTCACCATGAAACATCTTCCTCCACTGCTTTCCTTCTTTGCCACATAAGCCTTTCCATGAGTAGGCTTCCTTACTTCATTGTCTTCTGAATTAGTAGACCAAACTTCTGTGCTACCGAACTCGTCATCATTAACCGAACCCTGCACAATAAGAGCATTAATAGAAGGGTTAGCGGTAGACTTCTTCTTTCTCAACTCATCCAGTCTCTTCTGCAACACAGCTTCCTCATCATTTCCATCATCCTTTTCAGCCATCTTCTTAAGAACACAATCCTTAGCATAGTGGTTTTTCCCACCACAGTAGAAACAGCTTACTCCGGAATCGCCATCCACCTTCGGTTCCTTCTTGGTCTCCTCAACCTTCGGTTCATTGTTCACCTTTTCTGAACTGTAACTACCCTGCCAGTTTCGGTTTTTATTGCTGGGGAATCTCTTCTTTATGAACCTCTTGGGATTGGACACCATCATTGCATAATCCTCAGACGTGAGGTCATATTCCTCCAAGTTGAGGTCTTCATCCTCCATCACAACTTTACTTTTAAGATAGAAGGGCTAACGAACCAAGACTCGAAACGACGTTCTTCTCTTGCAGCACAATCTTCTCTTGAGATTTGAGAATACCCACCAGTTTCGCCAAAGAGTATGATTTAAACTGCTCATGGGCTTTGACTGTAGAAACCACTGCTCTCCATTCAAGAAAGTAACCTTCTGTTCAATAAGCTTCCTTTCAATATCGTGTTTGATCATCTTACTGAGAAGATGATTGAAGCGATCGAACGTCTGGGTCACCGTTTCTTCGGCTCCTTGCCTGAATTCTCCAAACTCAGATAAGAGCAAGGTTTGGATAGAATGTTCAAGATCCTCGTCTGTAGAATACAGTTCGCGAAGTCTATCCCAAACTTCCTTTGCTGCCGTGCATGAGCTGACCAACCTGAATGTGTCGGACTGAAGGGCGAATCTGATCAACCTTAACGCCTTAATATTGCACTGGAATTTGTCCTTTTCATCTTGTGCAATATCCTTCACGTCCTTTAGCAGATCATTGTACTCCTTTTGTGTCTTAATGATTCTGGACGTTGCAGAATGAGAAAACGGTCCATGGATGATAGCTTCCCATATGAGGTACCCATTATCCTCCGATCCAATCACGTAGTCTTCGAAGTGATGCGCCCATACTTCATAGTCATGGGTGTATAAGATTGGAATCTTTGTCGTCGAACCGATGCTGCTGGAAATATTAATAGGGTTTGATTGCGTCTCGTCTATAATGATCGAAAAACCTGTTCAAAGATCAGACTTGTAATAACTCAGATTAGGGCAAAACAATAAATATCAAGATACGTCAATAATGAGATGACGGCTCAATAAATATTATTAATTGCGGAAAAACCCTAACTGTAACCTTTTCACAGAAAAGATGTGTATCGATTACACAGCCTCCTGCTCTGATACCAATTGATGAGATTAAAATAACCTTTAATCTATGAAGATCGATTAGATCTTGAACAAGTATGTAAATATATAACTGTAAGAACGCAATAATAAGAACAAGACAAGATAGAATCAAACGAGTCGAATGATTAAACAAAATCCTCAGAAGAGCTCGATTAAGAACATCAACTGTAGATGATTGGTAGGTTACAAGAACGATTAAAGAAACCTGTTATGCTCTAGATGAATCGCTATTTCGTTAATCTCTAAATCGTTAACCTAATATGCATGCAAGCATAAACTTATATACAAAGCATAAAAGGCTCTCGGTTGGACAGGCCCAAACCGGAAAACAAAATAACTTATACTATCGAGCCCAAAAGACGCAATCTTCAAAATAATCTTTAGCCCAACACCAAAGCTAGCATTCAATTACAAGCCAAACTCAATGATTACCCAACTCCTAAAATCCTGAAGAATACTCTCGAAATCTTAGAAAGTCTGATAATCCAAATCACTTCCCATGATACCATACCAATTCCTTGAGTTCTTATGCTGACGACTAAAAACCATAACCCCTGTACTGAACTGGCAAATGTTCACCATAGCTTCCATCCTCAAAGAATCACTAAATTCTAACCGTGTATAACCCATGCGAATAAAAAACTCCCCTGACACTTCCAATGACCAATCAACTCAAGCTACTAACACCACCATCTTACTGCTACCGCTCCTCTCCTAGTAACGGTAGTGTTTAAACCCAAAAGTTCTTCAATACACAATCGTCGATCCCATTAGATCAGAAGATAAAACAACTAAATCCCTAACTTCACTGGAGAACTAAACCACTAATCTTGACCCTAGATCCTCCAAACAATACCCCTGAATTTATCCCATCAAGAACCGGAAGAGCAACCGAACACACCGAAACCCGCTTAACAAGATACGACCCACTAATGATTCATTAAATACCATCGACATGCAGAATGACATAAAAAAATCCTTAATAATATACACCAAACAATAGCAAAAAAATCAAACACGAGATATTGCTTACCCGGACCCAAGCAAAACTCCAAAGTAATACAAATTTCTGTTAATAACCCAGAAGAAAGCAGAACTAGCAATAGAGTGCTCCTTGCTGAAGAATTCTAGGGATCCACAAGCTTTAGGATCCAGATGAGCCCCAACTGCCCCGCTACAATCTCGACCCAAAAGGCCCTGAGTTGTCCATCCAAGACTTCTAAAATCCCTTCCTTGACTGAACCAAAGATGACAGGTACCCATTCCAAAATATTCCGGGTAATCTCCGACCAAATTAATTCTCGCATCCACGTGTGGACCAGCTCAATACCTACACCTGATCCTAACCTGAGCCAGAACCTCCTTCCCAAAAGCTCCTTGCCATATAGAAAACAACATGCAAAATCATCAGAACATGTCTAATAATCCTCACCCCACAGGCTCCCTAGATTCTTCGAAACTTTCCACGATTCAAGTATGGATCAAATGCTTTCATTAGTACGGGCCCAATACTACCTTCCATACCTACCCATACTATCCTCAAGAATTATCCCAAATCCTCTAAGTCACCTTCTCAAACTGATACCGAAATACTCGCTTCACTACACACCCAAACCCACTGAAGCACATCCTAAGCTTTGCTAGGTTTCCAACTTCATCCTGCCATAAGCTGCTGAAGAACTCCCCATAATGTCAGTTAGCTACCTCATGAACACAATCACATGCAACAAAGTTTAGATAATCCTTCGAGTAACAAACTCATCCCTACAACCGTTAGACACAAACGAGAGCTGCACAATAGGGTCGGATTAATCAATCTAAGATTACCCAACCTTTGCCACATGTGACTTGACATATTCACTTAACAACTAACTCACATCACTTATGGGTTCCACAAAGCACAAAGCAAGCAAGATTCGAGTAGTAACATCCCAATCCATAGAATAATCATGAGCATCCAGTCCCACATATACAACTCATACTTGGAACTCCACCTCCAATTACTGATTGCGTTACACATACAAATTATACCAAATCTATCATCCCATTCTTCCTAATCTACAAGGCATCGCATATCATGCCAATCTACCGCTGACTTATCAGAAATAGCATGCAAGTCTACAAGCTCAAACAACAGGCATAAAAAGGCATCTATCCTAGCATTCTACCATGCAAAAACTGAGTAGATCCTTAGCTCTAACTAGCATGCGATTCACAGATTCATAAATCAAATCATATCAGATAACATATATGTTTATTTTGGGAAAAAAACTTACTTGAGTTTAGTAGATTGCATGCACCACAACGTTTCTTGTTTTATAATATTTTTTCCTTTTTAAATCAATTTTCTTTCAGTTTGAGTTCAGACACACCCGAGAGTATGTTTGAATCCCTCAAACCAAGGCTCTGATACCAACTTGTAATGTCCCAAATAAAAGATGCAAAAATTAAATTTTAATATAATAAAATAAGTATTCCAAAAATATCATCAATACAATCCGAATAAAACAAGTGTATCAATCGACCTATAAAATCAGAGTAAATCACAAAACATGAAACAAGGTGGTGTATTCCCTAAAATCATCCCGAGGTCCTACTTTTGAAACCAGAAACACCTCGCACTATCGAATCTCACAGAAAGAATCTCTGGCTGCTAGCCCACAAGAATCCCCGCGCTCTAGTAGCTTGCAAAGTGGTGAATGATTGTGGATCTACAAGTTCCCACCAATCTATGAACCTTCATACTTCTTCAATCTCTTTAAAATGGGAAAAACAACACGAAATTCTCCTCAAGAGCTCAAATGCACATTCATGGAGGCTAAGGGTCGATTTAGGGTTTTAGGAGGCTTGGGGGGGTGGTAAAGAGGCCAGCCCTAAAGACTTAAGATGCTTAAATAGGATACACACACTTAAAATTAGGGTTTCCAATATTCCTCTTACGCTCCGCGTAATCCTCGCACGCGCAGCATACGAGGCCTCACACTCCCGGTCTATCCTCCATACTACGCTAAGCATACACCAAAGTATGCCTCGCGTACTACACTTCGCACCAGTACACCCCGCGTACTCCCTAAGTACGCCCCGCATAGTATGGTTTCCTCTTAAACCCTAAAATATTATGAAGGCCATAACTTCTTTGTTATAAATCCGATTCCGACGATCCTTATATCCATGAAAAGATAACGAGAAACTCTACGCTGACATATTACCAAAATACCCTTTGGCTCCAAAACACAAATCGAACACTCGAATCATCTAAATTAGATCATCCACCTCCAAATGAGTAACAATTCGGAACATGGCATTACACCAACGTTCCTATTCAGCTCTTAAACAATTAAGACTTCACTCCAACATTTAGATCTGACTTCCTTAAGGTGGTTTATCATGTAAAGTTGTCAACTTTACATGCATGCATGGCTTAATGCGACTTTTAGAGCTCAAAAGAGCTTAACAAATGACTTAACACATGCTTGAGACCATAAATGGCATAAAACTTGCATTTTTATGGATAAATGGACCTAAAGGACCCCGGATCTACCATCAATCACTTATGGAGTGAATCAAGAGGCTCAACAACCCATCCATGAACTTAAAAAGTACAAAAATGGCACCAAACTAGATCTAGCAACATAGATTAGCAAGATGGAATCTTTTTACCTCACAAGGAAAGCAAATAAAGAACAAACTGAAGGGTTTTGAGCATTCTAACACCCCTAAGTGTACATGCAACCCTAGAAAACCTTGGATATATGTTTGTCTAAAATACATGCAAAATATGATTTCCAAGGTTCATAATCCTATCTAGCATACATGGGGAACTTTATCCTAAAAGGATAACTACAATTACATACCTTGTAGTTGATTTGATTCCTTGAAAACCTTGTGAGCCTAGCACCCCAAGTGTGACGCCTCAAATGCTTCACACAACACCAAATGCCTTAGGAATGACTTTTGAGAGAATGCACACACTTGTAAAATCGGCCTAGCCCTCTTATTTCCTTTTGTGTAGCCGATTTTGGTAGATAGCATGTGCCTTATATAGTGTGACACATCTAAGGTTACACCATGTAAACTCTAATGTGTCATGACTCTTCATTTCCATGACCCATGGGTTTGTAACTCCCATGGAGCATCCTATGGGTTTAACCCAACTTGATAATCCATGGAGTCTTTTAGCCCACTATACAAGTTATGGATGATTTACATAATCAACCCATATATTTAATTAGTCATCTTTTGATCACTTAAGTAATTCCAAATTAATTGATGATCAATACTAATTAAATAATACTATTAATATATTAGAACTTATATATATTAATAAACCACAAGTGTTATTTCTCTCATTCATTCTATCCAAATGCATGATGCCATGCAACCCAAATTGACCATGCCGGGTCGGGTCAAGTACATACCAGAAATAGTTATGGACTTAGACACCTTATACAACACAAACCTCATATCTTCAAGCTCCTAGCACCACTCCAAATGGTTCAATTCTTCTTCTCCCTCACAAAGCACCAAAAATCAAACTTTAAGGCTCAAACTCTCTAGATCTCACTTAAGGTTCGATTTTCTGGACAATAGGGGATGGAGGATGTTTAAACTTAACCTAGTGAGGCTATCACAAGGTTTAAATAGTGCGAAACACCCTAAAATTAGGGCTTCTTATTAGCTCATATACGACCAACATCTGTGGATGAGCTTTGTGACCAACCCTCAGCTAGTACGCCAAGCATACACTATGGTACACCTCGCGTACTAACCAAAAGGACCAAAATGCCAAGATTTTTAATATGGAGGGATAAACATGAAACTTACAAATCCAAGTGTTACAATTCTCCCACACTTAGACTTTGTCCTCGAAGTCCGCTGCACCGAATAAATCTGGATAGTGCACCCTCATCTCATCTATCGGCTCCCAAGTCCACTCTAAACCCTTGAAGTGCTGCCATTGCACCTACACCAATTCCATAACCTTATTCCTCAAGGTTTTTGACTTTCGATGAAAATTTTTCATCAATCTCTCGATATAATTCAAGTGATCATCCACCTTAATATCCTCCAACGTTACCACTACGGAATCATCCACTAAGCACTTCCGCAACTGAGAGACATAGAACGTGCTATGAATCTGACTAAAGTCATCTAGAATATCCAAGCGATATGCAACAAAGCCCACCCGAGCCAAAACCATGAAAATGACCAATATACCTAGGGCCCAACTTTCCCTTCTTCCAGAATCGAATGACACCTTTCCAAGGTGAGACCTTCAGGAGAACCATATCCCCCACCTAGAACTGTAAGTCTGATCGGCGCCTATCGGGATAACTCTTCTACCGACTCTAAGTTGTCTGGAACCTACTATGAACCTGCTGAATCAGCTGAGTGATACTTGAGTACCACCTTGGTACTCCCCATAACCCGTTAACTGACCTCCCCTAACAAATCAAGGTCCTGCATTTCCTCTCATAGATAATCTCAAAAGGAGGTCGATCAATGCTGGCGTCATAACTGTTGTTATACGAATATTCAGCTAACAGAAGATACGTATCCGAACTCCCACCAAAGTCCAAAACACACGCTTGGAGCATATCCTATAATGTTTGAATCTTTCGCTCACTCTGACCATCGGTCTGCGGATGGAAAGTTGTGCTAAAAAGGAGAAGAGTGCCCAAATTGTCATGGAACCTCTTCCAAAACCTAGAAGTAAACCGGACATATCTATCAGATAGCACTGAAACTGGAACCCTACGACGTACCGCAACCTCCCTTATATAAATCTCAGCCAATTTCACTACATAAATGCTCTTCTGAATCGGAATGAAATGATCGCTCTTGGTCAATCGATCCACGATAACCCAAATTGAATCCACTTTGCGTGTAGTCCAGGGTAACTTCATGGTGAAATCCATGGTAATATCCTCCCATTTCCATATGGGCATCTCCAATGGTTGCATCTTGCCATGAGGTTGCTGATGCCCGGCCTTGACTTTCCTACAAGTTAAGCATAGCTCCACATACCAAGCCACATCCCACTTCATGCAGGGCTACTAATAATCAGGACGAAGATTCGTATACATCTTCCTCGCTCTGAGATGAATGGAGAACCTAGACTTGCGCACATCCTCCATCAGAACCTGATCCAAACCCACTGACGCAAAGTCGTCAACCCATGGCTATTATAATTGAAGGAATCCACCTGACCCACAATACACTCACTCTTCCGGTGCTCTTCCTTCATAGGCTCGACCTGAGCCTCACGAATCCGCTCCAATAAGTGAGTAATCACAATCATCCTCAAACATATGTCTCTTATTGGAGTCGCGACCGCCTTACGGCTGACAGCATCAGCCACCACATTGGCCTTCCCTAGGTAATAAAGGAACTCAAAATCAAAATCCTTCACTACATCCAACCACCGGCGCTGCCTCATATTTAGATTCATCTGATCCATTAGATACATCAGGATCTTGTGATCTGTGTAAATGGTACAATAGACCCCATAGAGGTAATGGCAAAAAATCTTGAGGTGCAAACCACAACCCCTAGCTCCAAGTCATGCATTGGATAATTTGCCTCATAAGGCTTCAGCTGCCTCGAAGCATAAGTGATCATGTGGCCCCTCTGCATCAATACTGCTCCCAAACTTGTGATCGACATATCATAATAATCCACAAAATCCTCCACACCCTCCAACAGGGTCTGAATCGGTGCCACTCACAACCGTTGTCTCAAGGTATCAAAGGTTGCCTGCTGCTCAGGACCACAGCAAAATGTAACTGTCTTCTTTTTCAATCGAGTCAAAGGAACAACTATCTTGGGAGAATTAGTAGATAAATCTCCGATAGTAACAAGCAACACCAAGGAAACTCCAAATATCAGATGGATACCTCAGAACCTCCCACTGCATCACAGCCTCAACCTTGGCCGGATCGACCAGAATACCATTCTGATTGACAAGGTTCCCTAAAAACTTTACCTCGCGCAACCAGAACTCACACTTGGAGAACTTCACGAAAAGTCTCTCCCTCCTCAAAGTCCAACACTTCCCTCATGTACTCCTCGCTCTGGTCCCGAATCTTGGAATAGACCAAGATATCATCAATAAACACAATCATAAGCCGGTCCAGCATCAGCTTGCACACGCGGTTCATTAGATACATGAACATAGCTGGAGCATTGGTGAGCCTAAAAGGCATCACCACTAACTCGTAATGACCATAACGAGTTTGGAAATCCATCTTCTGCACATTCTCATCTCTGACCCTCATATTATGATAACCCGATTACAAATCAATCTTGGAAAACCAAGATGCACCGTGAAGCTGATCAAAAAGACCATCAATCCTCGGGAGTAGATAATGGTTCTTCATCGTTACCTTATTTCAGTGTTGTAAAACTCACCGAGTCGGCCGATTACTCCTCCGAGTACTCGCTACCCCCCCTGCCGAGGCGAGTTACATAATCCCGAGTACTCCCCCGATCGGCCCCTTACGAACTGAGTAGTGTTGTTAAATTCGGTCAACTCGGTGATTAATATGTATAATATACTTAATGATTTATTATTTAACACACACACATGTGATTATTACCACAAATATATCTTAAATTTTCAGTAATTATTCACGAAGTGAGACCATTATGTGTTTTTCATTTTTTGTGTATTCACATGTATCCAATTTAGTTATATATTTCAATCAACTTATGATTTTATCTTATGATTTTGACATATATAATTTACCTAAAAATATTTCTACATAAATTTCCAAATCCAAGTACTTCCCGAGTACTCCCGAGTACTTGCTACTCGGTAGTCCGCCGAACAGGTACCGAGTAACGAGTTCTACAACCTTGCCTTATTTAGCTCGCGGTAGTCAATACACATACGATGATACCCATCCTTGTTCTTCAGAAACAAGATCAGTGCTCCCCATAGCAAACTGCTCAGTCAAAAGAATCCCTTGTCTAACAGCTCTTGCAGCTGTATGGACAACTCCTGCATCTCGGGAGGATCCAACCAATACGGTGCCTTGGCTATCGGATTCGCACCAGGAACTAGATCAATCCTGAACTCGAATGGCCTTTTTGGAGGCATTCCAGGAAAATCCTATGGAAATACATCGGGATAATTGCATACAATCGACACATCATCAACGGTCGCCTTACCCTTATCGCGGGTATCCATAACATAGGTGACAACTCCTGAACAACCCTGGTGAATATAACGTCTGGTCGTTGCTTCTGAACATAACATTGGACCATTCCGAGTTCTCTTTCCCTGAATCACTAACTCTCCCCCACTCGGGGTTCGAATCCTGAGTAATTGCTGCTCACAATCGATCACCCCCCATTGGGGCTCAGCCAATCTATACCCATAATAACCTTATTCCCACGCAAAGGGATGGGAACCAAATCAATCGAATACTCCTCACTGAACAACTGAAGAGCACAACTGCGATGAACTCTCGCAACCCAAATAGATCTATCATATGGGATCTCGACATCTAATGGACAATCCATCTCACCCGGAGCTCCAATAAACCTCTTGCTAAGCGCAAGCGATACAAAGGATCCGGTAGCCCCCGAATCAAACAACACCAAGGCAGAAATACCGTTCATGAGGAATAATCCTAAAATAAAACACATAAATATAACCAGACAAAACAATATAAATAAGTAGATAAGGAGAATATACATACTCGTCACCATGTTGGGATTTGCACGAGCCTCCTCAACCGTCAACTAAAAAGCCCTGCTCTTCACCATAGGTGCATCCGCCTAGCCCTGCTGGCCATCAGTATTCTGAAGAGTTGCAGGAGCGGGTGCTGACACCAGTCCTGCTGTAGCCAAACTCGGATAATGGGCCTTCTTTTGGCCCCTCTGATTGCAATGAAAAAAAAAACAGATAATATACTCGGGTATTGGTGGTGGTAGTAGTCCAATCCCTGCTAATATGACCTGTCCGGCTGCACCTGAAGCAAATCGGACCACCCACCTTGCACACTCCCTCGTACATCTTGACGCAATTGCCACAGTGGTTCTGACCATGTTGGCCTCTCATCCCTGAATCAGATACCTTAGGCCTCTTGCTCGAACCCTCTACACTCGACACATAATCTGGCTTCGTCTTCTTTTCCATCTCCAAATCAATCTCTGTCTCCCTAGCCCTCACTATCATATCCTCCAGCTTCCGACAGCTGGATCGACTCACAAACTGACAAATATTGCTCCTAAACATCTCATGATGCCTTTCCTTCTTCATCTCCTCGTCCTCCACATACCGTGGAACCAAAAGTTCCATCTCTCGAAACATCACGGTGATCTCAGCTACCATCTCAGTAGTTTGGCGGAGATCCTCAAATCTCGCACCAACTGCTACATCTCAATCATTGGTGCAAACTTATCCCTGAACCAGGTCACAAATTAATCACATGTCATCGTATCAACAGCCTGATCACCAATTGCGTATCCCACATCCTCCCACCAGTCTTGTGCTTTATCCTTCAGAAGATAGGAAGAAAGCTTGACCTTTGCCTCCTCGGGCCAACTGCTGGCACGGAAGGCATTAGCAACATCCGCTAACGACCTCCTGCTCGCTATTGGGTCCTTCGCCCCGTGATAGTCTGGTGCTCCCATCAAGGCCACCATCTCAGAATGAAACGAGCTCAAATGCTCATGCAAAATCTCCAGAATTCCTTACTAGACCGTACTAAAGATCATATGACTTTACTCAAGAATGAAACACCTTATCTAAAACAAATCGAACTCCCTCGTCTAATCATCCAATTGGCCGGCTCCAGTACCTAAGCCCGAGTCCTCTCCAGCACTAGAACTACCAACATGTCTACCCCACAAAGTCACCATAATGAAAAGTAGACCATATAAACCATCAAAATAAGCATTAGTGTATATCGAGGAATCACAAGCTCTACAAGCTTCCTGGTTTCATCGAAGCTCTCCTTGACTCGAGTACGGATCCTCTTCTTCCAATAGTATGTTCTCATACTACCTTCCACATCTATCCGTACTTTCGTCAAGGATTGCATTGAATCCGCCAAGTCACCTTATATCCATGCAATTAACTCTCATCACAACAAGGCTCCCAGCACTAGATCTCATCCTAGGTTTTCCTAGGGCAACACCACACCACTCTTTGCCATCAGCTGTAGAAAGAACTCCTGCGAACTTCCTCTAACTAGCTCACGAATACAATTACATATTACCAAAACTATATAATTCTTCGAATGAGAGTTCTTACACTACAACGGTTAAACTCAAAAAAGAGCTGTGCAATAGAGTTAAAACATAACCTTCTAAAATTATTTAGTTCCCATAATATATAACTTAACATATTTGCTTACTAGTTAGATGAAGCTCATGAGAACTTCTAAAAGCAAAAAAGCAAGCACCATTCGAGCATCAAGTAGTTAGAATGAAGCATCACCTAATTAGGACATCCTATAACTGACTGATTAGTATTAGCATGCAAGTCTACAAGCTCATACAATAGGCATACAAAGGCATCTCTCCTAGCATTATATCATGCACATATTGAGCAGATACTTAGCCTTAACTACCATGCGATTCATAGATTCACATATCAAATCATATCAGATAACATGTATGGGTATTTTGGGAGAACTTACTTAAGTTCTGTCGATTGCATACACCACACCCTTTCTTGTCTTAGAAAACTCTTTTCTTAAAAATACATTTCTTTTTGAAAAAAACTTTACCAAATCCTCAGTTTGAGTTCAGAGACACCTGAGAGTATGTCTGAATCCCTCAAACCAAGGCTCTGATACCAACTTGTAACCTCCCAAAAATAAAACCCAAAAATTTCATTTTTAATTTAATAAAAAAATTTTAAGACATCATTGTAAGCACAAAACTTAGTGAGTTCCGCAAAATACCACATACCATACATACATAAATAAACATATAATGGACCCCGCCGGTCATTGGGCCCCGCTTGGTATACAAATTTGTCGGTCATCAGGCCCCGCCTGGCACGGGCCCCTCCCGGTATACATATGAGCATATAATGATATAATCAAACAAACACATGCAATAATCACTAAGATAATAGCATACAGTATAGTCAGCGGGCCTCGCCTGACATCGAGCCCTACTCAATAAACATATACACATAACACATGAAAGAGTCATGCAGACAACTAGCATACCAATATATCAAACCATGGGCTGGCATTGGTGCCTTCGACCCACTAAACACAGTGAGGAAACTCACCTCGCACTGCTGAATCTCAAAGAAAAATCCTTGGCTGTCAGCCCATTGAAATCTCCGCTATCAATAATAATTGGATCCCGAATCACCCTAAGAGGCCAAACTAGGGTAAAATACCTAATTTACCCTTTTGCTAAATTGGCCCAAGGCCAAGGACCAATCCAAATCTCCAAAAGCCTAAATTCCAAGATAATCCTCAAAGGCCTAAATATGGCCCAATTTTCCAAAGGCCCTCATGGGCCTTCAACCAACGGTCCAATAAAATATCCTTACCCTAAAATAATATTATGATGGCCCAACAAGAGCCTAATCATCTCGAATCCAAACATAGCCCAACACAGTGAGCCCAACATATTGAAGCCCATCTGCTGAATACGTGGGGCGTACTTATCACGTACACTAAGCGTACTCACTTAAGGGCTTGTACGTGCAACGTACCTGCTTGTACACCCATCGTACTCCACCCTCTTAACCAACTTTACTGTTTAGCTCTTAAACTTTTAAGACTTCACTCCAACACTTAAATATGACTTCCTTAACATGGTTTATCACATAAAGTTGCCAACTTTACTTGCATGCATGGCTTAGTGAGGCTTTTAGAGTTCAAAAGAGTTTAACAAGTGACTTAAAACATGCATGAGACCACAAATTCCATAAAGCTTGCATTTTTATGGATATAAGTACCTAAAGGACCCTAGATCTATCATCAATCTCTTCTGGAGTGAATCAAGAGGCTCAACAACCCTTCTATGGACTCAAAAAGAACAAAAATGGCACTAAACTAGATCTAGCAACATGGATTAACAATATGGAATCTTTTTACCTCACAAGGAAAGCAAATGAAGAACAAAAATCTCAGATCTTCAAGCTCCAAGCACCACTCCACATGGTTCATTTCTTCTTTTTCTTCACAAAGCACCAAAAATCACACCTTTAAGGCTCAAACTCTCAAGATCTCACTTAGGGTTCGATTTTCTTGAAAAAAGGGGATGGTGGATTTCTAAACTTGACATAGTGAGGCTATCACAAGGTTTAAATAGGGTACAACACCCTAAAATTAGGGTTTATTATCTGCTTGCATACGCCCAACGTATGTGGATGAGCTCCGCGACCAAAATGCCAAGCTTTTTAATATGGTGGACTAAACATGAAACCTACAAATCCAAGTGTTACAATGTCACCCCGAGTCTATTTCAACTCATATGTCAGCACCAGGCTGTACCGGGTCTATTTCACCCCACATACATATAGCAAAAAGGCACATAGTCATACAACACATACATTATGAGTCACATAGACTATCAGCACATATGATCCCTATTGTCCTACAATATAGTGAGCAAACTCACCTAATTGGACTGAAAATCGAATAGATGCTTAGGCTACTGGACCAGAGAATCCCTGCGCTAACCAATCAAATACAACCAAAATCAATAATTGAGTCATAACCCATATTCAAAAATTTAGTTTACTAAACCCAAATCCTAGGGTAA
This sequence comes from Lactuca sativa, assembly GCF_002870075.4. Classification (NCBI taxonomy): domain Eukaryota; kingdom Viridiplantae; phylum Streptophyta; class Magnoliopsida; order Asterales; family Asteraceae; genus Lactuca; species Lactuca sativa. The sequence goes on along the minus strand of NC_056625.2, from coordinate 110,999,300 downwards.
AAGACCATTTTAACCTTCCCATCAATTGACCCAATTAACCGTGGCCCATACTCAATAAAATTTAAAGCCCAATGATGACCCAAATCCAGAAGACACTCAAGGTCCAATATGGGCCCAATTTCATAAAGGCCCAAGGCCTGCAGCTGCATAATATACAACTCGCCAAAGTTTGAAAATGGGGAATTCGTTCATTATGCTGAGCGTACACATACGTACGCCCAACATACTCACCAAATGTCCAAAAACTCGTAATAAACACTTAATATGTAAGACCAAAACGCCCAAACCTAGATCTATCATAATTTTAAGGTCTAAACACGTAAAGTTGGCACAATTATTCCTTTTCATGTCTTAATGCGACCCAATACCCATCTTTATCCATCTAATTCCATAATATGAACACCAACTCTTACGTGGTTCATCCAAACCCATCAAGATGACATTTTTATGCACTAACATCATCAGAAATGCTAAGATCTAACATTCTAAGCTCCTGGAGTAGTTTATACTCATAAGGATGACTTAAGGGACCATAATATGTGCAAAACAAAGCCATATACTAGATCTAACACATATAGTCATCATGATAGAAGCTTTATACCTTTAGATACTAGCAAAACTAATGACCACTCTAAATCTAGGAGCTCCATTCCAACCAATGCTTGAACACTAAGCTCCTTCTTCTTCAAAGTGTATAAAAACATCAAAAGTTAACCACCAAAGGTCAATAACACTCAAGAACGAGCTAGGGTTTCATATTTAGGGTTAGAGGGGATGGAGGTTGAAGATAAGAGGGTTTGAGAATGACTTAAGGCCTTTAAATAGGGTCCAAGATCCTAAATTAGGGATTAAGACTAAGACGTGTACGCCCAACATATATCTAGTACACCCATCGTACGCGAAGGAGACTTAGCGATTACTCCAACCAAGTATGCCTAAACTACATCCCTTACAAGCCCAACGTACTCAACAATCCCCTAAACCAATCTATCTTCTGATAGCCATAACTTTTGCGTCCTAACTCTGATTTCGATGATCTTTATATCCATGGAAAGGTGATGAGGGGCTTTACAACCCTATCCAATTACTTTTGACTTAGAAGACCTCGAACTAAAATCATTAATTCATGAAAGGCCCAAACCGTCACTTTACCATTATACCCTAGGGCTCCAAAGTACACCCAGACTCTTGGATCACATAATCTACATTACCTACATCCAAATGGGTCCAAACCTTTCTTTCCCCAAGGACTGAATCCTTATGATAGTTGATCTTCGGGTCACGACCCCGAATTAGGAAATTATTCTAAATAGGGTGTTACAACTCTCCCACACTTAAGCTAGATTTCTTCCTCAAAATCACTCCTTATCTTCCAAGAAAATTAGATGATCTAACCAATTATTCTAGACCCCTGATGATAATCGATTCCAACTTACGATCACCTTCTAATAATCAAACCCATCCTTAGCAGAACTTGCATACTGATGACAGACTAATGGTTGCTCCACTAACCTTTACTAATGAAGGACAACCAACACTACTCAAATCAAAACCAGAAATCCAATACCTTATCCGACTTTCCTACATACAAAACCATTCCGAAATACTATCAACAGGACCTACCTCAGGAATTAGAACTTGAAAAGGATCCTTCAAGTCCTAACTCATCTAGCTGACACTTCTGGACGACATGATCCTAATCATACCTTGCTGTTGAAATGATCTTTCATATAAACAAAGGCGACTCTCAACACGAGTCTCGACCACCTTGTGTCAACTGAAAACTCTCATCCCGAAATCCAAAGATTTACACTTGCATTCTATCCAAAATCTTTTGATTCCACTACGACCTTCCAGTGAACTGAAATATAAAATCCCTAATTCACCGGAGAGACTGACAGTCTCACACATGGTCCCTCCACAAGACTCAAATTGATAGTCGAACTAATAAGGGTTACTCTAGCCTAACCACCACACGGATGCCAACCAGTGACCCCAAATTCATCTCACTCTAAACGTGACCTGATACCTTACTCAAGCCAATTCCACCAGATCTCACCCACACTGCTCAATCGAACAGGCCCCACATTGCCTAAGATCCAACGATCCTCATACTACTCAAGGAGTGGTCCTCAATCAATAATGTCTGCCTCGACACATGCATGCGTTGATCTTTCCTCAACCCAATCAGACACTTGTACAATGGCTTACCTCATTCTGGTGAATGCTACAATCCCGTCGCAGACTATAACACTTCCCTGACAGCTTATAATGCTCGTGTATGTTACGGCTACCTCATAGTCTTACAACACTCCCATAACTGCCTATTAATCTGGTAAATGCTACGACTACCCCATAGTCTTATAACACTCCATACCGCCATGGACCCAACCCATGGTCTAGCTGTCCATCTACTACACCATCCATGATAAAAAAACAGGTCAAAACCATATCGACTATATCCCAACCAGGTGTTTGGGTTATGCTTGAACCCCAAAGCCTTATCAGACAAGAATAGGTAGAGAGGCTCTAACACAAATCCCTCCACCTATAGCTGCTCACCTCTCCTCTATATCCCATGACATATGTTTCACATATTCATAAAAGATAACTTGAATCCTCCTTCATGTCAAAATCTCAGTCCAGACCATAATTAGAACTGGGCCTATACTTGTCCGTTTTATAAAATTCTTCCTTGTTTCGCACCTAGATTTATTTCCAATAATCCCAACGGTTCTCCCCCACTTGGATTCAACTACATTCCCCCAACCATAAGATTCATGGATTTCCAAACCATCCCGCAACCTTACTATCCGAAGCTATCAAAAACTTGAGCTCTCAAGAACTAGCATTCTCTGACCAGCCAATCCTAGAAAACACACACACATACATCCCATACCACTAGATAAATACTCCACAACATCTTAATGAACTCAACATCCTTAAGCACCTTCCACAAATCCACTACAAGTCGTCGACGACTTTATCGATTGACGAATGACAAGGTCTCAACTATCGAAACATGTACCTAACCAATTTAATGTCCTACTAGCACTAGAGCGATTCGCGTGTGAACCTGCAACTAACCATGCTTCAAAGGTATGAACTAGACAACTACCATTCTTACTCCTATGACCAAATCAATTCCTTACTACCTTGAAACCATGAAAACCCATACACATCCTGCATTCAAATTCGGCATGACCACCTTTCGGATTCCTTGAATTCTCACTAATACCACCAAATATCGGATCAACTGCTGGTCTCTTAAGCGGTATACATAATCTTCTTCTAAACATGACTCACGGTATGCAAAATGGCATACGAAGATTCTCAAGATCATCTTGAAGAAAACTCTAATGACTATATGGAGGTTTAGAAAGACTGTACATATCGTATCACACACAAACATACAATCATAAACACATTTAATACAAGTATGAAGAAAGGAATACAACTCATACCTGCAGTGCCAACTGGTGGAATTGTGATCTCCTTAGCCTGTGACTACAACACTCAGCTCCTTACCACGGGAACCTCCACTCTTCCCACATGACCATCATAAATCCTCAGAGTGGATGGAGCAAGTTCCCTTACTGCTCCCCTCATCAACTCTGGGTAGTCGGCCTTCTTATGGCCCACTTGGTTGCAGTGAAAACACATCGGAACTGATCCTCGAGGGCAATCCCTACTGAAATGACCCATTGTATGGAACTGAAACATGTCCTCCTTATTTCCCGACGGCCTCCCACATGGGTCCTCCTACAATTGGCACAATGGTCTCGGCCCTACTGTCCGGCCAAATGCGAATCCTGAGTCTTGGGCGTCTTTGCCTGGCCTACTATGGTCTGAATTTGCTCTGCCTTCCTCTTCTCGAGGTGCTCCCAATCAATCTCCTGATCTCGGGCTCTAGCAATCATATCATTTAGTGTATTGCACACTAAAATGCTCACAAGCTCACTGATGTCATCCCTCAACATATCATGATATCTTGCCTTCTTCACACCATCGTTTTCCGCATATTGTGGAACCGAAAAATACCTTTCCCGAAATAAGGCAGTCCGTGCTTCCAACTGTCTTGTTGTGATCTCGGGCCGAAAGTCCCCGAGTCTCTCATCCAGCAAATCCATAATCCCATTGAGGTACATGCCCATATGCTCGTCCAAAATCTCCATGATCCCCTCTTTGACCGAACCAAAGATCATAGGAGTCTGCTCTAAAATACCACGGGTGATCTCTGATGAGATGAAATCATGCATCTTCTCATCAATCAACTCAGTACCTATTCTTGAGTTTGAGCCAGAACCTAAACCTCCTCCACGCGTGCTCATCACCATTCTGATAAGCAATCATGAAGTTGATTAGAACATACCCAAAAAATCCTCATCCCACAGGCTTCCTAGATTCTCAATGACTCCCCTTGGTTTGAGTATGGATCTTGTGCTTTGAGTAGTACGGGCTCAATACTACCTTCAACACATATCCATACTTTCCTCGAGAATCGTCCCAAATCCTCCAAGTCACCTTCTCAAACTAGTACTTCAAGTGCCTGCTGAACAACGCAACCAACCAATTAAATCACTTCCTAAGCTCTCCTAGGTTGCTGACCTCACCCTTCCATCAACTGCTGAAGAACTCCCAATAATTTCAGTTAACTACTTCATGAATAAAATCACATGCAACAAAACTTAGATAATCCTTTGAGTAAAACACTCATCCCTATAACGGTTAGAGTCAGATGAGAGTTACACCTTAGGGTCAAATCAGTCACTCTAAGATTATTTAACCTATGCAACATGTGACTTAACATATTCACTTAATAGCTAATTCACATCATCAAGAGTCCCACAAAGCACAAAGTAAGCAACATTCATGTGGTAACACTCTAAGCCACGACCAAACAGAGGACATCTCAAGCTCACTTTCTACCAAGAAGGATTTCAAATCTATTATAACATCCAATTCCTTTTAGGCTACAAAAGCATCATATATCAGGCCAATCCATTCAATCATCTGAAATCCATACTAACATGCAACTCTAAAATCTCAACAATCAGGCATATAGAGGCATCCCTCCTAGCATGAAATCATGAGCAAATCCTTAGCCCTAATCTAGCATGCAATTCTCATAACATATAGCATAACACACATGTATGGGTATTATGGGAATCACTTAGTTGAGCCCGACTGATTGCACAAACCACACCCTTTCCTTTATTAGAAAATCCTTTAATAAAACATTTCTTTTTATTAAAAATCTACCAAACCCTCAGTTTGAGTTCAGACACACCCAAGAGTATGTCTGGATCCCTCAAACCAAGGGTCTGATACCAACTTGTAACATCCCAACAAAAAATATAAGGTAAAATTTTCCATTTTAATTCAACCATAAACACCATTTATCCTTTACAATCAATCAAAAGTATATCAGAGTATGATGTGCACAAAAGTACCCACTAATTTTAATATTTATAACCTAACAAACTTAGACTATCTATGCACTTATAGGCAGTGTACCTAGTCAGATTACAGTATAGTTTAGGTAAGTCGGGTGTCGATCACAGGGAACAGTGGATTAATTTAAAATATTTGATTATAGGTTACAGGTCACACGAAAATGATAAAGAAAATAATCTCAAACTAACAATTAATTAACTACTCTCGATAAACTAACAGGAAAGCGAATCTCTTCAGGTACTTTGGTTTAGACAAATTACACCTTAAAAACATAGACAATTGCATATATAAATTCATTTATTCATATTCACCGATTCCTAAAATGATTAGATTCGCGTTCACTATAACTAATCCTTTAGCAAACAAGTCAATTCAAACAGTGATCAGTTGATTAAACTAACATGCTTCCTAGTGTTCAGTTCGTATCAAGCAAGACTTGTAAATATAGTTAATCGATTTCGACATTTAATTAACCTCTTGTTAATGGTCATCAAACAAGGCTCACACATTAACTTACTTATTCTCAAATTAATTCTAGTTTCACATTCGTTATTTCTAGTCTTATAATCTCGATGGTCATCAAAAATCATAAGAGACAAGCAAATCAAGCAGATGTTCATACAACTTAATTCACTTAACAATTAACAGAAAATAATCATCATTAACACATGAGGATCTTTTAACAAGCTTGGCAAGATAAATTAAACACAAATAAACTATTTAATATAGCAATTAGTCTAATAATCAAAGCTTCATTCAATCATAAACACAAAGTAAAAGGTTTTTACACCCAAATCAGAAACTAAATACAGAAAAGTACCACAATGGAATGCTAAACATGGTCACGTTAACAAACCATATGATTACCGACATGTATCCGCTCTCCAATCCTTCCGATCTCTGCTCCCGTTAGCTTAACGGCCTTCCGGCCGCCTTCTAGACCCTCAAAACGGCTTAACAGAAGTTAATTGTCGACTAAATTAGGTTAGAAGTCGAATCCCCCTTCCTGGTTAGCTGAAAATCGACATTTATAGTCTTTGCGGCTGACCTAAGTACGCTGGGCATACTTAGGATTACGCGATGCGTACTCAAGATAATCACGCGATCAAGTCTATCCGGTGCAAGCGTGTACGCGGGGTGTAATCACTCCTTCAACATATTTAACTTCTTTTAGCTCCTAAGTCCGGTTTCCGCTTCGGTCTTTTCTTTTGTGCTTTATTGACAACGAATAGCTGCAAAACATAATTCAAAGCATTATGAGTACTTTTTAGTTCTAATATAGAATAAATAAGGCCAAAATATTAAGATAAAGTGCATAAAAATATATATAAAAATACACATATCAGAGTACAGTCTGAAAATCATAAAGTTACGGAAACATAGGTGCATGCGCTACGTTCAAGTCGAATCCTTGCCTCTCAAACCAGAAGTACCTGAAACCATAACCGTAAAACCTTAATCACAAAGCTTAGTGAGTTCCCCAAAATACCGCATAACATACATATACGTCAGATCAAGGCTGTACTGGGTATATTTCACTCCCAAGTCTGTTTCACCCCTGAGTCTACTTTAACTCCTATGTCAACACCAGGTTGTACTGGGCCTATTTCACCCCGAGTCTATTTCAACTCATATGTCAGCACCAGGTTGTACCGGGTCTATTTCACCTTACATACATATAGCAAATAGGAACACAAGCATACAACACATACAACATGAGTCACAAAGACTACAAGCACATACAATCCCTAGTGTCCTACACTATAGTGAGCAAACTCACCTCCATCTGCTGAAAATCCAACAAATGCTCGGGCTAATGAACCATAGAATCCACACTCTAACCAATAAAATTCAACCAAAATCAATAATTGAGTCATAACCCATTTTGGGAACTTGAATTTACTAAACCCGACTCCTAGGGTAAAATACCATCTTACCCTTCCCCTCAATTAACCCAATTAACAGTGGCCCAAACTGAATAGCACTTAAAGCCCAATGATGACCCAAATCTAAAAGACACTCAAGGCCTAATTCTATAAAGGCCCAAGGCCTAACAATGATGCATCTCAGAAATATTGGTGGCCTAACAAGAGCCCAAAACCCTAGAGTCCAAAAGCGGCCTAAAATCAAAAAGCCCAAATAGCTCCTGGTTGAGTACACTCAACATACCACATGGATATGCCCCATCGTATGGGCTGCTGTTGCATAACGTACAGCTCGCCAAATCATGAAAACGGGGAATTCGTGCATTACATGGAGCATACACATATGTACACATAACTTATCGCCAAATGTCCAAAAGTCATAATAGGCACTTAATGCTTAAGACCAAAATGTCTAGACTTGGATCTATCCTCATTTTAAGGTATAAACACGTAAATTTGGAAACTTTACTCCTTTGCATGTCTTAATGGGACCCAATACCTGTTTTATCCATCTAAGTCCATAATATGAACACCAACTCTTACATGATTCATCTAAACCCATCAAGATGATATTTTTATGCACTAACATCATCAGAAATGCTAAGATCTAGCATTCTAATATCCTGGAGTAGCTCATACTCACAAGGATGACTCAAGGGACGATAATATGCTTTAAACAAGGCCATAGACTAGATCTAAAACAAAGAGTCATTAAGATATAAGTTTTATACCTTTAGATACTAGCAAAACTGATGAAGACTCTGGATCTAGGAGCTCAACTCCAACCAATGCTTGAACACCAAGCTCCTTCTTATTCAAAGTGTACAACACACCAAAGTTCAAGAACACTCAAGAACAAGCTAGGGTTTCGTGTTTACGGTTAGAGGGGATGGAGGTTGAAGATATGAGGGTTTGAGAATGAGTTAAAGCCTTTAAATAGGGTCCAAGACCCTAAATTAGGGTTTGAGATTGAGTCGCGTACGCCCAAGGTACACGAAGGAGCCTTCGCGATTACACCAGCCAAGTACGTCCAAAATACATCCCATGTACACCCAGCTTACTCGGAAAGCCCCCAAACCAATCTATCTTCTAATGACCATAACTTTGCGTCCCAACTCCGTTTCGATGATCTTTATCCACGGAAAGGTAATTAGGGGTTTACAACCCTATCTAATTACTTTTGACTTAAAATACCTCGAACTAAAATCCTTAATTCATGAAAGGCCCGAACCATCACTTTACCATTATACCCTTGGGCTCCAAAGTACACCCAAACTCTTGGATCATATAATCTACATTACCCACATCCAAATAGGTCCAAACCTCTCTTTCCCCAATGCTTAAACCCTTATGATAGTTGATCTTCGGGTCACGGCCCCGAATTATGAAATGATTCGAAACAGGGTGTTACAATTTTGGTTTTTTCATTTTTTCGTGTTTATACATATAAAAGCAAACTAAATCAAAATAGACATTTTTTCCGAGGTTTATATATTTTTTTTTTCAAAATGAACCGCATTTATTTTACCATCAACGGAATTTGTTAACAAATAAAATGAGAATGGTTCTTTTTTTAAATAAAAATTAAAACGAAATCGAAAATTTTGGATTCAGAATTTGGGTAATCAAAATTACCGATTTTCGATTTTGTTTTCTTGTTTTTCATTAAAATTTTAAAGTTGTAGTGTTATTGTTGTCACATACATCATTAGTAAACTCACATCATAATGTTTAAACTTCAATATAAATCAATAATATCTTTGCAAAACTATTATATCATATACTTTCGTATAACACTTATTGGTGGACAACAGGGTTTGCAAAAACACCGAAACCATACCAAAACATATATGAAATAATAGAAACAATACAAAAAAAAAACGGAAAACAAATTGTTTTGGTTTGGTTTCCTTTCTTATATATAAAAACCGGAAAAAAACGAACCAAAATATTTATTTGAAAAACCAATTGATTTGTTTTTATTTGCTTTTTATATATAAGAACTGAAAAAACGAGCCAAAATACCAAAATTAAAATTTTCATGTAAAAAACGCAATATTTTTTCAAGATTTTTTTTCTTAAAACGTAATGTTTTTTTTTTTGGAATTTTTTTTGATATAACTGGTTTTTCTGAAAAATAAATATATATAAAATATGAGTGGCTATTTGAAAAATATAATAATTATATAGCAATGGTTTTTCTGATAAAAACTTGACAAGTTAGTGATTTTTATGATATTTCCCTTTATTTAAATTTATCAGAAATTAATATTTTCAAAGAGAAAAATCACAAAATTTTCATGTGAAAGTTTATATTATTATTTTTATTTTACATAAAATAACCACTAATTTCTTAATTAAACCACATAAAATTGTTTTTTGGTATAGAATTATTTTCGTATGCTCGTTGTAAAAAACCTCAAATAAAAAAATCGATGAAAACATGTTAAAATTTCAATACAATTTACATAGTCAATTTTATTTTTATTTATTTTTTTATTTTTTTTATTTTTTTATTTTTTTTTTTTAAATGACAAACTAGTTTAATCTTGAATTACTTCTAAATCCGACGAGATTTGAACCATAAAAAAAAACAAACAAGTTCTACTGCTAGTCTAAAATCTCTTTGGTTACAAAGTCAAATTGTTCATAATTTTCAACATAAAGTTTTTCATAGTGCAAAAATAAATGTTAGGTTAAAAAAATTCAAAAAGCATTTGAAGTTGGAAACTGAAATTAAATCAAAAAATAAATATTTTATAAAAAGTCAAATCCTATATGTGTTCTAATAAGTTAAATTTAATTATTTTAATCGAATCTAGTTCCACAATTATTTGAAGACTATGTTGTCGAGCAACCACTTGCTTGATGAGACTCCATTAACTTAATGTCATTTGTTAGAATAATATTAAATAAATTTTCATTCATCATTTCATCATCTATAATAAAAACAAGAAATTTTTAAATCTTCTTCGATTCTTTTTATCATATGTTTTATCCATGTTAAATATAGATAAGTGTTATAAAATATTATTTATTTTATAAAATATGACATTTTTCATTATTTAAAATTAATAGGATGATGAGTGGGAAGAAAATTCAAGAAAAAAATATTTTCTTTCTCTAAAAATGAAGTTTATGGTTTTTTCGGATTAAGTGTAAAAAGTTTTTAATTTTTAGTTAAAATACAAGCAGGGAAGAACGTATTGTTGAGCAAGTTTGTAAATGAACTTACTCGGAGCAAGGTGTATAAGGCTAAATTAATGGTCAAATGGTTCCAATAAAGATGAAAGTTAACTACATCGAGATATTATATTTTTTTGTAAAGATAACCACGATCACATTAGTTTTTTGCATTGTTGTCGCATAAGACCTATAGATAAAACAATTAGATGTGAAGAATGTCTTCTAGAATGGGTAACCTTGAAGAAGAAATCTATATGTTAATCAAAAGGTTTCAACTTATTGGAATAGAAAAACTTGGGATGCAAGTTAAATAAAAGCATTATTACTATCTGAAATAGTTAGGTCCTCTTGTATTATCCTATTAATGTATGTTGTTGACATGTTAGTAGTTGGATATGACATGTTAGATATCAACATATCAAAGATGTGGTTGTCTAGAGAGTTTTAAGACAAAGGAGTTGGGAATTGCCAAGCATATTCCCGAGTGTAGTAAAAAAAAGTTGTTGACACTCTGAAACTTTCCCAACAAAAATACATTATGAAAGTCTTAGCGAAAATGAGCATTGTAGATGCCAAGGCCAGAAGCACACCTCTATGGAGTCATTTGAGACTTTTAAAGATTCAATTCGCAAACAAAGATCAAGAGTAGGAAGAAATTGTTAAAGTCCCTTATGCCTCAATAGTTAATAGCCTAACGTGTCTTATGGTATGTACTAGAACAAATATTGCTTCTCGAATGGAAGTTGTTAGCATGTTTATGTCAAATATGTGCAATAAGAATTAGGAACTAGGCAAGTGGCAGCTACATTGTTTGTGTAATGTTCCAAAAATACCGATAAAAATTTTCATTTTTTTAAATAAGTCAAATCCGTTCGTTTATTGTTCCAAAAGATGGTCAGAGTAAAAGTATTCTCAAAACATCAGAGTAAAACGATAAATAGTTAATGCGAAATAAATCTTCAGGGGATGCAGTGCGATCCACCCAGGCCTTTCATTTTAAAAAGGTAGTACCTGAAACATTTTAAACATAAAATCGTAAACACAAAGCTTAGTTAGTTCCCCAAGATACCACATACCAAACAAGTAACGGGACCAATGCAACATACATGCTTTCGGGCCCAACCCATGCATTCGGGCCTAACCCATATAAACGCGCTCAACCCAACCTACAAAAGGATCTAACCAACATACAAACGAGCCCAACCCAACATAAAAATGAGCCCAACCCAATATACAAATATGCCAAGCCCAATATACAAATGGGCCCATACCAATATACAAACAGGTCTAACCCAACATATATTCAAGAGTCACAAAGATAGCTAGCATCCTACATAACACAATCCAGTGGGCAGATGTTGGTGCCTTCGACCCATGAGTATAGTGAGAAGAATCACTTGAACTACTCAACAGAAGCCCAATAGCAACCACAACAACATAACAACCAACCTAAGCTACCTAAAGCCAAACCAAGACCAACCCTTAGTCAAATACACAATGCTACTCAAGTTTGACAGAAAGTCAAACTAGTCCAAAAGTCAACGAACAAAGTCTACTCCAGCTGACGCCCATGTCGTGGCCAACCCATGTCCATGTAGTGGCCACTCAATCAAATCTCGATCAAGTTCTGCTGCCATGCTGTGGCAAGAATCACGCCACATCGTGGGTACGTATGGACAAAACATAAGTTATAAGTCTCGCCACCACGCCATGGGCCTTCCTTGGTCACGTTGTGGTCTTCATTTGAACAACTTTTCTTCAATAAGACCTGAAACCATAAGGACCAAAGCTAAAATCATCAAATCTAATTCCTAATAGCTTCATAATGGATAAAGTTTCCAACTTTATCCATTAGGAAGGTCCAAACCACCAACATCTAGACTTTAAGTCTCAAAGGGACCCAAAAATGCATCTTTCTCTACTTAATCCATTAAGTCCAAGTCACCGACCTTTAGATTTTAATCAACATGATGTTTAGATGGATAAAGTTTCCAACTTTATCCACAACAATGTCACCAACTTTCAAGATCTAAACTTTAATACACCAAAATGACCTAAAGGAATAAGCTATCTTGCAAGGATAAAAGGGAAGGAAAAAGATCATAAGTTTCCTAGTCCATGAGGTCCAAGAAGTATCTCAAACTGATCCAAATATGTTGGAGTCCACTCAGCTCCAATATCACTCATAAAATGGACCAAAAGTTCCAAAAACCACAAATGAAGAAATCTAAAGAACTAAAGAGCAAGATTGAAACTTTATACTCACATAGTCCAGAAATGTAATGTCTTTGATGGATCCAAATTTGAAGCATCATTCCTTGCAACTAAAAGAACCATCTTGATCTTTAAACTTCATGAAAATATCCTGAAAAACATCCAAAAGAGGAGAGAGGAGAGATAAAGAGCTTAAATCTTGAAAGTGGAGGCTAGGGTTTCTCCTAAGGGGTTCTAGAGGTGATAGAGGCTCATAAAATGGCCAAAAAGTCGGAATCATATGCTTAAATATGTTGAAAACTCTAAAACCATATGCTTGGTCTTGACATCTTGCCGTACCGTGGCAACCCTTTCGCCGTGTTGTGGCAACTGTCCTGCCGTGGCTATGCTTTCGTCGCGCCGTGGCGAAGCGTTTTCACCCAAATCCACCTCAACTTCAAACAACTATAACTTCTTCATTTCAACTTTGTTTTTGGCAATCTTTATATCTATGGAAAGGTATTGATGAGCCCCACAACCCTATGTAGTTACTTTTGACATAAAATGGAACATCCCAAACTTCGTGACCAAAAATTTCATTTTAAAACAAGTAATTATAAAAAACAGTAATTTGAAACATAATTAGTGTCAATCCATATCAATACCAATATGTCAATTAACCAAAACATGTCATAGAAAATATGATAAGAGTACAACTTCCAAAGATCTCATATGTAGAAAATCATAGTGTGATGCATTGCGATCAGGTCGACTCATTTCCTTTTGAAGAATAAGTACCTGAAACCAAAATTGAATTGTAACGCCCGGTTTCCCAGGTACATTAATTAATATTATAATTTGAATTGTGTTAAGGTGACTCGACGAGTTGGTGCTTAGACTCGTCGAGTCAGGTCGCGAATGGGTGACGTGGAAAATGATTACACTCGACGAGTCAGGGGAATGCACTCGCCGAGTCAGAGCTGGCAAAAGAAACCCTAATTTCTCGGGTTTGGGACCTATTTAAGGACCCTTATAGCCACCATTTGCGGCTACCAGACCCTTGAGAGAAACCCTAAGAGTGCTTGAGCGTTTGTGAGAGGAAAGAAGCCATTATTTGATTTTTGTGGGTTGGTTTTGCAAGAAGAAGGTGGTTCCAGCTTAGAGGAGGCCAAAAAGGTTGCATAACTGTGGATCTCGAGCAAAGAACATCATCCTTGAGGTAGCATATTGATCCTTTTTCTATTTTGTTGAAGAATCCATGGATCTGAGGTTTTCTATACCCTTTATTGGGATGATTGTTGGATATATGGTCCCTTATCATGTTTAGACTTTGGATCTGGACCCATAGTGGTCCAGAGAGCTTTATCTTTCTTGCTTTATGTTGAGTTATGGAAGAAATAGACTTAGGATGTTGTATTTGGGGCAAATGCTTCAAGTAGAGTAATTTGGACGATGCATGAGTATCAAGTTCGAACCTTTACGTGTTTATTGAGCTTGGGAAGGTCAGATCTATGGATTAGAGGAACGGATCTAACCTCAGAAGGCCATTTGAGTTCGAGCATGGCATGAACTCGCCGAGTCCATGAGCAGACTCGAGGAGTCGGACCGGGTTGTCCTGTGACTCACACAGTTGGTGACTCGTTGAGTTGGGGGAATGAATCGGTGAGTCAATTGGGATTTATGGGATTGGAGTTCATGTCTGAACTCGCCGAGTCAATGCCCGACTCGACGAGTTGGGTCAAAGAGGTGGCCATTGACCAGCATTGACCATAGTTGACTAATGTTGACTTAAGGGCATTAGTCAAACTAAGTCGGGGAGGTATTAATTAGAGATGTATTTATGCCATAGGAGGAAGCTTGGTCGGAAGATTGAGCGCGAGTGATCATCCGACATCTTCGAGGTGAGTCTTCTTACTATGCCTTACCCGATGGGGTGATTATGTGTGACCGGAAGGTCTTATGTGTATGATGAAAATGTGATGTATGTTGTATATGTAATATGTTATGATATGAGTATGATGACATGGACCGGAAGGTCAACAGAGTATGGACCGGAAGGTCAATAGAGTTATGGGATGGAAATCCCCTGAGACACTTGGATCGAAAGATCCCATAGAGTTATGGCCTGGAAAGGCGTATGTGTTGTACGTGGTATTTTGGGGAACTCACTAAGCATTATTGCTTATCGTTTGCGTGTTATGTGTTTCAGGTACCAGTGATGATCGCGGGAAGGCGCCGGCTTGATCAGTACACACTTGTGGTGGAGATGTTTTGAGATTCTAGGGATTTTAATTTGCACTTATGTTATGTAAAAGCAATTGATACACATTTTTGAGAATTGTGATTGGAGTATTTTTATTAATTTAACATGAAAAATTGTTTTGAAAATTCACGGTGTTATAAGTTGGTATCAGAGCCTTGGTTTGAGGGATTCAGATTCATCTTCGGGTGTATTTGAACTCAAACTAAGGATTTGAGGAAGTTTTCATAAATAATCAATTTCTCCTAAAAGAATAAAAAGGAATTGAGGAAACAGAAGAAAGCAGTGTGTACGATCAGCCAGCGCCCGAACGGTGATTTCCCAAATTACCCTTACATTATGTGTGAAGAAATATGTTGTAATGTGTTATGCATGCTAGAGTAGGCTAGGTATTCATATTAGGACTAGAGTGGCCAGATTTGTGATGCCTTAGCCTAGGAAGATTTATGCTGCTATGAGATGCTTGTGAGTGAATAGGTAGCAGTGAGGTGCTCTGAGGATCTACCGATGGGTAGCTTATGTGTGGCAAGAGATAGAGTACTTGTGACTTGGGATCCTTAGAGGGTGGCTTGGAATGAATACTGATGCGGTATGGAAGGTAGTATAGGGCCCGTACTACTGGAAACACCAGATTAGTGTGAGATGAGGGGGGTGTGAGCGATGAGGAGCTCCGCCAGATGATTCATGATGAGGTGGCTGCGACCATCCGAGCTAAGATACCATAGATGTTTAGGTCTATCAAGACCACGCTGATTGAGACCTTTGATGAGCGGTACGCCGCTCTTACTGATGCTGCTGTTTCTGCGGCCACCACAGTCGTTGCTGCTACCAGGCCGCAGGGGGTGACTCGTTAGTAGCATATCGATCCTTTTTCTGTTTTGTTGAAGAATCCATGGATCTAGGGTTTTCTATACCCTTTATTGGGATGATTGTTGGATATATGGTCCCTTATCATGTTTATACTTCGGATCTGGATGCATAGTGGTCCAGAGAGCTTTATCTTTCTTGCTTTATGTTGAGTTATGGAAGAAATGGACTTAGGATGTTGTAATTGGGGCAAATGCTTCAAGTAGTGTTATTTGGACGATGCATGACGTGTTTATTGAGCTTGGGAAGGTCAGATCTATGAATTAGAGGAACAGATCTGACCTTAGAAGGCCATTTGAGTTCGAGCATGGCATGAACTCGTCGAGTCCATGAGCAGACTCGACGAGTCGGACCAGGTTGTCCCGTGACTCACACAGTTGGTGACTCGCTGAGTTAGCGGAATGACTCGGTGAGTCAGTTGGGATTTAGGGGACTGCAGTTCAATTCTGAACTCGCCGAGTCAATTCCTGACTCGACAAGTTGGGTCAAAGGGGTGGCCAATGACCAACGTTGACTAGAGTTGACTTGTGTTGACTTGAGGGCATTAGTCAAACTAAGTTGGGGAGGTATTAGTTAGAGATATATTTATGCCATAAGAGGAATCTAGGTTGGAAGATTGAGCGCGAATGATCATCCGACATCTTCGAGGTGAGTCTTCTCACTATGCCTTACCCGATGGGGTGATTATGTGTGACCAGAAGGTCTTATGTGTATGATGAAAATGTGATGTATGTTGTATATGTAATATGTTATGATATGAGTATAATGATATGGACCGGAAGGTCAACAGAGTTATGGTATGGACATCCCCTGAGACACTTGGATCGGAAGATCACATAGAGTTATGGCCTGGAAAGGCGTATGTGCTGTACATGGTATTTTGGGGAACTCACTAAGCATTATTTCTTACCGTTTGTGTGTTATGTGTTTCAGGTACCAGTGATGATCGCGGGAAGGCGCCAACTTGATCAGTACACACTTGTGGTGGAGATGTTTTGAGATTCTGGGGATTATGATTTGCACTTATGTTATGTAAAAGCAATTGATACACGTTTTTGAGAATTGTGATTGGAGTATTTTTATTAATTTAACATGAAAAAATGTTTTGAAATTTCACGGTGTTACTTGAATACCGTAAGCACGAAGCTTAGTGAGTTCCCCCATCATAACATAAGCCATACAATAACATACTACCTAGCATATCCAGCTGCTGGCCTACCCGTTCATTCTCTTTCAACCGGTAAGCGCCTAGCATATCAGGGTGCCAGCCTACCCCTTCGGTCTTCCGACGGGCTACGGGGCCTATTTCACCCCTACTAATACCACGTAATAACATAACATACAAGCACATAGATATCAACAGATAGTGGAATACCAAAAAATTATCACAAAGACAATCATCTCTAGTATAATCAGTTACTAGCGAGCCGACATTGGTTCCTTCGACTCACTTCTACTGGAAGGTAACTCACCTCGCATGGCTCAAGTTCTTGGCAAGATTTCCTTAGCTGCTGCCCTGGCAACTCCTCAAGCTATCAATACCAAAATATCACCCAATTAGCAATTGGGTTCTAACCCGTGATCCATAATCCATACTTGGGGTGAAATGACTGTTTCATCCCCTACTCATCAAGGCCCAAACTATAAATTCCATGAAAGCCCATCAATGGCCCAATTTTCCAAAATTAGCCCAAACCCTTACATGGGACTACCCTCTAGAACCCATTTTGTACTTCATAATCCCCAAAGGTCAACCTTGGTCAAAGTCAAGTCAAGGTCAAAGTCAACATCCAAGTCAAATTCAAAGTCAACGCTTCGAGTTGGCTCAGCTCGTCGAGTTGTCCTTCAACTCAGCGAGTTCCTATAAACCACATAATCATGATACTACGAACCAAATCGTCGAGTTCTCCCTTAACTCGTCGAGTTCTTTCCTTTTCAACAGAATCAAGACATACTCACATCAACTCGCCAAGTTTCTTTGTGAACTCGTCGAGTTCTTTATTCTGTTAACCATCGTTAATGCATTAAGCCATTTCTCCCGAATCTAACAGCTCCAAACCTCAGTTCCTTTCCGTTATGATGTTTAGAAGGGTAAAGTTTCCAACTTTACCCTCAAGAACCATCTACTAAGCTTAAAACTAAAACCCTAGTTTCTTTAAAGGTGGTCTTGATCCATTAAGCCCCTAAATTCCAACTATAACACACCAACATACAGATCTGATGTCCCAAGGTGGACAAATCACGTCAAGTTGCCAACTTTACGTTCATGCATGCTAGAAACACCCTCAAATGTCCATTTTTGGCTTCACAATAGACATATTGCATGAATGGGACATGGAGGCCATTAAAGTTTGCAACTTTAAGCCTCAATAGGTCATATAGGGGTCAAATCTATCCCATTAACCCCTAGAAACCTCTTCTCTTCGGACCATTCGATCAAATCCCCAAAACTCAAGCTAGAACTTCAAGAAAAGAGATGTAGTAAGCTATATGTCAAGGTGACGAATTTATACCTCAAAGATGCAACTCTTGGTGAAGGGTTTCTTGATCTAGACTCACTCTACCAAGCTAGGTGCTTCCCTCTTCAAGTCTCCTTCAATAATCACCAACAAATACTCTTTATGAACTCACAACACTAAAAAATAGCCTTAAGGTCTCGAGGTTAGGGTCTTGGACTATGGAGGATGGAAATGAGGCCAAACCCTAGAGCTTAAGTTGTTTAAATAGGGTGCAAAACCCCGAATTTAGGGTTTCTCAAACCGCAACCAACTCGTCGAGTTGGTCCCCTCCAACTCGTCGAGTTGATCTTCGAAAATGCACGTCACTCATAATTCCTACACGTCGTGTTTACGCCTTAAACTCGACGAGTTGACCTTTAAAAATGAGGTTTAATTATCCATAATTAGCCTTCTAGATTTCGCGTGTTGCAACTCTCCCCCACTTAAATTAGATTTTGTCCTCGAAATCACTCCTTATTAACACCCACATCGAAGCAATCAATCTTAATGTTCATGATCGGAATTTCTGTGCATATAATAGCCTTCCCAAGGCAACCGAAACCCAACTGAACTCCTACTCCGAAATAACACCCGAACCTTCAACCCTTGCAAACCATCTCTACCTTCTACGACCAGGAATGCGCAATATCCTGACTCCTCGAGAGCTCGACCATGTTGAACAAATCCATGCCCTCTCTAAGGAATAGCAACCAATCATAACTCTTCTGACTATGATCATACCACGACCTATCCCGGTCTACTTAAATTATCCTTAGAATAATTCTTCAAACCTAGTGAAGAACAAATCCCTGATAATTGAATATAAACCCATCCCACCTTACTTGGAATCCGAAAAAAAAAACTAAAGTCTCAATGGTTCGACTCCCTTTCAGACCTCTCATACCAAATTACTACCAAACCAACCTCATAGAGTCTCAGATCCCACAAAATGCTTTCAATGGTTCGAGTAGAAGATTCATCCCTGCAACGGTTATACTTAGATGAGAGCTGCGCAACAAGGCCAACAATTACTCTGAGATTATTTCATATCACTATGAGTGACCTGGCATTACCCACACAATTAGTTACCTATCCATACATGAAATCCTAAAGCAGTAATATTGCCAAGTATATCTAGGTGCTAGCCTCCTCTTTGGTCTATTTCAACCAGATATTGCCGAGTATATATGGGTGCTCGACCTACCCCTTCGGTCTAACCTGACCAGATACTACCGAGCATATCTGGGTGCTCGACCTACTCCTTCGGTCTATCTTGACCGGATACCGCAAGAAACACTAGAACTATCTGGAATAACATGTTGCCTTCTGGCTTCCTTCCATAATCCACCGAGACCTCCCTAGTCTTAATTCGTATGCCAGTCATCTAAAATGCCTGGTTCTAGCCTGGTTACTGAGCCAAAAGGCTCCCACACTATCGCCCTTTGCGACTTCCAACAGAAAACTCTGCAGATAATAACCACTCAAACCAACTCGACACTATCCTGATGCTACGTTGAACGTTACAGGTCCAAATATAGTCTTCCTCATACCCGGTCTCCCACGACCTACCATTTACTGATTTTAAACATATCATTGTTTACCCACAGTCTTGCGAATTGGTCCTCCCTGGCCTAAATCATCTGAACGAATATGTGAATGCCACAACTACCCTACAGCCCTTCTGCACTTTCCACACTATCTGACCGCTTGTGAATGATACGGCTACCCCTGTAGTCTTACAACACTTTCCACATTACCTGCCCAAACGCCCAAATTGAACTCAAGTCATGACTGAAACCCCACCCTGATTTCCCCCAAATTCTACTATCAAACATCAAGAAGACGCCATTCACATGTTGGGAAGTTTTACCAAACTCCCAACTCACACAACCCTCAAACCAAACAGTCACTTGGGCCGCCCTCCTCCTTGACGAGGATGTGAAACTCATCCTAGTTTCATAACCACTCCTGCTTTTGAATCCCTGGACAATTCTCCCTCACTTTAAATAGTCTAAATCCTCAAATCACACGAGAATTGAAGGATTCCCATTCCTTCCTTACTTAGAACGATCGACATGTTGACTACCTATGCTTAGCCTTGCTAGTGATCCATTACCAAACCACTCCAAAGACCGCACAATTACCGAAGACTAGATGAACACTTTCCGAATTATAGTGAAAAACCGACAGCCCCTGATACTTGAAATGATACCGCACTCAAATCTTGAAATCCAAACGACAGATGCTCCAACCAATAGCTCAGCAAAAAGCCACTTCCCTTGGAGCCTCCAACAATCACTACAAGAACAACTACTGAACCACCGAATACTGACAAATCTTTACCTCGACCTCCATCTACGAAGAATCTTTGAATTTTTAACCATCTACAACCCATGTGAACATAAGAATCCTTTGGCATTCACAATGACCAATCACTCATGCACTGAGGTCGCGATTTTCCTGCTACCGTTCCTCTCCTAGCAACGCTAGTGTGGAACCCCAAAGCATATTCCATAGACAATTGTTGATCCTAACGAATCAAGGATGAAACCATTGAACCTTTGCTTACTAGAGAGCTACCCTGCTAACCCTGACCAAAGATTTTCCAAGCTATACCCTGAATTGCCTGCGGCAGAGACCCTAAACAACAACTGAACACACTGAACCTGTCAAACCAGCAAAAGGGAAATGAACTTTCGCTAACCACTTAGTAATTCATGCTATGCCGATGGCATATGAAAATATTTGAGGATACAAACCAATCATGAGCAAAGAAATGAACCGCATATATGCTTCTCTGTACTGATGCAAGATTCCAACAACCGTAAATATTAATATATACATTAACCAAAGGATGGAAAAAGATACATACCTGCGATATTGCCTAAGAGAGTCTTGACCTCCTTTGTTTGTCACTGTAAAACTCAACCTCTCTCTATTGGGGCTCCTGCCCTACCTTCTCGTCTATCAGTGATCCTCAAAGTATCTGGAGCAGTCGCGTGTACTGCCTCTCCCCTCATCATCGGAAAATCGACCTTATTGTGGCCCACCTGATCACAGAGAACACACAACGGACTTGCCCCTTGACGATAATCCCTGCTGACGTGATCAACCCTGCCACACTTGTAGCAGCCTAAACCCTTGGAATGACAAATTCCCTTGTGGACTTTTCCATACGTGCTGTACTGACCCCGACCATGCTGGCCTCTCACCTGATGGTATGAAACCTTGGGTCTCTTCCCGGGACCCTCCACTATACGCACCTGATATGACCCTCTCTCCCCACTGTGCTATAAATCGATCTCGCACCCTCAGAAGCTAGATGTCATATTCTTCAGGGTATGACACCCTGTCACGCTCACCAACTAATTCGACAATGGCTAAACTGCAATAGTTGGAACATCCTCTGCCCCAAACCAGGTCACAAACTCCTCCCAAGACATAGTCTCCAATTCAGAAAGCGTAATAGGTTGCATAATCAATTCCCAGCAACTCCTTGCCTCCCGATACATGAGATTCAAGGCAAACCGAACCTTAGCTCCTATGGGGTAAGGACTAGTGCGGAAAACACCTTCCATCTCCTCAATCCAACGCGAACTCAAAATCCTAGTAGTTCCTCGCTCGACTGGCTCACCGCCTGAGCCAAGACCTAATCCTAAATCAGAACCGCCTCCCTGAGTGCTCATCTCCAAACTGGAAAACCACAAACCACTTATCAAAACATAATCAAGGATACTCCTCCCCGAAGCTTCTCAGATTCTCCAATACTCTCACAAATTCGAGGATGGATCATGTGCTTTCAGTAGTACGGGCCCAATACTACCTTCCAGACCTATCCATACTTTCCTTAGCAATCCTCCTGGATCCTCTAAGTCACTTCCTCAAACTGATGCACCCAAACTTACTAACCTCACTACTAGCCCACAAAAGCATATCCTAGGCATTTCTTATGTTGCCGAACCTACCCAGTCTTCAACTGCTGAAAGATTAATCTCAACTAGCTACCTCAAGAATATAGTCACATGCAATAGAGATCAGATAATCCTTCGAGTAAAAGAATCAATCCTAGAACGGTTAGACTCAGATGAGAGCTGTGCAATAGGTCCAAGTCCATCACTCTGAGATTATTTAGCCTATGCCACATGTGACTTAGCATATTCACTTAATAGCTAGCTCACATTGCAAAAAGTCCCATAAAGCACAAAGGAAGCAATATTTATACAATGTAAAAAGTAACCAATAAAACCATTCTATCCTCTTATCAGGAATCTGTACTAGCATGTAATTCTAAGCCTCATATAATCAGGCATAACCTAAACAGGCCATCCTACCACTGACTAATCAGTACTAGTATGTAGTTCAATAAGCACATATATAAGGCATACAAGGCATCCTCCCTAGATCCTTAGCCCTAATCTAGCATGCAGTTCACATATTCTCAATCCATATCATAACATAACATGTATGTGTATCTTAGGGAAAACTTACTTGAGCTCGGCGGCTGATTGAATGCATCACACTCGTTCTTTCTCAAAAACCCTTAATTTTAAACTTTAGAAAATTTATTTTTCTTTTAAAAACCTTTCAATCCCTCGATTTGAGTTTAGACACATCCAATAGTGTGCCTGAATCCCTTAAACCATGGTTCTGATACCAACTACAATATAATATCCTTGCATATAAATGCATAATCACATACTGCCTAGCATATATGGGTGCTGGTTTACCCCTTTGGTCTTCCGACCGGCTACGGGGACTATTTCACCCCTACCACTATCACGTGATAGCATAGCATACAAGCACATACATCACAACAGATACTGGAATACCAAAAAATTATCACAAAGACAATCATCTGTACTATAATCAGCTACTAGCAGGCCGTCATTGGAGCCTTCGACCCACTTCTATTGGAAGGTAACTCACCCCGCACTGCTGAAGTTCCCTGCAAGATTTCCTTAGCTGCTTCCCTGACAACTCCTTAAGCTATCAATATGAAAATATCACCCAATTAGCAATTGGGTTCTAACCCGTGATCCATAATCCATACTTGGGATGAAATCACAGTTTCACCCCTGACTCATCAAAGCCAAACTATAAATTCCATGAAAGCCTATCAGTGGCCCAACTTTCCAAATTGGGCCCAAACCCTTACATGGGACTACCCTCTAGAACCCATTATGTACTTCATAATCCCCAAAGGTCAACCTTGGTCATAGTCAAGTCAAGGTCAAAGTCAACATCCAAGTCAAAGTCAAAGTCAACGCTCCAAGTTGGCTCAACTCGTCGAGTTATCCTTCAACTCGACGAGTTCCCATAAAGCAAAAAATCATGATACTACGAACCAAATCGTCGAGTTCTACCTTAAGTCATTGAGTTCTTTCCTTTTCAACAAAATCGAGACATACTCACATCAACTCATCGAGTTCCTTTGTGAACTCGTCGAGTTCTTCAGTTTGTTAACCATTCTTAATGCATTAAGCCATTTCTCTCGAATCTAACAACTCCAAACCTCAGGTCCTTTCCATTATGATTTTTAGAAGGGTAAA
Organism: Lactuca sativa; assembly: GCF_002870075.4. NCBI lineage: Eukaryota > Viridiplantae > Streptophyta > Magnoliopsida > Asterales > Asteraceae > Lactuca > Lactuca sativa. The sequence goes on along the minus strand of NC_056625.2, from coordinate 110,975,365 downwards.
GTTTCCAACTTTACCCTCAAGAACCATCTACTAAGCTTAAAACTCAACCCCTAGTTTCTTTAAAGGTGGTCTTGATCCATTAAGCCCCTAAACTCCTACTACAACACAACAACAAACAAATCTGATGTCTGAAGGTGGACAAATCACTTAAAGTTTCCAACTTTACATTCATGCATGCTACAAACACCCTTAAATGTCCATTTTTGGCTTCACAATGGACATATTGCATGAATGGGACATGGAGCCATTAAAGTTTGCAACTTTAAGACTCAATAGGTCGTATCGGGGTCAGATCTATCCCATTAACCCCTAGAAACCTCTTTTCTTCGGACCATTTGATCATAGCCCCAAAACTCAAGCTAAAACTTCATGAAAAGAGATCTAGTAAGCTATATGTCAAGGTGAAGACTTTATACCTCCAAGCTAGGTGCTTCCCTCTTCAAGTCTCCTTCAAGAATCACCAAAAGATACACTTTATGAACTCACAACACTGAAAAATAGCCTTAGGGTATCGAGGTTAGGGTCTTGGACTATGGAGGCTGGAAATGAGGCCAAACCCTAGAGCTTAAGTTGTTTAAGTAGGGTGCAAAACCCCGAATTTAGGGTTTCTCAAGCCGCAACCAACTCGTCAAGTTGATCTTCGAAAATGCGCATGAGTCATAATTCCTATACATTTATGCCTTAAACTCGACGAGTTGACCATTAAAAATGAGGTTTTATTTTTCCATAATAAGCCTTCTAGATTCTAGGTGTTACATAAAACATACCAAACTAAACTCATTAATTCATATAAGAAGTCTGAGACATCACTTTTCCCATTTTACCCTTTGCTCCAAAACACAAATCAAGGGCATAGATCACCTAAACCATATTATTAACATCCCATAAGGTCTAAAATTTATGTCATTGAAGCCCAAGGCCTTTGCATGATCGAATTACATTCCAAAATCCCAACTAAGAAACATTTTGAAACTAAATGTTACAAGTCTCCCCCGCTTAAACTGGCTTTTGTCCTCGATATCTCTCTCAGTTCTAATCTTTGAAAACAACACCTATAAATTCCATAAGATCCCTCTGACCACGTCGAATTTAAGGCATCCATAAAGAAACTGAAGAGACCACTCATAAACCCACAGTTGCCAACAAACAACCCAATAACTTGACAACACTCAACCACACACAACTATCTTTCTATCCTTAATTGTAAGACCCAAATCCTAATGCAAACCACTCATACTCGAAACTCTCAAACTACAACCAAACACCAACACCGTCAATATACTCTCTAAAACTGGGAACCCATCAGTTTAAACTTTGGAAACCGTACCCTAAAACTGATGATAACCCACTTGTCGCATGTACCTTTAACCCTTGAGTAGGAACACCATCAAACCATGCAGAAAGAACACTCAAAACATCATGATCGTGAATTTCAACCAATCCTAAATTCGGAAATTATGCCCAAAAACCTGAAATATACACTTGACCTCTTGGCAAGTTATCACTAACCTACTGCTCGCACGAGCGTAATCATTATTAATCCAAGAATCTTACGTAGCATCCAAATCCCTCATCAGCTCAGGTGTACCACCACCTAAAAAATCACTAGATACATTTACAACGAACTTCAAAACCTAAATTTTCAAAACCAATAGGGGTTACCAAAACCCTACTGAACATCCCACAAGAAAACAAGGTCCACACATACCAACATTCAACAAGAGGCTTTTGGTGTACAACCAATACGTCAAACAAAAAAAAACTTTACTATCCACATAATAAAAACCAACCGGTCACCGAGCCTCCTTACTCCCTAAAATGTTCTAATACCCAACATGCCAAAGAACTATGATTTGACACCTAAGTGTCTCAATCTAATGACTACCGGGTCCCACCCATATGAGTCATACAACCACTGGTTCACGATACACCTTGACACCATCTAAACATTAGAATGATAAGCTCACGTTACTATGTCAATCTTGTTGTCACTGTATCCTTGGCCTGAAGACTCACGAAAAGCACCATAGGGGCCTAAAGGTACTCAACCGTCAACCTACTGACTTGTAGGAACCTAATCAACATCTCTTTCAACAATAACCAAACACAACACAAGTTGTAACTTTCTATGACGCGCAATTCCTTCCATAGTTCAAGCTGCCACCAATGCAAAATCAGACAAAAACATGGTCACACACAACCAGAGAATGAGATAGGTGGTTGTACTTTTGTCCTAATTCAAAGGCTATAAACCAAAAAAAGAACCATGCCAATAGTTCGAACCAAGTGTTCTCATGTTATCTTACTCACTCCACATATACCCCCTCATGACCATATTTGATGAACTACCATATTATACACCCCCAAAGGGAAACGCATAAACAACCCTAGATTTACTATATTCTTTCATCCTCACAACCTTACCCAAAGGGTGAAGTATCAATGGAACTTACAAAATGGAGAACCTCAACTGCTAATAGAAACATCCTCTTGAACAAATGAAACAAGATCACACACCTTACTTAAAACTGAACATATCCCATCAATACATAACTAGCTCGATAAAAACTTCCAAATTTACCCAGAAGTGTTGTCAAAACCCTGGTCGGATGAATCCACATACCAACACTGCCGCAGTAACATGCCAAAATTGGAATCTACGTAGATCCAAAGTCACACCTGGAAAACTGAACAACGCCGCCCCAACATCCAAACTTCCAATAACCAAGTACATCTGCCAAACTTGAGCCCGTTATGAACAATAATTCCACAACTAGAAATTAAGGCTAAACATACCCAAAAGCCAAAATATACAACATACATAACTTGACGAAAGGTTGTCGCATCCATTGAACTTCGAATGAGACACTCGAAACCTTCAAAGAACCTCAACTATTGACGATGGATGAAATAACCAACATCGAGAATACCTAGACAACTAAACCAATGATCCAATACACTACTAAACAAAACACATGTGGAACAAAACATACCAAACTCTAATGTTGATTGACAGATCATCAACTGCCCATACTAGACTATAGATAGCAATATATACACTGAGCTGACAAATCCCTCAGCAACTGATACTCAAACTGAGTGACCCAAACATAGGCAATCCCAAAAGGAACCACTGGCTATAATTAGATCCTTCTCCAACAACTTACTGCCTCAAAAACAAATCATGCATTCCTGAGCACATAAATCTGATGGCAACTTGCTCTGCACCCCCGTCTTGACTAGATCTTGAAGCAAAGTATCACATATCCGAATCACATATTCATGTGACCCATTATTCTAAAACAATAAACTAGAATATATCGATGATCCTCCAATCAGAATACCCAGTTCTCCCCCACTTAGGGTTCAGACTACCACCAACTGACATTGCAAACAAACTGAAACTCAAACCGTCTCAACCAGATACATACAATCCTTGACTCTTAGGATGTATAAAACAACACAAGATGATCTTCCAGATGAAGACCAACCAACCTCATAGAGATTTTGAATGTCAAAAGGATACCTCAAAAACTTCCCAAGCAAAATTGCCCCTAACATCAAGAATCAGGTGCAGATGCACAAACAATAATTCTGACAGTCCTAACATTACATCGATTCTCTATCTAAAAAAATGGACTACCACATACCTCACTTCCAAACCCCCAACAATAAATTCATTGCGTGAATCATTCATAAAGACAGGAGACATCATCATCGTAGTTGGGATACATCAGAGACAATGAAACTTGTCATTCCTGATTCACTTTTCATGATCACCCTTGTTCTCATATTTCTAGTCTCAACAATAATGACTCTTTTTCCTACATATGATATATCTTGAGGAAACCATACCATAGGAATCCTCTAGTGTTGGATTTGGTGTCTAAGCCCATAACTATCACTGGTATGTACTTGACCCGATAATAGCATGGTCCTTTTGGGTTGCCTTCACCAGTGTAATTTGATAGGGTGGTTTTTTTTAGAATAAGGTTATTTATGATTTATTAATATATTATAAGTATAATATATTAATATGGTTATTTAATAGTATTGTATAATAATTAATTTTGAATTAATTTTGTGGTCAAAAGAGACTAATTAAATATGGAGGGATTGATTATGTAAATATATGATTTTTATAGTATGGGCTAGTGATCCATGATTATGTAGATGGGTTAAACTAATAAGATAACCCATGTATAGTCCATGAAGGTTAATCCCATGGAGCATAGGAATGTGGAAAGTCATGGATCATTAGGATTTACAAAGTGTAACCCTAGCACTTGCCACAACTATACATAGAACCCTCCATACACCAAAATCGGTTGCATCTTCAATTGATACAAGTAACTTATTATCTTAGAGCCTCCTTTTGCATATTGGTGCTTGTGAACCATTAGAGGCATCACACTTAAGGTGCTTAGGCTTTCAAAAGCCAAGAACTCTAAATTAATCAAGAAGAAAGCATCCAAACTATGTTTTAGTTATATAGCTTCAATTGTATGCTAGTTAGGGTTAATGCTTCGGAAAAAGAAAATGCATGTATAATTAAAGAAATCATAGATCCAAAGCATTTAGGATTGCATGCGCACTTAGGAAGTGTTATAGTGCTCAAAATCCAATAGTGGTATCAGAGCCTAGGATTGTTTTCTATTATATTTGATGCCTACTTGTTTTCAAAGTTGAAACAATATCGTGTTTTCTGCATTCTGCCTGATGAACTTGCCGAGTCCACTGGGGAACGCGACGAGTCCATGCAGAAATGAAGCTACTCGACGAGTACAATTCATGGACTCGCCGAGTTGGCGAATCAGAGTGCAGAATTTCGTATTTTTGGCCATAATTGGATATGGTCATTACCACAAACTATTTTGAATTATAAAAATATGTTTTTTAAGATATGGCAGTGATCATGTTCATCCAATTGAAAGATAATTGTCAATGTTTCATGTTTTTTATTTAGTTTATATGATTAGGCCAATTACATGAAATTTGTTTGATATGAATTATTTTGTTCTTAAGAGTTTGAATAGATCATGTATGGATTATTTGATTATTGTGTTAGTTAAATTAGTGATCTAACTGCTTTTAAATGTGCTCCATAACTTGGCCTCAAGTTATGGAAAATGAAAAGTCACTTCTTTAAAAGACAATAAAAATCATAAGTTATGGACTTGAAGAGTTTTGAAAAGTTTCAAAACTTGCCCTCAAGTTTTTGAATTTGCAAAGTCTCATTAAATGAAACATTAATTCCAAACACTAGAGTTGTAAAAGTTAAAATGCAACCCTTATACTATTATAATACAATAAGTTTAATAATATATATATATATATATATATATATATATATATATATATATATATATATACATATATATATATATATATATATATATATATATATATATATAAGAGTAGTCAGTTTTACCGTTAGTAGACCTCATTCACGAAGCCGGTCTATAAGGGGGGTAGAAGGTTACTGCCTATAAAATGGTGGTTTAATGGGTGTCCACTCTCACTCGCTGCTTCCTTGACTGGTGGAGGGTCGTTAGCCGAACGGGTAGGATAGGAAACTAATTCTCCCTCATTAAAAGTAAAATGATAAATATAAAGTAACTAAACTTATATTTAATTCCCAATCTTATTTACTTTAGGAAAAATGGTGCTAATCCATGAAATTACACTTTACACCTTGTTAAGTCGTTAGTGGAGCGTGTGTGGTTAACCGACACACTAATCTGGGACTGACAATGAGTGGACAAGGGTACCTTGATGTTAATCATATATCAATGGAACGTGTGTGGTTAACTGGCACATTGATTAGGTAATTTGTAACATTAGGTGTAGCATGTTATTTTACATGGTTATTCACACCTTGTTTGTGATCCTCGGCATCCCAATCACAAACTTGAAGGGCACACTCGAAATTTAAACATGCCTTTGAAAAGTTCAATAAATTTCAAAGATCTAGGAATTTAAATCCAATTAAAACTTAATAACTTATTTCGTCATTTACCTACCTTCAAATATTTTACAATTGGATTACGGCATCCCTCTTCTCAATTATAGAATATTATGTTGAGTCCTAGCCTTACTATTTCATTTGGGTGTAATATTAAGGATTCTCATCTAATCTAAACTATGTTGGAGGGTCATTTTTATGTCTCGAACTTCAATGACTGGATTTGTAACATCAGAATGGCTATTCTCTATGAGGACAAAGAATATGTCCTTGATAGAGAGCTTAAGGAGATTGATGTCACCATTGCTACTCCTAAACAAATTACAGAATACACTAATCATGAGAGGGATGCGATAAAGGTGTTGTGTCTTATGATTGCAACCATGACTGTAGAGATACAAAAGCCCTATAACTACTATCTCTATGAAATGTATCATGACTTGATGGAAAGATACCATCAAAGTGCTCGGCGTGAGAGGTATGAGATCATTGCCTCCATGATCACAACCAAAATGAAGGATGGTGAACCCATCACAACCCACTTGCAGAAGATACAGAGATATGTGGACCGGTTGCTAAAGTTGAATGTCAATTTTTATGAAGAGTTGGCCATAGATATAATTCTACACTCTTTACCTTCTTGTTATGATCAGTTTCGTATGACTTATCATATGAACAAGGAGGAGGTCACTCTTAGCAAGCTTCAAGGGCTTTTAAGGACTGCAGAAAGAAAGCTTAAAGGCAATTCGGTTGTGTCTACTCTTACTACTACTACTACTTCTGCCCCTATTCTGGCAATATGACATGGAAAAGGAAAGAAGAGGAAGGCTCCCTATAAGATCTGCAAGGGAAAGTCTCTTGATTGATCCTCTTCTAGTGGGACCAAAGTTGGTTCTGTTAATCCCTCTTCTAGTTCGAAGGATGTTGGCTGCTTCCATTGTCATGAAAATGGGCACTAGAAACGAAGCTGCCCCAAATACTTGCAGGACATAAAGGATGGGAAGATCAAACCCTCCTTTGTAGGTATTTACACTATTCAATGTAATAACTCATCACTTGCTAATTCTTGGGTCCTTGATACAGGTTGTGGATTTGACATTTGTTCTGATTTGCAGGGACTAATAAGAAGAAGGGATGTGGAGCAGGGGAAGATAAACTAAATCATGGGAAATAGGAAAATGCCGCATGTAACCAAGATTGGAGTTATTCTTTATTGCTTAGAAATGGTTTAAATTTAGATTTGAATAATTGTTGTTACTCAGCCGATATGGCGAGAAATATTATTCCCTTTCATAGTTTGTACAAACAAGGTTTTACTTTTTCATTTAATAATGAAGTTGGTACTATTTATGTTTATTATAATGGTGTATTTTATTTTGAACCATTACCTTGCAATGGTGTAGATGAAACTATGAATGTTGTACATAACCTAGGAAATAATGTGTTGAATATTGATTCGTCCAATGTTTTGGACAAGGCATGCTTGTGGTATTGTTGGCTTGGACATGTCAACAAGAAGCGCATAGCCCAACTCCAAAAGGATGGAAGCTTGGAGTCATTCGACTTAAATTCGGATGACACTTGCAAATCTTGTTTACTTGGAAAGATAACCAAGTCTCCCTTCACTAGTACTTGTGAAAGGGGTGATGGTTTGTTGGACCTCATACACACCGATGTGTGTGAATCATTCAGAACCGCCACAAGGGATGCTAACCGCTTCTATGTGACTTTTGCTGATGATTACAGTAGATATGGCTATGTATACATAATCAAGCATAAGTCAGAAACTTTTGAAAGGTTCAAAAAGTTTAAGAAAGGAGTGGAGAGTCAATTGGGTAGGAAGATACAATTTCTACGGTCCGATCATGGAGGAGAGCATCTTAGTATCGAGTTCCTTGACTATCTTAAGGAATGTAGAATTTTTTTATAATTGACGCCACCTAGGACACCACAGCTAAATGGTGTGGTTGATAGGTGCAATGAGACCTTGCTAAACATGGTTCGTTCCATGATGAGTGGAGCTTCATTACCTATCTCATTTTGAGGGTATGCCTTAGAGATTGCCGCCCATATCCTTAATCTAGTCCGAACCAAAAAGGTTTCCAAAACACCTCATGAGATGTGGACATGGAAGGATCCCTTGTTAGACCACATCAAAGTTTGGGGTTGCGAGGATTTTGTGAGAAAAGAAACTCACCACAAGATCGAACCTTGGAGTAAGCGATGTATTTTCATCGGCTACTCGAAAAATTCCTTTGGATATCTCTTCTATAGAGCGAGTGACAATGTTGTCCTCATTATGAGGAGAGGAGTCTTTCAAGAGAGAGAGAGAACTCATATTCCAAGAGGATAGTGGGAGAAAAATTGACCTTGAAGAGCTTCAAGAGTAAATCGATGAAGGAACCTCAAACACTAGCACTCAACCAAGGAGGAAACTCTGGTTGAACCAATTGACAAGTATGTACCTCCGAGGCGTTCCAGTAAAGTTAGTGTCCCACCTGTGTTATATGGTTTTCATATAACAACTAAAGGTGATACATTTATCAATGATAGCACACTAATAAATTTGGATGAACCTAACAACTACAAGGAAACCATGGCAACCCCTGAGTCTGCTAAATGGAAAGAGGCTATGAACAGTGAGATTCAGTCCATGTATAGCAATCAACTTTGGAACTTGGTTGACAATGTACCGGGCCGTAAAACAGTCGGGTGCAAATGGATCTTCAAGAAGAAGATCGATATAGATGAAAATGTACACACATATAAGGCGCGACTGGTTACGAAGGGCTTTACTCAAACTTCGGGAGTTGGCTATGATGAGACCTTCTCACCAGTAGCGAATATTAAATCTATAAGGGTTATGCTAGCCATTGCTGCATTTCATGACTATGAAATATGGCAAATGGATGTCAAAACCACTTTCCTTAATGGAAAGTTGATTGGAGATGTTTACATTAGTCAGCAAGAGGGTTTTGTCAATGCAGAGTACCCTAATAGAGTGTGTAAGCTTGAGAAATCCATATATGGATTGAAACAAGCATCTAACAAATGGATTCTTTGTTTTGATGAGAAAGTCAAAGAGTTTGGTTTTTCGAGAAGCGAGGATGAGTCCTGTGTATATGTCAAAGATAGTATATTGAGCTCTCTGGTAATGTATGTAGATGACATACTGCTCATAGGAAATGACATCCTAACCTTGCAGGAGGTCAACTACTGGAATGGGAAGTGTTTCGCTATGAAGGACCTCGGAGAAGCTGCCTATATCCTGTGGATAAGGATATTGAGAAACAGAAGTAAAAGGCTAATAAGACTTAGTCCAAGTCTATACTTGGACAAGGTGTTGAAATGTTTCAGCATAGAGAACTCCAAGAAAGGTGACTTACCTATGCAAGGCAATACCAAATTGATTAAAACTCATAGTCCGAGTACAGAGGCTGAGATAGCAAAAATGAGTCATATACCATATGTTTTCGCAGTTGGTTCGATCTTGTATGCTATGACTTGTACTCGCCCTGATGTGGCCTTTGCTTTGAGCATGGTTAGCAGATATCAACGAAACCCTGGTAAAGCTCATTGGACTGCGGTTAAGAACATTCTTAAGTACCTGCAGATGACTAAGGATTGGGTCCTTACCCTCGGTAGGAGCGATGACTTGAGAATAACAGGGTACAACGATGTGAGCTTTCAGACCGACAGAGATAATTTCTGCTCTTACTCGAGCTAGATATTTACCCTGAATGGAGGAGCAGTGACATGGAAAAGTTCCAAGCAGGAGACTGTAGCTGATTCAACATGTGAATCAAAGTACATATCAGCAAGTGAGGCAACAAAGGAGGCGATATGGTTGAAAAACTTCATCGGAGAGCTTGGAGTCATTCCATCCATAAAGGAGCCTATGGAAATCATCTGTGATAATGAAGGGGTGGTTGCCTTAACCAATAAACTGAGAGATCATGGAAGATACAGACATATCGACAGAAAGTACCACTTCATAAGACATCAAGTAGAAGAAGGGCACCTCATGGTGAAGAGGATATCGTCATAGGACAACCCAATAGATCCCCTCACAAAGGGACTGACTAGGGTTAAGCACTTGCAGCATGCGAGGGGCATTGGGATAAAGGACGATATTAGGTTTAGTGATTAGATAAACTGAAACATGTAATAGCTAAATTGTAATTGAAATTTTATGTTTAAATAAAAGGGATTTTATTTACATATAAAGTTATTGTCTTGTGTCAATTATTTACTATTGTTTCACTTTTCATGTTTTGACTTCCAGAATAATAGGATTATTCAAACTATCCATAGTCGATCATACTTTGGAAGCAAGTATGAAAAAATACTGTCATGAGTTGGCTTATAGAATTGTCTAACGAGTTAGGCATAGAACAGGTTTGCTACACCATTCATGAGTACTTATGAAATAAGATTTGAGTATTGGATCAACCCGCACTCACTTGAATCACTTCATGAAATTCATCACGAGTGATCGTGAGACAATACTATCATCTATATATATATATATATATATATATATATATATATATATGTCTTCAAACCTAGATATATGAGTTGTTGACTATGAGTTAGTCATGCATTGATGGCACGAAAACGCATCAGCAACATGATGTTATAAAACGTGTCGGTGTGCATGATTTAATGAGTAGTTAGTAGAAGCATATAATGTCGAAGTTTATCCATTCCTTTTATCCTAGGAGGATTAAAAGCGATATCTTGGGCCCCTTGATGATTTTGTTTGACTTATGTGTCCTGCTCGGTTACAACTAAATTGATGTGTTCGGTTATTTTCTGTGTCAGACGAATCGAAAATCGGGAGACAAACTTTTGGACAATAAGTATGACATTGTTCCATGTATTTGTCCAGAAAAATATCTTGAGAATAGAGGAGTATATGATCCCTTATCTAAAGGATGCATCATTGACTGAATCAGAGTTGACAGTAGCTTTTGGAAGCTTATGATTGCTAAATCGGATCTTGAAGTCACATAGGCAGCTATAGTTATTAGACTTATCCAAGTGAGTGACTGTTGGATTTGGTGTCTAACCCATAACTATAGATGGTATGTACTTGACCCGATAGTAGCATGGTCCTTTTGGGTTACCTTCACCAGTGCAATTTGATAGGATGGTTTTTTGAGAATAAGGTTATTTATGATTTATTAATATATTATAAGTATAATATATTAATATGGTTATTTAATTAGTATTGTCCAAGAATTAATTTGGAATTAATTTTGTGGTCAAAAGAGACTAGTTAAATATGGAGGGATTGATTATGTAAATCAATGATTCCTATTGTATGGGCTAGTGATCCATGATTATGTAGATGGACTAAACCAATAAGATAACCCATGGATAGTCCATGGAGGTTAAACCCATAGAGCATAGGAATGTGGAATGTCATGGATCAGTAGGGTATACAAAGTGTAACCCTAGCACTAGCCACAACTATAAATACAACCCTCCATACACCAAAATCGGTTGCACCTTCAATCGATACAACTAACTTATTCTCTTAGAGCCTCCTTTTGCATATTGATGTTTCTGAACCATTAGAGGCATCACACTTGAGGTGATCAAGCTTTCAAAGGCCAAGAATTCTACCCTACTCAAGAGGTAAGCATCCAAACTATGTTTTAGTTATATAGCTTCAGTTGTATGCCAGCTAGGGTGAATGCTTTGGAAAAAGAAAATGCATGTGTAATTAGAGAAAACATAGATCCAAAGCATTTAGGGTTGCATGTGCACATAGGAAGTGTTATAGTGCCCAAATCCAACATCTAGTGCATTGCCACACTTGTCGCAGAAACTGCAACTATCTAGTCCCCTGCTTGGTCTACCTCCCAATTCTGAAATCATACCTCCGCTCTCTCTTTCCTCCAAACGTATAAAGCTGTAAGAACAAATTCCCTGTCATACAAAATGATATCCTAAGCCTTTGGCCGATCACTCAACCTGAGCTTGCAAACTGTCACTACTTCGAACAATGCCCTCGAGAACTTAGAATCAGCTAACTCATATTGGTCTACACCACTTAGACCCAAATCGGCCAGACCACTATGGCCCGAAATATTTTCAGACTCATTCTCATCTCGAATAACCATAATCGAAAGGCCGAGAAAGAGAGGAACACACTGTAACGCCTGTGTTTCTAGGCTTGTCATTAATGTTGATATAATAGTCTACGTTAACCTTTGTAACCCGTTTTGAAATAATAGAAGTGTATTATTTGAGTATTATGTGTTTTGTGCTTCATTGCTTAATTATGTGGTTGGATTAATTAAGAATAAAAATAAGCATCAAAATTTAAGTGTAAAATAAACTTGATATCTTTGATAATGTTGTAGTAGTTGAAACGAGGTTTCCAAATATATATAGAACGCCCAAATCTGACTTCGTATGAGGAAGTTATGATTTTCTGAAGTTTCGACTTGGTAGTATGCAGCCTGAAATACTCGATTTGAGATCGAGCGGTTTTTAGCCGAAGCAATCTAAACGAGAATCGAAGATCTCGTTGTTGGTATCGAAGTGATTAGAATTTAGGCGAGAACGGACGTCAAACGAAGAAGTTATGAATTTATAACGAAATTTTTCTGTCCCGGCCTACTAAAAATAATTAATAAAAATAAATTCAAAATTAGCTGACGGAGTCTAAATGAAAGTTGTAGAGCATAGTCTCACTTACGCGTGGATATAAAAAACGTCGAAAACGGAGTTCGTATGAAGAAGATATAAATTTTCAAAGTTTATTAAATAATTAATATTTAAATTTAATTATTAAACCCGGTATTATCCGAAGGGGAGTCACCGGGCATATCCGAAGTACGCCCAGCGTACTGCTGTACGCCCCGCGTACAGCGAAGCATGACTACCTTCGCACTCGAGTTCTTCGGATGACGAACGCCATGACGATTTTGGACGAGTACGCCCCGCGTACAGGCGTACGCCCAGCGTACTCCGAGGCTCCAGCCTCCTATAAATAGGATGCGAGGGCAGCCGGTTCTTTTGCTCATTTTCTCTCTTCTCTCTCCCGTTTTACCTCGATTTGCGTGCCAAAAGTACCCCGAAGCCCCGGTAATATTCTCGATCCCCGAAGCAAGTCCCGAGATCCCGAAGATCCCGAGAAGTGCGATTCCCGAGCCGAAGCTCTGCCCGCGAGAAGTTCGATTTTGGTAGAGATCTTCCAGATCTGCTGAGGATTACTACTTCTGCAAGCCGTAGTGCTGTCCGATCATCTTCTGATCAAGTGAGTGTATACTACCTTTCATAAACACGATAATAATACAAGTATGGTTTGAGTGTATTAGGTATATTGTTGTTTATATGCGTGAGTGTGTAGTTACTTTCTTCTAACGCATAATTGTGAAGTATTTTATACGAAATACGTCTTATGTGTATAATCTTGTTGTTATGTGTGTGAATGTATGTTCAATCTCTTCAATCTTATAGATCTGATTTGTTTTCTATGAAATACGTGCTATGTGGGTGTGCCTCATCTGTATGTGGAATATATATTGAATGAAAATGCTATACAGGTTTTAAACTATGTATGAAAATATATATTTTTATCTATTGATATGTTGGTTAGAACATGGGTAGATAGTTGGTGTGTAATAAACAGATGAGAGGCCTCGATGTTGTTGTTGTTGATCTAGTTATTCAGCGGAGTATGGATAACGACCATAAACTCCTTCTAGACAGTCTTGTGGAACGCTATCAGGTTCATAACCTGTAGGTGTTGTGAATGATGTGTTCACCGGTGTACTCTATCCCCCTCATGGTTGCCTTTAGGATATCTATTATTGAGGAAACCCCTTAGCAGTAATGTCCGTCCCGATGAAAATCCTAGATTAGGTCCCTTGAAATAGATGTTGTTTTAAGGACGTAAAGTGAGGATAACGGGAATGGGTAATCAGGATAGTGATTGGTTGGTGAAATTAAATATAATTTTATTGATTGTGGGTTGAAAACCCTATATGCTCACCAGGCTCCCAAGCCTGACCCACTCAGTTTTATTTGTATTACAGGAAGTGGCGCAAGGGCGTAAGATGGATGAATCATCGAGTTGTTTTGTTTACAAGTCTGTATATGTATATATTTGATGAATGACTTGTAATGTTATCGTTTATGCTTTATGGTCTGTATCAGAATATGACATCCCGAGTTTTGATTATATAATGAAAATGCATCTCTTGATGAAATGCTTTGATAAATATTATTTTATCATGTTTTGTTTTGGGAACAAATTCCACAACACTTTTAAATCAAAAGGATTTACTCTAAAATTATTTTAAAAAGCATAAATGAAATCGGTCTTTTCTGGCCGTGATTTTGGGGATGTCACAGTTGGTATCAGAGCATTAGTTTAAGCGTACTACGAATTTGTAGGATTTCTAGACATAAACTTAGAATACTAAGTGGAATTTTGAGATGTGTGTCTGTTGGATTTTAGACACAAGCACTAGTTTATTTTTAGAAAAGTTGCCTAAAATGTTTTTATGTGCTAAATGTTATATGTTGCCATATATGATATTATTTGTTCGGATCTACGGTTTGTTGCCAACCGGATCTGAAGGTTTATGTGTTTAGGATTCTAAGCATATGTATACGATATTAGAACTAGCATGTAATCGTTTCGGAGCGATAAGGATGATTTGAATATCTATCGTGAATGAAGATCTAAATTTCACCTTATTCGGTGTGTAGATCAAAAATGGTGAGAACAAGGAGTGGCGTTGGAAACGCGGATGAAAACAGGAATCAACCACCAGTGATTGAGCAAATATCTATTGTAGAAGCAGCACCAAAACCAATAACAATGGCTGGGGTGCAAGCCATGATTCCGGCTATGTTAGCCGAACAAAGGGATGAGATGCGACAGATGTTGCATAATAATAGGGACGAACCTATCATACCTATTGAGGAACCTGAATTGATTCCCGAGCAATCGGAGGAAGGGAAAAATAGTCGCATTATGAGTCAAGTTGGGACTCAAGGAGAACAAAGGAACGATCCGGAAAGGAGAAACAACAAGGATGGGCGAATGTACAAGAACTTCTTGGGCGCCAAGCCGCCAAGTCTTTCTGGGAGCCCAAAGCCTGTTGAAATAATGGATTGGATCTCCGAGATGGATATGTTAATTGAAAGTTGCGACTATAACAACAAACAGAAGATCGTCTTTGTGGTTAGACAACTGAAGACTTGAGTCTTGAGTTGGTGGATGTTGTTGGCAGATACTATGCCACGAGGGGAAGCCCTGAAAATGTCATGGGAGGAGTTCTTGGAACAACTAAGGGTGCAGTATTGTTCAGAGATAGATCTGATTGATCTGAACAATGAGTTCCAAAACTTGAAGAAGGGGAGAATGATCATAGATGACTATGCTACTGCATTCACTGAGAAAATGAAGTTATTTCTGTACCTAGTGCCAACGGAACTCTCCAAGATTGAGATGTTTGCTAATGGACTGCCTGCCGACTTTGGTCCGATAGTCAAGATGGCAACTACTCTGAAAACAGTTGTTCGTGCAGCTAAGAATGTGGAGCCCCAACGGAAGGAAAAGGGTCTGGAAAGGATAGATGTTAGTGAAAAGAGGAAGTTCGATGGAACTTTAGGGTCCAACAAGAAAAACAAGTTCTTGAAGTCTGGTTCAAGGGGAGGTGGAGGCAATGCGAAATGGTGCGACAAATGTAAGAAGAAGCATCATGGAAAATGTGAGGTAGTGGCCACATGCTACAAGTGTGGAAAGCCAGGTCACTATGCAAATGAATGCACCCTCTCTAAGAAGGTTTGCTATGGTTGTGGTGAGGAGGGACACATGTCGAGGGACTGCCCGAAGAAGAAAGAGGCAACTAGACCCAACATTCCGCCAAAGCCAAAGGCGAGAGCATTCCAGATGACACTGGAAGCTGCTAAAGAGGAAGCTGATGTCGCTTCAGGTACCTTTCTCGTTAACAATTTGTCTGCCCAAATTTTATTTGATTCTGGAGCCAACTACTCCTTTATATCGCATGAATTTGGTAGAAAACTAGCTTTGCCTGTTGATAGACTAGATAATGCATTATTAGTCGAAGTTGCTAGTGGCAAGTTTGTACCTGTTAGTCATCGTATGAAAAACATCTTAATTGATCTGAATGGGAACAATTTCCACAAGGAATTATTGCCTATCGAACTTAATGGTTTCGATATCGTGCTTGGAATGGATTGGCTTAGCGCCAATGATGCCGAAATTTTATGCAAGAAGAAAATAGTGAAAGTGAACCCGCCTGGGAAGGAATCGTTTATGGTGTATGGAGATAAACGCAGAGAAATTTCTGGAATCATTTCTCTAATGAAAGCCAGAAAATGTTTGACCAAGGGGTGTACATCATACTTAGCATTCGTGATCGATGCTAAGAAGGAAAAGAAGGTGATGCAGAATATTCCCGTTGTGTGTGATTATCCGGAAGTATTTCCCGAAGATCTTCCTGGATTACCGCCTGATCGACAAGTGGAATTTCGTATTGACTTGTTGCCTGAAACAACACCAATTGCAAAAGCACCTTATCGATTAGCACCGACGGAGATGAAGGAGCTGATGATGTAACTTCAGGAGTTATTGGACAAAGGTTTCATTAGACCTAGTTCATCACCCTGGGGAGCTCCGGTGTTATTTGTGAAGAAGAAAGATGGAAGTATGAGAATGTGCATTGATTACCGAGAGCTGAATAAGGCAACAATAAAGAATAGATATCCGTTGCCGAGGATTGATGACTTGTTCGATCAACTACAAGGTTCAAGTTATTTTTCAAAGATCGACCTAAGGTCAGGATATCATCAGTTGAAAGTAAGGGAGCAGGATATTGAGAAGACTGCATTCAGAACACGATATGGACACTACGAGTTTTTGGTTATGTCGTTTAGACTAACCAATGCTCTAGCAGCATTCATGGATTTAATGAACAGGGTTTGTAACCCGTTCCTTGATAAATCTGTGATAGTGTTCATAGACGACATTCTGATTTATTCAAAGAGCTAAGAAGAGCATGGCAGACACTTGCAGGAAGTGTTAGAAGTCTTGAAGAAGAAGAAGCTGTATGCTAAGTTTTCCAAATGTGATTTTTGGATTCGTGAAGTCCAATTCTTGGGTCACGTGGTCAACCAAGAAGGGATAATGGTTGATCCAGCGAAGATCGAAGCTATCATGAAGTGGGAACAACCGAAAAGTCCCACGGAGATCCGAAGTTTTTTGGGATTAGCCGGATATTACCGAAGGTTTATCCAAGACTTTTCTTCGATCGCTACTCCGTTGATAGCTTTGACCCACAAAGGAGCTACTTATGCTTGGAGTGATAAGCATAAAGAAGCATTCGAGAAGTTAAAGAAGAAGCTATGCGAGGCACCGATACTTTCTCTACCCGATGGAGTTGAAGACTTCGCTGTCTATAACGATGCGTCTGGGGTTGGATTGGGTTGTGTTTTAACCCAAAGAGAAAAGGTGATAGCATATGCGTCTCGACAGCTGAAAGAGCATGAAAAGAACTACCCGACTCATGATTTGGAGTTGGCAACGGTAGTTTTCGCTCTAAAGATATGGAGGCATTACCTCTATGGCACGAAGTGCAAACTTTTCACTGATCATAAGAGTCTCCAATATCTCTTTGGTCAGAAGGAATTGAATATGAGGCAACGACGCTGGCTAGAGTTACTTAAGGACTACGACTGCGAGATACTTTATCACCCCGGTAAAGCAAATGTTGTTGCTGGTGCTCTCAGTCGGAAAGTCAATATTGAAAAGAGAAGGCCAAGAGCGTTGAGAATTGAAGTTGTCTTGACTATTTTGGAAAGTATAAAGAAATCTCAAAGCGAAGCTTCTGAAAAGAATGACCGAAAGGAAGAACGTTTGGGGAAAACGTTGGTGTTCGGTGTAAACAGTCATGGAATAAAGGTGTTCCAAGATCGGATTTGGATACCTAAGACAGGAGGAGTCAGAGATCTTCTGATGGAAGAAGCTCACAAAACCATGTACTCGATTCATCCCGGTAGCACTAAAATGTATAGGGACCTAAAACCTTACTACTGGTGGCCGACGATGAAGCTTGATGTTGTAAAGTATGTGGCTGAGTGTGTGACTTGTGCAAGAGTAAAGACACAACATCAGAAACCGTACGGGAGTTTAGAACCATTGTCTGTGCCTATGGGTAATTGGGAAGACATTGCTATGGATTTTGTCACTAAACTGCCCAGAACAAAGAATGGTCACGACATGATTTGGGTGGTCGTTGATCGATTCACTAAGAGTGCGCATTTCATAGCGGCCAAGGAGAAATGGTCTATGGAAAAGCTTGCGAATTCTTACGTGAAGGAAATTGTGAGGCTTCACGGTGTTCTGCTAACGATTGTGTCAGATCGTGATAGTCGTTTCACCTCGAGGTTTTGGAAAAGTTTACAAGAGGAAATGGGTACCAAGTTGTGTTTAAGTACAGCTTACCATCCGCAGACTCATGGTCAGAGCGAACGGACGATACAAACGCATGAAGATATGCTGAGGGCATGTACCCTGGAATTCCTAGGTAACTGGGATGAACATTTACCTTTGGTAGAATTTTCCTACAATAATAGTTTCCACTCGAGCATTAAGATGGCACCTTACCAAGCTTTGTATGGACAGAAGTGTCATACGCCGTCTTGTTGGCTTGAGGCTGGGGAAAAGCAGTTTATGGGACCGGAGATGATTCATCAAACTGCTAAAAAGTTGAAAATAATTAGGGAAAGAATGTTAGCAGCTCAGGATCGTCAAAAGAGCTATGCTGACAAAAAGCAAAGACCGATGACTTTTGAAGTCGGGGATTCGGTTTTGCTTAAAGTCTCGCCGTGGAAGGGACTTATAAGATTTGGTAAAAGAGGAAAATTAAGTCCAAGGTTTATTGGACCGTTTAAAGTTCTTCAGAGGATTGGGAACCAAGCTTACAAGCTCGAACTACCAGAACAACTGAATGGAATTCATAACACTTTTCATGTGTGTTATTTGAGGAAGTTCACGGGAGAAGTTCCCGACATGATTCCACTTTCGGAGATAAGAATCGATGAGAACAAAAGGTTGATTGAAGAACCAGAGGCAATTGTTGACCGAAAGACTAAGAAGTTGCGACGCAAGATGGTCGAGTTAGTGCTTGTCCGATGGAAACACACGAATGGGCCGAATCTCACCTAGGAGACAGAGAGTGACATGATGGGTCGCTATCCGCATTTGTTTGTTGATGTGTGATTTCGGGGACGGAATCATTCTAAGGTGGAGATAATTGTAACGCCTGTGTTTCTGGGCATGTCATTAATGTTGATATAATAGTCTAGGTTAACCTTTGTAACCCGTTTTGAAATAATAGAAGTGTATTATTTGAGTATTATGTGTTTTGTGCTTAATTGCTTAATTATGTGGTTGGATTAATTAAGAATAAAAATAAGCGTCAAAATTTAAGTGTAAAATAAACTTGATATCTTTGGTTAATGTTGTAGTAGTTGAAACGAGGTTTCCAAATACATATAGAATGCCCAAATCTGACTTCGTATGAGGAAGTTATGATTTTCTGAAGTTTCGACTTGGCAATATGCAGCCTGAAATACTCGATTTGAGATCGAGCGGTTTTTAGCCAAAGCAATCTAAACAAGAATCGAAGATCTCGTGGTTGGTATCGAAGAGATGAGAAGTTAGGCGAAAACGGACGTCAAACAAAGAAGTTATGAATTTATAACGAAATTTTTCTGTCCCGGCCTACTAAAAATAATTAAAAAAATTAAATTCAAAATTAGCTGACGGAGTCTAAACGAAAGTTGTAGAGCGTAGTCTCACCTACGCGTGGATATAAAGAACGTCGAAAACGGAGTTCGTATGAAGAAGATATAAATTTTCAAAGTTTATTAAATAATTAATATTTAAATTTAATTATTAAACCCGGTATTATCCGAAGGGGAGTCACCGGGCATATCCGAAGTACGCCCAGCGTACTGCTGTACGCCCCGCGTACAGCGAAGCATGACTACCTTCGCACTCGAGTTCTTCGGATGACGAACGCCATGACGATTTCGGACGAGTACGCCCCGCGTACAGGCGTACGCCCAACGTACTCCGAGGCTCCAGCCTCCTATAAATAGGATGCGTGGGCAGCCGGTTCTTTTGCTCATTTTCTTTCTTCTCTCTCCCGTTTTACCTCGATTTGCGTGCCAAAAGTACCCCGAAGCCCCGGTAATATTCTCGAGCCCCGAAGCAAGTCCCGAGATCCCGAAGATCCCGAGAAGTGCGATTCCCGAGCCGAAGCTCTGCCCGCGAGAAATTCGATTTTTGTAGAGATCTTCCAGATCTGCTGAGGATTACTACTTCTGCAAGCCGTAGTGCTGTCCGATCATCTTCTAATCAAGTGAGTGTATACTACCTTTCATAAACACGATAATAATACAAGTATGGTTTGAGTGTATTAGGTATATTGTTGTTTATATGCGTGAGTGTGTAGTTACTTTCTTCTAACGCATAATTGTGAAGTATTTTATACGAAATACGTCTTATGTGTATAATCTTGTTGTTATGTGTGTGAATGTATGTTCAATCTCTTCAATCTTATAGATCTGATTTGTTTTCTATGAAATACGTGCTATGTGGGTGTGCCTCATCTGTATGTGGAATATATATTGAATGAAAATGCTATACAGGTTTTAAACTATGTATGAAAATATATATTTTTATCTATTGATATGTTGGTTAGAACATGGGTAGATAGTTGGTGTGTAATAAACAGATGAGAGGCCTCGATGTTGTTGTTGTTGATCTAGTTATTCAGCAGAGTATGGATAACGACCACAAACTCCTTCTAGACAGTCTTGTGGAACGCTATCAGGTTCATAACCTGTAGGTGTTGTGAATGATGTGTTCACCGGTGTACTCTATCCCCCTCATGGTTGCCTTTAGGATATCTATTATTGAGGAAACCCCTTAGCAGTAATGTCCGTCCCGATGAAAATCCTAGATTAGGTCCCTTGAAATAGATGTTGTTTTAGGGACGTAAAGTGAGGATAACGGGAATGGGTAATCAGGATAGTGATTGGTTGGTGAAATTAAAAATAATTTTATTTATTGTGGGTTGAAAACCCTATATGCTCACCAGGCTCCCAAGCCTGACCCACTCAGTTTTATTTGTATTACAGGAAGTGGCGCAAGGGCGTAAGATGGATGAATCATCGAGTTGTTTTGTTTCCAAGTCTGTATATGTATATATTTGATGAATGACTTGTAATGTTATCGTTTATGCTTTATGGTCTGTATCAGAATATGACATTCCAAGTTGTGATTATATAATGAAAATGCATCTCTTGATGAAATGCTTTGATAAATATTATTTTATCATGTTTTGTTTTGGGAACAAATTCCTCAACACTTTTAAATCAAAAGGATTTACTCTGAAATTATTTTAAAAAGCATAAATGAAATCGGTCTTTTCTGGCCGTGATTTTGGGGATGTCACAGTTGGTATCAGAGCATTAGTTTAAGCGTACTACGAATTTGTAGGATTTCTAGACTTAAACTTAGAATGCTAAGTGGAATTTTGAGATGTGTGTCTGTTGGATTTTAGACACAAGCACTAGTTTATTTTTAGGAAAGTTGCCTAAAATGCTTTTATGTGCTAAATGTTATATGTTGCCATATATGATATTATTTGTTCGGATCTACGGTTTGTTGCCAACCGGATCTGAAGGTTTATGTGTTTAGGATTCTAAGCATATGTATACGATATTAGAACTAGCATGTAATCGTTTCGGAGCGATAAGGATGATTTGAATATCTATCGTGAATGAAGATCTAAATTTCACCTTATTCGGTGTGTAGATCAAAAATGGTGAGAACAAGGAGTGGCGTTGGAAACGCGGATGAAAACAGGAATCAACCACCAGTGATTGAGCAAATATCTGTTGTAGAAGCAGCACCAAAACCAATAACAATGGCTGGGGTGCAAGCCATGATTCGGGCTATGTTAGCCGAACAAAGGGATGAGATGCGACAGATGTTGCATAATAATAGGGACGAACCTATCATACCTATTGAGGAACCTGAATTGATTCCCGAGCAATTGGAGGAAGGGAAAAATAGTCGCATTATGAGTCAAGTTGGGACTCAAGGAGAACAAAGGAACGATCCGGAAAGGAGAAACAACAAGGATGGGCGAATGTACAAGAACTTCTTGGGCGCCAAGCCGCCATGTCTTTCTGGGAGCCCAAAGCCTGTTGAAATAATGGATTGGATCTCCGAGATGGAGATGTTAATTGAAAGTTGCGACTATAACAACAAACAGAAGATCGTCTTTGTGGTTAGACAACTGAAGACTTGAGTCTTGAGTTGGTGGATGTTGTTGGCAGATACTATGCCACGAGGGGAAGCCCTGAAAATGTCATGGGAGGAGTTCTTGGAACAACTAAGGGTGCAGTATTGTTCAGAGATAGATCTGATTGATCTGAACAATGAGTTCCAAAACTTGAAGAAGGGGAGAATGATCATAGATGACTATGCTACTGCATTCACTGAGAAAATGAAGTTATTTCCGTACCTAGTGCCAACGGAACTCTCCAAGATTGAGATGTTTGCTAATGGACTGCCTGCCGACTTTGGTCCGACAGTCAAGATGGCAACTACTCTGAAAACAGTTGTTCGTGCAGCTAAGAATGTGGAGGCCCAACGGAAGGAAAAGGGTCTGGAAAGGATAGATGTTGGTGAAAAGAGGAAGTTCGATGGAACTTCAGAGTCCAACAAGAAAAACAAGTTCTTGAAGTCTGGTTCAAGGGGAGGTGGAGGCAAAGCGAAATGGTGCGACAAATGTAAGAAGAAGCATCTTGGAAAATGTGAGGTAGTGGCCACATGCTACAAGTGTGGAAAGCCAGGTCACTATGCAAATGAATGCACCCTCTCTAAGAAGGTTTGCTATGGTTGTGGTGAGGAGGGACACATGTCGAGGGACTGCCCGAAGAAGAAAGAGGCAACTAGACCCAACATTCCGCCAAAGCCAAAGGCGAGAGCATTCCAGATGACACTGGAAGCTGCTAAAGAGGAAGCTGATGTCGCTTCAGGTACCTTTCTCGTTAACAATTTGTCTGCCCAAATTTTATTTGATTCTGGAGCCAACTACTCCTTTATATCGCATGAATTTGGTAGAAAACTAGCTTTGCCTGTTGATAGACTAGATAATGCATTATTAGTCGAAGTTGCTAGTGGCAAGTTTGTACCTGTTAGTCATCGTATGAAAAACATCTTAATTGATCTGAATGGGAATAAGTTCCACAAGGAATTATTGCCTATCGAACTTAATGGTTTCGATATTGTGCTTGGAATGGATTGGCTTAGCGCCAATGATGCCGAAATTTTATGCAAGAAGAAAATAGTGAAAGTGAACCCGCCTGGGAAGGAATCGTTTATGGTGTATGGAGATAAACGCAGAGAAATTTCTGGAATCATTTCTCTAATGAAAGCCAGAAAATGTTTGACCAAGGGGTGTACATCATACTTAGCATTCGTGATCGATGCTAAGAAGGAAAAGAAGGTGATGCAGAATATTCCCGTTGTGTGTGATTATCCGGAAGTATTTCCCGAAGATCTTCCTGGATTACCGCCTGATCGACAAGTGGAATTTCGTATTGACTTGTTTCCTGAAACAACGCCAATTGCAAAAGCACCTTATCGATTAGCACCGACGGAGATGAAGGAGCTGATGATGTAACTTCAGGAGTTATTGGACAAAGGTTTCATTAGACCTAGTTCATCACCCTGGGGAGCTCCGGTGTTATTTGTGAAGAAGAAAGATGGAAGTATGAGAATGTGCATTGATTACCGAGAGCTGAATAAGGCAACAATAAAGAATAGATATCCGTTGCCGAGGATTGATGACCTGTTCGATCAACTACAAGGTTCAAGTTATTTTTCAAAGATCGACCTAAGGTCAGGATATCATCAGTTGAAAGTAAGGGAGCAGGATATTGAGAAGACTGCATTCAGAACACGATATGGACACTACGGGTTTTTGGTTATGTCGTTTAGACTAACCAATGCTCTAGCAGCATTCATGGATTTAATGAACAGGGTTTGTAACCCGTTCCTTGATAAATCTGTGATAGTGTTCATAGACGACATTCTGATTTATTCAAAGAGCCAAGAAGAGCATGACAGACACTTGCAGGAAGTGTTAGAAGTCTTAAAGAAGGAGAAGCTGTATGCTAAGTTTTCCAAATGTGATTTTTGGATTCGTGAAGTCCAATTCTTGGGTCACGTGGTCAACCAAGAAGGGATAATGGTTGATCCAGCGAAGATCGAAGCTATGATGAAGTGGGAACAACCGAAAAGTACCACGGAGATCTGAAGTTTTTTGGGATTAGCCAGATACTACCGAAGGTTTATCCAAGACTTTTCTTCGATCGCTACTCCGTTGACAGCTTTGACCCACAAAGGAGCTACTTATGCTTGGAGTGATAAGCATAAAGAAGCATTCGAGAAGTTAAAGAAGAAGCTATGCGAGGCACCGATACTTTCTCTACCCGATGGAGTTGAAGACTTCGCTGTCTATAACGATGCGTCTGGGGTTGGATTGGGTTGTGTTTTAACCCAAAGAGAAAAGGTGATAGCATATGCGTCTCGACAGCTGAAAGAGCATGAAAAGAACTACCCGACTCATGATTTGGAGTTGGCAACGGTAGTTTTCGCTCTGAAGATATGGAGGCATTACCTCTATGGCACGAAGTGCAAACTTTTCACTGATCATAAGAGTCTCCAATATCTCTTTGGTCAGAAGGAATTGAATATGAGGCAACGACGCTGGCTAGAGTTACTTAAGGACTACGACTGCGAGATACTTTACCACCCCGGTAAAGCAAATGTTGTTGCTGATGCTCTCAGTCGGAAAGTCAATATTGAAAAGAGAAGGCCAAGAGCGTTGAGAATTGAAGTTGTCTTGACTATTTTGGAAAGTATAAAGAAATCTCAAAGCGAAGCTTCTGAAAAGAATGACCGAAAGGAAGAACGTTTGGGGAAAACGTTGGTGTTCGGTGTAAACAGTCATGGAATAAAGGTGTTCCAAGATCGGATTTGGATACCTAAGACAGGAGGAGTCAGAGATCTTCTGATGGAAGAAGCTCACAAAACCATGTACTCGATTCATCCCGGTAGCACTAAAATGTATAGGGACCTAAAACCTTACTACTGGTGGCCGACGATGAAGCTTGATGTTGTAAAGTATGTGGCTGAGTGTGTGACTTGTGCAAGAGTAAAGACACAACATCAGAAACCTTACGGGAGTTTAGAACCATTGTCTGCGCCTATGGGTAACTGGGAAGACATTGCTATGGATTTTGTCACTAAACTGCCCAGAACAAAGAATGGTCACGACATGATTTGGGTGGTCGTTGATCGATTCACTAAGAGTGCGCATTTCATAGCGGCCAAGGAGAAATGGTCTATGGAAAAGCTTGCGAATTCTTACGTGAAGGAAATTGTGAGGCTTCACGGTGTTCCGCTAACGATTGTGTCAGATCGTGATAGTCGTTTCACCTTGAGGTTTTGGAAAAGTCTACAATAGGAAATGGGTACCAAGTTGTGTTTAAGTACAGCTTACCATCCGCAAACTCATGGTCAGAGCGAACGGACGATACAAACGCTTGAAGATATGCTGAGGGCATGTACCCTGGAATTCCTAGGTAACTGGGATTAACATTTACCTTTGGTAGAATTTTCCTACAATAATAGTTTCCACTCGAGCATTAAGATGGCACCTTACCAAGCTTTGTATGGACAGAAGTGTCGTACGCCGTCTTGTTGGCTTGAGGCTGGGGAAAAGCAGTTTATGGGACCGGAGATGATTCATCAAACTGCTGAAAAGTTGAAAATAATTAGGGAAAGAATGTTAGCAGCTCAGGATCGTCAAAAGAGCTATGCTGACAAAAAGCAAAGACCGATGACTTTTGAAGTCGGGGATTCGGTTTTGCTTAAAGTCTCGTCGTGGAAGGGACTTATAAGATTTGGTAAAAGGGGAAAATTAAGTCCAAGGTTTATTGGACCGTCTAAAGTTCTTCAGAGGATTGGGAACCAAGCTTACAAGCTCGAACTACCAGAACAACTGAATGGAATTCATAACACTTTTCATGTGTGTTATTTGAGGAAGTTCACGGGA
Organism: Lactuca sativa; assembly: GCF_002870075.4. NCBI lineage: Eukaryota > Viridiplantae > Streptophyta > Magnoliopsida > Asterales > Asteraceae > Lactuca > Lactuca sativa. The sequence continues at coordinate 110,949,202 of NC_056625.2, read as the reverse complement.
GAAGTTCCCGACATGATTCCACTTTCGGAGTTGAGAATCGATGAGAACAAAAGGTTGATTGAAGAACCAGAGGCAATTGTTGACCGAAAGACTAAGAAGTTGCGACGCAAGATGGTCGAGTTAGTGCTTGTCCGATGGAAACACACGAATGGGCCGAATCTCACCTAGGAGACAGAGAGTGACATGATGGGTCGCTATCCGCATTTGTTTGTTGATGTGTGATTTCGGGGACGGAATCATTCTAAGGTGGAGATAATTGTAACGCCTGTGTTTCTGGGCATGTCATTAATGTTGATATAATAGTCTAGGTTAACCTTTGTAACCCGTTTTGAAATAATAGAAGTGTATTATTTGAGTATTATGTGTTTTGTGCTTAATTGCTTAATTATGTAGTTGGATTAATTAAGAATAAAAATAAGCGTCAAAATTTAAGTGTAAAATAAACTTGATATCTTTGGTTAATGTTGTAGTAGTTGAAACGAGGTTTCCAAATATATATAGAATGCCCAAATCTGACTTCGTATGAGGAAGTTATGATTTTCTGAAGTTTCGACTTGGTAATATGCAGCCTGAAATACTCGATTTGAGATCGAGCGGTTTTTAGCCAAAGCAATCTAAACAAGAATCGAAGATCTCGTTGTTAGTATCGAAGCGATGAGAAGTTAGGCGAAAACGGACGTCAAACAAAGAAGTTATGAATTTATAACGAAATTTTTCTGTCCCGGCCTACTAAAAATAAATAAATAAAAATAAATTCAAAATTAGCTGACGGAGTCTAAACGAAAGTTGTAGAGCGTAGTCTCACCTACGCGTGAATATAAAGAACGTCGAAAACGGAGTTCGTATGAAGAAGATATAAATTTTCAAAGTTTATTGAATAATTAATATTTAAATTTAATTATTAAACCCGGTATTATCCGAAGGGGAGTCACCGGGCATATCCGAAGTACGCCCAGCGTACTGCTGTATGCCCCGCGTACAGCGAAGCATGACTACCTTCGCACTCGAGTTCTTCGGATGACGAACGCCATGACGATTTCGGACGAGTACGCCCCGCGTACAGGCGTACGCCCAGCGTACTCCGAGGCTCCAGCCTCCTATAAATAGGATGCATGGACAGCCGGTTCTTTTGCTCATTTTCTCTCTTCTCTCTCCCGTTTTACCTCGATTTGCGTGCCAAAAGTACCCCGAAGCCCCGGTAATATTCTCGAGCCCCGAAGCAAGTCCCGAGATCCCGAAGATCCCGAGAAGTGCGATTCCCGAGCCGAAGCTCTGCCCGCGAGAAGTTCGATCTTTGTAGAGATCTTCCAGATCTGCTGAGGATTACTACTTCTGCAAGCCGTAGTGCTGTCCGATCATCTTCTAATCAAGTGAGTGTATACTACCTTTCATAAACACGATAATAATACAAGTATGGTTTGAGTGTATTAGGTATATTGTTGTTTATATGCGTGAGTGTGTAGTTACTTTCTTCTAACGCATAATTGTGAAGTATTTTATACGAAATACGTCTTATGTGTATAATCTTGTTGTTATGTGTGTGAATGTATGTTCAATCTATTCAATCTTATAGATCTGATTTGTTTTCTATGAAATACGTCCTATGTGGGTGTGCCTCATCTGTATGTGGAATATATATTGAGTGAAAATGCTATACAGGTTTTAAACTATGTATGAAAATATATATTTTTATCTACTGATATGTTGGTTAGAACATGGGTAGATAGTTGGTGTGTAATAAACAGATGAGAGGCCTCGATGTTGTTGTTGTTGATCTAGTTATTCAGCGGAGTATGGATAACGACCACAAACTCCTTCTAGACAGTCTTGTGGAATGCTATCAGGTTCATAACCTGTAGGTGTTGTGAATGATGTGTTCACCGGTGTACTCTATCCCCCTCATGGTTGCCTTTAGGATATCTATTATTGAGGAAACCCCTTAGCAGTAATGTCCGTCCCGATGAAAATCCTAGATTAGGTCCCTTGAAATAGATGTTGTTTTAGGGACGTAAAGTGAGGATAACGGGAATGGGTAATCAGGATAGTGATTGGTTGGTGAAATTAAATATAATTTTATTTATTGTGGGTTGAAAACCCTATATGCCCACCAGGCTCCCAAGCCTGACCCACTCAGTTTTATTTGTATTACAGGAAGTGGCGCAAGGGCGTAAGATGGATGAATCATCGAGTTGTTTTGTTTACAAGTCTGTATATGTATATATTTGATGAATGACTTGTAATGTTATCGTTTATGCTTTATGGTCTGTATCAGAATATGACATCCCGAGTTTTGATTATATAATGAAAATGCATCTCTTGATGAAATGCTTTGATAAATATTATTTTATCATGTTTTATTTTGGGAACAAATTCCGCAACACTTTTAAATCAAAAGGATTTACTCTGAAATTATTTTAAAAAGCATAAATGAAATCGGTCTTTTCTGGCCGTGATTTTGGGGATGTCACAGTTGGTATCAGAGCATTAGTTTAAGCGTACTACGAATTTGTAGGATTTCTAGACTTAAACTTAGAATGCTAAGTGGAATTTTGAGATGTGTGTCTGTTGGATTTTAGACACGAGCACTAGTTTATTTTTAGGAAAGTTGCCTAAAATGCTTTTATATGCAAAATGTTATATGTTGCCATATATGATATTATTTGTTCGGATCTACGTTTTGTTGCCAACCGGATCTGAAGGTTTATGTGTTTAGGATTCTAAGCATATGTATACGATATTAGAAATAGCATGTAATCGTTTCGGAGCGATAAGGATGATTTGAATATCTATCGTGAATGAAGATCTAAATTTCACCTTATTCGGTGTGTAGATCAAAAATGGTGAGAACAAGGAGTGGCGTTGGAAACGCGGATGAAAACAGGAATCAACCACCAGTGATTGAGCAAATATATGTTGTAGAAGCAGCACCAAAACCAATAACAATGGCTGGGGTGCAAGCCATGATTCGGGCTATGTTACCCGAACAAAGGGATTAGATGCGACAGATGTTGCATAATAATAGGGACGAACCTATCATACCTATTGAGGAACCTGAATTGATTCTCGAGCAATCGGAGGAAGGGAAAAATAGTCGCATTATGAGTCAAGTTGGGACTCAAGGAGAACGAAGGAACGATCCGGAAAGAAGAAACAATAAGGATGGGCGAATGTACAAGAACTTCTTGGGCGCCAAGCCGCCAAGTCTTTCTGGGAGCCCAAAGCCTGTTGAAATAATGGATTGGATCTCCGAGATGGAGATGTTATTTGAAAGTTGCGACTATAACAACAAACAGAAGACCGTCTTTGTGGTTAGACAACTGAAGACTGGAGTCTTTAGTTGGTGGAAGTTGTTGGCAGATACTATGCCACGAGGGGAAGCCCTGAAAATGTCATGGGAGGAGTTCTTGGAACAACTAAGGGTGCAGTATTGTTCAGAGATAGATCTGAGTGATCTGAACAATGAGTTCCAAAACTTGAAGAAGGGGAGGATTATCATAGATGACTATGCTACTGCATTCACTGAGAAAATGAAGTTATTTCCGTACCTAGTGCCAACGGAACTCTCCAAGATTGAGATGTTTGCTAATGAACTGCCTGCCGACTTTGCTCCGACAGTCAAGATGGCAACTACTCTGAAAACAGCTGTTCGTGCAGCTAAGAATGTGGAGGCCCAGCGGAAGGAAAAGGGTCTGGAAAGGATAGATGTTGGTGAAAAGAGGAAGTTCGATGGAACTTCAGGGTCCAACAAGAAAAACAAGTTCTTGAAGTTTGGTTCAAGGAGAGGTGGAGGCGAAGCGAAATGGTGCGACAAATGTAAGAAGAAGCATCATGGAAAATGTGAGGTAGTGGCCACATGCTACAAGTGTGGAAAGCCAGGTCACTATGCAAATGAATGCACCCTCTCTAAGAAGGTTTGCTATGGTTGTGGTGAGGAGGGACACATGTCGAGGGACTGCCCGAAGAAGAAGGAGGCAACTAGACCCAACATTCCGCCAAAGCCAAAGGCGAGAGCATTCCAGATGACACTAGAAGCTGCTAAAGAGGAAGCTGATGTCGCTTCAGGTACCTTTCTCGTTAACAATTTGTCTGCCCAAATTTTATGTGATTCTGGAGCCAACTACTCCTTTATATCGCATGAATTTGGTAGAAAACTAGCTTTGCCTGTTGATAGACTAGATAATGCATTATTAGTCGAAGTTTCTAGTGGCAAGTTTGTACCTGTTAGTCATCGTATGAAAAACATCTTAATTGATCTGAATGGGAATAAGTTCCACAAGGAATTATTGCCTATCGAACTTAATGGTTTCGATATCGTGCTTGGAATGGATTGGCTTAGCGCCAATGATGCCGAAATTTTATGCAAGAAGAAAATAGTGAAAGTGAACCCGCCTGGGAAGGAATCGTTTATGGTGTATGGAGATAAACGCAGAGTAAATTCTAGAATCATTTCTCTAATGAAAGCCAGAAAATGTTTGACCAAGGGGTGTACATCATACTTAGCATTCGTGATCGATGCTAAGAAGGAAAAGAAGGTGATGCAGAATATTCCCGTTGTGTGTGATTATCCGGAAGTATTTCCCGAAGATCTTCCTGGATTACCGCCTGATCGACAAGTGGAATTTCGTATTGACTTGTTGCCTGAAACAACGCCAATTGAAAAAGCGCGCACCTTATCGATTAGCACCGACGGAGATGAAGGAGCTGATGATGTAACTTCAGGAGTTATTGGACAAAGGTTTCATTAGACCTAGTTCATCACCCTGGGGAGCTCTGGTGTTATTTGTGAAGAAGAAAGATGGAAGTATGAGAATGTGCATTGATTACCGAGAGCTGAATAAGGCAACAATAAAGAATAGATATCCGTTGCCGAGGATTGATGACCTGTTCGATCAACTACAAGGTTCAAGTTATTTTTCAAAGATCGACCTAAGGTCAGGATATCATCAGTTGAAAGTAAGGGAGCAGGATATTGAGAAGACTGCATTCAGAACACGATATGGACACTACGAGTTTTTGGTTATGTCGTTTAGACTAACCAATGCTCTAGCAGCATTCATGGATTTAATGAACAGGGTTTGTAACCCGTTCCTTGATAAATCTGTGATAGTGTTCATAGACGACATTCTGATTTATTCAAAGAGCTAAGAAGAGCATGGCAGACACTTGCAGGAAGTGTTAGAAGTCTTGAAGAAGAAGAAGCTGTATGCTAAGTTTTCCAAATGTGATTTTTGGATTCGTGAAGTCCAATTCTTGGGCCACGTGGTCAACCAAGAAGGGATAATGGTTGATCCAGCGAAGATCGAAGCTATGATGAAGTGGGAACAACCGAAAAGTCCCACGGAGATCCGAAGTTTTTGGGATTAGCCGGATATTACCGAAGGTTTATCCAAGACTTTTCTTCGATCGCTACTCCGTTGACAGCTTTGACCCACAAAGGAGCTACTTATGCTTGGAGTGATAAGCATAAAGAAGCATTCGAGAAGTTAAAGAAGAAGCTATGCGAGGCACCGATACTTTCTCTACCCGATGGAGTTGAAGACTTCGCTGTCTATAACGATGCGTCTGGGGTTGGATTGGGTTGTGTTTTAACCCAAAGAGAAAAGGTGATAGCATATGCGTCTCGACAGCTGAAAGAGCATGAAAAGAACTACCCGACTCATGATTTGGAGTTGGCAACGGTAGTTTTCGCTCTAAAGATATGGAGGCATTACCTCTATGGCACGAAGTGCAAACTTTTCACTGATCATAAGAGTCTCCAATATCTCTTTGGTCAGAAGGAATTGAATATGAGGCAACGACGCTGGCTAGAGTTACTTAAGGACTACGACTGCGAGATACTTTACCACCCCGGTAAAGCAAATGTTGTTGCTGGTGCTCTCAGTCGGAAAGTCAATATTGAAAAGAGAAGGCCAAGAGCGTTGAGAATTGAAGTTGTCTTGACTATTTTGGAAAGTATAAAGAAATCTCAAAGCGAAGCTTCTGAAAAGAATGACCGAAAGGAAGAACGTTTGGGGAAAACGTTGGTGTTCGGTGTAAACAGTCATGGAATAAAGGTGTTCCAAGATCGGATTTGGATACCTAAGACAGGAGGAGTCAGAGATCTTCTGATGGAAGAAGCTAACAAAACCATGTACTCGATTCATCCCGGTAGCACTAAAATGTATAGGGACCTAAAACCTTACTACTGGTGGCCGACGATGAAGCTTGATGTTGTAAAGTATGTGGCTGAGTGTGTGACTTGTGCAAGAGTAAAGACACAACATCAGAAACCTTACGGGAGTTTAGAACCATTGTCTGTGCCTATGGGTAATTGGGAAGACATTGCTATGGATTTTGTCACTAAACTGCCCAGAACAAAGAATGGTCACGACATGATTTGGGTGGTCGTTGATCGATTCACTAAGAGTGCGCATTTCATAGCGGCCAAGGAGAAATGGTCTATGGAAAAGCTTGCGAATTCTTACGTGAAGGAAATTGTGAGGCTTCACGGTGTTCCGCTAACGATTGTGTCAGATCGTGATAGTCGTTTCACCTCGAGGTTTTGGAAAAGTCTACAAGAGGAAATGGGTACCAAGTTGTGTTGAAGTACAGCTTACCATCCGCAGACTCATGGTCAGAGCGAACGGACGATACAAACGCTTGAAGATATGCTGAGGTCATGTACCCTGGAATTCCTAGGTAACTGGGATGAACATTTACCTTTGGTAGAATTTTCCTACAATAATAGTTTCCACTCGAGCATTAAGATGGCACCTTACCAAACTTTGTATGGACAGAAGTGTCGTACGCCGTCTTGTTGGCTTGAGGCTGGGGAAAAGCAGTTTATGGGACCGGAGATGATTCATCAAACTACTGAAAAGTTGAAAATAATTAGGGAAAGAATGTTAGCAGCTCAGGATCGTCAAAAGAGCTATGTTGACAAAAAGAAAAGACCGATGACTTTTGAAGTCGGGGATTCGGTTTTGCTTAAATTCTCGCCGTGGAAGGGACTTATAAGATTTGGTAAAAGGGGAAAATTAAGTCCAAGGTTTATTGGACCGTTTAAAGTTCTTCAGAGGATTGGGAACCAAGCTTACAAGCTCGAACTACCAGAAGAACTGAATGGAATTCATAACACTTTTCATGTGTGTTATTTGAGGAAGTTCACGGGAGAAGTCTCCGACATGATTCCACTTTCGGAGTTGAGAATCGATGAGAAGAAAAGGTTGATTGAAGAACCAGAGGCAATTGTTGACCGAAAGACTAAGAAGTTGCGACGCAAGATGGTCGAGTTAGTGCTTGTCCGATGGAAACACACGAATGGGCCGAATCTCACCTAGGAGACAGAGAGTGACATGATGGGTCGCTATCCGCATTTGTTTGTTGATGTGTGATTTCGGGGACGGAATCATTCTAAGGTGGAGATAATTGTAACGCCTGTGTTTCTGGGCATGTCATTAATGTTGATATAATAGTCTAGGTTAACCTTTGTAACCCGTTTTGAAATAATAGAAGTGTATTATTTGAGTATTATGTGTTTTGTGCTTAATTGCTTAATTATGTGGTTGGATTAATTAAGAATAAAAATAAGCGTCAAAATTTAAGTGTAAAATAAACTTGATATCTTTGGTTAATGTTGTAGTAGTTGAAACGAGGTTTCCAAATATATATAGAATGCCCAAATCTGACTTCGTATGAGGAAGTTATGATTTTCTGAAGTTTCGACTTGGCAATATGCAGCCTGAAATACTCGATTTGAGATCGAGCGGTTTTTAGCCAAAGCAATCTAAACAAGAATCGAAGATCTCGTTGTTGGTATCGAAGAGATGAGAAGTTAGGCGAAAACGGACGTCAAACAAAGAAGTTATGAATTTATAACGAAATTTTTCTGTCCCGGCCTACTAAAAATAATTAAAAAAATTAAATTCAAAATTAGCTGACGGAGTCTAAACGAAAGTTGTAGAGCGTAGTCTCACCTACGCGTGGATATAAAGAACGTCGAAAACGGAGTTCGTATGAAGAAGATATAAATTTTCAAAGTTTATTAAATAATTAATATTTAAATTTAATTATTAAACCCGGTATTATCCGAAGGGGAGTCACCGGGCAAATCCGAAGTACGCCCAGCGTACTGCTGTACGCCCCGCGTACAGCGAAGCATGACTACCTTCGCACTCGAGTTCTTCGGATGACGAACGCCATGACGATTTCGGACGAGTACGCCCAGCGTACTCCGAGGCTCCAGCCTCCTATAAATAGGATGCGTGGGCAGCCGGTTCTTTTGCTCATTTTCTCTCTTCTCTCTCCCGTTTTACCTCGATTTGCGTGCCAAAAGTACCCCGAAGCCCCGGTAATATTCTCGAGCCCCAAAGCAAGTCCCGAGATCCCGAAGATCCCGAGAAGTGCGATTCCCGAGCCGAAGCTCTGCCCGCGAGAAGTTCGATTTTTGTAGAGATCTTCCAGATCTGCTGAGGATTACTACTTCTGCAAGCCGTAGTGCTGTCCGATCATCTTCTAATCAAGTGAGTGTATACTACCTTTCATAAACACGATAATAATACAAGTATGGTTTGAGTGTATTAGGTATATTGTTGTTTATATGCGTGAGTGTGTAGTTACTTTCTTCTAACGCATAATTGTGAAGTATTTTATACGAAATACGTCTTATGTGTATAATCTTGTTGTTATGTGTGTGAATGTATGTTCAATCTCTTCAATCTTATAGATCTGATTTGTTTTCTATGAAATACGTGCTATGTGGGTGTGCCTCATCTGTATGTGGAATATATATTGAATGAAAATGCTATACAGGCTTTAAACTATGTATGAAAATATATATTTTTATCTACTGATATGTTGGTTAGAACATGGATAGATAGTTGGTGTGTAATAAACAGATGAGAGGCCTCGATGTTGTTGTTGTTGATCTAGTTATTCAGCGGAGTATGGATAACGACCACAAACCCCTTCTAGACAGTCTTGTGGAACGCTATCAGGTTCATAACCTGTAGGTGTTGTGAATGATGTGTTCACCGGTGTACTCTATCCCCCTCATGGTTGCCTTTAGGATATCTATTATTGAGGAAACCCCTTAGCAGTAATGTCCATCCTGATGAAAATCCTAGATTAGGTCCCTTGAAATAGATGTTGTTTTAGGGACGTAAAGTGAGGATAACGGGAATGGGTAATCAGGATAGTGATTGGTTGGTGAAATTAAATATAATTTTATTTATTGTGGGTTGAAAACCCTATATGCTCACCAGGCTCCCAAGCCTGACCCACTCAGTTTTATTTGTATTACAGGAAGTGGCGCAAGGGCGTAAGATGGATGAATCATCGATTTGTTTTGTTTACAAGTCTGTATATGTATATATTTGATGAATGACTTGTAATGTTATCGTTTATGCTTTATGGTCTGTATCAGAATATGACATCCCGAGTTTTGATTATATAATGAAAATGCATCTCTTGATGAAATGCTTTGATAAATATTATTTTATCATGTTTTGTTTTGGGAACAAATTCCGCAACACTTTTAAATCAAAAGGATTTACTCTAAAATTATTTTAAAAAGCATAAATGAAATCGGTCTTTTCTGGCCGTGATTTTGGGGATGTCACAGTTGGTATCAGAGAATTAGTTTAAGCGTACTACGAATTTGTAGGATTTCTAGACTTAAACTTAGAATGCTAAGTGGAATTTTGAGATGTGTGTCTGTTGGATTTTAGACACGAGCACTAGTTTATTTTTAGGAAAGTTGCCTAAAATGCTTTTATGTGCTAAATGTTATATGTTGCCATATATGATATTATTTGTGCGGATCTACGTTTTGTTGCCAACCGGATCTGAAGGTTTATGTGTTTAGGATTCTAAGCATATGTATACGATATTAGAACTAGCATGTAATCGTTTCGGAGCGATAAGGATGATTTGAATATCTATCGTGAATGAAGATCTAAATTTCACCTTATTCGGTGTGTAGATCAAAAATGGTGAGAACAAGGAGTGGCGTTGGAAACGCGGATGAAAACAGGAATCAACCACCAGTGATTGAGCAAATATCTGTTGTAGAAGCAGCACCAAAACCAATAACAATGGCTGGGGTGCAAGCCATGATTCGGGCTATGTTAGCCGAACAAAGGGATGAGATGCGACAGATGTTGCATAATAATAGGGACGAACCTATCATACCTATTGAGGAACCTGAATTGATTCCCGAGCAATCGGAGGAAGGGAAAAATAGTCGCATTATGAGTCAAGTTGGGACTCAAGGAGAACGAAGGAACGATCCGGAAAGGAGAAACAACAAGGATGGGCGAATGTACAAGAACTTCTTGGGCGCCAAGCCGCCAAGTCTTTCTGGGAGCCCAAAGCCTGTTGAAATAATGGATTGGATCTCCGAGATGGAGATATTATTTGAAAGTTGCGACTATAACAACAAACAGAAGACCGTCTTTGTGGTTAGACAACTGAAGACTTGAGTCTTGAGTTGGTGGATGTTGTTGGCAGATACTATGCCACGAGGGGAAGCCCTGAAAATGTCATGGGAGGAGTTCTTGGAACAACTAATGGTGCAGTATTGTTCAGAGATAGATCTGATTGATCTGAACAATAAGTTCCAAAACTTGAAGAAGGGGAGGATTATCATAGATGACTATGCTACTGCATTCACTGAGAAAATGAAGTTATTTCCGTACCTAGTGCCAACGGAACTCTCCAAGATTGAGATGTTTGCTAATGGACTGCCTGCCGACTTTGGTCCGACAGTCAAGATGGCAACTACTCTGAAAACAGTTGTTCGTGCAGCTAAGAATGTGGAGGCCCAGCGGAAGGAAAAGGGTCTGGAAAGGATAGATGTTGGTGAAAAGAGGAAGTTCGATGGAACTTCAAGGTCCAACAAGAAAAACAAGTTCTTGAAGTCTGGTTCAAGGGGAGGTGGAGGCGAAGCGAAATGGTGCGACAAATGTAAGAAGAAGCATCATGGAAAATGTGAGGTAGTGGCCACATGCTACAAGTGTGGAAAGCCAGGTCACTATGCAAATGAATGCACCCTCTCTAAGAAGGTTTGCTATGGTTGTGGTGAGGAGGGACACATGTCGAGGGACTGCCCGAAGAAGAAGGAGGCAACTAGACCCAACATTCCGCCAAAGCCAAAGGCGAGAGCATTCCAGATGACACTGGAAGCTGCTAAAGAGGAAGCTGATGTCGCTTCAGGTACCTTTCTCGTTAACAATTTGTCTGCCCAAATTTTATTTGATTCTGGAGCCAACTACTCCTTTATATCGCATGAATTTGGTAGAAAACTAGCTTTGCCTGTTGATAGACTAGATAATGCATTATTAGTCGAAGTTTCTAGTGGCAAGATTGTACCTGTTAGTCATCGTATGAAAAACATCTTAATTGATCTGAATGGGAATAAGTTCCACAAGGAATTATTGCCTATCGAACTTAATGGTTTCGATATCGTGCATGGAATGGATTGGCTTAGCGCCAATGATGCCGAAATTTTATGCAAGAAGAAAATAGTGAAAGTGAACCCGCCTGGGAAGGAATCGTTTATGGTGTATGGAGATAAACGCAGAGTAAATTCTAGAATCATTTCTCTAATGAAAGCCAGAAAATGTTTGACCAAGGGGTGTACATCATACTTAGCATTCGTGATTGATGCTAAGAAGGAAAAGAAGGTGATGCAGAATATTCCCGTTGTGTGTGATTATCCGGAAGTATTTCCCGAAGATCTTCCTGGATTACCGCCTGATCGACAAGTGGAATTTCGTATTGACTTGTTGCCTGAAACAACGCCAATTGCAAAAGCACCTTATCGATTAGCACCGACGGAGATGAAGGAGCTGATGATGTAACTTCAGGAGTTATTGGACAAAGGTTTCATTAGACCTAGTTCATCACCCTGGGGAGCTCCGGTGTTATTTGTGAAGAAGAAAGATGGAAGTATGAGAATGTGCATTGATTACCTAGAGCTGAATAAGGCAACAATAAAGAATAGATATCAGTTGCCGAGGATTGATGACCTGTTCGATCAACTACAAGGTTCAAGTTATTTTTCAAAGATCGACCTAAGGTCAGGATATCATCAGTTGAAAGTAAGGGAGCAGGATATTGAGAAGACTGCATTCAGAACACGATATGGACACTACGGGTTTTTGGTTATGTCGTTTAGACTAACCAATGCTCTAGCAGCATTCATGGATTTAATGAACAGGGTTTGTAACCCGTTCCTTGATAAATCTGTGATAGTGTTCATAGACGACATTCTGATTTATTCAAAGAGCCAAGAAGAGCATGACAGACACTTGCAGGAAGTGTTAGAAGTCTTGAAGAAGGAGAAGCTGTATGCTAAGTTTTCCAAATGTGATTTTTGGATTCGTGAAGTCCAATTCTTGGGTCACGTGGTCAACCAAGAAGGGATAATGGTTGATCCAGCGAAGATCGAAGCTATGATGAAGTGGGAACAACCGAAAAGTACCACGGAGATCCGAAGTTTTTTGGGATTAGCCAGATACTACCGAAGGTTTATCCAAGACTTTTCTTCGATCGCTACTCCGTTGACAGCTTTGACCCACAAAGGAGCTACTTATGCTTGGAGTGATGAGCATAAAGAAGCATTCGAGAAGTTAAAGAAGAAGCTATGCGAGGCACCGATACTTTCTCTACCCGATGGAGTTGAAGACTTCGCTGTCTATAACGATGCGTCTGGGGTTGGATTGGGTTGTGTTTTAACCCAAAGAGAAAAGGTGATAGCATATGCGTCTCGACAGCTGAAAGAGCATGAAAAGAACTACCCGACTCATGATTTGGAGTTGGCAACGGTAGTTTTCGCTCTGAAGATATGGAGGCATTACCTCTATGGCACGAAGTGCAAACTTTTCACTGATCATAAGAGTCTCCAATATCTCTTTGGTCAGAAGGAATTGAATATGAGGCAACGACGCTGGCTAGAGTTACTTAAGGACTACGACTGCGAGATACTTTACCACCCCGGTAAAGCAAATGTTGTTGCTGATGCTCTCAGTCGGAAAGTCAATATTGAAAAGAGAAGGCCAAGAGCGTTGAGAATTGAAGTTGTCTTGACTATTTTGGAAAGTATAAAGAAATCTCAAAGCGAAGCTTCTGAAAAGAATGACCGAAAGGAAGAACGTTTGGGGAAAACGTTGGTGTTCGGTGTAAACAGTCATGGAATAAAGGTGTTCCAAGATCGGATTTGGATACCTAAGACAGGAGGAGTCAGAGATCTTCTGATGGAAGAAGCTCACAAAACCATGTACTCGATTCATCCCGGTAGCACTAAAATGTATAGGGACCTAAAACCTTACTACTGGTGGCCGACGATGAAGCTTGATGTTGTAAACTATGTGGCTGAGTGTGTGACTTGTGCAAGAGTAAAGACACAACATCAGAAACCGTACGAGAGTTTAGAACCATTGTCTGTGCCTATGGGTAACTGGGAAGACATTGCTATGGATTTTGTCACTAAACTGCCCAGAACAAAGAATGGTCACGACATGATTTGGGTGGTCGTTGATCGATTCACTAAGAGTGCGCATTTCATAGCGGCCAAGGAGAAATGGTCTATGGAAAAGCTTGCGAATTCTTACGTGAAGGAAATTGTGAGGCTTCACGGTGTTCCGCTAACGATTGTGTCAGATCGTGATAGTCGTTTCACCTCGAGGTTTTGGAAAAGTCTACAAGAGGAAATGGGTACCAAGTTGTGTTTAAGTACATCTTACCATCCGCAGACTCATGGTCAGAGCGAACGGACGATACAAACGCTTGAAGATATGCTGAGGGCATGTACCCTGGAATTCCTAGGTAACTGGGATGAACATTTACCTTTGGTAGAATTTTCCTACAATAATAGTTTCCACTCGAGCATTAAGATGGCACCTTACCAAGCTTTGTATGGACAGAAATGTCGTACGCCGTCTTGTTGGCTTGAGGCTGGGGAAAAGCAGTTTATGGGACCGGAGATGATTCATCAAACTGCTAAAAAGTTGAAAATAATTAGGGAAAGAATGTTAGCAGCTCAGGATCGTCAAAAGAGCTATGCTAACAAAAAGCAAAGACCGATGACTTTTGAAGTCGGGGATTCGGTTTTGCTTAAAGTCTCGCCGTGGAAGGGACTTATAAGATTTGGTAAAAGGGGAAAATTAAGTCCAAGGTTTATTGGACCATTTAAAGTTCTTCAGAGGATTGGGAACCAAGCTTACAAGCTCGAACTACCAGAACAACTGAATGGAATTCATAACACTTTTCATGTGTGTTACTTGAGGAAGTTCACAGGAGAAGTTCCCGACATGATTCCACTTTCGGAGATGAGAATCGATGAGAAGAAAAGGTTGATTGAAGAACCAGAGGCAATTGTTGACCGAAAGACTAAGAAGTTGCGACGCAAGATGGTCGAGTTAGTGCTTGTCCGATGGAAACACACGAATGGGCCGAATCTCACCTAGGAGACAGAGAGTGACATGATGGGTCGCTATCCGCATTTGTTTGTTGATGTGTGATTTCGGGGACGGAATCATTCTAAGGTGGAGATAATTGTAACGCCTGTGTTTCTGGGCTTGTCATTAATGTTGATATAATAGTCTAGGTTAACCTTTGTAACCCGTTTTGAAATAATAGAAGTGTAATATTTGAGTATTATGTGTTTTGTGCTTAATTGCTTAATTATGTGGTTGGATTAATTAATAATAAAAATAAGCGTCAAAATTTAAGTGTAAAATAAACTTGATATCTTTGGTTAATGTTGTAGTAGTTGAAACGAGGTTTCCAAATATATATAAAACGCCCAAATCTGACTTCGTATGAGGAAGTTATGATTTTCTGAAGTTTCGACTTGGCAATATGCAGCCTGAAATACTCGATTTGAGATCGAGCGGTTTTTAGCCGAAGCAATCTAAACAAGAATCGAAGATCTCGTTGTTGGTATCGAAGCGATGAGAAGTTAGGCGAAAACGGACGTCAAACAAAGAAGTTATAAATTTATAACGAAATTTTTCTGTCCCAGCCTACTAAAAATAATTAATAAAAATAAATTCAAAATTAGCTGACGGAGTCTAAACGAAAGTTGTAGAGCGTAGTCTCACCTAAGCGTGGATATAAAGAACGTCGAAAACGGAGTTCGTATGAAGAAGATATAAATTTTCAAAGTTTATTAAATAATTAATATTTAAATTTAATTATTAAACCCGGTATTATCCGAAGGGGAGTCACCGGGCATATCCGAAGTACGCCCAGCGTACAGCGAAGCATGACTACCTTCGCACTCGAGTTCTTCGGATGACGAACGCCATGACGATTTCGGATGAGTACGCCTCGCGTACAGGCGTACGCCCAGCGTACTCCGAGGCTCCAGCCTCCTATAAATAGGATGTGTGGGCAGCCGGTTCTTTTGCTCATTTTCTCTCTTCTCTCTCTCATTTTACCTCGATTTGCGTGCCAAAAGTACCCCGAAGCCCCGGTAATATTCTCGAGCCCCGAAGCAAGTCCCGAGATCCCGAAGATCCCGAGAAGTGCGATTCCCGAGCCGAAGCTCTGCCCGCGAGAAGTTCGATTTTTGTAGAGATCTTCCAGATCTGCTGAGGATTACTACTTCTGCAAGCCGTAGTGCTGTCCGATCATCTTCTAATCAAGTGAGTGTATACTACCTTTCATAAACACGATAATAATACAAGTATGGTTTGAGTGTATTAGGTATATTGTTGTTTATATGCGTGAGTGTGTAGTTACTTTCTTCTAACGCATAATTGTGAAGTATTTTATACGAAATACGTCTTATGTGTATAATCTTGTTGTTATGTGTGTGAATGTATGTTCAATCTCTTCAATCTTATAGATCTGATTTGTTTTCTATGAAATACGTGCTATGTGGGTGTGCCTCATCTGTATGTGGAATATATATTGAATGAAAATGCTATACAGGTTTTAAACTATGTATGAAAATATATATTTTTATCTACTGATATGTTGGTTAGAACATGGGTAGATAGTTGGTGTGTAATAAACAGATGAGAGGCCTCGATGTTGTTGTTGTTGATCTAGTTATTCAGCGGAGTATGGATAACGACCACAAACTCCTTCTAGACAGTCTTGTGGAACGCTATCAGGTTCATAACCTGTAGGTGTTGTGAATGATGTGTTCACCGGTGTACTCTATCCCCCTCATGGTTGCCTTTAGGATATCTATTATTGAGGAAACCCCTTAGCAGTAATGTCCGTCCCGATGAAAATCCTAGATTAGGTCCCTTGAAATAGATGTTGTTTTAGGGACGTAAAGTGAGGATAACAGGAATGGGTAATCAGGATAGTGATTGGTTGGTGAAATTAAATATAATTTTATTTATTGTGGGTTGACAACCCTATATGCTCACCAGGCTCCCAAGCCTGACCCACTCAGTTTTATTTGTATTACAGGAAGTGGCGCAAGGGCGTAAGATGGATGAATCATCGAGTTGTTTTGTTTACAAGTCTGTATATGTATATATTTGTTGAATGACTTGTAATGTTATCGTTTATGTTTTATGGTCTGTATCAGAATATGACATCCCGAGTTTTGTTTATATAATGAAAATGCATCTCTTGATGAAATGCTTTGATAAATATTATTTTATCATGTTTTGTTTTGGGAACATATTCCACAACACTTTTAAATCAAAAGGATTTACTTTGAAATTATTTTAAAAAGCATAAATGAAATCGGTCTTTTCTGGCCGTGATTTTGGGGATGTCATACACACGACATGAATCATGGTTCAAAACCATGCTATCCACTCTCAACCAACCCCTTATAACTCCCCAAAAAATTTCCTCGATTCGAGTAAAAATCATGTGCTTTCAATAGTATGGGCCCAATACTACCTTCCACACCTATCCGTACTTTCCTCAAGAATCATTCCAGAATCCAAGTCATACTCATGTCCACTACCGTCCGATCCAATCACATATACCCACTCGCAAATGAATATACACTGCCAAACATCATACTCATTGAGTTAAATACTCCCTAGGCTCCCCTATGATTCCTCTCACTATGTATCTGCTATCAGGTGCAAAAGAAATGTTAGATATATGGTTTAGTGGCACTTGGAAATCTGAGAATTGTGATAATCACTTTCAAATCGAAGTATTTGGGTGGTACTCCCAAATCCTCAATTGGATAAGACTCAGATAAAATTAGAGAGAAAAGAAAGAGAGAATAATATGGTGTAATTTCGTGAGTACCAGAAAAATGACTAAAATTGGTTATAAACCTTCCTTATCTGAAAAAACTGTCAAAACTGTCATATAACAGTTTTTCTCAACAGAAAAAACTATTATAAATCCGGGTTTTGTATAAGTATTAATGCAAAGTCAAAACCGGGTAAAATATTCAAAATTTTAACCCCAGCTAGGGGCTATGCCCCTTGGACCCCGCTCCCAGGGGCGCTGCCCCGGACCCCCATTCATTCAGGGGCTTCGCCCCTAAATGATAGTATACTTTGATACTTGATGAAACTTAAACAAGTGTGTACTCCACACCTTCCTTACTTGTTTAATATTTATCAAGATCTATTTTAGTCAACAAAGTAATCCTATTACACTTAAATAACATTAATGATAACAAATCACCAACAAACCTCCCCCATTTAAGTGTAATCTTGATTAACTTAAAATGAAACATAACACCAACAAAACTGATGCATAAATGAAATGTCGTGACGATTGAATTTCACATTAGTATATTATATAATCCAAATATTCGAATATCAGGGTATCACTAAGGATTGAACCCTTTCTATCCATAGTGAATACATGAAGATAATACATACAACAGTTTACATTCTCATAAGTTCTAAATTGACACTATATTTTACTAGCGTGTGTCCCATCCTTCAATAAGCATATCAAAGCCAAGTCCTAACTTCTTGAAGCAACAAAACTTTATGCTTATATAGGTAGTTCTTTTATTCTTGCACCTGCAAAGTGAAATTTTTCAAAAGAACTATTAAGAATATAAATTCAACCTCCTTAACTTGCAGTACTGAACACATACCTTGGGATGATGATAATAATGTGTTCCAATGTAACGCCCGCAAATCTGGGCTAGTCAAATTAGAGGCAATAGGGGTCGAAAACGACTTTTCGACAAAAGATTATTTAGAATAAATAATCTTAATCAAGTTTTAGAGTATGTTACAAGGTTTTCGTACATATAAAGAACGCCGAAAACCGAGTTATAACGAAGAAGTTATGACCCGTTGAAGTTTCGCGACGGAACTAGCACGATACCGGGAAGCGTAAATAGTGAATTTACGATAGAGCGAGATTTAGCCTTAGCGATCTAAACGAAAGTCGTAGAATATGTTAAACTAAGAACATCGATAAGAAGAACGCCCAAATCTGACTTCGTATGAGGAAGTTATGATTTTTCTAAGATTTAGCATAGCAGTGCACAGCCCGAAATCTGAATTTTAGATCGGTCGATTTTTAGCCGACGGGATCTAAATGAAAGTTGTAGTACTCGTAAATACCAACGCGTGGATATAAAGAACGTCGATAATAGAGCTCGTATGCAAAAGTTATGGACGAAGCTTAGTCCCTACTTTTCGAGCGCGGCGAAATCGATACAGTTTTGTAAATACGAGATAGAATGAGAATTAGCCAACGAGGTCTAAATGAGAGTTGAAGATCTCATTAATAGGAACTCAACGGTAAAAAGAAAGACAAAATCGGAACTCGTATGTGAAATTTATGGACGAAGCTTAGTCCCTACTTTTCGAGCGCGACGAATTCGATACAGTTTTGTAAATCCGAGATAGAATGAGAATTAGCCAACGAGGTCTAAATGAAAGTTGAAGATCTCATTAATAGGAATTCAACGGTAAAAAGACAGACAAAAACGGAGCTCGTATGCAAAAGTTACGGACGAAGCTTAGAGACTACTTTACTATAAAACTCCTATAAATACAAGGGTAAACTCCTCATATTTTCTTCACACCATAAGCCTCTCTTTCTCTCTCTAACTTCTCTCTAGCCTCCCTAAACCCCTCCCAAGTCTAGGGAACCTCCCTATCACGAGAAGAAAGCCCCGGAGCGCCCGACGGCTCCGAGAAGAAAAAGCTTTCGGCTCGGAAACGCTGCTCCAGCGAAGCCTGGTTTTTAATAAAAAGTCGCTGTTTCGTCAAGGGATAATTGTTTTAAGAGTAACGAAGTGCTGTCCGAGTGCCGACTCACCACCTTTCAAGTGAGTGCATGGTCTCTTTCATCTTACACATAGATATGAAGTATTTTAATATAAATTACGTGTTATGTGTGCATATTGTCTGAATACTTGTTGTCTATGCTGGTGAAAGATTTTTATACATGTTTTAAATGATGTAAACTGTATAAAGTATTTTATATCTACAAAATATGTTGGGTAAAACATGGGTAGATGAATGATGATGGATAAAAGCTGAAATAGAGGAACATTAGTAGTACGGACCTAGTGCCCTATAGGTATACATTGGCAGCAGTGGACCTAGTACCCTATAGATGAGCACTGGCAGCTGCGCCACAACCTGTAGATGATTTAGATCTACGGTAAACATCCTAGCAGCTGCGCTCTAAGGATAGTATCGGCAGTTGCGCCTAATAGGGAGCCTTATGACCATGACAGTAGTGTTTAAAGGTCAATACCGGCAGAAGCGCCTCATAGAAAATGTCCTAATTCTGGCAGCTGAGCCTAAGTGACAATATTAGCAGCTGCGCTTGACCAATGTGTCATTGGCAACAATGGACTTCATGTTGTTTCCTTAGGATGATCCTTAGGAATGAATGAATGAGAAATAGCTGATTCTTAGGGTAGATCCTTAAGAATAAAGAAGATAATGGGGATGGGTAATTGGGTTGATTGTTTGATTGTTTAAACATAATAATTATATTATTGTGGGTTGAAAACCCTATGTACTCACCAGGTTTCCCAACCTGACCCACTCAGTTTATTTATATCACAGGTGTTGATATGAAGTGACATTACACTGAGAGATTTAAAGAGATGTAGATCACTAGTGTAAATAATTGTAAGTTCTGTTTATGCTTATGTTTCTGTATTAACGATGACATCCCAAACGTTTTAAAATGAAATAAATACGTTTCTTCGAAAATGTTTTAATAACGTATTTACCATGTTTTTCTGGGAACAAATTCCGCAACATTTTTATAAAATGAAGTACTCTGATTTTTATAAAGCATAAACAACATCGGTCTTTTTTTGCCATGAAAATGGGGATGTCACAGTTGGTATCAGAGCATTAGTTTAAGCGAACTAGGAATATGGATTTATTTCTAGACTTAAACATAGAATCCTAAGCGATGATTGTGAGGTGTGAGCACTAGCTTATTTTAGGAATTATGCCTAAAATGCTTTTATGTGCTAAATGCTTTATGCTTTATATGCTGTTATTTATTCGGATCTATGGTCTGTTGCCGACCGGATCTGGAAACCTTATATGTTTAGGATTCTAAACGTACGACTACGATATTAGAACTAGCATGTAAACGTTTCGGAGTGATAAGGATGATTTAAACATCAATCCTAAGTAAAGGTCTAGATTCACCTTATTCGGTGTATAGATCAAGATGGCAAGGACCCGTAGCGGAAACGTGAATGCAAATGAGAATAGGAACCAACCCCTAGTGGTTCAGCAAATACCTGTTGTAGAAGAAGTTGCACCTGAGCCAGTCACGATGGCTAGAGTTCAAGCCATGATTCGGGCTATGCTAACTGAATAAAGGGAAGAAATGAGGAGGATGTCGAATAGGGACGAACCTACTATGCACACTGAGCAACCCGAGCTGATTCCCGAGCAATCGGAGGAAGGGAACTACAGTCGCCAAGTGATTCAAGTGGGGACTCAAGATGGCCTGGAAAGGAGAAACGAAAAGGATGGGCGAATGTACAAGAATTTCTTGGGTGCGAAACCACCAAGTCTCTCAGGAAGCCCAAAGCCTGTTGAGATTATGGATTGGATCTCCGAGATGGAAATGGTGTTTGAGAGCTGCGACTGTAGCAAGAAACAGAAGAATGTCTTCGCCGTAAGACAACTGAAAACTGGAGTCTTGAGCTGGTGGAAGCTATTGGCAGATACGATGCCACGAGGAGAAGCCTTAAGGATGTCATGGGAAGAGTTCTTGGAACAGTTGAAAATGCAGTACTGCTCGGAGATAGATCTGATAGACCTAAACAACGAGTTTCAGAACCTGAAGAAAGGGAAGATGAGTGTTGATGAGTATGCCACCGCATTCACCAAGAGGATGAAGCTATTCCCCTACTTGGTGCCTTCTAAACTCTCCAAGATTGATAGGTTTGCTAACGGACTGCCCACTGACTTTGGCCCAATGGTCAAAATGGCAACTACCTTGAAAACAGTTGTTAGGGAAGCTAAGAACGTAGAGGCCCAGGTAAGAGAAAAGGGTCTAGAAAAAGATAAGTCAGGAGAGAAGCGGAAGTTTGAAGGATCTTCAAGGTCCAAAAAGGAAAGCAAGACTACCCAAAGAGAGAGGGGGCTACAAAGCCATATGTGCCACCAAAGCAAAAGGCGAGAACATTTCAAATGATCCTTGATGAAGCAAATGACAATGCGAAAATTTAGGAGTTAACGCTTGACATCCAAGGATCGAGTTATGGAGTAATCGTGTAGATAGTGCCTCACGATGTAGCCTGTTAGGGGCATAGTTTAGGGTGAACTTGAACACCTATGTAAACATTTTAAGGAATAATATAAAACCTTCGTTTTGATATTTGATGTGTTAAACTGTTATGTGATTTTCTTGTATGGTGACTTGGAAAACTGCGAGACAATACTTGGGGCGGGTATGAGTAGGTGTGGATGGTAGTAGAGGCCTATACTACTGGAAGCACAGGACTCACACTTGGATCAGGGAAAGTCACAAGGTTACCAAGAAGCTAGTAATTGATTTCGTTTTATTCAAGTGTGTTGTTACCATCGTTTCGGTAATGACTAAGAAGATTGTTGATATTCCGACCCTAGTGGTCATATCGAATCGAGTCCGACTACGATGAGTATGTTGTGTGGTTCAGAGAACCAAGTTTGATGTAGCGTCCGACTTAAACCAAACGGTTGAAATCAAAGCGATCAATAGAAGTATCACACTCGTTGTTAAAGAAGTTGGTGGCTAGAAATGCCTAATGCTAAAGTGTGATTATATCACATTAGAACATGAAGGAAGGCATAGTCTGTTTTAGAATTTAACTCTAAGAGACCAAAGTCTAAGTGTTGCAACATACGATGATAGGTCATTAGAATATGACACATCGATCTATAGTAGTAATAAAAGAACTTATCTCAAGTCCATATCCAGCAAGGATCGAGATTGTGACTTGAAGGTCATAATTTGGAGTCTAACCTGAGGTAGAGAGCAGGTGCACGATCGAGTACTCTTACAGTCAATGAGTTTAAGAGATAGAATCGAAGGAATGTAGAAGTTATAATTATTACCTAGGATGAAGATATGACGTATGGAGTCATTATACGACCCTGTTTCGTTGATGATTCCGGGACGTAATCATCCTAAGGGGGAGATAATTGTAACGCCCGCAAATCTGGGCTAGTCAAATTAGAGGCAATAGGGGTCGAAAACGACTTTTCGACAAAAGATTATTTAGAATAAATAATCTTAATCAAGTTTTAGAGTATGTTACAAGGTTTTCGTACATATAAAGAACGCCGAAAACCGAGTTATAACGAAGAAGTTATGACCCGTTGAAGTTTCGCGACGGAACCGGCACGATACCGGGAAGCGTAAATAGTGAATTTACGATAGAGCGAGATTTAGCCTTAGCGATCTAAATGAAAGTCGTAGAATATGTTAAACTAAGAACATCGATAAAAAGAACGCCCAAATCTGACTTCGTATGAGGAAGTTATGATTTTTCTAAGATTTAGCATAGCAGTGCACAGCCCGAAATCTGAATTTTAGATCGGTCGATTTTTAGCCGACGGGATCTAAATGAAAGTTGTAGTACTCGTAAATACCAACGCGTGGATATAAAGAACGTTGATAATAGAGCTCGTATGCAAAAGTTATGGACGAAGCTTAGTCCCTACTTTTCGAGCGCGGCGAAATCGATACAGTTTTGTAAATACGAGATAGAATGAGAATTAGCCAACGAGGTCTAAATGAGAGTTGAAGATCTCATTAATAGGAAATCAACGGTAAAAAGAAAGACAAAATCGGAACTCGTATTCGAAAGTTATGGACGAAGCTTAGTCCCTACTTTTCGAGCGCGACGAATTCGATACAGTTTTGTAAATCCGAGATAGAATGAGAATTAGCCAACGAGGTCTAAATGAAAGTTGAAGATCTCATTAATAGGAATTCAACGGTAGAAAGACAGACAAAAACGGAGCTCGTATGCAAAAGTTACGGACGAAGCTTAGAGACTACTTTACTATAAAACTCCTATAAATACAAGGGTAAACTCCTCATATTTTCTTCACACCATAAGCCTCTCTTTCTCTCTCTAACTTCTCTCTAGCCTCCCTAAACCCCTCCCAAGTCTAGGGAACCTCCCTATCACGAGAAGAAAGCCCCGGAGCGCCTGACGGCTCCGAGAAGAAAAGCTTTCGGCTCGGAAACGCTGCTCCAGCGAAGCCCGGTTTTTAATAAAAACCCGCTGTTTCGTCAAGGGATAATTGTTTTAAGAGTAACGAAGTGTTGTCCGAGTGCCGACTCACCACCCTTCAAGTGAGTGCATGGTCTCTTTCATCTTACACATAGATATGAAGTATTTTAATATAAATTACGTGTTATGTGTGCATATTGTCTGAATACTTGTTGTCTATGCTGGTGAAAGATTTTTATACATGTTTTAAATGATGTAAACTGTATAAAGTATTTTATATCTACAAAATATGTTGGGTAAAACATGGGTAGATGAATGATGATGGATAAAAGCTGAAATAGAGGAACATTAGTAGTACGGACCTAGTGCCCTATAGGTATACATTGGCAGCAGTGGACCTAGTACCCTATAGATGAGCACTGGCAGCTGCGCAACAACCTGTAGATGATTTAGATCTACGGTAAACATCCTAGCAGCTGCGCTCTAAGGATAGTATCGGCAGTTGCGCCTAATAGGGAGCCTTATGACCATGACAGTAGTGTTTAAAGGTCAATACCGGCAGAAGCGCCTCATAGAAAATGTCCTAATTCTGGCAGCTGAGCCTAAGTGACAATATTAGCAGCTGCGCTTGACCAATGTGTCATTGGCAACAATGGACTTCATATTGTTTCCTTAGGATGATCCTTAGGAATGAATGAATGAGAAATAGCTGATTCTTAGGGTAGATCCTTAAGAATAAAGAAGATAATGGGGATGGGTAATTGGGTTGATTGTTTGATTGTTTAAACATAATAATTATATTATTGTGGGTTGAAAACCCTATGTACTCACCAGGTTTCCCAACCTGACCCACTCAGTTTATTTATATCACAGGTGTTGATATGAAGTGACATTACACTGAGAGATTTAAAGAGATGTAGATCACTAGTGTAAATAATTGTAAGTTCTGTTTATGCTTATGTTTCTGTATTAACGATGACATCCCAAACGTTTTAAAATGAAATAAATACGTTTCTTCGAAAATGTTTTAATAACGTATTTACCATGTTTTTCTGGGAACAAATTCCGCAACATTTTTATAAAATGAAGTACTTTGATTTTTATAAAGCATAAACAACATCGGTCTTTTTTTGCCATGAAAATGGGGATGTCACATCCAATCTTCAAATATCAAGCTTTCCACATTGAATTCAGCATCTAATATTACATTAGATGGGAATTGGGTATCTCAATATAAAAGATTTTAAGTGGACTTTAAACCCATCCCTACAGCCGCCTTGTGCACAAGATCTCAAGCTAAGTCTTTTGTTAGATGATCAACTAAATTAAATTGAGTTCTTACAAACTCCACAGATATCACACCAGTCATGATGAGCTCACGAATCATGCTATGGCTAGCACCTAAATATCTAGATTTCCCATTGTACTATCACATTTGATAGAAATGGTAGATATCGGTTTAGGCCATAATGGAATTTCATAAATCAAATTCCTTAGCGATTTAACTTCTTTACCAGCAGCATACAATGCAACAAACTTAGACTCCATGGTTGAGTTAGTGATACAAGTCTGTTTCTTAGATGCCCAAGAAATGGCACCTCCTCCAAGAGAAAACACCAAATCACTTGTAGAGGAGTGATCCTCTAAATTGTTAATCTAGCTGGCATCTGAATAACCTTCCAAAAAAGAAGGATATCCACTATAAGTTAAACCATATTTCATGGTCCCTTTCAAGTACTTGAATACTCTACTCACAGCTTACCAATGATGTGAATTAGGATTACTAGTATATCTACTAAGCCTTCCCACATCATATGCTATATCAGGCCTAGTACTAATCATGGCATACATTAGACAACCAATAGCCCTTGAGTATTCTAGTTGAGACACTAGAGATCCTTTATTAGGTAGAAGCTTAAGACTAGGATCTATAGGAGTGCTAACAGGAGAACAACTCTCAAAGTTAAACTTTTTCAATATCTTCTCAATATAATGAGATTGAGAAATTGAAATCCCATTGTTTCCTTTTCTAATTCTTATACCAAGAATTACCTCAGCCTCCCCCATGTCTTTCATATCAAAACTAGATGATAAGAATTTCTTGGTTTTATCAACTTCTTCTAAATCAGTACCAAAAATCAACATATCATCTACATATAAGCAAATCATGACTCCTTTACCAGAAGTATCAAATTTGCTATATACACACTTGTCAGCTTGGTTTAATGCAAAACCATTAGACAAGACAACATCATCAAACTTTTTATGCCATTGTTTTGGTGCTAGTTTCAAACCATATAATGATTTCTTCAACTTGCACACTTTGTGTTCATTTCCAGGCATCACAAACCCTTCAGGTCGTTTCATGTATATTTCCTCATCCAAGTCACCATTCAAGAATGTAGTTTTCACATCCATTTGGTGAATCACAAGATTATGTATAGCTGCAAGAGCTAATAATAATCTAATAGTAGAAATTCTGGCAACATGATCATAAGTATCAAAGAAATCAATGCCTTCATTTTGTCTAAAGCCTTGGATAACCAATCTGGCTTTATACATATCAATTGTGCCATCCACCTTCATTTTTATTTTGAGGATCCATTTACATCCTAATGCCTTGCAACCAGGAGGTAAATCAGCCAATACCCAAGTATTGTTATGCATGATAGAATCAATCTCATCATGAATTGCCTCTTTCCAGAAATGAACATCCCTAGAAGCCATAGCTTCACTGAAAGTCTTTGGATCCTCTTCAATATTAAAACAATATTGATGTTGAGAAATAGTCTCATTCCTTGATCCTTCAACCAAATATAGTTGAAAATTAGATCCGAAAGACTTAGCTTTTCTAGCTCTGGTGCTTTTCCTAGGTTCAGGTACAAAAATTGCACCACCAGAAACATCTTCAGCTTGAGTAGTACTCTTGCTGGAAGATTGATGAATCATGTCCCTTGGCCTAGGTATAGATGTAAATCTTTCTTCATCAAAGATAGTATCTCTTGTCTCTATCACTATGTTTACAGACACAGAGTCATTAGATTCTAAAACATAGAATCTATATTCTTTGGAATGCTCAGCATATCCAATAAAGATACAATCTATACCTCTCTCCCCCAATGTTTTCCTTTTGGGTTCAGTGAGACTTACAACTGCTCTACAACCCCAAACTTTGAGATAACTCAAATTTGCTACATTTTTATACCAAAGTTCATAAGGAGTATTCTTACTCCTTTTATTTGGAGTTCTATTAAAGATGTAACATGTAGTTAACTTTGCCTCACCCCAAAACCCTTCACTTAAACTAGAATATAACAACATGGAATTAACCATTTCGTTCAAAGTCCTATTCTTCCTTTCATCTACACGATTTTGTTGTGGTGTATATGGAGCTGTGGTTTGATGTATTATTCCAAGTGATTCAAAATAAATTGGATCATAATACTCACCACCTCTATCAATACACAATACTTTTATTAATTCATTTTTATGAAGCTCAACTTGTTGTTTATAAATTTTAAATTTGTTGCATTAATGTCTAAGTCCATAACTATATTTAGTATGTACTTGACCCCGACCCGGCACAGTCCATTTGGGTTGCACTTCACTGACACAATTTATATGGATAGTATTTTGAAAATAGTATATTTATGATTTATATTAATATATTATAAGTTCTAATATATCAATATATAATCATATTATTTAATTAGTATTGATCAAGAATTAATTTATAATTAATTAAGTGATCAAAATGAACTAATTAAATATGGACTCTTATATATATGGAATGGGCCAAGTTCATTTAGGTTGGGCTAAGCTTTCATGGATAGTCCATGGAGTGGTTAACCCATGGATCATATGAAATGAAAGGTCATGGGTTTAACCCTAGTTTCCATACTATATAAAGATGTCCTTGGTTGGTGAAATGGGCACTAGTGTGGGTACACTATGAAGGGCTAGCCGATTTCACTAGAGAGAACCAAGTATCCATATTCTCTAAAGTCTTCCAAGGTGTTTTGGTGATTTGTGATTCCACTTGAGGCTTCCACACTATTGGGGCTAAGCTCTTAAAGCTTGAAGACATCAAACTACATCAAAAGGTATGTCATCTAACTAGTACTTTGTAGTATAAGAACTTCATAATATGCTAGTTAGGATTAAAGCCTTGGAAAGTTCTTATTTGCATGTATAATAGAGAAAACATAGATCCAAGGTTTATAGGGTTGCATGTACACCATAGGAGTGTTAGAATGCTCAAAACCCAACAGTGGTATCAGAGCCATGGGTTGTTTTATGTTATATTAATGCAAATGTTTTATTTTCAAACTTGAAAAAAAATGAAAAAAAAAATGACGTTTGTCAAATTTTAAGATAATTACTTGTTTTTGTGAAAAAATAATTATTTGTAAAATTTGAATCATTTTCTATATGAGTTGGATTAGATCAAATTTAGTAAAAGATAAAATTATATGATTATTTTATTAGTTTTAACAGTTTAATCTAAAGAGTTTTTTGAAACCTCCATAAGTTATGGATATGAAAAGGTTTTAAAAAAATTGATTCAAAGTTTTTTATGGAGTTACAAAACTTGGTCTTAATGTTTTAAAGAATTTCATAACTTGTTCTTAAGTTATGGAACATGAAAAGTTTCATCATAAAAGAAACATTAAACTCCATAAGTTATGAAATCCAAAAGTCTTTTTTGTGTTACCTTGTTTTATGAGTTATTTTTTTGATTAATGAAAAATATGTGTTAATAGTTTTCAATCCAAATTAATCTAAAAGTTGTTCATAAAATGTGTTTTTGTAACTTGTCCTCAAGTTATATGAAAAGTCACATTTATGAATCTTAAAAACTCATAAAAAATGCCTTAGGTTACAAAAAAAAATGAAGAGTCTTTTCTTATTAAATGGTTTTATGACTCCATAACTTGTCCTCAAGTTATGGAGAACCAAGAGTCTCTTCATTAAATAATAAATAAATAAATAAGTGTAACCTTAATTAATTTCATAAGTTATAAAATAAAGAAAAGTTAATTCTTTTATTAGTTTAAAGTCTTCCATAACTTGTCCTCAAGTTATGGAACTTGAAGAGTTTTTTTAATTAAAACTACTTTAAACATATAAGTTATGGAATAGAAAAGATTTTAAAGTTACAAAACTTGCCCTCAAGTTTTGGAATTTGAAAAGTTTTCACTTATGAATACTTTAATTCCAAGTTAGCCCTTAGAATTTTAAAAGTTAAAATTCAACCCTTATACTTTATAATATTATAAGTTAATAATATTTATATATGTATAAGAGCAAGTCAGTCTTACCGTTAGTAGGCCTCATTCACGAAGCCGGTCTGTAAGGTGGGTATAAGGTTGTTGCCTATAAAATGGCAACTTAATGGGTGTCCACTCTCACCCACCGCTTGCTTGACTGGTGGAGGGTCGTTAGCCAAACGGGTTTAACAGGACTATAATTCTCCCTTCATTAAAAGTATTAATGATAAATACTAAGTAACTAAACTCTTAATAATACCCAATATTAGTTACTTAGGAAAATGTGAATAAGGTGCTAATCCATGAAATTACACTTTGCACTTTGTTTAAGTCGGTTAGTGGAGCGTGTGTGGTTAACCGGCACACTAACTCGTATTTAACAAGGTAGGCAAAGGGTAACTTAATGTTTATCATAGTATCGATGGAGCGTATGTGGTTAACCGACACATCGATTGAGGGGTAAACACTTAAGGGTACCAAGTAATTTGCATGGTTACTTCACACCTTGTTTTGTGATCCTCGGCATCCCAGTCACAAAACCTGAAGGGCACACTCGAGATTGAAACATGCCATTGAACAGTTCAATGAATCTCAAAAGATCTAGGAGTTTCAAATCCAATTAAAACCTAATTATACATTTCGTTTATCTTGGTGGAAATTGGTGAATCCTCATTCACCTACCTTCAAATATTTTATAGCTTGGATTACGGCATCTTTCTTCTAAGTTATAAAGTAGTTTGTTGGGTCCTAGCCTTAATATTTCATATTGGGTGTTATATTAAGGACTTTAAATCAACTATCTTGAATATCTCCCAAAAGATGTCAAGTTCAGACATCTATGATCTTCCCAAATATCTTGGAACTTCACTTCCTCCACCTCCTACAATTATTCTCCCTAACCCACTAGTTCGAGGTCACTCAAGCCCTATTGGCAAGGCAAGGTCTAGGTGTGATCACATCTTGGAGATGAAGTCACATGCTGACAAGCCGGGAGAGTTGGGTGTCAAAGTCTTAAGAAAGTTAGTGGTTCAATCACTTTCTAAGTCACATAGTGATTTTCTTTGGAACTCTTATGAAACAGAATATGAAAATACCCTTAATGATCTTATCTATTTGCTAAGATCATCTTCCTAAAACTTTATGGACATTGAAAATGATGACATTGGATATCCAGTAAAGCTCTCTCTTCCCAGTGGAAAGGGATCGGCTATAGTCAACTAGGTTGACCAAATGGTAAAGAGAAAAGCTAAGTCTGTGATAGTCTCGTGTACCATTACCAAAGGGTCCATATGGTTATATTGCCAAAGGAAGGGGCATTGGTTGCGAATCTGCCAATTTACTTAAGGGTGTTAAAGTCAATAAGTTTGACTCTACTTCAGGTAAAGTCCACTATCTAACTCTGCTAAGTTTCTATTCTGAAATTCTTGATACATGATTTGACTGGGTCACATGGTGATGTTCTAAGAATCAAAGAAAAGTAAAGAAACTTAAAGAAATAATATGTTGAATCTGATCGCGTAGATGGATTTCTATCGCATAGTATGAAGATTGGATTCTTGAGCTACTTC
The DNA here is from genome assembly GCF_002870075.4 of Lactuca sativa. Classification (NCBI taxonomy): domain Eukaryota; kingdom Viridiplantae; phylum Streptophyta; class Magnoliopsida; order Asterales; family Asteraceae; genus Lactuca; species Lactuca sativa. The sequence continues at coordinate 110,918,762 of NC_056625.2, read as the reverse complement.
TTAGGAGTTATGAGATATTGCTTAGGAATAGATAACAACAAGTTTTCATATGGATTGTAAGGATAGTTTTTCCGCAAAGTTTTTAAAATAAAAGGAAAAATGATGATTTTATTTATTTTAAAAATATCCTTACAATGGCATTTGAGGAAAAATTTGTTGCTTATATGATTCCATTAATAGCAAGTGTGGAAATATGAAATTGATTCTTTCATTTGTGGTAATGTCTAAATTTACCAAATAAGGAAAGATTCTCATCACCCAAGTTTCAATTGGACCGGAACTTGGAATCATGCAAGTTGTATAGCATGATGAATGAGAACTTTCAAGTATTGGAAAATTAAGACTAATTACTTGTTCACATGGATGTATGAGTCAAGTAAAGGACTAAGGGATCGAGTACACATTCTGGTGTACTGGTCAAGTCCACCACAAAAGATCGATAAGATTATTCATCATAATTTACTAAAGCTCAGTAAATATGGTTATACTAACAAGCTTAAGTGTAATTCTGAGACATTGGAAAAGGTTCCAATGTAAGGCAGAATGAATAAGAAGAATCAAATTAGGCAGAAGGATAAAAGTTTCTCAAATCTAAAAAGATGGGAGAGTACTTTAGTATCAGTTTTTATGATCATCTTACTGATTTAGAGACCTTATCACAATTCATCCTCTTAGTGCCTTCTTATAGCTAAGAAGAGGAGCTATGAAATGTTGAAGTGGTTAAATCAAGAAGATGATTCATATTTCGTTCCAAAAAACAATTCTTAGAGTCATAATCCAAGATTGTAACTTGAGTGACATGTCTTAAAGAAGGTTTAAAACACTTGTCAAATGTAAGAGTAAAAGTTTTCTACTCTTGTACATTTGAAATTGGTAAGTTGTGATGTTTTGGATAAAACAAAGACCAATTAAGGCAAATTGTGTGAAGTGTCTGTCTTGATTAGAATCCACACTATCTCTTGAATATTTGACAAGAAAGTCTTATATGTCAAGGAGACAGTGGGAGTCTAAAAGATCCTGAAAGGGTTTCAAGAAGTAATCAAGAACAAAAAAAAACCCTATATTTCATCACTAGCACACAACTAGAGGTTTATAACTTATCATGTTGACATTTCAGTTCCCATTCCAGTTAAAGTTGGCTTTGCATATGAGTTCTTAGAGTTCTCAATTGGTTGCAAAACAACTAGGAAGCAATGGTAGGCCCTTGAGCTGCCAGGTGACAAGAAGTTAAGATTGCACAAGTTCAATCCACATAAGTTAGGATTTGTCACCAACCTAGTCCTGTGATTATGGTTTTGACAAATTCACATGGATAGGAACACTTACACCATAAAATCTAAGTGTCATAAGGTTTCTCTTCGATTCATGAAAATGATGGTAAGGAAACTCTTTCACTAAGTAGATTTTAAGTAGATAGCAATTGTGATATTTGCAGTTCTCAAAGTCGTTAGTGAAGTGTACATGGTTAACCGGCACACTAACATTGACTTATGAGAAATGGAAAAAGGTCTAAAAAATTTAGACTATGATTACGGCATCCCTTTTCATAGTTCTGAAATTGTTTAGACACACTTGTGAGCTATCTAAGAGAGGTGTATGATTTTGATAAAGTCTTATCAAGGAAATCTAGTATCAGAAATCTGAACTTTGGTAAGAAAGTCAATAAAGTATTGATTTCTAGAAGTCCAGTTGATTTCTGGGTACATGTCAAAGCTAGTGGGAGCATAAGTGTTATGCTATTAATCGGTTGCAAGTTAGCAATGTTAATTATAGTAAAACAAAAGGTCTCAATTGGGAAAAAGTTGTTTTGCTATAATTAAGGGAGAGGATAATATACTTCATCTCAAATCTAAAAGCTTAGATTGAGGTTTTAATCGTATTTAGTCAAGAATATATATGAATTTCATGTTGGAATGGCTCAACATAAGGAAATTCTATATATGAGTTCATTATTTGTGTTCTAAAATTCGATTATGATTACGACATCCCTTTTCATAATCTGAATTATGAGAAGTTGGCAAATAGAAATGGAAATATTATAGCAAAAGACTGGTTTAGTCTTTATGTGAGACATCATGAATCGTGTCCCATATGCTTCGGATATAGGACCGATTACATGTGCTATATTCATCCTTTCTAAAATTTTCCAAATGCCTGGGGCATTAAGAAGGGAAAAGGTCTAGAATTGGATGTGACTAAAATGATTAAGCAATTGTTGAGGACAATCTAAGGTTTACCGAGGATTGGTTGCTCAAGGATAGTTGGAAGTATAGTGTTGACTTTGGAAGGACCATATTGACATAGTTTGAAAAGAGGCAACTCTTGTTCGGAAGTGATAGTCAAAATGGAATATGGAAATGGTTCAAAGTTAGAAAGTATTCAATCTGTAAGATTAGAAAACTTAATGCAAGAAGGATGTTTCCAAGGAGTTGATCTCCGTTGGAATACTCTGTAATGATTGTTGGTTGAATTTGTGCATAATCATTACAAGAGGATCAATGCATATAAGTTTAGAATCTAACAGATTTCAGTAAATGGCATGAATTTGGAATTCTTGCATTTTCAGTAAGGGTTTGGGACTGTGAAAAGATGATCATTGGAATTATGCTCAATTGATCTATTTCACAAAGTAAAGATCATAGACAAACATAGTATGCATACTTTGTGTATGGCATGACGAGTGTTTAGAAAATATAGTGTACATGCTTGGAGCATGGGACAACTATTGTTTTAAATTCAAGTATAAAGATGATAAAACCGAAACAATGAATAATGAGTAATCAGTATGGTGATAAATAAAAGTGTTTATTTATATTCATAGGGTTTGATACCATATCTGATTCATTTATTCTTGTGTTTCACTTTGCATGTTTTGACTTCCAGAATAAACTAGGTTATTCTTCCGGAATGACTAAGTTATTCAAACCATCCACAGTCGGTCATATGTTGGAAGTAGATATGAATCAAGATTGTCATGGGTTGGCTTGTAGAGGTCTAAGATGTTGGACAAAGGGCTACAACACTCATGAGTGCTCATAAGCTCTGAGTATTGGATTCAACCCGCGCTCATTGGAATCACTTCATGGATTTTATCACGAGTGATCATGAGACGATATTATCTTATATTCTTCAAACCTAGAGATATGAGTTGTTACTATGAGTTGGTTGTACATTGATTGCACGAAAACGCATTCGGTAACTCGGTGTTATAAAACATGCCTTTGTGTATGATTCAACAAGTAGCAGAACAAGCCATATGAGTCGAAGTTTATCCATTCCTTTTACCTTCGGGATAAAAGCGATATCTGTGGATCCCTCGATGATTTAATGATGACACATGTGAGTGCTTGGCCAAGCCAGGACTGATTTGATTTGTTCAATCAGTCAGTCGTCATGAATCGGAAATCGGGAAACAACAAATGGACAGAGAGAATGACTATAATCCATGTCTCAGTCCATATGATATCTAGAATGGAGGAATATATGATCCCTTATCTAATGGACAAGTTCGTTGATAAGATCAGAGTTCGACAACAGCTTTAAGAGCTACGATTGCCAGGAATATATGTCTAAGTCCATAACTATATTTGGTATGTACTTGACCCCGACCCGGCACGGTCCATTCGGGTTGCACTTCACCGACACAATTTATATGGATAGTCTTTTGAGAATAGTATATTTATGATTTATATTAATATATTATAAGTTCTAATATATCAATATATAATCATATTATTTAATTAGTATTGATCAAGAATTAATTTATAATTAATTAAGTGATCAAAATGAACTAATTAAATATGGACTCTTATATATATGGAATGGGCCAAGTTCATTTAGGTTGGGCTAAGCTTTCATGGATAGTCCATGGAGTGGTTAACCCATGGATCATATGAAATGAAAGGTCATGGGTTTAACCCTAGTTTCCATACTATATAAAGATGTCCTTGGTTGGTGAAATGGGAACTAGTGTGGGTACACTATGAAGGGCTAGCCGATTTCACTAGAGAGAACCAAGTATCCATATTCTCTAAAGTCTTCCAAGGTGTTTTGGTGATTTGTGATTCCACTTGAGGCTTCCACACTATTGGGGCTAAGCTCTTAAAGCTTGAAGACATCAAACTACATCAAAAGGTATGTCATCTAACTAGTACTTTGTAGTATAAGAACTTCATAATATGCTAGTTAGGATTAAAGCCTTAGAAAGTTCTTATTTGCATGTATAATAGAGAAAACATAGATCCAAGGTTTATAGGGTTGCATGTACACCATAGGAGTGTTAGAATGCTCAAAACCCAATAAAATTTATCAAGTGCTTCATCCTTAGAATGTAGCAAATAGATATAACAATATCTAGATGCATCATCAATAAAAGTAACAACATACTTCTTGTTTCCAAGGGAAGGTGTTGCATGGAAATCACATAAATCACTATGTATAAGATCCAACACCTTGCTTTCCCTAACAACATCTTTGAAAACTTGTCTAGTGATTTTAGTTATATCATGCATGTTTTACATTTTTCATTATTTTGCATATAAAAAGTAGGAATTAAACTCATTTTAGACATGTCTTTTAATTTCTTGTAATGAATCTGTCCTAGTCTAGCATGCCATAATTCAGATTTATGAAAATTATTGCTAGTACTGCTAGAAGCCATGCAAACAGAATTATCACTAGAAGGATAATTAATATTAAGCCTAATCATTCCATTACATATATAGCCAAATCCTATAAAAGAACCATGTCTTGACAAGATATACTTGTCACTTTCTAAAACTTGTTTGTAACCACAATTATTTAATATAATTTCAGACACGAGATTCTTACGAATCCCTAGAACATATAAAACATTGTTCAAACACAAACATTTCCCAGAAGTAAAAGTAAGTAAAACAGATCCTATGCCCTTGATTGGTTCAGTTGCAACATTTCCCATCTTCACAACAGATCCATCTTCAATTGGTTGAAAGTCCTTGAACCAATATAGATCTTTGCAAACATGACTTGTTGCTCCCGAATCAACCCACCGTGCAAATTTATCATCCTGCACATAAAATGCTTCAGAAATCACAGAAATATAATTCCGAATATATTTAGAATTCTGCAATGAAACAGAAATCTGACCTTGTTGCTTTTCTGGATCCTTTGATCCACATGGTCCAGCACCATCCTTATTCACTTTGCGAAGACGACAATCTTTCTTGAAGTGACCCGGTTTGTTACAATTCCAACAAAACAACTTAGCCTTCTTGTTGGAAGACTTGTCATCCTTTCCTTTAAACTTCCTTTTTCCATTAGACTTTTTTTTGATTCTTTGATCCTTCTCCATCCACCATGTTCACAGAAGAGGAACCAACTTGGTTCTTGCCTTTGGGATTGTTATCATGTTCTTGAGTCCTTAAGGACTCTTCAATCCGTAAATGGCTTCTAAGTTGAGTCAAAGTCAATTCCTCTTTGTTATGTTTCAGATTGTGTTTAAAATCCTTCCAGGAAGGGGGCAGTTTGTCAATGATCACAGCCACAACAATGGCTTCATCCATTTTCAGATTGTGTGGAGCAAACTGTCCGAGGATCCTTAACATTTCATGGTATTGTTCCATAACAGGCCTGGAGTCAAGCATCTTGTAACCCATAAAGTTACTGACAAGAAACTTCTTGCTAGAAGCATCTTCAGCCATATACTTGGATTCAAGAGAATCCCATAGCTCTTTTGCAGATTCGAAATTTTGATAGATATCAAAAAGAGAGTCAGACATACCATTGAGAATATGACCACGACATATGTAATCATCATTTTCCCACTTTGATCTTCTTCTTGCTGCCTCCAAAGGTTCATCTTCAACAGATTCTGGTAAGACTGGCATGTGTGTACTCAGAACATACACCACTTTCAGAGTGGTAAGGAGAAACTTCATCTTCTTCTTCCATCTACGAAAATATTACCCTTCAAACTTGTTCAATTTTTCAAACCTACTTGTCATTTCCTTCACAGAATCACCACTTGCCATGATCACAGTTTACTTCGATTTTTGTTAGATATATGGTTTAGTGGCACTTGGAAATCTGAGAATCGTGATAATCACTTTCAAATCGAAGTATTTGGGTGGTACTCCCAAATCCTCAATTGGATAAGACTTAGATAAAATCAGAGAGAAAAGAAAGTGAGAATGAGATGGTGTAATTTCGTGAGTATCAGAAAAATGACTAAAATTGGTTATAAACCTTCCTTATCTGAAAAAACTTTCAAAACTGTCATATAACAGTTTTTCTCAATAGAAAAAACTGTTATAAATCCGGGTTTTATATAAGGATAAATGCAAAGTCAAAACCAGGTCAAATATTCAAAATTTCGACCCCAGCCAGGGGCTCCGCCCCTTGGACCTTGCCAGGGGCACTGCCCCCGGGCCCCCGTTCGTTAAGGGGCTTCGCCCCTAAATGACAGTATATTTTGATACTTGATCAAACTTAAACAAGTGTGTACTCCACACCTTCCTTACTTGTTTAATATTTATCAAGATCATTTTTAAATCAAATTGTATTAAATCGCAGCAATTCATCAGCTTTAATAACTTCTTCTCCACTAAAATCGACGCATCAGATGGGAGACTTGCCTGCTTACCCTTTTGAGCCTACCAGACGAGATACTTATGAAAGTTAGATGATTGATGCCGTTCTTGATTATTTCTGCCTTTTTAGGAGTCAAACACCTTCCTCTTTCTCCCCTAAAAACCGTGAAGAATTAGAGAGAGGGTGTGGGTGGATTGTGTGTGTGTTTTGCGTGTGACTAGAATCGAGAAGTGGTATCGCAAGAGAGAATAAGAAAACGGGTTTCAAGTTGATGTTCAAGGAATTCCCGATTTGTGTGTGTGTGTGAAAAAGATTTCAAGCAACCCCAAATTGATATAATAAGAACCCTAATCGAAAATCATACTAGGATCGTGAAAAGGGGATAAATCATTTCATGGCCACCCATAAAATCTCTTCGAATCTGCGTGACACCATGTTAGAGCTCGCTAACAATTTGTTTCATCTACCTATGGAAACGAAGGTGAAGAACACTTTTGATCTCCTTGGTTCCGGATACGGGAAGTATGTCTGGTTTGACTTGTAACGCCCGCAAATTTAGGCTAGTCAAATTAGAGGCAATAGGGGTCGAAAACGAATTTTTGACAAAAGATTATTTAGAATAAATAATCTTAACCAAGTTGTAGAGTATGTTACAAGGTTTTCGTACATATAAAGAACGCCGAAAACCGAGTTATAACGAAGAAGTTATGACCCGTTGAAGTTTCGCGACGGAACCGACACGATACCGAGAAGCGTAAATAGTGAATTTACGATAGAGAGAGATTTAGCCTTAGCGATCTAAACGAAAGTCGTAGAATATATTAAACTAATAACATCGATAAAAAGAACGCCCAAATCTGACTTCGTATGAGGAAGTTATGATTTTTTCTAAGATTTAGCATAGCAGTGCACAGCCCGAAATCTGAATTTTAGATCGGTCGATTTTTAGCCGACGGGATCTAAATGAAAGTTGTAGTACTCGTAAATACCAACGCGTGGATATAAAGAACGTCGATAATAGAGCTCGTATGCAAAAGTTATGGACGAAGCTTAGTCCCTACTTTTCGAGCGCGGCGAATTTGATACAGTTTTGTAAATACGAGATAGAATGAGAATTAGCCAACGAGGTCTAAATGAGAGTTGAAGATCTCATTAATAGGAACTCAACGGTAAAAAGACAGACAAAAATGGAGCTCGTATGCAAAAGTTATGGATGAAGCTTAGTCCCTACTTTTCGAGCGCGGCGAATTTGATACAGTTTTGTAAATCCGAGATAGAATGAGAATTAGCCAACGAGGTCTAAATGAAAGTTGAAGATCTCATTAATAGGAACTCAACAGTAAAAAGACAGAAAAAAACGGAGCTCGTATGCAAAAGTTACGGACGAAGCTTGGAGACTACTTTACTATACACTTCCTATAAATACAAGGGTGAACTCCTCATATTTTCTTCACACCATAAGCCTTTCTTTCTCTCTCTAACTTCTCTCTAACCTCCCTAAACCCCTCCCAAGTCTAGGGAACCTCCCTATCACGAGAAGAAAGCCCCGGAGCGCTCGACAGCTCCGAGAAGAAAAGCTTTCGGCTCGGAAACGCTGCTCCAGCGAAGCCCGGTTTTTAATAAAAACCCGCTATAAGTGAGCTACGCCTATAGTATATTTAATATAGATTTTATTTAATTATAGTAACATTGTTAGGACCTTAAAATAATTATTTAGGCTATTATTATGAGTTATATTGAGTGTTATTTAACGCTTATATAATAGTAATAATAGCTAGACTATTAAATTAGTCTCGTCAAGCGTTAGACTAAACTCTAGTGGTAATGATACTAGGTTTCGTCAAGGGATAATTGTTTTAAGAGTAACGAAGTGCTGTCCGAGTGCCGACTCACCACCTTTCAAGTGAGTGCATGGTCTCTTTCATCTTACACATAGATATGAAGTATTTTAATATAAATTACGTGTTATGTGTGCATATTGTCTGAATACTTGTTGTCTATGCTGGTGAAAGATTTTTATACATGTTTTAAATGATGTAAACTGTATAAAGTATTTTATATCTACAAAATATGTTGGGTAAAACATGGGTAGATGAATGATGATGGATAAAAGCTGAAATAGAGGAACATTAGTAGTACGGACCTAGTGCCCTATAGGTATACATTGGCAGCAGTGGACCTAGTACCCTATAGATGAGCACTGGCAGCTGCGCCACAACCCGTAGATGATTTAGATCTACGGTAAACGTCCTAGCAGCTGCGCTCTAAGGATAGTATCGGCAGTTGCGCCTAATAGGGAGCCTTATGACCATGACAGTAGTGTTTAAAGGTCAATACCGGCAGAAGCGCCTCATAGAAAATGTCCTAATTCTGGCAGCTGAGCCTAAGTGACAATATTAGCAGCTGCGCTTGACCAATGTGTCATTGGCAACAATGGACTTCATGTTGTTTCCTTAGGATGATCCTTAGGAATGAATGAATGAGAAATAGCTGATTCTTAGGGTAGATCCTTAAGAATAAAGAAGATAATGGGGATGGGTAATTGGGTTGATTGTTTGATTGTTTAAACATAATAATTATATTATTGTGGGTTGAAAACCCTATGTACTCACCAGGTTTCCCAACCTGACCCACTCAGTTTATTTATATCACAGGCGTGGATATGAAGTGACATTACACTGAGAGATTTAAAGAGATGTAGATCACTAGTGTAAATAATTGTAAGTTCTGTTTATGCTTATGTTTCTGTATTAACGATGACATCCCAAACGTTTTAAAATGAAATAAATACGTTTCTTCGAAAATGTTTTAATAACGTATTTACCATGTTTTTCTGGGAACAAATTCCGCAACATTTTTATAAAATGAAGTACTCTGATTTTTATAAAGCATAAACAACATCGGTCTTTTCTGGCCGTGAAAATGGGGATGTCACAGTTGGTATCAGAGCATTAGTTTAAGCGAACTAGGAATATGGATTTATTTCTAGACTTAAACTTAGAATGCTAAGCGATGATTGTGAGGTGTGAGCACTAGCTTATTTTAGGAATTATGCCTAAAATGCTTTTATGTGCTAAATACTTGTGCCTGATATGCTGTTAGTTGTTCGGATCTATGGTCTGTTGCCGACCGGATCTGGAAACCTTATGTGTTTAGGATTCTAAACGTACGACTACGATATTAGAACTAGCATATAAACGTTTCGGAGTGATAAGGATGATTTAACCGTCAATCCTAAGTAAAAGCCTAGATTCACCTTATTCGGTGTATAGATCAAGATGGCAAGAACCCGTAGCGGAAACGTGAATGCAAATGGGAACCGAAACCAACCCCCAGTGATTGAGCAAATACCGGTTGTAGTAGCCGCTGCTGAGCCAATAACAATGGCCGGAGTGCAAGCAATGATCCAGGCGATGTTGGATCGTCAAATGGAGGAAACTAGACGTTTGCTCCAACAAAATCGAGAGGAAGCCACTATTCAGATCGAACAGCCCGAGTTGAACGAAGGGCAGACTGAGGAAGGAGACTACAGTGGAACTGTTGGTCAAGTCAACCCACCAATAGTTCAACAAAACAACCAAGATGACGAAGTCGAGAGGAATGGATGCAAGTACAAGGATTTTCTGACTTGCAAGCCATCGACTTTCACCGGAAAGGAGGATCCGATCGGGGTCATGGATTGGATCTCGGAGATGGAGTTAGCCTTCATGACATGCGGTTGTAGAGGGAAGCTACAGACCACATTTGCAGTGCGTCAGTTTCGAGGAGGCGCTGTACGTTGGTGGAATACCTTGGGGAAGACTTTAAGCCCCAACAAGCCCCTGCAACTGACATGGGCAGAATTTCTTGTACAATTCAAACGAAAGTGCTGCTCAGCTCAAAACCTGCTCGAGCTAGAGAACCAGTTTCTAACCCTAAAGAAGGGAAGCATGTCAATCGATGAATACACCAACAACTTCACAGAGAAGATGGAGTTTGCCTTGCGCCTTGTTCCGGATAAGCTGACGAAAATCGACAAGTACGCAAAGGGACTTCCATGGGAGTACGCGGTGCCAGTGCGTCAGGCACCTACTCTGGAGGCAGCTATCTGGGCTGCCAAGTCTGTGGAAGATATGATTAAGGGAAGAGCTGCCAACAAGATTGAGGTTGGCGAAAATAGGAAGTTTGAGGGGTCTGCGAATCCCGATGAGAGAAGCAAGTCTAATAGAAGGAAGTTTAGAGGAGGAGGAGGGAGTGAAGAAAGATGGTGCGAGAAGTGCAAAAAGAAACACTCTGGAAAATGCGGTGAGGAGGTGACTTGTTTCAAGTGTGGGAAGCATGGGCATTATGCCAACGAGTGTAAATTCAACAAAAGGGTGTGTTACGAATGTAACGAGGAAGGGAACTTCAAGCAAGATTGCCCAAAAAGAGAAGGGGCTACAAAGCCAAATGTGCCGCCAAAACCAAAGGCAATAGCATTTCAAATTATCCTTGACGAAGCAGCTGACGATGCAAGGAATCAGGAGTAAGGATGGATATATAGAGATCAAGTTATGAAGAAGCCATATAGATAGTGTCATATGATGTAGCCTATTTGAGGCATAGTCTAGGGTGAACTTGAACACCTATGTAAACATTTTAAGGAATAATATAAAACCTTCGTTTTGATATTTTATGTGTTAAACTGTTATGTGATTTTCTTGTATGGTGACTTGGAAAACTGCGAGACAATACTTGGGACGGGTATGAGTAGGTGTGGATGGTAGTAGAGGCATATACTACCGGAAGCACAGGACTCACACTTGGATCAGGGAAAGTCACAAGGTTACCAAGAAGCTAGTAATTGATTTCGTTTTATTCAAGTGTGTTGTTACCATCGTTTCGGTAATGACTAAGAAGATTGTTGATATTCCGACCCTAGTGGCCATATCGAATCGAGTCCGACTACGATGAGTATGTTGAGTGGTTCAGAGAACCAAGTTTGATGTAGCGTCCGACTTAAACCAAACGGTTGAAATCAAAGCGATCAATAGAAGTATCACACTCGTTGTTAAAGAAGTTGGTGGCTAGAAATGCCTAATGTTAAAGTGTGATTATATCACATTAGAACATGAAGGAAGGCATAGTCTGTTTTAGAATTTAACTCTAAGAGACCTAAGTCTAAGTGTTGCAACATACGATGATAGGTCATTAGAATATGACACATCGATCTATAGTAGTAATAAAAGAACTTATCTCAAGTCCGTATCCAGCAAGGATCGAGATTGTGACTTGAAGGTCATAATTTGGAGTCTAACCTGAGGTAGAGAGCAGGTGCACGATCGAGTACTCTTACAGTCAATGAGTTTAAGAGATAGAATCGAAGGAATGTAGAAGTTATAATTATTACCTAGGATGAAGAGATGACGTATGGAGTCATTATACGACCCTGTTTCGTTGATGATTCCGGGACGTAATCATCCTAAGGGGGAGATAATTGTAACGCCCGCAAATCTGGGCTAGTCAAATTAGAGGCAATAGGGGTCGAAAACGAATTTTTGACAAAAGATTATTTAGAATAAATAATCTTAACCAAGTTGTAGAGTATGTTACAAGGTTTTCGTACATATAAAGAACGCCGAAAACCGAGTTATAACGAAGAAGTTATGACCCGTTGAAGTTTCGCGACGGAACCGACACGATACCGAGAAGCGTAAATAGTGAATTTACGATAGATCAAGATTTAGCCTTAGCGATCTAAACGAAAGTCGTAGAATATGTTAAACTAAGAACATCGATAAAAAGAACGCCCAAATCTGACTTCGTATGAGGAAGTTATGATTTTTTCTAAGATTTAGCATAGCAGTGCACAGCCCGAAATCTGAATTTTAGATCGGTCGATTTTTAGCCGACGGGATCTAAATGAAAGTTGTAGTACTCGTAAATACCAACGCGTGGATATAAAGAACGTCGATAATAGAGCTCGTATGCAAAAGTTATGGACGAAGCTTAGTCCCTACTTTTCGAGCGCGGCGAATTTGATACAGTTTTGTAAATACGAGATAGAATGAGAATTAGCCAACGAGGTCTAAATGAGAGTTGAAGATCTCATTAATAGGAACTCAACGGTAAAAAGACAGACAAAAATGGAGCTCGTATGCAAAAGTTATGGACGAAGCTTAGTCCCTACTTTTCGAGCGCGGCGAATTTGATACGGTTTTGTAAATCCGAGATAGAATGAGAATTAGCCAACGAGGTCTAAATGAAGTTGAAGATCTCATTAATAGGAACTCAACAGTAAAAAGACAGACAAAAACGGAGCTCGTATGCAAAAGTTACGGACGAAGCTTGGAGACTACTTTACTATACACTTCCTATAAATACAAGGGTGAACTCCTCATATTTTCTTCACACCATAAGCCTTTCTTTCTCTCTCTAACTTCTCTCTAACCTCCCTAAACCCCTCCCAAGTCTAGGGAACCTCCCTATCACGAGAAGAAAGCCCCGGAGCGCTCGACAGCTCCGAGAAGAAAAGCTTTCGGCTCGGAAACGCTGCTCCAGCGAAGCCCGGTTTTTAATAAAAACCCGCTATAAGTGAGCTACGCCTATAGTATATTTAATATAGATTTTATTTAATTATAGTAACATTGTTAGGACCTTAAAATAATTATTTAGGCTATTATTATGAGTTATATTGAGTGTTATTTAACGCTTATATAATAGTAATAATAGCTAGACTATTAAATTAGTCTCGTCAAGCGTTAGACTAAACTCTAGTGGTAATGATACTAGGTTTCGTCAAGGGATAATTGTTTTAAGAGTAACGAAGTGCTGTCCGAGTGCCGACTCACCACCTTTCAAGTGAGTGCATGGTCTCTTTCATCTTACACATAGATATGAAGTATTTTAATATAAATTACGTGTTATGTGTGCATATTGTCTGAATACTTGTTGTCTATGCTGGTGAAAGATTTTTATACATGTTTTAAATGATGTAAACTGTATAAAGTATTTTATATCTACAAAATATGTTGGGTAAAACATGGGTAGATGAATGATGATGGATAAAATCTGAAATAGAGGAACATTAGTAGTACGGACCTAGTGCCCTATAGGTATACATTGGCAGCAGTGGACCTAGTACCCTATAGATGAGCACTGGCAGCTGCGCCACAACCCGTAGATGATTTAGATCTACGGTAAACGTCCTAGCAGCTGCGCACTAAGGATAGTATCGGCAGTTGCGGCTAATAGGGAGCCTTATGACCATGACAGTAGTGTTTAAAGGTCAATACCGGCAGAAGCGCCTCATAGAAAATGTCCTAATTCTGGCAGCTGAGCCTAAGTGACAATATTAGCAGCTGCGCTTGACCAATGTGTCATTGGCAACAATGGACTTCATGTTGTTTCCTTAGGATGATCCTTAGGAATGAATGAATGAGAAATAGCTGATTCTTAGGGTAGATCCTTAAGAATAAAGAAGATGATGGGGATGGGTAATTGGGTTGATTGTTTGATTGTTTAAACATAATAATTATATTATTGTGGGTTGAAAACCCTATGTACTCACCAGGTTTCCCAACCTGACCCACTCAGTTTATTTATATCACAGGCGTTGATATGAAGTGACATTACACTGAGAGATTTAAAGAGATGTAGATCACTAGTGTAAATAATTGTAAGTTCTGTTTATGCTTATGTTTCTGTATTAACGATGACATCCCAAACGTTTTAAAATGAAATAAATACGTTTCTTCGAAAATGTTTTAATAACGTATTTACCATGTTTTTCTGGGAACAAATTCCGCAACATTTTTATAAAATGAAGTACTCTGATTTTTATAAAGCATAAACAACATCGGTCTTTTCTGGCCGTGAAAATGGGGAGTCAGACATACCATTGAGAATATGACCACGACATATGTAATCATCATTTTCCCACTTTGATCTTCTTCTTGCTGCCTCCAAAGGTTCATCTTCAACAGATTCTGGTAAGACTGGCATGTGTGTACTCAGAACATACACCACTTTCAGAGTGGTAAGGAGAAACTTCATCTTCTTCTTCCATCTACGAAAATATTACCCTTCAAACTTGTTCAATTTTTCAAACCTACTTGTCATTTCCTTCACAGAATCACCACTTGCCATGATCACAGTTTACTTCGATTTTTGTTAGATATATGGTTTAGTGGCACTTGGAAATCTGAGAATCGTGATAATCACTTTCAAATCGAAGTATTTGGGTGGTACTCCCAAATCCTCAATTGGATAAGACTTAGATAAAATCAGAGAGAAAAGAAAGTGAGAATGAGATGGTGTAATTTCGTGAGTATCAGAAAAATGACTAAAATTGGTTATAAACCTTCCTTATCTGAAAAAACTTTCAAAACTGTCATCTAACAGTTTTTCTCAATAGAAAAAACTGTTATAAATCCGGGTTTTATATAAGGATAAATGCAAAGTCAAAACCAGGTCAAATATTCAAAATTTCGACCCCAGCCAGGGGCTCCGCCCCTTGGACCTTGCCAGGGGCACTGCCCCCGGGCCCCCGTTCGTTAAGGGGCTTCACCCCTAAATGACAGTATATTTTGCTACTTGATCAAACTTAAACAAGTGTGTACTCCACACCTTCCTTACTTGTTTAATATTTATCAAGATCATTTTTAAATCAAATTGTATTAAATCGCAGCAATTCATCAGCTTTAATAACTTCTTCTCCACTAAAATCGACGCATCAGATGGGAGACTTGCCTGCTTACCCTTTTGAGCCTACCAGACGAGATACTTATGAAAGTTAGATGATTGATGCCATTCTTGATTATTTCTGCCTTTTTAGGAGTCAAACACCTTCCTCTTTCTCCCCTAAAAACCGTGAAGAATTAGAGAGAGGGTGTGGGTGGATTGTGTGTGTGTTTTGCGTGTGACTAGAATCGAGAAGTGGTATCGCAAGAGAGAATAAGAAAACGGGTTTCAAGTTGATGTTCAAGGAATTCCCGATTTGTGTGTGTGTGTGTGAAAAAGATTTCAAGCAACCCCAAATTGATATAATAAGAACCCTAATCGAAAATCATACTAGGATCGTGAAAAGGGGATAAATCATTTCATGGCCACCCATAAAATCTCTTCGGATCTGCGTGACACCATGTTAGAGCTCGCTAACAATTTGTTTCATCTACCTATGGAAACGAAGGTGAAGAACACTTTTGATCTCCTTGGTTCCGGATACGGGAAGTATGTCTGGTTTGACTGTTTTACCCTCTTCGTTGAAGATGAAGAGGTTTTCCCCATCGATTATTTTTGAATGATTAGTGAGGGTTTCCGAACACGATCTGAAAGCGTCAATACCCTGTAGGATGCTAGGGCTTTATTGGGTGGGAGATTGAGGAAGACACCCTTATTTATTTAGATTATAAATCAATACCATGATTATAGAGATTATTTTTGGAAGTTACTGAACAAATTACTAAATTACCCTTATTTATTTATTTAATTAATTGATTTTTTATTTAATTTCTATTGGCCCACATTGATACATATAATAACACAATAATTACTTTAAACACCTGAACATCTCTCTCTCTCTTTCTCTCTCTCTCTCTCTCTCTCTCTCTCTCTCTCTATATATATATATATATATATATATATATATATATATATATATATATATATATATATATATATAAGGACTTGAATAGGGAAGTACACTTATGTCACAATTGTTGTAGGATTTAATTAGAGTAATTATACTAAGGTTTGTGTAATTAATTTACTAGTTAAACACGACATTCATCCTCTTTGATATGGCCACAATGGCGTCACATGCTCTTAGCCATCATACAACGAGAGGATCACATAGACAAGTGAGACTCTAAGACTCGTCCATATATAAATATAAGGAGGTGTCATATGCTATTTTGATTGTTTTGATTAAAACAATTTATGTTGCAACCCAATCTCATTATGAATTTATGATTCCAACATTAATCTCATTATGAATCCAACATTTACTTGATAAATTAATGATTTATTTGGAAGTTGAGGGTCAAGTACCAAAGTACTACAAGGAGAACAATTACCAAAAGATTAAAGTAAGGATAAGTACTAAACGATTAGACAAAGATCAAATATCGACTATCTAGAAAAAGTAAAAAGTGATTATATCTCATTGAAAAAAATCTAAAGTAGCATTCATGGAGGACACTCAACACAATTGATTGCTCGGATATCAACATTGTTTCCGATTTTAACCTTTTGCAAGAGAAATATGCACCATCGGGACCATATTATCGGTTCCAACTGTCAAGGACTCTTTAGTTAGTCATTGACAGCATGTCACATGTATTGATTACTATGTCTAACAATATGTAATCGTTTTTGTATTACATGGATAAAGTCGATGTTGCATGTGTACTGCTATCACCATTAAAGAAGCTAGATACATTAACTGATAATTCCATGATCTTAATTCGAACTCATCTAAAACTATTCGCATTCTCGAGACTTTTATGATATAAATCCTTCATGCATTTTCTGAGTTTCAATGACTATTATAGAACATATGTTTGGTATACATGCAGGTGCACTTTTGGTTAAACACTATGTAATGTGAGTAGTGTATTCGTATAAACTATTAGACTTCTATTCTACAGACACAAAATAATATGTCCATGACCCACATGTTATTTTCTTTCCAACGATCATATTATTATTTGTTGTTTTTCTTATTGAGTGCATGTTCTTATCAAGACTCTAACATTCAATTATATGTTACATTTGATTAATTATATAACTCGTTAAAATATCATATTTATTGAGTTGATATTTTATTTTTGACAATAACAACACGCATGAAAGATTAGTCTCAAACACACGTCCGTCCATCCTGTCACCATTGAACCAAAAACTAGATATTGTTTTATGGATCTTTGGAGTCATGGATCTATGGAGTTTTCGATCCTAAGAATTTTACTTCGTGGATTTTCCGTCTATAAAACAAGTAATTTGATTAAAGTTATTGTTAAATCCTTACATTTCAGTAAATGGCTACGATGTTTATGACCATGAAGCTTTCCGGTGCTAAAAAGAATGATTAACTTGTTCCATGCTCTTTCGATTGAAAAAAAAAAAAAAAACTATATAAGTGCACGATAAAGACACATCATAATAGTTAGGGGTGACAAGTCGTGCTATGGTTTCGTGTTTCTATCTGTTTGACACGACACGATAATGTTTTATGTAACACGAACACGACATGACACGATGTCGTGTTTTTTTTAACTAACATGAAAACAAACGAATTAAAAAACGACAAACACGACACGACACGAAAAATATAACATATATACTAAAAACTAGTTTATTTAATAAATACTTTATTAAATATAACACGACAAACACGAAAAACATGATAAAAAACCGTTAAATCGTGTCAATTTCATGTCGAATTTTAAACATGAACACGACACGACACGACATTGTGTGTTTTATAGTTAACACGAACACGACACGAACACAAATTCAAATTTCAATTTCGTCCCAATTTCATTTCGTATTATGTATTTTTGTCGTGACGTGTCATAAATTATCATCCCTAATATTAATAATTTATTTTTGCAACATATAATGTAAGTTCCCAACTTTAAAGTTTCAAAACACCACTATGTAGAAAAGATAGCTCAAAATATTATGAAACTGTTAGTAAATGTAAATTTTAAAACATCTTTGGTCATAAAAGCTATTTCCGAAATCACCCAAGTTTCGAACTTGATGATAATTTTTTCTATTTCGCTAAAACTGGTCCAATTGTTAAAATATAATAAAGAAAATGATTCATTTTTCGTGATTCCTAAAAGATAATTCTAAAATACCCAAATAATAGCATTCCCGAATTATGCTCCTTTCTTAGTTTCAACTTATAATAACGATGCTAGTATAAGTGGTGACATGATTCTAGTTGGTGGTAGATATGATGGTTAGGGTAGCAACCAATGAGTCAAATATAACTAAAAATTTACATAAAGCCACGGACCCCCGACTAGCCCGAACCACATGTTGAGGACCAAAATTAAAGTGATTCCACCACTTCACCCACCACCACCACCACGACCAATGCTACATAGAATGTACGTTTTAATTTGGTTTCTTAGCTTTTTCTCTTCCTTCACTTTGCCCTTTTTAACCCCACCATCCACCAAAAAAACCCACCACCATTAATTACATGCACTAATTAAATTGCTTCTATTTTATACATATATTAATTGTCTCCACAAGTGGCCTTCCATTCATAATTGGTGATGGATGGACGGACTTCTTTGGTTCAAATGATAGGATCGGAAATGTATAATTTAATATTAGATTTCATTGTGAATTTATGTCATGATGATCAAGTAAATAGCATTTGTTAAAGTTCAAGTTCTAAATATACACACAAATACGTATATTACCAAAGTGAGCATTGTCAAACAGTATTAGGTGTTGCATTTCGAAGGTTTAAGTCCAGAGATATAGGTGGAATCCGGAATAATTTAGGAGTACTAGACGAAATTTGATGTTAAAAAACATATATTTTGATGTCTTTATGAAGATGAGTGTTGGTGATTTTAATGTTATCAATATATTTAGTGTAGATAGTATTGTTATCGAGATAGGTTGAATTTTATTTACTTACTCTGAAGGTGTGTGGTACACACTCAAAGTGATAAATTTAAACTCGTGATACGAGGGCAATGTCCTTGGTGGGACCAAGTGGGGTCCAAGGAACAGAGCCTCTGACGGTTGTTCCGTGAAAACCTACTTATGACATCATGATGATGTAGATATCAGTTATGTCAAAACAAACTACCACATTCTGGTGCCAATTTTGGTGTAACTGAATTTTAATCACTTTCTTCCTTGTATAAATGGAATGTAAATGTTTCAGGAAAAGGGTTGAACTCTCATATATACAAAATTGATCATAAATAGTTTTCTATCTCATCCAACACACAACAACAAGGTATTTTCTGTGTTTCAGATTTAGAAGTGACTTAACATCTAAATTGTCATTCTTAGATTATCCAAATTTGATTTCGTAATACTTCAGACTATAGAGTTGAAATCACACATTTAGAAAACGATTGCAATTAGGATCCTAAAAGTTATCCAAAAATATTGATGTTCTTAAGACCCAAAATCTAATAATGAGTTATTGTGTTTATAAGTTCAAAGACTATTAAAGAGTGAGAGCTCATGGCAGTTAAATTTGATCGACGGAATATATTTTACTTACTTTATTATATAAAGATAACGAACGATTGAAGTTGTCCCTAATTTGTCCATGTAAACCTTTAAGTAAAATATGTTGTAACCTTTTTCTTTTTCTTTTTAATCAAAAGTTTAAGTTTTTTATTTTTATTTATTTTTAATGAATTTATCCTAACTTCTTTTACAATTGTCTCAACTTTTTACGACATTGTTTTAGAAGTTTGATTTTAAGTTTTTAACTTTCAACCCCCCAACCCCGGCCCCTACAATTGCCCTAATATTTTATTCAAATTCTTTTTTAAAATATTTCTTTATACATTTATGAAAACACATACGCAAGAAAGTGAACTTTACATACTTTTAAAAACTTTAATGCAAGAAAACTAAAATGTAAAAAAAAAAGTATAGAAAACAACTCTATAAAAAAGAATTGTGAAAAAGAAAACACTATTTTGTTGAAACGAATTAAAAAGCATACATAAAAACAAATACATAAAGAGGACATTGACAAAAATATAAAAAAAAAAATGTAAAAAGGTTATAACAAATTGTAAAATATTAATAGAATTTTAGACAACATGCAAAAACAATATTGAAAAAAAAAGGTTTGGATAATTCGTAACAAAATTTAAAACTGAAGTATGATAAAACAAAGAAAGCATGTTGTATCTGCTATAAGAGAGAACATAGAGCAGATCAATATAAACTTTAATGATTTGTCATGTTTTAAGGTAATAAAGAACATAATTTTATTTTGAAACAACAAAAAAAATCATTAGTAAAGTTCTGTGTTTAAAACCTTTCTAATGGCAAATAGTAATTTTGTTTGAGGGCTATGATAATGGGTGATCGACTGATAGTTAAGACTACTTATGATAATGTCAAATCGTGATTATCATATCTTTGAGGGCTAGTCTTCGGTTAATATGATTTTTTTGGCGATCAAAAACAGAATACCACTTTCTCTCTTTAAACCCCTATCCATTTTATTGTGTTTGAATACTATTCCTCTCTCTTTAATTCAAGAACCTAAATCAGAGAACAAGAACTTGTTTTAGAATAATGATATGAGATCATCATGGATTCTTGGGTACCAAAAGGTCCAAAATTAAAACGACATCACACACAACAACCATTGAACTTTAAAAGAAACATATCCTTTAGTGATTAGATGTTTTCTCCAATGGTAGAAAAAACTTTTGCCAACCATGTTAAGCACCACAAAAATAGATAGTGTGAGAACAATATTTTTCTCATGTTCTCACATATGCCACCAAATAAAGATACCAAATTCAATGTACATGGTTGTTATTCCACAAACACCAAACAAGACCTCATACCTCATCTGTGAAAAGAAATTCTTAACTCAATTTCAATGGTTGATTGCTCGGAATAAGTTTATTCTTGATGATCAAAATAACGACTAGTTTGAGTTTCAGAAACTCCTAGTAATAGAACAAAGGATATTTTCCGAAAGAGTAAAAGGTCAACCTTTAATTCAGACCCTCAATTTATAGATCCTCAATTTATAGGGTGTTGCCACATTAACCATATATATGTTGTGTTGTTACGAAGAATTATTCTTCTTGATAACTATCCATACATCAAGCTTTTGAACGAAAACTTGGAATAAGTTTGACTTATGACATACATTGAATGCATAATGACACATAAATAGACCAATAAAGTTATTCTATATGCCGAATATTAAGATATTATATGCTATAATTAGACCTTAATTTTTCATATTAAACATCAAAATAATATTTTGAGTAAATTACTAAAATCTACCTTATAGTTTGGTCAAAATTGGTCCCCAACTTTGTTTTTGCACTCAGATCGTCCACTTTCATACATAAAATTAGGAACCAAACGTGCAATTTTGATCAACTCATAAGGATGAAAAACGTAACAAAATCAAACCATAAGGAGGATCTGAATGCAACAAAAGATTATTGATCAAACATACAAATTTGACCAAATCATAAAAACGATTTCAGTAGTTTACCCTAATATTTTCAAAACACACATAACTTGCTTTATATCATTAGTTGGGCCTTACATTTGGTTTAGACTTTACAATTTACATAGCAATAAATGGGCACTTAAATGGATAAAGAAGAGTCCATGGTCTAAAATCAAATTAGCTAGCCCAACACTTTTTCTTTAAAACAAAATCCGAAAAACAATATCTGTCATCGTTAGTTGTACGTTACAGTTTACACTCCCTATCTTCACCACTCCAATCACCGATACTGATCGCCGATTCGCCGCTAGTCGGTGCATCTACTAAATCTAACAATATCCATGGAGTTTAATGGCTGTTAATCTAAAGAATCGGTCAATTTTGTCGGAGTTAAAGCTCAAAGATGGCGGAATCTTCCACAGGGCCGCCGCCGGCGTATGCTCTGTCATTCACCGACGACAAGCAGCGGCGACGCCTCGAGGAAGACGAGAACCCTTTCGAAGGGAAGTGCTCTTGCTTAACGGTAGCTCTTTGCCCTTGTCTCGTATTTTTTCTGCTTGTGATGATAATAGTCTCCGTCGTACTCACTGTCAAGTTCCATTTATTTTGCCACACTCCTCTTGGATCTCTTCTGTACAAGAAGAAGTGTTAGTAACTTCACACCTTAGGTATATTCCTGTGAATTCGCATTCACAATCGACGAGGTGTGTGAATCCTATGACAAATCATGTGCATTCCTTTAAATCACTTCCTTCAATGGATCTATTAGAGAAAAAACGGCACAACCAAATTAGGGGTTTTTCCGGAGTTGTAAATTCTGATGACGAATCAGAATCGGAAGATACAGAAGGTGTGAAATCTGTAGCAGATGAAGAGGAAGTCAAAAGGATCTGTAACGTGATTGAGGAGTTATTTGCCCTAGATCGAAACATGGAAGCTGTATTAGACGACTGTAAGATTAACTTAACTCATGATCTGGTTATCGATGTGTTAGAAAGGTTTAAACATGCTAGAAGACCAGCTTTCAGATTCTTTTCATGGGCAGGACAACAACCAGGGTATCACCATGATTCAAGAACATACAACACAATGATGAACATTCTTGGGAAGACTAAACAATTCGAAACCATGATCTCTATACTCAATGAAATGGGTGAGAAACAATTACTCACATTAGAAACATTCAACATCTGTATCAAAGCATTTGCAGCAGGTCAACAAAGAAGAAAAGCAGTAGGAATGTTTGATTTGATGAAGAAACACAATTTCAAAGTTGGAGTAGATAGCATCAACTGTTTACTCGATAATCTTGGAAGATCAAAGCTTGGAAAAGAAGCTCAGGTTTTGTTTCACAACTTAAAAGGTAAGTTCACTCCAAACATACAAACATACACAGTGTTGTTAAACGGTTGGTGTAAACTCGGGAATCTTCTAGAAGCAGGAAAGATATGGAATGAGATGACAGATGAGGGTTTCACACCCGACATTGTTGCACACAACATCATGCTTGAAGGACTCTTCAAATCCCACAAAAGATCTGAAGCAATTAAGCTCTTTGAGATCATGAAATCAAAAGGTCCATGTAACACAAGAAGCTATACAATCATGATTAGGGATTTATGCAAACAGAAAAAGATGAAAGAAGCTATCGAATCCTATGAAAACATGTTGAATCACAATTATAAACCAGATGCTGCAGTTTACACATGTTTGATTACAGGATTTGGAAATGTGAAACAAATGGATAAAGTTTATGGACTTTTGAAGGAAATGAAAGAGAAAGATTGTCCTCCTGATGGAAGACTTTACAATGCTTTGATTAAGTTAATGACAAATAGACGAATGCCAGATGATGCAGTGAGGATTTATAAGAAGATGATTCAGAGTGGGATTAAGCCAAGTATACATACGTATAACATGATGATTAAGTCGTTTTTTATGATGGAGAATTATGAAATGGGAGTTGCAGTGTGGGAGGAGATGAGTGAGAAGGGTGTATGTAAAGATGATAATTCATATACTGTGTTTATTGGAGGACTTATTAGGATTGGAAGATCAATGGAAGCTTGTAAGTATCTTGAAGAAATGATGGAGAAAGGTATGAAGGTGCCTAGAATTGATTATGGGAAGTTTGTTGGAGATTGTTGTAAGAGTGGGAAAGGGAATGTTCTTGAGGAGTTGGGTGAGAAGATGAAATTGGAAGGAAAGATTGAGGTTTCGGATGTGTTTTCTAGGTATGTTGAGTTGATGAAGAAAACGGATAAAAGGTTAAACTTTGTTAGAGACTAATTGTTTTGAGGAGAAAGTGATGTGCATTTTTAGTTGAGTAAAATGTTTTTTTTTTTTTTTTTTTTTTTAATTCAACACTACTCTTTAGTTTTGGAAACAATGTGCATAGTTTATGTCGTTGAGCTTGGCCACGCCATGTGCAGATATTAGGCTTCACAGATTGTTTGTTTGTTTTTTTTTTTTTTTTTTTTTTTTTTTTTTTTTTTAAGACTGTAGAAGGTCTGTGTGTCATTTTCTTGGTGTGGATGTGGACTAAAGTCCTCAAACCTCTTAAGATATCTTCTAACATTAAAAAAACACATATATCTTTGACAAAATTGCAAAAATAGTCCCTGTGGTTGGTAAAATTCTGGGGTTTTGGTCCAAAAAGTTTTGATGATGCACCAATGGTCTTAAATTAGATCTTTTTATTGGTTTTAGTCTATATACACTTCAAAAGACGATTATGCCCTTATGATTTATATTTTTTTCATTTTCTTTAATCGTTGAAATGCAAAAATTAATTTAATTTATATTTTTAACTTGAAACAAAAAATTAAAAAGGGCCCAACCACCTATTTTCTCTTTCCTCACTCTCAATAAAACACACATACACTCACTCAATAAACATAATAGCTATATGGCTCCCAACCACCACCATTCACTACCAACCGCTTCCATTTTCATCACCCTTACCATCATCTCTCATTTATTAAACCGATAAAAGCCCACCAACGACCACCACACCATCATTCACCACCACTATTCGCTGCCATCCCCACCGTCCTTTCTCCCCCTTGTCTCGTTGGAAACCACTAACAAAGCAAAAAAAAAATCACCATTAGCAGCTCCATTCTTACCTAGATCTAAACCAAGTGCCCAAAAATCATACCAATTGCCCATATTGATGAAAGGGGTGCTCAAACCTAGAAATTAACACCCCCCCCCCCCCCCCAAACATTGTTCACCACCACCATCCATTGTTAACCACCTCCATCCCCCCACATTCACCCACACCTATCATTCCTTAACTTAATGATCCTCCACCACCACCATGCATCGAGCTCCACCATCTTCTCATCATCCACAAAGGCCTGATGTGACATCTCGAAATTTAGGTCAAAGACTGTAAACGGTCAAGTTCACAAGTGCATCTTATGTGAAATAAATTAGTTCATTTCAAATATTATAAGATACTAGATATCTTACTTCCAAATTTGTAAACTGACAAACAAATCAAACAACTCAAACTGCAACCCTAAGAATGCGTCTAAAAAACTGAAATTTCGTATTAAACAGTTATGAGTAAAGCAAACATTCTAGTCTTGTAGTACATGTTTCCATGTTTCCGAGGGACTTGCACACCTCAGATAGAAATTTCGAGAACGTTTTTGGACTCAGGTTATAGTCTATTATTTAATTTCATACTTGAAATATTTTTAGTAAAAATATTTATAAAAGTCAAAAAAATCTGACGTTTTGAATCAGTAAATCACGAAACTTTAAACTCTTGACTTCAATATGATTTCAATTATTGGCAACGTATTCGGGAAATAATATATTATTATCCACTCCAACAAATGTGAGTTTTAACGATAGAGATAACATTATATTTTTATTTTCAGGTATAACCACTTATATTGATACATAACTAATAACTTGTGATCAACTATAGATATGTTAATACAATTTTTTTTTTTATAAATCATACAATAATTTATGTATTCTACTATAGATAAGTAAAAATAAAATTATTATTTAATCAAACAAAGATAGATATTAAATTATTTCCATAATTATATTTATATTAAATGATATCCATATTTATAATTCTTATATTATGGAAACTAACTGAATTCATCATTAATGTCAACAATAAATATCTTTCAGAACAAATTTGTATCTAGAAGAATGAGAGTGTATTCTAGCAGAATAAGAGTGTATTCTAATAGAATACACTCTCGTTATTCATATTTAATGCAAATTTATTGTATTTTAAGTAAGTACTGAAACAAAACACGAACCCATATATAAAACCTAGATGCAAATTCATTCTGAAATAATGCTATTGTTGACATTAATGACAAATTTAATTAATTTTCATAAAAAGAAAATTATAATTATAAATATTATCTAATATACATACATTTATGGAAATCATTTCATATCTATCTTTATTTAATTGAATAATTATTTAATTTTACTAAATTCATATTGGTGCATTGTAACACACAATAAATGTAAAAAAACACATTAACCTAGCCCTATATATATATATATATATATATATATATATATATATATATATATATATATATATATATATATATATCATATATGATTTACTAAGCTCAATAGTAAATATATATAATGAATTTTGGGGTTATATTTGTTGCTGTACACATTTTGGGGTTATATTTGTTGTCATACACATTTTTTTTTCTTTTTTCCCCATACATTTCAAAAATAGTTTCTCTCCTTAGGGTTCTTGTTTTGCAATTCAAAGTTATATGTTTAATAGTTAAAACATAGATCCAAAGTAGGTTGCATGTGAACTTAGGAATTGTTTTCTAGTTTATTTGTTTTACCTAAAACCCATCAGTGGTATCATAGCGATTGGTTTTGTTTAAATTGAATAGCTATAATAGTTGAATTGCAAATTAGGGTTTATAGCCATTAAACCCTAAAGGCCAAGATTTTCGATTTTTAGGGTTTTGGTTCATAGGGTTTTCGAAAAAAAAACCTAGCCTCCATGAACCCTAATCGAAATTAGGGTTAGGGTTTTGGAAACCCTAGCCTCCTCCCTTGAATTTCGAAATATGCTAGTCTTTTTAGGGTTTCTTTGTTTTGGATAATAGTTGCCTTATTGGATAATTGAGAAAAATAAGGAAATTATCCCATTCCCTAATTTTCGAAATCTAGAGGGATTTGGATTAGGATTAAATTAATTATTTAATTTAATTAGATAATCATTACAAGATTTAATTAATTAATTAAAAGTTAATTAATAGGTAAATATTAAATCTTATTATTTGGTTTATTTTAAATTTAAATTAAAAGTTTAATTTTCGAAAATTTTAAGATAAACCCCAAAGTTTTAAAAAGTTTAAAACACACCTTATATATGTATTATAATTAAAAGTTAAATATTATATATGTATAAGAATATGGTCAGTCAAATCGCTAGTATGCCTCATTCACGAAGCTAATCTATAAGGGGGGGGGGGGGTATAAGGAAACTGCCTATAAAATGGTAGTTGAATGGGTGTCCACTCTCACCCACCGCTTCCTTGATTAG
This sequence comes from Lactuca sativa, assembly GCF_002870075.4. NCBI lineage: Eukaryota > Viridiplantae > Streptophyta > Magnoliopsida > Asterales > Asteraceae > Lactuca > Lactuca sativa. Next base: position 110,891,460 of record NC_056625.2, on the reverse strand, counting down.
TGGAGGGTCGTTAGTGTCACACCCCCAAACCTGAACGGCGGAAACGTTCGGGGGCGGATGACTTCATGTGGTAGCGTAACAAATGAATACATAGTAAAGAAAGCAATACAACCATCATATATATAATTGAAAGTTTACATTTGTCAAAAGTTACATGTTCAAAACTCAATTACAATATGATGTCAAAATACGAGATTAAACTGGCGCCGCAGCATCTCTTCATCAAAAGCGAAATGAATACCTGAAATTACTGATTTCCTGGGACATACAAGTAATTTTGAAAGAGTAGATCAGCATTTAAGCTGGTGAATTTCATAAGTATTTAAGTGACAATGTTTAACTGAGATGAAATGTTTTATCTTTGTTCGTTTGTGTTTAGAAAATCCTATATTTTCTACTAGTATAAAAGTAGCCTTCACTCAAGACCAATGTTTGTTTCCAAAATGTATGTAAATGTAAAATAACCAATGAGTTTGAAAATCTTGTAAATCAATGCATTTTTAATACCCCTTGTGAGTTTTATAACCATACTATTGACTCTGAATGCCTATACACAACGTTCTTCAGACGTTGGAATGTTATGACGTTTGTCACCCCAAACGGTGGACTGCAGCTAACAGTCAGGGCGCGGGTTTGTCAAGCCCATATAGATCTATACACAAACATCATGCTCCCCCTCCAAGGGATTCTGGTATATAATACAGGACTTGAAATGTGTACTCGAACGTACATGAAGTTAGTGCCTCACAAATCCGTGGTATAAAAACAGATCTACTTGATAAAATGTTACGTTTGTTCTTGTATACGAAAGTAAACTTCTTGAAATATGTGTTTTCTAGTACATAAGAGTTAGAAAACTGTTCGTAAAACTATACCTATTATAGTTTCCAAAAAGCGTGTCTTGTTTGTTTAGAAATATTGAGAAAAGGAATCACTTGTTTATGAAAGTATAGATTTTTGGTGTAGAGTCTAGGATAGACAAGAAAATCTAAGAACAGTTTAGTTTATACATGCATTACAACAACATTATATTTTAAAAGGTAAAATGCTATTGTGACATATGTTATATATATATATATATATATATATATATATATATATATATATATATATATATATATATATATATATATATATATATATATATATAAAAGTTCCTTTAAATGTTTATAAATCGCATGTGATTTGAATATATAACAGTATATAAAAGAGTTTCTTTATGTAACACACGATAATACTCGTGTGTTTTACTTGCAATCCCCCCCCCCCCTTGAAAGCATATAAAAGTATTTAGAATAATTAAAAAGGTTGATTAAGGGGTATGAAACTCACTTGAAAGTTTTGGAGATAGCGAGATGGAAAACCGGGCAGAGTTTCGTCTCGGGAAACGGATTTTCCTCGGGATTCTCGGGAATCTCGGGAGCAAAATCGACCTTCGGGACTTGAGCCAAAAAGACCAGAGCTTCGGGTTTGAACGGACACGGAAAACGAGGAAATGTTGAGAGAGAGAGAAGAGAATTGAACCCTTTCTTTGGAAACCCTCGCATCCTATTTATAGTAAGGCTGGTCTGCCTCGGTACGCGGGGCGTACGCCCGTACGCAGCGCGTACGCGTACGTCATGCATGACCGAAGCCTCGACTGCCTCGGTTCGGATGGGACGGGTTGCTGGGTACGCGGGTCGGATGGGACGGGTTGCTGGGTACGCGGGTCGGATGGGACGTCGGGTCGGGGCTTCGGACGGTTCGGATGGGTCGGTTTCTTCGGATAGCGCGACGTGGACGATCAGAGGCCAATCCTCTCGGTTACGCGGGGCGTATAGGGGTACGCAGCGCGTACATCGGCCGAGAACGCTGAGTCCCCTTCGGATAATATCCGAATTTTGATTTAAATAAATAATTAATTTATTTAATAAACTTCAAAAATTCATATCTTCTTCATACGAACTCCGTTTTCGATGGTCTTTATATCCTCGCGTAGGTGAGACTACGCTTTACAACTTTCATTTAGACTCCGTCGGCAAATTCAATAATTATTTTATTATTATTTATTAAAAATCCATCGTGTTTAAGGAATTTCTTAGAAAATTCATAACTTCTTTATCTGATGTCGGTTTTTGCCAGACTTTTTACCGTTGGAATACCATTGTCGAGACCTTCGATTCTCGTTTAGGTCATTCCGGCCAAAAGTCGCTCGATCTCCGATTCGAGTTTTTAGCTGTCTGTTGCTAAGCCGAACTTGGAAAAATCATAACTTCGCTATATGAAGTCGGATTTGGGCGTTCTTTTCACGTACGATCATGGTTCAAAGACATTTAATCATAGAAGGAAATTAAGTAGAACTTATTTGTACATTTTATTATGAAAGTAACTTTTTATTATTCAGAAGTGGTTACAATACTTGACCCATTTTGGTCGTTACAAAGAGTTGAAATATCGGGTTGTCACATCATCCCCCCGTTAGAGAGAATTTCGTCCCGAAATTTAAAGTAGTAAAGATACTAGTGAATATGAAAGAGATGAGGGTACTTTTGTTTCATCTGATCTTCGCGTTCCCATGTGAATTCGGGTCCCCGCTTGGCGTTCCAGCGAACCTTCACGATGGGTATGCGACTTTGTTTTGTTTGTTTGACCTCTCGGTCCATGATTTCTATTGGTTCTTCCACAAAGCTGAGGCTCTCGTTGATCTCGATCTCGTCGAGTGGAATAACAAGAGTCTCGTCGAACAGGCACTTTTTCAAGTTTGAGACGTGGAAGGTTGGATGGATGTTACTAAGTTCGCGCGGTAGGTTAAGCTTGTAAGCCACAGGGCCGATTCTGGCAAGAATCTCGAAAGGCCCTATGTATCTTGGATTTAGTTTCCCACGCTTTCCAAATCGTATTAAACCCTTCCACGGTGAGACCTTTAATAAGACGTGGTCTCCTACCTGGAATTCCAAAGGTTTCCTCCTTTGGTCAGCGTAGCTTTTCTGTCGGTCTCTTGAGGCTTTCAATCGTTCACGAATCTGAACGATCTTCTCTGTTGTTTCATGTATGATCTCCGGACCTGTGAGAGTGCTTTCAGGAACTCTTCCTCTAGCTAACTGGGTATCGCCAACTTCAGTCCAGCACAGAGGGGATCTGCACTTTCGACCATAGAGGGCTTCAAACGGAGCAGCCTTTATGCTTGTATGATAACTATTGTTGTATGAAAATTCGACAAGGGGTAAATGAATATCCCATGCCTTTCCAAAGTCAATCACGCAGGCTCTCAGCATGTCTTCTAAAGTTTGTATTGTTCTCTCACTTTGTCCGTCTGTCTGTGGGTGGTAGGCTGTACTCATGTCTAGCCTAGTTCCCAGGGAACTTTGTAGTGACTGCCAGAATCTTGAAGTGAATCTACTATCTCGATCGGAGATAATGGATATCGGAACACCATGCAGTCGCACTACTTCCCTTAAGTAAGTTCTTGTAAGCTTCTCCATTTTGTCAGTCTCCTTGATGGGTAGGAAATGCGCGGATTTGGTCAGTCTGTCGACAATGACCCATATGGTATCGAGTCCACTTGTCGTCTTGGGTAACTTGGTTATGAAATCCATAGTAATCCGCTCCCATTTCCATTCCGGTATCTCTGGTTGTTGTAGTAGTCCTGACGGTTTCTGATACTCGACCTTAACCTTAGCGCAAGTAAGGCATTTACTCACGAAGGTAGCAATTTCTGCTTTCATGTTAGGCCACCAGTACAGTTTCTTAAGATCCAGATACATTTTATCTGAACCCGGGTGAACGTAATATCTTGAGTTGTGAGCCTCGGTCATGACTACGTTTCTGAAACCACCATGATTTGGGGTCCAGATTCGGTCCATGAGATAGTAGGCTCCGCCACCCTTGACTTCTAAATTCTTCTCCATTCCTCGCAGGGATTCACCCGCCACATTTTCAGGTTGCAAAGCTTCCATTTGTGCTTCCTTAATTTGTGTGGATAAGTGGGAATGGATAGTCATGGTCAGAGATTTGACCCTCCGACCAGTGTATTCCTTTCGACTGAGGGCGTCGGCTACTACGTTGGCCTTGCCAGGGTGATAACGAATTTCGCATTCGTAGTCATTCAGTAACTCGACCCATCGTCGTTGTCGCATGTTGAGTTCCTTCTGATCGAAAATGTGTTGAAGGCTCTTGTGATCGGTGAAAATAGTACTCTTTGTTCCGTATAAGTAGTGCCTCCAGATCTTCAGAGCAAATACCACTGCTCCTAATTCGAGATCGTTTGTCGTATAGTTCACTTCGTGTGTCTTAAGCTGTCGGGAGGCATAAGCGATAACCTTCCCTCTCTGCATAAGAACACATCCAAGTCCTTGGTTTGAAGCATCGCAATACACTACGAAGTCTTCTATCCCTTCGGGGAGGGATAGTATCGGTGCGGTGCACAAGGCCTGCTTTAGTGTCTGGAATGCCTTCTCTTGTTTCGCTTCCCAGTCAAAGGCCACACATTTCTGGGTTAATGAAGTAAGAGGTTTCGCAATGCTCGAAAAGTTCTTTATGAATCTGCGATAGTAGCCAGCTAGACCTAGAAATTGACGAATTTCTGTAGGTGTCTTTGGTGCCGACCAGTTCTCAATAGCCTTAATTTTGGAGGGGTCTACGTGTATACCTTCCTCGCTAACAACGTGACCTAAAAATTCGACTCTTCGAATCCAAAATTCGCATTTAGAGAACTTCGCATAGAGTTTCTCCGTTCGCAGTGTTTCTAGGACTTTTCGTAGGTGTTGACTATGCTCTTCCTTACTTCGAGAGTAGATAAGTATATCATCGATAAAGACGATGACGAACTGATCCAAGTAAGGGCGACATACCCTATTCATTAGGTCCATAAATACTGCTGGTGCATTGGTTAATCCGAACGGCATCACCACGAATTCATAGTGTCCATAATGAGTTCGGAAGGCTGTCTTTGGACTGTCCCCCTCTAGAACTCGTAATTGGTGATATCCGGATCGCAGGTCTATTTTGGAGAAGTAGTTCGCCCCTTGAAGTTGATCGAATAGGTCGTCGATACGGGGTAGAGGATAGCGGTTCTTGACAGTAAGTTTGTTCAGCTCTCTGTAGTCGATGCACATACGGAACGATCCGTCTTTCTTCTTTACAAACAAGACCGGTGCTCCCCAAGGTGAGAAACTTGGTCTTATGAATCCTTTGTGAAGGAGTTCATTAAGTTGACTGGAAAGTTCCTGCATCTCTGCTGGTGCAAGACGATAAGGCGACTTCGCTACTGGGGTAGCTCCTGGAATTAAGTCGATTCTGAACTCGACTTGGCGTTGCGGTGGTAATCCTGGCAGTTCTTCTGGAAAGATATCGGGAAAGTCGCGTACTACCGAGATGCTCTTGATGTCCTTCAGTTCTTGACTTGTATCGACGATGTGCGCTAGGAATGCTCGACAATCCTTCCGCAAGCACTTTCGGGCTTGGATGCACGAAATGATGCGAAGGTTTGCACTAGATTTGTCGCCGTAGATAACTAATGTTTCGTTGTTTGGGAGGTTAAGACGGACTGCTTTCTCAAAGCACATGATGTCGGCGCGAAGAAGACTCAACCAATCCATGCCGACTATGACGTCGAAACTTTTAATTTGAACCGGCATGAGATTGATTGGGAAAGAATGGCCGTCTAATGTTAACGTACAGCCCATGTATATGCAATTTGTGTTCTCGGTGTTTCCATTGGCCATCTCTACAGTGAATGAATTTTCTAACTTGCTAGGTTTAGGTTTAAGTAAATGAATAAAGTTTTGACTCACGAAGCTTCTCTCCGCTCCACTATCGAATAATATGCATGCGTATGAATTATCGAGAAGAAACGTACCAGCAACTATAGTTGGGTCAGCTACAGCTTCGTCGTGGCCTATTGCCAAAACTCGTCTCACACCTCCGGTGCCTGCTGCCTTAGGACAGTTTCTCTGGTAGTGGCCCACCTCGCCACAACCGTAGCAAGCCTGCCCTACACCCGCACCGGGAACTTGAGTGATCGGCTTTGCGGGTTCCTTGCAGAAACGGGCTGTGTGCCCTTTCGCGCTGCAGTTGGCGCACTGCATATTTCGACAAGGTCCATGGTAGTGGTAATTGCATTTGGTGCATTTTGGGAGGTTGCCTATATAAGGCTTTGTTGGGTAGTTATTTATAGGGGCTGTAGCAGGTACAATGGCAGCATTTACTGACACCAGTTGTTTCTTTGCGGATTCTTGGGAAGACCCACCCTTCCCTTTAATCCACGCTCTCTTCCTGCCATTGTTGTTGTTGTTGTTGTTGTTGTTGTTTGCTTTCTGTGGTGCTGGTGCAGAAGTGGTTGAGTTCTGATGACCTCCGTAGTCGATCAGAGATTGTGCCAGTTCCTTAGCACTTTCAAAGGTGTCCGGTTTAGAAGCTAACACGCTTGATCGCATTTGGGGCGTCAGTCCCCAGATGTATCTTTCTATCTTCTTGCTCTCGGGAGCAATCATATCAGGACAAAGGATTGCCAGTTCGCAGAATCTGTTGGTATAAGTAGCGATGTCGGTACCCACCATTCCGAGAGTCCATAGCTCGTGTTCAAGCTTTTGAATTTCTCCCCGTGGGCAGTATTCTCTCATCATCATGGCCTTCAAGCTCTCCCAGCTTATGGAGTTCGCCACGATTAGGGTAAGTACTTTAACGTGGCCATTCCACCAAGTTAAAGCTTTATCGAGAAGGGTGAAAGTTGCAAATTTGACCTTGCTGTGCTCGGGGCAGGAGCAGATTTCAAAGACTGCCTTCGTCCTTTCAATCCACTGCCTCAGGGCCATCACACCACCAGTACCATAAAACATCCGGGGCTTGGCATTAGTGAAGTCCTTATAGGTGCATTCTCGAGGTGGTCCATGACTCTCACCATGGTTGGATGGGTGTGTGCCAGATCCCGAGCCATTAGCACTTGAGTTATTGATCTGTGACATGGCAGCTGCCACCGCTGCGGTGACTGCTGCTTGAAACATTACAGCATCAAATTGGGGTGGTGGAGGTGGTATAGGTGCTTCCTCACCGTTGTTTCGCCTTGGATTCCTACGCGGAGGCATCCTTCAACTATAGATTGAAAAGACAAGGATAAGAATTTCATAGAATGGAAAATGTATGTGTCTCATGAACTAAATCGCTATAGTTCAACAACAGATGATAGTATGAGTCTTAATATAGAAAAATGAAAGTTATTTGTAAGACTGAAGGTATGAAACAAGTATTTGGGTTCACAAAGACCATTCAAGGTTCGAACGAAATACTCAACATAGTAGTAATAGTGCCACTTATATTAATATAAAAGTTGTTACAATGATCATGAAAATTTGACCCCTATAAAGGTCTCCGATTACAAAGTTCGAGAAATTTAAAGACTTTTAGCCGAGGTCCTAAGCTATAACAAAATTTGAGTCCTTGACAAGCACTACTTGCGTCGAAGGTTGCGCTTGGAGCTTGACTCCGTATCAGATTGCTTTGACTCCATTAGACGCCTATCGAAAGCGGCTTGTTGTTCCCTTAGTTCGGCGAGGGCTGCAATCATTTGCGCTTGGAATGCTTCGGCTTGGAATTGGGCGTTGTCTTGCATCTTGTCCAGCCTACGAATGTCAGAAGTGTGAACCTGCACTTCCACGTTGATATCCCGGAGTCGACTAGCTTGTACTCCAGACTGATAGGACTGATTGGCTAACTTACCCACCATTACCGGGAGTTCTCGATCAGCCGAACCTCTGCCGCGGACATCATAGAAGTCCCGGCACATGCCGTAGGGAGGGCGTAGGTTTTGCTGTTGGCTCCAATGGTGGAGGTGACTTCCCCAGACGGGAGTCGGTCCTTGAAAGTTCCTTACGAAGACGGGAGGCTGAATGGGTGGTGGATCGATAACTTCCGGCTCTGAGTCGGTACCGGAGTCATCACCCACTTCTATGGGTTCCTCGTCCTCTTCGGGATCATCTTCGATCCATCCTCCGTTGCCTTGGTTGGGAAAGTAGGGGTCGCCAGGGTGGTGAAATCCAGCCATTTGACTGTACGAGAAATAAGGTTATAAGAATTGAGTAAAGTCGGAACATGTAAAACATGTAAGTTTAACTAGTTTAGATAGCAAATACTCCTATAGTATTTAAGTTCTTGTGTTTGATTCCCGTACTGGTTTGGTAAGTTTTGACTTGTTGCTTACTACGATCATTCCTCGATATACGTTGGTCCAATCTTGGGCAAATATAGTTGATCACGCTATATTTGTCCAAAATCTGATTACATATATCGAGTCTCAATCGTAGTGTCAACTTGTCTAAATACTTGTATAGTTATATAACATGAAAATAATTTGTGGTATGCATGTAAGTGTACTTAAATGAATTATCAATTTAAGTTGAACGAAATGCTGCTTAAGTGTAAAAAGAAAATTTGTTTTGTCAGAGAGTATTAGTCCCTTAAGCATTTATAGTTTGTATATCTTATGTGGTTCGATATACTTAGTTCACTATAAACATTGCTCTGATACCAATCTGTCACACCCCCAAACCTGAACGGCGGAAACGTTCGGGGGCGGATGACTTCATGTGGTAGCGTAACAAATGAATACATAGTAAAGAAAGCAATACAACCATCATATATATAATTGAAAGTTTACATTTGTCAAAAGTTACATGTTCAAAACTCAATTACAATATGATGTCAAAATATGAGATTAAACTGGCGCCGCAGCATCTCTTCATCAAAAGCGAAATGAATACCTGAAATTACTGATTTCCTGGGACATACAAGTAATTTTGAAAGAGTAGATCAGCATTTAAGCTGGTGAATTTCATAAGTATTTAAGTGACAATGTTTAACTGAGATGAAATGTTTTATCTTTGTTCGTTTGTGTTTAGAAAATCCTATATTTTCTACTAGTATAAAAGTAGCCTTCACTCAAGACCAATGTTTGTTTCCAAAATGTATGTAAATGTAAAATAACCAATGAGTTTGAAAATCTTGTAAATCAATGCATTTTTAATACCCCTTGTGAGTTTTATAACCATACTATTGACTCTAAATGCCTATACACAACGTTCTTCAGACGTTGGAATGTTATGACGTTTGTCACCCCAAACGGTGGACTGCAGCTAACAGTCAGGGCGCGGGTTTGTCAAGCCCGTATAGATCTATACACAAACACCACGCTCCCCCTCCAAGGGATTCTGGTATATAATACAGGACTTGAAATGTGTACTCGAACGTACATGAAGTTAGTGCCTCACAAATCCGTGGTATAAAAACAGATCTACTTGATAAAATGTTACGTTTGTTCTTGTATACGAAAGTAAACTTCTTGAAATATGCGTTTTCTAGTACATAAGAGTTAGAAAACTGTTCGTAAAACTATACCTATTATAGTTTCCAAAAAGCGTGTCTTGTTTGTTTAGAAATATTGAGAAAAGGAATCACTTGTTTATGAAAGTATAGATTTTTGGTGTAGAGTCTAGGATAGACAAGAAAATCTAAGAACAGTTTAGTTTATACATGCATTACAACAACATTATATTTTAAAAGGTAAAATGCTATTATGACATATGTTATATATATATATATATATATATATATATATATATATATATATATAAAAGTTCCTTTAAATGTTTATAAATCGCATGTGATTTGAATATATAACAGTATATAAAAGAGTTTCTTTATGTAACACACGATAATACTCGTGTGTTTTACTTGCAATCCCCCCCCTTGAAAGCATATAAAAGTATTTAGAATAATTAAAAAGGTTGATTAAGGGGTATGAAACTCACTTGAAAGTTTTGGAGATAGCGAGATGGAAAACCGGGCAGAGTTTCGTCTCGGGAAACGGATTTTCCTCGGGATTCTCGGGAATCTCGGGAGCAAAATCGACCTTCGGGACTTGAGCCAAAAAGACCAGAGCTTCGGGTTTGAACGGACATGGAAAACGAGGAAATGTTGAGAGAGAGAGAAGAGAATTGAACCCTTTCTTTGGAAACCCTCGCATCCTATTTATAGTAAGGCTGGTCTGCCTCGGTACGCGGGGCGTACGCCCGTACGCAGGGCGTACGCCCGTACGCAGCGCATACGCGTACGTCATGCATGACCGAAGCCTCGACTGCCTCGGTTCGGATGGGACGGGTTGCTGGGTACGCGGGTCGGATGGGACGGGTTGCTGGGTACGCGGGTCGGATGGGACGCCGGGTCGGATGGGACGTCGGGTCGGACGGGTCGGGGCTTCGGACGGTTCGGATGGGTCGGTTTCTTCGGATAGCGCGACGTGGACGATCAGAGGCCAATCCTCTCGGTTACGCGGGGCGTATAGGGGTACGCAGCGCGTACATCGGCCGAGAACGCTGAGTCCCCTTCGGATAATATCCGAATTTTGATTTAAATAAATAATTAATTTATTTAATAAACTTCAAAAACTCATATCTTCTTCATATGAACTCCGTTTTCGATGGTCTTTATATCCTCGCGTAGGTGAGACTACGCTTTACAACTTTCGTTTAGACTCCGTCGACAAATTCAATAATTATTTTATTATTATTTATTAAAAATCCATCGTGTTTAAGGAATTTGTTAGAAAATTCATAACTTCTTTATCTGATGTCGGTTTTTGCCAGACTTTTTACCGTTGGAATACCATTGTCGAGACCTTCGATTCTCGTTTAGGTCATTCCGGCCAAAAGTCGCTCGATCTCCGATTCGAGTTTTTAGCTGTCTGTTGCTAAGCCGAACTTGGAAAAATCATAACTTCGCTATATGAAGTCGGATTTGGGCGTTCTTTTCACGTACGATCATGGTTCAAAGAAATTTAATCATAGAAGGAAATTAAGTAGAACTTATTTGTACATTTTATTATGAAAGTAACTTTTTATTATTCAGAAGTGGTTACAATACTTGACCCATTTTGGTCGTTACAAAGAGTTGAAATATCGGGTTGTCACAGTTAGCAAAACGGATTTGATAGGACAACTACATCTCATTAAAAATATAATGTTATTAAGGAAAGTACTAGAACATTATTTTACAAAAATCCCAACTCTAGTTACTTTAGGAAAAATGTGAAAAGTATGCTAATCCATGAAATTGCACATTATGCTTTATTGGTCGTTAGTGGAGAGTGTGTGGATTACTAGCACATTAATAGACACTAATAAAGAGTAGTAATGGGTATCTCATAATTATCCTTTTGATGGAGCATGTGTGGTTTATCGGCACATCAATAGTTAAGGATAGAGACAATGAGGTTACCAAGCACATTTGCATGGTTATTCACATCTAGTTTGTGATCCTCGGTATCCCAGTCACAAATAGAAGATCATAATCTGAGATTAAAACATGCCATTGAATAGTTTTAATGTATCTCAAAAGGAATTAGGATTTCAGTTTGTTTATTTTATCTAATGGTGGAATTGGTGAATCGTCATTCACCTACCTTTATGAGATTTACACTTGGATCTCGGCATTCCATTTCTAAGTTGTAAATCTTCATAGTTGGATCCTAACCTTGATATGATATCTTTGGGTTATTATATTGAAGTGTCTTGAAATCTAACTAAAACTATCTTTCTTTTCAGATGTCTACTCCTGGAAACACTTCTGCTTCATCATCCTCCAGGCACAACTTCTCTTTACTCAACATTTGCTCCAAAGTCGTTATGGATGGCTCTAACTATAACGATTGGATGCCTAACACAAAGATGGCGCTTCGTTTTGAGGACAAAGAGTATGTCCTTGAAAAGGAGCTCAAAGAGCTTGATGAATCCAAAGCCACTCCCGAAGAATATGCTGCCTATAAGAAGCACTATGATGATGCTGCCAAAGTGGCATGTATCATGGTCGCAACCATGTCCCCAGAAATGCAGATGTACTATGAGGACTACTGGCCTTTTGAGATGAACAAGGACCTTATGGAAAAGTACCATAAGCGAGCTCGTAAAGAAAAGTTTGAAGTAGTCAAGTCACTCATGGCTTGCAAAATGAAAGAAGGGGAGTCAGTTGTATCTCATGTGCAAAGAATGCAACACTACATAAAGCGTTTGGTCAAGCTCAACATTCACTTTGATGAGGAATTGGCCATTGATATGGTCTTGAACTCGTTACCCGATTGTTATGGCCAATTCATCCTGACGTACCATTTGAACAATATTGAGCAGACATTGACCCATTTGCACAACTTGTTGCAGATAGCTGAAGCAGGGATGAAGGGTAAAAGTATAGCCTCCACTCCTGCAAGTGCTCCCATCTTAGCTATTGGATAGGGAAAGGGGAAAAAGAGGAAAGGTCCTCCTAAGCAAAACTGGAAGGGAAAGGTCCAAGTTAAGTCATCTAGCGGTGGCCCAAAGGCTAAGCCCAATGCTACCATTCCCCATGTTTCTGATCCAAAGGATGCTATTTGCTTTTATTGCAATCAAAAAGGGCATTGGAAGAGAACCTGCCCATAATATCTGCAAGATATCAAAGATGGCAAAGTGAAGCCATCTTTGGCAGGTATTTACACTATTTCTTCTAATAACTCATTATCTTCTCGTTCATGGGTACTTGATACAAGATGTGGTTTTCACATCTGCTCTGATTTGCAGGGGCTAAAGGAAAGTGAGGAGATAGAGCGAGGAAGGATAAACTTGATCATGGGAAACAAGAAGTCTTCACTAGTGACCAAGATCGGAGTTTATCAACTTTTTCTTAGTAATGATGTTAGATTAGATTTATTGAATTGTTGCTATTCATCTGAGATGACGAGAAACATTATTTCATTTCATGCATTGTTCAGACAAGGTTTTAAATATTCTTTTAATAATTTGAATGGTTCAATTTCTGTTTATAAGAATGGTGTTTTCGTGTTTGAAGCTTTACCTTGTGATGGTGTGTATGAAATAGTGACTTGTGTTGATACCTTAGGAAATAGTGTGTTTAATATTGACTTGTCTAATAGTGTAGACAAGGCATGCTTGTGGTATTGTCGTCTTGGACACATTAACAAGAAATGCATAGTCCAACTCCAAAAGGATGGAGTGTTGGAATCATTTGACCTAAAATCAGATGATGTGTGTGAATCTTGTCTTTTGGGAAAGATGACAAAATCACCATTCACAGGGTCTTGTTAAAGAGGTGAAGGTTTGTTGGACCTCATACATACAGATGTTTGTAGACCCTTCAGATCAACCACAAGAGATGCTAATCGATTTTATGTGACTTTCACTGATGATTATAGTAGATATGGTTAAGTATACTTAATCAAACATAAGTCAGAAACCATTGAAAAGTTCAAAGAGTTTAAACATGAGGTTGAAAATAAATTAGGCAGGAAAATAAAGATACTTAGATCCGATAGAGGCGGAGAGTATCTTAGCATTGAGCTTAATGACTATCTAAAGGAATGTGGGATAGTCTCACAATTGACTCCTCCTAGGACACCACAGTTAAATCGTGTAGCCGAGAGGCGTAATCGAACCTTGTTAGACATGGTTCGTTCTATGATGAGTCATGCTCCACATCCAATTCATTTATGGGGCTATGCCTTAGAGACAGACGCCCACATCCTTAATCTTGTCCCAACAAAAAAGGTTGCCAAAACACCTCACAAAATGTGGACAGGGAAAGTTCCCTCGTTAGCACATATTAAAGTCTAGGGTTGTGAAGCTTTCATAAGACGAGAGACTTAAGACAAGCTAGCAGCAAGAAGTGAGAAATGTGTTTTCATTGGTTACCTAAAATAGTCTTTTGGATATTTGTTCTACAGACCTAGTGAGAACATGGTTTTTGTAGCACGAAGAGGAGTCTTTCTAGAAAGAGAGCTCATATTCAAAGAGGACAGTGGGAGTACCATTGACCTTGAAGAGATTCAAGAGTCAACTACTGAAGGAACCTTAGATGACACTAGCACTCAACCAGAGGAAACAGTTCCTATTGAACCAGTTGATAAATCATTACCTCTTCGAAGATCCATTAGGGTGAGTGTGTCACCTGAGTTGTATGGTTTTCATATTACTTCAGACGGGGACACATTCATTAGTGATAGGACACTGGTGAATTTAGATGAACCAGTCTCTTATAAGGAAGCAATGGTAGGCCCAGAGGCTTCCAAGTGGAAAAAGGCAATGGACAGCGAGATAAAGTCCATGTATGACAACCAAGTTTGGAATTTGGTTGATAATGCACCGGGTCGTAAGACAGTTGGGTGCAAATGGATCTTCAAGAAGAAGACAGACATAGATGGGAATGTACACACATTCAAGGCTAGACTGGCTGTGAAAGGTTTCACACAAACCCCAGGGGTTGACTATGATGAAACCTTCTCGCCAGTAGTCAAGATTAAATCTATCAGGATATTGCTCGCCATAGCCGCCTTTCATGACTATGAAATCTGGTAGATGGATGGCAAGACTGCTTTCCTTAACGGGAAGTTGGCTGAGGATGTTTAGATGAATCAGCTAGAGGGTTTTTTTGATGCAAAGTTTCCTAATAGAGTGTGTAAGCTTGAGAAATCCATTTATGGATTGAAACAAGCATCTCGCAGTTGAAATCTTTGCTTCCATGAGAAAGTCAAAGAGTTTGGCTTCTCTAGGAGTGAAGATGAGTTATGTGTGTATATCAAGGCTAGTGGGAGTATAATGACTTTTCTGGTGTTATATGTCGATGACATATTACTCATTGGTAACGACATTCCAACCTTGAACGAAGTTAAGTCTTGGCTTGGAAAGTGTTTTGCCATGAAAGACCTTGGAGAAGCTGCCTATATTCTTGGGATTAGAATATTGAGAGATAGAAAGAATAGAGTAATTGGACTTAGTCAGAGCACATACTTGGATAAGGTACTAAAGAGGTTTAGTATGGAAAATTCCAAGAAGGGAGAGCTACCTATCCAGAGCAACACAAAATTGAGTAAGACTCAATGCCCTAGTACAGATGAGGAAATAGCTGACATGAGTCGTGTACCTTATGCTTCCACTGTCGGATCGATCATGTATGTTATGACATGTACTTGCCCTGGTGTGGCCTTTGCTTTGAGCATGGTTAGTCGCTAACAGGGAAACTCAGGTAGAGCTCATTGGATAGCAGTAAAGAATAAACTCAAGTATTTGCGAAGAACGAAGGACTGGGTCCTTGTACTTGGTGGCAATGATACTTTGAGAGTAGATGGTTACAGTGATGCCAGCTTTCAAATGGATAGAGATAACTTCCGTTCTCAATCTGGCTGGGTATTTCTACTGAATGGAGGAGCAGTTACATGGAAAAGTTCCAAGCAAGATACGGTGGTTGATTCTACTTTTGAATCAGAGTACATAGCAGCTAGTGAAGCGTCTAAAGAAGCAGCTTGGTTAAGGAACTCCATCGGGGATCTCATAGTTGTTCCAACCATCCAGGAGCCTATGGAACTGTTCTGCGATAATGAGGGAGCGGTTGCCTTAACTAAGGAATCCAGAGACCATGGTAAAACCAGAGATATTGACAGAAAGTACATTTTCATCAGGCATAGAGTAGAAGAAGGTCATCTTGTTGTAAAGAGGGTGTCATCTGAAGATAGCCCAGCAGACCCCCTCACAAAGGGTTTGAGTAGGGCTAAGCATATTCAGCATGCTCGAAGCATAGGGCTAAAATATGATATTAGTTTTAGTGGTTAGATTAGTCTAGTTCAGAAACTTGTTACAAAGTAAATGTGATTGATTTTTGGCGATTAAATAATAAAGTATTATTTATGAGTTTATTTACTGCCTTTTGTCAATTGTTTATTATTGTGTTTCATATTTTGCATGTTTAAATTCCCGAATAATATGATTGTTCAAACTCCATAGTCGCTCGTACTTTTGGAAGTAAGTAGTGAATTAAGACTGTCATGAATTGGATTGCAGATTGTCTAAGGATAGATATAGCAATAGAATTGCTACAATGTTCATGAGTACTCAGAAAGTGAGATTTGAGTATTGGATAAACCCACGATCAGAGTATTACTTCAGGGAATTCATCACGAGTAATGCTGAGACGATAAAATCTATGATCTTGAAACATAGATATATGAGTTGTAATTTGCAAGTCGGTTGTACATTGGTGATACGAAAACGCATCAGTAACTTGGTGTTATAAAATGTATTGTCATGTATGGTTTGATGAGTAAAAGATACAAGCATATGAGTGAATGTTTATTCGTTCCTTTTTCCCTAATGAGAAAAGTGATATTTGTGGGCCCCTCGATGATTTGGTGTTGACTTTTGTGCTGGGCCCAGCCAGGACTAAATTGATGTGTTCGATTAGAAGTCCTATATCATCACAAATCAGAAATCAGGAAACATAGATTCTAGACAAAGAGATTGATTGTATTCCATGTCTTATATCTAGGGATATCTAGTAGAACGAAGGATCTTGTGATCACTTATCTTAGGACACGTAACTGACTGGGTCAGAGTTTGGCAACAGCTTTTGAAAGCTACAATTTGTTGGTCAAATTTAGAAGTCATACTAGGAATTATAGTTACAGACTTATCCAAGTGGGAGACTATTGGATTAGGTGTCTAAGCCCATAACTATAATTCGTATGTACTTGAATTGATAGTAGCATAGTCCTTTAGGGTTGCCCTCAAACCTAGCAACCGGACAAGGAAATTATGAAAGGAGAGATATTGATTTATTATAAGATTAATAAATTAATATAAATGATTTATTAATATGTTAAAAGATTAATATATTAATTAGAAATCATAATATTTTAATTAATAGTTAGTTAGAAATTAATTAGAATTAATTATGGGGTTAACTGTATTAATTATAAAGTGTAGGGACTAGTTTGCAATTATCTAATAGTTGAGTGGAAGGTTCCAGAACCTCCTTGGGAGGGGGTGGATGAAATCTATAGGAGAAAGCCTAATGATTTCGTCCAAGGGGCTTGGATAAGGCCTTTGGATAAGCTTAGGCCCCAAGCAAAGGAACATTAGGGTTTTCCCTAAACCCTAGATCCCTCAACTATATAAAGAGCCTCCTGGCCCTCAAAATTGGTCACTCTTTATTTTGAAGAAACCCTAGGGCCGATTTTTGCATACCCAAACCTCTCTCTTTCAATTTTCCTTCTTGCTAGCTTTTGGGTGTGACTCCATTAGAGGCATTACATTTGTGGTGCTAAGCTTCCAAGAAGATCAAGATCAAAAGGAATACCAATTGTTTGCTATAACAATTGAAAGGTATGTAACTCTTAAACCCTAATTAGTTAATTTCGAAAATAGTCTCTCTCCTTAGGGTTCTTGTTTTGCAATTCAAAGTTATATGTTCAATACTTAAAACATAGATCCAAAGTAGGTTGCATGTGAACTTAGGAATTGTTTTCTAGTTTATTTGTTTTACCTAAAACCCATAAATTATTTCACCCCTACCACTACCACATAATAGCATATCATGAACATATATCTAGGCATGCATGGGTGCTGTCTACCCCTTCGGTATCTTTCAACCGGTAACTGGGGCTATTCCGCCCCTACTACCCTTAACACATTTAGCATCCTAGTACATAATCATCACTGATAACAACATACCAGATAATTATCAGAAAGACAATCATCTCTACTATAATCTCTTACTAGTGGGCCGACCTTGGTGCCTTAGACTCACTTCTACTGGAAGGTAACTCACATATGTGTCGTGAAGTGTCCAAACTGTCTTCGCTGCCGAGATCAACTCCTCTCAATTCCTACACATAAGTATCTTCCTTGATTACCTACACATAAGTATCTTCCTTGATTACCATTTCATGGTCAACTCATGTCAAAGTCAAAGTCAAGGTCAACACCTTGGTCAAAGTCAAATTATGGGTCAAAGTCAACATCTGGCTGACTCAACTCGCCGAGTTGACCCACCAACTCGTCGAGTTTCATAGTCCTTAGAACACTAAAAGCTTCAACCCTACTCGCCGAGTCTTTCAAGAACTCGCCAAATTCTCCTTCATACGAGGTTGGGACTTTCTACCACTGACTCGCTGAGTTCATCCTTGAACTCGCCGTGTCCTTCTTCATGCAAGAAGGCACATCTAGTCCTGGACTCGCCGAGTTCCTTATGAACTCGTCGAGTTCATCTTCATGCAGTTGGGACTTAGTCTTGAACTCGCCCAGTTCCATGATCTTTAGGTGCATATGCACATATATCTTGTTGAGTCCTCTTCTAGACTCAACCAGTTCGATCAGAAACAAAAAAGGTTGGGTAACCATAGCCCGACTCGCCGAGTCCCCCAAAGTCCAAGTCTACCAAGTCAATTTTAGTTGGGCTCAATGCATCCAGAACATAGATCTGACTTCCTAGGGTCCATATTACACGTAAAGTTACAAACTTGATGTCCATGCATGGGGGTATTTGGCTCAAATGGCCCTAAAATGAGGTTATATGATGCATGGGACTCCCATGGCCATAAAGTTGGCACCTTTATGCCATGGGAATCCTCAATGGTTCCAGATCTGAAGTTTTACCTCTTTAGAACCACAAAACCCCAAAGTTGGCTCTACTAAAGCTTAGAAAAGGTAGAAATGAACCCTAAAGATATCTAAGAGCAAGATGGTCAAGGTTGAAGCTTTTTACCTTGAATGAGCTAGAAATGAAGCAAAACCTATGGATCTACTTGCTTCTTCTGGAACCCAAAGTTTCCATTTCTTTATTCAAGCTTCAAATCACCAAAAACACACAAAAATGGCTAAAGAACACTCCAAATGCTTTAGGGTTTCGAGTTAGGGCTTTTCTGGATTGTGAGAGACGATGGAGGTTGGATAGGGACAAGATAAGACATTTAAATAGGGTGCAAACCCTAAATATTAGGGTTTCATCCAGGCAGACCTACTCGTCGAGTAGGGCTCCCGACTCGTCGAGTAGGTTACTTAAAACCCGCTTCCAAAGTCTAGTCTACTCGACGAGTTGGGCCTCCAAATCGTCGAGTCCTAGTGTAAAACATGCAATTATTTAAATTTAAAATACGTACTGGGAACCGGGTGTTACAACTCTCCCCCACTTATTTCAGACTTCGTCCTCGAAGTCTGCTGCTGCATCCGGAAAATGCTCGGGGTAGTGCTCTCTCATCTCGTCCTTCGGCTCCCAAGTCCATTTTGAGCCCTTGCGGTGCTTCCATTGCACCTTTATCAGCTTGACCCTCGTGTTCCTCAGATCCTTCGACTTCCTGTCGAGGATAGCTACTGGTCGCTCAATGTAGTTCAGACTGTCATCCACCTGGATATCCTCTAGAGGCACTACGACAGAGTCGTCTACCAGGCACTTCCGCAGTTGGGAGACATGAAAGGTACTTTGAATCTGGCTAAGCTTGGCTGGCAGATCCAGCTTATACGCCACCTTGCCCACCCGGGCTACAACCCTAAAAGGCCCAATGTACCTGGGGCCCAACTTGGCCCGCTTCCTGAATCGGATGACAACTTTCCAAGGTGACACCTTCAGGAGGACCATATCCCCGACCCGGAACTCTAGGTACGAACGGCGCTTGTCGGCAGAACTTTTCTTCCGAATCTGAGCAGTTTGAAGCCTGCTCCGGACTTGTTGGATCCTCTCCGTCGTTTTGAGTACCATTTCAGTACTCCCCATGACCCTCTGCCCAACCTCACCCCAACATATCGGGGTTCTGCACTTCCTCCCGTATAGCATGTCGAAGGGAGGACGGTCGATACTCGCGTGGTAGCTATTATTGTAGGAAAACTCTGCCAAGGGAAGGTCGGTGTCCCAGCTAACACCGAAGTCTAATACATATGCTTGCAACATATCCTCCAAGGTCCGGATGGTCCGCTCACTCTGATCATCCGTTTGTGGGTGAAAAGCAGTATTGAAATGCAGACGAGTACCCAACTCATCGCGGAACTTATTCCAGAACCTTTAAGTGAACCGCACGTCTCGACATGGTTTGACTCCCTGACAGATCACCCATGATGAGCTTTACCAAGCTTAATCTTCCTCGAACAATCGACTAACTGCACACTTTCTGCCTTAATTATCTCGGTGTAACAACTGGAACATCCTCTGTCCCCCAAATCGGGTCACAAACTCCTCCCCGAAGGTTCTCAGATTATCCAAGACTTTCACCAATTCGAGTATGGATCGTATGCTTTCAGTAGTACGAGCCCAATATGTAACGTCGTGATTTTCACCATATTTTTTTCTTTTAAAAACATTTATTAACAGAATACGTTAGCGGAAGACTTAGTTTTTAATTCAAAACATTTTCAAAAACCACAACGTTACTTCAAAAATTCAAACATAATTCCAATCAGTTTAAAACGTAAACAAAAGTACTTTAAAGTAAATAATCAAAAACGTGTCCAAGAGTGGTATCGTTAATATAAATCTACTACCCATAAGAACCCCTCTCATTAAGGGCAATCTTCTAAACAGCCTGCACCAATCATAAGGCACAAAAGAGAAAATATACAAGTGTCAGCCCCTGCTGAATGAGTTCATAAAGTTGCACATAAAACATACAAACCCCAAATGGGTCAATCATTTATTTTGTGATGAAGCATAAAAATGATAGACAAATAACAGATAGCAAACAACCACATATCATAATTCTTCAATCATATATTCAATTGCAATTTTACCACATACCTTATATGATCAGCCAAATACCATATAAACAACTGCATAACATATAAATAATTATCTATTCAACCTTTAATTATATAACCAACCAAATAGCGAACAATGTTGAACCATTTACATCATATTTAATTTAATCCATTTACAATACAACATTTCACCATATCATTTAATTTCAATCAACCAAATATAGTTATCAACTTAATTTAACTGTTTATTACATATAAATTAATTCACCATTTATTATACATAATTTCTTTCAGTAATATTAAAGCTTAATTCAACCGATTATACTTATCACCTTAAAACAACTGATTATTACATATAATTTAATTCACCATTTATTATATGTAATTGCTATCAACCGATTATCATATGCAAGTTTAATTTAATCGGTTATTGTATATATTCACCTTTCAACCGATTATCTACTCTGGGGTTTTCTTAGTGACAAGCTACCCAACAACTTAACCCCGTTCACTACTCGTGTACTCAACCAGTTTAGTGCTCTAAGTGGCTCATGACTTCCACCCAAATTCACCAACCCAAGACATCCACTTTCGCTACTCCGACGTGCAAAGTACAAGTACTTCACGGTGTCGTTTAGGATCGGTACAAACAGTGTCAATTCTACTGATACACCTCCTGATTCCCATGTGATGTTTGATCCGGCCACACCATAAAGCCAACACCACTCCAGTTCCCATACACCGGGGTGCACGTGAACCATGTGTCACATGGTCGTCTAGCAAGACCGTGTAACTAATCACCATTATGGCTTAAGCTCTTTCAACCGGTTAAACTTGCAAGGTTCTACCCGTACCACCACTATACCCCGCAAAAACAACCATACGTCAACATAGACATGTTACTCATACAACCTTAATGAGCAATGAAACATGCAATAAAATTCATCATATTATCACCATGTTATAATGTATGTCTACCAATGCATTACATCTTTAATTCAAAATGAGCATGCTAGACGATCAACCAATTCAAGCATGTAGCAATGTAATAAAAAGACATACCATCAATCAAGCATAAAATATGAATATGGATTTCATTAGGCACAGTCATCACAAGTAATTTCCAACTAGCACATATCAATCATAGCATCATATCAACAAATACCAAGGCATAACCATACACAAGGTGCACACAATAAGATTTACCAACCAAACATCAAATATTCTAGCATAATCCTAATTTGCATCTATGATCCACTTATTAGATGTAGTTTCGGTTATGCACTAAAGTTAAGAAAATTATCGATTCATACCAAAAGCTAGCTTGTCATATCAAATTCGTTAAAATGAAAGCATCATAGCAAATAACTCATAATATGGAAATAACACAAATCATACGATTGCATCGCAAATATCATATCATAATCAAGTACAAGTAATGACATGATTATCCTAAAGTGAATCAACTCACCATCTATGGATTGCATGTTTCAGTTATGCAACCTTATTGAGTTAAAACCATGAACTCACATTTAGGCTTCAAGAATCCTCCTTATATTCCAAGTCTTGAACTTACTTGAACTTCTCAAGGCCCCACCTAAACATTACACGGAACATTCAATTACCAAATAAAGTATATGTTTCGAAAATACAACTTTATTCTAACATTTATATTACTTTTTTAATAATTTCCCAGCCCGACCCCCATTCAGTGTTTTAAGCATAAAATAGAATCCATAACTCCGATTGTTCCGGTTCTAGACTTTCTAAAAACTAGACTAGATTTACTACAATTTTTATCTTTGTCAATTTTGTCTAATTCGGTTCAAAATGGCCTCTACAGCCCTTGCAAGACAGATTAACGATTCTGTCCAGCTTTGCAAGGTTTTACCAACAACATAAACTTCAAGATTAAGGAAAATAACTTAAAATTATTTCATTTTGGCTTTTATACTTGGTCTCTTAAGTTGCTTAGATCACCATCAAAAGCATCTAAATATAATTTGGATTATACTTGGATTATATTTTAACACCTGAAATTTAAATAATCTAAAATTTATTATTAACAATGCTTAGCTTTTATTTCCTTAATATCTTTAACATCACGTATTATAATTTATACCAAACAATAGTGAGAGACTACTTTCTCAAAATCCATGAATTTGGTCTGCATGCTATTAATTCCCTTCATCCCAATTAACTTTTAATTAATGGAGTAAAAAGAAAAATAGAATCCTAATGTCCTATTATTGTGAGAATAATTAAGTGATTTCATGGCTTTGAGGATGCAAAAGCCTTCCACTGATGCAATTGCTACTTATAATTTCTAAGTATAGAGAAATTAAATATCGTCCTAATTTTTGTTCCTATAAATCCTCCTATCCAATTAAATAATAATATATGTAATATTTAATGCTTATTTAATGAAATTTTAGTATATTAATATAACACATGTCATCATTTAGTTTGGTAGAAGGATTTTTTGTAGGAACAAAAGTAGGAGAATATTTAATTTCTGATAACTAAATAATAGATAGGTATATAATGTGTACCTTAAACCACTTCGCACCAAAATATGAAGTAATCCATGTTACTTTTCTTTAAACCCCATGAAACGGACTCTATATCCACTGATGACCACTGATTTCCTTTCTCCTATTACTTCACCACAACGAGCAGCTGATTGTATCATGGGAAAATTAAGCACAGCCAGTTGACTTGCAAGCTGTACAATCGAAGGGTCATTCCTCATCATAGATTTAAATAGCACTGAATCCAAATTCCATTCATCTTGAATTCCTACCCTTCAAGAATACTCCACAGTTTGTACTAAAACAAACCATCACCGTGCCTTTGTTTATATTCCCATTGTTCGTTTCTCCATTTCTCTGCACCTCAAGGAACCATCTGTCACCTTATTTCTTTCCTTCCTTAACGTGACTACCATAAAAATCTCGTCTAGATCTCATGGACATTGCATCATAACCCAAGATCATGTGAGTCAAACTAACAGAGATCTTGTTACAAACAAAGTTCATTGATCACGATTTGTTGGTTATTTAGTCGGAAGCAAATCTCTCCTTATCTCATTAAAACAAAACCTGTTAACTCTTTCATCTCATATTATCACCATCTTGACTTTCTGATCATACACACATAAGCACCAACCCTGGTGCTTCATTTCTTCCTGTTTTCCATGTCCTTGGATCTTGTTGGTGACTCAAGCATCTCGCCAACTCCTATCGATTTCCTCCTGTCACTCTTTCCGTTTTGCTTTTGAATTCATACGTCATCTCATATTAATCATCATTTATATGAGTGAAAGGAGGTTAAGTAACGTCCGTATATGGAGCGAGAAAGTGCGTCAGTTTAATTTGCCACATATGGAGCGCATATTTACATTTCGAGCCCTTTTACTTTTCTTGTTGTTGCATAACTAACCCATCCATATTTTCCTTTACAAATTCAACTTTCTGAAATTCCCATATGAGTCCTCAAGTTTACATATCTTTAATATGTTTCTTCTTTATTAATTTTATCAAATTAAAAGTTTACCCTATTTTCCCTAAAAACAATCTAATTAAATTATATACATTCTAAGTATTGTTTAATTCTTTTATATATTAAATAATTTATTTTAATTTAATTTATTCATTTTAATATCATAAGAACTATAATCATTTATAAAAATAATAATTCGACTAACGGAAAGCTAACGTCGTTAACGAAAGGATTTTCGGGCCGTTACACTATACTACCTTCCACACATATTCATACCTTCCTCAGCAATCCTCCCAAATCCTCCAAGTCACTTCCTCATACTGATACACCCAAGTCTCACTAATCCTCACTACTAACCTACTAAAACATATCCTAGGCTTTCCTAGGTTCCCGAACTCCCCCAGTCCTTAGCTGCTGAAAGATTCCCAATAATGTCAACTAGCTACCTCATGAATATAGCCACATGCAACAAAGATCAGATAATCCTTCGAGTAAAAGACTCATCCCTAGAACGGTTAGACTCAAATGAGAGCTGCGCAATATGGTAAAGTCCATCACTCTGGGATTATCCAGCCTGTGTGCCATGTGACTTAGCATATTCACTTAATAGCTAGCTCAAATTACTAAGAGTCCCACAAAGCACAAAGCAAGCAATATTCAGTCAATGGAGAATCTAACCATTATATTCTAATAAAACCATTATATCCTCTAATCAGAAATCTGTACATGCAATTAAAAGGCTCATACAATCAGGCATAACCTAAACAGGCTATCCTAATATCGACTGATTAGTACTAACATGCAAGTCTATAAGCACATACAATAGGCATATAAGGCATCCTCCTAGATCCTCAGCTCTAATCTAGCATGCAGTTCTAATAATCATATCATAACATAATATATCATAACATATATGTGTATCTTGGGGAAAACTTACATCAGCTCGACTGATTGCACGCATCACACACCTTGTTTTTTTCAAAGTTCTTTTCTATTTTCAAACTTCTTTTTATAATATGATTTTACTTTTGAAATTTTTTCATACCAAGTACTTCGTTTGAGTCCAGACACACCCGAAAGTATGTATGAATCCCTCAAACCAAGGCTCTGATAGCAACTTGTAACATCCCAATTTTCAAGACCAAAAATTTCATTTTTAATTATGTAGCTTATAACACTACTAGAAAAAAGCCCTTTAATGATGCGCAAACAATGATACGCAGTGATTTACGATACGCAAAAGTGTGCGCCCTAAAAATAATGTCATCTCTTCTAAAATTTGAAGGATAGAGGACACGCATTTATGAGTGCCCTAAAATTAGTGTTGGAAAAGAAAAAAAAAATACGGAGGGCACCTATCATAAAAAGCGTGTCGTGTAAAGTGTAGCTTTATATATTTTTTTAAGAAGGCGCGTTCTTCGTATTTTTTTGGGAAATAAAATCCCAAAAAAATTGAACACCCAGCCTGATACTCTTCTTCTCCTTCTAAAATCCTCTGCTAAGAACCCTAAATCATTCATAACCATTTTCCATTCCAAAAAAATTAAACATCCCACCTACTGCGACTCCTCAAATCACCCTAAATCATAAATCCCTAAATATTAAGAACCCTAATTTGTTCTTGAGAAACGGTACCTTAGATCAAAAACTGTGAATTAAATTTCGAATTAGTTCAGGTTCTCTCAATCAAGAACCTCCACATTCTATAACTCAGAAAAAGCATCAATGCACGCATATTACACTTGCGCCGGAGTCAGTCGTTCGTTATCCCATATGGTCATCGTCACAGCCTCGGGCGTTATCAACTCCTTCCGCAAGATCTTTCTTGTAAATTCTATCAATCCTAACCTTTCTCGCAATCCAGAAACCCTAATCTTTCTTTATATTCATGAGCCAGTAATCGCAACAAAGAAGATCAATAACAAAGACCAACTGGTTCAATTTCTCCCTAAAACTGGTACAACTTCTCCTAAATCTGACTTCAGTCCACTCTTTGAGTTTGTTTTCTCCCTAATAGATGCATCCACCTTCCCGTCTCTCCCACTCCACTAGAATTTCTCCTTAAAACTAGAACAATTTCTCCTAAAACCTAATTTGTTTTCTCCCTACTTCTACTCTCTACGCATCTCAGGTAGGATCCGTTCTTTCTCCTTTTTCTCCTTCTTATTCTTTGTTCTCTCAGGTACGACATCATTCTCCCCTACTTTTCTGATTCTACATCCCATTCTGATACTTTTTAGAGTCGCACACAACACCACTCATTGCAGCCTTTAGGATCTTTTCCTGATATGGGCGATAATACATATCCTATGAGGTATAGCAGGTCAAAGTTGCTTGATGTGTACAAAATAACTAATATGAAAGGTGGTGAAAGGATGTTGGATGCTCCTTCACTTACATAGGAGGAACCATTGGAGCCTCTTGCACTTGTTTCACCTACCCCTGAAGAATTGGTAGCTTTTAACAATCATCATTCATTGTTTATGTTAAACTTCATATGGGACTAGAAAACTAACATGTTTTTTCATGGCAGTTGATAATTACAGGGATTGACAAAGGGGGCATTTTAAGTAGTGGTGCTCCTAAATTACTTAAGATGGATCAGCTGGGGTTAACATGACTGATGTACAATCTAGAAGAACAAAGGTTGGTACTCTGAACATTTCTTTATCAAAAATTGTGAATTTTAATAGTCAATCAAATTGCTATTTCTTACAATTTGCTCTGATTAATATTATGGCTGTTGAATGTGTGTTTTTTTGAGCAGGGAGTACAGAAGATCTACCACTTGCTTCTGACAATTATTCGGATTATGTGGAGGGCTTGTCTCATGAGAAGCAAGGGCACCCATATGAGACTAATTTCAAACCTAATCTCATGGAAGATCATCAGTCTTTTGATTACAAATCCAAATCTAAAGGTATATATATAATTTCTTTAAAAAAATTAGTGTTGGGTGATTCTATTTTTATATCAAGAATCATTTTGTGATCTGTAGCAATAGGAACCAGTCTTTTGGGGTTTTTATTTTTTTGGATTTGGATGTTTATAGGTGTGTTAACGTTGTTTTTTTTTAAAAAAAAATGGACACGTATTGGTGTATGAAATTTGGGAACTGACTGTGTTTTTTGGTGTTGAATATGTGGTTGATGTTGATGTTTCTGTGGGGAGAATGAGATGAGATTGTGTAGCAGTAGCTGTTGATTTCACTTTGTAAGAGTGGTAAGAAAAACAAAATGCTTTATATTGCTCAATTGAAGTAGGAAATCTGATTTTATAGATATGGATATTAATATATTATGAAATAATTGCTGACTTGTCCGGTCCATTTCTGTTCTATTCAGTCTCTTACCTATGCAGTCACTGTCGTGTGTCTTTGTAGAAAGGTAAATGAATATTTTGTGAATTGATGGTGTTCACTTATGACATATGCTGTATTGGATTTAGATATAAAAAATATTCATATTTTTTTTTGAAATTGTATTCATTCTCTTACTTGTGTAGTCAATGTTCTTTTTTCATTCATATGCAGGCTGTTATTACAGAGAAATATGGTGCACAGGGATGTAATGTTAGAGAAGATGGTGGTTTTTCTCCTAATGTCTCCAGGCATGTTTTTTACCAATACACCATGATTGTAATGTGATCTTTTTAAAGCTTTGTTTGTGATGTTTGTGCTTTGATTTTGTTGATTTTGCAGCTTTAGAGAAGGATTAGATCTTGTAAAAGAGGCGATTGACAGAACAGGGTATAATGGAAAGGATATTTCATCTGAAGGAAACTTGTCAATGGATGTAAAGGAGGAGTTTTTGTATATAATTTCCAGCAAAGGTAAAAGTAAAGATGGAGAAAAGTCAATGATCACTAAAGTTCAAACCTGTGGGTATTATGGAGAAAATTCATTGTTGTAAAGAAGCGTAAGAAGTCTACAGCTTCAAGGCCTGTAGAACGGGGGACCAGAGGGGCATATGAAGGTAAATTAACAAAATTTTAATTTATTTATGTACATGAATTGACTTTTATAATAAATAATTCAGATCTTGTTTCAGGTGTCAATAACGAGTCTCAGTCATCTCCTGAGCTTCTACATCCCACTGTGCATGAGCTTTGTAAAATTGGTGACCTGGTCTTTCGGGATGTACTACATAGTATGAAGGAGATTATGGAGTCCGATTCTTGAGGCAATTAAATGGCATGAGCCTGATTTTAAGCTTGATTTTAGAGTATAAGTAGTTTATATTTTCATTCCCCTGTAGTTAGTTTTTGCTTCATGTACTTCTCTATCAGCGATAAAGAAGTATTTTCCTTAATCGTCTTTCTTCCCTCTTCTTGTTATTCATATGTGCGTGTTTTGAATTGGGTGGCAGATCTACGAAACATAGTCCTATATGTTGCTCTGTTTTGTTGCATCCAGTGTAATCTGGTAAACTGTGTAATCCGTTTTGCTGCATCAGGTCTTAAGCTAGATTCCTATTCCACCACAGTATGTATGTTTCACTTGACACACATTTTAATTAAAATGTTTGAGTATTAGTTAAATATGTATATCTAAATCTTGTGAATCGTAGGTATATGAGAAAGTAAGCATCCAGAGATGTGATGGAGATGAAGTGAAGGGTGAGGAAGAATTTGATAGACTCGGATCAAAATCTCTATATGCTTTTATTTATCCAAACTTCATGGTGAATAGGCAAGTTTCTTTTTCTTTTTAACCATGGATGCTCTTTTTTAACCTCTTTTTTTGTTCAGGTATGGGCCTTGGATGAACACAAATTTGGTTCTTCCATTGGGACCCAGGCGATGCAAAGTGATTTTTGATTACTTCCTTGACGCGTCTCTTAAGGTAAATTTAAAATCAAACTGTGTTCCTCATAAGTTAATATGGATGGGGTATTAATATAGCTTCTATTGTGTAGGATGATGAAGCTTTTGTAACAGGGAGTTTAAAAGACAGTGAGCAATTTCAGGTATGTAGATATTTTATGTACCTTTTATACTAAATTTTGGTACAAAAAAGTTATTTTTTATATTCTTTAGTTGCATTTGGAACCTGCTAACATTGGAACCTCCACCACATTGATATGTCATATGTTAATGTTGACTCGATCAGTTCTTGTTTTTGTTGTAAATTGTAATTTGTAATTCAGGGTATTCTTGGTCAATGTGCATCACTTGATAAGGTTCATATAGTATTTTAAAGAATGTTGACTCTTTGTTGACTGATTGTTGTTTTTTGTGCAAAAAGGTGCTTTATGTTATGATACTAGTATTGGTTTAAGGGGGTACTACTGCATGGAAGGTGCTTCAATACACACTTGCTTACAACAACGTACACAAACTAAGGAAATAGAAATGTAGTTCTAGGTTATATAGTTAGGGAAAACCTCTTAATAACAATGTACAAATATTTGTCTACTATTAGAATGATTATTTGTATGACATTAACTTTTGTGCAATGGATTGTTCTTTTTTGTATATGGTAATTTATTTTCTATTATGAGACATGAAATGCAAATTTAATTTGAAAATTAGTAAATCTATAAATAATTTAAAAAAAAAAATTAAAATTACGATACGCGAATATGTGTGTCATCTTCATTTATGACATGGCCTTTCTTGACAACGCCTTTAATGATACGCATTGTGTGTCATAAATATGCGTCGTAAATGCACGTCGTCTATAGGCGACACACAAAAGCGTGTCGTCTCTCGTTATGACAGGGCCTTTCTTGACATACATTTGCGCGTCGTCTGAGCATTTTATGACGCACATTGTGCGTCGTAAAAGGCTGTTTTTCTAGTAGTGTAAAATTGTTTATTGAAAAACGTCATCAATATCATAACATCCTATAAATCAAATGTCATAAAACTTGTCGTGGAATAATAATAGTTTCAGAGTACAATCCCAAGAACATCATAGTGCGGAAATCATGTGTGCGATGCGCTGCTACCGTGTCGACTCATTCCCCTTCGCTGAAGAGGTACCTGAAACAAAACTGAAGAACTGTAAGCACAAAGCTTAGTAAGTTCCCCCATCATACCACATACCACATAAGGCTTGTCCCCTGGTATCTTTCAACCGGTATCTAACTGGGATGACTAGGAGCTGGGCTCCCCTTTGGTATCTTTCAGCCGGTAGCCGAGAGCTAACCTCCTTTTCGGCATCTCAAAACCGGTAACCAGGAGTTAACCATCCCTTCGTTATCTTTCAACCGGTAGCCGAGAGCTAACCTCCCTTTCGGTATCTTTCAACCGGTACTGGGGACTATTTCACCCTACCACTACCACATAATAGTATATCATGAACATATATCTAGGCATGCATGGGTGCTCTCTACCCCTTCGGTATCTTTCAATCGGTAACTAAGGGTTGTTCCTCCCCTACTACTACTAACACATTTAGCATCCTAGTATATAATCATAACATATAACAACATACCAGATAATTATCACAAAGACAATCATCTCTACTATAATCTCTTACTAGTGGGCCGACCTTGGTGCCTTAAACCCACTTCTACTGGAAGGTAACTCACCTCTGTGTCGTGAAGTGTCTAAATTGTCTTTGCAGCCGAGATCAACTCCTCTCAATTCCTACACATAACAATCTTCCTTAATTACCATTTCATGGTCAACTAATGTCAAAGTCAAAGTCAAGGTGAACACCATGGTCAAAGACAACTCTAGGTCAAGGTCAACATTTGCCTGACTCAACTAGCCGAGTTGACCGACCAACTCGCCGAGTTCCATAGTCCTTAGAACACCAAAAGCTTCGACCCTACTCGCCGAGTCTTTCAAGAATTCACTGAGTTCTCCTTCATGCGAGGTCGGGACTTTCTACTACTAACTCGCCGAGTTCATCCTTAAACTCGCCGAGTCCTTCTTCATGCAAGAAGGCACATCTAGTCCTGGACTCGTTAAGTTCCTTATGAACTCGTCGAGTTCGTCTTCATGTAGTTGGGAATTAGTCTTGAACTCGCCGAGTTCCATGATCTTTAGGTCTATATTCACATCCATCTTGTTGAGTCCTCTTCTAGACTCAACCAGTTCGATTAGAAACTGAAAAGGTTAGGGAACCATAGCCCGACTCGTCGAGTCCTATAAGCGACTCGTCAAGTCCCCCAAAGTCTAAGTCTACCAAGTCGATTTTAGTCGGGCTCAATGCATCCAGAATATAAATCTCACCTCCTTCGGTCCATATTAGACGTAAAGTTATAAACTTAACGTTCATGCATGGGGGTATTTGGCTAAAATGGCCCTAAAATGAGGTTATATGATGCATGAGACTCCTATGACCATAAAGTTGGCACCTTTATGCCATGAGAATCCTCAATGGTTCCAGATCTGAAGTTCTACCCCTTTAGAACCACAAAACCCCAAAGTTGACTCTACTAAAGCTTAGAAAAAGTAGAAATGAACCCTAACTAGAGATCTAAGAGATCAATGGTCAAGGTTGAAGCTTTTTACCTTGAATGTGCTAGAAATGAAGCAAAACCTCTGGATCTAGTTGTTTCTTCTGGAACCACGAAGCTTCCACTTCTTTCTTCAAGCTTCAAATCACCAACAACACACAAAAATGGCTCAAGAACACTCCAAACGCTTTAGGATTTCGAGTTAGGGCTTTTCTGGATTGTGAGAGACGATGAAGGCTGGACGGGGACAAGATAAGGCCTTTAAATAAGGTGCAAACCCTAAATATTAGGGTTTTATCTAGGCAGACCTACTCGCCGAGTCGGGCTCCCGACTCGTCGAGTAGGTTACTTAAAACCCGCGTCCAAAGTCTAGTCTACTCGACGAGTTAGGCCTCTAACTCGTCGAGTCCCATTGTAAAACATGCAATTATTTAAATTTAAAATACGTACCGGGAACCAGGTGTTACAATTTGACAATATATTACAAGATCAGTCCAATCCCCAATTATTGATTCTATTTATTCAAACCAACCCCTCCCTTGATTTATAATTAACCAAGTCAATCCTACTTTGGTTAATTAAATTACCAAACAAACCCTATAGTTTAGTGAAGTTACAAATCAGACCCCAATAGCTTAAATTCGTTACGAAACGGACCCGAAAGTATTTCAAAGTGAAGAATTATGGATTTGTGGTTTCTCACAACAAGTTTCTCAAAAGAAACCGAATTCGAACAAATGGAACTCACGCTTCAAGTGTGAGTGCTTACGACCCCTTTTTAATATTTCTAGTTATTTTGGGGAGGAATACATGTGCCTATATACATTGATTATACAAACATATTATCCTTTTATGCGAAAATACAATAAGACTAGTTTATAAAAACGTTATTTAACAATGTAACGTATTGTTACAAATAAACTAGTATAAACTTTCGTATATGTATTATGGTTATTTTATCGTGAAATAACTAGTCCACACAACAAATGCTACATGATACAAAAATATTTGATTTTTATGTGACATTTTATATTATAACAAGCACGTTATAAAACTTTGTAGTATTTCAAGGATTCAAGCTATTACTATTCCTGTATATTTATATGTTTAAATACATAAAGTTTATACATGTACATATGTTCATTACTTTGAAACATACATCTTTATAAAAGCGAGTACATTACACTTTTAGATGCATACCAAGCATACTCGACTTTTATAAACTTGATATAATGAGTTTATTATGCCTAGTGACTTAACCATAATTAAGTTAGGATTGAGAGTTATTCACATACTTTAGTTAAGAGCTTTTTAGTGAGACTATATTCCTTAGCTGAGTCTAAAAACATAGCATACCCACACTATCACAACTAGCATTTTTAGCTAGGAAATTATGTCTTCATATAAAATCAACTCTTATATAGCTTGTAATCTAAGTTGATGTCATGTACTATGCTCATTCAAAATCAACCATTTGAATCAAAACTCTTGGGTGAAGTTCAAAACCTAACTCAATGCATCTCATATACTTAACTACGAGTTTGAAACCCTAATATCCCGGTTCAAACTCAGAACGGACCAGGATCCTCTTGTTGGGCCTAATGGGCCAGTAAACTCTCAATTTGGCTATTTTAAGTCAAGGAACACTATTTGGGCCTTCAATAGACCCATATTCATTAAATAATAGCATTTTTGGGCCATAAGACTTCTCATGGGCCTTATTGGGCCTAAAATGTCTCACTTTGTTGTCATAGGCCTTAATGGGCCGTAAATGGTTTCTTAAACCTTAATGGGCCGTAAATTCCCTTTTCGGGCCGTAAACCCTCCTATGGGCTCAATGGGCCGAAAACTTTCAATTTGGGCCTCATAATTTTGAGCAAAATAAAAAAGGCCCAACATCTTCCTTGTCTTTTCTTTTTCCCTCCATTCTCGGCTTTGGAATAAAAAAAGAAAGAAAATAAACAAAGGAGTGGATTAATGGCTTGACACCTCAACATTACAAGATGGATTTCCAAGCCAATTATACAACATATATCTTGGTTAGTCACATGTACCAATGCACCCTTCTTGTCTCAACTTCTCTCTTCTCTTCTTCTCCATTCTTATTCTCGGCCACACTTATTCCATCTAAACCTCACACCCTCACTTCTAAACTTCACTTATAACTCTCAAGATAGGCACTCACATTC
Organism: Lactuca sativa; assembly: GCF_002870075.4. NCBI lineage: Eukaryota > Viridiplantae > Streptophyta > Magnoliopsida > Asterales > Asteraceae > Lactuca > Lactuca sativa. Next base: position 110,857,833 of record NC_056625.2, on the reverse strand, counting down.
CCATCTCTTAATTCCGTGTGTATCTTGAGAAAGATCAAGAACTTTTCCTCAAAGATCATCACTCATTTGGTAAGCTACTCTTTAAGCATGATGATTAACTTTATTTTATGATAATCTCCATTCCTTAACACACCATTTCGTGGTCCATGCCCTTAGATCCATCTTAAGTTTGAAAAACTCCACTCAAGAAGCTTCTAGGGCCGAGATCCTCATCATTCTTCATCAAAAATCAAAATCTTCAAACCAATGTGAGTTCATACCCCCTATTTCCGGTTTTTACTATGTTTTGGGGGAGGTTACAATTTGTTTTGTGTAGATCTATATGTATATGCATGATTTTGTGTGTTTTCATGATATAAGTGTGATTGTGTGTCATAAACTTCATAAACTTGAAAATATACTAAGATATGATGATATTTGTAGAACATAACACTTATTGCAACTTATTATGCAAAGAAAAGGTTTAAAGCACTTTAAAGTTGTGTAAAACTAAGAAAATTGCATGAGAGGGCCAAAATGACAAAAAATCAAAGTGAGGTTATTATATATATATATATATATATATATATATATATATATATATATATATATATATATATATATATATATATATATATATATATCTCACGGTTTTAAAGGACAAAAAATAAATTATTTGTGATAAACATAAATCTTTATGGTATTTGTGATTTTAAAAGGGCTGAAAGTGTAAATTTTCACAAATGGGCCTCATTTGGGCTTTCACGGCTTTTGGGCCAAAATTGCAAATTTTTGGACTTTCGGTGGGCTCAAGTGTCACTTTAACCAAAGTTGTGCTAAAAATGTAAATTTTTGATAAGAAGGACTAAAAATGTAGATTTATTAAATCTTGGGCCAAAAAGATAAATTTATTTATAAATGGGCCGAGAATGCACTTTTTCATAAAACTAAGCCAAAAATAATATTTTTGACAAAAGTGAGTTAAAAATGTTATTTTTACTTAAAACTAGCCTTAAATGCAAACATTTGGCCATAAAGGAGCTAAAGTGTCATTTTTACTAAAAGTGTGCCTTAATTGTAAATTTTCGGTTTTAGGATCAAAACAAAAAGCGGCATTTTTATGTCATTTTGGTAAACTACGAAGCTTAATCAACCAACGTAACAACCCACTGATCAATTATGTCATTTATACTTTTATTGGGCATGAAATATATTTTACATGCTTAGTGGGGGCCTTAGTTGTCCACTTACATGTTTATTGGGCCTAGAATATACCTTATATGCTTATTGGGCGTGAAATATAAGTTACATGCTTAGTGGGCCTTGGTTGTCCACTTACGTGTTATTGGGCCTGGATTATACCTTACATGTTTATTCACGTAAATTTGATTAAGGATCAAGTGAGACATTTCGTTTGGCACCAAATCAATGTACAAATGTAGCCTGTAGTTATAACCAGAGTCTCCCGGAGAGAGAACGAGAGTTAGTGTATAGATCTATACAGGGGTGACACCCCACACCCGAGCTGTTCGCTACAATTAGACTATGCCAGTTTAGGGTGACAAACCTTACCTTAAACAACTCGGCATCTGAAAGATGTCATGACAGGCGAAATTATCATAATCAAGTATTGTTATAACGGCTCACTTAGAGGAATTAACACCATTATAAAATTTACAGGAAACAATCTGTTGTGGATAACACGGTAACTTACACGTGCTGCTACTTAACTTTAGGTGTTGAGTTCACAACGATTTCATAAACAGACAACATTGGGTTGTCTGGATCATTCCCTTATTATTCTCACAAATATTAACACGCGTGCATTAATACAAGATCAGACACAAACATTTCAAACCATTTTTCAGAAAATATCAGATTTTCTGGCAGCTACAAAGTAATAGAAAACATTTTACTCAAACATGCTTATGAACTCACTCGTTGAGCAGCTTGGTCACCAAGAATACATGGATATTTTGTTATGTTTTGTTTCATCATACTTTAGATATTTGGGCATGTAATATTGAAGTGCAATACTTGATGTAAACAATGACAATTGTAATATTACATGTGTGATGATGATGATGATGTTATGTTTCAATTATATACACTGTGATGATACTACAAGAATGAAGTCACGTGAGCTCTCGGATGTTTCCGCCGTCTGGTTCGGGGGTGTGACACACACTACTATAATCATTAATCTTTGGATCGAGATACATATGTATAAATCTATAAGGGGTTGCATCCCCACCTGCGGTTGCTAGCTACAACCTCAACCAATCAATCGAGGCAAGTGATAAGCGTCTAAAATTGTTACTACAACGTCCAATGAAGCGTTGTAGAGGGTACATTCAGTCATAACTCAGTTATAGGACTCACTATAAACATTAACTGAAATCTCTCTCTCTCTCTCTCTCTCTCTCTCTCTCTCTTTCACTCACTACAAACCATGGGCTTGGTTGCTTTCATAACTATTTAAAGTATGGATTTAATTATGTAACAGTACAATTTCGTTTTCAAGAATATTCAAGGATTCTTTACAAACACAGTTTTATGTAGGGATTTACTTATACAAAGATACATTTTGGATTTCAAAGACTCTTTACAAACATAGTTTTAAGTATGGATTTACTTATACAAAAATACATTTTGGCTTTTAAAGACTCGTTGCGAACACTATTTTAACTATTGTTATACATACAAAGAAAATATTGTTTAGACTTTTTAAAAGTATTACTGTTGTTAGCAGAAAACCTGTAACTCTCACCAACCTTGTGTTGACCCTCAAAATTACATGTATTCTTAGGAAATCATTAAACAAACATTCAACACGGATTGGATTACATGTGAGATGGTTTACTTGTTCTATTTTATGCCTATCTATTAAGGCAATTCATGTACTATTATTATCTGTAAAAACATTGTATTCAAATATCAAGATGGAACAGGAATGCTATTTTGTTTATTGTTGTACATGTGCTATATATTTAGTTTACCTGTGATCTATGAACTTAGTCGGACAACCCGACGTGTTCTGCCGACTTGGCCGGGGGTGTAACATCTGGGTTTGCATCTCTTCCCATTCTAAATTGAATAGATCGACGAGTTGAAAGAATAGATCAACAACGTTAGGGTTTCAGAAATCTCCTTTGATGACTATCCCTACCAAGTACCATCACATCCCTGTGGAGAACCCTAACTAGAGTTTGAACCCAAACTTTCATCCAGACAATAATGGCGGAAATGCTAGGGATTCAGAAAATGAAAATGGCAGCGACAAAATGAGAACTAGAAAAGTTGATGAAGGTGGTGGTGGTGGATGAAAACCCTCATCACTGAAAGACGAAGAACGATGGTCGAAAAACCCAAAGATCCATAGAATACCACCATCTTCTACCATGGCGGTAGATCCCATTTTCCGACATTCCATTATAGATCTTGTTCTTCCGAAGGGTGTGCTAGGTCGTTTGGGTAAGTGACAATGACGGTGGTGGTCTAACAAGTGGTGATGGTTTGATGAGGGTGGTTGTCCGGTAGGTGGTCTCCGACACAATGAAGAGAGAGAGAGAGAGAGAGAGATAGATAGATAGATAGAGAGAGAGAGAGAGAGTTAATGTCTTTAAGAGTTATGAGATTTTTTATTTTTATTTATTTTAAAATTAAATAATTAAAATACAATTAAAAGAAATGAAAAAAGAATCAGTTAAGAGTATTTTAGTCATTTCAGGTAAGGCATGGATCAAAACCACACAAAAATGTCATTGGGACCATAAGCACACAAGGTACCCAACATTGGACCATTGATGCATCACTAAACTTTTTTTTGACCAAAATCATAGAACTTTGACAAACACAAGGTCCATTTTTGCAATTCTATCTACATCTTTGTTTGTTTGTTTTTTTAACTTAAATTTATTTCAACTTTATCTATGATAAACAATTTGAAAAAAAAAAAAGTTACAATACTTAAAGAAAGAAGGCTTGACGACAAAATCATGACCTTTATGACAAATTTATAAATAAATATTTAATTACAATAATAGTCGTTGGAGCTGTTTATATAGATATAAAAAATCCTAATATTGTCTTGTATTTTTTTGTGTCAAAATTTATAAAACATTATTTAATGTAGTATCATTAATTTATTGAGAAAAAAATATAATAAGTTTTTAGATTTAATTGAAAAAGTAAACTAAAAATTTGAAAATTTTCATTTATAATCAAAATTTATTTACATCCATTTTATGTATTAAATTCATATATCATTAATTACAATGTTTATATATAACTTTGTGATCAAAGTTTGTTGGTTTTTATCAACTGTATATGTTAATTTGTACAATTTTTTTTTTATTTTTTTTATATAATAATACATAAAAGTTGATCTATATTTGTTAATTATCTATAATAAAGTCATAAAATTATTGAAAAACTCTTTTTAAGTTAAAAAACAGTTTAATTATATTTTAGTTTATTCTAACAACATGCAAATATTAAAAAAACAATCAGTCTTCTTCTTTTAGACTATAGATGTTTGGTCCATCTCTTTTACTACAGAGGTTTGCAAATGTTGTCGGCAGACTGCAGACATTTTGCCTCAGAAAAGACAAATTAAACCTTAGTGCAAAACCTATAAGTTGTAACCAACGAATTATCTTTTGACGGCATCTATAAAAGCAGAGTTTAACTTAAGTGATTTAATTATAGCTCTTAAAAAATATTGTCGATCAATTATTTTAACTAAGGCTAAAATCCATATTTTACTTTCTATTACAGAGAGGTTTCTGTTACAATGAGGTTTGTCTTAATCACAAAGTGAAGTTGTTTAGATACGTAACTATTTTTCTAATTTAATCCTAATGAAACTTTTAGATTGATGTGTGATTTACCGACTTACACCATCCGTTATACCCACCATTAACCATTATAGTGGTGGGTGTCACGTTATCACAACTACCGCTAAACATATGTGATACTCACCACTAACCACTCGACTCTACATCATTTTTTTATTACTTTTAATTCAAAAATTCAATAAAATTACTTTTTTTGAAAATAAAAAAACATTGAACTTTTTTTTAACTAGTTTTCCATTAATTATAAAAATAAAAATACAACTTCAAACTACATTACTTAATTAACCTAGAATTAAAAAAAACATTACCTTCCTTATATACCAAAATTAAAAAAAAAAACATAAGTAAAAAAAACTAATATTCGTTCATGTTGAGTTGTTACAAATGCTCCGCGACATCTTCTAGAATACTGAAACACGTTTTGCTATTATGAATTTCAACAACTCATTATAAAAATTCATTGGTTTCGGGTATGTACTCTTCAAGCAGGATGAAGACATCGTTTGGATCATATGTGAAAATCGCTTAACCTTGATCTTCAATGATCATATTATGCGTTATAATAGATGCTAGGATCATTTTTTAATTCTTTCCTTATCCCAAAGCCATGTAGTGTATTTCACTACATGCTATGTCTGCTTGAGGACTCCAAATGCCATCTCGCGCGATATCATTCTCGCTGATTCATGCCTCTTTGTGAACAACTTTTCCTTTTCCATAAGTGTAGAATAATTCGAGTATATACCATCACAAAGGTAGTAACCGTATTTGTACGAATGTTTGTTCACCATGAACGTCATATCAGGTGCTTTGCCGGTCTAAAGATTGTTGAAAAGTGGAGACTGGCCAAGAACGTTAATGTCATTGTTAGACCTTGCGACTCCAAAAAAGGAATGCCATATCTATAAATCCTGAGATGCAAAGCTTCTAGGATTATACTTGGTTCACCTATATCTCCTCGAGTGAATTGACTACGCCATGCAGTTGAACATTTTTCCCAAGCCACATGCGTACAATCTAGACTGCCAAGCATACCCGGAAATCCATGCCTCTCTTCGTGAGCCGGATATAATCTCTCAAAATCGTGGGGAGTAGGTTTACTCAAATATTGTTGGTGAAAAACCTCATACACGCATGCACAAAACCAATCTACACAATCAACTGCGGTCATCTCGGTTATTTTCAAGTATTCGTCAGATGCATCAAATGTTATACCATATCCCAAAAACCTAAGCGGAGCCGCACACTTTCGTATACTACTATGACAACCATCAAAATTCTAGTTGGTTCTAGATTTGATAAACTTAGTTGTACGTGTAGCCACAACACATACTAGACTTAGTAACTAGAAACTAAGTTATAACCTACTAGAAACTTGGAAACAATTAGAATCAATGGATAGTATACTTAGATTTCACATTGATATGTGAATTCTACAACTACTTAACTGTAGTGAATATCCATATTTAGGCCACTCTTTGACTCGAACACCTTTTCATGAATCATATACACACATCATGCACTTGACCTAGTGGTAGAAATTATGTCCTAGTCTCGTTGTAACTTAAGTCAGAGTTGAAAACTAGGACTAGTATACTTGATTCCTCAATTTCGCTTAAATCTCGGAATCACTACATAGAATGCCAATAAACAGATAAAATAAGTTCAAAACATTATTTATAACTATAAAAAGAGTTATAATACCATAAGATAAATTGAAGTCTCAAAGATTCTATGGATTTTGATATCCAAAGATTTATTAAATCTGAAAACCCTAAAAGCCCTAAAACTTAAATTTTATAAAATTTAACATCAAGAATTCTATAAAAATAGTTATGAAGCTTATAATATTATCTTAAAATAATTAAATTCAGGGAAATATAATCAAGGAAAATAAAATTTAAGTCATTAACATTCACACTTAATTTATAAGTCAAAAATCAAGGTTTCATGAACAAAAAGTAGGTTAGGGTGTATATTTTATAAAAAGTTTAATATTTTTATAAAAAAATTGAAATTTTTATAAAAGTAAAAGACAAAGAGGGTTTTATACCTCAAAAATTCGGATCCCTCTCTCCCGATATCTCTCTCTCTCACACACACTCAAAAGGCACACACTACTCATTTTCACTCAATCTTAATTCCACATCTTCATTTTTCTTTCACTCTCATCTCTCTCACACTCCACCACCACTATTTTCTCTTCCACTCTCCATCAACCACGAAAATTTTCAGAAAATATAGTCTCATAACACTCAAAACCTTCACCATCAAGTGTTGTTGTTGAGGTAATCATAAAACTTACATTATCCGTTCACTTTTTCCTTCATAACTTTGTGTTTTCTTGCACTTTCTCCATCTTCTACTCCATTCTAATGAAAGATCATGAACATATAAACATACACACACACACACTCACAGTTTTTATAATGATGGTGGTAGGATTTCTTCCAAAAACAACATGTATGTTGTAAATGGTGAAATCCAAGGACCTAAACCTATGTCAAGATCATGAAAATGCACTTTTCTATATGTTTTTGTGGAAAATCACCACATGCACTCTAAGTTTTCTTTCAAAAATGATTTTTGAACATTTCAAATTTGTTAATGGTCTTCAAAACAACATGCATGTGATGATCTTCAAGCTTAGATGCTTGATGATCAAAGTTTGTTAAAAGCTTTCAAATATGTTCATAAAGGATTTATTCCCAAATAAATATCTAAAACAAATTTTCTGATCAAATCTGATTTTTCCCAAAGTTCCATCAACAAAATGAGATGTTCTACAAATTTTCAGAAAATAATTCATTTTTCTCGAATTATTATATTTATTACAATAAATTAGGGAAATAATTCATATAAAATACTTTCTGAGGTCTATAAATCATAGGTAAATTCGTGGATAGCCCCTAAAGTAAATGATGACATCCCAGTGAGTTTCATCGATTTTGTTACTGTTTGCTATGGTTTTGGATTTTCTTTTGTTTAATTCAAATAAATCATAAAACCACATTAAGGTATGTGAAAAGGCTATATCAGATTTTTCACAGACCCTACCTAATTTGAAGTACTTAGAAACATATTTTCAGAATTTTTCATAATGCATTCCTATTTCTCCCCTATTTTTGTATTTATAATGGACTAATAAAGAGAAAAATATTTCTACTCATCCAAAATTCATGAAAATTTACTCGACGACCTTATAATATATTAGAACTCTAAATAAAAATTTAGATAATTTTTCTATTAAGTATGTTATTTTTCTTCTATTTTATATGATTAAATACACTTAAATCCACAAAATCGCATTACACTATATAAAAATCACCATTGTGATTTTTTTCAGATTATTTACTCTGTAAATAAAGTTTAAAAAATTTTGGGAAATTTACTTTAACTGTTTAATAATTATTCTCCAATTAATGATTATTTAAGATGATAAAACAAAGAAAAATAGAAATACTGATTGAAAAATATCTTTTCTATTTTTCACAGTTTCTAAATGTATAATAACAGTGCTAAAAAAAGTTTGGGCAATTTTGGAAACAGTCTTCTATTTATTTCAATTTTTATTAGAAAAAATGAACAAAAATCATAAAATCAAGTTAAAAAGTTTAGAAATCAATTTTTATAATTGTCCCAGCTTAATAATATTTATTAACACTAATAAAAAAAGTTTGGATAATTTTAGAAACGTTTTTCTGTTTATTTTAATTTTTATTAGAATAAATGCACAAAAATCATAAAATTAGATTAAACAGTTTAGAAATCTATTTTTATATTTTTTCCAGCTTAAGTATGTCTAATGGTAGTATCATAAAAAGTGTGAGAATTTTTATCATTTGGATGCTATTTGTCACAAATTTATATTGTTATGAAGGCTTAAAATTTTGGAAAAATAGTTAGTCATATCAAAAATTCAAAGAAAATTTATGGAAGACCTCTACTGTGTTTAGAATCAAAATGCAAAGTTTCAGAATTTTTGAAAACTGCTGATAATATTTTGGTTTTTTAAAAGCTTAAAACACATTTAAATGCGTTAAAATACCCTCAATTGATATTACAAAAATCTGGAAAATTAATATCTAAAATTGTCTTAATCACATGAGTTATAAAACTTCACCATTTTCAGAAAAATGTTTGTGACTTATCAATATTAAATTTTGACACAATATTGGCATAATTCTATTGTAGTAGCAAATATACTAGTGTTAGCTTTCTATTATTGATTCATTAGTGTGTAACATCGTGTAGGAATCGATAGTGGTACAACTGGATCGTAGTTGAATGCACCATTTGCATCATCTCAATGCATATTGTAAGTATTCACGACTCCCCTATTTTCGGTTTTTATGTTTTGGGGTGGAAAAGCATGTCCGAAAAACTATTAATTGTTCATTGTATTTAAATTGATTTGTATCAAACATGATTGCTATATTTTGCTATGTATGTTTATGCAACTTGAAACATGAGGCCTTATCGTCTTAAGTCCATTCTATTACACTTTAATCCAACCATTAACTATTTGAGCCAATGGTCATTATGGCTAGCGCTACTAGGAACCGACAACTCCTCACTCGCTCGATTGATGGAGTGCACGATACCATATAATCTATGGAACGATAAACATTTTATAGGACATCAATCATAGGCTTGGTTGCGAACTCATTGTTTGCTCATACACATACAAACTTGTTATTTATTATGGCAATAAACTTGATTATTAATTATAGAAATAAAATTTGTTTCTCATTACAACAACGAACTTTGTTTATGCAAACTTAATACTCCTTTTTGCAATATATTTCTATTTATGGAAAATTTTATCAAAACTTTGATTTTGATTCATGAAACCAATATTTTTTTTTTATCTATGAGTACTCACCAACTATTTTTATAGTTGACACTCGTTTTACATGCTTTTTTAGGAATCATCGAATAAGTGACACTTAGGTGCACTTCACTGTTATGAGCATTCGCATGTGTTGTATTCCAATTTTCATTGTAATTTCTTTTAAAAGTCGTTCAAACCCATTGTAAATTTGTAATGATTTTTAATACTATGGTTGGTGTTGTCTTTTAACTTTTGCTATGAAATCCTTTATACTGCCACGCCACGTGTTTCCACTTTAGTGGGGTGTGACAACTACTAAAACCTATTCTTCATCTAGCATCGAGTTTTTGTTTGAAAAAAATCATAACGGGCTTCTAAAGCATTATTAATACGTAAAAATATAGTCTTATTTAGACGGAAACGACATTCCAACGGGTCATCATTATACAAACAATTATCGGCAAAGTAATTACGTACCAATAAGTCGTGTGCTGCTTGACGATCAAGATTGATGACCGCTATTGTACGAGCAACATCTGAACTTTCTTCATCATGAATGTGTTGCACAACATTGAAGAAGACCGAGATGAATTCTCTGTCATCATTTGAGTCAAAATTTTTAAATAAATCCAAATCCTCAATCTGTTTTTTGGTTTATAGAATGAGAATAAATGTGATGAAAGTTGAGTTTTATTAGATTTATATAGGTATTGAGCTTTTGTAAAAAAAAAAAATTAAAAACTTAAAAAATGACTGTTGAATGGTCAAGAAAAAGAAAATGATTTGATTAGTTGTTTAGGTTCGTTGTCGGCAACACGAAGGAGCACGACTACAGTCGTGGTTGCATGACCACGACCGACCACGATGATGTGCAAAGCCGTGATCGTTTTCCAGCTCAACCACAAACTCTTGTGCAATGTATACCACTCGGCCTTAATGTCAATTGACATGGTTTATCACTTCTATATTTATTTATTTATTTATTTATTTTTTTTTGTGACAGATGGATCACATGTATGGATAGTAAATTAACCATAAAAAATACATGATATGCCGCCCAGTATTGTGGTTATCAAGAAAGTCACATCACTTTCCCTAAAGCCTAACCATGTGTTTGGATAATGGAATTTCCCACGTCGAAATCTTATTAGTTCTATTGTGTATTTCAAGATGAGTAGTGTAAAATATACATTATTGGAAAACGAGTTTTTGTTTTCTAGTTAAAAACACTTTTAACAAAACATTGAATGTATTTAAACATTCTAACACCGCATGTATAAAACCATTTTTATAATTTTGCTTAAGTCTTTTTTTTCAAGTTAAAACATATTGACTCTCTAAGTTTTGGCAAAACATTTTAAAACATTTTTAAAATCGTTTACCTACGGCCAAACTTTTAACCCAATTTTAATTGTTTATATATATATATATATATATATATATATATATATATATATATATATATATATATATATATATATATATATATATATATATATATATATATATATATATATATATATATATATATATATATATTTTATAGTTTTCAATGTTAAGTTGACAATGTCTTTTGTTAAACTTTTAACAAAACAATTTTGTGTTTCAAGTATATTTAAATTCATAGCATTCAAAATCCTAGACAACTTACAAAATAATAAACACAACCAATTGCAAATTAGCGTTAACAATTGCCCCAATCCTATGTGTATTCCCCGTGGGCAAACAAGAGAAAAACGTGATAATTATAGGGACAACATAACAATATTCGTATGTGGCTCCCATATTAAAATTACCATCAACACTTGATGTTCGTATGGGTACCCACAGAGATTCCAATCTCCGTGGCTATAGTTGGTTGCGTCGATCTTTAAAATACATTACAAAAACTTCACATGGATCCTAAAGAGGCAAACCAAGCTTTTCAAGTATTATGATCAATATTGTTTTCATACAATATTGGTACTTCAACACAATCTTTATTTCATGTTTTAATGCCAACAAAAACTTCTTTTAATGACATAAACATAAATTTACTATAATTTTATTGGTACAATTTTATACCAAAATCATAATAACCAAAATCAAAATTATATGTGGAGCAAAATACGTTTCACGATAAACAATAATTAACAATTATTCAAACTATTTAAAATAAATCATTTTGCTCATTTTTTTACTTTTAGAAAAGATGAAACTCAATGCAATTAGTTTTATATATACAAATGTTCATTTGAATGTACAAAAAAATTCCCATCTATTTAAGCCTTGTGATTTAATATGAAAAATTGCACATTTTTGTTTTCCCACGACATGGCGAGGAGAATGCCATGACGTGTCCTCGCAATGGTAATCCGAGCTACGTAAAATGAACAATAAATACCACGACGTGGAGAGTTTAACCACAATGTGGAGGAAAGAAGATTACTCTTATTTTTAGTGACAAATCGAGTTTTGTCGCGAAGAAGAGAGCCACAAAAGATGCACCACGACGTGGCGATCAATGTGCCACGACGTGGACACTGAATCATGTTAAAAAAATATGACCCCTGAACATATCATTTGTTAAAAATTCGGGAATCTTCTAAAAGCAGGAAAGATATGGAATGAGATGACAAATGAAGGTTTCATACCCGACATTGTTGCACACAACATCATGCTTGAAGGACTCTTGAAATCCACAAAAGATATGAAGCGATTAAGCTCTTTGAGATCATGAAATCACGGGGTTCATGTAACATAAGAAGCTATACAATCATGATTAGGGATTTATGCAAGCAGAAAAAGATGAAAAAAGCTATCGAATGCTATGAAAACATGTTAAGTTACAACTATAAACCAGGTGTTGTTGTTTACACATGTTTGATTACAAGATTTGGAAATGTAAAATAAATGGACAAGGTTTATGGACTTTTAAAGGAGATTAAGGAAAAATATTGTCCCCCCGATGGAAGACTTTACAATGCTTTGATTAAGTTAATGACAAATAGCAAAATGCAGATGATGTAGTGAGGATTTACAAGAAGATGATTCATAGTAGGATTAAGCAAAGTATACATACTTATAACATGATGATTAAGTATTTTTTATGATGGAAAATTATGAAATAGGTGTTGTAGTTTGGGAGGAGATGAGTAAGAAAGGTGTTTATAGAGATGATAATTTGTATACTGTGTTTATTGGAGGACTTATTTGGATTGGAAGATCAATGGAAGCTTGTAAGTATCTTGAAGAAATGATGGAGAAAGGTATGAAGGTGCCTAGAATTGATTATCATAAGTGTTTTTGGTGATTGTTGTAATGGTGGGAAAGGGAATCTTATTGAGGAATTGTGTGAAAAGTTGAAATCGAAAGGAAAGATTGAGCTTTTTGATGTGATTTCTAGGTTGATGAGTTAATGAAGAAAACAGATAATGTGACAACTTGAAATTTCCAAGCTTGTTTAATCAATTAATCCTATTAGTGTTAGACTCATTTTGCTTCCAGTTATCACTGTTTGGAACATGTTTTGAGTGTTCTAACCCTAGTACATCAAAGGAAAAAGAGTTTTGAAATAACAACTTAAGTTCTTAATTGCCTGCAACCGTAAACCTCCTCAAAAAGGGAGTTTACGGTCAAGACCAATGAGTTTTCGGTCATGGTGACCGTAAATCCATCCATATATATATGGCCCTTAGCCATTTTCAATCACTTTTCACCATTTTAAGCCTAGAAATCTGGTTCTCTCTCAAGGATCATAAACTTTTTCTTCCAAATCTTCAAGAACAAGTAAGTGACTCCTTCTTTGGGTGTTATATCCTTCCCAAATTCATGGTTCACTCTTGATTCATCCAAGGATTTCATCTTTTATCTAGATCATCAAAGATCCTTAAGAACACGGTTGTGTTTTGGACCGAAAACACCTTATTTGCCTTCAAAACCGTAAGTATCATCTTTCCCTTCATGAATCTAGTTACAATCCTTCATTTTGGACTTAAGATCATCGCTCTTTACATGAACAAAAGAGTTTACGGTCCTATGAATCTTCATAGACCGTACACCCTTATAAAGGGTGTTCTTATAGCCTTTACCCTTCCTAAGGCTAAGTATGGTCCCTAGAATCCGATGCCTTTGAATGAAGCCCTTGAAAACCATCATTTGTGCAAGATTTGATGAGTTTACGGTTGAATCTCCTTAGATCGTGAAATCCACGACCGTAAGGTCATTAGACCGTAAACACTAAGACCGTAAACACCTAAGACCGTAAACACCTAAGATCGTGAACACTTGTACCGTGAACTCCAATGGTCATACCTCTTTGACCGTAAACTCTATAGGGTGGCGATAAACCCTAATTATGCAATCATATGTGATTGTATCCCATAAATCTTAAAGTTTCCTAGCCATTAAGGGTGTTACCCTTCTTATTTAGTCGGCTATACACTAAATTCATACATATACATGTCTATATATGCCTATTAGGCTCATTGTGTGCTCAAGGTTTCACCTGATACTCTGCAATCCTCTTCCAACCACACGTCAGAACTACTCACTACATGTGAGTTCATACCCCTTAATCAACCTTTGAAATGATTTTAAATGCTTTTAGGGGGGATACAAGTTGAAACATTATGGTTATTATATCAATCACATGTAATTAATAACTAGAACAAATAGAAAGATTTTCTATTACTTTCAGGCTGTTATCAAACTTATGGATTTCAAATACTTCAAAACATTTATCAAACTCTTTTATGCTAAAAGTCTTTATTAAACTCTTTTAAACTTATATATTGTCAAAATCATGTCTATATAGATATAATTATATAAATAAGGTTGAAAGGACTTAGGACTGATCGCTCACTTTATTTCCTGTTCCTTGTTTGGTTGTGGACTTAGAGCATTCGGTTGTTTGTCCGAGTGTCGTTTGAACCTTAGTTATATATTATGTATATGTAAATAAATATAAAAGCTTTTATTTCTATTCAATGCGCAAACAGTTAGTCAAAGAACATTACTAGTAAACTATCATAGATATAGTTTAAGGGATTACTGCTCACTATTACTAGTACAATGAAACATACAAGAGTCTGTTCATTTATGAGTCGATACAAACTTACTATTATGAGAAACTAAGAGAACATACTGTTACGAGAAACAATACATACTATACACTATACAAGAGAACATACTATACACTAGTACAGAGAGCACATTACTACGCTATGACTTACTTTACAAACACTAGGATACGATAATTTAAATGTGAAATACTACTTCATGATACAACAATACATTGTTGTATCACTTTGTAACCAGAGTCTCCTGGAGGGAGAGTGGGCATCGTGTGTATAGATCTATACGGGACAGACACTTCCACACCCCAACTGCTAGCTACAGTCCGAGCCGGTAAGGCCAAGGGGTGACAAAATGTCACCTCACTATTTTATGACGCCAGAAGGTCGTCAAGTATTCAGCCGTCGATTAGCATGGTTACAAACTAATTCACATCTAAACCTTTAATTGACCAAATAGAATTAAAGGCAATAAGACTCACCAAGGATCATGGTACATTTAACACGACCTTGAGTCTTCATTTTTATCATTTCATAGTCAGCAGTGTCACTGCTGAGGTAGAACATACTATTTTCCTAGTAGAGAATAGAAATGATTGGGAGAAAACATACTTTTACACAGTAACAAAGTACTACTATATTTTTCCTACTATTACAAATACATATACAAACATTACATTTGTATACAAGAACAAACATGTAAAATAATCGGGCCTCGGGTAGAAGCCTACATTATTTATAAGCAGGAAATATAGGATTTTCTGGGAAAACTTTACAAACTTTTCAAGGTTTTAATACAAACATATGGTGGCTTTTAACTACTAAATGACACTAAATACTTATGAACTCACCATCATTTTATGCTAATACTCTCTTTCAAAATAACTTGTATTCTCAGGGAACCAGTAAGACATGTACACCCATGCAGCTTTTGAAGGACAAAGTGGATCCAAGACTCGTCTTTATTTTGTTTATACATTTTTGGTGTCATTTAAACCTTACAAAAGAACACACATGTATTTAATTATTCTATTAATGTAATGGATGTTTTTTGCTTGTTTACTATTATGCATTGTTATGATACTGTACATGACGTCCTCCGCCCCAGAACATTTCCGCCGTTCCGGTTTTGCGATGTGACAGATTGGTATCAGAGCATTGTTTATAGTGAATCGAGTATATCAACCCATAAAAGATATACAAACTATAAACCCAACGGGATTAATACACCCTGACCAAAAGTTTATACTTTTAAATATTAAAATATTTAACTAAGTATACATACCTGCATTCATACTAAAATCAGTGTCATTAGGACATAACAAAAGTATTACGATTGTTGAACAAAACAATTAGGCTTAGAGAGATATAGTCAAATCTGGAGGGATATAGCCTGATCAACTATATTTTCCGAGGAATGACTAGCATGTGCCTAAGAATGGTTGTGGTGTTGCAACAAGTCTAAAAACTTACCAATACTACTACAACGAGAACATTAGAACAGAACATAAACCTAAAATACTATAGGAGTATTTTGTTACTATAATTACTTATTTGAGAACTAAAAAGGTCTTTACTAGTAGGTCAATAGTTGCTAAGTGGATACGCTAAGGTTATATGTGACTGAGGTGTTATAGACTTAGAATCTATGGTCTTTGCTTTACTTCCTATTCCTTCTTTGGTTGTGGATTTGGAGTTAGGGTCACTTATTCGAAGGTCTATCCTATTTTGATCCCATATAACTAGTAGAAACTATGCAGGTATTAAAGTAACTGGTAAGGATCATCTTATAATTATCTTAGGTAATACGCCTATTAGATTTAAGATTTTTATACCCCTTTTTCTCGCGTAGATATCATGGCTGGATTCCATCCACCCGGTGACCCATACTTCCCAAACGAAGACAATGTTGGATGGCTTGAAGCAGAGCCAGAAGATGATCATCCAATCCCTTTGGATGATCACCTCGAAGAAGGTTTTTCGGATGGTTCTGAATCTGAGCCAGAATTCAACAACCTACCCCAAGAGGCTCAAATCCCAAATCTCAACCCCTAACTAGCATTTCAAAGCCCCACACCCCTATGGGCGACAACCTTGAACCGATGGAGTCATGAACATGGTCTACCTTTACCCTACAATGGAGATAGAAGCTTTTACAATATAAGCAAAGGAGGCTCAGCTGACCGATTCCTGCCTATTATGGTCCGCAGGATTGCTCAGAATGTGGAGCAAGGTCGAGCAGCCATCGACCGAGTCATTGAAATTGATGCCAACTCTGGCGTTAACACGGTCTGCATTCGCCAACTCGAAGAGGCTATGGAAAGGACAAGGAGAACCAATGAGGCTCTCCTACAACAACTAGCTGCATCCCGAGCCGAAGTTATGGAACTCCGAGTGCGTCAGAGGGCGCATGAGCGACATCTTCAAGAAGTTGTATGCTAACTGGCAAATCTAAGGGTTCGCCGGAGGGATACCCGTCGCCGGTAGAAGATGTTGAGTCATCTTTTTTTTTTTGGTTTAAGGAATAGCCTTTCTTATCTATGCTTAATGAAGCACTTTTCTATAAAATATTCCCATCTTTCAAGAACTTTAACTAGACATCTAAGCTGTCAACATTTTCCCTATATGGTTTGATGTAAGACCTATTATTAGGTCATTTTTCCCGAACTCATTTACATCATTAATACTAGTAATATTGGCAGTTATCTAATCTATGGGTAAGTCTTTACTCTTGTGTTTCCCTACCCTATTGTGGTGCCTCTATTTCAAACATACACTCATTCTAGTGGTTGGGCTATGGCAATTTAGTCCATGGATCACTCTCATCACACATACAATTGATTCTTACTATTATCACCATATCTATGAACTTTCAGTAAAAGATGCCGCCCTGCAAGCGTCCGAACAGAGGCACTCCTGTAAATCAAACTCCACCACCACTACTCCCTCCACAGTTCGATGCGGTGATGTTCCAGGCTGTCGTGACTGCGGCTGTGACCATAGCCATGACTCAAGTAAGCTCTAGTGGTGCCAGTGGAGCTGGAACAGGCACCAACTCTAACCATGGTGAAAGCCAATCGCATACACGAGAGTGTACCTATAAAGACTTCATCGACTGCAAACCAGTGTTCTTCAACGGAACCGGAGGGATCATTGCGCTGTCCCAATGGATCGAAAGAACAGAAGCAATATTCGAGATGTGCTCTTGTCCCGAAGGAAGCAAGATAAAAATTGATGTTTGCACCTTCACTGAAAGGGCCCTGACATGGTGGAATGGCCATGTCAAACCACTCTCACTGGTAGCGGCTAACGCTATGGGCTAGGAGATACTGAAGGATCTAATGGCAACGGAGTACTGCCCGAGGGGTGAAGTTCAGAAACTCGAAGAGGAACTGTGGAACCTTAAGATGAAGGGTTCCGACATAGTGGCTTATACAGCCAGATTCAGCGACCTAATGACTCTGTGTCCCAACATGGTCCCCACCGAAAGCAAGAAAGTCGAGAGATACATCTGGCGTTTGGTACCCCCGTATCGAGGGAACGTTTTAGCATCGAACCCCGCAACCTTCGATAATGTCAAGCAATTGGCCCAAAGGCTTATCGATCACGAAGTTCCTTCTCCTCCTCCAACAACTACAACTAATGTCTCAACACCAACTAAAGTGGCCGACAACAAGAGAAAGCATTGGGACCAAAAGAAGGGCAAATCAGCTCAACCCTGTTCCAAGAACCAACAGGTTGTGGCTGTCCGTACTGCCACGACTCCTGTTTCCCCTGTACTAGCAAAGCCATATGCAGGGAGCCTACCCAACTGCACTAAGTGCAATTTCCACCACAATGGCCCCTGTAGGGAAATGCACTGCCCCAACTGCGACCGGAAGGGCCATACTGTCCGGTTTTGCAAAGCACCACCCAGACCCATCACCTAGGTCCCTAGTAAAGGAGTAAGCCAAGCCTGCTACGGGTGTGGTGAGATAGGGCAATTCAAAAGAAACTGTCCTAAAGCTGGGAATGCGGGAGGAGCAGGGAGACTACTTGCTATTGGCCACAATGAAGCAGTGGCAGACCCCACAATAGTCACAGGTATGTTTCTCCTCAATAACTCATATGCATGCGTCTTATTTGATAATGGGGCAGAAAGGAGCTTCGTGAACCAAAAATTTAAACACTTACTTAATCAAGCACCGCAAGCACTAAAAGAAACCTTCGTAGTAGAAATGGATAATGGAAAGACAGAGAGTTCTAACGAGATTTACATAGGTTGTACCCTCACACTAGATAATCATTCATTTCCAATTGACCTCATACCCGTGGCAATCAAGAGTTTCGATGTCATTGTGGGCATGGATTGGTTGAGTCTTCATCGTACCGATATTCTGTGTTTCGAGAACGCAGTCTGTCTAAACCTACCGAATTATGAAACCTTGTTGATCTACGGGGACAAACCCAGTACAAATCTTCGAATCATCTCAAGCATGCAAGGCCAGAAGTAGGGGTGCAAACAAGCCGAGCCGAGCCCGAGCCTGGCCAGGATCGGCTCGGGCTCGTTTAATTTATATGAGGCTCGAGCTTGGCTCGATTCGAGCTTTCTTGTACTGAGCTCGGCTCGAGCTCGTAAAGAATTATCCAAGCTCGGCTCGGGCTCGGGCTCGACTCGTTTTTTATCTGACGTGCCTAAATAAGCTTAAGCTCGGCTTGAGCTCGTTAAGAAGCTCGTTTACTAATACCATAAATCCGTAATTCCTCTAATATATTTTTATTTTAATATATATAAATAATAATAAATTATATTATGTAAAGGCTCGTTTAGGCTCGCGAGCCTAATCGAGCTTAATGACATAGGCTCGAGCTCGAGCTCGTTTAATAAACGAGCTTAATATTAAGCTCGAGCTCGGCTCGGGCTCGTTTAAAATCGATTTCGATTCGAGCTTTCAACGATCCGATCCCGAGTAGCTTGGCTCGTTTGCACCCCTAGCCAGAAGCACCTACGAAAGGAATACCGTGCATTCCTTGCTCATATAGTCGGTGTGAACCAAGAAACCAAAGATCTAAAAGACCTCCCCATAGTACGCAACTTCCCTGATGTCTTTTCGGAAGACCTACCAGTGTTACCCCCGCAATGCCAAGTCTAGTTTAGAATCGACCTAGTGCCAGGAGCTACCCCAGTAGCCAAATCGCCCTATCGTCTAGCACCGGCAGAAATGCAGGAACTATCCCGTCAACTTAACGAATTGCTCATTAAAGGCTTTATCAGACCAAGCTTCTCACCATGGGGAGCACCGGTCCTATTCGTGAAAAAGAAAGATGGATAATCCTGTATGTGCACCGACTACAGGGAACTCAACAAACTTATGGTCAAAAATCGTTACCCTCTTCCTCGCATAGACGATTTATTCGACCAACTGCAAGGGGCAAGCTACTTTTCAAAGATCGATTTGAGGTCCGGGTATCATCCAGTTACGAGTGCTAGAGGAGGATGTTCCAAAGACAATCTTCCGAACTTGTTATGAACACTACGAGTTCGTGGTGATGCCATTCGGATTGACCAATGCGCCCGCAGTATTCATGGACTTAATGAATAGGGTATGTCATCCTTACTTAGATCAGTTCGTCATCGTCTTCATCGATGACATACTTGTCTACTCTCGAAGTAAGGAGGAACATGATCATCTATGACAAGTCCTAGGAACCTTACGATCAGAGAAGCTCTATGCGAAGTTCTCTAAATGCGAATTTTGGATCAGAAGAGTCGAATTCTTAGGTCACGTGGTTAATGAAGAAGGAATCCACGTGGACCCTTCCATAATTAAAGCCATCGAGAACTGGTCAGCACCGAAGATGCCTACATAACTTCGTCAATTTCTAGGCCTCGTTGGCTACTACCGCAGGTTCATATAGGACTTCTCTCGAATTGCGAAACCTCTTACGACATTGACCCAGAAAGGTGTGGCCTTTGACTTGGAAGAGAAACAAGAGAAGGCGTTTCAAACACTGAAACGAGCCTTATGCACCGTACCGATACTATCCCTCCCTGAAGGGATAGAAGACTTCATGGTATACTGCGATGCATCGAATCAGGGGCTCGGCTGTGTTCTGATGCAACAAGGAAAGGTCATCGCCTATGCCTCGAGATAGTTGAAGACACAAGAGGTCAATTACACCACACATGATCTTGAGCTAGGAGCAGTTGTGTTTGCTCTGAAGATCTGGAGACACTACCTATATGGTATGAAAAGCACTATTTTTACAGAACATAAGAGCTTACAACACATATTCGACTAGAAGGAGCTCAACATGATGTAACGATGGTGGGTCGCGCTACTCAATAACTACGAATGCAAAATTCGTTATCATCCGGGTAAAGCCAACGTAGTAGCAGACGCTCTAAGTCGGAAGGAATATTCTGGTCGAAGAGTTAAATCATTGACCATGAATATCCATTCGCGCCTATCCACGCAAATCAAAGAGGCTCAACTCGAGGCCTTGAAACCTAAAAATGTGGCGGGAGAATCCCTGAGAGGGATGGATAAGAACTTGGAAGTCAAGGGTGGCAAAGCCTTATATCTCATGGACCGGATTTGGACACTGAAGCACAGTGGCTTCAGAGACTTGGTCATGACCGGAGTACACAACACTCGATATTCCGTCCACCCAGGTTCAGATAAGATGTATTTGGATCTTAAAAAGTTGTACTGGTGGCCTAACATGAAAGCGGAGATTGCTACCTTCGTAAGTAAATGCCTTACTTGCGCCAAGGTCAAGGTCGAATACCAGAAACCATCAGTTCTACTTCAGTAACCGAAGATACCTGAATGGAAGTGGGAGCGGATCACTATGGACTTCATAACCAAGTTACCCAAGACAACGGGTGGACTTGATACCATTTGGGTTATCGTTGATAGATTGACAAAATCCACACACTTCTTGCCCATCAAGGAAACTGAAAAGATAGAGAAGCTCACAAGAATATACATACAGGAGATCGTACGACTGCATGGTGTCCATATATCCATTACCTCCGATAAAGATAGTAGGTTCACTTCGATATTTTGGTAGTCACTAAAAATCTCCTTAGGAACAAGGATGAACATGAGTACAGCCTACCATCCACAGACCGACCGACAAAGTGAGAGAACTATCCAAACCTTGGAAGATATGTTGCGAGCCTGTGTGGTAGACTTTGGGAAGGAATGAGATACTCGTTTACCCCTTGTCGAGTTTTCCTACAACAACAGTTATCACACGAGCATAAAGGCTGCTCCATTCGAAGCCCTCTATGACCGGAAGTGCAAATTCCCTCTGTGTTGGGATGAGGTGGGTGAAACCCAGTTAGCTAAAGGACGAGTTTCTGACAACACTCTCACAGGTCCGAAGATCATTCGGGAAAGGAGAGAGAAGATCATTCAGATTCGTGAACGATTGAAAGCCTCTAGAGACCGACAAAAAATCTACACTGACAAACGAAGAAAACCTTTGGAATTTCAGGTGGGAGACCGAGTCCTTTTGAAAGTCTCACCCTGGAAGGGATTGATACGCTTCGGAAAGTGTGGAAAGCTCAATCCAAGGTACATAGGTCCTTTTGAGGTTCTTGCTAGAATCGGCCCTGTAGCTTACAAACTCAATCTACCCCGCGAACTCAGCAACGTACATTCTACCTTCCACGTCTCGAACTTGAAAAAGTGTCTATCCGGCGAGACTTTTGTTATCCCACTCGAAGAGATCGAGATCAACGAGAGCCTCAAATTTGTGGAAGAACCTATAGAGATCATGGACCGAGAGGTCAAATGAACAAAACAAAGTCGTATCCCGATAGTGAAGGTTCGCTGGAATGACAAACGAGGACCTGAATTCACTTGGGAGCGTGAGGATCAAATGAGACTTAAATATCCTCATCTTTTTACTTAGTTATTTTTAATAACTTAGTTGCTTAAACTCTAATTATGGGACAAAATTCCCTCTAACGGGGGGATGATGTGACAACTTGAAATTTCCAAGCTTGTTTAATCAATTAATCCTATCAGTGTTAGACTCATTTTGCTTTCGGTTATCACCATTTAGAACCTGTTTTGAGTGTTCTAACCCTAGTACATCAAAGGAAAAAGAGATTTGAAATAGCAGCTTAAGTTCTTAACTGCCTGCAACCGTAAACCTCCTCAAAAGGGGAGTTTACGGTCAAGACCAATGAGTTTTCGGTCATGGTAACCGTAGACCCATCCATATATATATGGCCCTTAGCCATTTTCAATCACTTTTCACCATTTCAAGCCTAGAAATCTGGTTCTCTCTCAAGGATCATAAACTTTTGCTTCCAAATCTTCAAGAACAAGTAAGGGATTCCTTCTTTAGGTGTTAGATCTTTCACAAATTCATGTTTCACTCTTGATTCATTCAAGGATTTCATCTTTTATCTAGATAATCAAAGATCCTCAAGAACACAGTTGTGTTTTGGACCGAAAACACCTTCTTTGCCTTCAAAACCGTAAGTATCATCTTTCCCTTCATGAATCTAGTTACAATACTTCATTTTGGACTTAAGATCATCACTCTTTACATGAATAAAATAGTTTACGATCCTTTGAATCTTCATAGAACGTAAACCCTTATAAAGGGTGTTCTTATAACCTTTACCCTTCCTAAGGCTAAGTATGGTCCCTAGAATCCGATGCCTTTGAATGAAGCCCTTGAAAACCATCATTTGTGCATGATTTGATGAGTTTACTGTTGAATCTCTTTAGACCGTGAACTCCATGACTGTAAGGTCATTATACCGTAAACACTAAGACTGTGAACACTTGTACCGTGAACTCCAATGGTCATACCTCTTTGACCGTAAACTCTATAGGGTGGCGATAAACCCTAGTTATGCAATCATATGTGATTGTATCCCATAAATCTTAAAGTTTCCTAGCCATTAAGGGTGTTACCCTTCTTATTTAGTCGGCTATACACTAAATTCATACATATACATGTCTATATATGCCTATTAGGCTCATTGTGTGCTCAAGGTTTCACCTGATACTCTGCAATCCTCTTCCAACCACACGTCAGAACTACTCACTACAGGTGAGTTCATACCCCTTAATCAACCTTTGAAATGATTTTAAATGCTTTTATGGGGAGGGGGGGGGGGAATACAAGTTTAAACTTTCTGGTTATTATATCAATCACATGTGATTAATAACTAGAACAAACATAAAGATTTTCTATTACTTTCAGGTTGTTATCAAACTTATGGATTTCAGATACTTCAAAACATTTTATCAAACTCTTTTATGCTAAAACTCTTTATTAAACTCTTTTAAACTTATATATTGTCAAAATCGTGTCTATATAGATATAATTATATAAATAAGGTTGAAAGGACTTAGGACTGATAACTCACTTTATTTCCTGTTCCTTGTTTGGTTGTGGACTTAGAGTATTCGGTTGTTTGTCCGCGTGTCATTCGAACCTTAGTTATATATTATGTATATGTATATAGTGTTGGATTAGTGTCTAAGTCCATAACTATTTTGGTATGTACTTGACCCGATGGTGCATGGTCCTTTTGGGTTGCCTTCACCAAAGCAACTTGATAGGATGAATTATGGAGAGAAAGGATTAAATATGATTTATTAATATATTATGGGAATAATATATTAAAGGAGAAATCATATTGTTTAATTAATATTATTCAAAAATTAATAAGAATTAAGTTTGTGACTAAAAGAGATTAATTAAACTTAAGGGACTGGAATCCAAATTAGGGTTTCCTTGTTAGATAACCCTAATAGCCTCACTATATATAGAGCACTTATGCCCCAAAAACGTGGACAAGCTTCCTTCTAGGGTTTCCACACGTTTTGGGCAGCCTCCTTCTCTTCTCTTCTTCATCCTCTTGCTCTTGGTGTTTGTGAACCATTAGAAGAGTGAAATTTGTGACTCTAAGCTTTCTAAAGTCATTACAAGGAGGATTTGAGATTGTTATTGCTACATAACAATCAAGGTATGATCTAAACCCTAATTTATATGTTATCTTGTTTATCATATTATAGATCTAGGGTTTTTAGTCTTGGATAAATTGCATGTACAATAGAAAAACCTAGATCTAAGCATTAGGGTTTGTATGAGCACATAGGATGTTCTTATGATTAAAACCCATCAGTGGTATCATAGCCTAGATTGGTTTCTATTGTATTGATGCATTATGTTGCTGAAAATTGTTTTCTGACCTTCTGTTCGACCTGACTCGGCGAGTCACTACCTGGACTCAGCGAGTCAGCCCTACTCGGCGAGTTCCAAAGTGTGACTCGGCGAGTCGGAGCGTCAGACAGAGGAATTTTCGGATTTTGTTGCTGTTTTGCTTAAGGATTATTACCATATTCGTTTTAAACCTATAAAATACGAATTTTATTGTTTCTTAAAGGATATCCTTGCCAAAACATAAGATAATTGCCAATTGATTAGATAATAAGTTCCTTATATGATAAAGATTGGATTATTTGTATTAATTGGGTAACTTATTTTGCAAGAAATTGAAATTAGGTCGAATATAGATAATGATGAAATTAATTGTTTAATTTATATTATTTGTTATTTGATCCTTGTGTTATAAAGAGTTTCAAGTTTTCCCCTTTAGGTTTTATAGTTTAAATTCAAACTCAAAAGTTTAGTTTTGAAATTTAAATAGTTAAACCCTTATGTTTTGAAATGTTTCAAAACTTGCCCTCAAGTTTTGGAATTTAAATTTTGATTAAAAGTTTAATTTTGATGTATATTTAAATTCTAAACCCTAAGTTTATGAAATGTTTAAAAACTTGTCCTCAAGTTTTGGAATTTAAATTTTGATTAAAAGTTTAATCTAGGAATGTTAAATTCTAAAACACTAGTATTGTTTTGAAAAGTTCAAATCACACCCTTATGGTTTTATTAATTAATTAAGGTGTATAATTAAAAGAGGTTTAATAAATCCATAGAAGTTTTGGTTTACAATTTAATTGAATTAAAAGTATAATTGTTAAATTTTACCACCTAGTATTTTAAAAGTGTAAAATACACCCTATACTATATATAACATTAAAAGTCTAACATTATATATATGTATGAGTAAAAGTCAGTCTTACCATTAGTAGGCCTCATTCACGAAGCTGGTCTATAAGGGGTGTTTAAGGAAATTGCCTATAAAATGGCGATTAAATGGGTATCCACTCTTACCCACCGCACTCTTGACTAGTGGAGGGTCGTTAGCCGAACGGGTAGGATAGGACAAAACCTTCCATTATAAGTATAATGAAGTACAAAAGTAACTAAATGTTTTACAAATTCCCAATCTTAGTTACTTAGGCAAAAGTGAATTGATGCAATTCCATGAAATTACACTTTGTGCCCTTGCGAAGACGTTAGTGGAGCGTGTGTGGTTTACTGGCACACTAAATGGTTCTAAGCAAAGGTAGAAAAGGGTGACTCAATGTTGGTCATAGTTCGGTGGAGTGTGTGTGGTTTACCGGCACATCGAATAGGTGACCGTAACATGTGAGGGCACCATGTAAGTTTGCATGGTTATTCACACCCGCTTTGTGATCCTCAGCATCCCAGTCACAAACAAGAGGGGCATATCGAGATTTAATCATGCCATTGAAATGTTTAATGAATCTCAAAAGATCTAGGAGTTTTCATAAATTTAAAACTTGAATTTCTTTTTCGTTTTTCGTGGTGGAAATTAGTGAATCGTCATTCACTTACCTTCAAATATTCTGCAACTAGATTACGGCATCCCTTTTCTAGGTTGCAGCGTATTGTGTTGGGTCCTAGCCTTAGTATCTCATTTGGGTGATTTACTAAGGACTCAATCAATCAACTAACTTGAATTTGTTTTCTCCCGTTTTGTAGATGTCAAAGTACGACAACTATGGTCTTCCCAAATCCCATGGAACAAGCTTTCCACATGAAGATGATATTCCACGATTCAATCGAGGAACAAGAAATCATGCTTCACTTCCTCCACCTCCCCCAATTATGCTCCCTAACCCACAAGTTCGGAGGCTTGAAAAGTTCAAGATCACTCAAGCCCTTTTGGCAAGTAAACATGAAGAGGGAAAGTCGGTGTGTGCACACGTCCTAGGGATGAAGTCACACATTGATAGGTTAAGAATGTTGGGATCCGTTGTCTGTGAGGAGATGGCTGTTGATTGGGTTCTTTAGTCACTTCCGAACTCGTATAGTGAGTTCGTAAGAGAGTACTATATGATGAACTGCGACGTGACCCTTATAGATCTCACCTATATGCTTATTGCTACTGAATCAGCAATGGTTTGGCGCAATAGAAAAGCAAAGTTGATTGGTGAATCTGCCTTCAAGACCTCTATGGCTATAGACAATGGCAACGAAAGACATGCTATGATCGAAAAGTTTGATCATAAGAGAAAGGAAATGTCTGAAGTAGTTCCATGTCCTGTTCCAAAAGAGTCAATTTGCTTTTATTGCCAAGAGAAGGGGCATTGGAGACGAAGCTGCCCTATTTACCAAAGAGATCTAAGAGATGGGAGAGTCGAAACGTATGGCTTTGCTTTAGGTAAAATCCATTGACTAACTCTTTTAAGCTCATATTCTAGATTCTTAATACATAATGTGATAAGATTACAATTGATGTTTTGTAGGATCGAAGAAAAGAGAGGAAGCTTAAGGGAAGAAGTAAGCAGAATCTAACCGTGAAGAAATAGATTTCGATCGCATTACTTGAAGATTAGATTCTTGAGCTACTACTTAGAGTTAGAATTAGATTGCTAAGAAATATGTATTAGCATAGTTTTTCAATGAATTGCATTGTAAGGACACATTTTTCTGCAATAAAATAAATTTTGACTTTATATTATTTATTTATCCTTGCAATGGCATGTATGAAAAATTGTTGTTTGAATGTTTCTATTATTAGCAATAATGGATTTGATTATTAATTATGGAAATGTCGAAAATTTACCAAATAAGGAGGGTTTCTCATCGCCCAGGTTTCAATTGGACAGAAACTTGGAATCATGCAACTTGGTTGCACGATGAATGAGAAATTTCATATTTGGAAATTAGACTAATTCATTGACAAAGTCTCAAGTGAAGGACTAGGAGATCAAGTACACAAAGTTACGTATTGATCAAGTCCACCATAAGAGTAACCAAGATATTCGTCATGATTTACTAAAGGTTTAGTAAATATGATTATACTTATAAGATTAAGTGTAAATATGAATTGATTGAAAATGTTTAAATCAATAGCAGAACGAATAAGAAGAGTCAAGTGGGCAGAAAGATAAAAGTTTCTCCATTCTAAGAAGAAGGGAGAGTACCTTTTACGCTTTATGATAGGTCTTAATGATTAAGAACCATATCTCAATTGATCCTCTAAGTGAGTCTTAGTACAATTGTATGTCTAAGAAGAGGAATCAAAAATTGAAGAAATGGTTAAATCAAGAAGTCAATCATACTTCGTTCTAAAACAAGTCTTAGAGTTAAGATTGTGACATTGAGTAATAAGTATTAAGAAGGTTTATAACATTCATCAAATGTGGAAAGTTGTGATGTCTTGGATAAGACAAAAACCAACTAGGACCAATTTATGAAGTGTTTTGATAAAAACTACACTAACTCTTGAATATTTGTTTGTCAAGAAATGTTTATTGACAAGAGAATCTTATATGTCAAGGGGTCAGTGGGAGTCTTAATGGTCTTGAAAGGTTTCAAGAACAAATCAAAATAAACCTTATCGATCATCACTAGCACACAAATTGAGGTTTACAACCTATCGTGTTGACACTATTTTGTTTCTATGCCATTCAAATTGAGTTAATTATGCATGTGAGTTCTATGAGTTCTCATTTGAATGCATAAAAGGTAGACACCTTGATCAATGAAAATTACATTGATAGGAAAAGGTGAGCTGCTTAACTACTTGGAAGACATGGTGGACAGCTATGCTACCATAAGGCAAGAAATCAAGATTAAGAAAGTTCGGTCCATATGAGTTTGAATTTGTCGTAAGCCTTGGTTTTGACAAATTCACATGGATAGGAACACATACACCATTAAAATCTAAGTGTCATAAGATTCCCTCCTTCATGAAAGTGACTGTGAGGAAATGCTTTCACTAAGAAATTTTTTAAGAAGATAGTGATTGTGAAATTGAATTCTCGAATTCGATTATGGTTACGGTATCCCTTTCCATGATTCGAATTGTGAGTTTTGGCAATTAGTCTGAATTGTTTAGACACACATATGAGCTATCTAAAGGAAAGGTGTATAAGCTTAGATAAAGGATTATCAAAGCATTAGGTATTAGAAACATGAACTTAAGGAATTCAACAAGTATTGTTTTTCTGGAAGTTAAGCTGGTTTCTGAATACATGTCAAAGCTAGTGGGGGCATAAGTATTATGTTTATAATAATCATCATGATAGTGGGAGCATAAATGTTATGATTGGATGATTATTATGGAAAGTATTGCAAGTTAGCAATATTAATTATAGAAAACAAGAGTTATACTTTGCAGAGTCGCAATAGTTGAAAAGTTGTTTTGCTATAATTAAGGGAGAGAATAGTATGCTTCATTTCAAATCTAAAGGCTTAGGTTGTGGAATGTTAATAATTTAGTCAAGAAAACATAGTGTGTTCACAAATTTCGATTATGATTACAGCATTCCTCATCATAGTTCGAATTTTGAGAACGTAGCACATAAAATATTATGGCAGAAGATTGATAAAGTATCAAATCTTTATGTAAGACGTTATGCATCGTGTCCCATATGCTTCGGGTATAGGATCGATTGCAAATGCTATAATATTTGACCATTCTAAATTTTTCCAAATGTCTAGCGCATTTAAAGGGAAGAAGGACAAGAATCCGTTTTGACTAAGATAATTAAACAACTATCAAAGGACAATCCAAAGTTCGCCGAGGATTGGTCACTTGTGAGTAGTTGGAAGTATAGTATTGGGTGGACCATATCAACATTATTATGAATAGATAAGATTCTATTAAGAATGAGTTATCATATGTAAAATACGGAAACGTGTCCATATTGGGAATTGAATATTGAAAATCTATGTCTAGATTAGAAACTTTTATGCAAAAGGATGTTCAAAGGAATGTAATTTGAGTGAGAGACATCATATCTAAGGAATTGTATTGTAACAATCTACGATAGAGGACTTTGTAATATCGTTGCCAATAGTCTTTGTGACTTTTTGTGCTATGACATTACGAAGAGGATCATTGCATAAAATGTTAGGATCATTGACATTCTTTCACTTGTGAAAAGGATTGGGAGTTGTGAAATGAGTATGATTGGAAATGTGTTCATTTGATCTATTTCACAAAGTAAGAACCATAAGTAAACATTGTGTGCATGATAAGAGCATGGGACAAGTGTAATAATTCAAGTAAGAAGTTGATTACCCGAAACAACAAATAATGAGTAATCGATATAGTGATAAATAAAAGGTGTTTTATTTATGCTCAAAGGTTTGAGGCCATATGGGATTAGTATTATTCTTGTGTTTCACTTTGCATGTTTTGACTTCCTGAATAATTTAATTGGTTTAGAACAGTCAAATTATTCGAACGGGCCACAGTCGTTCATATGTTGGAAGTAGGTATGAATAAAGACTGTCATGAATTGGTGTGTGGATTGTCTAAAGAGTATTAGACATAAGCAAATGTTTGCTGCAACGTTCATGAGTGCTTATGAATATGATTTGAGCATTGGATTAAACCCACGCTCACTTTGATCACTCCATGAATTGTATCACGAGTGATTGGTGAGACGATAATATCTTATATTCTTGAAACCGAGATGTGTGAGTTGTATCTTGCAAATAGGTTGCACATTGATAATATGTAAACGCACCAGTAACTTGGTGTCATAAAACATATTGTTGTGTGTGATTCGGTGAGTGAGTGCAAGCGAGCGTAGAATCAAAGTTTATCCGTTCCTTTTATCCAAAGAAGGATAACAACGATATCTTTAGGCCCCTCGATGATTTAGTGATGACAAACGTAAATGCTCGGCCGGGCTAGGGCTAATTTGATTTGTTCAATTAGTCAGTCGTCATAAATCGGAAGTCGAGAAATGGTACAGAGAGAATGATTAGAAATCATGTCTTATACGATATCTAGAATGGAGGAATATATGATCCCTTATCTAAAGGACACGCGTATCTGATAGGATCAGAGTTGACAGCGGCTTTGGAAAGCTACGATTGCAGATCAGGATCTAAAGTCATACGCAAAATAGTTATTAGACTTATCCAAATGGGAGACTGTTGGATTAGTGTCTAAGTCCATAACTATTTTGGTATGTACTTGACCCGATGGTGCATGGTCCTTTTGGGTTGCCTTCACCAAAGCAACTTGATAGGATGAATTATGGAGAGAAAGGATGAAATATGATTTATTAATATATTATGGGAATAATATATTAAAGGAGAAATCATATTGTTTAATTAATATTAGTCAAGAATTAATAAGAATTAAGTTTGTGACTAAAAGAGATTAATTAAACTTAAGGGACTGGAATTGTAATTATAAGATAATTGCAATTGGGCTTTGGATTGACTTATATTATAAGGTTGGATGAATTCTATGGGGAAACCCATTAGAAATCGTCCAAGGCCTTTAAGGAAAGGAGTCCATTGGTTGCTTAGGGCTTAAGCATCCAAATTAGGGTTTCCTTGTTAGATAACCCTAATAGCCTCACTATATATAGAGCCCTTATGCCCCAAAAACGTGGACAAGCTTCCTTCTAGGGTTTCCACACGTTTTGGGCAGCCTCCTTCTCTTCTCTTCTTCATCCTCTTGCTTTTGGTGTTTGTGAACCATTAGAGGAGTGACATTTGTGACTCTAAGCTTTCTAAAGTCATTACAAGGAGGATTTGAGATTGTTATTGCTACATAACAATCAAGGTATGGTCTAAACCCTAATTTATATGTTATCTTGTTTATCATATTCTAGATCTAGGGTTTTTAGTCTTGGATAAATTGCACGTACAATAGAGAAACTTAGATCCAAGCATTAGGGTTTGTATGAGCACATAGGATGTTCTTATGATTAAAACCCATCATATAGATATAAAAGCTTTTATTTCTATTCAATGTGCAAACAACTAGTCAAACAACAATACTAGTAAACTATCATAGATATAGTTTAAGGGATTACTGCTCACTATTACTTGTACAATGAAACATACAAGAGTCTCTTCATTTATGATTCGATACAAACTTACTATTATGTGAAACTAAGAGAACATACTATTACGAGAAACAATACATACTATACACTATACTAGAGAACATACTATATACTAGTACAGAGAGAACATTACTACGCTATGACTCTACTATACAAACACTAGGATACGATAATTTGAATGTGAAATACTACTTCATGATACAACAATACATTGTTGTATCACTTTGTAACCAGAGTTTCCTGGAGGGAGAGCGGGCATCATGTGTATAGATCTATACAGGACAGACACTTCCACACCCCGACTGGAAGCTACAGTCCGAGCCGGTAAGGCCAAGGGGTGACAAAATGTCACATCACTATTTTATGATGCCAGAAGGTCGTCAAGTAGTCAACCGTCGATTAGCATGGTAACAAACTAATTCACATCTAAAAATTTAATTGACCAACTAGAATTAAAGGCAATAAGACTCATCAAGGAGCATGGTACACTTAACACGACTTTGAGTCTTCATTTTTATCATTTCATAGTCAGCAGTGTCACTGCTGAGGTAGAACATACGATTTTGCTAGTAGATAATAGAAATGATTGGGAGAAAACATACTTTTACACAGTAACAAAGTACTAATATATTTTTCCTACTATTACAAATACATATACAAACATTTCATTTGTATACAAGAACAGACATGTAAAACAGTCGGGCCTCGGGTAGAAGGCTACATTATTTATAAGCAGGAAATATAGGATTTTTTGGGAAAACTTTACAAACTTTTCAATGTTTTAATACAAACATATGGTGGCTTTTAACTACTAAATAACACTAAATACTTATGAACACACCAGCATTTTATGCTGATACTCTCTTTCAAAATAACTTGTATTCTTAGGGAATCAGTAAGACAGGTACACCTATTGAGAGAAAAACTTGAGACACACTTGAACAAACATTAGAACAAGTATAGTTGCGGAATTAGTTAATCTCAAAGGATCTAAAAGCTCAACAATAATAAGTTAACTCGTTAGATAGTTAGATAGTTAGTTGCGGAAATGTAAGGAAGCATAAATGACAGCAGGTGATATATCAAGTAAACACATAAGTTGATTCATAACATGGAATGCATTTTGTCACACCCCCGAACCAGACGGCGGAAACGTTTGAGGGCTCACGTGACTCAAATTGAATATCATCACAATGAATATACATGAAACATAACATAAACTTCACCATGCATTAATACGTTACACCCTAACATACTTGGTACTACTCCTCAACTTACACCCTAACATACTTGGTACTACTCCTCAGCTTACCTGTTACCTAAGAATACAAGTTATTTTGAAAAATGTTAACATATGGAATGTTGGTGAGTTCATAAGCAGGGTTGTTTTGAAAATGTTTGTATTGTTTATAAAACCCAGAAAATCTGATATTTTCTGAAAAGACAATTGTTTATACCAAAGTGTGAAGATCTATAGTTTTGTATGTGAGTGATTCCAAAGTGTGTATAAATGAGAAGTTTTGCATGATAGTTATTGAAAAGTACAAGTGAATGGTGTTGATCTCCTCGAAAAACCCGATGTTTTCCGATAATATAATATAATATAATTGTTTTGAATTGTTATGCCATTACAATGAATGATTATGATTTTCCTTGATTACTCGGATAGTGTTGGATTTATTTATGTGAGTCGTTATAACCATGCATGATAATGACTAGTTCGTCTGTCTTGGCGTTCTAATGAACGCCAAAATTGATCTTAAGATTTTGTCACCCTAGACTGTCCGAGTCTAACTATAGCGAACAACTGAGGTGTGGGGGAGTCACCCCCGTATAGATCTATACACAAACTCTCGCTCTCCCTCTAGGAGACTATGATTATAACTACAGACTACAATCGACCCATAAAGGTGCCACTCATTATTACTCACTGAATCCAAATTGAATTTGATTACCATTGATTAACGACCTGTATTTGTTTACTGAATTGAAGGTAAGCCTAACAAACGAGGAGAAGAGGATTGCAAGGTCCTGCTAATTCCGTGTATTATTTAAGGCTGTTGGGTATACGAAGGACACGTTGGACCATTTCACATTTGATTTATTTGGACCTTACTAGCAGTGCTAATGGGCCACTGAGGCCTAACATTGAGGGTCCCTTTAGCATGTAAGTGGGTCACAAGAGGCCCAATAAACATTTATTATTATCGTTGGGCA
The DNA here is from genome assembly GCF_002870075.4 of Lactuca sativa. NCBI lineage: Eukaryota > Viridiplantae > Streptophyta > Magnoliopsida > Asterales > Asteraceae > Lactuca > Lactuca sativa. The sequence continues at coordinate 110,823,677 of NC_056625.2, read as the reverse complement.
CAAACGTCATGTTAATGGGTCACGAAGGCCCAATAAGCATGATTATAACTTTAAAGCCCAAAGATTTGAATAATTACTTGTTTTAGATATTGTATAATTGTCGGAAAGATTGATTGAATGATTGTTAGATTTGTAACGGCACGTGGTTGGTCGGTTGTTTATAACAATATTTGGAATTATATGTATATTCATCAATTTATTTTCATAAGTTGTAATTTGGTACTTTTGATGCATTATCTTAATAATGAAATAATTGAATCAAAATATTAGGTTGACCCTTTTCAGCCCTTCTTCAATAAAAATGACAATTTTAGTCCCTTATTTAAAAAAAAGACATTTTAGGCCCTTAAACCATTTTCTTGACATGTTTGAACCATAGACTTGTTTAAGTGATGTTTTCAGTTCAAAATTTACTCTTTGGCAGTTTCAGCCCCTCCACTAAAGTGTTTTTCAGTTAAAGTCCAAACGTTTCGCAACTTTTACAATTTTGGCCTAAAATCCAAAAAGTTTACATTTTTGATCCGTGTTTGGGAAAAAAATCATTTTAACCCCTGAATTAGTTTTGTTTACCCTTTTACCCCCTGTTTAGAGAAGTTTACCATTTCAATAACTTGAAAATTATATTTTTCGCAATTTTTGGCTCAATGGGCTAAAAAGCCCAAAAATTGGCCCATTAAGCTACAAATTACATTTCTAGCCCTTTAAACAGTATGATATTCATAAAAACATTTATTTTTACTGTTTTGACTCTTGTAGTCCTTAAGAAAACCGTGAATGACAACTTTCAACTCAACTTTTATTTATTTGAGAAATTAAGCCCAAAAATGAGTTTTATGTTGCAATATGTTTATTATCACCTTAGAGGGTAATTTTTCTTGACTTGTTTAGTGTAATATATCTTAGATCATGTTTATCTTCCTCCTAGAGCCATAGATCTCGAGATTTCTTTCCTTTTTGTTACATATTTACCACATGAACACATGAAATCACACATAACATACACATACACATAGATATACACATTTTACTTGTATTCTCCCCCATAAAAATTGTGAAAACCGAAAAGAGTGGGGTATGAACTCACCTTTTCTTGTTGATCACGATTTTGAAGAAGAAATGGAAGATAGTGAGGTGATTTTCGGCCCTAGCAACACTGTGATGATGATCTCGAGCTTGAGGTGATTCTAAGAGTATGATTACCAAAATTGTTTAAAAGAAGGGATCTCATCATGAGAAAAGAGTTATAAAATCATAGGATATGTGTATCTTACCAAGAAGTGATAATAATCTCTAGAAATCCTCTTGATGCACAAGTAAAATTTCGAGACTTTTCGAGTGGGAAAGAAGGGAATTTTTGAGGGAGTTTGGAAGTAGTTTTGATGTTGTGTGTGTGTGTGTGTGGTTTGGCTCTCGGCCGATCATAAGAAGAGAGGGGGGAGGGGGGAAGAGAGAGAGGGGAAGGGATGGTTACATGGAGGTATGTGATGTTGCTTGGAAGTCCATGATGTAATAAGGAGGTGGCTAACCCTCCTTATTTCATTAATTTCTATTTATTTTTTGTTTTCCTCTTGGGCTGAGAAAGAGAGAAGAAAGAAGAGGATTTGGGCCTTTTGTGCTTAAGTCTCCTAATGTGAACCCCAAGTTAATGGTTTTCGGCCCAATAGGCCCTTAAGAGGTTTTTCGGCCCAATTAGGTTAATTAGATTTGTTATGGCCCAATAAGTGTATTTTATTTCATTCTAGGCCCAATATGGCCCAAAATGTTAAAATAAATGAAAGTGGGTCCAATTGGATCCCATTTAAGAGTTCTATGCCCAAAATAGTCAAATTGGAAGCTTATTGGTCCATTAGGCCCAATAAGAAAATCCTAGTACAAAATGGACTTAAACCAGGATTTTTAGGGTTTCCAACTTTTGTTGACTATTTGAAAGTTTGTATAGAATATTTGATGGAATTTTCTTATCATTGAATAAATACCATACATGTTTCAGCTACAATGTCATTCTTTGTTAAGTGTTTACAACGTATCAGAATTCCTCATTGTGACATCATCCCCCCGTTAAAGGGAATTTCATCTCGAAATTCTTTTTAAAGCTAGATTCGAGAATGCGAGAATAGGTGAGGGTACTTCTGCTTCATCTGGTCTTCGCCTTCCCATGTGAATTCTGGTCCATGTTTCGCATTCCACCGAACTTTAACAATCGGAATGCGACTTTGCTTAGTACGCTTCACTTCCATGTCCATGATTTCAACTGGTTCTTTGATGAATAGGAGATTCTCGTTGATTTCGATTCTTCTAATGGAATGGGCAGCGTTTCGTCGGATAAGCACTTCTTTAAATTGGAAACATGGAACACGGGGTGCACACTGATGAGGTCTGCAGGTAGCTACAGTCTATAAGCCACTAGACCTATTCGGGCAAGAATCTCGAAGGGTCCAATGTATCGTGGGTTTAGTTTTCCCCGTTTCCCAAAACGAATCACCCCTTTCCAGGGGGAGACTTTAAACAACACTCGATCCCCGACTTGAAATTCCAAGGGATTTTGCCATTTCTCAGCGTAGCTTTTCTGTCTGTCTCGTGATGCTTTCAGTTGAGCTCTGATCTGAATTATCTTCTCGGTCGTTTCGCATATGATTTCTGGTCCCGTTAATGCATTGCCTGGTGTTTGTCCTCTTGCTAGCTGAGTGTCACCTACCTCATCCCAACACAACGACGATTTACATTTAAGCCCATACAATGCCTCGAATGGGGCAACTTTGATGCTTGAGTGATAACTGTTGTTGTACAAGAATTCGATCAAAGGCAAGTGGGTATCTCACGACCTTCCAAAGTCTATCATACAGGCGCGAAGCATATCTTCAAGCGTTTGAATGGTTCGCTCGCTTTGACCATCCGTTTGTGGGTGGTAGGCAGTGCTCATGTCAAGTTGTGTTCCCATAGCTTTTTGAAGCGATTGCCAAAAGCGTGAAGTAAACCTACTATCTCTATCTGAGATGATATATAGGTCCTTTTCAATCGTTCCATCTTGTATGACTCTTTTATTGGCAGGAAATGAGCGGATTTTGTCAACCTGTCAATTATTACCAGTATGCTATCCAAACCATCAGTTGTCTTGGGTAGTTTCGTCACAAAGTCCATAGTAATACTTTCCCATTTCCACTCGGGAGTTACTGGTTGTGGATAGTAATCCCGAGGGATTCTGATATTCGACCTTTACTTTAGCACACGTGAGGCACTTGCTAACGTAAGTGCCAATTTCTGCCTTCATGTTAGGCCACTAATAATGTTGCTTGATATCCAAGTACATTTTACCTGAACCCGGATGGATGGAGTATCGTGTCTTGTGGGCTTCATTCATGACTACTTCTCTGAATCACCCAAGCTTAGGGATCCAAATGCGGTTCATGAAATAATATGTTCCGTCCTCCTTCACTTCGAAATTCTTTTCCATTCCACGTAACGCTTCGCTTGTTTTGTTTTCTGCCTTCATGGCATCGAACTGGGCTGCTCTGATTTGCGAGGTCAAGTGGGATTGAATGGTTATGGAGAGAGTCTTCACACGATGATTCGAGTATTCTTTCCGACTCAAGGCATCAGTCATTTAGCAGTTCAACCCATCTTCGTTGCCTCATGTTTAACTCTTTTTGATTTAAAATGTGTTGGAGACTTTTGTGGTCCATGAAAATGGTGCACTTGGTACCATAAAGGTAGTGCTTACAAATTTTCAAGGCGAAAACCACAGCTCCCAATTCGAGATCATGGGTTGTATAATTCACCTCATGTGTATTTAGTTGTCGGGACGCATAAGCTATCACCTTCCCACGCTGCATAAGCACACAACCTAAACCCTGATTTGACGCATCGCAGTAAACTACGAAGTCCTCTATTCCCTCTGGTAGTGATAGTACCAGTGCACTGCTGAGTGCTTGCTTCAGAGTTCGGAATGCAGCTTCTTTCTTATCCATCCATTAAAAGGATACACCCTTTTGCGTAAGCAAGGTAAGTGGCTTGGCTGTTTTGGAGAAGTTTTGAATGAACCTCCTGTAATAGCCTGCGACACCTAAAAATTGACGAATTTCTGTGGGTATCGTTGGGATCGCCCATTCTTCAATGGCTTTGACCTTAGAAGGATCCACATGTATCCCTTCTTGACTAACAACATGACCCAAAAAGTTCACACTACGGAGCTAGAACTCACACTTAGAGAGTTTTGCGTATAGATTTTCGGTTCTTTGGGTTTCTAAGATTTTCCGGAGATGTCGGCCATGCTCCTCTTCTTTTCGAGAATAGACTAGAATATCATCGATAAAAACAATGACAAAGTTGTCGAGGAATGGTCGGCATATTCGATTCACTAGGTCCATGAATGCGGCAGGGGCATTCGTTAGACCGAAAGGGATTACAACAAATTCGTAATGTCCATAACGAGTTCGGAAAGTGGTTTTGGGGATATCCTCTTCCCGGACTTTCAGTTGGTGGTATCCAGATCGCAGATCTATCTTAGAAAAGTAGCTTGCTCATTGGAGTTGGTCAAATAGATCGTCGATTTGTGGAAGTGGACATCGATTTTTGATCGTGAGCTTATTTAGTTCTCTGTAGTCAATACACATCCTAAAGGATCCGACTTTCTTTTTAACGAAGAGAACCGGAGCTCCCCAGGGTGAGAAACTTGTTCGGATGAATCCTTTGTCCAAAAGTTCACTAAGTTGGCTGGATAGCTCTTGCATCTCTGCAGGAGCCATTCTGTAGGGCGATTTGGCGATGGGTGTAGCTCCTAGCATCAGATCAATTCAGAACTCAACTTGTCTTTCTGGGGGTATCCCCGGAAGATTTTCAGGAAAGACATCCGTAAACTCGCAAGCCACTGGGATGTCTCGAATATTGACCTCTTCTTTGGACTTATCCACAATATGAGGCAGAAACGTCAAGTCCTTCCTTCGTAGATACTTCTGTGCCTTAATGCACGAGATAAGGCGAAGGTTCGTGCTGGGTTTGTCTCCGTATACAATTAGGGTTTTTCGATTTGGGAGGTGAAGGCGAATGGCCTTCTCGTGACACATAATTTTAGCATGGTGGGGGCTTAACCAGTCTATGCCGATAATCACATCAAAACTGCTAATGGAAACATGCATTAAGTTTATTTGAAATTCGTGTTGGTTCAAGGTTAGGGTACATCCGATGTAGATTTCCCTAGTGGATTCTATTTTCCCATTAGCCATTTCCACCGTAAAGGTTTCATTGAGCTTCTGGGGTTGTTGTTTTAACAATTGTTTGAATTTATTACTCACAAAGCTTCGTTCTGCCCTGGTATCAAATAGGATGCATGCATAAGTGTCGTTGAGGAGATTCTCGGAATACTGCCTAGGGGCACTAGGAGTAGTTGAGACTGGAGCATGTGGTATGGAGGGAACTTGGGTGGTTGCAACATTGAATGTCACTATTTATTGCTTCTTTGATGACTCTGAGCCTTGTCGTCCTTTTCTCTTGTTATTCTTTCCTTTCTTGTTGTCACTTTCCTTCTCGCCTTCAGTTTCCCGTGGCTTCTCGCCCTTCTTGTTGTTGTGGTGGTATAGTTTCTTAGCCAACCTCTTGGCACTGTCGAAGGTTTCAGGATTTGTAGGTATCACATTTCCTTGAATTAGGGAGGTTAATCCCTAGATGAATCGTTTGATTTTCTTTCCCTCTGAAGTAATCATGCCAGGGCACAATAGTGACAGTTCGCTAAACCTTGATATGTATGCATCAATGTCGGAGTTTCGGAAGGTGAGATTCCATAACTCTTGCTCCATTTTCTGGATTTCACCTCGCAGGCAGTACTCGGCCATCAGCATTTCTTCAGCTCCTCCCATGGCATGGCATTGGCTACGGGGAGAGTCATGGCCTCTACGTGTCCATTCCAACAAGTGAGAGCTTGGTCAACGAATGTGCATGCGACAAACTTCACTTTCATCTCTTAGGGGTATTCGCATATCTTAATTACCGATTCCATCTTCTCGATCCATCTTTTTAGGGTTATCATTCCGCCCATGCCATTAAAGGTTCGTGGCTTGGCGTGGGTGAAATCTTTGTATGAGCATGTCTTGGTAGGTCCTTGATTTACCCCGTTGTTCGAACTTCCATCCCCTTGTCCATTGCCTCCACCATTGGTCCCTTCGTGGATTTGCACCATGGTTGCGGTGACCGCAGCAGATACAGCTGCTTGAAATGCAGCTGAGTTTATTTCTGGTGGGGTTGGCCCGGGGTTTCCACGGGTTGGTCGTTGAGGCATCTTTCTGTCATGGAACGAAAAGATGTTGAGTGCCTAAGATTTTTTTGTGAGTTTGTGGTCCTATAAACTAGGTGTATTGCATGTACTTAAGTAGTTTCACATATTAACATACAATCACGGATGCATAACACATAACAGATAACAACATCACAATAAAACACATATTTTTCACTAATAATATCCGTACTTTGATACATAAAAATTTGCTCGAAAGAGCATACATAAGTGGTGCAAGTTCGGCAGCGTAACGACTCTATAAGTAGTGTAATCACTTAAACATAGAGTCGACGGTACATAACATAGATCATAGTAGCATAATACTAAAGACGGGTACGACTAGTCCTAGTCATGGTGGGATATGCCTGGGGGTGGTGCTGAGGAAGTGGACGCTCCCTGAAGGCGAGCCACCTATCGTTTCGCATCTCGGAGTCGAGCCTCCCCCCTCGCCTGCCTCATGTGGAACTCTCGGATAACCTCTCGTGTCTCTTGTTCTGCACGCTCAACTCTAGTCCACATCTGGTGCATTTGATCGGCGGTGCTCTGAGCTAGGTTGCCAGTGTTCCGTAATCGTCTCACCATGATCAGAAGCGCGTGATCATCCGTTCCTCCCTCCCTCAAGTCGTAGAACTCGCGTGCCATGCCAAACGGGGGTTGCTGTCCCTGTTTCCTACTCCACCTCCAAATGTCAATGCCCCAGGAGGGTGTAAGGCCAGTTGGTCCCATCCGATGAGCGGGCACCCTGATCGGGTAAGAGGGTTGATGACTTCGGACTCCGCGTCCGAATCACCATCATCGTCATCGCTGGGTTCCTCCTTGAGGTCTTCTTCGACTTCCTCTACTTCCAGGTCCATTACTGGCTCAGCAGGTTCGCCCTCGACTTCCGCCTCAGGTTCCTCTTCAGACTCCTCCTCGGAGTCTTCTTCAGGTTCCTCTTCAGACTCCTCCTCGGGGTCTTCTTCAGGTTCCTCCTCCAACCATCTGTAATTCCCCTGATTAGGGAAATACGGATCTCCGGGGTGATGGAAGCCGGCCATACTGTCTGCGAGAGTGTATAAATATACTAATATTATTCTTAAGATCTTTTAATCATTGTATAAATTGAGTTGATGTTCTCTTCTTGGTAATAAAGGGGTATGTTTTTAAGTTTACCGACCATCGTGATTTCCTCGGGGCATGTGATAGTTGTACTTCGGAGGAAATGTAGTTGATCAGGCTACATTCACCCCTTAATACAGCAATGTACAGTCCCAACTTAACCGAGGTGCCAGTATCATCTTATTTGATTTGGTATTAAATTCTTTTTCATATATCGTACAAGTAGAGTTGTTTTATCGTTGTGTTTTATTTCTTTTGTTCAGAGTTGTTTTAGTCCCTCTTTGGTTTATAGTTGCATATCAATGTGTGGTTAGATATGCCAGTTCACTATAAACAGTGCTCTGATACCAACCAGTCACACCCCCGAACCAGACGGCGGAAATGTCCGAGGGCTTGCGTGACTCAAATTAAATATCATCACAATGAATATACATGAAACATAACATAAACTTCATCATGCATTAATACATTACAACTGACATTGTTCACATCAAGTACATTGTATTAATATTACATATTCATATCATAAATTGTTTGAAAGTTTTCAAAAGCATAACACCCTAACATACTTGGTACTACTCCTCAGCTTACCTGTTACCTGAGAATACAAGTTATTTTGAAAAACATCAACATATGGAATGTTGGTGAGTTTATAAGCAGGGTTGTTTTGAAAATGTTTGTATAGTTTATAAAACCCAGAAAATCCGATATTTTGTGAAAAGACAATTGTTTATACCAAAGTGTGAAGATCCATAGTTTTGTACGTGAGTGATTTCAAAGTGTGTATAAATGAGAAGTTTTGCATGATAGTTATTGAAACGTACGAGTGAATGGTGTTGATCTCCTCGAAAAACCCGATGTTTTCCGATAACATAATATAATATAATTGTGTCGAATTGTTATGCCATTATAACGAATGATTATGATTTTCCTTGATTACTCGGATAGTGTTGGATTTATTTATGTGAGTTGTTATAACCATGCATGATAATGACTAATTCGTTTGTCTTGGCATTCTAACAAACGCCAAAATTGATCTTAAGATTTTGTCACCCTAGACTGGCCGACTCTAACTGTAGCGAACAACTGAGGTGTAGGGGAGTCACCCCCGTATAGATCTATACACAAACTCTCGCTCTCCCTCCAGGAGACTATGATTATAACTACAGACTACAAACGACCCATAAAGGTGCCGCCCGCTATTACTCACTGAATCCAAATTGAATTTGATTACCATTGATTAACGACTTGTATTTGTTTACTGAATTGAAGGTAAGCCTAACAAACGATGAGAAGAGGATTACAAGGTCTTGCTAATTCCGTGTATTATTTAAGGCTGTTGGGTATACGAAGGACACATTGGCTCATTTCGCATTTGATTTATTTGGACCTTACTAGCAGTGCTAATGGGCCACTGAGGCCTAATAGCACGTAAAAGCCATTAAGGGTCCCTTTAGCATGTAATTGGGTCATAGGAGGCCCAATACACATTTATTATTATCGTTGGGCCCAAACTTCATGTTAATGGGTCACGAAGTCCCAATAAGCATGATTATAACTTTCAAGCCCAAATATTTGAATATTTACTTGTTTTAGATATTGTATAGTTGTCGGAAAGATTGATTGAATGATTGTTAGATTTGTAACAGCATGTGGTTGGTCGGTTGTTTATAACGATATTTGGAATTATATGTATATTCATCATTTTATTTGTTGGATAAGGTGTCTAAATCCATAACCTATTTGGTATATACTTGACCCGACCCGACATGGTCCATTTGGGTTGCACTTCACCCAAACTATTTATGGATAATTTTATAAGAGTTATACACATATGTTTATTAATATATTATAAGTTATAATATATTAATATGAAGCTATGTTATTTAATTAGTCTTAGTCTTAAATTAATTATGAATTAATTTAGAGATTAAAAGGAAGACTAATTAGATTATGGGCTATTGGTTTTATATGGTGTGGGCTAACACTCATTTGTTAATGGGCTAGGCTTATATGGAAGTCCATGGATGATCCATGGAGCTTTTAACCCATGGATCCTTGGAAAAGGAAAGGTCATGGGTTATTAGGGTTTCACCCTAACCATACACACTATATAAGCATGCTTATGTTGCATGAAATAGCCGCTAGTGTGTGTGCTTGTGTGTGGCCGAAATTATAGTGTGTATACACTCTCTCAAAGTTTTCCAAGTGTTTGTGGTGATTTGCGATTTCCATTTGAGGCATTCACACTATTGGTGCTTGGCTCACAAACTCCAAGGAATCAATCTCATCAAAAGGTATGTAATCTTATCTAATTCTTCTATGTTTAAATGTACCCCATGCCATGTTAGATAGGTTATGATCCTTGGAAAATTATTATTTTGAATTTATTTAGACAAACATAGATCCAAGGTTTATTAGGGTTGCATGCACACTTAGGAAGTGTTAGATTGCTCAAAACCCAACAGTGGTATCAGAGCCTAGGGTTGCTTGTTTGATACTTGATGCAAAATAGTGAAAAAAGTTGAAATTGTTGCTGTCTGGCTGATGGACTCGCTGAGTCCATGGGGGGACTCGTCGAGTTCAAGGCAAAATTCATCCTACTCGCCGAGTAGGTTCGTGCACTCGGCGAGTAGAAGGATCAGAATGTAGAATTTCGACTTTTGCTGCTGGAAATGGAGTAGAAACATTACCCTAAACTGTTTTGGTGTTTTAAAACTTGTTTTAGTTGGTGTAATGGTTGTTCTAATCCATTTACAATGGCATATATCAAAATTTCATGCTTTGTATGTGTTCATATAATTCTTGAAACTTTGATAGTCATGTTCATGTTCTTATGAATTTAGAAGATGATAGGAATTATTTGCTGAATTGTTTAGAATTAATTCTTGATCATTTATGTGTTTTAATGGAGTCTTTAATTTGTCCTCAAGTTATGGATATCCAAAGGCCACTTTTCTTTAACACACATTTAAAACACATAGGTTACATGAAAATGAAGAGTCTTCATTTTATGATCCTTTAATTCATAAGTTATGAAATGAAAAGTTTTGGATAGTTACAAAACATGCCCTCAAGTTTTGGAATTTGTAAAGTTTCACACACTTTAATAAACTTTAATTCCAACCCTTAGAGTTTTATTAGTTAAAATTCAACCCTTGTACTATTTATAACATTAAAGGTTAATTATTATATATATGTATAAGAATAAGTCGTTCTACCGTTAGTAGGCCTCATTCACGAAGCCAGTCTATAAGGGGGGTATAAGGTTGTTGCCTATAAAATGGCAGCTTAATGGGTGTCCACTCTCACCCACCGCTTCCTTGATCGGTGGAGGGTCGTTAGCCGAATGGGTAGGACAATGACTTTAAATTCTCATTAAAAGTATAATGATTATTATAAAGTAACTAAACTTTTTTAATTCCCAATCTTAGTTACTTTAGGAAAATGTGAACATGGTGCTAGTCCATGGAATTCACACTTTGTACCTTACCAAGTCGTTGGTGGAGCGTGTGTGGTTAACCGGCACACTAACTTGGACTAGTAAGGATCACGAAGGGTGACTTAATGTTTGTCATAGATCAATGGAGCATGTGTGGTTAACCGGCACATTGATTAGGTGATAATATTAAGGGTACCAAGTGAATTAGCATGGTTATTCACACCTTGTTTTGTGATCCTCGGCATCCCAGTCATAAAACTTGAAGGGCACAATCGAGATTGAAACATGCCATTGAAAAGTTCAATGAATCTCAAAAGAATCTAGGAATTTCAAATCCAATTAAAACCTAATAATTCATTTTGTTTTTAATGGTGGAAATTGGTGAATCGTCATTCACCTACCTTTCAAATATATTATTACTTAGATTACGGCATCCCTCTTCTAAGTATAATATATTGTGATTGGATCCTAGCCTCAATATTACATTTGGGTGACTTATTAAGGACTCTATATATCTAATCTAAACTTGCTTTCTTCTTTCAGATGTCTTCCAACACTAATGCTTCAGGCTCTAACCCAACTGGTTCTTTCTCTCTCATGAATCTTTGTGGGAGAGTCATCTTTGATGGTTCCAACTTCATGGACTGGATTAGGAACATCAGGATGGTTACTCGTTATGAGGACAAGGAATATGTCCTCGATAAGGAGTTAAAAGAGCTTGATGAGTCTACTGCTACTCCTGAGGAGATCGCTGAATTCAGGACACATGAGAGAGATGCTACTAGGTGGCATGCATCATGTTGGCCACGATGACAGCTGAGCTCCAAAAGTCATATGAAGACTTCTACCCTTTTGAGATGCACCAAGACCTGATGGAAAGGTACCATCAGAGTGCTCGTCAGGAGCGGTATGAAATAATCTCCTCCATAATAACAACCCGCATGAAGGACGGTGAATCCATCACGACCCACATGCAAAAGATGCAAAGGTATGTGGACCGCTTGCTGAAGCTGAATGTGAACTTCCCTGAGGAGTTGGCAATTGACATCATTTTGCACTCCTTACCTTCTTGTTATGACCATTTTCGTATGACATATCATATGAGCAAGGAGGAAGTTACCTTCAGCAAGCTTCAAGGACTCTTGAAGACCGCTGAAACTGGTCTTAAGGGCAAGGCGGTTGTTACCTCTACTACTCCTACTCCAACATCTACCCCTGTTTTGGCTATCGGGCAAGGCAAAGGGAAAAAGAGGAAGAACCCTTCGAAGGGTACCAAGGGAAATTCTCTTGAAGGCTCCTCATCGAATACCAAGAGCGGTTCTGTCACTCCTTCTGCCATTCCCAAGGATGCTGATTGCTACTATTGCCTAGACAAGGGGCACTGGAAGCGAAACTGCCCTAAGTACTTACAGGATCTAAAGGATGGGAAAGTGAAACCCACCCATGCAGGTATTTCCACAATATTGTCTAATTACTCATCATATTCTAGCTCTTGGGTGCTTGATACAGGATGTGGTATTCACATATGTTCTGATTTGCAGGGCCTAAGAAGAAGTGAGGATGTGGAGCACGGGAAGATAAACTTGATTGTGGGGAATAGGAAGGCTTCACTTGTTTCCAAGATTGGATTTTATATTTTGTTGCTGAATAATGGGTTAAAATTAGATTTGAATAAATGTGTGTACTCGTCTGAAATGGCGAGGAATATTATTTCCTTTCATGCTTTGTACAAACAAGGTTTTACCTTTTCGTTTGATAATGAATGTGGTGGTATTAATGCTTTCTTTAAAAATGTGTTTTATTTTAAAGCCTTACCTTGTGATGGTGTGTATGAAACTGTGTCGATTGTAGAGAACTTAGGAAATAATCTGTTGTATATTGATTCTTCTACTAGCCTAGATAAAGCATCATTGTGGCATTGTCGTATTGGACATGTAAACAAGAAACGCATAGGCCAACTCCAAAAGAGTGGAGTCTTGGAGTCATTCGACCTTAAATCGGATGATAGTTGTGAATCTTGGCTACTTGGAAAGATGACAAAATCACCCTTCACTGGAACTTGTGAAAGGGGTGAGGGTTTGTTGGACCTAATACATACTGATGTATGTGGGCCATTCAAAACCGCCACAAGGGATGCTAATCGGTATTATGTGACTTTTATTGATGATTTTAGTAGATATGGGTATCTCTACTTAATCAAACATAAGTCAGAAACCTTTGAAAGGTTTAAGGAATTCAAACAGGAAGTAGAAAATCAATTGGGCAGGAACATTAAGATGCTTCGATCCGATCAAGGTGGTGAGTATCTTAGTACCGAGTTCCTTGACTATCTTAAGGAGTGTGGGATTGTCTCACAATTGACTCCTCCCAGGACACCACAGCTGAATGGTGTAGCTGAGAGGCGTAATTGAACCTTGTTAGACATGGTTCGCTCTATGATGAGTCGAGCTTCGCTACCAACCTCTTTTTGGGGGTATGCCTTAGAGACTGCCGCCCACATCCTTAATCTAGTCCCTACAAAGAAGGTTACCAAAACACCTCATGAGATGTGGACTGGGAAGGTTCCCAATTTAGACCACATCAAGATTTGGGGTTGCGAAGATTTCGTGAGGCGTGAGACTCATGATAAGCTCGAACCCCGAAGTGAAAGGTGTATTTTCATCGGCTACCCACAGAAATCCTTTAGTTACCTCTTCTACAGACCCAGTGAGAATGTGGTCTTTGTAGCAAGAAGAGGGGTCTTTCGTGAGAGAGAATTTATAAGCCAAGGAGACAGTGGGAAGCAAATTGATATTGAAGAAATTCAAGAAGCAATTGGTGAAGGAACCTTAGACACTAGCAATCAACCTGAGGAGGAAACTCCTGTTGAGCAAGCTGACAAGTCTGTACCTCCGAGGCATTCCACACGGGTTAGGAACACACCTTCGTTTTATTATGGCTTTCATATTACTACGGAAGGTGATACGTTTATCAGCGATAGTACACTGGTAAACTTGGATGAACCTAACAGTGTTAAGGAAGCCATGGCAGTCCCGAAGTCTGCTAAATGGAAGGAGGCTATGGACAGCGAGATACAGTCCATGTATGACAATCAAGTTTGGAACTTGGTTGACAATGTACCAGACCGTAAAACAGTCGGGTGCAAATGGATCTTCAAGAAGAAGACCGACATGGAAGGAAAAGTGCATACTTATAAGGCTCAACTGGTTGCGAAGGGTTTTACGCAGACTCAAGGTATTGATTATGATGAAACCTTCTCGTCGGTAGCAAAGATTAAGTCTATTAGGGTTATGCTAGCCATTGCTGCATTTCATGATTATGAAATATGGCAAATGGATGTCAAAACCGCTTTTCTTAATGGAAAGTTGGCTAAGGATGTGTACATGAATCAGCCAGAGGGTTTTTTCGGTGCAGAGTACCCTAATAGAGTATGCAAGCTTGAGAAATCCATTTATGGATTAAAACAAGCATCTCGTTGCTGGAATCTTTGTTTCGATGAGAAGGTCAAAGAGTTTGGCTTCTCGAGAAGTGAAGATGAGTCTTGCGTGTATGTCAGAGCTAGTAGGAGTATAGTTAACTTCTTGGTACTGTATGTAGATGACATACTACTTATAGGAAATGACATCCCAACCTTGCAGGAGGTTAAGTCCTGGCTTGGGAAGTGCTTTGCTATGAAGGACCAAGGGGAGGCTGCCTATATCCTAGGGATAAGGATATTAAGAGAAAGGAGTAAAAGACTAATTGGACTTAGTCAGAGTATCTACTTGGATAAGGTGTTGAAAAGGTTCAACATGCAGAATTCCAAGAAAGGAGATTTACCGATCCAAAGCAATGCCAAACTGAGTAAGACTCAAAGTCCGAGTACAGAGGCAGAGATAGCTGAGATGAGCCAATTACCGTATGCTTCCGCTGTTGGCTCGATCATGTATGCTATGACTAGTACCCGCCCTGATGTGGCCTATGCTTTGAGCATGGTCAGAAGGTATCAGGGGAACCCTGGCAAGGCTCATTGGACCGCGGTAAAGAACATTCTCAAGTACCTGCGGAGGACTAAGGATTGGATCCTTACCCTTGGTGGGAGTGATGACTTGAGAGTATTAGGGTATAGTGATGCTAGTTTTCAGACTGATAGGGATAACTTTCGCTCTCAGTCGGGCTGGGTCTTTACCTTAAATGGAGGGGCAATCTCTTGGAAGAGTTCCAAGCAGGAGACGGTGGCTGATTCGACTTATGAATCAGAGTATATAGCAGCGAGTGAATCAGCGAAGGAGGCGATATGGATAAAGAACTTCATCGGAGACCTTGGAGCTGTACCAGCTATTAAGGAGCCTATGGAGATTTTCTGTGATAGCAATAGTGCGGTTGCCTTAGCCAAGGAACCAAGAGATCGTGGCAGATCCCGACACATTGACAGAAAATATCACTTCATAAGACACAAGATTGAAGAAGGACTCCTCGTGGCAAAGAGGGTATCGTCAGATGAGAATCTTGCAGATCCCCTTACGAAGGGACTGACGAGGGTTAAGCATTTCCAGCATGCGAGGTGCATCGGGCTGAGGGATGATATTAGTTTTACAGATTAGATAGCCTTTTCTGAAACTTGTAAAATGTAATCGACGTTTGATGATGAATAAAATTTGTGATTTATTTATTTGTAAAGTGTTACTATCATTGTCAATTATTTACTATTGTTTCAGTTTTGCATGTTTTGACTTCCAGAATAATTAATTTATTCAAACCTCCACAATCGGTCATACGTCGGAAGTAGGTATGAATCAAGATTGTCATGAATTGGGTTTGTAGATGGCTAAAGGTGTTTAGACATGGCAATGGTTGCTACAACGTTCATGAGTACTCATAAGTTATGAGTATTGGAATAAACCCACGCTCACTTGTATCACTTCATGGAATTTATCTCGAGTGATCGTGAGACGATAATATCATATAAGTCTTCATACCTAGAGATATGAGTTGTTACCTATGAGTTGGTTGTGCATTGATTGCACATAAACGCATCAGTAATTTGAGGTTATAAAACGTGCCTTGGTGTACAATTCAACAAGTAGTAGAACAAGCATATGAGTCGAAGTTTATCTATTCCTTCTAGAAATAGAAGCGATATCTGGGCCCCTCGATGATTCTGTGTTGACCCATGTACCGGGCCCGGTCAGAACTAAATTGATGTGTTCAGTTAAGTTCTTTGTCAAACAAATCGGAAATCGAGAAACAACTGCCAAGCAATAAGCAAGACATAGTTCCATGTGTTTGTCCAGCTGATATCATGAGAACAGAGGATTATATGATCACTTGTCTTAAAATGGCGCTTCATAGTTCAACAGAGTTTTCGAGAGCTACGATTGCTGGTTGGTTCTTGAAGTAATATAGGCAAATATAGTTATTAGACTTATCCAAGTGGGAGTCTGTTGGATAAGGTGTCTAAGTCCATAAGCTATTTGGTATATACTTGACCCGACCCGACATGGTCCATTTGGGTTGCACTTCACCCAAACTATTTATGGATAATTTTATGAGAGTTATACACATATGTTTATTAATATATTATAAGTTATAATATATTAATATGAAGCTATGTTATTTAATTAGTCTTAGTCTTAAATTAATTATGAATTAATTTAGAGATTAAAAGGAAGACTAATTAGATTATGGGCTATTGGTTTTATATGGTGTGGGCTAACACTCATTTGTTAATGGGCTAGGCTTATATGGAAGTCCATGGATGATCCATGGAGCTTTTAACCCATGGATCCTTGGAAAAGGAAAGGTCATGGGTTATAAGGGTTTCACCCTAACCATGCACACTATATAAGCAAGCTTATGTTGCATGAAATAGCCACTAGTGTGTGTGCTTGTGTGTGGCCGAAATTATAGTGTGTATACACTCTCTCAAAGTTTTCCAAGTGTTTGTGGTGATTTGTGATTTCCATTTGAGGCATTCACACTATTGGTGCTTGGCTCTCAAACTCCAAGGAATCAATCTCATCAAAAGGTATGTAATCTTATCTAATTCTGTTATGTTTAAAAGTACCCCATGCCATGTTAGATAGGTTATGAACCTTGGAAAATTATTATTTTGCATGTATTTAGACAAACATAGATCCAAGGTTTATTAGGGTTGCATGCACACTTAGGAAGTGTTAGATTGCTCAAAACCCAACATTATTTTCATAAGTTGTGATTTGGTACTTTTGACCCATTATCTTAATAAAAAAATAATTGAATAAAAATATTGGTTTGACCCTTTTCAGCCCTTCTTTAATAAAAATGACAATTTTAGTCCCTTATTTAAAAAAGAAAAAGACATTTTAAGCCCTTAAACCATTTTCTTGACATTTTTGACCCATAGACTTGTTTAAGTGATGTTTTTAGTTCAAAATTTACTCTTTGGCAGTTTCAGCCCCTCTAGTAATGAGTTTTTCAGTTAAAGTCCAAACTTTTCGCAACTTTTACAATTTTGGCCCAAAATCCAAAAATATTACACTTTTTATCCTTGTTATGAAAAAAAATCATTTTAACCCCTGAATTAGTTTTGTTTACCCTTTTACCCCATGTTTTGAGAAGTTTACCAATTCAATCCCTTGAAAATTATATCTTTCGCAGTTTTTGGCTCAATGGGCCGAAAAGCCCAAAAATTGGCCCATTAAGCTACAAATTACATTTCTAGCCCTTTAAACAGTATAATATTCATAGAAACATTTATTTTTACTCTTTTGAATCTTTTGGTCCTTAAGAAAACCATGAATGACAACTTTCAACTCAAGTTTTATTTATTTGACAAATTAAGCCCAAAAATGAGTTTTATGTTGCAATATGTTTATTATCACCTTAGAGGGTAATTTTTCTTGACTTGTTTAGTGTAATATATCTTAGATCATGTTTATCTTCCTCCTAGAGCCATAGATCTCGAGATTCCTTTCCTTTTTGTTACATATTTACCACATGAACACATGAAATCACACATAACATACACATACACATAGATCTACACATTTTACTTGTATTCTCCCCCATAAAACTTGTGAAAACCGAAAAGAGAGGGGTATGAACTCACCTTGTTTCTTATAAAACTCTAAAAGTTCTAGTGCTTTTTTGATGGATTTTGGTTTAACCATTGAGATAAATGTCGAAAAATGACATTCATTTTGAACACTTGTGGCAGAAAGAGTTTGTATACCAGCGTCTGGGTTTCCAATAACTTGGTTCAGAGGATGGTCCTTAGTCCAATCATGTAATCTCGAAAATTCTTGTGCAGCAAATGATCCAATATCATCAATGGGGTTGTGTTGCTCCACCTGAATGGTTTGAACAAGTGGATGATGCTCCCCCTGAACTTCTGAACCAGATAGGTTGGCATCGTCATCAGGTGGGAAATCGAAGAAATTTCTATCATCATCGATGTTGATAGGATTAGAGTCGAATTCAACAGCTGCATCTAGAAATCCATCCACATTTGATTCAAGTCAAGGTTAACCATTCTCCCCCTCAACCTGAGAAGGTTGAAACGGTTTGAAATCAAATGGAGGAAGACTAGGTGTCGGCCCTGAAACATTTTGGGAGACTGGAGCTTCGGATGTAGGTTGTCTTATTCGAGATTCCGAATCAAGAGCCATTTCTGAGGGTCCGAAGAAGGTTTCAAAGTTAACTTCATAGATTGTTTGTTGGTTCAAACATCCTGGCGCTGGAGAATCAGACTCCATGATGTGAGTTATAATATGGGTTGCACCAGAATTCTGAACAAAATTGTCATCAAAGGTAACGTCAAAACTTTCGTCCAAAACAGGAGTTCGCCAATTAAGAACTCGATAAGCCTTTGATTTAGCAGAGTATCCAAGAACGATGGGTTCATCAGCTTTGGGTAGGAACTTGGTAAGCTGATCACGGTTATTCTTGATAAAGCATCTACATCCGAAGACATGAAGAAAAGAGATACTTGATTTCCGACCATTCATGGCTTCATACGGTGTTTTGTTAAGGCGTCGATTGATAATACTTTTATTCTAAGTAAAGCATGCTATAGAAATAGCTTCAGCCCAAAGATAGAGTGGAAGATTTGCAAAGTTGAGCATTGATCGAGCAGCTACAATAGGTGTTATGTTGCGTCATTAGACTACACCTTTTTGTTACGGAGTGTATGGAATTGAAATTTTTTGGGCGATACCCTTCTTGGTGAGGAAGTTTTCAATGGTGGAACTTGTGAATTCCGAACCATTTTCACTTCGAATTCGCCTTATTGGGAGTTTGATGAGAACTTCAATTCCTTTGATAAAGTTGATGAGTTCGGAGGCTGTTTCTGACATGAACCTTAGGAAGAAGACCCATGTGAATCTAGTAAAGTCATCCACAATCACAAGAATGTATTTTTTGTGATGCAAACTTTCTACTATTGAGGGTCCACAGAGATAAATGTGAAGAAGTTCTAATGGCTCTGAAATTGATTTTTCAATGATGACATGATGACCCTTCTTTGACTGCTTTCTACACTCACATGTAGCCCAAATATGAACATTTTTGAACTTTAGGAGTGGCAAACCTCTGACAATTTCACCGAAAACCAGATCATTCATATATCTAAAGCTTAGGTGAACAAGCCTCCTATGCAATAACCAACTGACGTCAAGAACAACTTTTGAGAGTAAGCAGAGTTGGGTCTTACCAGTGATCATGTTTATGTCAAGAGGATACATGTTCTTGTTGCGATTCGATTTGATCAAGCATTCCTTTCGATCTCAAGACATAATATAGTTGTGTTTCTTATAAAATTTAACTCATCGATTTGCATCAGTGAGTTGATCCACACTTATCAAATTATGCTTCAAGTCAGCTACAAATGCCACATTTGAAATTTAGAAGTTGCCATTAGTAAGGATTCCATAACCTCAAATCTGAGAGTTGGAGTTGTTGCCATACATCACATTGATGGGTTTGTAGGCATAAGAACTTTCCTATGTGCGCATGCAAAACCCTAATGCTTGGATCTAGGCTTTCTAATTAAACATGCTTTGAATCCAAGACTTCTAATGACTAATTAGGTTAAATAACAACATTGAAACAGATCTAGAACCATACCTTTGAGTTCCTTGTTGATCTTGTAGTCTTGGAGCTTCTAGAGTCACAAATGTCACTCCTCTAATGGCTTACAAACACCAATAGCAAGGAAGATGATTTAGGAGAGAGGAGAGGGGAGGAAATCGGCCAGAGTTCTCCTACTTTAGGTGAGATGCCGATTTCCCTTAGCCATGGGGTCTATTTATACTTGTAGACTCCTTAAGGGTTACAGTCTAAACCCTAATTGGATAATCTTCTCTTAAGGCTATCCAAATCCTTTCCATAGATAATCCCTTGGACGATTTTGAAGCTATCTAGCTTCTAGAATCCGTCCCTTGCATATCTATAAGGATTTCCAGTCTAAAGCTTAACTATCAAACAATTGACAGTTTATACCCCTTTATTTAATTAATCTCTTTAAGTCACCAAATTAATTCTATGACTTATATTAATCAAATAACCATATATTATTCTTTATAATATTTACTCTCTCTCTCTTAATAAATCATCCTATCAAGTTGCTATGGTGAAGGCAACCCAAAAGGACCATGCACAACCGGGTCAAATACTTGCCTAATATAGTTGCAGCCTTAAACACTATTCCAACAGTCTCCCACTTGGATAAGTCTAGTAACTATACAAGTACAATTCGGTTTGCAATCGTAGCTCTCAAAGACGCTGTCAAACTCTGATCTAATTAATCTTGTCCTTTAGATAAGGGATTGTACAGTCCTATGTAAGATATCATGCTGACAATCCTATGGAATGGTTAGTCAAGCATTTAGGTTTCTCGATCTCTGATTTATTTGACATAGAACTTAATCAAACACATCAATTTAGCTCTGACCGGGCCTGGCACATAATTCAAATCAAATCATCGAGCGTCTGAGATATCGCTTTTACCTTCTTTGATAAAAGTTACAGATAAACTTCGACTTATATGCATTTACTTATTCATTAACCACCTATACACAACAATGCGTTTTATAACACCGATTTACTGATGCGTTTTCGCATTATCAATGTACAATCAATTAGCAAATAACAAACCATATATCTAGGTTTTAAGACTATATGATATTATCGTCTTGCGATCACCTTTTATATTGTATTCCATAAAGTGATACCAGCAAGCGCGGGTTTGTTCCAATGCTCAAAACTACTTCATAAGCACTCATGAACGTTGCAGCAACCCTTTGCTATGTCCAACACCATTTAGACAATCTACACACCAATTCATGACAATCTTCATTCATATCTACTTCCAACATATGAACGATTGTGGACGATTTGAACAATTCGATTATTTCTAATAAACTCAATTATTCTGGAAGTCAAAACATGCAAAGTGAAATAATAGTTAAACAATTAACATAAGACAGTAACATTAATCATAAATAAAACTCCTTTATTTAATCATCAAATGTTAATTACATTTATCTATTACATGTTTCTAATACTATCTAATCTATGCTAATATCATCCTTCAGCCCAATACTCCTAGCATGCTGCAAATGCTTAACCCTACTCAGTCCCTTCGTAAGCGGATCTGCTGGGTTATCTTCTGATGATATCCTCTTCACTACGAGTTGTCCTTCTTCTACACGATGTCTAATGAAATGATATTTTTTGTCGATATGTATTGATCTACCATGATCCCTCGGTTCCTTGGTCAAGGCAACCGCACCTTCGTTATCACAGAAAATCTCCATGGGCTCCTTTATGGCAAGTACAAATCCAAGATCACCGATGAAGTTCTTCAGCCATATTGCCTCCTTCGACGCTTCGCTTGCTGCAATGTACTCTGATTCGCACGTTGAATCAGCTACAGTCTCCTGCTTGGAACTCTTCCATGTCACTGCTCCTCTATTTAGGGTAAAGACCCAGCCCGACTGCGAACGGTAGTTGTCCCTGTCGGTCTGAAAACTGGCGTCACTATACCCTCGCACCTTCAAGTGATCACTCCTTCCGAGGACTAAGAACCATTCCTTCGTCCTCCGAAGGTACTTAAGGATGTTCTTCACCGCAATCCAATGTGCTCTGCCAGGGTTTCCTTGATATCTGCTAACCATGCTCAAAGCGAAGGCTACATCAGGGTGAGTACAAGTCATAGCGTACATGATTGAGCCAACTGCGGAAGCGTATGGTACTCGGCTTATTTCTACTATCTCAGCTTCGGTACTCGGACTTTGAGTCTTACTCAACTTGGCATTACTTTGTATCGGTAGTTCTCCCTTCTTTGAGTTTTCCATACTAAATCGTTTTAGTACCTTCTCTAAGTAAGTATTCTGACTAAGTCTAATTAGTCTCTTACTTCTTTCTCTTACTATCCTTATTCCCAAAATGTAAGAAGCCTCTCCGAGGTCCTTCATAGCAAAGCACTTCCCGAGCCAGGACTTAACCTCCTGTAGAGTCGGGATGTTGTTTCCTATGAGTAAAATGCCATCGACATATAGTACGAGGAAGCTTACTATACTCCCACTGGCTTTGACATACACATAAGATTCGTCTTCGCTTCGTACAAATCCAAACTCTTTGACTTTCTCATCGAAGCAAAGATTCCATCTACGAGACGCTTGTTTAAGTCCATAAATGGACTTCTCAAGCTTACACACTCTATTTGGATGCTTCGGATCCACAAACCCCTCTGGCTGAGCCATGTAAACATCCTCAGCCAACTTTCCGTTAAGAAAAGCGGTCTTGACATCCATTTGCCAAATCTCATAATCATGAAATGTGGCAATTGCTAGCATCACTTTAATCTTCGCAACTGGTGAGAAGGTCTCATCATAGTCAACTCCGGGAGTTTGAGTAAAGCCATTCGCAACCAATCGCGCTTTATATGTGTGTACGTTTCCATCCACGTCGGTCTTCTTCTTGAAGATCCATTTGCACCCAACGGTCTTACGTCCGGGCACATAATCAACCAAATTCCAAACTTGGTTATCATACATGGATTGGATCTCGCTATCCATTGCCTCTTTCCATTTCGCAGACTCCGGGCCTGCCATGGCTTCCTTATAGCTATTAGGTTCATCAAGATTTACTAGTGTACCATCACTAATATACGTGTCCCCTTCGGTAGTAATATCAAAACCATAAAACTGGGGATGAACTCTAACTCTCTCGGAACGTCTAAGAGGTAAGGACTCGTCAATCGGTTCAACCGGAGTTTCCTCCTCGGGTTGAGTGCCAGCGGTAGAGGTTCCTTCATCTATCAACTCTTGAATCTCTTCAAGTTCTATTAGCCTCCCACTGTCTCCTTGGCTTATGATTTCTCGCTCTCGGAAAACTCCTCTCCTCGCAACGAAGACAACGTTGTCCTTCGGTCTATAGAAGAGATATCCAAAGGATGTCTGCGGGTAGCCGATGAAAATACATCGCTCACTTCGAGGTTCAAGCTTGTCGTGAGTATCTCGTCTTACAAAAGCCTCGCAACCCCAAACCTTGATGTGTCCCAACGAGGGAGATTTCCCTGTCCACATCTCGTGAGGTGTTTTGGCAACCTTCTTAGTAGGGACTCGGTTAAGGATATGGGCGGCAGTCTCTAAGGCATACCCCTAAAAAGAGATAGGTAGTGAAGCACGACTCATCATAGAGCAAACCATATCCAATAAGGTTCGATTACGCCTTTCTGCCACACCATTCAACTGTGGTGTCCTAGGAGGCGTCAATTGCGAAACTATTCCACACTCCTTGAGATAATCGTGGAATTCAAGACTTAGGTACTCTCCTCCTTGATCGGATCGAAGCATCTTGATTTTCCTACCCAATTGATTCTCCACTTCATTCTTGAACTCTTTGAACTTTTCAAAGGTTTCTGACTTTTGCTTGGTTAAATAGATGTACCCATATCTACTATAATCATCGGTAAAGGTCACATAGAAGCGGTTCCCACCTTCGTGGTTGATCTAAAGGGTCCACATACATCGGTATGTATTAGGTCCAATAGACCCTCACCCCTTTCACAAGTACTCGTGAAGGGCGACTTAGTCATCTTTCCAAGTAAACAAGACTCGCATGTGTCATCTTCCCTAAGGTCGAATGACTCCAACACTCCATCCTTTTGGAGTTGGGCTATGTGTTTCTTATTGACATGTCCAAGATGACAATGCCACAAGGATGCTTTATCCATACTAGTGGAAGAATCAATATTCAAAACATCATTTCCTAAGTTATCAACAATCATAACAGTTTCATATATTCCATTACATGGTATAGCTTCAAAGTAAAAGACACCATTTAGATAAGCCAAAATAGAACCATTCTCATTATTAAAAGAAAATCTAAATCCTTGTCTATATAAACCATGAAATGAAATGATGTTTCTAGCCATTTTTGGCGAATAGCAACAATTGTTCAAATCTAAAACTAAATTATTCCTAAGCACTAAACAATACACTCCAATCTTGGTCACAGGCAACGATCTTCTGTTCCCCATGATTAGATTGATCCTTCCTTGCTCCACATCCCTACTTCTTCTTAGTCCCTGCACATTTGAACAAATGTGATAACCACAACCGGTATCAAGAACCCAAGAAATAGCATGATTAGAATCGTTAGATTTAATTGTGTATATACATGCGAAAGATGGCTTGATCTTTCCTTCTTTGATTGCTTGCAGGTAATCTGGGCAGCTTCTCTTCCAATGTCCTATCTTGTGGCAGTGGTGGCACTCTGCCTCCTTCGGGTTAGGTCAGGGCTTAGCGGGATCAACTTTGGTCCCACTAGAAGAGGCACCATCTCGGGCTTTAACCTTGCGGTGGTTCTTGGACGAGGCCTTCATCTTCTTTCCCTTTCCTTGACCAATTTCCAAGACAGGAGTAGCAGGCGGATTGGGAGTAGGTGCAATAGACTTGTCTTTGAAGTTGCTCTCAGCGACCCTCAAGAGACCTTGGAGTTTGCTTAGGGTGACCTCCTCTTTGTTCATGTGATAGGTCATCCTAAACTGGTTGTACATCGGAGGCAAAGAGTGAAGCACCATGTCGATCGCCAAGTCTTCTCCAAAGTCAACATTTAGCTTGCGAAGGCGGTCGACATACCTTTGCATCTTTTGCAGGTGCACGGTAAGAGATTCTCCATGACCCATCTTAGCGGAAATCGTGTTAGTGAAAATCTCATAACGCTCTTGTGTCGCGTTTTGGTGGTATCTCTCCAACAAGTCTTGGTGCATCTCGTATGGGTACATGTCCTCGTAGGACTTTTGGAATTCGGAGTTCATTGTCGCGATCATGATGCAATGCACTTTCGTTGCATCACGCTCGTGAGTTTCGAAAGCAGTGATTTCGGCGGGAGTAGCGATTTCGGGGTTGATTTTCTCGAGCTTCTCATCGAGGACATACTCCTTATCCTCATAGCGATCAATGGTGCGAATGTATCTTATCCATTCGCTAAAGTTCGTTCCATCGAAGCTGGCCTTTTGGCAAAGGCTCATCAACGTGAAAGAACTAGCAGCAGCGTTGTTTGCGTTCGACATCTACAAATAGAAAGGACAAAGATAGATTAGAATATGAATCCCTAATTATCACTCAATAAAAAAAATTAGGGCTAGGATCCAACAATAACATTTACATACTAGAAAAGGGATGTCGTAATCTAACATGAAAATAAATTGAAGGTAAGTAAATGACGATTCACTAATTCTCCATCACAAAACATAAACTATTAGTCCTAAGTGTATTGAGAATTCCTAGGTTCGGATGAGATTCATTGAAACTATTCAATGGCATGTTTAAATCTCGATATGCCCCTCTTGTTTGTGACTGGGATACCGAGGATCACAAAGCGGGTGTGAATTACCATGCAAATTCACATGGTGCCTTCATTGTAACGATCACCTATTCGATGTGCCGGTAAACCACACACGCTCCATCGAACTATGATAAACAATGAATCACCATTTGCCACCTTTGCTTAGAACCAATTAGTGTGCCGGTAAACCACACACGCTCCACTAACTTCTTAGCAAGGGTGCAAAGTGTAATTTCATGGGATTGCATCAATTCACTTTTCCTAAAGTAACTAAGATTGGGAAATTTTAAAAAATGTGTAGTTACTTTGTATTAATTATTATAATTTTAATGAGAGGATGAGGTTGCCCTATCCTACCCGTTCGGCTAACGACCCTCCACCAATCAAGCAAGCGGTGGGTGTGAGTGTACACCCATTAAGCGCCATTTTATAGGCCGCAACCTTATACCCACCTTATAGATCGGCTTTGTGAATGAGGCCTACTAACGGTAAGACTAGCGTTTTAGTTATACATATATATATTATTCTAGTAATATCATATTAGTATAGGGTTGTATTTTAAACGTTTTAAAATCTAGGGTTTGAAATTTAAGTTGTCTAAATTATAACTTTTAATCACTAATATAAATTTCAAAACTTGAGGACAAGTTTTAAACATTTAAAACATGGAGGATCAAATAACAAATAATTCCAATTAACAATTAATATCCTAATTATCTATATTTGATTTTATTCAAGATTTCTTTTAAGATAATTACCAAAATAATCAAAATAATTAATTAATTATCATATAAGGAAATTAAATATTTTATTAGATGATAAATATCTTTAATTAGATCAAGATTATAGTCATATATATCAAAAAATCGGATTAGGGTTGATCTAATTAGTTTAAGGAAAGTTTCCATAAGATAATTATGAAAAAAATCTCGAATCTGGCTATTCCTGACGCCTGGACTCGCCGAGTGCACAAAGGGACTCGCCGAGTAAGGCCTACTCGCCGAGTCCACTTTGGAACTCGCCAAGTCCATGACTCAGAAACCAAAAATCGAATTTTGCAGGTTTTTTTCAGTTAATCAAGCAACAATTTAAAGAAAACCAAGCTAGGCTCTGATACCACTGATGGGTTTTAGCCATAAGAACTTTCCTATGTGCGCATGCAAAACCCTAATGCTTGGATCTAGGCTTTCTAATTAAACATGCTTTGAATCCAAGACTTCTAATGACTAATTAGGTTAAATAACAACATTGAAACAGATCTAGAACCATACCTTTGAGTTCCTTGTTGATCTTGTAGTCTTGGAGCTTCTAGAGTCACAAATGTCACTCCTCTAATGGCTTACAAACACCAATAGCAAGGAAGATGATTTAGGAGAGAGGAGAGGGGAGGAAATCGGCCAGAGTTCTCCTACTTTAGGTGAGATGCCGATTTCCCTTAGCCATGGGGTCTATTTATACTTGTAGACTCCTTAAGGGTTACAGTCTAAACCCTAATTGGATAATCTTCTCTTAAGGCTATCCAAATCCTTTCCATAGATAATCCCTTGGACGATTTTGAAGCTATCTAGCTTCTAGAATCCGTCCCTTGCATATCTATAAGGATTTCCAGTCTAAAGCTTAACTATCAAACAATTGACAGTTTATACCCCTTCATTTAATTAATCTCTTTAAGTCACCAAATTAATTCTAATTAATTGTATGACTTATATTAATCAAATAACAATATATTATTCTTTATAATATTTACTCTCTCTCTCTCTTAATAAATCAGCCTATCAAGTTGCTATGGTGAAGGCAACCCAAAAGGACCATGCACAACCGGGTCAAATACTTGCCTAATATAGTTGTAGCCTTAGACACTATTCCAACACACATATCCAACATTTGGTAAAAGTTTGAGATCTTGAAAAAAGTCCTTCTGCCCCAACATGTACATGGAGGAAGCACTATCAATATAACATATTGTTTCTTTCTCTGAAGTATAGAGTGCCTGCAAAATTAGTGAGTTGTGGAGTTTTAGGCTCTGAGTTACGTTTTGGGACAAACGCATGAGTCTTAGGCTTCGGTTGTGAGTTTTGAGCAACAGATGGTTTGGAAGGTTTGTTCCGAGAATCCTTAGGAAAAAAACAGAAGGCCATGGTTCTTTCATCTATCTAATATTCATATTCAATAACATGAGGATTTAGAACAATTTTTTTGTACATTCAACGTCCAGAATAGTGAGAACTATTGTGTCTCTCGGAGTTGTAGTTTCATTATTGTGATTTTTAACTTTCCAAACAAGATTTTGTTTCGAATATTTTGGAGAAACAGTTTTCTTAACAACTTTTGTATTGGTTGATGGTACATTTAGTTTTGAAAGCTGTTGAGGTTTGAAAATTGTACCATTAGCTTTGGCTATGAAAACGGATCAAACAGTCTGAGGAGAGTTGGTTCGGACAAATGCAGTGCTTACAATAGGATTTTTCGGAGTGGGACTGACCAATTTCTTCTGTTTTATAAGTCTTCGATAGATTTGAAGGACTCTTGAGGATCTTCGTGGGTACGAAGGTGTTTGAACTCTTAGTTGATGAATGAGTAGGCAGAGATACACTCTTTTTGGAGTTCTCAAGGAATATAGAAATTTGTCTTGACTTAACTTCCTTTTTGTGAGTGTTTCGGGCTTTTACCTTAGGATCGACAATATCTTTCCTATTCAACATGGGTTTTCGTTTGAAATGAGGCAAATATTTGGATGTTGGTCCCACTGAAGGATTGTTGAACACAAGCTTAATTGGAACTAGTTTTATTTTGGAAATCACCTGAGGTTCAGACTCACATGAGGTTGACTCTTCAACGTCACTATCTAAAGATGCCCAAATGCACTCAGAGACTTCAGGTCTAGTTATCTCCGGAAAAATTTCCTCACCAACATATTTGTTAGGAGGGCTGTGGTTTGGATTTTGAACGATAGAGTTTGGAATACTAGAGAGGGGTTCCAAGGTTCGATTCAGGTCCAGGTTTGTCAGATGTGGAAAATGCGTGGAATCGTGACACTTGACAACTATACGCTAAACTCTGGAATTAGTGATGCAAATTGGTCAGAAGTCTCAGGAAGGAGTGAAAAAGGCGAGACAGGGATGTCTAAGTTCTTGATATTCGGAACGTATCCCATAAAAGTTAGGTTTTGCAACTCCTTCAAGGGACAAACAATAGGTTTTGGAAACTCAATTTTGAGACCAGATGCTTTTGACCAAGGATGACTAAAATTGTGAGTCATCCGTTCATTTGCTTAAGGAATATCTATGGAATGGTGCAAAGCATCTATTATAGCATTGAGACATTTGTTATCAGAAATTAAAACATTTCTTTCAGAATAAGTGATTTCACATTTGTCTTTAAGAATGATACATTCATCTTGTGACATTACAAGCTCTCGTTCTAAAGAATCTATTTTTAACTTCTTATCCTCAAAATGTAATCTAAGATGACTTAATTCACTTTCCTTCTTCTCATTGGCTTCTATGGCTGACTCGTAGGCTTTGTAAATAGGGTTCACAAAGAGACAGGTCAAAATTATTATCAGTAATCATAGATTTTACCTGTTGAACGATGCTTCTACTGGGTGTATCGTCGGTAGGCATGTAGCAGTAGTTTGGTTCGGCATCTTCATCATCTCTTTCGGAACCAGACGACCAGTAGCCTTCACCACCTTCAATTTCTTGTCGAGCCATAAGACACATGTTTCTCCCAGTAGTTACATCATCATCATCTCTAGAAGAGCAATTGTCACACCCCCGAACCAGACGGCGGAAACGTCTGGGGGCTTGTGTGGCTATAAATTGAAATATCATCACAGTGATTATGCATGAAACATAACACAATCATCACCAAACATTACATAGTACAACTGGTATTGTTCACATCAAGTACATTGTTTTATATTACATAATCCAAAACATAAATTGTTCGATGATTGACTTTTGCATAAAAGAAATTCCAAATTACACTTGATGATTCTTCAGCTTATCGATTACCTGAGAATACAAGTTATTTTGAAAATGGTCAACACATATAATGTTGGTGAGTTCATAAGCATGTTTGAATGAAATTCTTTGTATTATTTGTAAAACCCAGAAAATCTGATATTTTTTGTAAAAAGTCTAAAAACGATGTGTAAAAATCGAGTATAAAAGCATGTGTGAATTTGATAGTAAAAACATGTGTAATTAAACGGTCCAATATTTCCTTGTATTATATATCTGTTGTATGTAGAAGTTAAATAATAGTGTTTTCCCCTAGAAAATCTGATATTTTCTGATTTATAAAAATATTGTGGTCCTTGTATTATCATGTGAATTTGTTTTGTATAAATATGATTTACGAGTTTTGAATTTTCGTAGTATTGTGCTGGTAAAGGATCTCTATGTGAGTCGATATAACCATGCATAATAGTAACTAATTCGCCTGTCTTGGCATTTTTTTTCCAAATGCCGGTTTTGATCAAGGTTTTGTCACCCTAGACTGGCCTAGTCTAACTGTAGCGAACAGCTCAGGTGTGTGGGGTAGTTACCCCCGTATAGATCTATACACAAACTCTCGCTCTCTCTCCAGGAGACTCTGATTATAACTACAGGCTACGACTATACACTCAACGGTGTCAACCAAGAAGTCTCACTAGATCCCAATTATTGTCACATGAATATGTATAACGTTGTATGTATTTAGAATTTCGAACACCAGATGATACATGAATGTGAAAGAGTAAAGCCCAAGAAACATAAAAGAAAAGACAACTGTGGCCCATTAGACATGTAAGTTATTTACAGGCTTGTTGAGTATGCCGATGGACACGTTAAAGCCCATTAAGCATATGATGAATTATTTCAGGCTAAATTAGCATGTACATGGGCCACTAAGGCCCAATAACAAGTAAAGGCTAATTTAGGCCCATTAAGCATGTAATTAGGCCACTAAGGCCCAATAGACATGTAATGAATATATTGAGTCCAATAAACATGCAAATGGATCATGAAGGCCCCATAAGCATGTATAGTGAGCACTAGGTGCAATAGTCTTACTATTGTTGTATTTCGTTTGTTTGTTATAATATAGTTCATTTCATCGAAACATTTATCCATAATGTTCTAAAAATCATGTGTTTTGTTATAACGATATTTTTCGTTCTTTACGTCAAAATTCTATAATTTGCGCTCGTGTTTAGTAAAAATTTCACTCTAGGTCCCTTAAGAACTAAGTTGAAAATTTAAAAGCTTATTTTCTTATATAAAATGTCATTTTGGTTATTTTAATTAAAATAGCATTTTAGCACATTATTTTATAAGAATTTACATTTTTGCCGGAAATGTTTAGTATTTGACGGGTTTGGTCCAAAAATACATATATTGACATTTTCAGCCCTTATTTGAAGTAAAATGACATTTTCGGCCAAATTTTTATAAAATTAACATTTTTGGCCCAATTTTGAAATAAGAGTCATTTTCAACCCTTATTTTCGTTTATTTTCATTTTTAACTCAATTTTTGATTAAATAACATTTTAATCCCTAAAATTTGATATTTTTGCAATTTGGGCCCAAAAATCCGTAAGGCCCAAAAAGAGACCCAATATGCAAAATATTACACTTTTGGTCCATTGTAATGTATAGTTGTTATAAAAACTCATTTCTATACAAATGTGACCCTTTTGATCCTCACAAAACCGTGAGCGGCAAAAATTATCCAAATCTTTGGTTTACTTGTCAAAAATGGTCCATATAGATCCATCGAGTTTTATCACACAAACGCAACATCAACTAAGAAAATCACACATAACATGCATAAAACACATAGATGTATAAATTTCACTTGTATTCTCCCCCAAAAACATGTAAAAACAGAAAACAAGGGGGTATGAACTCACAATGGGTTGATGATCTAGGTTTTGAAGAAGAATGGAGTGAGTTTTTGATCCTAGCAAGCTTCCATGAGTAGATCTCGAGTTTATGAGGTTTCTAAGAGTGTGATCACAAGCAAATGTTTAGGAGGTGTGATCTAACATAAGAATGAAGTTGTATAACTTAGAGGTGGAGTGACTTACCAAGGATTGATGATTTTTATGAAGAATCCTCATGAAGCACTTAGAAATATCGAAATTTTTTATGGAGGGGAGGGTATGTTTTTGAGTGCTTGAGAGAGTTTGAAGGAAATTTTGAAGATGTGTGTGTGTGTATGTGTTTCTTGCTCTCGGCCGTGATTAGAAGAAGAGAGGGGAGAGAGGGATTAGGATGTGATGGATACCTAGATGCATGAGATGTATGGATTATTTAGTGGTTAAATTGCATGGAAGTCCATCATGCAATAATGATGTGTCTAATGCTAGTTAATCCTCTTATTTTTTTTTCTTTTTTTTTTCACATGGGCCAAGATTTGGGCTAGGAGGAAAGTGGATGAAGAAATTTGGGCCTTTTCTTGACTTGTTAGAATTTATGAAGCAAAAAAATAATTTTCGGCCCATTGGGCCCTTAGGAGGGTTCATGGCCAATATGGTATAAAGGAATGGGTTTATGGCGCATTAGCACTAATTAATTCATATATGGCCCAATAAGGCCCATTAGGGTTATAATGAATCATTTTAGGCCCAAATGGTCCAACATGTTATAGATTTATGAATTGGGTCCATTTAGAATCAAAATAGGGTTTCTAAGCCAAAAATAGTCGAATTGAATGCTTATTGGCCCAATAAGAAAATCCTAGCCCATAATAAACTCAAACTGGGATTTTTAGGGTTTTCAACTCATATCTGACCATTTGAAGTGCTTTGTATTAGGTTTTGAATTTTACTGGGTGAACCTTGATTGATTTTGTTGTCATTAAAATTAACATATTGCATATTATCAAGTTTGGATTACGAGGATTATCATAGATGACATTTACATGATCACAAAATTTCGTGGCTAAAATGCCAGTTGTGACACCAATACCCTTCCACATCCCTTGATATAGTTCTAACAAAAGCCTTTTCACTTTATGCCATTTCTTGAGCTTGATGTGCATAGTAAGCAGAGCCCAGGATCTTCGGTTTCCATGGGACCTCGGCTAAGCAGTCTTTGGCAAAGTGGTTTGCATGACCACATTTGTGACATCGATCTTGGCTTTTTCAGACTTCGGAATCTGTGGAGGTTCTGAGGTGTGATTCGGAGTAGGAAGGTTAGGCTTGTAGGCTGGTGGGTTTTCGAAAGGTTTGCTGAATGGTTGACGATTATTTTGGTGAGAAGCTTGGAAACAGTTGTTTTGGTGAGAAGTTTAGAAACGATTGTTGTGAGGCTTGTTGAAAGGACGATTGTATTTCATCGAAAGTAGGGCAACCTCTTGTTGGAAACGTAGTTCGGAGTCCATTTCCTCCGGGTTAAAATTACCCATAGATTGATAGTTAGACATTGTGAGAGCAAGAACGGTTGGAGATGAGGATTGAATCAGAGGAATATAAGGAACAACAATGGTGAGGGGGACTGAAACGATTAGGTTTGAGGATTGTGGATCATAGGAACTGGCTAGTGATATGTGCATATTTATACAACATATCCAGGAAATAATTACTTTTATGCCCTTAATAGAACAAAAGATACTTAATTTGCTATGAATCATGTTGCAGGTATTAAAAGACTTGTTTAAGCAAAAAGGAAGCTGGAAGCTAGATTAAAGAAGCTTGGAGTTGAAAGTTTGGACTAGAGCTCTAAAATGATGGAAAATATGCCCAACATGTCGTGGTAATATCTACCAAGACGTGGTGTCTTGAAGATTCCCGATCAGATTTGATGATGTGTAGAATACGGGATAAACACAATCACCACGGCAATAGTGAGCACTAGGTGCAATAGTCTTACTGTTGTTGTATTTCGTTTGTTTGTTATAATATAGTTCATTTCGTCGAAATATCTATCCATAATGTTATAAAAATCCCATGTTTTGTTATAACGATATTTTTCGTTCGTTACGTCAAAATTCTATAATTTGCGCTCGTGTGTAGTAAAAATTTCACTCTAGGTCCCTTAAGAACTAAGTTGAACATTTAAAAGCTTGTTTTTTTTTTACATAAAATGTCAATTTTGGTCTATTTTAATTAAAACTAGGTGGGGTTTCCGTTGTTTTTTCTTTGTAAATGTCATTTGATCAACTATTTGTTTATAGTTTGAGTATTGTTATAGGGCAAGTCAATTTAAAAAACATACACTATCCCATTTTACTGTTATGGACCCTTTTAAAATTGTATCTTTATATAAGTTCTTAAGAATCATTTATATAGGTTCATAAGAATCATACAACTTGCCTAACTGCACCTAGTCCAAATACGACCACTATAGTTCCAGTTTTCACATTTGCAGATTCTAGGAAACAGCTACCCCTGAAAAAAAAAAGTATTTTCATAAACTCAATTTCCCAAATGCATGATCTATTAATGTTCATTCATTTTATTAACAATTTGTATATTAAACATAGTAAAAGGAACATAAAAATTAACAAAAGTTACCTGGTGATACTACAAATCAACGAAAAATAGCGGTGAGAAATTCACCTAAAAAAGCTTCATTCTTGACATGTAGATTCATGTGGGTATTCCAGCAAACAGCTGCTGTGCAACAATAAAAAAATAAAAATAAAATTAGAAAATGTGATCTTCGACAACAAAAAAACAAACACAGCATATGTCCGGTATAAAAGTTACCTTAAAGAATGGTGAAGTTCTGAAATCGGAGATTAAATTCGACATTTGGTGTATCCATGGTTCTTCTTTCCTAAATGAGAATGCACTTGGGGCATTTCACTCGTAAGAATGAAAAAAAATACATATAAATTGAAAGTATGTTGCCATTTGGGTCATTTTACTCGTAAAAATGGAAAAGGCACCTAATAGCAATGTAGTTTGGTTTTTGGAAAAAATAAAATAAAAGAAATTACAAAAAAAAAAACAAAAAAAATGTGTAAATTCAAAGCTCGTTTCTATTTAATGCATTTAGCACCTAAAGATGGAAAAATAAAAAATGACTATGTACTTTTATTTTTTGGTAAAGGAATAAAAACAAAATGCAAAGTATGTCACTATTTACTCAATTTACTACTTAAATATATTCAATATCAATCTGAGTTCAAAACCGTTGAAATCAAAAAAAGATTAACTATAAAAACAATATTCAAGAGTTGTGTCATCCAAAATTGTTACATTCAAATTTTTTTAAGTATAAAAACATTATGCAAGGGAATTTTTGTCCAAAACTGTTAAAATAAAAAAAAAATAACTATAAAATTAGTATGTATGGGGCAGTTTGGTCTAAAACTATTAAAAATAATTTTTTTAAAGTTTAAAACCAATATGAAGGGGCAGTTTCGTCCAAAAATCTTAAAATCAAATTTTCTAACTATAGAAACAGTATGCAGGGGCAGTTTGGTCCGAAAATGTTATAATCAAAAATTTGTATCTACAAAAATAGTATGTAGGGGCAATTTTCAGATACATTTTGGTAAATAGTTCTGCTTTTATAAGACACGAACCTGGGAAAGAAGAATAACATAATAGTTATATAACTATATTTTGGTAAATAGTTCTGTAACTATAAAAATAGAAAGGTTTTTACATGTTCAACATAGTTATATCAACTACAGATCTGAAAGAAACCAATTCTAATGCAACATGAAGCATAGAATTTGGTTGAATTGGAGAGAAACCATTGGGTAGTGATGTAACTGTAACCCCTTCTTCACCAAATGCATTTGTGGGTTATAAAAAGACACATTATTTATCAATTTATTTAAAATTATATATATTTACAGAACCTTACGTTGTGGTTGAACAATCAAATCAGCTTTCTCTTCTCTTGTCATGGTGTTAATTGCTTTTGGTAGTGCCGAACATAAATGACCTAGTAAGACAATATAATATTATTTTAAAGAAATTTGGTTAAATGAAAATAACCCAATTACATAATCATTTATTTACCATCTTTCAAGTAAAACTCAACACCCTCTTTTGGTGATTTAGAAATTATAACACGATCCGACAGCTTTACTACATACTTCAATGCATTAACCAACATCAGTGACTAATTAGATGTATTTCCATAGCACATGTTAGTTAACAAATTATTCTTAATATAAAATGGAAAATAAGAAGTGCAAAAGACTACCTTTAACCTCATCCAAATCGCCAGGTTGTCCTTTGTGTTCTCCATTCTTCACTATTGTCTTAAGAATACCACTATCTTTACAGACATCTAATACTGTGATCCATGACAGATGCTCTATCTCAAATGATCAAAAAATAATTAAAAAAAGGAAATATAAACATATGGGCTCAATTTAGAACCATAAGATTATATTCTATTATATATATATATATATATATATATATATATATATAGAGAGAGAGAGAGAGAGACACACACACACACACATTAATTTTGAAGTCAACAACTATTTTTGCAGCATCTATAGCAGAATCCTTCATAAACCGTTGCTCTGCAGTCACGTTACCAACAAACTCTCGACCCTGTTTTGAACCTGAAGACTGGACTTCATTGGCCACAGTCACACGCTTTGAGCCTAAATTAAAATACAAAGCTGACTTCAGAATTGGGTCAAAAAAAGTCATAGTCAACATTAGTAACTTGAATTACCATCCTTGCTGAACTTTGGATTTTTATCCATGCTAAAATTTGACTTCCTTGCAGCTAAAACAATTTTATCATCGACGACCTCTATAGGTTCCTTGAAATGATGGTCCTTAAGTTCCCTAGTCTCCTGTTGTCCACCCACCACCAAAAGTTCATCCCCAAAAGCCCTAAAAGCTAACCAACGAAATTACAATACCATGGAAACACCCCTTGTGCTGATCCAACGTCAAGATTCAACTAAAAATAATTATTACAAAAATGTGATACAACTTACTTTTGCAGAAATTACATACAAAATAGAGCTGTTATTGGTTTAAGCATTCCATCAAATGGGTGGCAGTCAAGCTGGAAGTGGCTTAATCCATTTAGTTATACGAACTATAGTTTGTTGATATGAAGGAATTAGACTATCTGCATTTAATTACTAAGAACAATATGTAAAATCCATGTTATGGTCAAAGATCTTCTCATTGAGATCAGTTAGCATCTTGTAAAAGCGAACTCCTATCTTGCTGCAAAAAAATCAAAAAAATAATAAATATAAATAAATAAATCATAACGATTTGGAAATCAAAATCAGTACAAAACTGACCAGAAGGTACTTTAGGTTGAACAATAGTAACCTTACGCAAATAATTCAATTCCTTCTCTCTCGATTTTTCTTATATGTTATCATCAATGACGCCTCTTTGTAACTTCATTTTGTTAGCTGTTTGCCATGTTTTACTGCTTACTTGATACAACAACAACTCAATTTATTAAGCTATATAATAATAAAACAATAAATATGATAATGAATTACCTCCCTAATGTAACCCATAGCCTGTGAAGCAAAAGATAAGATGCTTATTGCTCCCATATCATGCAAAATATCTTCCACATCAATTGTTTCAGCTTGAAATCCGACCAAAACAATGGGGGTTAATTACAAATCATGCAAACCACCCCACAAAAAGATAATAATTGTAAAACAACTCACATTTGCAACATGTTCTTTAAAAAAACGTTTGCAGTATGTTCTAGCTCCATTATCGTGTATAAATCTTTGAAGCTTTAAATGTTTCCTTTAATCGTTGTTACCTTCATCATCTCAACAACTTTTTTGTCAAAAAAATCTCACAGCTTAGAACTTTTAGATCCAGTTCACAACCTTCATGTTGACATTTAGCCACTATTCCATGAAGTAATACCACCTTTAAATGTGGCTCATGCAAGAAAAGCAGTAGATGTGGTTACAATTTCAGGCTGAAAAGAATCGGTTTGTTGATTATCATCCTAACATATAACATAGTGTTCAAGCTTATTGCAGTGATTTGATTCAAGTGGCTACATCTTTTGGAGCAAAAAAAAAAGAGGAAATAGAACATGATTCTCTTGAGATCCAAAGCAATGACAGCATTCAAAGCCTCAATCAACACTCGAATCAAGTAAGTGAATGTGTTGTAGTTGTAAACGATAAAAAAATCGCACAAGCTTCCAATATAACCACAAATTAAAACAAAATACTAACTTATACATCCACAAAATAGGTTTTAGAGGAACGGTGAGATAGCGAAACCATTGATGGAATCGGGGGAGAGTAGGCGGTGTAGCTGGTATACGCTTTAGAAACAGCCTATCGGTAAGACCTAATCAAATAGAGAAGGAGCAACTACACAAACTGGATGACGTCTTCACCAGGTGAAGCAAAAGAGATGAATTGTTACTTCAAATTAATGAATTTGTAACTTAAAAGGAACCATACCTGTAGACGATGCAGATAAACAGAAGGATGTGGAGTACATTTGAGTAATGTTTAGACTGAACTATGTCATTAGTAGGGAAGTATGTGGAGCGACGAAGAGCAGAGCTGCCTATTGGTGTTGATGACAAAGAAGTGACATGCGGAGGTAGAGACGTAGAAGTGAGAACCAAATCATATATGGTCTTGCAGACTCGTAGCCGGAGATGATGTGGTGTACTGTTCCTACCAAGATCACTCATGCCTTTCGAACTCTTTGAGTTATTATGCGATGAATCCGGTGGCAATGAAAAGAAATGGGTTACTGGGGCAATACCCCCAAATTGGAAGGAGCTGAATTAGGTATATTAGGCGGTGGGAAGGATCGAGAGACGTGTCAGTAGGTTTTCTGAGAAGATAACACGTATCCAATCCCAGTCCCATCGTGAGAACCTAAATCGGAACCCGGTCGATGGTCATCTGTATTTTCCCGTTTGTAGATTGGAGAAGAAAAACAAAAGCAGCGATCAACAGAAATTTCAGGCTGATGAGTTTAGAGTGAAATCCGAATAGGACTAGATGAGAAAGCGGGTGGGGGGAAGATAAGGCAGAACCGGTGGGGGGGGGACGTGGGAATGACACGTATCAGCCCCACCCATCTTCAGACCACTCTTAATAATTCATGGAACCAAATTGTCAATATCACAAAATTTAGTGTTAAAAATCTGAACCATTAAAAATATGAAAACTTATGGACCGGTTTTGCCAAAAAATCAGAACGTTCACTATTCCTAAAAAGTGTCCATGTTTAATATATATATATATATATATATATATATATATATATATATATATATATATATATATATATATATATATATATATATAAAAGAATAACATGTTAGCACATTATTTTATAAAAATTTATATTTTTGCCCCAAATGTTTAGTATTTGACGGGTTTGGCCCAAAAATACATATATTGACATTTTCAGCCCTTATTTGAAGTAAAATGACATTTTACGCCCAATTTTTATAAAATTAAAATTTTTGGCCCAATTTTGAAATAAGAGTCATTTTCAGCCCTTATTTTCATTTTTTACTCAAGTTTTGATTAAATAACATTTTAATCCCTAAAATTTGATATTTTGCAATTTTGGCCCAAAAAGTCATAAGGCCCAAAAAGAGGCCCAATTTGCAAAATATTACACTTTTGGTCCATTGGAAAGTATAGTTGTTATAAAAAACCATGAGTGGAAAAAATTATCCCAATCTTTGGTTTACTTGTCAAAAATGGTCCATATACAAGATTTTTGTTTTCTTCTTCACATCTTAGGCATGTATAACACTTTTATCTTTGTAGTATGATGTATAGAGTGTTTTAGTTTATGAATCTCACCCATTTTTATTAAAGTTTTATAGATCCATCGAGTTTTATCACACAAACACAACATAAACCAAGAAAATCACACATAACATGCATAAAACACATAGATCTGCACATTTCACTTGTATTCTCCCCAAAAACATGTAAAAACTAAAAACAAGGGGGTATGAACTCACAATGGGTTGATGATCTCGGGTTTGAAGAAGAATGGAGTGAGTGAGTTTATGAGGTTTCTAAGAGTGTGATAATAAGAAAATGTTTAGGAGGAGTGATCTAACATAGGAATGAAGTTGTATAGCTTAGAGGTGTAGTGACTTACCAAGGATTAATGATTTTTGTGAAGGATCCTATTGAAGCACTTAGAAATCTCAAAAATTTTGATGGAAGGGAGGGGATGTTCTTGAGTGCTTAAGAGAGTTTAAAGGAAATTTTGAAGATGTGTATGTGCGTTTCTTGCTCTCGGTCAGGAGTAGAAGAAGAGAGGGGAGAGAGGGGTGAGGATGTGATGGATACCAAGATGCATGAGATGTATGGATTATTTAGTGGTTAAATTGCATGGAAGTCCATCATGTAATAATGATGTGTCTAATGCTAGTTAATCCTCTTATTTTTTTCTTTTTTTTTTTCACATGGGCCGAGATTTAGGCTAGGAGGAAAGAGGATGAAGAAATTTGGGTCTTCTCTTGACTTGTTCAAATTTATGAACCCCAAAAATAATTTTTCGGCCTATTGGGCCCTTAGGAGGGTTCACAGCCCAATATGGTATAAAGGAATGGGATTATGACCCATTAGGGCTAATTAATTAATTTATGGCCCAATTAGGGTTAGAATGAATCATTCTAGACCCAAATGGTCCAAAATGTTATATATTTATGAATTGGGTCCATTTAGAATCCAAATAGAGTTTCTAAGCCAAAAATAGTCGAATTGAATGCTTATTGGCCCATTAGGCCCATTAAGAAAATCCTAGCCCATAATAAACTTGAACTGGGATTTTTAGGGTTTTCAACTCATAATTAACCATTTGAAGTGCTTTATATTAGGTTTTGAATTTTACTTGGTGAACCTTGATTGAATTTGTTGTCATCAAAATGAACATATTACATATCATCAAGTTAGGGTTACAAGGATTATCATAGATGACATTTACATGGTCACAAAATTTCTTGTCTAAAATGCCAGTTGTGACATCATCCCCCCTATTAGAGGGAATTCCATCCGAAAATTCTTTTGAAAATTAGGATTATGAAGAAGAGAATAAGTGAGGGTACTTTTACTTCATCTGGTCTTCGCGTTCCCTTCTAAATTGCGGTCCATGCTTAGCGTTCCACTGAACCTTCACATAGGAATACGACTCTGCTTCGTACGCTTCACTTCCCTATCCATAATCTCGACCGGTTCTTCGATGAATAGAAGATTATCGTTTATCTCGATCTCTTCCAAAGGAATGACAAGAGTTTCATCTCGTAGACACTTTTTCATATTTAAGACGTGGAACACGGGGTGTACATTGCTGAGCTCGGCAGGTAGCTGCAACTTATAAGCCACTGGACCAATCTGGGCAAGAATCTCGTTGGTCCAATGTATCTTGGGTTCAGCTTTCCTCGTTTCCCAAAGCGGATCATCCCTTTCCAGGGAGAGACCTTCAATAGCACTCGATCCTCGACTTGAAATTCTAATGGCTTTCGCCGCTTGTCAGCATATCTCCTCTGTCGGTCTCGCGATGCTTGTAGTCGAGATTTGATTTGGATTATCTTTTCGGTAGTTTCACGAATGATTTCTGGTCCTATGAGAGTACTGGTTGGTGATTTCCCTTTTGCTAGTTGGGTGTGATCAACCTCAGCCCAACATAGAGGCGATGCGCATTTACGACCATAAAGAGCCTCGAAAGGAGCAACCTTGATGCTTGTGTGATAACTTTTGTTGTATGAGAATTCATTCAGAGGAAGGTGGGCATCCCATGACTTGCCGAAGTCTATCATGCATGCTCGAAGCATATCCTTATGTGTCTGGATGGTTCATTCACTTTGTCCATCCGTTTGAGCATGGTAAGCGGTGCTCATATCAAGCTGCGTTCCCATTGCTTTCTGAAGAGATTGCCAAAATCTTGAAGTGAACCTACTATCCGGATCCGAGATAATAGACGCTGGCACTCCATGGAGTCTTACGGTCTCTTTAATGTAGATTCGGGTCAATCTTTCCATCTTGTAAGATTCCTTTATTGATAGGAAATGAGTGGATTTAGTCAAC
This sequence comes from Lactuca sativa, assembly GCF_002870075.4. Lineage (NCBI taxonomy): Eukaryota > Viridiplantae > Streptophyta > Magnoliopsida > Asterales > Asteraceae > Lactuca > Lactuca sativa. The sequence continues at coordinate 110,782,057 of NC_056625.2, read as the reverse complement.
CTATCGAAAATTACCCATATAGCATACAATCCGTCTGTTTCCTTAGGTAATTTGGTTATGAAATCCATAGTAATCCTCTCCCTTTTCCACTCAGGTATCACTGACTATTGTAATAGTCCCGAGGGCTTTTGATATTCCACTTTAACTTTGGTGCAAGTGAGGCACTTTCCCACGTAAGTGGCTATCTCCGACTTCAAATTTGGCCACCAATAATGTTGTTTGATATCTAGGTACATCTTATCTGACCTGGTATGAATAGAGTATCATGTCATGTGAGCTTCATTCATGACTACTTCCTTGAATCCCCGAAGTTTAGGGACACAAATTCTATTCATGAAGTAGCATACTCCGCTCTCTTTGGCTTCCAGACTTTTATCCATTCCACACAACATTTCATTTGTGATGTTCTCTAACTTCAACACATCTGTTTGGGCTTCCTTGAATTGTGAGGTTAGGTGAGATTGAATGGTTATCGGGAGGGTTTTCATGCGACGACTCGAGTATTCTTTTCGGCTCAGGGCATCGGCTACCACATTAGCCTTACCCGGGTGGTACTTGATCTCGCATTCGTAATCATTTAGCAGCTCAACCCATCTTTGCTGCCTCATGTTTAACTCTTTCTGATTCAGAACGTGCTAGAGGCTTTTGTGGTCGGTGAAAATGGTGCACTTTGTACCATAAAGGTAGTGCCTCCAAATCTTTAATGCGAAGACCACAACTCCCAATTCGAGATCATGAGTGGTGTAATTTACTTCATGCGTCTTCAGTTTTCTGGACGCATAAGCGATTACATTTCCCCGTTGCATAAGAACACAACCTAAACCCTGATTTGAAGTGTTGCAGTAGGCTATGAAGTCTTCGGTTCCCTCTGGGAAGGATAGTACTGGTGCACTACAGAGGGCTTGCTTCAGGGTTTGGAAGGCAATTTCTTGTCGTTCAGTCCACTTGAAACCACGCCTTTTTGTGTTAGTGTGGTGAGAGGTTTGGATATCTTGGATAAGTTCTGAATGAACCTTCGGTAGTAGCCTGCAAGACCCAAGAATTGGTGAATTTCTGTTGGTGTTGTCGGGATTTCCCAGCCTTCAATGGCTTTGACCTTGGTAAGATCTACATGAATTCCTTCCTTGCTGACAACTTGGCCAAAGAAATTTACACTGCGGAGCCAAAACTCACATTTAGAGAGTTTCGCATACAACTTCTCAGCTCGCAAGGTCCCTAAGATTTGTTGGATATGTTGACTATGGTCTTCTTCACTTCATGAGTATACGAGAATATCATTGATGGAAAAAATTACGAAGTTATCAAGGAATGGGCACCAAACTCGATTCATGAGGTCCATAAATGCGGCGGTGGTATTTTTTAGACCGAAGGGCATCATGACAAATTCGTAATGTCCGTAGCGAGTTCAGAAAGCAGTCTTTGGAATGTCCTCAATCTCGGACTTTGAGTTGATGATAACCGAATCTCAGATCTATCTTCGAAAAGTAACTAGCCCCTTGAAGCTGATCAAATAGATCATCGACTCATGGAAGTGGATACAGGTTTTTGATGGTGATATTATTCAGTTCCCTGTAGTCAATGCACATCCTGAAGGATCCGTATTTCTTTTTAATGAAAAGAACTGGAGCTCCCCACGGCGAGAAGCTTGGTCTGATGAATCCTTTATCCAGGAGTTGGCTTAGTTGGCTTGATAATTCCTGCATTTCAGCGGGAGCCAACCTATAGGGCGATTTGGCAATTGGTGTGGCTTCCGGTATTAGGTCGATTCAAAATTCGACTTGTCTTTCTGGGGTATTCCTTGAAGTTCTTCAGGAAATACATCTGGAAAGTGCATTCTACTTGGATATCTTGTATGTTTACTTCTTCTTTGGTCTTGTCCACAATGTGGGCGAGGAATGTGTGGTTCTTCTTGTGTAGACACTTTTGTGCCTTGATACATGAGATAAGGCGAAGATTTGTGTCGGGTTTATCTCTGTAGATTATTAGGTTTTCGTGATTGGGAAGATGAAGGCAAATGGCCTTCTCGTGACACATAATATCAGCATGATGGAGGCTTAACCAATCCATACCAATTATCACATCAAAAATCCTAATATATACAGGCATCAAATCTATTTGGAAAGAGTGGTTGTTTAGTGTTAACATGCATCTTATCTAGATATCTTTAGTTGATTCAGTCTTCCCATTATCCATTTCCACCGTGAAGGTTTCATTGAGCTTCTGGGGTCGTTGATTTAGTAAATGTTTCAACTTGTTACTCATGAAACTTCGTTCTGCCCCACTATCGAATAAGATTCATGCATATGTGTGGTTAAAAAGGAACGTATTAGGTGACAACTGCAGGGTCTTGGACTGATTCACCTTGTCCCAAAGTGTAAACTCTTCTCGGTCCTCTAACTCCTTGATTGTTAACACTAGGGCAATTGCGCATGAAATGCCCGGTTCTCCCACATCCGTAACAAGCATGACTGGCCCCAACATTGGCGTTGTTGTTATTGTTGTTGTTGTTGTTGTTTGGCGTCTGGTTCTGTTGAAGTTGAGCCCTACAGTACTTTATTGTATGACCTTTCCAGTTGCACCTTGTGCAAATCATTTCTCGGCATTCCCCATGATGATGAAAGTTGCATTTGTTACATTTGGGGAGATTTCCTGAGTACTACTTCGAGTTACTTTGTGTGGATGAGGCCGAAGCATGTGGTGCGGTAGTAGCTTGAGTTGTAGTATGGATAGTCACAGTTTGTTGTTTCTTTGATGATTCAGGGTTTTGCTTTCCCTTCCACTTGTTGTTTTTCCCTTTCTTGTTCTCACCATCTTTCTTAACTTTCGCTTCTCTTGTTTTAGCACCTTTTCTGTTACATTGATCATACAATTTCTTGGCCAGCCTCTTTACACTATCATACGTCTCAGGGTTTGCCGCAATGACATTCCCTTGGATAAGTGCGATTAATCTCTAGATAAACCTCTCAATCTTTTTCCCTTTAGAGGTGATCATTCTGGGACACAGGAGAGATAGCTCACTAAACCTGGATATGTATGCGTCTATATCGGAGTTTTGAACCGTGAGGTTCCACAACTCTTGTTCCATCTTCTGAATTTCGCCTCTTGGATAGTATTCAGCTAACAACATCTCCTTAACTTCTTCCCATGGCATCATGTTTGCCACTAGGATTGTCATGGCCTCTACGTGGCCATTCCACCAGGAAAGAGCTTGATCAATGAATGTGCAGGCCGCAAACTTGACCCTGCACCCATCCGGACACCCGCAAATTTCAAAAATTGATTCCACCTTCTCAATCCATTGATTTAGTCTTCCCATTAGCCATTTCCACTGTGACGGTTTCATTGAGCTTCTTGGGTCGTTGATTTAGTAAATGTTTCAACTTGTTACTCACGAAACTTCGTTCTGCCCCACTATCGAATAAGATGCATGCATATGTGTTGTTAAGAAGGAACGTATCAGGTGAAAACTGCAGGGTCCTGGACTGCTTCACCATGTCCCAAAGTGTAAAGTCTTGTCGGTCCTCTAACTCCTTGATTGTTAACATTGGGGCAATTGCGCTTGAAATGCCCGGTTCTCCCACATCCGTAACAGGCATGACTGGCCCCAGCATTGGCGTTGTTGTTATTGTTGTTGTTGTTTGGTGTCTGGTTCTATTGAAGTTGAGCCGTACATCACATTGTTGGATGACCTTTCCGATTGCACCTTATGCAAATCATTTCTCGACATTCCCTATGATGATGGAAGTTGCATTTGTTACATTTGGGGAGATTTCCTGAGTAATACTTCGATTTAGTTTGTGTGGATGAGGCTGGAGCATGTGGTGCGGTGGTAGCTTGAGTTGTAGTATGGATAGTCACAGTTTTTTGTTTCTTTGATGATTTAGGGTTTTGCTTTCCCTTCCGCTTGTTTTTTTCCCTTTCTTGTTCTCACCTTCTTTCTTAACTTCCGCTTCTCCTGTTTTGGCACCCTTTCTGTTACATTAATCATACAATTTCTTATCCAGCCTCTTTACACTATCATACGTCTCAGGGTTTGCCGCAATGACATTCCCTTGGATAGTTGTGGTTAATCTCCAGATAAACCTCTCAATCTTTTTCCCTTCAGAGGTGATCATTCCGGGACACAGGAGAGATAGCTCACTAAACCTGGATATGCATGCGTCTATATTGGAGTTTTGAACCATGAGGTTCCACAACTCTTGTTCCATCTTCTGAATTTCGCCTCTTGGACAGTATTCAGCTTGCAACATCTCCTTAAGTTCTTCCCATGGCATTGCGTTTGCCACCAGGATTGTCATGGCCTCTACGTGGCCATTCCACCAGGAGAGTGCTTGATCAATGAATGTGCAGGGCGCAAACTTGACCTTGCACCCATCCGGACACCCGTGAATTTCAAAAATTGATTCCACCTTCTCAATCCATCGCTTCAGGGCTATTACGCCTCTTGTTCCATTGAAGGTTCGAGGCTTGGCGTTGGTGAAACCCTTGTAGGTGCAAGTTCTTACGGTTCCTTGGTTTGCCCCTTGATTTGTGCTTCTGGTTCCCTGTCCGTTTCCTTCCCCGTTGTTTCTGTTGTGAATCTGCATGAGTGCTGCAATGACCGTAGCAGACACTGCTGCTTGGAATGCAACTGAGTTTATTTCAGGTGGGGTCGGCGTTGCGTTGTTTCCACGGTTGGATCTTTGAGTCATATTTCTGTCAAAGAACTGAAAGACGTTGAGTACTTATCGTATTCCGAGTTTAGAGTTCCATAGACTCGGCGAATTGTGTGTGCATCTAAATGATTCCATGTATTAACATAAAACAAGAAAATAAAACACATAGCAGATAACAATATCATGATAAAACATAGAGCATTCTCATGAATAATAATTGTTTTTAATACATGAAAATTTGCCAAAAGGCATACAGTACATGGGGAAACATACAATCCGGCAGCATGGCGGACCTATAAGTAGTGTAATCACTTAAACATATGGTCGATAGTACATAAAGCAAACCAAAAAAGAAGGAAATCGTAACTGGAGCACACGAATAGGTGCTAGTCTTGGCGGGGTGGATATACCAACAATATCACATGCCGAAATGTCATGCAACTAGATTAGCCATTTCGGTCATATGTCTGATCACTTCGTCTCTCTCGTGTTAGGCCTGGGCCGCTCGGGCCTCTATCGCTAGAAGTTGTTGCCGAACAGTGGCAACCTCCTCTTCTAGGGAGTGAGTCCTATCTACGGGATCCTGTGGTACTATGGAGTGGCCCTGTACTGTCTTAGAAGTAGGAAGTTTGCTAGGCTCTACATTCGTTTCTCCATTCTCCTCTGTGATCTCATCGTATTCCCCAAACTCATGATCCGTCTCCATGTATTCTTCGGGCCTGACACTGGGGGCCACCTCCACCACAGGGTCTTCCACAACTACTCCGTGGGCCACTAGATTCTGGTAGAAAAGAATGCCTTGTTGTGCTTCGTCCATGGAGGCTGGGTGAGGAACTGGGAGTGAGAAGTGTGTAAAAGGGGTGTAAGACATTGTAAAAGAAATCATGTATGCATATAGTATTTTTAAAATACTCCTATAGTATTTTAATTATTTATGTTTGAATTCCTGAAAAGTTTTGGATATGGGGTAAGTTTCTAGGTCAATTTCCCGCCATGATTACCCCCAACACATGTTGGTCATATGGTGAATAAATATAGTTGATCAGGCTATATTTATCCCCAATATGACTACATAACTACCCGGGTCTACTCACGGTGTTCCATTTCCTCTAGAGAATTTTAGTGTTATCTTTTTTCAAAGTATGCATTTTATTCAGAGTGTTTTAGTCCCATTGTATTTATAGTTGCATATGAAGTATGGTTAGATATGCCAGTTCACTATAAATAATGCCCTGATACCAATTTGTCACACCCCCGAACTAGACAACAGAAACGTCTGGGGGCTCGTGTGACTATAAATTGAAATATCATCACAGTGATTATACATGAAACATAACAAAATCATCACCAAACATTACATAGTACAACTGGTATTGTCACATCAAGTACATTGTTTTATATTACATAATCCAAGACATAAATTGTTCGATGATTGACTTTTTCATAAAAGAAATTCCAAATTACACTTGATGATTCTTCAACTTATCGATTACCTGAGAATACAAGTTATTTTGAAAATGGTCAACATATATAATGTTGGTAAGTTCATAAGCATGTTTGAATTAAAGTGTTTGTATTATTTGTAAAACCCAAAAAATTTGATATTTTCTGTAAAAAGACTGAAAACGATGCGTAAAAATCGAGTATAAATGCATGTGTGAATTTCATAGTAAAAACATGTATAAGTAAACGGTCCAATATTTCCTTGTATTATATCTGTTGTATGTAGATGTTAAATAATAGTATTTTCCCCCAGAAAATCCGATATTTTATGATTTATAAAAATATTGTGGTCCTTGTATTATCGTGTGAATTTGTTTTGTGTCAATATGATTTACGAGTTTTGAATTTCCATAGTATTGTGCTGGTAAAAGACCTCGATGTGAGTCGTTATAACCATGCATAATAGTAACTAAATCCCTGTCTTGGCATTTTTTTTCCAAACGTCGGTTTTGATCAAGGTTTTCTCACCCTAGATTGGCCTAGTTTAACTGTAGCGAACAACTCAGGTGTGTGGGGCTGTTACCCCGTATAAATCTATACACAAACTCTTGCTCTCCCTCCAGGAGACTCTGATTATAACTACAGGCTACGACTATACACTCGACGGTGTCAACCAAGAAGTCTCACTAGATCCCAATTATTCTCACATGAATATGTATAACGTTGTATGTATTTAGAATTTCGAACACCAGATGATACATGAATGTGAAAGAGTAAAGCCCAAGAAACATATGATGAATATGATGAATTATTTCAGGCAAAATTAGCATGTACATGGGCCAGTAAGGCCCAATAACAAGTAAAGGCTAATTTAGGCCCATTAAGCATGTAATTGGGCCACTAAGGCCCAATAGACATGTAATGAATATATTGAGTCCAATAAACATGCAAATGGATCATGAAGGCCCCATAAGCATGTATAGTGAGCACTAGGTGCAATAGTCTTACTGTTGTTGTATTTCGTTTGTTCGTTATAATATAGTTCATTTCATCGAAACATTTATCCATAATGTTCTAAAAATCATGTGTTTTGTTATAACGATATTTTTCGTTCTTTAAGTCAAAATTCTATAATTTGCGCTCGTTTTTAGTAAAAATTTCACTCTAGGTCCCTTAAGAACTAAGTTGAAAATTTAAAAGCTTATTTTCTTATATAAAATGTCATTTTGGTTATTTTAATTAAAATAGCATTTTAGCACATTATTTTATAAGAATTTACATTTTTGCCGGAAATGTTTAGTATTTGACGGGTTTGGTCCAAAAATACATATATTGACATTTTCAGCCCTTATTTGAAGTAAAATGACATTTTCGGCCAAATTTTTATAAAATTAACATTTTTGGCCCAATTTTGAAATAAGAGTCATTTTCAACCCTTATTTTCGTTTATTTTCATTTTTAACTCAATTTTTGATTAAATAACATTTTAATCCCTAAAATTTGATATTTTTGCAATTTGGGCCCAAAAATCCGTAAGGCCCAAAAAGAGACCCAATATGCAAAATATTACACTTTTGGTCCATTGTAATGTATAGTTGTTATAAAAACTCATTTCTATACAAATGTGACCCTTTTGATCCTCACAAAACCGTGAGCGGCAAAAATTATCCAAATCTTTGGTTTACTTGTCAAAAATGGTCCATATAGATCCATCGAGTTTTATCACACAAACGCAACATCAACTAAGAAAATCACACATAACATGCATAAAACACATAGATGTATAAATTTCACTTGTATTCTCCCCCAAAAACATGTAAAAACAGAAAACAAGGGGGTATGAACTCACAATGGGTTGATGATCTAGGTTTTGAAGAAGAATGGAGTGAGTTTTTGATCCTAACAAGCTTCCATGAGTAGATCTCGAGTTTATGAGGTTTCTAAGAGTGTGATCACAAGCAAATGTTTAGGAGGTGTGATCTAAAATAAGAATGAAGTTGTATAACTTAGAGGTGGAGTGACTTACCAAGGATTGATGATTTTTATGAAGAATCCTCATGAAGCACTTAGAAATATCGAAATTTTTTATGGAGGGGAGGGTATGTTTTTGAGTGCTTGACAGAGTTTGAAGGAAATTTTGAAGATGTGTGTGTGTGTATGTGTTTCTTGCTCTCGGCCGTGATTAGAAGAAGAGAGGGGAGAGAGGGATTAGGATGTTATGGATACCTAGATGCATGAGATGTATGGATTATTTAGTGGTTAAATTGCATGGAAGTCCATCATGCAATAATGATGTGTCTAATGCTAGTTAATCCTCTTATTTTTTTCCTTTTTTTTTCACATGGGCCAAGATTTGGGCTAGGAGGAAAGTGGATGAAGAAATTTGGGCCTTTTCTTGACTTGTTAGAATTTATGAAGCAAAAAAATAATTTTCGGCCCATTGGGCCCTTAGGAGGGTTCATGGCCAATATGGTATAAAGGAATGGGTTTATGGCGCATTAGCACTAATTAATTCATATATGGCCCAATAAGGCCCATTAGGGTTATAATGAATCATTTTAGGCCCAAATGGTCCAACATGTTATAGATTTATGAATTGGGTCCATTTAGAATCAAAATAGGGTTTCTAAGCCAAAAATAGTCGAATTGAATGCTTATTGGCCCAATAAGAAAATCCTAGCCCATAATAAACTCAAACTGGGATTTTTAGGGTTTTCAACTCATATCTGACCATTTGAAGTGCTTTGTATTAGGTTTTGAATTTTACTGGGTGAACCTTGATTGATTTTGTTGTCATTAAAATTAACATATTGCATATTATCAAGTTTGGATTACGAGGATTATCATAGATGACATTTACATGATCACAAAATTTCGTGGCTAAAATGCCAGTTGTGACACCAATACCCTTCCACATCCCTTGATATAGTTCTAACAAAAGCCTTTTCACTTTATGCCATTTCTTGAGCTTGATGTGCATAGTAAGCAGAGCCCAGGATCTTCGGTTTCCATGGGACCTCGGCTAAGCAGTCTTTGGCAAAGTGGTTTGCATGACCACATTTGTGACATCGATCTTGGCTTTTTCAGACTTCGGAATCTGTGGAGGTTCTGAGGTGTGATTCGGAGTAGGAAGGTTAGGCTTGTAGGCTGGTGGGTTTTCGAAAGGTTTGCTGAATGGTTGATGATTATTTTGGAGAGAAGCTTGGAAACAATTGTTTTGGTGAGAAGTTTAGAAACAATTGTTGTGAGGCTTGTTGAAAGGAGGATTGTATTTCATCGAAAGTAGGGCAACCTCTTGTTGGAAACGTAGTTCGGAGTCCATTTCCTCCGGGTTAAAATTACCCATAGATTGATAGTTAGACATTGTGAGAGCAAGAACGGTTGGAGATGAGGATTGAATCAGAGGAATATAAGGAACAACAATGGTGAGGGGGACTGAAACGATTAGGTTTGAGGATTGTGGATCATAGGAACTGACTAGTGATATGTGCATATTTATACAACATATCCAGGAAATAATTACTTTTATGCCCTTAATAGAACAAAAGATACTTAATTTGCTATGAATCATGTTGCAGGTATTAAAAGACTTGTTTAAGCAAAAAGGAAGCTGGAAGCTAGATTAAAGAAGCTTGGAGTTGAAAGTTTGGACTAGAGCTCTAAAATGATGGAAAATATGCCCAACATGTCGTGGTAATATCTGCCAAGACGTGGTGTCTTGAAGATTCCCGATCAGATTTGATGATGTGTAGAATACGGGATAAACACAATCACCACGGCGTGGTGTACCTACCACGATGTGGTGCGCTGCTTTCAGGAGAAGTATAAATATCTTACATAAACCTCCGAATGGGGACTTTTGGCTCTAGAGAATTCGAAGTTTTTTAAGGCAAAGGCACTGGAATTAAGCATTGGAAGCGAGGAACTCAATTACAATCATTAGGCGAAGGAGATCGAAGGCAACTAAACTCTACTTTTCGATTTTTCATTAGGAATAACGATGCCTTTAATTTTGAATCTCCATTTTATGATTTTGTTTGCTAAAATCATGAGCTAAACACTCATGACTTTCGTTTGGCTAGGATGAGTTGACTAAATATGGTTGATTTCATAGTTAGGATTTAGTGATTTGGTTATTTGTTGACTTTTGCTTATTAAAGAACCTCAAGTATTTTTGATAACTGCTTTCAATCTGCTTATTGCTGAATTTGATTAGGATATAATGACTATTTTTCTTAATTGAATTTGAATCTTATGATCTTGTGACTTGCAAAATCGTAGGACGAGAGTTATGATTAAAACCTAGGGGTAAGTAGAAAAGTGGGTAAAAAAGTATAGGAGCCAATATATGACGAAAAATCATATATAGAATTGAATCAATAAAATCAATTGGTCAATTAATTATAAGTCTAAGCAACTCGAACTGAACACTAGTGAACTTGTAAGTTTGTCCGCTTGATTACCGAATAAATAAGCTAGTTTGCTAAAGGATTAAATTGGTGAATAGCAATTTGGTCATCTTAGGAATCGGTAGCCAAAGAAACTAAATCCATTACATTTCTATGAAACAACCATAATAACATCAAACCCGAAGCTAAACAAAAGTCTCTTTCTCACCTTGATTAATTCATACTTGTTTGCTTGCTTAGCTTAGTGTTAGTTTAATTAAGTGAATTTTGAGTAATTTGGTAATTCAAGTATCTAGTCTTTCAAAACTAGGAAAACAAAACCTTTCTAATTTACTTAGTAATTAGCTAATAGTAAAATAAATTTAATTGAAACACCATTCCTTGAGATCGACACTCATTCTTACCATAGCTATACTATTGCACGATTCGGTACACTACCTAGTGTGTTTAATAGTCTAGTTAAGTAAATTATTTTTATAAAATTAACTTGAATAAAATATAAGCATATTAAAATACACATCAAGTTTTTGGCGCCGTTGCTGGGGAACGGCTCAGTTTTAATTACTTTATATTGCTATTGTTAGGACTATTTTCTGTTAAAGTTTAGTTTTAATTTTAAGTATTTTCGTAAATTAGGTTCACCACGACGTGGTGATTTATACCACGTCGTGGTATAGCTACTGTAAGAATTCTATTTTTCGTTTTTTTCTTTCATGTGTTTTCTTTGTTTATTTGCAGACCGTTTATGACCCGTGGATCAAATTCATCTTTAATTCCACCACTCGAAGACCTGGAATCCGTTCTTCGAAAGAACAAGGACAAGGCCGACAAAGATACTCCGAAGAAGTCCCCTTTAAAGAGTCTGAAATCGGTTTTTGGTAAAAATTCACTACTAGAAAATAGCCATTTAATCACGCGCAAACAATGACACACGCTGATAGAGGACCCGTATTTGTGTGTGCCCTAAAAAAGAATGTCAATTTTGCAAAATATGAAGGATAGTGGACATGCATTTGTGTGTGCCCTAAAATTAGTGTCAGAAAAGAAAAAATGGAAATGCGGAGGGCGCCTTTCATAAAATGTGTGTCATCTAAGTGTGTCGCTTTATAATTTTTAATGAAACATGCGTTTTAAGCGGGATTTCACCCGCCTATTGGATCCCAAAAATTAAACCCCCCCGCCTCTTCCAATTAGCAAGAAAAAGCCTTAGGGCCTTCGTCTTCATAGCAGAATTGCTTTTGCTTTCGTGATCAAATGCCTCGCGAAGACAATTGTTTTGATGTTTCCAATCATTTTCTCAGTGTTGTAGGCCACTATAGGGCTGGTGTTATGCATTTTCTTTACTCATTGACTCGTACGCATTCTGTAACCAGGGAGCTGAACTCATGGAGTCGGCGATTGGGGTCTACGACTCCTCACACTCAAAACGCCGGTGATTTTAAGGCTTTTTGTCCCCGGTATCAAAGAAGGACTACGGATTTTATGTTCTAGACCTCACAAGTGCACACCTAAGAACAAGCGCTTTTATATCAGCATGTTCATGCGGAACAACGATATCCGCTCTTCCTTCTCGAAAGTTCAGTTCTAGGGTTTCGAAACTATAAGGCTCAAGTTAGAGGTTAAAGATCAGAAATCGAAGGTTGAAGGTCAGATTTGGGATTAGAAGTCGGAGGTTCATGGTCAGATTGGAAGCATCGAAAATTAGGAAACGAAAATGGAAGAGGCACCAGGTTTGAATATCATTCTCTTCTTCTCAATGTATGTACCCTAGGTTTCTTTCTCTTACTTTATCATTTTATTATGTTAATTTGGGGCTCTCTGCATTCTCACATATGTCTCTCCTCTCATTCTACGTAACCTTACACAAGCAAGGAAGAATTTAAGGCTTATTCGGTGTTTTTTTTTATATTATTCACTTTCTTTTCATCAGGGTTTCTCGTAATATCCATTCTTTCCTCTTCATCTTTTCATTTGTTTTTTTGTAAAACTTGATTTTCTCTATTTTAGGAACTGTAATAGTTGCATTTGGACTTCAAAAATGAGGAATTTGTTTTTATGCCCTTATCTGACTTCATTGGAATGTTCCTTATATGAGGAATTGGAAAAATACTGGGATTCATGGTCAACAAGGTAATGGTGATAATGGCTAACCATTTTAATCCTAGGTGGAGAAGGTTTCTGGCTATTTGGTTGAAAATTATGGTCTTTGGTTTTGCAGGGATTCTAGGTCTGCTATCATCTTTTAACTCTTTATTTTACTCTATTTCTTTAGGGATTATTTGTTAGTGAGACGTGATTTTTAGCTGTAAATCACAAATAATGTATGAACCAGTGTTTTTATTTCATTGTTTTTCTTGTCATTGGGTTTCCAATATTACTTTGTCTTCTTCTTAATCTCTTGGGATTTCCAGTGTTTTTTCTGTCAAATCTGATTTCCAGTGTTATTTTAATGTTTTTATATTTAATTTTTTAATGATATTTAGATTATAGAATTTGAAGAAGAGAAAAAGGGATTGATAACAAAACTACAGGTAATTACATTCTTTATCCTTGTGGCTGTGAGTAATCTTTACCTTTTAAAATAGTTTTCTTAAATTTTTATTGATTTTATAACTTTTTTTAGGTTGAAGAGAAGATCTGCTTGGTACCTGACAAGTGTATGTATATCAAGTCAAGTTGCAGAACTTTATCTGTACGTGATAATACGACTTTCTCTACTACTATCTTATTACGTGCTTTGTTTCTTTCATGATGAGAGGTTGGTTGTAGTTAAGCTTATTTCTGGGAATCATTTCTAGTTATTTGATTTAAACTTTTCCACCTTTACAGGATTTACTTTTATGAGTGGTGTGTGGTTATAGACTTAGGGTGTGTTTGGGAATATAAAATACTCCAAAAAGACTTTTTGACCACTTTGCCCAACAGACCTAAAAGTAACGCTTTTGTTTCCTGAATACATATCTAACCTGCATTTTATTCTCACACCTTCATCTGCTTCCCTTTCATTGACTGTACCTCTTTATTCCTCCCGCTTGCTACCGCCTCTGACGTCCCTTCTGGCCTTCACTCTTCATCGGCCTTTTCTCCTCGCTGCCACCTCCGTTGCTCCACGCCGCCACCTCCGTCGCTGCACTCTTCCGGTATATATATTCTGCCCTTTTCTCTTTTAATCCTAGTTTTTTCCCAAATCTTTATCCATCCTTATTTTGATGCTTTGTGGTTGAACATTACTTGTTTTAGTTCACTGTGCACAATTTGAAGTCTCATGTTGAGTCACATCTGTAAAATTTATAAAATCTGCTATAAGTCCCCAAAAAAACTCCCAAATCTGTTCTATGTACACACATGTTAAGTGTCACCTTGAGTTTTCATGTGAATATTACAACTTCTTGAGTTTTTTATCTGTTGTGTAAGATTTTTTTCCAAGGTTAAACTTAGTTAAAATAAATAACCTTTTTATATTCATAATAGAAATGTTTTTTTTTTTTTTTAATTTTGTTATTGATTTTTGCAGGGTGATTTGAACAGACTTTTTGTTACAGTCTAAATCTTGGGAGTCTCTGTATTTATGAAAGTATGGTTTATTGTAACATAAATCCTATTTCTCTACTTATTTTCTTTTCAATAATACCTTTTACTTCTTAATAATGAGATTCATAGAAGAATTCTATATGGTACTACTTTATTTTCTATGTGAGGAAATGACTCAACACACTAGGAAATCAACTAGCATGTTCAGAAAATATCATATATTTTCTACTTATGTATTCAGCTGACTTTTGATCCGGTCTGAACCACGTTGATTAAGCAGTATGTCTCACTTCTTGCGATTATTTATTAAGAGGGTTTTCCATTTATAGCATTTATGCCTAGTTAAAAATTTGAAATTTTGTGAAGCCCTTTGTGTTGTTGATTATTTACTATTGATAAACTATAGTATATCTAATCTACCATCAGGTCCACTAGAGCAAAAAGGGTTGCCAATTTAGTATATTGGTTGCTAAAATTAACCCATGGTCTTATGATCTTTATAACTTGTTACTTGTCAGTGGTCCAGTGTTAATAATGGATTTGCAAAAAGCTAATGCTATTGCTGATTGGCATGGTCATATCATGTTGTATTCTTGTGATTCAAGCCTGAAAACTTTGTGTCACTGACGCAATTAATTAACGACAGTTTTTACATTCCATGGTGGTGTGTTGTTATTTAAATTTTTGTCTTGTATAACATCAGGGCCATGTGTAGGCAGGATTTGGAGCGGAATTGAGTTCATGGTTCAATTCATGTGAGTCGGCTGCAAAGAAAATTTCTTTTTTCTTCACAGAGACATTTTCAGGTTAAACTATCATCGTAAGTTAATGTTTCCATGTTAATGGCTTATGTTGTTATTATATTATAAGTTTACAACTAAACAATACTTGATAGAAATATGAGTATCTCACATAATAAGGGCAATTGAGTCTTTCTACATACACGAGTGGTTGAGATATGTGAAATGAATTAATAATCGGATATTAGAAGACACTTATTTCCAAAAAATGAATTGTTGATCCATTTTAAGGAAATTGATGGTTGAATGTATAGGCCAGGATAGAAAAGAGACAAAAGATATGACAGGAAAAGGTCAATAAATTATAGAACAATCGTTTGGACTAATAGTAAATGTCTTTTATAATGGCCTTTAACGGATTTATCTTACCTTGTTCGTTGCTCTATGTTTGAAGTAAGTTTCTTAGCAAGCATTAAGCTTAATGACTCATTGCTACAACCATTACAAAGAGCACAACCATTCTTTATGTTAGCTGGTCCCAATGTGATTGAATCTGAAGAACATATTTTACATATGGCCAAACAAATCAAGGCTATCACTTCAAAGTATCTTCTTTATTCTTATATCTGTAATATGTAAATAAGCATATATGTTTGAGTTTGACAGATATAATACAAATCATGTTGCTTTGTTTTTGTTTTTTGTTTTTTTTTTTTTTTTTGTTTTTTTTTTTTTTTTGCAGACTTGGATTGCCATTAGTTTTTAAGTAAAGCTTTGACAAAGCTAACAAAACCTCATCAAAATCTTTTCGTGGGCCTTCAAAGTGAAACATCTTGGAGCTGAGAAAATAGTAAGAGAAAAGGTTCATTTCTTTTGACCTATTAACAAAATGATAACCTTTTAATTTTTACAGAAAGGAAATTTTCTTAAGCAAACAAAACATTAGGCTGTATCTAGTCTCTGAATGAATAAGATCATGAAGCCATTGCATATGTGTTGGGCCTCCAAGTTGACTTCTGGGCACTGAGTAATTCTTCTTGATTCTTATAAAAACATACAAATTTACATTGCAATGTAGTGGCTTCAAGAGGTTTTCAAATTCCCCTATTGTACTAGATTCGTCACAACAACCAGTTTCCCTCCTTGCCTTATAATTCTATCAACTTTTACAATCACAGGTGCGATTTTACACTTGCATGCAGGTTATAAAAGTTATATGACATTATAATCAATGATCTTAATACAAATTTACATTGCATGTAGTGGATTCAACAAGTTACTTTTGTTTTTTGGCTTATTTTTACATATTGGGATTTGTTGGTTTATGTGAATCTAATGGTTGCATTATTCAAATTTGTAGGTCTTGTTGATGTGCATAGTCTCAAGCAAAGTAGCTTAGATGTTGGGAAGGTGGGCAACAAGTTCTTGTAGTTCAACTATTATTTGTTGATGACTTTCATCTCTTTCATATTTGATGTATTACATTTGTCTAATGTTGGAATGATTATTTGTATGACATTAACTTTTGTGCAATGGATTGTACTTTTTTGTATATGGTATTTTATTTTCTATTATGAGACATGAAATGCAAATTTAATTTGAAAATTAATAAATCAATAAATAATTAAAAAAAATTTAATTACGATACGCAAAAATGTGTGTCATCTTCATTTATGACATGACCTTTCTTGACAGCAGCTTTAATGATACGCATTGCGTGTCATAAATGCATGTCGTAAATGTGCGTCGTCTATAGACGACGCGCAAAAGCATGTCGTCTCTCGTTATGACAGGGCCTTCCTTGACGCGTATTTGCACGTCGTCTGAGCGTTTTACGACACGCATTGCGCGTCGTAAAAGGCTGCTTTTCTAGTAGTGAAGAAAGGAAAGAAGAAGGGGGAGTCCAACAATAAAAAAGAAGACACTGAGTACGAGACCAAGAAGGAGGAAGGTTTTACTGATTTTGAAGGAAGTGATCACGAAGAACCTGACAACACCATGGCCAACATTGCGGACCTCTCAATGGAGGCATACAAGAAGAGAGTTCGAGACGACACTGGACTGGGCCTCATGCAACCCACCATTCCCGCCACTGCAACTTTTGAACTCAAGGGGCATATACTTACCGCACTAAAGGAGGTTCCTTTCCCCGGAAAGGATCATGAAGATGCTTACAAGCATCTAGATGAAGTGAATGAGATTGCCGGCTACTTTAACATCCCAAATGTGCCAAGAGAAACTGTATTGTTACGAATTCTCCCTGTCACTTTTAAGGGAGCCGCAAAAGATTGGCTGAAGGCATTACCACCAGGCGCGGTAACAACATGGGCACGAATGCATGAACTATTTTTGGAACAATTTTGCCCACCATCCAAGGTAGCTAAGCTCAAAAAGGCCATCTCCAACTTTGAACAACAATTGGGGGAATCATTATATGAAGCTTGGGAATGTTATAAAGGTCTAATAAGGAATTGCCCCCAAAATGACCTAAATGTGCAGCAAGAGGTCTCGATCTTTTATGATAGGGTGAATGTCACCACCCACCAACTTCTTGACTCTCAAGGCCCTCTTACTAAGAAAAATCCGGCGGAAATTAAGCAACTCATCGAAGAATTCTCTAAACACTCTAGAGAATACCATAATCCATGGAATGATGTGACAAGGGGTTCGGAAAATGCTGCTTCGGAGGATATGTTAGCGGTAATGGCAATGTTGCAAAGCATGGATAGAAGAATGACTAAAATGGACCAAACAATCCATGTTATTCGGGTTGGGTGTGAAAACTGCAACGGGCCACATTTAACCAAGGAATGTGACCTAGATGAAAGTGGAAACCGGAAGGTCCAAGCTTGCTACTCAAGTGGGGATCGTCTAGACGAAGACTGGAGAAAGCCTAAGAAGTGGTTGCCCTATGATGAGTATAAAAAGGCCAAGGAAGAAAAGTATGAACAAAGAGGGAGGGGCATTTACCAAAGAGAAGAACCAACGGTTGAGAAGAAATCTGATTTTGAGAGTATGCTCACTCGATTTGCAGCAGTATCTGAACAAAGGCATGAGGTAACGGAAGTAACAATTAAAGAGAAACAATTAGCAATCAAAGAGCAACAACTTATGATGAAGGAACAAAAGGATATGATGAAAAACCAGCAAGCACTCTTGAGAAATCAGCAAGCTTCGATCCTAAATATAGAGAAACAACTTGGGCAACTAGCTACACAATTCAATGAAAGAGCACTAGGAGGACTTCTGGGAAATACCGAACAAAACCCAAGAGGAGCACACATCCAAGCCATCACCACTAGAAGTGGGAAAATTATCACTCACTTAACCCCTATTGAAAGAAACGAACCGGAAGCAGAACAGGAAGGATAAGAAGAAAATAAAGATAACAAGTATGGGCAATCACCACGACGTGGCAAGACTCTGAGGAGAAAAATACCGAGCCGGAGAAGACATATCTTCCACCACTTCCTTTACCAAGCAGAGAAATCCAAGAGAAGCATGCTGAAGATTACCGGAAATTCTAAGATCACATAAAATCTCTTGAAATCAACATTCCGTTTCTTGAAGCTTTAGTTGAAATGCCCAAGTATGCCATGTTTTTGAAAGACCTATTGAAAAATCGCAAGAAAATGGAAGGATTATCAAAAGTTGTACTAAATGAAACTTGCTCTGCTGCTATGCTATACATGCTACCAAAGAAGATGGGGGATCCACGGAGCATAACTTTACCGTGCCAATTTGGGAATCTAGCAACAAGTCATGCTCTAGCGAACACTGGAGCAAGTGTCAACTGGATGCCATACTCATTCTTCAAAAAGCTTGATCTTCCCGAACTGAGACCCATCCGCATGGTTATCCATCTAGCGAATAAGACTATGACCATCCCAAGGGGGATTTGTAAAGACCTACTACTGAAAGTAGACAAGTTCATTTTCCCCGCGGATTTGATTGTGTTGGATATGGAGGAGGATTTCATCGTTTTCCCCGAGCTTTAGTTGATATAAGGGAATCCAAGCTTACATTACGTGTTGGAGAGGAAGCAGTGACTTTTGGAGTTAATCAGGCGATCAAACATTCATGGATGAGTGATGATACGACGTTTTTTGTTGATGTGTTGGATGAAATATTGGAAAAAGAATTCGTGGGTTGGAAAGAAAAAGAAAATGAGTGATTTATGGTGCTTGATGAAGGAAATTTTGATCCTGAATTCGACCTTCAAGAATTGGAGAAGTTATTGGAAGAAGGGGAGTATAATGAAGCAATGCAAGAGACAGAAGACACAACATGATGTGGTCATAGTGCCACGACGTGGCAAAGTTTTTTTTTCTCGATCTGGAATTAAAAACCATGACACCACGATGTGGCAGGATCACCACGTCGTGGTAGCTCACGCAACCCCTAAACTCGAGCTGAAAGCCCTTCCCGAACACCTGGAGTATGCATTCTTAGAAGGAGAACAACAAAAGCCAGTAATCATTGCTTTCGACTTGGCGAAACACGAGAAAGAAAGCTTAGTTAAAGTTCTAAATAAGAGAAAAGGTGCCATTGCATGGAAGATCACGGATATCAAGGGGATTAGTCTAGCCTATTGTTCTCATAAGATCAATTTAGAAGAAGGAGCTAAACCAATAGTACAACGCCAAAGAAGACTAAATCCACACATGCAAGAAGTAGTAAAAAATGAGGTGGTGAAACTATTAGATGCTGGTATCATTTACTCAATATCTGATAGCACATGGGTAAGTCCAGTTCATGTTGTGCCAAAGAAAGGAGGAATGACAGTGGTAACCAATGAAGCTAACGAGTTGATCCCAACAAGGATAGTTACCGGGTGGCACGTTTGTATTGACTATAGAAGGCTTAATGATGCAACATGCAAAGATCATTTTCCGCTACCATTCATCAATCAAATGCTAGAGAAATTGTCCGGGCATCTTTATTATTGTTTGCTTGATGGTTTCTCGGGGTACTTTCAAATTCCGATTGACCCACAAGATCAAGAGAAAACCACTTTTACATGCCCAAGTGGAACATTTGCATATAGACGCATGCCTTTTGGGTTATGCAATGCACCATCCACTTTCCAAATATGCATGATGGCTATATTTCATGATATGATCGAAAAGTTTATGGAGGTTTTCATGGATGACTTCTCGGTTTTCGGGTCCTCTTTTGAAGACTGTTTGTCCAACTTGGACTTATGCTAGCAAGATGTGAGAAGACCAACCTTGTTCTCAATTAGGAGAAGTTTCATTTTATGGTAAAGCAAGGCATTGTTTTAGGTCATAAGGTCTTAAGGATGGGGATAGAGGTGGATAGAGCGAAGGTTGATACCATAGCCAAATTACCACCTTCAACAAATGTCAAGGGGTTAAGAAGCTTTTTACGACATGTGGGATTTTATAGGCATTTTATTAAAGACTTTTCCAAGATCACAAGGCCCTTGACTCAACTTCTCTTGAAGGATGCCCCTTTCAACTTTTCTAAAGAGTGTCTAGATGCATTTCATTTGTTGAAGGAAAGATTGACCACTACACCTATTATGATAGCTCCAGATTGGAGTCTTCCTTTTGAGCTTATTTGTGATGCCAGTGACTTCGCGGTGGGAGCTGTCTTGGGACAAAGAATGGACAAGCATTTTCAGCCTATCTACTATGCAAGTAAGACCTTGAACCTAACACAAGAGAACTACACTACTACAGAAAAGGAGCTACTAGCAGTGGTTTTTGCATTTGATAAATTTCGCTCTTACTTGGTTTTGTCTAAAACCATAGTTTTTACCGACCATTATGCCCTTAAGTATCTTTTTGCCAAACAAGATGCTAAGCCAAGGTTGATTCGTTGGGTGTTGCTGCTACAAGAATTTGACATCGAAATACGAGATAAAAAGGGGATGGAGAACGTGGCTGCCGATCATCTATCAAGACCGCAAAACCCGCGCTTGGTGGAGTTAGAAGAAAACAAGATTGGAGACGAGTTTCCCGGAGAATATTTATTGGTTATAGCGGGAGAGATTCCATGGTTTGCGGATATAGCTAACTATTTAGCAAGTTAATACATTCCAAACGACTTGACCCGCCAACAAAAGAAGAAATTCTTTTCAAGAATTAAGTATTACTTTTGGGATGAGCCATACCTCTTTCGTAGCTATGATGATGGTATGATAAGAAGATGTGTATTCGGGAAGGAAAGTCGTGAAATCTTGAAGCACTGTCATAGCGGGCCCACCGGAGGACACCATGGAGCGCAATATACAGCGAAGAAGGTTTTTGATTCGGGTTTTTATTGGCCGACTATATTTATAGATGCTACAAAATTTGTCAAAGAATGTGATTCAGGCCAATGGTCGGGAAATATTTCATCACGAAATGAGATGCCCCAAAATAGCATTTAATTTTGTGAAATATTTGATATTTGGGGAATCGACTTCATGGGACCTTTCCCAATGTCAAAGGGGAATAAATACATATTGGTAGCAGTCGATTACGTATCCAAATGGGCGGAGGCACAAGCATTACCCACAAATGATGCTCGTGTAGTAGTACGTTTCCTCAAAAGGTTATTTTCAAGATTTGGAGTTCCTAAGGCTCTAATTAGTGATCGAGGCTCCTACTTCGCAAATGATCAGTTAGCTAAGGTGTTGCAAAAATATGGTGTTCACCATAGGTTTTCAACATCATATCATCCTCAAACAAGCGGCCAAACTGAAGTTACAAATCGGGCATTGAAGAGAATATTAGAAAGATCGGTTGGAAGTAATAGAAAGGAATGGTCGGATAAGTATGATGATGCACTATGGGAGTTTAGAACCGCTTTTAAAACACCTATTGGTAATACACCATATAGGTTAGTTTATGGGAAGAGTTGCCACTTGCCAGTTGATATAGAGCATAAAGCATTTTGGGCTTTGAAGATATTTAATTTTGAGTTAGATGAACTACGTGCCAACCGGTTGATACAAATGAATGATCTCGAAGAACATAGAAACGAAGCCTACACAAGTTCTTTGATTTATAAAGACAAAACTAAGAAGTGGCATGATATGAGGCGTAAAGGTAATAAAGAGTTCCATGAAGGACAAAGAGTGCTACTTTTCAACTCAAGGTTGAAGCTGTTTCCCAGAAAATTGCAAACAAGGTGGGACGGGCCATTTGTTGTCAAACAAGTTTTCCCACATGGAGCTATCGTGCTTATTTCAAGAGACAAGACCCCGTTCAAGGTTAATAGGCATCGAGTGAAGCATTACGAGGACGGAATGCCAAGTGAAGAAAGGGAGGGTGAAATCGTCAAGTTCACACGAGCGGAAACAACGTAGCTTGGAAAGGAGTCCGGCTCATGACTCTTTCAAAAGAAGCGCTTGCAGGAGGCAACCTTGTGGTTTTGAGTTTGCATTTTCTTTTCTTTTCTTTTATTTGTTTTTTTTTTTTACTTTTAGTTTATCTAGGTCTTTATTATCTCATTCTTCTGGGTTGTCTATGAATACGTCATAGGGTGTGGCATAAAACGAGTGTGGGGTGTGTGTTTTTAAGAGTTTTTGTTAAACAAAAAAGTTTTTGCCCACCACGAGGTGGTGATTTCTTTTTCACGATTTTACTATGAAAAAAACCTCGACACCACGACGTGTTGTATTCTACCACGTCGTGGCGACAAATGTAACTGCTATAATTAATGGGCTTTTGAACTTAGGTTAAAACATTTTCACTTTTTACACCACCCCATCTCTCTCGTCGTGCTAGCCTCAACAAAAATTCTTTGTCCTCTCCATCAATTTCGTGTTCCTTGTCCCCAAAAGGTATGATTTTCTTGTGATTTGCTTACTCTTGATAGTTATTATGGTATTAGAGAACATCTATTTCTTAGTTTGAACACATTTAGGACTAATTTTGGAAAAGTAGGGTTCCAATTTTTGCAAAAATCGGAGCCAATTTATGATGTTTTGCTCCCTAATTTTGCTACCATTCTACTCTATTTTATCCATTGAACAAACTCTGAACTTGGATTTAGTTAATATGGGGTTGAAATTGGAGCAATTTGATCTTATCTCATCACTGTCACGACACCACGACGAGCTCATCATGGTCCTCGTGGTGGTGGCTGGAATCAAAGTTTTTCTTTTTCTGTTTCGATTATAATAATGCATATGGTTTGTTTGGTAGTTCTTTTGTGGCTATTATGCAGAAATGACTAGCAGGACCGTTACTCGTGATTTTCCATGGTATTCTTTTCCACGGGATGTTGCACCCGAGACATGTGCGCGATGGACTGCTAAGCTTGATTTACTCAAGAAAAGGAAGGTGCATGTTCTAGCTGAGGTTGATTGGCACTGGATTGGAGGTTCGGGTTTGATGGAGGCTATGGAGCCATATCTTGACAAGGTATTCAATGGAGTTCAAGGGCAGTTTATGTGTTTGGGATGGAGGCATATTTTTGAGATTCAAGAGTTGTTTTTCAAAGAATTGGTGTATGAATTTCTTGCCACAGCATCTTTCGAAAAAAAAAGATGGAATTTATGCGGATGGTAATCTTATTTTTTTCCTTGGAGGGGAAAGGCGTTCCTTAAGCCTAGTTGATTTTGAATTACGGGTCGGTATCTACCTTCCAGCTGAAGTCCATACACCCTTATACCAACAATTTATAGCAGCCTCCATTAGGAACATTGAAGGGTTCAAGGCAGAGGACCATTGGCATTCTATTGCTAATGGGGTTTACCACAAGGGTACTGCACAGGAAAGCGACATCCGGTCGCCAATTCACCGCCTTTTACACTGCCTGGTCACGAATACCATTAATGAACGTCAGGAGGGGGATAAATGTCCTACTGTGGATGTTTTCTTTTTATGGGTTCTCACCTCAACTGAGGTTTATGCTGATTTACCTTTTTCTCTTGGCTGATTTCCTTATAGTCCGGGCAGCCTAGGACAGGCGTGGGTCCCCTTTTATGGCGGTATGTGGCTGATTCCCGACTCGTGCGATCTTTTGGTATTTTTGTGAAGCGGGAGGCTTCTATGCTTACAGTTGAACCTTAAAAGACCTTTTCCACTCTTCTTTATAAGAGGGCTCAGATTATTGTTGATCATGGAATCTGTGGTTTTAGCATTCTTGACGATACACCACGACACCGGGTTCCAAGCCGTGAAAGGCAATGGGGAAATGAAGCAGAAGCGGATGAGCCAGTGGTACTGGAAGAAGATGAGATGCCCATAGATCCCTACAGTGTGGCAAGGAGACGATATGAGGACTATATGTCTAGTGCAGCAAATTACACCAACATGAGCCTAGATCATTTAATGAGCTCTATGTATATATCTCGACCAGAGCATTTTCCTTCTACGTACCCACATGTTCCAACGTGGGGCGACATTTGGCAAGAGCAGTTGGGTGGAGCTGGAGGCAGTGGTGGTGGAGCTAGTGATGAGGCAGAAAATTGAGTTCTTATCCTTTTCTTTGGTTTTATTTTCTCTTGTTCTAGACTAGTCTTTTATTATGGTTTTCTTTTGTTTACTTTAAGTTTTGTATGGTTTGGTTGTTTGGATATTTTTCCTACTTTTATTACCGTTTCCTTTGTTCTAGTCTCAGGTTATATGTAAGAGTCAAGTAAGGGTATATCTAGAACAAGAAAGTTCATTAGAGTAAAGGTATAAGAGAATGTCAAGAGAACCATGATTTGAGAGCATTTTTCGAGGTCTAATTGAGTCATAGAGTGAAAGGGTCGTGTCTTGCAGTTGTCTGGAAGAAATGGTGTCATTTTAGTTAAAGTTGTAGCTCTTTTCGCTCTTCGAATTTCACTTTTCAACACCACCACGATGCAGTATCTGGCACCAGTGTCGCAACTTTCATCACCGAGAAGTGTTCTGTTTGGTCTACCATGACGTGGTTATATTCACCATGATGTGGTGTTTTTCGAGTCAGTTTTCTGACCCTGCTCTCGTATTTCCAGTAGTCTCCGTAATGTGGTTAGCGTCATATTCATTTTCATGGTATGGATGAGTTTTTCCCATGCCTTTGAATTTTCTTTTCGCGCTTCAATGAAGAATTCCACCGATTACCACAAGGAGGCCGCTATTCGTTCAACTTCTGTGTCCACACGTTCCAGCGAGTTAGAAGTCTCTTCCATGAGTCAAGTCACATCTTCTATCCCAGGGGAGTCTACTCCTTTTCTCCCTCTTTTTAAGTTTATATTTTGCATACCATACAATGAGGGCATTGCATGAAATAAGTGTGGGGTAGGGGGTATTTAACATAAGGAAAGCATTTGATTTTTAAAATTTAAGTCTTAATATAGGAAACTTAGCCAATTAAAATTTTTGCTAGTATAGTATTAGATTATCCGATGAGAGCCCAAATGTTTACTTGAGCCAACACATGTTATAGTGTATTTGTGGCTTCCCATTTTCTAGTGAAAAGTCATGAAGCATGAAAGCTAATCTGGTAACTTATATGGCATAACATGTTTTGCAGCCTAAACCTGAAATCTATCCAGAAAAGCTTAGGTAGTCATTGCACTTAGACTAATATCTTACCCAATAAAGGTTGAAGCTAAGCACCTTGCTTAAGCATGTAGGATTTGAGAGAAAAAAGAAAAGTGAGAATATATGTAAAAAAAAAGAGAGAAATTACTAAAGAGTTAAAGAAGTTTGGAGTTTTCAAAGTGTGAAGATCAAAAGAACAAAATTTTTGAAGAAATCAAAAATTGAAGAGACCAGAAAATCAAACAAATAAGGTGGTGAATTCAAGTAAATCAAAGATCAAATATACAACAAAGTGAAGAATTCAGATAAAAAAAAGAGCTCTATTATGGTATCAAAGTTGTAATTTCTAGAATTTATGTATGCTTTGTTGTTTAGCCAAAACACCTTGAGGGAAAGCAAGATTTCTGAGGATTGATTCGGAGGGTTGCAAAAATGAATGTCATATAAGTTAAGGGGTGAAGATTCATAGGGATTGTGAGTATTTTGGAATGGGAAGTTCTTAGGAATTATAGACACAATTACATGCATTGAGGTCTTGGGATAATGGATGGGTTTGAAATGGATTGTCTCGTATCTTGCTGGTAAAAATAAATTTGCTTGGGGGCAAGCAAAGAATAAGTGTGGGGTATTTTGATATGTGCATATTTATACACATATTTATACTTACATATCCAGGAAATAAATACTTTTATGCCCTTAATAGAACAAAAGATACTTAATTTGCTATGAATCATGTTGCAGGTATTAAAAGACTTGTTTAAGCAAAAAGGAAGCTGGAAGTTGGATTAAAGAAGCTTGGAGTTGAAAGTTTGGACTAAAGCTCTAAAATGAAGGAAAATATGCCCAACACGTCGTGGTAATATCTGCCACGACGTGGTGTCTTGAAGATTCCCGATCAAATTCGATGATGTGTAGAATACGGGATAAACACAATCACCACGGCGTGGTGTACCTACCACGATGTGGTGCCCTGCTTTCGGGAGAAGTATAAATATCTTACATAAACCTCCGAATGGGGACTTTTGGCTCTAGAGAATTCGAAGTTTTTTAAGGCAAAGGCACTGGAATTAAGCATTGGAAGCGAGGAACTCAATTACAATCATTAGGCGAAGGAGATCGAAGGCAACTAAACTCTACTTTTCGATTTTTCATTAGGAATAACGATGTCTTTAATTTTGAATCTCGATTTTATGATTTTGTTTGCTTAAATCATGAGCTAAACACTCATGACTTTCGTTAGGCTAGGATGAGTTGACTAAATATGGTTGATTTCATAGTTAGGATTTAGTGATTTGGTTATTTGTTGACTTTTGCTTATTAAAGAACCTCAAGTATTTTTGATAACTGCTTTCAATCTGCTTATTGCTGAATTTGATTAGGATAGAATGACTATTTTTATTAATTGAATTTAAATCTTATGATCTTGTGACTTGCAAAATCGTAGGACGAGAGTTTTGATTAAAACTTAAGGGTAAGTAGAAAAGTGGGCAAAAAAGTATAGGAGCCAATATATGACGAAAAATCATATATAGAATTGAATCAATAAAATCAATTGGTCAATTAATTATAAGTCTAAGCAACTCGAACTGAACACTAGTGAACTTGTAAGTTTGTCCGCTTGATCGCCGAATAAATAAGCTAGTTTGCTAAAGGATTAAATTGGTGAATAGCAATTTGGTCATCTTAGGAATCGGTAGCCAAAGAAACTAAATCTATTGCACTTCTATGAAACAACCATAACAACAACAAACTCGAAGCTAAACGAAAGTCTCTTTCTCACCTTGATTAATTCATACTTGTTTGCTTGCTTAGCTTAGTGTTAGTTTAATTAAGTGAATTTTGAGTAATTTGGTAATTTAAGTATCTAGTCTTGCAAAAATAGGAAAACAAAACCTTTCTAATTTAATTAGTAATTAGCTAATAGTAAAATAAAGTTAATTGAAACACCGTTCCTTGAGATCGACACTCGTTCTTACCATAGCTATACTATTGCACGATTAGGTACACTGCCTAGTGTGTTTAATAGTCTAGTTAAGTAAATTATTTTTATAAAATTAACTTGAATAAAATATAAGCATATTAAAATACACATCAACTAGAGCTAGAGGACCTCCAGTGAGTTTGCGTAGAGTTTGTGCAACATTTGACTCATGACCTTGAAGCTCATCGAAAAGTTGATAAAGCTTGAGCTTTTTCACAGACCCATTGCTATGAAGACATGATTTCACATTTCCCCATCCCTTTCCGAGACTGTTAAAGAACTTGATATTGTACTCAAGAGGAGTTCGGACTATCCCATGAGCTGTCATGTTGTTAACAATGATTCGGTATCTGTTTGAGGCTGAGGTAGCATATTCACCAGCTGTTGTGGTGAAAGTGTCGAACTCATTGACAACCGAGGTTAGACGCTTATCCTTCATGTTTTCTGAACCTTCGAACAAATCTTGATGTGTGTCCCAAATCTATTTTGTGGACTTGCATAGTTTGATGTGCTCAAAGAGAGAAGGTGGAACACCAAACAACATTTATGAAAAGGAAACTTGATCAGCATGCAACTTTTCAAGATTATCAGCAGTGAGAGGTGCTTGTCGTTGTTGATCATGTCCCAAGATAGTTGCCGCACCATCTTTAACAATGGTTCGAACTGGAACATGTGGACCTTCTTTAACGAATCTCCAGATAGATTCACCTTTTCTTTTCCAAGTATAAATCTTTCCATTCTAACTTTCCAGTGATCATAATCTTCAACAACTAGCAGTGGGGCACGTGTAGGGCAACCCACGCTATTTGCTATTTTCATTGAGTACATTTGTTGAGAATTAGAAGCAGCCATTGAAGTTAAGATATCTTGAGAAAAAGTGGTATATAGAAGAACTTTTATCCTGAACACAAAAATGATCGAAATATCAAGGTAATCTTGAATCAACTATAATTCGTTCTTATGGATTCAAAGGACAACCACTCAAGCTCTGATATCAATTGTGAGAACAAGGATCTAATTGCGCAGGGACAAGGCTTGAAAACTCAAATAATGAGTTAATGCTTAAGATCAATGTCTGCTTCAGATTAATAGTTCTAGTCAAGTCTGGCAAGACCACTCAAAACTGAATATAAGAATCAACAAAGTACTTCGAGTATTAAATATAAGACTGTGAATATGATCAAGCAAAGACAATAAATGAGCACAAGGAATGTTTCAAAGAATGATGTGAGAGAAAGGTGTAAGTGAAGTAAATGTGAAAATATATATCTTCGGTAGAACAATCCGTTGTTTGATTTGTCATTTAATGCTCCTTAAATAGGAGAATAAGTTACATCGTACTAACCATAAACATACATAGGACCGGATAATAGAGTTGCTCCTGATAGTCTGATTATCTAAGTTGGCAAAAGAGACTAAGTCCTACGATACGTTACATCAAGGTAAATGACAAAAGTAATTAATACAGATGAACAAACGGATTCTGACATGCACCATCTCGGATCATCAATCATTTGAACACCATCTTCATTCCAGACATCAATTTGACTATGGACCACAAGTTGACTTCGGAACACCATTCCGAGCTAACCTGACTGACTTCGGAACCTCAAAAGGCTGATGATTGTTAGAGGTTCACTTTCAGGTTCCAACACCATGGACACAAAATACGCATACATGCTTACAATAACAGGAAATCAAGAAACATTTTTGTTGTCTAAGTTCATTCAACAGACACTAAAAAAATATCAGAAGAATTTCATGATCATGATTTTGTTGTCATGGATACAGTTACATTAATGAGCTTGGTCTCTTCTTTGGACATGCATTTAATAATTATCTTCCTATACCTAAGAAATACCTCCTTTGTTATGGACAATCCAAAGTGACTAACTAGCAAAGGTTCGGCCACAGCTCTCATACATTTTGCCATGTTATATCCTCCAATGTCACTCTCTTTACATTCTTCTAGTCGTATGATGTTGTTGTTTGTAGATGAATCCCAAGTTACCTCAGAAACATCAAGGCAATCAATTAAGAATGATCCTTCTTTCTCAACTTCATTCTTGACCTCTTTGGGACTAGGTGTATACTGAGGAATGTTGAATGAGTCCATTTGACTTTCTTCTATTCGTCCCTATCCGACCATTTTTATAAATTAGAGATAGTCACAAAAATTACCACATTTTCTAAAAAATATATTAGAAAAATGACAACTTTTTTTTTTCTTCAAAATAAAGCTAAAATGACCACCTAATTCAAAAATGTAGATTTTTGAATTACTTTATTATTTTCGAAATACATGTGAATTATTATTTGATATTCTCTCTCTCTCCCTCTCTCTCTCTCTCTCTCTCTCTCTCTCTCTCTATATATATATATATATATATATATATATATATATATATATATATATATATATATATATATATATATATATATATATATATATATATATATTTTAATTTCTTTTCATGATTTTTTTTTCCAAATTTTTATTTGCTGATGAGGAAGATTGTTTTTTTTTCTTCTCTCATCTCTATTATATTATTTCAATAGATGTATAACATGAAAACGAGTTCGAAACCCAT
Organism: Lactuca sativa; assembly: GCF_002870075.4. Lineage (NCBI taxonomy): Eukaryota > Viridiplantae > Streptophyta > Magnoliopsida > Asterales > Asteraceae > Lactuca > Lactuca sativa. Next base: position 110,752,235 of record NC_056625.2, on the reverse strand, counting down.
GTATAAGTGCAAAAATAAAAACTCCCACACAAAAAACAAGTCAAAACTCTTGAAAAATAGTTCCGAATTCTGAAATATATACGAATTTTAGAATTTGATATGGATTTTGGAACCTAATTAAAAGACTTTGTGTGGAATTTGGAACTACTTTAAAGAAAAAACAATTTTTGAATTTTTTTTGTCAAAAAAGAAAAAAAATAATTTCAAAATTATCAAATTTTCGACCTTCATAATAATTTGTGTTGCTTGTACGATTGGCGGGTCATATTCTAATACTTTTTAAGAAAAGGTAGTCATTGGTGAATATCTCCTACAATTATTTATTATTGAAGTACCTCTACTCACATGCGTGGCATATTCGCATGGCCCTAAAATCATCGACAAAGACGTAAGAATGGAAGATGTACCTCATAAACCATATCATTGAGAGCCATGGCTAAGAGCTCCCAAATGTAACAACATTCTTTGCTACAAGGATCATCACTTCTTCTCCCTAATATGGTCAAAACCATACGCCCTCCACTCACCATCTCATCTGCACGACACTTGAGAAACATCGAAAAATCTGTCTGGAATTGTTGATAGTATGCTCTTATTACACTTGATGGACTTGTACTTGACATGTATATGTTCCCTTTGTTGGTCTCTTCAAGTTCAGGAACCTGCTCATTGCTCAATAAATTTTCAACACATCTACATATTTGTCCACCATAATTTTTCTACACGAGGCTGTAGCGATGAAATTTATCATCTACATGCATAGTTCCTTTTGTTCTACAGTGAGAGAGAGAGAGAGAGAGAGAGAGAGAGAGAGAGAGAGATGTAAGATGTGAACCTGAGAGAGCCACATAAGACTGTACGAGGAATGGACGAAATGAAGGCTTTTACTAGGAAAAAGCCTCGTATAAAATGAACCGGCTACCCCACTGAAGTAACAAGAAGGTGTAGAGGGATTAGAATGACACACATCTTTTCTCAAACTCTCAAGGAATTTGGGCAACGAAAGAAAGACGATGTTAAAATCATTTCCTGGAAGATCATTCAAATGAATTTGGATTTCGGGTGGTTCATGGCCCATTTTGAGACTAATCTCGTTAATCATTTTGATAAACGTAGCCGCGACAAGCAGAGTGTTTGGTCCAGATGAACATCCAAGATCGGCCATGACTATCGTTTTTGGAAAATTCATGGCACTGTAAAGATCTACTGTAGCTTTTTTTAGGATGGGCTTTGTCATCGATATCACCTTTCTCTATCATCATAGCAAACATCAAAAACCTTATTAGACAAACTTTTTGATTCAATTCCCACATGTAAATATTTCTTTTAAATGGACAATTTAATCAAAAAAAGATGTATTAATTAATACTTAATAGTTTTTACCTGAAGAAGAGAATTATTTGAATAGCTTGCATCACCATTTCCCCCTTTCATATGAAGTAATTGGACAGCTTCCATCCTGTGTGTGTGGGTGGGGTATATGCGTTTGTGTGTTTGACGTCTAGATGTATGTTTCTATTTATAGATGCTTCAAATAATTATATCGAATGCCTGGCACCTAAATTACCAATTTGAGATCTTTATTCACTAACTTAAATTTATATTTATTATTGAAGTACAATTAATTCATCACGTGGCCGACCACCTATACTGAAAATGCACAGTTTCTAAAATCATCGATTAAGACCTAAGAAAGGAAGATGTACCTCATAAACCTTATCATTAAAAGCAATGGCTACGAGTTCAAGGATTGTCACTTCTTCTCCCTAATATGGTCAAAACCATACTCCCTCCGGTCACCATCTCATCTTCACGACACTTGAGAAACACTGAGAAATCTTGCTGGAATTGTTGATAGTATGTTCTTATTACACTTGATGGACTTGTACTCGACATGTATGTGTTCCCTTTGTTCGTGTCTCACTACAAGAATAATGACCATTAGTGGCGACAGGCGTCGCCGCTAAAGGTCCTGATTGTCGCGACACGTCGCCGCTAAAGGGTCGCCGATGTTGGCTCGTCGCTAATACCCCATTTGTCGCCGCTAATACTTTCCGTCGCCACTAAAAGCGTCGCCGCTAATTGTAGTTTTCTAATTTTTTTTTATTTTTTTTAAAACATTCTTCCGTATACAAAAGAAACAATATAAAATTATAAAAATTGTTATAAAACTATAAAAATTTTATAAAACATATAACCAAAAACACATCCATACATACACAAATACATACATAATACACATACAAAAACATATACAAAAACACATATATACATACATGATACACATACTAATACACAAATACTTACATAATACACATAAAAACACATATATATGTATATATACACATATATATGTATATATATGCATACTAATACACAAATACATACATAATATACATACAAATTCACAAATATATATAAAATACACATTCTACATACAAAGAGAAATGATTTCATAGAAGAGGGAAGAAGAAGCTGAGAAATGAATTCATAGAAGAGGGAAGAAGGAGCTGAATGAGGTTATATCTGCGAATGGAATTAGCGGCGACAGCTTTTAGCGGCGACAGGTAGATTATTAGCGGCGACATATAGAGTATTAGCAGCGACACCTTTGGGGGGAAATTTTGATGGTCAAAATTTTTTAGTATTATCAGTGACAATTTTAAGGGTAAACTTTGGCGGTCAAAATTTTCGAGTATTAGCGGCGACACCGTCGCTGCTATTGGTGTCGCCGCTATTGGTTTGTACGTTATCGATTTTCAGTCCTTGGATTAGGGACAAAATCAACGGTTAAGGTTTCACCTCATATTTTGACGCGGATCGGGGACGATAGGCATTAGCGGCGACAGCCACCTTTAGCGGCGACACCGTCGCCGCTATTGGTGTCGCCGCTATTGGTTTGTACGTTATCGATTTTCAGTCCTTGGATTAGGGACAAAATCAACGGTTAAGGTTTCACCTCATATTTTGACGCGGATCGGGGACGATAGGCATTAGCGGCGACGCTTTTAGCGGCGACAGCCACCTTTAGCGGCGACACATAACGCGAAAATTATGTGTCGCCGCTAAAGGTGCCTGTCGCCGGTAAAAGCGTCGCCACTAATGCTCATTATTCTTGTAGTGTCTTCAACTTGAGGAACACGCTCATTGCTCAAAAAATTTTGGACAAATGCATATATTTTTCAACCATAATTTTTCTACATGTTATGAGGTTGTAGGCCGTAGTGATGACATTTGTCATCGACATGCATAGTTGCTTTCTCAGAGTATACGGTATGGGCAATGAGAAGTGTAATTTTTGCTGATGTGACACCTCATAACCTAGTCATAACAAGATCAATACCACCCCTCCTTCTTGTTAAGAGGATGTTATGACATATCTTGTTGTTACGAGCACAAGAAGCAACCAGAAGTTTAATTGGTTGTTGTCTTTATCAACCAATCAAATCATTTTATTTATTTCTTTCTTTACTTCTTAACATGTTATAACATGGGGAACACCATTTCCCCCTTGGTGTTATGGTGGTGTTATAGATGAGGTGACATATGAACTTGGTGTTATAATGTGACTCATACCTAATGCTCTCATAGAGTAGCAAGAAAAAGTCTCGTATAAAACGAACCGGGTACCCCACTGATGTAGCAAGAAGGTGAAGAGGGTTGGGGTGGCACACATCTTTTCTCAAACTCTCAAGGAATTTGGGCAACGAAAGAAAGATAATGTTAAAATGATCATTTAAATGAATTTGGAGTGGCATAATCATTTCCTCTTTAATATGAAGTACTTGGACAACTTCTATGTGTGTGTGGGTGGGGTACATGTCTAGAGGTATGATTCTATTTATAGACACTTCAATTCTTCAAATAATTATATCGATGGTACAGTGGAACTAAATTACCTATTTGAGATCAATAACTCAAATTTATATTTATAAATATTTTAGCTGACGGGTGTACTCCAACCATAGGGTGCGGTTCATGCCATCTGACACCGCACAACTACAATAACACCATATCATCGTCATGGGTGTACTCCCACCATAGGGTGCGGTTCATGCCATCTGACACCGCACAACTACAATAACACCATATCATCGTGTGTGGTTTGTGTGGCGAGACTTTCAATAGGAATTGAAGGCATCACACTATCTTTCTTTTGATAATAATTTTTGGCATTTTTTTTTTCAAAATCTATAAATAATAATTACTTTCATTCTATTTCCACCACAACACAAATGCTCGATAAAAGATTTTTAACCTATGGGGACGACAAAAATCGTCTCTATAGAATGGAAAGTCGTCGCTATAGACCTCAGCGACGACTTGTCGTCGCCATAGACTTTGTTGTTGTAGGTTCGTCGCTTTAGGTTGTAACGTCGTTGCCATAGCCTTCGTTGTTGTAGCCCCCTTATAGCGACGACAAATCGTCCCTATATAGCGACCAATAGAGACGATATATTGTCTCAGTTGTGACCCATATAGAGACGACATATTGTGGCCATAGCCTTATCTATAGCGACGACATATTGTTGCTGTAAGTAGACCTATAGCGACGATAAGTCGCCCCTATAGGTGTTTCACAGGATTTGCACATTTTTTTACCTCCTGTATTAAATTTCCAACTTTATATACAATAAAATCTTCATATAAAATAAAACCAACAACAGTTAATCTAAACCTAAATCATTCCAAAAACCATACCATCCAAACTTTTAAAATATCTTACATGCTCGGTTTACAAAAAATGAAGAGCCAAATTTGATTTTGTTTAAATGTTTCATACAAACCAAACTAAAACAAGTAACCTAATTATCAGATCCACTAGAACTAGTTTCCCATTCTTCATTTTCATCATCATCTTCCATTTCATCACCTTGACTTTCTTCATCTTCTTCATTGACATCGTGACCGTTTGGAACTTGTAGTCGGGAAGGATCAAAAGTAAATTGAAATTGTGGTGGTTGGGAGTTTGGATTTTGAGATAAGAACATTTGATGCATCTGTTCGGTAAATTGTTGACTCATTTGTTGAGCCAACTCTTGAGCAAATGCATTGAAGTTTTGGGCATTGGTTGATGTACTTGGCAAATAATATGGTGCTATATTTTTCACTTTTCTTCCAACACCTCTTGTATGGCTGCTTCTTTCTCCAAGTGCACGCTTGAGACATTCTGTCTGATTAACCAATTAACCAAGAGTCTAAAAAGGATTCACCTTTTTTGAAGCAACAATGAGTAAATCATCAGTTGAATAAACACAGTCAAATCACATAAACTTAGTATGAGCTTTCACAGCACTAAAACTTCACAACGAAAACATACACAATCAAAAATTTTCACAGCTTCTATAGCATAAACTTTCATAAAGTTTTAAGGACATTTAGACAATTGTTTGTGAAAAAACACAGCCAAATCACCAAACACTGATTCAATGTTTCAAAGCACAAAAAGTAAATCTAAACTTTCACATACAGCAATCATAGATAAAAAAACTTATAAAGATTCACACACTTCATACCTGTTCACGAAGTGTGGAAAGCCGGAAGCAGAAAAGATGAAGACTACCGGAATGTGAGGGAGACCACCACCGCTGTAACAGCCCGGAATCCAGGTAAGCTTTATGATCCTTCTATTTTGGAGAGTTCTCAAATTAGGCCCTTAAAGTTGTATGTGAGATTGGTGAGTACGCTGGGCGTACTGAGATGTACGCTGCGCGTACTCGCGCGCTTAATTTGAACGCGGACTCACCCGGGTACGCTGGGCGTACCCAGGGGTTACGCTGGGCATAGTGAGCCCAGATGCAAACCCTAAATTTCTGGCTTGTGCACTTTAAATGGAACATGTAGTCCTTTTACATAGCCACCATACCCCCTTGAGTGAGTCCTTAGAAAGCTGAGATCCATGCTTTAGCTTGTGTGTGTTATTGAGCTTGAAGTTACCTTTTCAAGGTAAAGAAGGAGAAGAAGGAGCCATTGTTGGAGCTAGAAGTTGAAGAACAAGTGTAGATCCGAGTTCTACAGTGGTTGGAGATCACTTCTGAGGTAAAAAGCTCAAAGCTTTCCTTGTTCTTCATAAGTTTTGCTTTTTGGACCATTTTTAGGGTTTTTGGTTCAAAGTTGGAGACTTTATGTGCAAAGAGTCTCCATGAGTTTAGATATGACCTTTTCTAGTGTATATTGTGTTAAGGATTCATAAAAATCTAGTCTTGGATGTAGATCTCGTGCCATGCATGAGTTATAGCCTCATTATAGAAAGAGGAAAGGTGTTTTGAGAGCAAAGTGACCTTTACAGCCATGCAAAGGCTTAAAGGTTTCAACTTTATGGATTAAGTCATATTAGAGGAGTCAGGTCTGAATTTTGGATGCAAGTCTTAACCGTTTAAGACCTGAATGAGATGGATGAGGAAGATGGGTACTACACTGGGCGTAATCCCAGTACGCGCGGCGTAAGAGGCCGCGTACCCCGATTCTGTGAAGGCTCCGGGTACGCCCAACGTACACGTTTGGTACGCGCAGCGTAACCCGGAGGGTTGACTTCTGTTGACTTTTAGGGTTTAGTCCACTTTAGTGTATTTGAGCCAAGGGGTAAAATGGTATTTTACCTCTCCTGAGAGTGATTAGAGGAAATGGTCTAGCCTTGGGGATTATGTTGATGACAAGTGATTATTTCATATGATTAGGCGGAGGCTAGGTCTTATTTCTCTGAGTTCGAGATTTCCGAGTTACCGAGTTACACGAGGTGAGTCTTCTTACTATACGTTACCTAGAGTGGTATTATGTGTTGACCAGAGGGTCTTATGTGTTATGTATGAGATTATGTGCTATGTGTTATATGTATGTTGTATGATGTTATAGACTGGATCGGAGGGTCCAACGAGCTATGACCGGAACAGAGGGTCCAACGAGCTACGGGACTGGAGGGTCCCGCTGAGACACATCGACCGGAGGGTCCTGCTATAGCCTCGAGTGGCGTATGTGTTGTATGCGGTATTTTGGGGAACTCACTAAGCTTTTATGCTTACAGTTGTTGTGTTATGTGTTTCAGGTACTAGCGAGGACCGTGGAAAGGCGCCGGCATGACCCGTACACACTAGAGAGAGGATTTGATTTTTGTGATCTTGGGATATGTTATGATTCGATAACTATTGTTGGATACTTTTGAGAATATTTTTATATGAACTTGGTTGTTGAAAAATGTAAAATTTGTTTTGAAAATTCGTTGTTACAAGTTGGTATCAGAGCCTTGGTTTGAGGGACTCGGATGCACCTTTGGGCGTATCTGAACTCAAACTGAGGATTTGAGAAATTTTCAACAATAAAAACTAAATTTTATAAAAGAGCAAGGAGTTTTGAGACAACCAGAGCAGAGCAGTGTGTATGGTCAGCCAGCGCCCGAACGGTGAATCACCAAAATACCTTTACATTATGTGTTATGAGATATGCTATGTTATGTTATCCATGCTAGAGTAAGCTAGGTATTCATGTTAGGACTAGAGTGGCCTGATTTGTGATGCCTTAACCTAGGAGATTTCTGCTGCTATGAGATGCCTTGGGAGTGAGTAAGTAGCAGATAGGAGCTCATGAGAGGTCTATCAGAGGGTAGCCAATGCATAGCGAGAGTAGAGTACTTGTGATCCAGGATCCAAGGAGGAGGACTTGGGGTGAATGCTGATGCAGTGTGGTCAGTAGTATAGGGCCCGTACTACTGAAGACACCTGATCAGTGAGCAGTCCAAGTAAGAATCCTTTGGATATTAGAGGACGAGTAGGGTTGCATTATCGAGTGCGAGTATGCTCGATCGAGTCTCTGATGTTTATATGTTGTATTTCAGAGGCATCATGGTTGGGACACGACACACACTTGAGAGCTGTGGTGTCAGCGACGAGGAGATCCGTCGATTGATTCATGAGGAGGTGGTTGCTGCCATCCTGGTTGAGATTCCAGAGATGTTCGGGGACATCAAGACCACATTGATTGAGACCTTTGATCAGCGGTATGCAGCAGTGACCGAGGCTGCGGCAGCTGCAGCTACTGCTGCTGTTGCTGCTGCCAGACCTCAGGGAGGTGACTCGTTGTTGTTTCGGGAGTTCAGCAACACGAAGCCACCAAAGTCCGATGAGACGCTTGAAGGTACGGTTCGCTAACATCGAGGGATGTTTCTATACGTGTTTTTGTCCAGATCACTTGAAGGTACAGTTCGCTCTGAACCAGCTGCGCTTGGGAGCGAAGGATTGGTGGAAGTTCGTGACGGCGAGCTTCACTCTGGTGGAGATTTCTGAGGTGACTTGGGAGAGATTCACCGCTATGTTCAGAGATGAGTATGTTCCCCCGGTGGAGAGGGAACGGTTGATTCAGGAGTTCTTGACCCTCAAGCAGGGTACTGATTCTGTTGCATTGATTACCAGGAAGTTTCATGAGAGGGCGATGTTTTGCCCTGAGCAGGTGTCTTTTGAGCAGGCTCGCATGAGCCGGTATCTGAGTGTTATGAGGAGACATATTCGGGAGTTCGTAGTGAACTCGACTTACCGTACATTTGCTGAGCTCCAGGCAAATGCTCGGAAGAGGGAGATTGAGTTGGAGAATCAGGCAAGGGAGGAGGCCGAGTCACAGAGGGTGGATCGGCGGCCGGCTCAGACTCAGCCGGCAGCCAAGCGGGCTAGACCCGCTGATTCGAGATCTGGAGGCGCGAAGGGTCGCACTTGTGGGAAGTGCGGCAAGAGTCACGAGGGGTCGTGGAGGGCTGGAGTATGCTACAAGTATGGGAAGGAGGGGCACATCGCGAGGGATTCCCCCAAGGGATTTTCGGTTTGCTTTCATTACAACCAGACCAACCATCGGAAGGTCGAGTGCCCTCAGCTACTTCAGGGATCAATGCAGGGATCTGTGCCTGCTGCTAGAGCTACCGAGGTTCGGCCAGAGAAGACCGAGGCACTGAAGGCTCGTGCGAGAGCTTTCCAGTTGACTGTGGAGGAGGTCCGTGCGGCGCCCGATGTTGTGGCTGGTATGTACTCTGTATTTATCTTTTATTTGAGTTGAGTTATTGTGCTTATATGATGATATGCGTAGGTACTTTTCTTGTGAGTTCTGTGGCTGCTTTGGTATTATTTGACTCGGGTGTGAGTCGGTTGTTTGTTTCCTTGGCATTTAGTAAGCACATTAGTATCCGTCGAGAGGCGTTGGGTCGACCTCTACGAGTTTCCATAGCTGTTGAGCAAGCAGTGTATGCTACGGATGTGATTCGAGGATGTATCCTTGAGATCTTCGGTGTGGAGTTCCCAATAGATCTGGTCCCGATTGCGATGGGGGATGTGTGTGTTATAGTGGGTATGGATTGGTTGAGCAGATATGGAGCTGTCATAGACTGCGAGTGTCAGTTGGTGACGGTACGAGACCCCAGTAGGGGAGTGCTTACGGTGTATGGCGAGGGAACCCGATGTCGGTGTTTTGCTCGGATGCCAGGGCGAGACAGAGTTTGCAACAGGGCTGCAGTGGATTCATGGCCTATGTGATGGACACGCGAATGGCCGCTAGGAGACCAGGTTCGATTGATGAGGTTCCGATAGTGTGCGAGTTCCCGGATGTTTTTCCCGAGGAACTACCGGGTGTGCCTCCCGAGAGGCAAGTGGAGTTCCGTATCGATTTGGTTCCGGGAGCAGCACCTATCGCCAAGGCGCCTTATCGCCTCGCGCCGCCAGAGATGTAGGAGTTATCCTCGCGGCTTCAGGAGCTGCTAGGGAAGTGGTTTATTCGACCGAGTAGATCGCCTTGGGGAGCACCGATCCTTTTTGTCAAGAAAAGGATGGTTCACATCAGATGTGCATTGATTACCGGGAGTTGAACAAGTTGATGGTCAAGAACCGTTATCCGTTGCCGAGGATCGATGATCTATTCGATCAGTTGCAGGGGGCGTCTTTGTTCTCCAAGATAGACTTGAGGTCGGGTTATCATTAGATGAGGGTTCGGGATGAAGATATCCAGAAGATAACGTTCAGAACTCGTTATGGGCATTACGAGTTCGTGGTGATGCCTTTTGGGCTCACCAATGCACCAGCTGCGTTCATGGATCTCATGAACAGGGTGTGCAGGCCGATGCTGGATCGGTCGGTGATCGTATTCATTGATGATATTTTGGTGTATTCGAGGTCTAGAGAACAACATGAGGAGCATCTGAGGGAGATCCTTGGAGTTCTGAGATCGGAGAGGCTTTATGCCAAATTCTCCAAGTGTGAGTTCTGGTTACGAGAGGTTCAGTTCTTGGGACATCTCATCAACTAGAATGGGATATTGGTCGATCCGGCCAAGATTGAGGCGGTCATGAGGTGGGAGGTGCCGAGATCACCCACCGATATCACGAGCTTTCTGGGATTGGCTGGCTATTATCAGAGATTTATTAAGGATTTCTCCAGGATCGTTGTGCCACTTACCAAGATGACCCGGAAGGGTGTCGCTTTTTCCTGGGGTCCGGAGCAGCAGACCTCATTTGAGACACTTCGCCAGAAGTTGTGCGAAGCCCCGGTGCTCGCACTCCCGGAAGGGATGGAGGATTTTGTGGTGTACTATGATGCATCGATATCCGGTTTGGGAGCAGTGCTTATGCAGAGGGGGCATGTGATAGCATATGCATCGAGGCAGCTAAAGCCTCATGAGTCGAGGTATCCCACCCAGGACCTGGAGCTAGGGGCTATGGTGTTCGCCCTCAAGATATAGCGTCACTATCTGTATGGGGTTCGGTGTACCATATACACGGACGACAAGAGTCTGAAGTACTTGATGGATCAGCCCAACCTGAATATGCGCTAGAGGAGATGGTTGGATGTGATAAAGAATTATGATTGTGAGATCCTGTACCACCCGAGCAAGGCTAATATTGTAGCCGATGCTTTGAGCCATAGGGCGGAGAGCGCCCCGATACGAGACGTTTGTATGAGGTTGACAGTGATGACTCCGGTATTGGACAGCATTCGAGGGGCCCAGGCAGAGGCCGTGAGACCAGAGAACCGCAAAAGGGAGTAGGTGATCGGGCAGGTATCGGGATTTGTTACCGATAGTCGAGGAATTATGACTTTTCAGGGCCGAATTTGGGTGTCGTTTGTGGGCGGAGCGCGTACCATCTTGATGGAGGAGGCCCATAGGTCGAAGTTCTCGATCCATCCCGGGGCCACTAAGATGTTTTTGGACCTAAAAAGGGATTATTGGTGGCCCTGTATGAAGAGAGATGTCGCATGGTTTCTGGAGATGTGCTTGAACTGTCGCAGGGTTAAGGCCGAGCACCAGCGTCCACATGGTAAGTTGCAGCCATTGGAGATTCCCGAGTGGAAGTGGGAGTAGATTACCATGGATTTTATCACCAAATTGCCAAGGACTGCTAGAGGTGTCGATGCAATTTGGGTGATTGTAGACAGGTTGACGAAGAGCGCTCACTTTCTTGCTATCAGTGAGAGCTCTTCTGCTGAGAGACTGGCAGAGCTGTATGTGAGGGAGGTGGTATCGCGACATGGAGTTCCGATCTCGATTGTTTCAGATCGAGATGTGCGATTTACTTCCAGATTTTGGAAGAAGTTTCACGAGGAGTTGGGTACGAGGCTGCATTCAAGTACTGCATACCACCCACAGACGGACGGGCAGAGTGAGTGGACGATTCAGACGCTCGAGGACATGCTTCGGGCACGTGTACTGGATTTCGGCGGATGTTGGGACACGTATTTGCCCTTGTCTGAGTTTTCCTACAACAACAGCCATCACTCGAGCATTGGTATGCCACCTTTTGAGCTGTTGTATGGGAGGAGGTGTCGGACCCCCATATGGTGGGGAGAGGTAGGGCAACGCATGATGGGTAGTATAGAGATTATGCTTCAGACGACAGAGCAAATTCAGCAGGTCAGACAGAGGTTGTTGACCGCTCAGAGTCGCCAGAAGAGTTATGCGGATAGGCGACGATCTGAGCTCGAGTTCCAGGTCGGCGATTTCGTGCTCCTGAAGGTATCTCCCTGGAAAGGAGTGATCCGATTCAGGAAGAGGGGCAAGCTGGGACCCCAGTATATTGGGTCGTTTAGACTGATCACGAGAGTGGGTAAAGTAGCGTATCGCTTGGAGCTACCTGCGGAGTTGGATCAGATTCATGATACCTTCCACGTGTCGCAGTTGAGGAAGTGTATTGTCGATGAGTCGGCGGTGGTACCATTGGAAGATATCCAGGTGGATGTGAGTCTGAATTATGCTGAGAAGCCGGTCGTAATCTTGGATCGAAGGATCAAGGTACTGAGGAACAAGGAAGTGCCCCTGGTTCAGGTCCAAGGGAAACATCGGAGAGGGTCCCAGCTGACCTGGGAGCCAGAGTCGGAGATGCGGGAGCAGCATCCGGAGTTGTTCGCAACATGAGACTTCAAGGGCGAAGTCTGGTTCTAGTGGGGGAGAATTGTAATAGCCCGGAATCCAAGTAAGCTTTATGATCCTTCTATTTTGGAGAGTTCTCAAATTAGGCCCTTAAAGTTGTATGTGAGATTGGTGAGTACACTGGGCGTACTGAGATGTACGCCGCACGTACTCGTGCGCTTACTTTGAACACAGACTCGCCCGGGTACGTTGGGCGTACCCAGGGGTTACGTTGGGCGTAGTGAGCCCAGATGCAAACCCTAAATTTCTGGCTTGTGCACTATAAAAGGAACATGTAGTCCTTTGCTCTAGCCACCATACCCCTTTGAGTGAGTCCTTAGAGAGCTGAGATCCATGCTTTAGCTTGTGTGTGTGTTTTTGAGCTTGAAGTTACCTTTTCAAGGTAAAGAAGGAGAAGAAGGAGCCATTTTTGGAGTTAGAAGTTGAAGAACAAGTGTAGATCCGAGTTCTACAGTGGTTGGAGATCACTTCTGAGGTAAAAAGCTCAATGCTTTGCTTGTTCTTCATAAGTTTTGCTTTTTGGACCATTTTTAGGGTTTTTGGTTCAAAGTTGGAGACTTTATGTGCAAAGAGTCACCATGAGTTTAGATCTGACCTTTTCTAGTGTATATTATGTTAAGGATTCATAAAAATCCAGTCTTGGATATAGATCACATGCCATGCATGAGTTATAGCCTCATTATGGAAAGAGGAAAGGTGTTTTGAGAGCAAAGTGACCTTTACAGCCACGCAAAGGCTTAAAGGTTTCAACTTTATGGATTAAGTCATGTTAGAGGAGTCAGATCTGAATTTTGGATGCAAGTCTTAACTGTTTAAGACCTGAATGAGATGGATGAGGAAGCTAGTTATTACACTGGGCGTAATCCCAGTACGCGCGGCGTAAGGGGCCGCGTACCCCGATTCTGTGAAGGCTCCGGGTACGCCCAGCGTACACGTTTGGTTTGCGCAGCGTAACCCGGAGGGTTGACTTTTGTTGACTTTTAGGGTTTGGTCAACTTTAGTGTATTTGAGCCAAGGGGTAAAATGGTCTTTTACCTCTAATAAGAGTGATTAGAGGAAATGGTCAAGCCTTGGGGATTATGTTGATGACAAGTTATTATTTCATATGATTAGGCGGAGGCTAGGTCTTATTTCTCTGAGTTCGAGATTTCCGAGTTACCGAGTTACACGAGGTGAGTCTTCTTACTATACGTTACCTAGAGTGGTATTATGTGTTGACCAGAGGGTCTTATGTGTTATGTATGAGATTATGTGCTATGTGTTATATGTATGTTGTATGATGTTATAGACTGGATCGGAGGGTCCAACGATACAGACCGGGCCGGATGGTCCAACGAGCTATGACCGGACCAGAGGGTCCAACGAGCTACGGGACTAGAGGGTCCTATTGAGACACATCGACCGGAGGGTCCTGCTATAGCCTCGAGTGGCGTATGTGTTGTATGCGGTATTTTGGGGAACTCACTAAGCTTTTGTGCTTACAGTTGTTGTGTTATGTGTTTCAGGTACTAGCGAGGACCGTTGAAAGGCGCTGGCGTGACCCGTACACACTAGAGAGAGGATTTGATTTTTGTGATCTTGGGATATGTTATGATTCGATAACTATTGTTGGATACTGTTGAGAATATTTTTATATGAACTTGATTGTTGAAAAATGAAAATTCGTTGTTACAGCTGCCCTGCAATTCGGAAAATTGATTCTATCCCAAGCTGGAGGGAGAATGTCTTAGTGAAAGTTTGAAGGAGTAGATGCGGGAAACAGTGGGCAAAAACGATCGACATTACCTGTACACTTGTGTGCAGGTACCGGCGATTTCACCCGCTCACGAGAAACTGTATTGTGCGACCGATCTATTGGGGGAAAAAGGGTTTTGTGGTTTTAATTTAGCGAAACCCTATATGGACGATAAGTCGTCCCCATAGGTGACCACAAAACGACGTCGCACATGTTCCTGATTTACACACATTAAAAATATATGTATATATTTAAATTATTTAAGCTTGGGACAATATTTCGTCCCTACAGCATTTCAGATACCCGCGAAGTCTTTTTTTTCCCGCTCAACCTACCGAAACGATTTGTCGTCGCTTTAAGGGTCGGCAGCCAAACTAAATTTGTCAACTCTATAGTGACGATTTGTCGTCCCTATATGGTCCTCTATGGCGACTACATTTTTCGTCCCTATAGCTTTTGTCTCTATAGAGTCATATTCTTGTAGTGTCACCACAATCATATTCATTTTACAATTTTCACAGTGCGATCATCATCTTCTACTCTATCGGATACGTTGACATTACATGATACAATGTTTATAGGGAAAGTTATGGAAAAATAATAGTGTATTATCAAGAACAAGAAGCTGAAAGTTTATGTTTAAGAACGATAAAAGATCCTTTAAAGAGAAAACGTGAAGCTGGGAACAAACGTCTCATAGAAGACTACTTTGTCGATGATGCCGTGTACGCTAAAAGTTTAGACGACAATTCTAGATGCGAAAAAAGTTAAAAGTTATTCCTACGTATTGTTGATGACTTGAAAATGCGGTTTCCATATTTTCAATTGAAATGGGATGCGAGAGGTAGGAAACTTCTTTCTCTAATAAAAACGACAATTGCAATTTGTAAATCAACATACAACATGGGATAAGACTCTTAGGATGGGTATTTAAAGATGTGGACCACACGAGATACTGTTTAGAGGTTTGCTAAAGTTGTAGTTTTGGTTTATAGCGAACACTATTTGCACAAACCTACAATTATCGATGTTTACCAATACTACATGACATATGAAAACAAATATGAGTTTCCTAGAATGTTAGGTAGTATTGATTATATGCATTGGGTGTAAGTGGTGTGCCGTAATGCATTACACGGTCAATACATGCATGGTGATAAAAAAATAACCAACAACAATTTTAGAAGCAATCGGGTTCTATGATCTTTGTATATTACATCAATTTGACTCTGGACCATAAGTTGACTTCGGTTCACCATTCTCATCTGACCTAATTGACTTCGGAACATTAAAAGGTTGATGATTGCTAGAGGTTCACTTTCAGGTTCCAACACCTTGGACACAAAATATATGTGAATCGAATGTGATATATGCTTACAATAACAGGAAATCAAGAAACATTTTTGTTGTCTAAGTTCATTCAACAAACACTGAAAAAATATCAGAAGAATTTTAAGATCATGCTTTTGTTGTCATGGATTCAGTGACATTGATGAGCTTGGTCTCTTCTTTGGATATGCATTTAATAATTGTCTTTTTATACCTAAGAAATACCTCCTTTGTTATGGACAATCCAAAGTGACTAACTAGCAAAGGTTCGACCACAGCTCTCATACCTTTTGTCGTGTTATATCCTCCAGTGTCACTCTCTTTACATTCTTCTGGTGGTATGAGGTTGTTGTTTGTAGATGAATCCCAAGTTACCTCAGAAACATCAAAGCGATCAATTAATAATGATCCTTCTTTCTCAACTTCCTTCTTGACCTCTTTGGGACTAGGTGTATCCATAGGAATGTTGAATGAGTCCATTTGACTTTCTTATATTCGTCCCTATCTGACCATTGTTATATATTAGAGATAGTCACAAAAATTACCACATTTTCTAAAAAGAAATTAGAAAAATGACATCTTTTTTTTTTCTTCAGAAAAAAACGAAAATGACCACCTAATTCAAAATTGTGGATTTTGAATTACTTTATTATTTTCGAAATACATTTGAATTATTATTTTGTATTCTCTCTCTCTCTCTCTCTCTCTCTCTCTATATATATATATATATATATATATATATATATATATATATATATATATATATATATATATATATATATATATATATATCCCTTGTAATTTATTTTCATGATTTTTTTTTCCAAATTTTTTTTTTCTGATGAAGAAGATTGTTTTTTTTTTCTTCTCTCATCTCTATATATTATATTATTTCAATAGATATATAACATGAAAACATGTTCGAAACCCATGTATAAGTTCGAAAATCAAAACTCCCACACGAAAAACAAGTCAAAACTCTTGAAAAATAGTTCCGAATTATGAAATATATACGAATTTTAGAATTTGATATGGATTTTGGAACCTAATTAAAATACTTAGTGTGGAATTTGGAACTACACTAAAGAAAAAACAATTTTTGAATTTTTTTTGTCAAAAAAGAAAAAATTAATTTCAAAATTATCAAATTTTCGAGCTTCATGATAATTTGTGTTGTTGTACGATTGGCGGGTCATGTTCTGATACTTTTTTAAAAAATGTGGATATTTCTGAATATCTCCTATAGTTATTTATTATTAAACTATCTCCTATAGAATGGAAGATGTACCTCATAAACCATATCATTGAGAGCCATGGCTAAGAGCTCCCAAATGTAACAACATTCTTTGCTACAAGGATCATCACTTCTTCTCCCTAATATGGTCAAAACCATACGCCCTCCACTCACCATCTCATCTGCACGACACTTGAGAAACATCGAAAAATCTGTCTGGAATTGTTGATAGTATGCTCTTATTACACTTGATGGACTTGTACTTGACATGTATATGTTCCCTTTGTTGGTCTCTTCAAGTTCAGGAACCTGCTCATTGCTCAATAAATTTTCAACACATCTACATATTTGTCCACCATAATTTTTCTACACGAGGCTGTAGCGATGAAATTTATCATCTACATGCATAGTTCCTTTTGTTCTACAGTGAGAGAGAGAGAGAGAGAGAGAGAGAGAGAGAGAGAGAGAGATGTAAGATGTGAACCTGAGAGAGCCACATAAGACTGTACGAGGAATGGACGAAATGAAGGCTTTTACTAGGAAAAAGCCTCGTATAAAATGAACCGGCTACCCCACTGAAGTAACAAGAAGGTGTAGAGGGATTAGAATGACACACATCTTTTCTCAAACTCTCAAGGAATTTGGGCAACGAAAGAAAGACGATGTTAAAATCATTTCCTGGAAGATCATTCAAATGAATTTGGATTTCGGGTGGTTCATGGCCCATTTTGAGACTAATCTCGTTAATCATTTTGATAAACGTAGCCGCGACAAGCAGAGTGTTTGGTCCAGATGAACATCCAAGATCGGCCATGACTATCGTTTTTGGAAAATTCATGGCACTGTAAAGATCTACTGTAGCTTTTTTTAGGATGGGCTTTGTCATCGATATCACCTTTCTCTATCATCATAGCAAACATCAAAAACCTTATTAGACAAACTTTTTGATTCAATTCCCACATGTAAATATTTCTTTTAAATGGACAATTTAATCAAAAAAAGATGTATTAATTAATACTTAATAGTTTTTACCTGAAGAAGAGAATTATTTGAATAGCTTGTATCACCATTTCCCCCTTTCATATGAAGTAATTGGACAACTTCCATCCTGTGCGTGTGGGTGGGGTATATGCGGTTGTGTGTTCGACGTCTAGATGTATGTTTCTAACTTTCTATTTATAGATGCTTCAAATAATTATATATCGAATGCTTGGCACCTAAATTAGCTATTTGAGATCTTTATTCACTAAATTAAATTTATATTTATAAATATTATTTTTTGTTCATGAGTAATAAATAAAGGAAAAATGATAATAATAGCTATCTTTTAATTTTTTTACCACAAAAAAAGTCAAAAGAAAATGAAAATTGACCAAAATAGCCACCATTTTCGTAGATGACCGTCTACGATTTTTTTTGGTCAAAATGAACATTGGACAAGTGACTAAGAAAAAATCTGCTGACTGAAAATCTATGGGTTGGATGCGGAAATATTTGAGTCAAGGCCCGGTCCGGTTGGAAGTAATAATAACCAAAAAAAAAAAAAAAAAAAAAAATTATTTTCCCCATTTCTATACTACATTTTCACAAGACACTATCAATTTTCTATGAAGAAAATAGCTATAAATGACAAGGATCTTCCCCGTTCAGTTGTTTTTTCTATCTATGTTTTTTTAGTTTTCAGCCCGCAAATTAGAACAAGTAGTATTTGGTAGTATGTTTTAGAAGGTAATTGTACATTTTAGCACATGAACATTTGCTAAAACATAAAGTTTTCTAGATTTTCGTAGATGTTCAACTACTAAAATGTATAGTTACCTGTGAAATTTTAAATATTTTTTAAATCTAGTTAAATTTCCTTATAAAATTTTGATGTTTTTATTTGGTTGCTCATTTGTAACCATTATATGTTAATATAGCATGATTAGCAATCTTGCCATGGGTCAAGGAATGCTAAGGCCAATGTCGATAAGGTAAAAGCTATCATAGACCGTTTAACCGATAGAACACCGAAGTTATTCCACAAGACACCGAAGTTCCTATCAAATGACCTATTGCTTCTTTATTGCCGATGTTGCATAAGAAGGTTAGACCGGATGCTCAACTACTATCTGTGGAGCGGTTATACATTTTGATTGCCTACCACTTGATATATTTCGGTCGAGAGGAATTCTATCTGATCATCATGTTTAATTTTGGTGGTTGGCATCCTAATCCTAATGTATCAAAAAATGATTTCAAATTTTTATGTAATCATTACAAAAATATTGTTTCCCGTATGAGACTGACAGTTCTATGTCGGCTGGAGATTTGTATTCCCTCATTTTTTACAACCAGTTTTACTATATTACAAATGAGGACGTTGTAATAGCTTGCTTGTTATATATTCTTTGTAACAAGTTTATAGGAAAAAAGATAAATGAGAAGATAACTATTTGTTGGCTCACTAGCCGAGGACATTTGTAATTGGAATAAGTATAAACTTTAAAAATAATTTGTAAAGGTTTTCAAACATATATGTTTTATTCAATACGTTAATTGAAAACCTATTTATTTCCTTGAATCACACTACAAGAATAACAGGTAATAGCAGCTACACCTTTAGCAGCGACGGACACTTATAGCAGAGACAACAAACGAGTTTTTTGTCGTCGCTAAAAGCGCCCCTAAATGCGTCGCTGCAAAAGACTTATGTTGACGATCTGCGTCATTTTAAGCAACTGTTGATTTAAGTGATGATCCAACGACTAGGATGACGTAGCAAGCCCCGTGTTGTTTTCCCTTCGGTGTGTCGCCACTAAAGGCTGTCTGTCGTCTATAAAGGCTTATCCAGGCAATCCACGTCATTTGAACCTCATCCGTCGATTTAAGCGATGATCCAACCTCGTAGGAAACCCAATATTGTTTTCTTTCCGCTGTGTCGTCGTTAAAGGCTGCTCGTCACCGTTAAAAAGCATTGACAACAAAATCCTGTTGTCCTCAGTTTCTTTCCCAATCTTCTCTGTTTTCCCTTCTTCTCTCTGCTCACCACCGTGGACCTCATTGAAATTTCACCGAAATCTTTGATATTTCACCCCTCTTTACTCTCCATTTTTTTCATTTTCTTTTCTCCTTACTAAATTTGTGTTGGTTGTCGGAATTTTGAGATCCCCCACCGTTCTCGCCAGAATATACCGCCACCACCACTGTTCTTGAAGAAATGTTGATAATTTTAAGATTTTTTAGATGTGTATTTGTATGTGTATTTTGTGTTTGTAGATGGTGATATGTATTTATATGTGCATTCATATATATATATATATATATATATATATATATATATATATATATATATATATATATATATATATATATATATATATATATATATATATATATACTCAAGATCAAATAAGAAGGAAAATTTTGATAGGAATGTAAGAAATTTTTTATATACATATTTTATTAGGAAAAAAATAAAATGAATCATTAGATGATTCAAAAGTAAGATGATTCATACGAAAAAAAATCCGGAAAAAACACTTTCATGATTCATTTTTTGGTAAATCAAGAAAAAAATTCACTTTTAGGACAATTTTAATGAATATCAACAAAATCATCGTAAAAATGAATCATCGAAATGTTTTTTCGGGATCTTTTTTTTGTGAATCATATTATTATTGATTCATCTAATGATTTATTTGTTTTGTTCGCCAAAAAAATAAGCCGAAAAAAAATTTCTTACCTTTCTACCAAAAAAATTTTCTTACCGGATCTATATTTATATATATATATATATGTGTGTGTGTGTGTGTGTGTGTGTGTGTCTTGAGTGAATTTTATGTATGTATATGTGTTTATGTATGTTCATTTGTATGTATATATGTAATTTGAATGTGTATTCTATATATATATATATATATATATATATATATATATATATATATATATATATATATATATATATATATATATGTATGTGTGTGTATTTTATATATGTATTATCACTACATGAATAACCAACGATACCAGCGACACTTTTAGCAGCGGACTTTTAGCGGCGACAAATAAAAATGTGTTTTTGTCACCGCTAAAAGTATCCACCGCCGCTAATGATGTTGCTACTAAAGGCTTTTGTTGGCGATACGCGTCTTTTCAATCTCATCCGTCGATTTAAAAGATTATCAAACGAATAGGAGTACATAAGAAATTCCGTGTTGTTTTCCCTCTGGTGTGTCGCCACTAAGGAGTATCTGTCGCCGCTAAAGGCTTATTTGGTGATCCGTGTCATTTCAATCACATCCGTCGATTCAAGCGATGATCCAACGACATAGAAAATCTCATGTTGTTTTCCCTCCCATGTGTGGTTGCCAATGAGTACGAGTCGCCGCTAAAGGCCGTTGACAAAAAATCCCTCTTTGTTCTAACTTTCTTTCTCGATCTTTTTTTCCCTTCTTCTCTCTACTCACCATCGTCGACCTCATCTGAATTTCTCAGAAAACTTCGCAATTTCACCCCCTTTCTTTTCCATTTTTCTCCTTTTCTCTTCTCCCTACTAAATTTCTAGCATTTGAGATATATGTGTATTTTGTAGATGTGTATTTATATGTGTATTTTGTGTTTGTAGATATGGATGTGTATTTGTATGTGCATTTGTATGTATGTGTATTTTAAATGTATTTTATGTATGTATATGTGTTTTTGTATGTGCAATTCTATGTATATATGTATTTTTATGTATATGTATGTTTATTATGTATGTGTATGTATTTTCGTATGTATATGTGCATTTTGAATGTGTATTATGTATGTATATTTGTATTGGTATGAATAGAAAAACATATAAACAGCGGCGACACCTTTAGTGGCAACGGAGAGAATCAACGGTGACGCATCTTTAGTGGCGACCATTGGAAAATTAGCGACGAATCAACAAACGACTCTTTGGTGTCACAAATACTGGCGGGGGGGTTACTTGTGGTGGTGCAATTCTTTGAGTTGTGGAAGATTTTTAAAAAGCTACATAAAAATCATTTTAATAGATATATTATATATAACATGAAAACTAGCGTGAAACTCATAAATAATTTCAAAACTCAAACCACATGAAAAAACAACAAGTTCGAACTACATTTCAGAAGAGTAAAAAAAAAAAAAAAAAAAAAAAAAAAAACCATATTTGAATTTGCAATTTGTGAAACAATTTGAACAATAAGTTTGTAGCTTCCTGCTACCGTTTAGTGTTGTATAAATACTTTGTTGTTTTCAAATATTTTTAAGAAAATGTGGTCCGTATAAATTATTTATTATTGAAGTATAATTAACTCATCACGTGGCCGGTCACTTATGCTAAAAATGAACAGGTTCTAAAATCATCGATTAAGACCTAAGAATGGAAGATTTACCTCTGCCTCATAAACCATATCATTGAGAGCCATGGCTAAGAGTTCAAGGATCATCACTTCTTTTGCCTAATATGGTCAAAACCATACTCCATCCAATCACCATCTCATCTGCACGACACTTGAGAAACACCGAGAAATCTGACTGGAATTTTGGACACATTCATATATTTGTCAACCATAATTTTTCTACACGTTTGCAATGAGGCTGTAGGCTGTATTGTGGTCGACATGGTGTTAGAAGCTTGCAAAGCATAATGTATGTGTGCATCATATAAAATAATTAACTTTAAACCGGTACTCTGCACGGTTGCTAAATAATAAAAATAAATTCTATTTTTTAAAAACTTAGCTTTGTATTCGGATGAAAATGTTATTTTTGGAGACTTTCCAAAGTAAAATGCAATAAGAGGAAGAAAATAATATGCAATTATAACCCAAAACCAAAAATGAAAGTACATTGATATTTCTTTCATCTAATCCAAGTCACAAAAAATAAATAAAGTTCATTGCCCTTTCAACAAATCATAAAAGAAATATATATATATATATATATATATATATATATATATATATATATATATATATATATATATATATATATATATATATATATATATATATATATTTTGATGTTATTTAGTGCAAAGTAGGAAAGAAGAAGAATGATAGAAATGATAAATGTATGTGCGTATGTGTATGGAAGTAGCATGCAAGTAATAGATAAAACTGAAAGTAAGTTACTATTTGTTGATAATAAAAGAATGTAATCTGTTATTAGTTGCATTTAAGGTTGTTCACTAATTGGATAAAACCGAATTGTCCAATTGGACAATTTGGATTGGACTATTTGGTTCAGATATTCGGATTTTTGGATTAGTTTTCAACAAAACCGAATTATTATTTTGGATTTCGGATTGGTTTTGGTTTATAAAGTAAGAACCAAATAGTCCAAAAAAACCGAATAAATATTTATTATTTATTTATTATAATATATATCTATAGTTATTTATTAATTTTGTAATTTATTTTTTCAAATAAGTTCAAAACGTTTCATCCGATAAAAAAAACATTAGTATACATTTTCTCTCAAAAGTTTTCTATCTATAAAATATTAAATATAATATATCTTCTTAGTAGTTGTTTATAAATTTAATATCACAACTAAATAATTTGTTTACGTTATTGTGTAAAGTTGGATAATATTATAATTATATATTGTTTTAAAATATTTTGGTTTTTGAAAACCGAATTATAAAAACCGATCCAACCGAATTGTAATCGGATCAGATCGGATCGGATTTGAATATAGTTTGGATTATTCGGATCCATGTTTTGAAAACCGTAATCAATTTGGATTCACTTGATTGGATCGGATCAAACCGATCCATCCAAACGAACACTCCTAGTTGCATTAAACTAAAGAATTATGAGTTTTTGAAATTAAAGCTCAAAAGAAAACTATAAAACTTGATAGTATAATAAAATAGAAAGAGAATGTAACATCTAAAAAATTTAAGAAAAAAATTTTCATTTTAAATTCATTTTAAATTCATTTCAAATCATCCAATAATCATGTCAAAACAACTGAAAGTGTATCGTAGTGAAATAACATCATAGTATAAAATCCTAAAATCACATAACGTCGAAAACATGGACGGATACGGTGCTATCAAGTTGGGTCCTCCCTTTCGAGTTGGAAGTACCTTAAACATAAACTGAAAACGTAAGCACAAAGCTCAGTGAGCTCCCCCAAAATACTCCATATTATACACATGTAACATTCAAAACATAACTGCGTTTACCGGCGACAAAATCGTCGCTGTTTGTGTTGGCGGTAATGGTGTCTAAGAAGTAATGGATCGGCAACCATTAGATTGGGTGATATGATCAACGGATGGAGTTACTTCCTGGGAGAAGACGCAGATTGTTATGTACCACCTTTACCGGCGAGGCTATTAGCGGCAACTCCACCTTTAGCAGCGACAAATACATTTGTCGCCTTTATTTGTCACCGCTAATGGTGGAGTTGCCGCTAATGGCGTCGCCGGTATTGCACGTTTTTCTTGTAGTGCATATAGTCCTTATATAACCAACATACACAAACTGACTCTGCTTGCATCTTAGTATCTAGTGTTCATGTAATGTTCTTAACAACAAGAAAACAAAAAGAAAATCGAAAATCAAAAATAGATTTGAATTGGAAATCAGAAATAGAGTTGTATTGGAAATCAGATATTGCAAAACTCTACATCAATTTCATCCACTTAGACTAAAATTTATGAATATCTTGGAATAAAAGTACATCTAGTCCTGGACATAAAGTCATCTCCATTGGTGATTTAATAAGGAGTTGAATGGGAAGTTTAATCTTATTAAACTTAAAATCAACATTGTGGGTTAATGACATGACACTTAATAGAATGGGGATTTCAATCGTCAATGAACTCTCTACTCTCTATCTCCTCACACACACACACACATAAATTATATGACAATCCATTAAATTGTATTGAGTTTAATGGGTAAAATTATAAAGTGAATGAAATGCGCATCTGATAATTCATTGAACGGATTTGAGTTCAATGAATTGAAGATGACCTAATGAAGAAAATTCTACATCAGCACTCTATACATATTTTCATTGAGAAGTTATATCATTGAAATCTTTTCCCCGCATGTAAATTTATGCATTCCTTCAACAAGTATCAGATTCAATCAATAATTAAAGATAAATTAAATATCCTCCTACTTTTGTTCCTACAAATCCTCCTACCCAATTAAATGATGACATATGTCATATTAATGTATTAAAATATCATTAAATGAGCATTAAATGGTACACATGTCATAATTCAATTGGGTAGGAGGATTTGTAGGAAGAAATAGTAGGAGGATACTTAATTTCTCATAATTAAATTTCTATAGACATTAAAGAACTAAAAAGAGTTCCTTTATAATATTATCAAAAATTACACATCGAGCATAATAAAAACTAGTTCACTGACCATTTGATAAAATAAGCAATTAGTCAATATTTATTGAACATTTGATAAAAAAAAAAAAGAGTTACATGATGATATGAAAAGAAAACAATATTTGCAAAAAGCACAAACCATACAATTTTAACAAAATAGAAATAAAAATTACTTCAAATTTGTGGAGAAGAAGAGAAATAGTTGGGCGATTTTGATTTTTTCTACAAACCAAATGGGAAATCGACAAAAGAGGAGTCAGACGATGAGAGCTTAGATACAAAATAACAGGTTAATAGATGTGATGAAATTGAGATTTCGATTAATACTCAAAGAAAAAGAGGCAAAGATAAAAATGCAGATGCAGGTAAGGGCGTATGGGAAGTTACCATTCGATCGAATAAGAAAATAGGATTTGGGGGTTGTTAAGGTTTTACATTTCTACTAACACTCTTTCTTTTTCACTTTTCTCAGCTGCACATTGAAATGCTAGACATACATCGATCATCTTCCCATCTTCCTCTCCCGATCAGTTAATCACCGACCTCGATCCCTCGTGTTGTCGTGTATTCACTGTTTACGGTCACCTTCCTCGGTAAGAGACTAACTTCCACTGATTTAGGCCACCACCACAACCACCAACAATTTTTGACTTCTACTCTATAATCATCCTTCGGTTTGTTCAAGTAAATACATAATATCTTAGTAATTATCCTCAATTTAAATGATTTTGGTATCTTCGTTGTTTCTTAGGGTTTTTGGAGTCTTAATTGGTTTTTTCCCTATGCTATTTGGTTATGATACCTGCGTACATTTTAGTTTTCCCATGGCTTTTTTTTTTTTTTTTTTGCTTATTGGTGGTTTTTCACATGAGCAATCTTATAAATAGGGATATAGTAAACATGTGGATTTATTTTGTATAAGATTTTGTAAAAAACAAAGATGATGACCACTGAAATCAACTTCATCACACATATAAGTAGATTTTGTCGAATCCTCCTTATGGTTTTGTATTGTGTTTATTGTTATAGTTACATAAATGGTCCATGTACCAAAAAATTACATAAATAGTCCATGGTGAAGAAAACTGTTACAGAATTGTTCTTGTGATAGCTAACTGTTATAGAAAAAGGTCCATATGACAGTAAAGTGTGACAAAAATGGTCCATGTGACAATTTACTATTACAAAAACCATTTTTGTAACAGTTAACTGTCACAAGGACCATTTCTGTACCAGTTTACTGTCATATGGACCTTTCATGTAACAATATACTATCATAAGAACCATTTTTATAATCGTAAATTTTTAGAAGGACCATTTTTGCAACTGTTATACTATCATAGGGACCATTTCTATAATAGTTAACTGTCACATGGACTATTTCTTAAAGAGTTTGCTACAATAGGGACCATTTCTGTAATTGTTTTGGATTAGAGCGACCACATGAACCATTTATTTAGATGTAAATAATTACTTTTTATAGTGTAATGTTATTCCCATACAAAACTAACAATATATGAGCTTTTTTTTTATATATAAAAAGCAGTGTTGTAAAAATACCGATTAGGTCCCGATTAATCCCTAGGCGCTACTCGACTGATTAGAGAGCACCTAACGATTAATCAATGCATACACAATGACTGAAACAGTAAAACCCGATGAAATTTTAACACTTTGAAGAATTTATATCTCAATAAAAACTATTTGAGGTATGATTATTGTTGTATTTATCATATTAACCTATTTTGTTATGATATTAGTGACATTTATGAACTTTTATATGATATTAGTCATATTTAATTTTTTAAAATCTAACAAATTAGCAATTAATGGTCTCCGATTAATCTCCGCCTAGCCGATTAATCCCTTAACCCCAGTCTACTGATTAGCTAACGCCGAACGATTTTTACAACATTGATAAAAATTCATGATTATTGGTGATATTTCTATATGTTTTTATATGATGTATTATGTATAGGCAATTGTTTGTAAGTTTAATAAACAAGAAAAGCAATTATAAAAAGTTTAAGGTCAATCAAGTTTCATATTTCTTTTCCAACAAGTAATTACATCGATATTATTGTGTTTTGAGTAGTAACAAAACATTTAGACTTATTAAACTTTTTTGAAGACGTTTGTGTTGTAACTATCCATATTGAGAATATAGTTTTGAAGATTTCGAATTTAGTTAATGATATTTTGTTTCTATTTGTTATCTTAATCGTCTTATATAATTTATATTCTATTTGGAAATAAATCAGACCTAATTTATTAATATAAATATTTTATGAAAAAAATAACATTAAAAATATGAAAAATAAGATTTATTTTAGTAGTTAAATAATGTCATAAAAATAGTGCGACTAAATTTAGTAGCATGATCGAAAAGCGCATTAAAAACCCAATAAGGCTGAGCCATACAAGCAAAAAATGCTACTAAAGGCCTTTAGTGCGAACACTTTTGGTGACATTTTTTTTGTGACATTCTTTTTGTGCTGCTAATGTTTGAGGGTCTTTAGGTTTATTTTTTTGGTTTTTAGTAACACTTTTTATAAATGTCATTTTATTTGTTGGGGATAATGACTTGAAAGGGTAACAAACTTTCGACTTTTGTCACATTTAGTCACTAAACTTTTTTTCGTTATCTATTTGCCATTGAACTATTGAAACTGTTCATATTTTACCCTTATGACCAGCTGTTACCGGTCATAAGGGTAAAATGTGAACAGTTTCAATAGTTTAGTGGCAAATAGACAACGAAAAAAAGTTTAGTGACTAAATGTGAACAAAATCGAAAGTTCGTTTCCCTCTAAAAAGTTCAATGACTAAATGTGAACAAACTTCCTATTGTATTATGTTTTAGCAAATTATTTATTTTTGTTTAATTGTAGCAACATTTGTTGATGAAGAAATCTATGAAATAAAAAAACAAAATGTAATATCCGGATTTCCAGGTATCATAATTTAAGTACTTTTCTTTTGAGTTAAGAAAAGAGACTCGTCGAGTTGACGCCTCAAGTCGTCGAGTAAGGTCGCGACTGATGACTCGGATTAATGAATGGACTCGACGAGTCGGTGAGGCGACTCGACGAGTCCGCATTGTTGGCAGAAACCCTAAATCTTTGGGCCCGAGCCATATTTAAAGGCACTTATGACCTTCAATTGCGACTACCTTTCCCATAAATGAGAACCCTAGCGAGCTTGAGTGTGTAGAGTGAAAGGAAGAGCTATCTTGAGCTTTTTGGTGTGATGGATCTGGACCCTTCTAGGTCCAGAGAGCCGAGAATATGAAGCTTTAGTAGAGTAAACCTTGGGGTTCGAAGTTAGGAAGCATTTATGAGATTTTTATGGTATATATAGTTATTTTCATCTTACACATAGATATGAAGTATTTTATATAAATTACGTGCTATGTGTGCATATTATTTGAATACTTGCTGTCTATGTTGGATGAACGATTTTATACATGTTTTAAAAGATTTAAATGGTATATTTATTTTATATCTACAAATATGTTGTGGATGAAACATGGGTAGATGAAATAGTTGGTGTGTGATGAAATAAAATGATGAGAGATAGGAGATGATAGAAAGATGATGATAATTAGGTAAATCGATGATGATGAATATGTGATGTAGGATAAAAGGAGATACCATAACCTTAACCGACAATGTGGCGATGTAGTCATCTATCAGAGTATAGATGGCGAACACAGACTATTCTAGACAACTCAGTAGAAACACTAGCAGGCCCATAACCTGTAGGTGATGAATTACGAGTTCAGGCAATGTTGTAACTACGTATTCATGCGATGATACTCTAACCCCTTACTATGAATTACGAGTTTAGACGATGTTGTAACTACATATTCATGGGATGTCACAAATTCCGCATGCCAAACTAATGGTCATAATTCACATCAGTGAGAATGGTTCATTTTTTTGTAAAACCAAAATCAGCTTGGAAATTTTGATTTTTTATTTTGGAAAATGTCAAACCATTGGTTTTTTATTTCAGTTTTGGTTTTTTGTTTTTTTTTTAAATATATTTTCAGGGTTCTGTTTTTTTTTATTTCATAGATTTCTTCATCAACAAATGTTGCTACAATTTAACAAAAATAAATAATTTGCTAAAACATAATACAAGAGAAAGTTTGTTCACATTTAGTCATTGAACTTTTTAGAGGGAAACGAACTTTCGATTTTGTTCATATTTAGTCACTAAACTTTTTTTCGTTATCTATTTGCCATTGAACTATTGAAACTGTTCACATTTTACCCTTATGACCGGCAACAGCCGGTCATAAGGGTAAAATGTGAACAGTTTCAATAGTTCAATGGCAAATAGATAACGAAAAAAAGTTTAGTGACTAAATGTGATAAAAGTCGAAAGTTCGTTACCCTTTCAAGTCATTATCCCTATTTGTTGTGCAAGGATAACATCATTACCTCGGCCCATTAGCTAGTGTTATAAATGAACACTACCATAAAATGACATTACAGATATACACAATGTCTATATACTTTCATTTTATAGAACGGGATATAACTAATCAAAAAGGATACAACACGCAAATAAATTTCTTATAACCCACCACACGTGAGGTGCTACAGTGACCTTCAACATCACGATTTTTCAGCTCTCATCTTTTAACACAGTTAATGTAATCGGAACTCCGCTCTTCAATCTAGGAATGTGTGATTTCTTTTCTAGGCTAAGATCTTGATCATCCACAGTCCACCTTCAGGGAATAGGATGAAAACATTAGCATATATAACAAACAGCTAAAGAAATTCAATGCACGAGAAAAAAAAAAAATCATGAACTAACTTGTATCCACTTGTTAGCCTGTGCAAGAATACTAGCATTGTCACTTTTGCCATGTTGATCCCCAAGCATGTCCTTGGCCCTGATCCAAAAGGTATATAGCTATATGGCTTCGGTATTTCCTAAAAAACATTAAAAGTCAATTAGTCACGTAAATTTCATCATCTTAGCTTTATAAGTTGGTTCTTCTTGGATGAACATTTGTACATAGTTTGATTAAAAAGAAGAAATTAAATGGGTAATTTGATACATCAAATCTTGATGGATTGAACTTCAATGGATCCTTATACAAAGCCGGATCATAATGTATGTGAGTAGCGTCAATATTGACATGCCATCCTTTCTTTATCTCAAAATCTGAACTAAAAGAATCAAGATTTAGCATTGCATGAGATATTCCTTTCTAGCTATATATCAACAAAACGGATTAACACTTACCCTGAATTTTGCAATCATCAAGCGCAACACGAGGAAACCAAAGCAACACATTCGACATTCTCAACGTCTCTTTCACAACCTGAAAATTATTAAATTAGCCATAGATGGATCGGTATGAAGAGAAAAAGCAAATAACACACGCTTGTAACCTTTGAGCAGTAAGACATCTTGTTAAGATCCTCTTGAGAAAGTAAAGCTCCTTTTGGTTTATTCCTTAGTATAATCAACTGTTCTTCCTGTAATATCACTAAAAATGAACATTTTTGTATACCAAATATCGATTTTGATGACATAAATTGTTTAAGACGACATACTCTTAACATATTTTGGACATCTTTGTTCTCATCTAAGAACTTTACGCTCCACATCATTGCAGCTGCTGTGGTGGTTTGTCCAGCTATTATCAATGTTAACATGTTATCCATAATCTCTGAATCATCAAGCTTTTCATCATCATCAGGAAACGAATCTCTTTCTAACATGGATTGCAAGAAGTCTTCATGAGGCTCTTTGCTACTACGTCTGCTGCTAATCATTTCTTCAAAAAGTTTCATGAGCCTTTCACGTGCCTGTATGATCAATATATTTCTCACTTAGAAGATATCAATGATGTTTGATTAAAAAAAAGAGTAAATTACACGAATGGTACCTATGGTTTAGCGTAATTTGCGTGTTTGGTCCCTAACTTATTTTTTTAACTCGGAAGGTCCCTATTGTTTGTTTTTGTTACACGCTTGGTCCCTATCTTACCTAAAAAGACTATTTTGCCCTTGATTTTATTAATTTATTTAAATAAACACACCTTCAACCTCACCGCCTCACATTACCTTACTTACCCTAACATTTTTTCATATTTAAATAATAATAGTTTTAGCTAACATAAGGACCAAACACGTAACAAAAACAAACGGTAGGGACCAAGCTCGTAACAAAAATAAACAACAGGGACCTTCTGAGTTAAAAAAATAAGTTAGGGACCAATTACGCAAGTTACACAAAACCATAGGGACCATTCGTGTAATTTACTCTAAAAAAAATAGTATAAATTCACAAGGTCTACCTTCATGCCTTTGTAATATCTAGTACCAGGAATCATGACTGGAAATGAAAGCATGGCGTTAGAAATGGCTGTGCAGTCTCTTTCGATTTTTTCCAGCAAAGATTCGTCTGTGACACTCATCAGCATGCCACACATTGCATCGAATGCTATCTGAATGATACGATTGTAATAAAAAAGAGCACAAAATTAATTAAACTTCTTGTTTATTGGGAAAATTAAACTAAGTGCGATGATTACCTTCATGCTGAAATCAAGAACTACAAAGCTTTTGCCATTTTCAGCCAACTTCTTGAATCTTGTGGAAAGCAACTCATCGAACTTCTTAACAAATACAGACAAGGAATCCATGGAGAAAGGAGTAGAAAGAAGGCGTCTGATTCTTTTATGACTATCGACTGGAACAGAAAGTAAGCTTTTCTTTCCAACGGCATCCGCCATTGATTTAATGTAGCCTTTGTTAAACAACTGAAAGTCGTTTGTCAAAATTGTTTTTGCTCCCACAACACTTGGAACAAATACATGGACTTTCCCAAACAGTCTTGTCTTGAACCATTTCCCATACCTTCATACACATTTCCATCATTTCAAGTAATTAAAGATCAGTCAACTTAACTACTAGCTAGGTAGAAAACCCATGTTAACGAATCCATCATGAAAATAACAACTATTATGCTTGTAAAATACCAAACTAAGCATGATATTTGCAAGAAAAAACAGTTATTCATCATGTCTTTCAACTGTGACATCATCATGCTCAATTGGCTGTATTATTTCTGGTCAAAATCCATGACTTTTTCCCAAGTATATTGGTATTCTTCTGGGGATATAATAATGATCGTTTCAAAAGCATATAACTAACACCATGGTTAGATTAATCACTTAGTTCTTGTTGAATAGATGTTTTCAGGATCAAGTCGACTGTTCTCTAAGTTGGCATGTTGCTTAGGTGGAGGAAGAATAGCATGAAATTAACAAGTACATGTCATGAGAAAATGATTACCGAAGTCTACGAAGACGAACAAAATCATAGCAGCCTTTGGTACTATTAATAGCCGAAAGAAAGGAAAATGTTTCGCCAACCAGTGGAAGACCAAGGCGTCCAGGGATGGCTTCCGTTGACTTCCTTAGTTTCTTGGTGACAAAACTTGTGACCAATCCAGAAAGCAGAACAGCAAAGATTATGTCGTAGTTGTTCTTTAAGAGTAAGTAAACCTCCTCCACTTGCAAAATCATCATCTTCTTCAGAATAACACAATGATAGTAAGATTTAGAAAGAGTAAGTACATAAAAACAAATGTTCTAGGAGATGTCTTATATAGATGGTGTATTAGGTGAGTATGATGTATTGTGTTGTTTTAATTACATTGTTTACTGTATCTATGATATTATTATAATTCCTCCCAAGAATTGTCTAATTTAAACTAATATGAATAAGACAAAATTACTGAACTAGGCATCTTAGAATTAATAAAAGGACACTAAATATTAAAGATTCCATGTGATTTTATACTAATATTTGAAAGGTTATTTGATATATATATATATATATATATATATATATATATATATATATATATATATATATATATATATATATATATATATATATATATATATATATATATATATATATATATATATATATATAAACGCCATTCTCATTTAATACTACATTCAACACTAAAATTTTTTGTGTATGAATATATTGAAGAGTGATTCAAAGACTCAAGAAAATCAATGAAGACTCAACAGAAATAGACATAAAGTCTAGTTATCTAGATTGTTTAGTTTCTCTTTTTTATTTGCAAGATTTCTAGTGATTTCCTTTTTCTCTAAGCTATATATATTAGAGCCTTTTGTTTCCGGTTTACAAGAAAGTTTAGTATATATATTAGAGCCTTTTGTTTCGGGTTTACAAGAAAGTTTAGTATCTGATAACATTGCCATATGATTATAATAAAGAAAAAATAGAAGGGTTCTCAATGAAAAACATAAAGACTACAAAGAAGAAAGCGGATATAAATACTAGCTAGACAAAACCCTAATGGGCTAAAGACTAAAGGGCCCATAAGCAAGTGGGCTAATAATATATAGGCTAACATCTCCCCTCAAACTCGCAATGCCGCAACAGTAAGCATTGAGAGTTTGTCACATAAGAACCGAAACCAAAAAGCCGATAGAGCCTTCGTAAACATATCCGCAATCTGCAAGGTTGATGAAACAAACGGAAGCGATATGGTCCCGGGCTACAGGTGATAACGGGTAAAATGACAATTAATCTTAATGTGCTTCGTCCGCTCATGAAAAACATAATTCTTTGCAATTTGTATCGTACTATTGTTATCATAATGCAAGGGAGTAGATGAAGAAATATGAACTCCAATATCCGCAAGTAGCCACCGTAACCAGATAATCTCACATGTAGTTACAGTCATAGCACGATATTCAGCCTCCGTGGAAGATCTAGAGACAACGTCTGTTTCTTAGTCTTCCACAAAATGAGAGACTCTCCAAGAAATACGCAAAATCCAGTGGTGGACTTACGATCATGGCGATCACCATCCTAATCAGCATCACTATATGCACGTAACTCAAGAGAAGACGTCGAGGGAGACAAGAGGATCGGAAACTGAGTGCCACGAAGATATCTCAGAATACGGAGAACAGTTCCCCAATGAACAGAGGTAGGGATAGTAACAAACTGACTGACAACATGAATAACATGGGCAATATCTGGACGAGTAACTGTAAGACAGACCAAACTTCCCACAAAAGTGCGATAAAGGTTCGAATCGGACAAAGGAACACCATCAGTAGGAGAGTAGCGTGCATTGGTTTCAAGGGGAGTATTAACAGTCCGATTGTCAGAGAGGCTCGCCGTGTAAACAAGTCAGATATATATTTAGCTTGAGAAAGAAGATACCCTTTCTTAGACTGAGCTACCACAATACCCAAGAAATAACGCAGCAAGCCTAAATCCTTCATAGCAAATTGATGAGCTAGATCGTGCTTCAAAGACTCAATACCACTGTGGTCATCACCTGTAATAATCATGTCATCCACATAGAAGGACTGATGAATCCGTCCTGCACTCAAGCATCTAATAAACAAAAAAAAAATCGTGATTACTCTAGACAAATCCAACAGAGGTAATCACTGTGGAGAATTTCTCAAACCAAGCACGAGGGGCTTGCTTGAGACCATACAAAGCTTTGCGAAGCCAACAAACCTCAACCGGCCAGTGCTGAATTCCTGGGGGAGGAGTCATATAAACCTCTTCATGGAGATCACCATTCAAAAAAGCATTATTGACATCTATTTGAAAAATCTTCCACTGTCGAACGGATGCAACTGCAATCATAGTACGGACTGTCGTCATCTTTGCAACTGGGGAAAATGTTTCCTCGTACTCAAAACCATACTGTTGAGAATACCCTTTTGCTACAAGTCTGGCCTTATACCGCTCAACATACCCATAAACTTTTGTTTTTATCTTGTACACCCAATGACAACCTATCGTATGTTTCCTAGGAGGAAGCGAAACCAAATCCCTTGTATGAGCCTGATGAAGAGCAGTGAGTTTATCAGCCATAACATTCTGCCAAAGAGGATCTAAAACAGCTTCTCTATATGATTTAGGTTCAGACAGGTGATGGATAGTTGTTATAAATGAAGCAAATGGTCCTGAATATGTAGAGTAAGTAAAATATGGAAGCTTGGTGGACTTGACAGGATGAGTAGATCTCCTAAGGGGTGGTGGTGGAGGTGGATCCTCAATTCAACGATCGGAGGAGAAGGCTCAGGAATAGGGGGAGTTGAGGAACTCTATGAAGAGGTGGATGTATCATGAGCTGAAGGATCAGGTGGCGTAGATTGATCTCGAGCCTCTATCTCTTCATTAAAAGGATCAATATGCAGAAGATCATACTTCATTACATTGTGGGCTGGAGCAGGAATTGAGTAGAAAGGAAAATGCTCCAAAAAAGTGACATGTCGGGAAACATATAACTTCTGAGTCACAGGATCATAGCAACGGTATCCTTTCTGTCCAATACCATACCCCAAAAAACACAAATAGTAGATTTCGGCCCCAACTTGTTCCTCTCAACATGAGGACGGAGAACAAAACAAGTACATCCAAAAATTCGTAAGGAAGAATAGTCTGGTAGATGACCATATAGCTTCTTAAAAGGAGACATTTCTGAATTCAATGAAGTTGGGATACGATTAATCACATAAACATCAGCTAGGACTAATTCTCCCCAAAAGGCACTAGGAACCTGCGCAGACAAGAGCAATGAACGGGCAGTGTCGAAAATATGACAATGTTTTCGTTCTGCCACACCATTTTGCTGAGGTGTGTCAGTACACAAGGTATGGTGTATGGTACCATCAGAAGCAAGTAAATGAGTAAAATTATTAGAGGCATATTCACCCCCTAAGTCACACCTGAAGCACTTAATCACAGCCGAATGTTGAGTTTTAACAAGAGCTCTAAAATTACTGTAAATATCAAAGAAATCATATATGTGTTTCATAAGATAAACCCATGTATATCGAGTATAATCATCTATAAAAGATACATAATAGGTTGACCTACCCTTTGTCGATACTGGTGCATGACCCCATACATCAGAATGAATAATGTCAAAAGAGCAGTAGAATAAGACATACTTTTATTGAAAGGTAAAGCAGAGAATTTTTCCAGTTTACAACCAGAAATATCACAAGTGTCTAAATGACCCAAAACACCACTACATGCTAAAATGTCTAACGCGATACAGACTCATGTCCTAAACGAGAAAGCCAAAGATAAAACTTAGACGACAAAGGACTCAAACGGAAAGAATATAAATCAATGTTGGAGGCAGCAATAGCAGACACTTTGAGAACCTCCAAGAAATACAGTTCCCTCACCCTACGGCCAATCTCATTCACCTTCTGGATGTGTTGATCCTGTATAACACAGACAGAATTAGAAAAGAACACCCATTTACCAGACTTACATAACTAACTGACTAAGGCAAGATTCAAATTAAGTTCGGGAATTTAATAAACATCAGGGAGAGTGATATGAGAAATAGAGACAGGCCCAACACCCTCAACTAGCATAGACGTATCACTAGCAGATTTAACAGAAATAGATGACATGTGCGACAAAGAAGTAAATGATGAAAAATGAGGGGTCATATGATGGGTTGCACCAGAATCTAAAATCCACAAAGATGAGGGAATACCTGATGTACCAAATGAAGTAGGACCAGAGTGAGACATAGATACAGACATGGTAGTGGGATTAGAAGCCAAATATTGTCTGAAGCTCTCGAACACCTTGGGATCCAATGCAGATGGGGTCGTGTTTCCAACAGAATATGTATCAACTGGTGAGATAGCAGCAACAACAAACTTTGGAGGACGAGGGGTCCATGGAGGAGTACTAGATGAACGTGGGTGAAACTTCTATTGACCATACCTATTTTGTTGTCCCGACTGAGGTTGACCAGATTTACCCTTCTTGACTAATAATGGACAACGAGCTTTCCAATGATTCTTCTGTTTCTAGAATGTACACTCATCATAAGCAACCCTTGGAGTTTGTCGGGACTAATTAGAGGAGACAGCAAGCACAGCAGGAGCAGGAGTAGGAATAGAGGTTGCTTTAAACCCTTTGTCTGCATGAGACTTGATACGAATCTCTTCTACAATTAATTCATGGACAAGAGAATCAACTGAGGGAAGAAGAGAGCGATGAAGAATTGTTCCACGTAGACCTTCAAATTCAAAACGCATGGCCATCAAGAACTGGACCAAGAGTTGTTCTTCCCTCCTAGCAATGTAAGGCTCAAAATCTTTTAACTCTTTAGATTCAGTAAGAGCCAATGGATCCCACAGATCAGACATAGCAGCATAAAAATCTTGAATACTCTGGTCATTCTGTTGAAGGGCACAAATATCATATTCTAACCAGTATTGTTTAGCAAAATTTGACTGAGTATACAATCTCTCCAAGTGATTCCAAACTTCCTTTGATGTGTCATACTTAGCCAACTGCATACCAATGGACTGAGTAACAAAGTTATTAATCCAATTAATAACCTTGGAGTTATCAGTCTCCCAATCATCAAGCAACAAATCAAAATTCTCAGTTTGAGGCACTGAGGGTTTGGCTTTAGTCCCAGTGACATAGCCACGTATATTCTTCCCACGAAGGAAGTTCTTCATAACGTAACTTCAATACGTATAATTCTTTCCATCTAGATGAGTACTGATTGACTGAAGGGAATCATCCTTTCCAGTCATGTTGGTAGCGAATAAATAACCACAATAATTGTATAACAATTTTAGAATGAAAGGAATAAGAAACCAGCGGAAGCAATCAATCGGACAATAAATCAACAACGAAAACGAATCAACGTAACAACGGATATTGGCAACAACAAACGAATTAGCTGTTGAGTTTTGAGCATCCTAACAACCTTAAGGTGCACATACAACCCTAGAAGCTTTGGAACTATGGTTTCTCTATTATACATGTAAAATGATTTCCAAAGCCTTAACATATATAGCATGCAATCCTAGGTACATGAATAACAATAATTATAGATAGAAGTACATACCTTTTCTTTGTAGTGAGTAGCTTGGAGTTTACGAGCCTAGCACCAATAGTGTGGATGCGTCAAGTGGTGTCACAAATCACCCAAAACAACTTGGTAATACTTGAGAGAATATGATGCTCACAAAATCGGCCCACTCTTGTTCTCACACACACTAGTGCCAATTTTAGAACCAAGGACCTCTTTATATACTATGGAGGATTAGGGTTACACCCTAATACCCATGACTTTTCATTTACCTAGGATCCATGGGTTAACAGCTCCATGGATTATCCATGGACTTCCATATACTCTTAGCCCATCCTAAATAAATCTTAGCCCATTCCATATATATGTAAGAGTCCATATTTAATTACCATCTTTTGATCACTAAATTAATTTCAAAATCAATTCTTGATCAACACTAATTAAACAATATGATTTCATATTAATATATTATAACTTATAACATATTAATAGATCATAAACATCTTATTCTCAAAATTATATCCATACAAATTGTTAGGTGAAGTGCAAACCACATGGACCATGTCAGGTCGGGTCAAGTTGATACAAAATATAGTTATGGACTTAGACACCTTATCCAACAGTCTCCCACTTGGATAAGTCTGATAATTATAGTTGCAAATATAACTTCAGGAACCAACCAGCAATCGTAGCTCTTTAAAACTCTGTTGAACGATGAAGCGCCATTTTAGATAAGTGACCATATAATCCTCTGTTCTCAAGATATCAGCCAGACAAATACATGGAACAATGTCATACTTATTATCCAGCAGTTGTTTCTAGTGAAAGACCCTGTACAATGGTTTGGTCTAAGCATAGTCGTAGATAGCAGTAGATATGTAATTGTTCGTGATTTGTATTGTGTTTACGGTCAGAATGGGTTTACGGCCATAAACTCTTTACGGCCGTAAACACCTTACGGTCTGTAGTCAGGTCTTTAAATAGCGAGTTGTGTCAGTCATTGTGGGTTGTTGATGCTTTCGTATACTTCCAAGTTGTATTAGACGTTTTATAGCATTAAAGCGTATGCAAGCTTGGCCATTTGCTCTATATTCGTCTATTAATTTGTGTTTGCATCTGTTATTATCTTTGATCATTGGTAGATCTATTTTTCGGGACTTACAATTGGTATCAGAGCATAACCAGTGTCAAAGGCGTTCAACAGCTATGTTTTCAACTAAATCGACATTCACTGCAGTATAGAGAGATTTATTTCAGTCGAAATCAAAGTTTCTAGAAGATTACGGCCTAAGTTTATGGCCGTAAACTCCTCTTCACGGCCACAATTGCATTCCTCGAAAACGATAGTTTTTCACATCATTCAAGCCTTCGTAATCACATATTGGTTTTGGCATTTAATTGAGTTGTTTTTTAAAATAAAAATCGAACTTTTTATTTGAATTTCATTGACCGTAAACTCAAGCATTCACGAAAAATTGATTTTCTGTTAATCGAAAATCACACCATTATTTTTTCGGAGTTTAAATCAACAAGTATACTTGGACCGTAAACTCGAGTTTACGGCCTAGGGTTTACGGCCTACAAGTTTACGGCTTAAGAGTTTACGGCTAAGTCAGTTAATTTATAAATTGAAATTAATTCTTGAGCTTAAAATCAAAATAATTTTTTTAAAAAATAATTTTTGACCGTAAACTCCAGTTTACGGTATAAAACAGTTTACGGCCGTAAGTTTACGACCTAGTGTTTACGGCCTAGTGTTTGCGGCCTAAGATTTTACGGCAAAATAAATTTACAGCCTTAAAATTTTATAGTAATAATTTTTAAAATATGGATACACAAAATTCAACTCAATACCAAGAGCTTGATGCTGTGATGGGTACAACCACGCGAATTCCAAGACTTATGTCTGCTGATGGTTTCCCCGAGTGGAAATATAGAATTGAGAAGTATATAAAGATGAAAGATTTCAAGATTTGGAAATGTGTTTTAAAGGATCCAGTCAGAATCACCACTACAGTTGGGGGGCAGGTGGTCGACAAGAAAATCGAAAACTACACTGATGAAGACTTTGAGAGTATGGAAGAACAAGAAAAGGCATTGGCCATTTTGACTATGGCTTTATCTCCAGACATTACTCAAGGATTCAGAGAGTATACTTCTGCCAAAGCTCTGTGGGAAGCTCTCATTGAAGTATATGAGGGAAATGAAGACATGCGGGAAAGTCGCCAAGATATGCTGAGACAACGCTTCAATATGTTTAATTATGTTCCCGGAGAGACTCTCGAGGCTCAACTGCAGCGATTTACAACTCTCAACACTGAGATGACTGTGGCAGGGATTTTCTATACAAAGTCAGAAATTAATAAGAAGCTACTAAATGCACTCCCAAAATCTTGGGACATGAATGTAGCAGTAATCAAGAAGACTAAGGATCTTAATCGCCTTTCCCTAGCTGAAGTGATGGCTGTCATCAAAGCGTGTGATATTGATGACAAGCAGCGAGAGATCAATCATGTGAACTCCTACTCAGCTGCCAATCTTGGCATTTCAGCTAATAATGCTCTCTCTTCTTTCTCCTATACTCCTGCAGGTTCATCTTCCTCAGCACCGGTCATTCCTTACCCACAAAGCCAGCCTATTACATCTACCCAAAATGTTTCATCCTCAAATGTGGCTTCCTCACCAAAAGGAAAGGAGGGTGATGAAAACCTTGTCTTTGCAGCAGGGCTTGTGAATTGCTACAATGCTCTTGTAGCTGGGGAACTTCCTCCTCAATTGTCATTTGCAGATCTTGATCAAATCCATCCAGAGGACGTTGAGGAAATGGACATCACATGGCAAATTGCCATGGCTGTATTTAGGGAAAAACAGTTTGCCAAAAAGACAGGGAAGAATAATTGGGGAATGAGTGCTGACAAGAAGGTTCGATGTTTCAATTGCCACAAGCCAGGGCATTTTTCTCGTGATTGCCCACACCCTGATAGGAGGGTTAATAATGACAGAACAATGGTTGCAGTTGGGAACAATCGAAGCAGTGGTCAAGCAAACAATGAAAAGGCTATGGTTGCACAATCATTTGACTGGGATGATCAAATACAAGCACTAAATTTTTCTGGACCAGAAAATGCTCACCTAGCACAAGTGAGGGATGACGCTCAAGCAAGGACTGCAGCAGCTGAAGACAACATGATGAATCTACAATTTGGCTTGATGGTATCCTCCTCCCATGAACCTAATTCATCCAAGGTAAGTCTTCCATCATGCTCAAAGGCTTGTATAGATTATGTGAAAACTTTACATGATAAAATTGAGACATTAGGTGATGAAGTAGAAAATCTTAGGATTCTTCGTGAACTTAATGACAAATTAATAAGAGACGTAGAAGACCTTAGATATGAAGGGTACCGACTTCGAAAAGGACAAAAACCACTTAAAGCTCAACTAGAATAAAAAATTAAAGACTTTAGGAGACTCCAGGAAGACTACAGCAACAAATGTGAAAATTACGATTATGTAGTCAAACAAAATGCTGAGCTTGTAGCTGAAGTTGAATCCTTGAAAGGAAAATTTGAGACCACCAAACTTGATGTCAGAAAATATGATTTCTCAAGTGAGGTGGTTGCAAATATGATAGACCAAAGTATGCAGTTTAAAAGAAATCAATCAAAAGGTCTAGGGTATAATCATGTACCTCCTCCTTTCAATCACTCATACGTGTCCAAGCCTTTGTCCAAAGAAGAGATTGCCAATGAATCATTTATGATTTATGGCAAGCCCTCCGATTTTGTTTCGGGAGGATTTATTAATGTTGAAAGTACTAACATTTCTACTTCTCCTGCAGATCAATCCTTGAATCAATCAAAGCACAAAGTTGAAGGATGTGTTTCTGAAAATAAAATCGAGTCCAAACCTGAAGCTTTCATTTTAAATAAAGACAATTCTTTGTTAAATGTTTTTAGTGACAATTTTTCTTGTGGTGTTTTTGATTATTCTGATACAGTAGCTGCTATCTCTGATACAGTTTTGAGTGTTTCAAATATGTCTGATAAATCTTTGAACAGTTTGGTTGACAATTTAAACGTTTGTGATAAAAATGTTGAGATACCTCTAGCCTCACATCCCTCAATAAATATAGCACCCTCACTTGCCTCACAACCTGATAATATTGCATGTTTTTGTGAGACAAGCAAGGGTGTTTGTAGGGAAAACAAATCTGATAAATGCAGCACAAGTTCTAATAATAACAATCAGATTTGTTTTAATTGTGGCACTAAAGGTCATATTGCTAGAAATTGTCTTAATCGAATGGTTGTGAGTTATAATCTTCCAAGAGGTGAGAACGAATTCAGAGGAAGATCTGTAAATAGAAATTCCTCTAGAAGTCGCTCTCGAAATGATTATTGGGTAGATAAAAGAAATAGAAAAAGGGACATTTTTCATAGTCATAAAAGGTTTTTTAATCACCTTGTCCTGAACCGTCTGCCAAAAGGGAGCATAGCCACACAAAGGTCAAGCTCATCCCAAAGCAATAATGGATCTTCAACCAATTCTGGTAGAAGTAACGCATGCTTTAAGCAGATCGTCAGACATAAAATGACAAAGTTGACTGAATTTTTCAAAAAACCTAATTATAAATGGAAACCCAAATCTACTCCCAATACATCATCTGTATCCTCAGAGAAGTTCATGTGCAATAAATCTGAAAAGGCATTGGGATCACCCAGGAAGATCATGACCTGGGTGCCCAAATCTAATTAAACCCGCACATTTTGTAGGGGCAGTTGTGGGGAAATGTCGTCAGACCATGGTTCGTCGACAGCGGCTGTTCCCGGCACATGACAGGAGACATCACCCAATTGAACAACATTCAATCATTTAATGGGGGATACGTCTCTTTTGTGGGTGGAGATGGAGGAAAAATTACACAAAAGGGCACGATATCAAATGGAGTTTTGAGTTTTGAAAATGTGAATTTCGCTCCAGAGCTAAAACACAGCCTGCTAAGTGTCTCGCAGATCTGTGACAAGGGCTATTCTACGCATTTCACTGACAAGGAATGCATGATCTTAAAGCCAGGTTTTGTCATCCCTGAAGAATGGATTCTCGTAAAATCAAAAAGGGATGGAAATGCTTATATTATCGATATGAATAGCAATCTCCCAGAGCAAGTTACTTGTTTGTTTTCAAAGATCTCTGAGCAAACTGCAATGTTGTGGCACCGAAGATTAGGTCACGCCAACGCCAAAAATCTCAATCGTCTTGCAAAGAATGAAATGGTCCGTGGATTACCTGTCAAAGACTTTATCACGTTTGAGAAATGTGTGTCCTGTGCTCAAGGAAAGCATCATCGAAAGCCACATTTACCGAAGCAAGTTAACTCAATAAGTCAGGTTCTACAGCTTCTTCACATGGACCTATTTGGTCCAGTGAATGTGCTAAGCATCAATAGGAGTTCCTACTGTCTAGTTGTAATTGATGATTTTTCTCGTTTTACGTGGGTTTTCTTTCGATCCAACAAAGCTGGAGTCGCTGAATTGATCAAGAGGTTCATCATACTTATTGAGAATCAGACCAATCATAG
The DNA here is from genome assembly GCF_002870075.4 of Lactuca sativa. Classification (NCBI taxonomy): domain Eukaryota; kingdom Viridiplantae; phylum Streptophyta; class Magnoliopsida; order Asterales; family Asteraceae; genus Lactuca; species Lactuca sativa. Next base: position 110,708,702 of record NC_056625.2, on the reverse strand, counting down.
GGTGAAGGCTCTTCGCACTGATAATGGAACGGAATTCAAGAATTCTGTTCTCAATCACTTCTGTTCTAAGAAGGGGATCCTGCGTCAATTTAGTTCCGCTCACACACCTCAACAAAATGGTGTTGCTGAGAGGCGAAACAGAACACTTAAGGATGCTGCAAGGACGATGTTGTGTGACTCCAAGCTCCCTGTTTTCTTTTGGGCAGAGGCAACAAACACTGCCTGTTATGTTCAAAATCGAGTACTCATCAACAAAGCTCAAATGAAAACTCCATATGAAATTTACTATGGTCACAAACCGTCAGTTAGTCATTTTCGAGTATTTGGCTGTCCTTGCACCCTTCTTCACCTAGATGCCAATCCGAAGTTTAATGCCAAAGCTGATGACTGCTACTTTGTTGGGTATGCTGCACGTACCGCCTATAGAGTCTACAACAAGAAAACCAAACAGATTGTGGAATCCTATGACGTGCGTTGATTGGAAGAGAATGAGACAGACGCAAGAGTGAGTCCGGACTGGTTGTTTGATTACACGTCTCTTTTCAAATCCTTAAACGTGTATTCAAATGATGTCTCAAGAACTGATTCGTATTTGAAGAGTATCACTGAAGATGAAGACGAAGAAGTTGTATACAAACATGTATCTAAACCTTCCAATTCATTGAAAGGAAAGCCTAAAGCTTGAACCGAATGGAGGTCCTCCCACTCACACAAGGGAGAATCTTCTGCTCCATCTGAGGGGGAGTTTTCTGCTTCATCTGAAGGGGAGCTATCTGCTGAAATTGAGGAGGAGTCTTCTGCAACATCTTTCGATAAGTCATCTGCTACCTCTCAGGGGAGGCCGTTATTGGAACATGACAGTCCTCAATCAGACCACATTGATTCTTCGGATGCTGAATCAAGACCTCCCACATCATTAGAGAAAGAGTTCATTCCAAATGATGCTTCCGCTGTCTCTTCAACCCTGATGGAATTACTCTTTCCTGACCTTATTGCAGATGAGTATGTTGCAGAACCATCTAGTTCTACTCAACAAGCAAATGAAGGAGGTCTTAACATTCACACTCTACCTGTCTGTATCAATGACATCAGCCAAGAAATACCCTCTAGGATTCAACGAGATCATCCGCTCGAGAACGTTATCGGCCAGCTAGATAGTGGTGTTAAAACTAGAAGTCAAAGTGGAGACGTGAATACATGTCTTTATTCTTGTTTTATCTCTCAAATTGAGCCCAAGAATGTAGAAATGGCTCTAAATGAACCTAGCTGGGTGGATACGATGCATGAAGAATTGCATCAATTTGAAAAACTAGGTGTTTGGAAGTTAGTTGAGTTACCAAAGGGCAAAAAGTCTCTTGACACACGGTGGGTCTATCGTAACAAGCAGGACGATTCAGGGTTCATTGTGCGAAACAAGGCCAGACTGGTAGTTCGCGGGTTCCGACAAGTCGAGGGTCTTGACTACACTGAGGTTTATGCTCCTGTAGCTCGCTTGGAGGCCATTCGTATCTTCTTGGCGTACGCTTCGTATATGAACTTCACTGTTCTTCAAATGGATGTCAAGACTGCCTTCTTGTATGGCAAGGTGAAGGAAGAAATCTACGTTGATCAACCTCCAGGGTTTGTCGACCCGAAGTTTCCTAATCATGTCCACAAGTTGGATAAAGCGTTGTATGGGCTGCATCAAGCTCCTAGAGCATGGTATGCAACTCTAACAAAGCATTTGCTCGAACATGGCTATACACGTGGTACTATCGATCAAACATTGTTTATAAAGCATGTCGACAAGGACCAGATACTTGTTCAAATATACGTCGACGACATAATCTTTGGATCAACTAGCCAACAACTTTGCAAGGAGTTCGAAAGTGTAATGAAGAAAAGATTTGAAATGAGTTCTTTGGGAGAAATGACCATGTTTTTAGGGCTTCAGGTTAAACAGAATTCAACCGGCATCCTTCTTCATCAGGCCAAGTATGTGGATGATATTCTTGAGAAGTTCGCACTTCATGATGCTAAATCTGCCTCAACACCGATGGCTGAACGACCCCTCCTGACTCCAGATCCAGAAGGCGAACCCGTAGATCAAACTCTTTATCGATCGATGATAGGATCCCTAATGTATCTTACTGCAAGTCGACCAGACATTATGTTCGCAGTTTGTCAATGCGCACGCTATCAGGCTAATCCTAAACTCTCTCATCTTATTGCTGTTAAAAGAATTTTTCGATATATCAAAGGAAGCCCTAAATTGGGTCTTTGGTATCCGAAGAACTCTGAATTTAATCTTTATGCTTTTACTGACAGTAATTATGGAGGTTGTGAGCTTGACAGGAAATCAACTTCAGGAGGATGTCAATACCTAGGTGACAGACTAGTTTCATGGCAATGCAAGAAGCAGCACACTGTCTCGACTTCGACAACAGAGGCGGAATATGTGGCAGCATCAGCTTGTTGTTCTCAAGTTATTTGGATCCAACATCAGCTGTTGGACTACGGTTTGAATTACTCAGAAACCCCTATCTATTGTGATAATGAGGTTGCCATACAAATTGCTAAGAACCCAGTCCAACACTCTAAAACCAAGCACATCGATATTAAAATTCACTTTATCAGAGACTGTTATGAACGATCTTTAATTCGAATCGAACAAGTCCACACTGATAACAATGTGGCTGACTTGTTCACAAAACCTTTTAACAAAGCTCGTTTTGATGTGCTTGTGGGATTTCTGAAAATGATACGTTTTGAGGATTAGTTTTTTCTTTTCTTTTCCTTTTTCTTTGTTTGTTTTTATTTTTTATTTTTTATTTTATTTTTTATTTTTGGTCTTCTTAGTCTATTTTCAAATTTTACTAAGTTTGTCTTCAATTTTTGTTAGGTTTGTTTAAATTTGCGCACTTTTCTTTTGTTTAAATTCTCAACCATGCACAAATTTAGGGGGAGAAAGAAAATCCAAAAACAACAAAAATTACAAAAATCCAAAAATAGTGTCATTTCAGTAAAAAATCTAAAATAGTGTCATTTCAATTCAGAAATTTAAAAATTTTTGTTAGCAGCCTTCGTTGTAAGTACTGTGATGGGAAATGATATTAATAAGTGATAAAGGACGACCTGAATCGGCGTAACGTACCTAAGTTGAATCGTCTACGCTCTGTGCTCGATGTGCTGGTAGGCGCGAAAGACTTTTAAAAAGGGACTTGACTAGGAAAGTTGAACCTAATGAATTTAAGGACTCGACAAATTTTGACCTAGTTAGATCCGTTTAATCTGACATCACGACGCTCGGATAGGTTGAGCAGGGAGATAAACATGAGAATCTACTCGTCACATTAATTAAACCCGTACTTGGAACCGTGGCTGAACTTTTCCTCGATGTGCGGATTCTGTCCTTAATTCCGGTTGGATGGGGCGACTGGTAAATTCCGATAAATTAGGTCTGTAGAAAATCGTTTTCTTTCTTTCTTTCTGTTAGCTATATGTTGTCTCCTTTGCGCGACTTCTAATCCGACCTGGTACACAACATATGCAACTCTATTTCTCTGTAGGAAATATATATGTGTGTGAAATATATGTGTGAAAAACTTCTCATCTGTTAGCCATATGCTGTCTCCTTTGCGCGACTTCTAATCCGACCTGGTACACAGCATATGCAACCTTCTTCTTCTCAACCCCTCTGAAGTAGTTAGCAATAGAATTCTGTATCCCTTCTCTCTCTGAATGATTGTCTGCTCACCCGGTGTAAGGAGTACTCTGGAAGTTCTTGATGGCTGGGGCATATCAGGAAGCGGGAAACACGTTCCAGTACACCTAAAAATTGAACTCATACAGATTGTCTGTAGATCTCGCTGCTCAATTTAGGTGGACAACAATATCCCTGGTTGTAGTCAATTAAATGGTCATAAGGTAATTTCACGTAAGATTAAGGAGTTATCATAATTACCAGAAATTTACAATTAGGTATATGCCCGAATCATGTCATTGGTAAAATGTCCAAAAATGTCACAAAGCCTTCGCGCTTAAGTGGACCACAATACTGGCAATCGGTCAGACGAAGATGTGAAGATAAGGGTACCGACAAGTAGAATAAGGCCGTCCAATAACTTTGATCCAAGCATCACAAAAGAAGTGGTAGTTAGAGTGTTTCTTAATTTATTTGACGTTGATTTTTATTCTATTTTATTTTTAATTTTACTTTTATTTTTATTTTTATTTAATTTTTTCAACTTCAAATTTTATGTTAATTTTATTTTACTTTTATTTTTCTAGCATTTAAAATTATGGTGTGTTAGTTTTATTTTAAAAGTTTTTTAAAAAATTAAATTAATCCTCAAAAAGTTTTTTTAATTAATTGGCGAAAAATTAGAAAGACTGGGTAGTTATCCGGCAGGAGGGTAAGAAAGGTGGAAAGGTAAAAATGTAAAAAGGGGGAGTTCACGGCCGGAATCTCCCCACTCAACAGTTTCCGGCCGCAAACCACTCCCAAAAGCTCTCAAGGTGTCAAAAAAAATTTCTTCGATTTTCAGAAAAACGAGTATATCATCGTGAAGGTAGCATCGTGTAGATCTCGAATATATATTTTGTTTCACGGAATCACATCGCATTGTGTTTAAAAATTAAATAAACTCAAGTCGAGGAGTTTACGGCCGTAAGCTTAGGCCGTAAACTCTGAAACTTGATGATTTGGATTCGAAACTATTTTATTATGATGCTATTTCTCGTTATGTTCACGACTATGTGCTTTTCGTTCGTCATTTCAAAGAGAAAGATCAATTTTAAGCCTTTTTTCGGTGTAGACATTCATAGGCTGTAAACTCCCAGTTTACGGCCCGTGAATTCGAGTGTAATTATTCTGGATTGTTTGAAAGATCTCTATGATAATTGTGCATCGTGTTTTCGAAGTAATTTCTAGGCCGTAAACTAGAGTTTACGGCCCAAGAACAATTGTCGATTCAAGCTGTTATTTTGACTGGGTAACGATTGCATGTTTTCTTCGCTTAAACCGTGAACCAAACCGTTTTTTTAAGGGTTCCTTAGGCCGTAAACTAGAGTTTACGGCCCAAGAACCAAAATTGTCAAAAGGTTTATTTTTTTTAATTTTTGAAAGAGCAGTAAACATACATCATTAATAAATAATTTTTATTTTGATCAAAATTTTATTGTCATATTTTTGGTCAAAATAAGTTTTATTATTGGTGTCGATTTCTTACAACTGTGTTTGAGTGCAGGAAAATGGCAAATCTCAAGTTTGCAGACATGCACAATCTGGCGATAGTTCTTGCTGATCCACCTGTCGTTCATTCCGATATGCTTTCAATGGTTCACAGGTTGCGTGAATGCTATGTTGCATCAGCGTTGACAGTCAATCCAGTGATCTATCAGAACATCGTTCGTGAGTTTTGGGAGACGGCAAGGACGCAGATGGATGATGATGGAAATTTCACAATCGCGGCGAAGGTGCAAGGACGAGATATTGTAATCGATGAAAGCTTTGTTCGAAACGCGTTGCTGATTGATGATCAACCTAACTATCCAACGGAAATTGGCATAGAAGATGTTCAGAGAATACTACGACGGATGAGTTATGAAGGAACCTACCCGCCAACGTTGAAAAAGCTGCTTCATCCGTATTGGAGATTTCTGGCTCATGTGTTCGTAAGTTGCATATCCGGTAGAAGGAGTGGGGCTGATGAAATTTCTCAACGCACAACTGGTGCATTGGTATCTTTGGCCTCTGGAATTCATTTCAATTTCTCAAAGTTCATCCTAGAGGAATTTGTCATAAACATCCGGGCTTCTACAAGGGATACCTTTCTCCAATATCCCCGCTTCATTCAAGTGTTTGTCGAGATGCAGTTTCCTGAGGTTAGAAAGGCGGGAGACACCTTGGATATGAAATCTTTGGGTCCACACACTGTGGGACTTCTTAAGAAAAACCGAAGAGGAAAAGTTGTCTTTCGAGGGCGTTATCCATTGGAAAAATTCAGAAAGTTTACAGAATTGGATGAGACGCCAGTGTCATACGAATCATCAGAACCGACTTCTTCTGAGAAAACGTCTATTGAGGGTTCGACTCCAGCAAACATTGTGATAGATGTGACTGAAGATGATGAAGATTCACCAACTCAGAGAGATCAAAGTGCTTCTAGTCATGAATATGAGTCGAATGAAAGACAGGATGAAAGGGAAATAGGTACTGGTGATGATGGACATGACTCATTTGAAGATCTTGATCTTACGGGGTTTGATAATGATGATATTGTGGCTTCTTTAGCTAGTAGTGCTAATGTTGTGTCCAACGAGATATTTGACACGATTTTTCAAAATGTCGATGATAGTGTTTTGCCGTCAACTGAGATGAGAAAATCGAGCGAAACTCTTACTCTAACTTCTGAGCAGATGGTGTCAACTTCAATTCCAATAGATGTAGTTGTGGGATGTTCCCCTCCCGTGTCTATTTCTCCTACATCTGAACCATTTGTTAGTGTAATACCTCCACAGGCTAACCAACCTCAATCTAAGAGGAGAAGACTTGATGAAAGACAATCCGAGCTAATTACTAGTTTGGTCAGTGGTCTTCCTACACCACCAATTACTACTGCTACTACACGACTTTATGCAACAAAGATGTTTGCAACTGGACCTAGTTCAGTTTTTGATGTTGGTGGCCCTTCAGCTCCGCCTGGTTTTCCTGTTCCAAGATTCAATAGGGATGCCTCTTCTAAGAGACTAGCTTTGCATATGGCAGAAGAACAGCTTCGTTCACCTAGTCCTCAAGGAAAGAACATTTCTATGAACGAAGGGGGTGCTCCTGATGATGATCCATCTGTTGATAGTTTACGAAAGGAGATCTCTGTATTAAGTCAGAAGAACATAGAGCTTGACATTCAAGTAGCCAAACTTCGTGCTCAGAACATTGAGCTTCGTACTCAAGTGTCTAAACTTCAGTCAGATAGAACTTATCTTGGCGGACAATTCGCAGAAGTTAAAAGGGATAGGAAAGTAAAAAATAAGCAGATTTCTGACCTTCAAAAACATTTCAATCTGCTGACTTCAAGCTACTTCGAATTGAAAAAGAAACTGGAGGATGATTTTGGTGAGAAGTATAAAACAAGCGTAGAAGAACAAAGAATAAATTTACATGTGCAAGCATATCCAGTAGATGTGCCAGCTGGTCAATCTTCTGGTTCTGCTGAACGTATTGGAGCTGTTCCTCCTATGGCTTCTCATATTCAAGAGATCATTCGGAAAAATCAAGAAGATGATACTGAAAGGGGGCAGTTATTATTCAAGCGAAATGTTACTCAGAGCAATTCTAAAGGGGAATCCTTGATCACTGTCACTGATCTTGAAATTGTTCGGTTCAGAGATACTTTTGGAGATCGATCGGGTGTAGCTGCTTGGGGATTTCACGATCCTCTTCGACTTTGGATAATTATTCGCAAGAGCGGTAATTCAGAGTTGTATAAGGATGTTCGTGCTTTTAGTTCATTGACAAGGGTTGATCTTGCGGAGTTATCACAAGCTCCTTTTATCAATCTATTAAACAATCCTCAAGTTTCGCAGTTCAAATTCTTTCTAGATGAGCAAGTAAAGAAGGGATTTCCTACAATGCCAACTGTTGAGTCAGTCATTCTGGAACATCCAGATGTGTTTGAAGCCTCTTCTGATAAACCTCTACAATTGGTTATGTGGCCACCCACGACTCAAGTTAAACAATTTCCCATTGTTCAAGGTTATAAAGATGGATCGCTCGGTTCTATGGAGTGATGGGTTTATGATGAGAGTACTTGTGGTGCAGTCATTAAGCTCAAGAATGGGTGCATACGGTTGTATGATCGAAGAGACCTACTGCAGTTCAGGAAATGGGATATTCATTATCTGAGCAATTTTCAGATCAAAGTGGTTGAAGATATCTATGAGCAAGGAGCAAAGGCGTATACCAGGATGGTTGCTGAAATTTTGAGCAAGAAGATGTGGAATGGCGCTATGGGCCAAATGGATGTCATGCTGGTAAAGAAAGGAATGGGGCCGAGCTAGTCCAAACCAAGGGGGAGATTGAAAGACCCTGTACAATGGTTTGGTCTAGGCATAGTCGTAGATAGCAGTAGATATGTAATTGTTCGTGATTTGTATTGTGTTTACGGTCAGAATGGGTTTACGGCCGTAAACTCTTTACGGCCGTAAACACCTTATGGTCTGTAGTCAGGTCTTTAAATAGCGAGTTGTGTCAGTCATTGTGGGTTGTTGATGCTTTAGTATACTTCCAAGTTGTATCAGACGTTTTATAGCATTAAAGCGTATGCAAGCTTGGCCTTTTGCTCTATATTCGTCTATTAATTTGTGTTTGCATCTGTTATTATCTTTGATCATTGGTAGATCTATTTTTCGGGACTTTACATCTAGATCTCTGATTTGTTTGACATAGAACTAAATTGAACACGTCAATTAGGTTCTGACCAGGCCCAATACATAAGTCAAAACCAAATCATCGAGGGGCCCAGATATTGCTTCTATTGCTAGAAGGAACAAATGAACTTTGACTCATATGCTTGTACTAAGTATTTGTTGAATTATGCACGAAAGCACGTTTTATGACATCAAGTTACTCATGCGTTTTCGTATAATCAATGGATAATCAACTCATAGTCAACAACTCATATCTCTAAGTTCGAAGATGTATATGATATTACCGTATCGCGATCACTCGAGATAAATTCCATGAAGTGATACAAGTGAGTGTCGGTTTAATCTAATACTCAGACCTTATGAGTACTCATGAATGTTGCAGCAACCATTGCTATGTCTAATGCACCTTAGAAAAATCTTACAAGCCAAATTCATGACAGTCTTAATTCAATACCTACTTCCAACGTATGACCGACTGTGGAGAGTTTGTGTAACAGCCTGAAATCTAGGTTAGCTTTATAACCCTTCTATTTTGGAGAATTGGCTAGTTAGTCCCTTAAAGAGAAAGATGTAGTGGGTGATTACGCTGGGCGTACTGGGGGTATGCCGCGCGTACTCGCGCGCTTAATTTGTACGTGGGTCATCCGGGTATGCTGGGTGTACCCAATGTTATGCCGGGCGTAAACGACCCAGATGCAAAACCCTAATTTGTGGCCTTGCTCTATAAAAGGAACATGTAGTCCTTTGCCCTAGCCACCATACACCCTTGAGAGAGCCCTTGAAGAGCTGAGATTCGTGCTTTAGCTGGTGTGTGAGTTTTTGAGCTTGAAGTTGTCTTTTCAAGGTGAAGAAGGAGAAGAAGGAGCCATTGTTGGAGCTGAAGTTGAAGAACAAGTGTAGATCCGAGTTCTACAGTGGTTGGAGATCCTTCCTGAGGTAAAAAGCTCAAAGCTTTCCTTGTTCTTCATAAGTTTTGGCTTATTGGACCATTTTTAGGGTTTTTGGTTCAAAGTTGGAGACTTTTTTGTGCAAAGTGTCTCTATAAGCTTAAATCTGACCATTTCTAGTGTAGTATGTGTTGAGGAGTCATAAAAATTGAGTCTTGGACATGGATCTTGTGGCATGCATGAGTTATAGTCTCGTTATGGAAAGAGGAAAGGTGTTTTGAGCACAAAGTGACCTTTTCAGCCATGCAAAGGCTTAAAGTTTCCAACTTTATTGTTTAAGACATATTAGAGGAGTCATATCTGAAGTTTGGACGCAAGTCTTAACCGTTTAAGACCTGAATGGGCTGAACAAGGAAACCAGGCATACGTCGGGCGTAATCCCAGTATGCGTCGCGTAAGGGGTTGCGTACCCCGTTTCTGGAATGCAAGAGTAAGCCCCGCGTACAGGAGCTGGTACGCCCCGTGTATTGGTTGCTGTTGACTTTGTTGACTTTTAGGTTTTTAGTCAACATGTGGACTATTGGGTCAGGGAGGGGTAAAATGGTCTTTTACCCTTCTGTGGAATTTTATAAGGAGTATAGTATAGCCTTGCAAGCCGTTAATGATTTAGAATGATTATTTGATGTGATTAGGCGAGGCTAGGTCGAGGTTACGAGATTCCGAAATATCAAGCACGTGAGGCTTAGACATCATACGAGGTGAGTCTTCTCACTATACTGTACCTGGAAGGGTACCTATGTGTGACCGGAAGGTCTGGTATGCTATAAGATATATGCATTGTATGTTAAGTTGCCTATTTTGTATGCGTTATGTATGCTATGGTTGATATGGGCCGGAAGGCATTATGTTATGGGCCGGAAGGCATTGTGATGTAGACCGGAAGGTCAGGGAGTTATGGACCGGAAGGTCAACAAGGGTAGGACCGAAAGGTTTACCGGGTTGGGACGGAAGTCCCCTGAGACACATGGACCGGAAGGTCATGGCCTGGAAGGCCGTATGTGTGTAAGTGGTATATTTGGGGAACTCACTAAGCATTTATGCTTACAGTTGTTGTGTTATGTGTTTCAGGTACTAGCGAGGAACGTGGGAAGGCGCCGGCATGACTTGTACACACACACGCAGGCGAATTTGGATATAATTGATCTTGGGATTTGATATGTTTTGTACTATGATTATGATACATTGGATTTTTTGGAACAATTTATGTTTTTAAGAAATTAAAAATTGTTTGAAAAATTACGTTGTTACAAGTTGGTATCAGAGCCTTGGTTTGAGGGACTCGGATGCACCTTTGGGCGTATCTGAACTCAAATTGAGGATTTGAGAAATTTTCAACAATAAAAACTAAATTTTCTAAAAGAGCAAGGAGTTTTGAAACAAACAGAGCAGAGCAGTGTGTACGGTCAGCCAACACCCGAACGGTGAATCCCCAGAATACCCTTACATTGTGTGTTATGAGATATGTTATGTTATGTTATGAATGCTAGAGTAGGCTAGGGATTCATATTAGGACTAGAATGGCCTGATTTGTGATGCCTTAGCCTAGGAGAATCTTGCTGCTGTGAGATGCCTTGAGAGCGAGTAGGTAGCCAATTCATAGCGAGAGTAGAGTACATGCGATCCGGGATCCAAGGAGGAGGACTTGGGGTGAATGCTGATGTGGTGTGGTTAGTAGTATAAGGCCCGTACTACTGAAGACACCGGATCAGTGAGCAGCCCAGGTAAGAATCCTTTGGGTATTGGAAGACGAGTAGGGTTGCGATATCGAGTGCGAGTATGCTCAATCGAGTCTCTGATTTTTATGTCGTATTTCAGAGGCATCATGGTTGGGACACGACACATACCAGAGAGCAGTGGGGTCAGTGACGAGGAGATCCGCCGATTGGTTCATGAGGAGGTGGCTGCTGCCATCCGGGCTGAGATTCCAGAGATGTTTGGGGACATCAAGACCACACTGATTGAGACCTTTGATGAGCGGTATGCAGCGGTGACTGAGGCTGCAGCTGCTGCAGCTACTGCAGCTATTGCTGCTGCCAGACCTCAGGGAGGTGACTCGTTGTTGTTTCTGGAGTTCAGCAACACGAAGCCACCAGAGTTCAATGGGACACAGGACCCGATTGCGGTGATGAGGTGGATCTCTGACATTGAGGGATGTTTCTATACGTGTTCTTTTCCGGAACACTTAAGGGTGCGGTTTGCTTTGAACCAGCTTCGCTTGGGAGCGAAGGATTGGTGGAAGTTCATGATGGCAAGCTTCACTCTGGCTGAGATTTCTAAGGTGACCTGGGAGAGGTTCACCGCCATGTTCAAGGATGAGTATGTTCCCCCGGTGGAGAGGGAACAATTGGTTCAAGAGTTCTTGACCCTTAAGCAGGGTAATGATTCAGTTACTGTGGTTACCCGGAAGTTTCATGATAGGGTGATGTTCTGCCCTGAGCAGGTGTCTACTGAGCAGGCACGAATGAGCCGGTATTTGGGCATTTTGAGGAGGGACATTCGAGAGTTCGTGTCGAACTTGACGTACCGTACCTTTGCGGAGCTTCAAGCGAATGCCCGGAAGCGGGAGATTGAGTTGGAGACTCGGGCCAGGGAGGAGGCCGAGTCTCAGAGGATAGATCGGCGGCCGGCTCAGTCTCAGCCGGCAGCCAAGCGGGCCAAGCTCGCTGATTCGAGGACTGGAGGCCATAAGGGCCGCACTTGCGGGAAGTGCGGCAAAGGTCATGAGGGAGCTTGTCGATCGGGTGCTTGCTACAAATGTGGCAAGGAGGGGCATATCACCAAGGATTGCCCCAAGGGATTTATGGTTTGCTTTCATTGCAACCAGACTGGCCATCGGAAGGCCAAGTGTCCGCAGTTGCATCAGGGGACAGCGTAGGGATCTGCACCTGCTGCTAGGATTACCGAGGTTCGATCGGTGAAGGCTGAGGCTCCGAAGGCTCGTGGGAGAGCTTTCCAGTTGACAGCGGAGGAGGTCCGCGCGGCACCCAACGTTGTGGTCGGTATGTATTCTTCTCTCTACTTATTTAAGTTTGAGATATTATACTTAGATTTTGTTATGCGTAGGTACTTTTCTTGTGAATTCTGTGCCTGCCTTAGTGTTATTTGACTCGGGAGTGAGTCGGTCTTTTGTATCGTTAGCCTTCAGTCATCATATCAGTATTTGTCAAGAGGCCATGAGCCGACCTCTGCGAGTTTCTATAGGTAACGAGCGAGCAGTGTATGCCACGGATGTGATTAGAGGATGTGTCCTTGAGATCTTCGGTGTGGAGTTCCTGATAGATCTGGTCCCGATTGCGATGGGGGACGTGTGTGTCATTGTGGGCTTGGATTGGTTGAGCTGATTTGGAGCTGTTATAGATTGTGAGGGTCAGTTGGTGACGATATGAGACCCGAGTGGGGGAGTACTTACGGTGTACGGTGAGGGTATCCGTTCTGAGTCAGCATTTTGTTAGGCTGCTAGGGCAAGGCAGAGTTTACAGCAGGGCTATATCGGATTTGTGGCTTATGTGATGGACACACGAGTGGCCGATGGGAGGCCAAGTTCGTCTGATGAGGTCCCAATTGTGCGGGAGTTCCCTGACGTTTTCCCTGAGGATTTACTAGGTGTGCCTCCCGAGAGGCAGGTGGAGTTTCGTATCAACTTGGTGCCCGGGGCGGCACCTATTGCCAAGGCACCCTCTCGCCTTGCGCCATCCGAGATGCAGGAGTAATCCTCGCAGCTTCAGGAGCTGTTAGGAAAGGGGTTTATTATACCAAGTAGCTCACCTTGTGGAGCGCCGATCCTTTTTGTCAGGAAGAAGGATGGTTCACACCGGATGTGTATTGATTACCGGGAGTTGAACAAGCTGACGGTCAAGAACCGTTATCCGTTGCCGAGGATCGACGATTTGTTCGATCAGTTGCAGGGAGCGTCTTGGTTCTCCAACATAGACTTGAGGTCAGGTTATCATCAGATGAGGGTTCAGGATGAAGATATCCAGAAGACAGCGTTCAGAACTCGTTATGAGCATTACGAGTTCGTGGTGATGCCATTTGGGCTCACCAATTGTGACAACCGTCAAAATTCGAGTCGGTTCTAGATTTGACTAGACTTAGTTGCACATATAGGCACTACACGTACTAGACTTAGTAACTAGAAGCTAAGTTATAACCTACTAGAAATTTAGAAACAATTAGAATCAATGGATAGTGTACTTAAATTTCACATTGATATATGAATTTTACTACTACTTAACTTTAGTGACTATCTATATTAGGGTCACTCTTTGACTTGAAAACCATTTCATGAATCATATACACACATCATGTACTTGACCTAGATGTAAAAGTTAGATCAGAGTCTCATAGAAACTTAAGTCAAAGTTGAAGAGTAGGACTAGTATACTTGATTCCTCAATTTCGCTTGAGTCTCAGAATCACTACATAGAATGCCAATCAACCGAAAAAATAAATATTACAAACATTATTTCTAACTTGAATAAGAGTTATGAAACTCTAAAATATTTTGAAGTCTCAAAATTTAATTAATTTTGATATCCAAAGACTTACAAACTCTCAAAAACCCTAAATGCCCTAAAAACTCATATTTATAAACTTTAACCTTAAAATTTTCTATAAAAATAATTATGAAACTTATAATATGATCTTATAATAATAAAAATTATGGGAATGCATTTAAGAAAAATAAAATTTAATTCATTAGTATTTAACCTTATTTCTATGCAAAAAAAATCAAGGTTTTGTGAATGAAAATTAAAATAAGGTGCATATTTTATAAAAACTTGATATTTTTATAAAATAAAGTTATAATTTTATAAAATTTAAGAGAGGGAGACCCTATCTCCACTCCAAAGTCGGACTCCCTCCTCCCAAGATGTCTCTCCTCCTCCCAACACAAAATGATTCTTCTTCTCTCTCACACTCCTTCTTCCCTCATTTTCTCTCGTTTCTCTCTCACACTCTCACACACATTTTCTCTCTTCCTCCCACTATGAATCACGAAATTTTACAGCCAACATGTCCAAGAACACTCAAGATACTCAAAATATTCATCATCTAATGGTGTTCATTAAGGTAGAACACGATTTCCTTTCATTTTCCTTCAAGTTTTCATGGATTTTCTTGCATTTCTTTGTTCTTCTACACCATTCTAATGAAAGATCATGAACACATAAACATACACACACACAAACTCATGGTTTTGATGATGATGATGGTAGGATTTCACCTAAAAACAACATGCATGTTGTTAATGGTGAAATCCAAGGACCAAAACCTAAGTCAAAGTCAACATAATGCCCTTTTATACAAGTTTTGGGTAAAAAAAAATCACCACATGCATCCAAAGTTTTCTATCAAAAACGATTTTTGAACATTTCAAACTCATAAATGGTCTTCAAAACAACATGCATGTGATGATCTTCAAGCTTAGATGCTTGATGATCAAAGTTGTTGATAAAAAGCTTTCAAATATGTTAATGAAATATTTATTTCCAAATAAATATCTAAAATTATTGTCTGACCAAATCTGATTTTTACCAGATTCTCATCAACAAAATAAGATGCTCTGTAAATTTCCAGAAGATAGTTCATTTTTCTCGAATTATTATAATTAATGTAATAAAATAGGGCAATAAATCATATAAAATACTTCCAGAGGTCTATAAATCCGGAATAAATTCGTGGACAACCCCTATGGTGAATCAGGACTTCTCATTAAATTTCATCGATTTATGTTGCTCTTTAGTATGATTTTCCATTTTCTTTTTGTTTGGGTATAATAAATCACCAAACCACTTTAGGAAGTGTGAAAATTGTATCTAACAATTTTCACAGCTCTTACCTGTGGTGGGAAACTCAGAAAAATAATTTCATAGTTTTTCATCATGCCTTCCTATTTTTCGCAATTTTTGGTAATTATAATGGCCTAAAAATAGGAAAAACAGTTCTAATTATCTAAAATCCATGAAATTTTACCAGAACATCATGTTGTACAGTAGGAGGTTAAATAAAAATTTTGATGATTTTTCTCTACTGTATACTATTTTTTCCTATTTTCTAAGGTTAAATACACTTAAATACACTTAAATACACATAAATACCCAAAATCGGATTACAATATGAAAACCACTTTTGATATTTTTAACAGATTAATTACACTGTAAATGATGTTACAAAATTTTTTGGTAATTTATTTTAACTTTTTATTATTTATTCTTCAATTAATGATTATTTAAGGGGATAAAACAAGGAAAAATTGAAATACCCACTGAAAAATATCTTTTATATTTTTCCCAGCCTATTTATGTATAATAACATTTAAATAAAAAGTTTGGATAATTTTAGAAACTATTTTCTATTTATTTCAATTTTTACTAGAATAAATTCTCAAAAATCATAAAATTGGGTTAAACAGTTTATAAATCGATTTTTATATTTTTCACAGCTTAATAATTTTTAATAACAGTAATAAAAAATTTTGGGTAATTTTGGAAACTGTTTTCTATTTATTTCAATTTTTATTATAATAAATGCACAAAAATCATAAAAATTGGTTAAACAGTTTAGAAACCCATTTTTATATTTTTCACAGATTAATTATGTGTAGTGAAATTACTGTAAAACGTTTGGGGCATTTTCTTAACTTATTTCTATTTTTCATGAGTTTTTATATATTTAGAGAATTAAATATATGAAAACTGGTTATGCATATCCATAATCCATGAAAAATTATCTAATAGTCTTTTAACACATTTAGAACCAAAATCTGAAGTTTGATAATTTTTATTACCTGTTTAGTATTTTTCATAATTTTATGGTTATTCAAGAAACTAAAGTGGTGAAAAATAGTTACACAAATCAAAAATTCAAGAAATATAATCTTGAGGTCTTTGACTTCAATTAAAACTAAAATGCAAAGTTTGGGAAATTTTAGAACTAAATTGATTTAGTTTTGAATATTTAATCATTGAAACACCTCTAAAATGTTAAATATTAACATTCCAATAATGGAAATTTTTCCACTTAAATTGTTATAGAACAATTGATTCTTTGAAACTTAATTTCCACAGAAAAATGTTTGTAACTTATCAATATTAAATTTGGACACATTATTGGCATAATTCTATTCTAGTAGTAAGTATACTAGTGTTAGATTTCGATTAGAGACTCACTAGCGAATACCATTATTGTAGGAATCGATAGTGGTACGAGTGGATCTTAGCTCAAGGCATCATTTGCATCATCTCAATGCATATTGTGAGTATTCACCACTCCCCTATTTTCGGTTTTTATGTTTTGGGGTGGAAAAGCATGTCCTAAACTACTTATGTTCGTTATATTTAATTGACTCGTATAAACTTGATTACTATATTTTGCATATTTGTGAGTATTCACGCGCTCCCCTATTTTCAGTATTTAAATGTTTTGGGGTGGAAAAGCATGTCCTAAACTATTTTTATGTTTGTTGTATTTATTTTGACTTGTATGAAACTTGGTTGCTATATTTCGTATGTATGTGTATGTTACTTTAATTCATGAGGACTGTATCGCGGTTAAGTCCCTGGAATCTCTAGACACAACTCATTAACTCTTTTGAGCCTATGGTTATTATGGATAGCGCTATCAGGAGGTAGACAACTCCTCACTCGCACGATTCGCTTGAGTGCATTTTACCATTTTATACACTATGTTTGCGATACACATAGTAGTCAATAAGGCATGATTCGGTCATTAGGCTTGGGTTGTGAACTCATGAATGGAAACTTGATGCGCATACGAATCTTTATGCACACGTGAAACTTGTATTCTCATGTTAGCAACGACACTTGTATACTTATTTTAGCAATGAAAATTGTATACTTATTTTCACAACGAAACTTTTATGCTTATTATAGCAACAAACTTTGTTTCTCATTATAGCAACAAACTTATATTACTGAAAACTTATATACATGTTTTAGCAATGAAATTGTTTGCTCCTTGTAGCAACGAAATTGATTGTTCATTATAGCAATGAAACTTGTTTACTCGTTTGAGTAACGAACTTTATCTTCCATGAGAATATGAATGTTGCATCCTATTCGGGCAACATACTTTATCTCTCATGATGACAAAGAACTTTGTTTTTACAAACTTATTTACTCCTTTTAACAATATACTTTTATTATTGGAAACTTTTATCAAAACTTTGATTTCAATTCATGGAACCAATATTATTTTGTTTATCTGTGAGTACTCACCAACTATTTCTATAGTTGACGCTCGTTTTACATGCTTTTTCAGGAATCATCGAGTAAGTGGCACTTAGGGACACTTCAAATTTAGGAGCATTCGCATGTGTTTTATTTCAATTTACAATGTAATTTCTTTTAAAAATTGTTCAAAGCTGTTGTAAATTTGTAATGATTTTTAATACCATGGTTGGTGTTGTCTTTAAACTTTTGCTATGAAACCCTTTGTACTGCCACGCCTCGTGTTTCCGCTTTAGCGGGGTGTGACACCAATGCACCAGCCGCGTTCATGGATCTCAGGAACAGGGTGTGCAGACTGATGTTGGATCGATCAGTGATTGTTTTCATTGATGATATATTGGTATATTTAAAATACAGAGAGCAGGATGAGGAGCATTTGAGGGAAATCCTCGGAGTTCTGAGATCGGAGAGGCTTTATGCCAAATTCTCCAAGTGTGATTTTTGGTTACAGGAGGTCCAGTTCCTGGGACATCTCGTTAACCAACAAGGGATATTGGTTGATCCAACCAAAATTGAGGCTGTGATGAGTTGGGAAGTGTCGAGGTCACCTTCTGAGATCAGGAGTTTCTTAGGGTTGGCAGGCTTCTATTGGAGATTTATCAGGGATTTCTCCAAGATCGTCGTGCCACTCACCAAGTTCCCCTTTCCCTGCCCAATTTCCAGAACAAGGGCTATTATAGGAGTAAGAGTAGAAGTAACAACCGTTTTACCTTTAAGGCCACTTTTAGCGGTCCTTAAAATCCCTTGAAGTTTTCTAAGTGTAACTTCCTCCTTGTTCATATGATAAGTCATACGAAACTGATCATAACTTGGAGGTAAGGAATGTAGAATGATATCAATCTCCATGTCCTCAGGGAAGTCCACATTAAGCTTCAGCAACCGGTCCACGAACCTTTGCATTTTCTGCAAATGACCAGTGATGAATTCACCATCCTTCATCATGGTTGTTATCATGGAGGAGATGATTCCATGCCTCTATTGAAGTTCACTCTGATGGCACCATTCCATCAGATCCAGGTGCATCTCATAGGGGTAGAAATCTTCATAGGATTTCTGGAGTTTGGAAGTCATAGTACCCAACATAATGCAGGACACTTTAGTAGCATCCCGCTCATGTGCATCATACTCCTTAATCTCCTTAGGAGTAGCAGTGGACTCATTGATAACCTTAAGCTCCTTCTCAAGGACATATTCCTTGCCCTCGTAGCGAGTAATCATTACGATGTTCCTAATCTATTCATTGAAATTAGAACCGTCAAAAGTTACTTTCCTACACAAGTTCATGAGGGAAAAGAAGCTTGTAGGGTTTCAGCCAGCAGTAGTGTTGGAAGACATCTGAAAGAAAAGAAGGACATGTTTTAATTGGATAAGAAGTCCTTAATAAGTCACCCAAATGAAATATTAAGTCTAGGATCCTATAAACTATTTCATAACTTGGAAGAGGAATGCTGTAATCCAAGCTATAAAATATTTGAAGGTAGGTAAATGATGATTTACCAATTTCCACCATTATAAACGAAATAAGTTATTAGGTTTTAATTGGATTTGAAACTCCTAGATCTTTTGAGATTCATTGAACTTTCAATGGCATGTTTAAATCTCGATTGTGCCCTCTCAAGTTTGTGATGGGATGCTGAGGATCACAAATAAGGTGTGAATAACCATGCAAATTGACTTGGTACCCTTAATTAATTTTATCACCCAATCGATGTGCCGGTTAACCACACACGCTCCACCGATCTATGATAAAACTTAAGTCACCCTTTCAGCTAACGACCCTCCACCAGTCAAGAAAGCGGTGGGTGAGAGTGGACACCCATTAAACTGCCATTTTATAGGCAGTAACCTTATACCCCCCCTTATAGACCGGCTTTGTGAATGAGGCCTACTAACGGTAAGACCAGCTTATTCTTATACATACATACATACATATATATATATATATATATAATTAAACTTTTAATACTATAGAAGTATAAGGGTTGAATTTTAAACTTTTAAAATTCTAAGGATCAATTTGGAATTAAAGTATTAATGTGTGAGACTTTACAAATTCCAAAACTTGAGGGAAAGTTTTAAAACTATTCAAGACTCCTCGACTTCATAACTTATGAGTTAATGGCCAATAAAATAAAGACTCTTTATTTCATGTAACCTATGAGTTCTTTAAATGGTTTTAATGAAAAAGACTTTTGGTAATCCATAACTTGAGGACAAATTATGGACTCCATTAAAACATATAATCATGGATTTAACTAATCATAGTAATCAAATAAACACACATACATGATCATATTCAAACTCATAGTGCAAGACAATTCATATCATCAAATTCAAGACATTTAGCATAATCATATTAACACTAATCTTGAAATTATGACAATTACCTTGTAATTAGATTAAGATATTAATTACCATATCACAAAACACAGTTTAAATGATTCAAAACAGTTATAGGCAATGATCCTAACCCAATTCTAGCCACAAAAACTTGAACAACATGCAGTCTGCACAACAAACTCGTCGAGATCCTTGAAGAACTCGTCGAGTTCATGCCCAAAGTCATGAACTCATCGAGTTTTCTAACTAAACTCGTCAAGTTTTGCAGTCTGGCCAGATTTCATCTTTGCAAAATCACATAAACAACAATATAACAGAAAACAAGCCTAGGCTCTGATACCACTATTGAGTTTTGAGCATCCTAACAACCTTAAGGTATACATACAACCCTAGAAGCTTTGGAACTATGTTTTCTCTATTATACATGTAAAATGATTTCCAAAGCTTAACATATCTAGCATGCAATCCTAGGTACATGAATAACAATAATTATAGATAGAATTACATACCTAGGTACATGATTTCCAAACCTTTTCTCTATTATACATGTAAAATGATTTCCAAAGAGTCTCCCCTAAAGATGAGAATTTGAGGTTGTGTACGTGATGTTGATAATGAGAATTTGATGAATCCATTTTTTCTAGACTTGCAGCAGCCACTTCTAAGAAAAAAAATGGCTTATACTGACAAACATTGTCTTTTGTATGGCTATATATATATATATATATATATATATATATATATATATATATATATATATATATATATATATATATAACCGCTAACACACACCCACTATATCATACTCCCAAAATAACCCTAATTATGGCTACAGATGACAGAAAAATATCTGTCATTTGATGCATAATCAAAGCAAAAGTAGAGAGAAACCCCAAGTTATTTTATTACTGAAAATTCAAGATGCCTTTCAAGGATTACAATAGACCCATTATAAAGGGTAATGCTAAATTTTGTAGGTACGACCAATAACAAGGGGACATTCAAAAAATAAGGAAAATAGATATCCTCCTTAAAACAGAATAAAACAAAAACAGAAAATTAGGGAAATTAGGGAAAACTAGTATATATCGCATGCCTCCAAATTTCTTATGAATCAAAAGTTATGTCCGTTTAAAGTTGGGGCTCTTTTAACCCTGTTTGTTGTTCTCCCACTTGTCCTTGAAAGCTTCTGCCAGATCATCTATGTGCTCTGCATCATCATTGAAAGCCCCTCATAATGAAAAACGTAACACACATATGTTTATCGTGAATTTATGACAAACATTTATGACATACAGTTACAACCAACATTTACATCAGACCTTTTTTATGTCATAACTTTTGACATCTTTTAAAATTCTTGACAAACATTGTACGACATAAGATTCTGACAGATCTTGTAAGTCATGAATGTTGACAGATTTTTAAGACATATGTATGTCATTATTTTACGTTTTTGTATAAATGTATTGTTAAATGTGACTTAAGCATTTGGAACATACTCATGTACCATCTGACTTCAGTGGAGCATCTTGGATATGATTGCACTCTTGGATATGACGACACTCTTGGATACGATGGCACTCTTGGTGATGATTGCAGTCTCAAATATGATGTCACTCTTTGGGATGGAGCATCTGACAGAAGGCTAGTGCATCAAAAGAAGTTTCTCTTATAGTATCTAGTTTCTACATAAAAGAAACAAGATCTAACTATGTGAGCCTTCTTGGATTTCATGGGTTTAAAGTGTTTAGTCCATAAAACATGGGCTTCTTAGATCACACAAGGTGACTCCTTTTAGCCTTGTATAATTCCATTGTGTGAACAAGTTTAAAACAAATATGATTGTACTTATTGGAATATGCTTAACCTGTTATATCATCATATATATTTCTAAATTATCCAAGACTTCCTGGAAGTAAAGAATAACTATTCCTAGTGTGATGTTAGAAGCATCTTAACCATCACGGTGATGCCTGAACTAGGTATCATGTTCAGGTTTATTGTTTAAAGCAAGTCGTTTGAGACTAGGACCTTTAAGTGTATACAATTTCACATCTCTCAAGAGATTGTCTCTCAATATATGAACCTATTCATTGAAATTGTATTTATTGAATTTTATTGTTTTATCAAGTCATTTAAAGGAAATCACTACTCATGGTAATGAGAGTGGATTATATATCTAAAAAAAATTTAAAAAAATTCGTTTAGTATTTTTAACATTTAATCATTAATAATTAATACCTTTTAGTTTCCGAAAACATTAATTATCAAAGTCTAGGAACGATGATGCAAAAAATAAAATAAATGGTTTGGTGACTTTTATGTCATTCATTTGAATTCAACCCGGTAGATATTGATTATCAATTATATCTTACTATATAATTCTTACATTTATGGGATCGCTAATAACAAATTTAATTAGACATGTTTGATTACATATATGCCTCATATCTCTCTTTCTAATGTGACCTTAATCATAAAAGATTTCCGATCAAATCATCCAATTTGAAAAACTTGTATAATCGGCCTATAACTTGGTTATAGAAATCGCTAATTCACCGTGACCATAAAAAGATGACACTATGCAGTTAGGTGACCTTTATCCTGTTAGTAAATACAACAGATGTGCAAGTGTTCTTACAAAAGGGATTGCATAGATTTGAGGTTTGTAAGGGGTCTTAATATTTTTATAATTCTATTTTAAAAAATATATTATATCATGGTTATTGCATGCATCCAATAAAGCATAGTATACTTTTAAAAATCTTATTTTATGTAAAACTCACATTTTAACAATGTTCTTTTATAAAACCAGGTTTTATAAATTTGACGCGATTAAATATTAATAACTAGTATTAAGATTTTATAAATTTGACACGATCAAATATTAATAACTAGTATTAAGGTTTTATAAATTTGACGCAATCAAATATTAATAGCTAGCATTAAGTCGACGATTGAGCGCTTTAGAACATTTGTAAACCTTTTAATAAAACTTACTTTTATAAAATAAGGTTTGGACTTTGATAAGTTTACCAATCTGTATTTAAATTTATATAATTTTAATTCCGAAATTTACCGGTTACTAGTTTTAATGGTAAATTTTGTTTTATTTTAAAGCTATTTTTACCAATTTATGTTAAAAGGTAAATTTCATTAAAACCAAACTCCTTAGTGATGTTTATTTATATTCAAATATTATTTTGCATTTGAAAAACTAATTTATCAACAATAACATAATAATGGCGACATAAATATAAAATAACACAAGCATGTTATAAATATATGTGCATAAACCAAACCATAAACTAGTAATATTTTTGTGAGCCATCACAAAAATATTAAGTCCATTCCTAAAAGGTCATAAGGGACCTTCATCTTGTAATGTCTTTATGTGCTCCTACTTGCTTCAACAACTTGTAGCAAGTTTATAAAAATAAATTTATAAAGTTTGAAAAACTTTAATAAAATCAAGTTTATAAACTTTTGAACTTCAAAAAGACCACCATTTTCATTCTTGTTACATTTTTATGAAAATAAACAATTTCTAAAACTAATTTATTACTTACACAAATTAACAAATGAAAACCATCTATTTAATTATTACATACCTTATAAATAAATAAATAATTACAACCATTTTAAATAAATCAACACATTCAACAACACAAAGGTTCATGGCTAATTCAAACACATCATACACATTTATATATTAAAAACTATATAAGATAACTCTTTGTTTTTCTAAGAAAAGTTTTATGACTAAAAAGATGCATGTAAACATTTAGTCAAAAATAACAATTATAAACATTTTAAAGTTTTCATAGAAAATATGTATGGATTTTTCTTTCAAAGAGACAACCATCTATGTTTCCCAAAAACAAAGATTTCATCAACTTAAGAAATAATCTAACTAATCTTGCTAAAATGGTTCTGATACCAATTTTTGGGTTTTTAATCAAAAAAATTTCAAAAACATAAACAATGCAACGAAAGACTTACGATTTGAACAAAAATAAAACTAGTTTTCGATGGGCTTTGCGCACAACAAAAAAACCCTATATGTGTATGCAACCCTAATTCTTGGATCTATGCTTTCTCTAATTGAACATACAAGTTTTGAACATCAAAAGGAAAACCCTAATCCTACTAGTATATTTTTGAAATCATAATTAAAGGTAATAAAACATACCTTGATTGTTATATAGCAATAACAATTGAAACCAAGTCTTCTTGAAACCTTGAGACCAAGCGTCACAAGTGTCACGCCTCTAGTAGATCACACCCAAACAAGCAAGAGGATGACAGAGGAGAGAGGAGAGCGAGAGTTAGGATTTTTGGCTATTCCTTTAGGGTTTCCAATGGCCAAAAATCATAAGGTTAATGGGTCTATTTATAATGCAGATAGGATGTCCTAGATAACCATAATTTGAATATAATATTATTAATTCAAATCTTGTAATTATCTACCTCCTTAATTTTCCACATGGGATATTTTAGAAACACTAGAATATCCTTGGAGAAACCATCCAAGCCTTCCCTAGAAAGGTTCTAAAACCTCTTGCTCAACTATTGAACAATTGCACTTTAGCTCCTGTACTTTTAACTAACTCATAAAATCCTGAAATTAATTACAATTAATTTGTGATTAAATATTAATTAAATATTATTATTTCTAATTAATATATTGTTCTCCTAATATATTAACAAATTATTTATTTCAATTTATTAATGAAATAATAAATTCAACCTCTCTCTAAAAGTCATCATGTCTAGTTGTTAGTTATGAGGGCAACCCAAAAGGCTTGTGATATTATCAATTCAAGTATATATCAATTATAGTTATGGACTTAGACACCTAATACAAGAGTCACTCATTTGGATAAGTCTAATAACTACACTTGTCAATATAACTTCAAAGAGTTATTAGCAAATTGTAGCTCTCAAAGCCGGTGACAAACTCTAACCTAGTCAGTTACGTGTCCTAAGATAAGTGATTGTATAATCCTCAATTCTGCAAGATATCATGTGGAAATGAGATAGAACAAAATCAATCTTATTGTCTAATACTTTGTTTCCTGATTTCTGATTTGTAATGAAAAAGAACTACTAATCGAACACATCAATTTAGTTCTGGTTGGACCCAACACTATAAGTCAACACCAAATCATCGAGGGGCCCAAGATATCGTTTTTTCCATTAGGGAAAAAGGAATAGATAAACTTTGACTTATATGCTTGTGATATTTTTTCACCAAATCATTCACAATAATACATTTTATAACATCAAGTTACTGATGCGTTTACATATCATCAATGCACAACTGATTTGTAAACCACGACTCATATATCTCTATTTAAAGATTATAAGATATTATTGTGTCAGAATTACTCGTGATAAATTCCATGAAGAATTCTCTAAGCGTGGGTTAATCCAATACTTAAATCACCATTTCAAAGTACTCATGAATATTGCAGCAAAGCCATTGCTATGTCTAAAACTCTTTAGACAATCTACAATCCAATTCATGGCATTCTTGATTCGCTATTTACTTCCAAAAGTATGATCGACTATGGATGTTTGAATAATCTAACTATTCAGGAAGTAAAACATGCAAAATGAAACATAATAATAAAAAATTGACAAAAGATAGCTAGTAAACAATACACATAAATAGTTCTCCATTACTTAATCATAAAATGTCAATTACATTTACTTTGTTACAAGTTTCTAAATATCTATCTAACTACTAAAACTAATATCATCTTTCAAACCAATGCCCATTGCATGTTGAACGTGCTAAACCCTACTCAAACCCTTTGTGAGGGGGTTAACATGATTCTCTTCCGATGATACCCTCTTCACGACGAGGTGTCCTTTTCCTACTCTATGTTTAAAAAAATGGTATTTTTTGTCGATATGTCTTGATCTATGATGATCTCTCGGTTCCTTTGTCAAAGCAACCGCTCCTCCATCAAGAGTAAACACCTAGCCAGATTGAGAGCGAAAGTTGTTTCTGTCTGTCTGAAAGTTTGCGTCACTATACCCAGTTACTCTTAAGTCATCACTGCCACCAAGCACAAGGACCCAGTCCTTAGTTCTTCGCTGATACTTAAGAATATTCTTAACTGCTATCCAATGAGCTCTACCCAGATTTCCCTTGTATCGATTAACCATGCTCAAAGTAAAAGCTACGTCAGGGCGAGTACATGTCATAACATACATGATCGATCCAACGGCAGAAGCATATGGAACTCCACTCATTTCTGTTATCTCTGCATCTGTACTCGGACATTGAGTCTTACTCAGTGTTCGAGTACTAATACAAAGATATGTGACACTTCTTTGCTTACGTTCTTATAATCCGTCACAAAATAACTTAGCATTCTATTTTCCACCATGTCATGGTTTTATGTCACCACGCGACGAACCATTAAAGCACATTGTCGTCACTATTCATTTTACTTGTGGTTTATATTTTACTTCTTATGTAACATACACACACTACTAACAAAACATTTAAAAATGCAAAAGAATTAAAAATTTTCAAATTTTTTTTCAAATATTATTTTCGGAATTTATATTTTCCAAAAAAAATTTAAAAAAATTAAAAAAAAATTAAAAAATACTTTTTTAACATATTCTAGTAGATTATTAGAATATTCTATATATCCGACAAATCTAATAGAATATTCTACCATTCTAAAAATCACATTAGAATATTTACAGTGTAATATTCTATTAGAATATTTTATGTATTTTAAAAAAAATGGTAATTTTGTTTTTTTTTTTGTATTTTTTTAGGTAATTAAAGTTCCTAAAATAATAATTAAAATTTTTTTTGGATTTTTCCTTCTATTTTGTATTTTAAAATTATTTTTAGATTTGGTTAGTATGGTTTCAAATAAACCTGAATATATATATATATATATATATATATATATATATATATATATATATATATATATATATATATATATATATATATATATATATGCTAGTTATGGTTTGAATATAAGGATGGGAAAAAACATTGTTGAATTGATTTGGACTATTTAGTGTATATCTAGTACAAGGATGAGTGTCAAATCCTAAAATACAAGCATATAATAATAATTATATATAACGTATACACAATCTTATGGGATATTAACACTAATGCCCCCAAACCCCCCCCCCCCCCCCTCAAGAGAAGAGGTGGCGGAGGAACCCATAACTTGGCCCAAAAATGTTCAAATAGAGGACACGGAAGACTTTTGGTTAAAACGTCTACTAGTGGCAAAGAGGTTGGGATGAAACGTGTGTACAATTTACCATAAACAATGCATTGACGAACAAAGTGGTCTTCTATGCTAATATCACTAGCTCATTTGTGTGAGACTGTGTTCTTACCGAGAAACAATGCATTGCGGTTGTCAAATATATTTCTAAAGATTTCAAATATATTATTGTATTCTGCGCATCGCACGAGTATTCACCTTATATGTATGTGTGTGAGTGTGTGTGTGTGTCTATATATATATATACATATATATATATATATATGTGTGTGTGTGTGTGTGTGTGTGTGTTTACAAGTTCGTTTGAGTCCAAAACAATTTTGTGAGAGAAAAAGAGGTGTTTCTAACCAAACATTTTCGGTTGTCAAAAAATTAAGAAAAATGAAAACAAAAAGTATACTTCTTTATAGTTTTTGGAAACATTTTATTTTGACAAAAATTAAAAATTATGAAACAAATGAAAATTAAATATTTATTTATATTTTTCGACACTTTTTAGTTCAAAATAAATAAAAAATAATCTTCCATGCCGAATACTTTAATAACATTTTCATATAATATTACTCATATATATATATATATATATATATATATATATATATATATATATATATATATATATATATATATAGAGAGAGAGAGAGAGAGAGAGAATTAGAGTTAGATTAAGGAAGAATTAACACTTGGATATTACTTGGATTGTGATTATATCACTTTCCGAGATATGTAATTTGTCCCTTATAGGTTGGGATTACAGAATTCGGTAGTGAGATAATCCAAGAAATCTGATTTTGATTAGAAGCTTAATCTAAAACCATAAAACACAAAATACCTTATGATGTATTGTGTTCTTGAGAGAAAGATAATTGATAATGATGAATTTCTTGTATATGAAGTATCCACCCTGTTCCTCGAACATTCACATTCCATTTATATAGGGAAGAAAAGTGGTTGAATGTTGGTTGCACCGCATTGGTGCCAAAAAAAATTGTTATTAGACACAACCACCATAGGGGCTCTACCCCTGGACCCCACAAGGTGTGGACTACAATGTGATGGAAGATGATCTCAAAACCCTAGATCTCAGGTATTGAGCCCTACATAATGATGGTAATGTTTAGGGTTTCTCTCTTGAGATCATCATTTTAGGATCGAGGAGTGAGAATAATGGGAATGGGTAATCAGGATTGAGATCATCATTTCCGGGTTGGAATCCCTATGTGCTCACCAGGCTCCCAAGTCTGACCCACTCAGTTTCTTTGTATCATAGGTAGCGTTACAAAGGTACAAGAATAATAATGTTTGAATCCATTGAGAGATTCGAGGAGTTTAGGACATTAGTACAATACGTTGTTGTAAGGCGTGTAATGACTATGTTTATGCTTATGTTTCGAGGTGTCGGACCTTGGAAGTTCTGTAGGGGATTGGGATTTTGGGCAACTTGGGGTGGATCATAGAATTTTGGTTCCGAGTTAGAGTCTTCTTGGATATCCTCTTCATCCTCATTCTCGAAGTCTTCTTCTATTGGAGTTACAGGGTCGTCCTCTGGTTCATCTTCAATCCAACCACTGCTTCCTTGACTGGGAAAGTATGAGTCTCCCAGTAGATGAAATCCATCCATTATATATGCGCAGGAATAGGGGTGAAAGAGGTATTAATAAACCTATAGATGATGTCATCATTCTATAAATACTCATATAGTATTTAAATTTATGTTAAGTTCTAGTGCTCCTTTGTAATGAGAGTTGGTAAACTGTTAGACTTGTTACAACACCACGACCATTCTTAGGCATATGTTAATCACCTATCTAATAGATATAGTTTATCCGGCTATATCAATCCCTGACATGATTATAAATATCCCAAGGTCTACTCATGCAGTTCAACAATGATAATACTTTTGTTTTGTTCTATCTAAAATACTGATCTAGTATGTATACATGTATGTTAGTATACTTTTTATAAAAATACTTAGATTTTAAAAGTATACTTTTAGTCAAACCGCTTCAGCACCATAGCATTTAGAGTTTTATATCTTCTTATGGTCTAATATACTTAGTTCACTATAAACAATGCTCTGATACCAATCTGTCACACCCACAAACCGAAACGGCGGAATCGTTCGGGGGCGGACGACGTCATGTACAGTATCATAACAATTGCATAATAGTAAAACAAGCAACAACATCCATTGTATTTAAAATATAATTAATACATGTGTGTTCTGTGTATTGTTTAAGACACCAAAAATGAATAGAAAACTATAAGCAGAGTCTTGAATAAGCTCAGTCTTCTCAAAAACCTGGGTGAGTGTACCTGTCTACCGGTTCCCTGAGAATACAAATTATTTTGAAAAGAGAGAATCAACATTTAAGTTGGAGAGTTCATAAGAATTTATTATTTGATGCTTGTACTTGTTCCATGAAAAGGATAGTGTGTTCTCTAGAAAATCTTATATTTTCTCTATTTAAATGAAAAGCAGTCTTATGCCTTAAGACCAAAATGTTTTGTATGTTAGTGTACTCTGAAATAGTATGAATATATTTTTTCTATAAATGTATGTTTTCTTTGGAAGAAAATAGTGTATTGCACGTGTATGAACTGTATAGTGTAATAGATCTGTAAAGTAATGATAGGTAGTCCTATTACTTATAATAAAACCACTGAAGTAATGTTTGGTTAGTAAACCGAAATGTTTAGTTAATGCTTAATGTGAATGAGATTATAACCATGCAAAATTGACTAGTATTTTACACGACATTCATCAGGCGTCGAAAAGTTATGACATTTGTCACCCTTAGACATGCTGGTCCAACTATAGCTAACAGTCGAGGTGCGGGATTGTTAGTCCCATATAGATCTATACACAAACTCACGCTCTCCCTCAAGGAGACTCTGGTTATATCTTAGCATGAACCTTATTAGGTAGCATGAAGTAGTGTCTCAGATTTTAATATTAACTCGTTTACATATAGTATGTATATGTTTTCTTATTCTTGTAATTGAATTATGTACTCGTAAATGAAAAGTAATTTGTACTTATGTATTGATTCATGTAATGTATTATTGAACTAGATATTAGTGTGAATGGATCTCAAAACTATACCTATTATAGTTTCCAAATGTTATGTTTGTACTGGAATGATTGGCAAAGTCATTGAAAGAAGTTTAATACTTATGTATATTTGGCATGTATAATTAAGGTTTAAGTGACAGTCGGACCGGTGATCCTTCCCTAAGCCCACAACCAAACAATGAATAAGAGTCAAGGTAAAATCAATAGTCCTAAATCTGTCAAATCCTAATTATACATAAAGATATATATATATATATATATATATATATATATATATATATATATATATATATATATATATATGAATATGGTTTGATAAAAACAACAATTTAAGAGTTTGAAAATAGTTTAAAAATAGTTTAATAAGTTTATAAAAACATTAATTCTTTAGTAATGGTTTGTAATTCCATGTGACTGTTAACACAAATATATTGTGTTCTACTTGTATTCTCCCCTAAAAGCATTTTAAAATGGTAAAACATAGGAGTATGAACTCACCTTATGTGAGTAATATTCTAGGGAAGATTCAAAATGGTAGAGTTAATTCAACAGTTAAATCTCGTAGCAAAATCGAGTCCTAATAGCATTTCAAGCAATATATGTATATAATTAGCGAATGTAGTGATATACATAATATGGAATAGCCTAAGATGTAAGAATCAGTTACAAATGGAAGGATTTGAAGTGAACTATGAAACTGCTAGGAGTTTTCAGTCAGTTGGGCGTTTTCTGGCAGTTGAAAGGGTGAAGTGTTCTTGCTGCTCTTAGTGAAATCAAGAGGATCAGTTTGTTTTTGGTTGGGTTTTAAGGAGTTTGGATGATGATTGCTTGATGCTATGTGTAATACCCTGTTTATTTATTAAATAAATAAATTAATTAATGAACAAATGGTAGCCCTAAAATAAATAATTACATATCAAAGGATGGTCTCGAGGATCTAATTGTCACAAGTTTAGAAGATGGAGGTTAAAAGTGTAAAATATGGATTTAATTTGTAAGTATTAATGAAGTCAAGGACTAAATTGTAACTTCTAGACTTCATTTGAAGGGATTTTAGAGGCTTAGGGGTTGTATTGTAAATTAGGGGCTTTATTTTGTAAGGAATTATGGAAGGGAGGGCTAAAGGATAACTTTTGGATTTAAATTGAAAAGGATATGGTAAGGAGGGACTAGAGGTGACAAATTTGTAGAAAGTTTGGATGGGATACGGGACTTTAAACCCGTGCATTCTTTCCCTCCCATGTTTGGATGAACAAAACCCTAACCCTATCTAGAGTTCTCTACAACCGCCACCATGTTGGGAGCCTCCTCAGCCGCCTGCATCAAGAACCAATCACCCCCCCCCCCCCACCTTTGTGTTTTCGATCGAGCAAGACCGCCGGGCGCCGCCATTTCTCTCGTTGCCGACGACCAATCCGTCACAGCGCTGTCACCATTCCATCGTGGGGGCGATGAAGACCACCAGCGGGAGTCCGCCCCGTTGTCGACGTTGTTGCCATTCGCGACCACACCTCCTTTTCATCTTCTACTGATGTGTCCCATAGTGAAGACGAAATCGTTGTTGCCGCTGTGCTCAATCCCGATGAGAGGACGAAGTCTCCGCTCCTGTCGCTCATGGTTCCTCAACCCATCACGTTCCTTCGCCTATGATTCGTTCCGAAGCTATAGTCGCTGTCGACCGCCTCCTTTGTTGTTGCTTGTCTAGGAACCAACAGAGCCGCCGCTACCACCACCTCACGGTGGTGGCTGCCATCTCAGATTCGCTATTGCCACCACCGGGAGCCACTAGGTGGGTGGCTTGTGGGTGAGCTACTCTGCAAAATGTGCGTTATGTGTGCTTGTCAAGTCAGAAAGTCGAGAACCGCCGCATGCCGCCGCCGGCCACCAGATTATTGTGTATAGGTGTTTGTATTAGTGTCTGTGTGTGTGTGTGTAATTTTGGGGTTTTAGTGATGTAAATGTAACAAAAATAGAATAAAGAAAGTCATAACCACCACCGTGAGGTGGTGGCTGCCGCCACAGGTCGCCAAGTCGGGTGGCGGTGTGCTTGTCTTGTGAGTTGACTCGTTTGGGGATGCTTGAAACCCTAATGGGCCCAAAGAAGCTCAAATGGGCCCAATGAAGCTTATTGGACCCTAATAAAACCGTAATGGGCTTAATAATATTTTAGTGGGCTTAATAGGCCCAATAAAGCCCTAATTGACATAAAAGACCAACAAATTGATAAATGGGCTAATATTTGGATTGGAAAACCCTAATGCCAATAAAACCCTAATTTGGGGAATTAATCGGGACACACGAGAATTATTTAATAACTTAAAGTATTAAATAATAAACTTTGGCCAAGAATAATCTAAGCGATAATGGACTTAATGGATTAAGTCCTTAATGGGTTAAGTAGGAAACTTAACCTTAATCATCATTTTATGTGAAACCCTAATTTCACTTGGGTTTATTGTTGGGCCTTTCTTTTGGGCCTTGAGGGTTGGGTAATTAATGGGCCATCCAAAGTCAAGCCAAAGAACTAGAATAATTTAATAGGTCTGGGGTAAGGCCCATGTAAGGGGCTTGGGCCGAATTTGGAAAATTGGGCCATAGATGGGCCATAGTTTGGGCCTTAATGATTATATGGTGTTGGGCCGTAGAATGAGACCATGTGTAGGCCTAGGCCCAATTTGGAAAATTGGTCCATGTGTTGGGCTTTGATTTCTAATTGACTTTGGGCCTATGGATTGGGCCTTGGGCTTGAATAAGCCATGTTAGGGGTAATGTAGTAATTACCCAAAGAATATACTTATGGTTATGTATTGGGACCCAATTATTAATTGGGTGTTATTTTGGTGTTGACAGTTCGGGAATCTGTCAGCCAGCAGCTGGGGTCGAGTCTGCGGGACTTCAGCGGTGTGGGATTGTGTCTACGGGACTTCAGCAATGTGAGGTGAGTTACCTTCCAGTAGCGGTGGGTCTACGGCCACAATGTCGGCCCACCAGTAGGAGTTGTATGTTAGATGATTGTCTTTGTGATATTCATCTAGCTTTGCTACTACTTGATATGTTTATGTGCTAGTATGTTATGATGTTATGTGATAGTGGTAGTACGGGTGAAATAGTGCCCGGTTACCAGTCGATAGGACCGAAGGGGAAGTTTAGTACCCAGCCATGCTAGCCAGATTATGATATATGTGATATGATATTATGTGGTAGTAGTAGGGGGAAATAGTCCCCGGTTACCGGTCGAATGGACCGAAGGGGAGGCCAACACCCAGATATGCTAGGCAGTATCCAGTCGAAAGGACCGAAGGGGAGGCCAGCACCCAGATATGCTAGGCAGTAGCCGGTCGAAAGGACCGAAGGGGAGGCCAGCACCCAGATATGCTAGGCAGTAGCCGGTCGAAAGGACCGAAGGGGAGGCTAGCACCCAGATATGCTAGGCAGTATCTGGTCGAAAGGACCAAAGGGGTAGGTCAGGCACCCAGATATGCCTGACAGTATTTATATGTTATGTGATTATATGGTATGTGGTATCATGGGGTAACTCACTAAGCTTCGTGCTTACGGTTTTTAGTTTTGGTTTCAGGTACTTCGTGTCTAAAGGAACGGAGCCGGCTTGATCGCATCGCATCACACTATGGTTTTCCGCACATGAGATCTTTGGGATTACACTCTGATATTTTCTTATGATAACATGTTTAATTATTTCTACTTTGGTTTTGACATGACAAGATATTACAAATGTTTTATTACACGGTTGGTTTTATAATGATGTATTTAAAAATGAAATTTTTGGCCTGTATTTTTAGGATGTTACAGTATGAAGAACACTTGAAGAACTTGGTACGATCTTATGCAGATTCAAGTGATCTTTAGATGATAGTTGAGAGAGAATGGTGATTTTCGGTTGTGACTTTGAGAGGAAAAAGAGGTGTTTTCGGCTAGCAAGAGTAAGAATGAAGTGTTGATTTTGGTATACCAGTGTATACAGCCGAAATCATTATACGACACTTGCATTGGAAATGACAAACACTTAAAATCTTATTCCAATGGATAGGACCGAGGGTTCTCGGTCGGAAACAGTTTGTGGTATGAGATAGTGGTTATGCGAGGTTTTTCGGCCGAAAAGAGTTATCGGTATGAAGGTGTAGCCTTCCAGGTTTGCGGCTGACAACTCGATTTCATTTATGCGAGTGTTTTCGGTGGGAAGGCTCCTATGCGAGACTTCTTAGTTTGTGTGTTTTTAAATTTAAAATTTTACAACACTATTAATAAGAGGTTTATGTATGTCAATATTATTAATTTAACTATAATAAATTAACAAAACATACAATTTGACTTTTGTTTTACATGTTTGACTAAGAAAAATAACAGGTTGTCACAAAACCCGCAAATTATTCAACACAACATTAAGGAAATGGAAGAGTCAAGATGGTATTACCTTAGCTTTATCGTTTAACAAGTTAATACATGATATTTCTTAGCGCTCAACACACTATCACATTTGTATGTGCAAATCGCTCCTTAGTGTGTGTTTGAGAGTGTTCCCCTTTTCTTTTAACCGACCGAGTGATTAATTCTGTTGGATATAGTGTCTAAGTCCATAACTTTATTTGGTATGTACTTGACCCGACCCGGCATGGTCCATTTGGGTTGCATGGCATTGCAATACTTGGATAGACTAAATGAGAGAATAAGGCACTTATGATTATTAATATATTATAAGTTCTAATATATTAATAATAGTATTATTTAATTAGTATTGATCAAGTATTAATCTAGTATTAATTTGGTGATCAAAGTGAGACTAATTAGATATATAGGGTTGATTATGACAATCATCAATTCTTTTATGGTGGATTAATGATCCATGGTTTATGGGTTATGGATGTAACCATTTGGAGCTCCATGGATAGTCCATGGGAGTTACAAACCCATGGGTCATGAGAAATGAAGAGTCATGACAATTATGGGTCTTCTTAATGAAACCCTAATTGTGACACCACTATAAAAGGGACCCTTTGGCTAGCAAAATCGTGACCTAGTGTTACTAGAGAGGGCATAACTGATTTTGAGTGCTAGAAGTGTTCTCTCAAGTTACTCCAAGTTTTGTGGTGTTGTGTGAAGCATTTGAGGCACAACATTTGGGGTGCTAGGCTCACAAAGTCTTGAAGGAATCCAAGCAACAATAATGTATGTATTTCTACTAGTTTTATATTTTATTTATTCCCCATGCCATGCTAGTTAGGAAATAACCTTGAAAAATAAATTTGCATGTATATAGAGAAAACATAGATTCAAGGTTATTAGGGTTGCATGTACACTTAGGAAGTGTTAGAATGCTCAAACCCCATCAGTGGTATCAGAGCCTAGTATTGTTTTCTGTATACTTGATGCAAAACTGCTTGAAAATCGAAAAATTTTCTCACTGACGACTGGACTCGCCGAGTTCATGGGGAGGACTCGCCGAGTCCATGAAAAAATTCATCCTACTCATCGAGTAGGATCTTGCACTCGACGAGTAGGAGCGTGCTGGGCAGCTTTTCGTGTTTTGTTGCTAGAAATGGATTAAAATCATTATCCCAATCTGTTTTGGACTTGTAAAACCTATTTTTCAAAATGATAATGATTATGTTAACCCATTTTTGCATGACTTTTATCAATTTTCAAGTATTGTATATGTTAATATGATTCTTGAAATTGCTTGACATGAATTTGTGTTCTTATGAGTTTTTAGAAGATCATAGGAATTAAGTGTAACCTCCATGTATGTTTAATTCATGATCTTAATGGCAATGATGGTGTCCATAACTTGTCCTCAAGTTATGGATAACCAAAAGTCACTTCTTTAAATTGTAATTAAAGAACTAAAGAGGTTTCATAAAATGAAGAGTCTTTCATTTTTTATGAACCATTAAAACTCATAAGTTACAAATTAAATAGACTTGGAATAGTTTCAATTCGTGCCCTCAAGTTTTGGAATTTGAAAAGTCTTACACTCTAATACTTTAATTCAAAATTAAACCTTAGATTTTTAAAAAAGTTTAAAAATCAACACTTATACCATTATTATAATTTTATTATATAGATATGTATACGAATATGTCATTCTTACCGTTAGTAGGCCTCATTCACGAAGCCGGTCTATAAGGGGGGTATAAGGTTGTTGCCTATAAAATAGTGACTTAATGGGTGTCCACTCTCACCTACCGCTTCCTTGATCGGTGGAGGGTCGTTAGCCGAACGGGTAGGATACGACTTTAAATTCTCATTAAAAGTATAATGAATTATAAAGTAACTATACATTCTAAATTCCCAATCTTAGTTACTTTAGGAAAATGTGAAATTGGTGCTAGCCCATAAAATTATACTTTGTACCTTACCAAGTCGTTAGTGGAGCGTGTGTGGTTAACCGGCACACTAACATGGACTAGTAAGAGTGGCAAAGGGTAACTTGACTTTATTATAGATCGGTGGAGCGTGTGTGGTTAACCGGCACATCGATTAGGTAATATTGTTAAGGGTACCAAGTCAATTTGTATGGTAATTCACACCTTGTTTGTGATCCTCGGCATCCCAGTCACAAACTTGAGAGGGCACATTCGAGATTCAAACATGCCATTGAATAGTTCAATGTATCTCAAAAGATCTAGGAGTTTCAAAACCAATAAAACCTAATAATAAAATATTTCGTTCTTATGGTGGAAATTGGTAAATCACCATTTACCTACCTTCAAATATTTTATAGTGTGGATTACGGCATCCCTCTTCCACCTATAAATAGTTTGTAGGATCCTATCCTTAATATTTCATTTGGGTGACTTATTAAGGAATCCTAATCTAATGAAACTTATCTTCCTTTTATTCCATATGTCTTCCAATAACGCTGCTGGCTCAAACCCTAAAGGCTCCTTTTCCCTAATGAACTTGTGTGGTAAGGTCATCTTTGATGGATCCAACTTTAATTAGTGGATCAGAAACATCAAGATGATTACCCGCTATGAGGACAAAGAATATGTCCTTGACAGGGAGCTTAAGGTTGTTAATGAAGCCACTGCTACTCCTGAAGAGTTTGCGGAGTTCATTGCACGTGAGAAGGATGCCACCAAGGTGTCCTGCATCATGATGGCCATAATGACTCCGGAACTCCAAAAATCTTATGAAGATTTCTACCCCTATGAGGCTATGAGATGCACCTAGATCTGATGGAAAGGTACCATCAGAGCGCGCGTCAAGAGAGGTATGAAATCATTTCCTCCATGATAACCGTAAGGATGAAGGATGGTGAGCCCATCACCGATCACTTGCAGAAGATGCAGAGGTTCGTTGACCGGTTGCTAAAGCTCAATGTTGACTTCCCTGAGGAATTGGAGATTGACATCATTCTCCATTCCTTACCTCCAATTTATGATCAATTTCATATGACTTATCATATGAACAAGGAGGAAGTCACACTTAGCAAA
The DNA here is from genome assembly GCF_002870075.4 of Lactuca sativa. Lineage (NCBI taxonomy): Eukaryota > Viridiplantae > Streptophyta > Magnoliopsida > Asterales > Asteraceae > Lactuca > Lactuca sativa. The sequence continues at coordinate 110,670,941 of NC_056625.2, read as the reverse complement.
CTTCAAGGACTCTTAAGGACAGCTGAAAATGGCCTTAAGGGTAAAGCGGTTGCTACTTATACTCCTTTAACAGCCCCTGTTTTGGCTATTGGGCATGGAAAGGGTAAGAAGAGGAAAAGCCCTTCAAAGGGTACCAAGGGTAAGACTCTTGATGGTTCCTCTTCAAGTGGGATAAAGAAAAGTCCCATTACTCCTTCTTCAAACCCAAAGAAGCACAGTGCTTCTATTGCCAGGATAAGGGACACTTTAAGCGAAGCTGCGCCAAATATCTGCAAGATGTAAAGGATGGGAAGGTTAAACCCACCCATGCAGGTATTTACACAATATTGTCTAACAACTCATCTAATGCTAATTCTTGGGTGCTTGATACAGGATGTGGTATTCACATTTGTACTGATTTGCAGGCACTAAGAAGAAGTGAGCAAATGGAGCACAGGAAAATAAACTTAGTCATGGGCAACAGGAAAGCATCACCTGTTACCAAGATAGGAGTTTATTCTTTGTTGCTTAATAATGGGTTAATGTTAGATTTGAATAAGTGTTGTTACTCGCCCGAAATGGCGAGAAATATTATTTCTTTTCATGGCTTGTACAAACAAGGTTTTATCCCTAAACCAAGGGCCATTTTCATTTGATAATAAAAATGGTGCTATTAATGTTTATTACAATGATGTATTTTACTTTAAAGCAATACCTTGTGATGGTGTATATGAAGCTGTGAATGTTGTAGACAATTTAGGAAATAATGTGTTGTATATTGATTCTTCTGATAGCTTAGACAAAGCATCCTTGTGGCATTGTCGTCTTGGACATGTTAATAAGAAGTGCATAGGCCAACTCCAAAAGGCTGGAGTCTTGGAATCATTTGACCTCAAGTCAGATGATAGTTGCGAGTCTTATTTACTTGGAAAAATGACAAAGTCACCCTTCACAGGTACTTGTGAAAGGGGTGAAGGTTTATTGGACCTTGTACACACGGATGTGTGGGCCCTTCAGAGTTGCTACAAGGGATGCTAATCGTTATTATGTGACTTTTACTGATGATTACAGTAGATATGGATATATTTACTTAATCAAACATAAGTCAAAAACCTTTGAAAAATTCAAAGAGTTTAAGCAGGAAGTTAAGAATCAATTGGGCAGGAACATCAAGATGCTCCGATCCGATTGGGGAGGAGATTATCTTAGCATTGAGTTCCTTGACTATCTTAAGGAATGTGGGATTGTCTCACAATTGACACCTCCCAGGACACCACAGTTGAATGGTGTAGCTGAGAGGTGAAATCGAACCCTGTTGGATATGGTTCGTTCCATGATGAGTCGAGCTTCGTTACCAATCTCTTTCTGGGGGTATGCCTTAGAGACTGCCGCCCATATCCTTAATCTAGTCCCTACTAAAAAGGTTGCCAAAACACCTCACGAGATGTGGATTGAGAAAGTGCCCAATTTGGACCACATCAAGATTTGGGGTTGTGAAGCTTTTGTGAGGTGTAAGACTCATGACAAGCTTAAACCCCGAAGCGAGAGGTGTATTTTCATCGGCTACCCTCAGAGATCCTTTGGTTACCTCTTCTACAGACCCAGTGATAATGTGGTCTTTGTAGCAAGAAGAGGAGTCTTTCGTGGGAGAGACTTCATAAGCCAATGGGACAGTGGGAGGCAAATTGACATTGAAGAGCTTCAAGAGTCAAGTGGTGAAGGAACCTCAAATGCTGTCAGCCAACCTGAGGAGGAAACTCCTGTTGAGCCGATAGATGAGTTTGTACCTCCAAGACGTTCCACTAGGGTGAGGAACACACCTGAATTTTATTATGGTTATCACATCACCACTGAAGGTGATACATTTATCAGTGATAGTGCACTGATAGATTTGGATGAACCTAATAATTATAAGGAAGCCATGGTAGGCACTGAGTCTGCAAAATGGAAGGAGGCTATGGACAACGAGATTCAGTCCATGTATGACAATCAAGTTTGGAACTTCGATGACAATGTACCAGGTCGTAATACAGTTGGGTGCAAATGGATCTTCAAGAAAAAGACCGACATAGATGGGAAAGTACACACTTATAAAGTGCGACTGGTTGAGAAGGGCTTTACTCAAACTCCGGGAGTTGACTATGATGAGACCTTCTCACCAGTAGATAAGATTAAGTCTATTAGAGTGTTGTTAGCCATAGCTGCATTTCATGACTATGAAATATGGAAAATGGATGTCAAAACCGCTTTCCTTAATGGGAAGTTGGTTGAGGATGTTTACATGGCTCAGCCAGAGGGTTTTGTCGATCCAAAATACCCTAATAGAGTGTGTAAGCTTGAAAAATCCATTTATGGATTGAAACAAGCATCTCGCAGGTGGAATATTTGCTTTGATGAGAAAGTCAAAGAGTTTGGCTTTTCTAGGAGTGAGGATGAGGCTTGTGTGTATGTCAAGGCTAGTGGGAGCATAGTTAGCTTCTTGGTGTTGTATGTGGATGACATACTTCTCATAGGAAACGACGTCCCAACTTTGCAGGAGGTTAAGACCTGGCTTGGGAAGTGTTTTTCTATGAAGGACCTTGGGGAAGTTTCCTATATCCTAGGGATAAGGATATTGAAAGATAGGAGTAAGAGACTAATTGGACTTAGTCAAAGTACTTATGAGGATAAGGTACTGAAGAGGTTCAGTATGCAAGATTCCAAGAAAGGTGAACTACCAATCCAGAGGAATTCCAAGTTTAGTAAGACTCAGAGTCCAAGTACAGAGGCTGAGATAACTGAAATGAGTCAGAACCATATGCTTCCGTTGTGGGCTCGATCATGTATGCTATGACTTGTACTCGCCCTGATGTGGCCTTTGCTTTGAGCATGGTCAGTAGATATCAAGGGAACCATGGCAAGGCTCACTGGACAACGGTAAAGAACATTCTCAAGTATTTACGAAGGACTAAGGATTGGGTCCTTACCCTCGGAGGCAATGATGACTTGAGAGTCGAAGGATATAGTGATGCTAGCTTTCAAACTGATAGGGATAATTTCCGCTCTCAGTCAGGCTGGGTCTTTATCCTAAATGGAGGAGCGATTACTTGGAAAAGTTCCAAGCAGGAGACAGTAGCTGATTCAACTTGTGAATCAAAGTACATAGCAGCAAGCGAGGCAGCAAAAGAGGCAATATGGCTAAAGAACTTCATCGGATACCTTGGAGTTGTACCAGCTATAAAGGAGCCAATGGAAATTTTCTATGACAGTGAAAGTGCGGTTGCTTTGGCTAAAGAACCAAGAAATCACGGGAGATCTAGGCACATTGACAGAAAATACCATTTCATCAAACATAGAATAGAAGAAGGACCCCTCGTGGCAAAGAGAGTATCATCAGATGAGAACCCGACAGATCCCCTCACGAAGGGACTGAGCAGGGTTAAGCATTTACAGCATGCGAGGCGCATTAGGCTGAAGGATGATATTAGTTTCAATAATTAGATTCCTGAAACTTGTAAAATGTAATTGACATTTGATGATAAATAAAAGTTGTTATTTATTTATGAGTAAGGTGTTACTATCTTGTGTTGATTGTTTACTATGTTTCAATTTTGCATGTTTTTACTTCCAGAATAATCATGTTATTATTCAAACCATCCACAGTCAGTCAAACTTTGGAAGTAAGTATTGATTCAAGACTGTCATGAATTTGGCTTGTATGATTTGTCTAAAGTGCTTTAGACAATGCAATGGTTGCTACAATATTCATGAGTACTCATAAGGGCTGAGTATTGGATTCAACCCACGCTCACTTGCATCACTTCATGGAATTTATCTCGAGTGATCATGAGACGGTAATATCATATAAATCTTCAGACCTAGAGATATGAGTTGTTGACTATGAGTTGGTTATTCATTGATTGTACGAAAACGCAGTGGTAACTCGATGTTATAAAACGTGCCTTTGTGAATAATCCAACAAATAGTTAGTACAAGCATATCAGTAGAAGTTTATCTGTTCCTTCTAGAAATAGAAGCGATATCTGGGCCCCTCGATGATTTGGTTTTGACCTATGTACTGGGCCCGGTCAGAACCTAATTGATATGTTCAATTTAGTTCTATGTCGAAACAAATCGGAGATCAAGAAACAAATGCTGGAAAATAAGTAAGACCATGTTCCATGTGTTTGTCCGGCTGATATCGTGAGAGCAGAGGATTATATGATCCCTTATCTTAAATGGCGTATCATCATCATCTCAGTTCCGAGAGACTTCGAAAGAGCTACGATTGCTAGTCAGATTTTGAAGTCATATTTGCCAATACAGTTATTAGACTTATCCAAGTGGGAGACTGTTGGATATAGTGTCTAAGTCCATAACTTTATTTGGTATGTACTTGACCCGACCCGGCATGGTCCATTTGGGTTGCATAGCATTGCAATACTTGGATAGACTAAATGAGAGAATAAGGCACTTATGATTATTAATATATTATAAGTTCTAATATATTAATAATAGTATTATTTAATTAGTATTGATCAACTATTAATCTAGTATTAATTTGGTGATCAAAGTGAGACTAATTAGATATATAGGGTTGATTATGACAATCATCAATTCTTTTATGGTGGATTAATGATCCATGGTTTATGGGTTATGGATGTAACCATTTGGAGCTCCATGGATAGTCCATGGGAGTTACAAACCCATGGGTCATGAGAAATGAAGAGTCATGACAATTATGGGTCTTCTTAATGAAACCCTACTTGTGACACCACTATAAAAGGGACCATTTGGCTAGCAAAATCGTGACCTAGTGTTACTAGAGAGGGCATAATCGATTTTGAGTGCTAGAAGTGTTCTCTCAAGTTATTCCAAGTTTTGTGGTGTTGTGTGAAGCATTTGAGGCACAACATTTGGGGTGCTAGGCTCACAAAGTCGTGAAGGAATCCAAGCAACAACAATGTATGTATTTCTACTAGTTTTATATTTTATTTATTTCTCATTCCATGCTAGTTAGGAAATAACCTTGAAAACGAAATTTGCATGTATATAGAGAAAACATAGATTCAAGGTTATTAGGGTTGCATGTACACATAGGAAGTGTTAGAATGCTCAAAACCCATCAAATTCGACTTATGTTATATTTTGAATAGCATGTCGCGGTAAACTTGCACCGTGTCGTGTTGGACATTATGTGACAAAATAACTTAGCATTCTATTTTCCATCATGTGGTAGTTTGATGTCACAACGCGGCAAACCATTAAAGCACATTGTCGTCGCTATTCATTTTACTTGTGTTTTATATTTTTCTTCTTATGTAACATACACACACTATTAACTATATATATATATATATATATATATATATATACACACACACACACACGCTAGTTATGGTTTGCACACAAGCTATGAATATAGGACCATATAAGGATTGGAAAAAACATTATTGAATTGATTGTGGACTATTTAGTGTATATCTAGTACACGGATAAGAGTCGAATCCTAAAATACAAGCATATAATAATTATATATAACTTATACACAATCTTATGGGATATTAACTCTAATACCCCCCCCCCCCCTTCCCACCCCTCAAGAGAAGAGGTGGCGGAGGAACCCATAGTTTGGCCCAAAACTATTCAAATAGAGGACTCGAAAGACTTTTGGTTAAAACGTTTGCTAGTGGCAACGAGGTTGGAATGAAACGTGTGTACAATTTACCATAAATAATGCATTGACGAACGACGTGGTCTTCTATGTTAATATATTTAGCTCATTTGTGTGAGATTGTGTTCTTGCCGAGAAACAGTGCATTGTGGTTGTCAAATACTAAAGTATATGAGTTTTCCAAATGATTTAAGTAGGGATGTTAGCCATGACTCGATATTCTATTTCACAGCTTGAGCGAGATATGTTGGGCTTCTTGGAACTCCATGAAACAAGCTTTCCAATAATAAAAAATAGAGTAGCCATAGGTGGACCGACAGTTTTCAATGCACCGTGCTCATGCATCAAAATATCTAACTAGCGAGGAAGCACTTTGATAGCTGAAGTGAAGGTTGTAGGATAAGTACATTTATGTCTATAGGAGAATGTTGGTGTAATCCAGAAAGTTTGGGGACCATTTATGTTTATTTCATTTGTGTTTGTTTCAATTTTTCATAGGAAGCTGTCAAAAGGCCATGTTGGCCATTTTCCCTTTTCTTTAGGAAGTAGTAATCAAGTGGTTTCATGTTTCCACATTTCTAGCTGATTAGTAGCTTAAGTAGCATGTAACGTTCCAGTTTTTTATTGTGAAGATAATCAGAAAATTGCCTGAAAATACTCTCCATCTTTGCTCTGTTTTGCTGTGTAAAGAACAGGGCCTGCAACAATACTTGGTATCAGAGCAAATCTGGTATATGCCCAAGTATCAACCACGAGTGACAGAGATGATGGGAAACAACAATGGCAAAGATGGTTCTATCACTTTACACTACCCCAGGCTCTCGAGAAGTAATTATGTTGCTTGGGCAATCAAAATGAAAGTTTTCATGCAGGCTCAAGGTGTTTGGGAGGTAGTAGAACCAAGAACAGCCAATACAGTCGTTGAAGTCCGGAAAGATAAGATGGCAATGGTGGCTATCTACCAGGGTATTCTAGAAGATATGCTCTGATTGTTGGCAGAAAAGCAGACAACAAAGGAGGCATGGGAAACTCTGAAAACCATGTATCTAGGGGCTGATCGGGTGAAGACGGCTAGGGTTCAGACGTTGAAGACTGAACTTGAAATGATGAGCATGATGGAGTCAGAAACAATAGACGAGTTTGCTGCCAAAGTCACGAACATAGTTAGCAACGTTTGTGCCTTAGGAGAGACAATGGGAGACGCATACGTTGTCAAGAAATTGCTTCATGCAGTACCTAACAAGTTTGTGCAAATCGCGTCCACCATAGAACAATTTGCAGATCTAGAAACCATGACAGTTGAAGAGGTCATAGGGAGACTAAAAGCACATGAGGAACGGGTGTGAGGTCAAAGCGACTCTAACGAAGGAAAGTTACTCCTAACACATCAGGAATGACTTGAAAAAACAAAGAAGAAGAAGGATGAAGGCCAAAAATCATCACAGCGGGACTCCAGGCAACACAATCCCGGTTCGTGTGGCCATGGGAGAGGCCGGGGGAGAGGTAACTCAAACTGTGGGGGTCACCATGGTGGAGCTTCACAGTCGAGTCGCGATGGAGGACGGAACACAACCAGTCGAGACAAAAGCACAGTGGTATGTTACAACTATCAGGAACAAGGCCATTATGCAGCAGAGTGCAAGAACCCACGAAAGCAAAGGTTTCAGGAAGCCAATTTGATGCAGGGATTTGATGACCAAGAACCTGTCCTATTATTAGCTGCATACAGTAAGAGTGAAGTGGATGAAGAGGTGTATTTGAATGAAAAGCAGGTGACTCCAAAACTGAAAACAAATGGCTATGAAGTTACAAAATCCAAGATATGGTACTTGGATAATGGGGACAGTAACCACATGAAAGGAGAGGAAGAGAAGTTCTGTGAGATAAACAAGACAATAAAAGGGTTTGTTCGTTTTGGAGATGGCTCAAAAGTGAGAATAGAAGGAAAGGGTTCGATTCTTTTCCAATGCAATAATGGAGAACAAAGATTACTAAGTGAGGTGTACTACATCCCAAGCCTATGTAACAATATCATAAGCTTGGGTCAACTGGCAAAAACCGGTGACAGAATCGTGATGCTTGGGTCATTCTTATGGATTCACGATCAAATCAGAAGATTACTCATGAAGGTGAAAATATCAGAAAATAGGTTGTACAAAATTGCATTAGAAAAAGTGAAGGGTGAATGCTTGTTGGGAGAAGGAAGACAACAATATTGGCTATGGCATGCAAGACTTGGGCACGTAAATTTCACTACCCTTAAACTAATGTCAGAGAATGAAGTTGTACATGGTTTGCCACGAATCATCAATCCTTCTCGCCCTTGTGAGTGGTGCTTGGCTGGAAAGCAAACAAGGACACCATACCCACAACAAGCCTCGTACAAAGCAAGCAAGAAACTCGAGCTGGTTCACAGAGATCTTTGTGGCCCCATCACACCCGCAACGCCTTCAGGGAATAGGTATTTTCTACTTCTTGTTGACGACTTTAGTCGTGTGATGTGGATATACCTGATGAAGACAAAGGATGAAACCTTTGAGATCTTCAAGAAATTTCGAGCCCTAGTAGAGAATGAAATAGGTGATAGAATGAAAACATTCAGAACTGATCGTGGTGGTGAGTTCACGTCTAAAGACTTTACCGCTTACTGTGAGGCAATTGGTCTAAAGAGACACCTTACAGCACCGTTCTCCCCACAGCAGAACGGGGTGGTAGAGAGAAGAAACAGGACGGTGGTTGAAATGGAAAGAACAATGCTAAAACACATGAGAGTTCCTGAAACCTTATGGGGGGAAGCTGTGAGGCATGTTGTCTATGTACTGAACCGTGTGACAACCAAAGCACTGAAAGAAAAAACACTATATGAGGCATGGTCTGGAAGGAAACCAAATCTGGAGCACCTAAAGGTATTTGGCTACATAGCTCACACAAAAGTTGTAAGAGGGCATTTAAGGAAACTCGAAAACAGAAGCAAACCATTGGTGTACTTAGGAACGGAGCTTGGAAGCAAAGCCTATCGTTTACTTGACCCCGACACCGGAAGAATTTGTGTAAGTCGTGATGTCTGCTTCAAGGAAGATAGAGAATGGTCATGGAGAAACTCAGTCAAGTTTAAAGATAACCTTGGTGTACCATTTGTGATTGAAGGGTACGGTGATGATTTTATAAGCCAAGAACAATACGATGGATCTTTTAATAGGGAAGGTAGCAGCCACTTGAGAAATGTAACCTACGAAGACATCTCACAACAGAGCCCAATTCAACATGCCCATGATGAAGAATACTCTGACTCAGTGGACCTAGCCCAAGAGAGTCCCCATAACAGCCCATTACCATTGACAGAAGAAAACCCTACCACACCCAACAGCTCAACGGGTTCAAACACTACCTCGTCGGAATCAACAGGAGGCGGAGCCCCAAAAAGATACATGAGGCTGTCAGACATTTACAGACAGGAGGATGAGCTGTTACTTACAGTTGACCATGAGGAACCAGAATCATACGCTCAAGCCAATAAAGAAAGCAAGTGGGTGAAAGCAATGGAAGAAAAATTGTCTGCAATAGAAAGAAACAACATATGGGAGTTAGTTAAACTGCCACATGATCGAAGACCCATTGGTCTCAAATGGGTCTTTAAAGTGAAACGAGACCCTCTTGGTAATATTCTGAAGCATAAGGCCAGGTTAGTAGCTAAGGGTTATGTTCAAAAGCAAGGCGTTGATTTTAACGAGGTATTTGCTCCTGTGGCTCGTTTGGAGATGGTGAGAATAATCTTGGCTCTCGCATGTATCAATGGGTGGCATGTTCACCACCTGGATGTGAAATTAGCCTTCCTACATGGCAAGTTAGAAGAAGAGGTGTTTGTATCCCAACCTGGAGGATTCGTGCAGAAAAACAAACAGGAGATGGTGTATAAGCTATCTAAAGCCTTGTATGGACTCCGTCAAGCCCCCCGGGCATGGAACGCACGTCTAGATAAACACCTAAAGCTACTTGGGTTCATTAGATGTGCTCATGAATACGTAGTGTACACAAGGAAAACAGGTAATAACTCATTGATTGTAAGGGTCTACGTTGATGACCTTATCGTCACAGGAGGAAGCAAGGAAGAAGTTGAACTCTTTAAGAAGGAGATGAATCAAGAGTTTGAGATGAGTGACCTGGGGTTGCTGTCATATTACCTGGGAATTGAAGTATCACAAGAGTTGCGTGGAATAAGCTTAAAACAGGAGGGGTATGCAAGAAAACTATTGGAAAAGGCAGGCATGCTAGATTGCAACCCAACAGAGACCCCAATGGAGAATAGCCTGGAGCTCATCAAAAATGAGAGTGGAAAACCTGTGAATGCCCGCGAATATAGAAGCATAGTGGTAAGGTTGAGATATTTGTGCCACACACTACCTGACATCTCCTATGCTGTTGGAGTTGTAAGTCGCTTCCTAGAAAGGCCCACCGAACAACACAATTAGGCAGTGAAAAGAATCCTAAGGTACATAAAGGGAACCCTCAACCTTGGTTTGGTGTACACACGAAGCAAAGAAAAGAAGCACATAATTGCATACTCTGATAGCAATCATGCAAAGGATGTGAATGATAGGCGAAGCACAAGTGGCATGGTATTTTACTTGAACAAAAATCTGGTGACATGGAGCTCTCAAAAGCAACAGTGTATTGCACTTTCCTCATGCGAGGCAGAATTCATGGCTGCAAACTTGGCAACATGCCAAGGCATATGGGTCCGGAGACTTGTTCAAGAAATAACAGGTGGAAAGTTGGGCCCAGTGACAATACTCATTGATAACAAGTCCACACTTGAATTGGTCAAACATTTAGTCTTCCATGGACGCAGCAAACATATAGACACACGCTTTCACTTCATTAGAAACTGCATTGGACGTGGAGACGTCATTGCAAAGTTTGTTGCAAGTATGGAACAACAAGCTGATATTCTCACCAAGCCACTGGCAAAGAACAAGTTCAAGGAGATGAGGAACATGCTTGGAATGAAGAGCATCTAGCATTCTAGATTAGGGGGAATTTGTTGGTGTAATCCACAAAGTTTGGGGAGCATTTATGTTTATTTCATTTGTGTTTGTTTCAGTTTTTCATTGGAAGCTGTCAAAAGGCCATGTTGGCCATTTTCCCTTTTCTTTAGGAAGTAGTAATGAAGTGGTTTCATGTTTCCACATTTCTAGCTGATTAGTAGCTTAAGTAGCATGTAACGTTCCAGTTTTTTAGTGTAAAGATAATCAGAAAATTGCCTCAAAATACTCTCCATCTTTGCTCTGTTTTGCTGTGTAAAGAACAAGGCCTGCAACAATAGAGAAATTATACAAAAGGTGAATGTGAGAAATCCCATCAACAACAGGGATATTAGTGAAAACATTTGTTTTTCAAATGTGTTTTCGAGAAATTAAAAAAAAAAGATCTAATTTGTTACTAATTCATTTTTGTTAAGTAGTTAATTATTATATCCTTTGTCACTACAAAAACCGTTTGTCGCAGTTCTTAAGGCTAAGTGATGAGAGCAGTTGAGAAACAAACAAGAGCAGTCAAGAAACAGACAATATTTACATATTAACCAAGTAAATAATACATTAGGCCTTCCAGTATGGGGCATCACCTTACGTGTGACGTCCTATGTGGCATAGAAAGTCTCGCGTGAACACCGTCGTAATGATGAGTGGGTGTCTTGTGGCATGGTACTGGCTATGAAAGCGTGAACACCGTCCCAATGATGGGTGTATGTCTTGTGGCGTGGTACTGGCTATGAAAAAAAGATGAGGGTTGTGATTGGTGGAACATTTGTTTTTTGTCTATCTCTCTCTACAATCTGTGTCTTCTTCACCACCTCTTCACTATTGAACACTATTTCCACAACCTAGTGGATTGGTTGTGGAATGGTTAAAATAATGACGTGATCTCTGTTGGAAAATTTAGTATAAATATTTATATTTTTACTAACTTTGGACATATATAAATATATACATATGTTGTATATATAAGTAACTCTAAGTGGGTTTGTGTTCTCCTCCACGAGGACTTCGAAACGATATATTATATGTCCAAATTAGAGTATATGTGAATGAGATATCGATACTTAAAAATTGGTATTTGAAAATAAATTTAGCAAAAAGAGAGGAATGTGGGAATGATTCACATATTGATAGAAAGACCAAACCAAATAAGGTTTATAAGCTTGAATGCATGAAAGGATTAAAAGCTTGTGTCTATGGTTGTGTTAGAATTCCTACCCGCCTGTAGGGGGTGCATATCTTAGATGTGAGCAAAAGCACAAATAGGTACACTTTAGAAATGATACGGCGACGATACATTGTTGCAACAAAACAAAATTTAATATTTTGAAGCATTGTGGCCACGTCGTTTCACTTAAGGGTGTGATGACGTGCAAAGTGCTAGCCAAGATGATCAAATTAGATAACATATTTATGGTTAAATTGTATGAAACTTTTAAGCAATTACCTAAGATATTTTTAGTGTTTTTTTAGTTTTATTTTATTAAATTTACAAGGTTAATTCATAAAATGACGACCATTAAGGAAGTTATCTTTTAATTATATTAAATGCGTTACTAAAATATTTTGTGTGTTCTTATTACTTCATTAGAATGAATCCTTATTGTAATAAATGAATAAGTATATTCATCTCTTGACAAGTGTCATACAATTAATGTTGTATGTCACCTATCATGCCACTTGTCAACCTATTAATTATCAGTTTTAAATTGTTCACTCTAATTATATTAAATTAATAATTGACTTTTCATTTTAAATTTCAAACTTTAAATTTTTTTCTTTCTAATTATATTAAATTAATAACATTAGATTAAAAAAATTAAATTAAATTAATACAAATTATAAGGTGATATAACTTCGCGTATTTATGTAAATCAACTATTACAATTTTATATAACTAAAAAATATATCTAAAGTAATAATTTATTTAAAATAATTGATTAAAAATTTTGATTTTTTAATATAAAAGTTTAATTAATTTTATAACCGTGGTTCTGACGGGTTATAAACTAGTTTTTAATATCTAAGATGTCAACGCAAAGTTAGCTCACATAGACTAATAGAACAAATTATGTCATTAAATGTCACAGTAGAATTAACAAAAGGGATCTATAGTCACGAAGTTGTGGCGACATACGCTATGGCATAATGACTATTATATTAGTTTTCAAAATGTTAATCAACCATTACTAATATTAAAGTCTAGTTAAATCTAACTAACCATTAGAGTTATCAAAAAATAATTGTTTCAAATTATGAGATAACTTTTGCCTTTTTCGCTTCTGGAACTTCATCATTACCACCATCACTTTGCTCTTTAGCTGTATCCTCCTCCGTCTTCTTCCGTTTCAAAAAGTTCACAACTCCCTCCAACACAATCTCCTGATCGTCGGACTTCATGAGTTCCTCCGCCACCTCCGCTGGTGTAACATTGGTGCCATTGATTAATTCTTCAATTTCAGTAAACCTCAAATGTGTGTCATGAATGTTGAGATAGTTAGCAGCTAGGGTTTTGAACCCATCAATGGTCAAATACGACATATGAATATGCACATCCATCCTTCCTGGTCGAAGCAATGCAGGATCGAGTCTTTCTTTGTGGTTTGTTGTAAAGATTATGATACGTTCATCCCCACAACACGACCATAACCCATCTATGAAGTTTAAAAGCCCACATAAAGAAAACTACAAAAACCAACGAAAAAAGAAACAATATTTAATTACCCTCTTCCAAATTCCAATCATCTGTAGCAGGAAGATTAAAGAAACAAACCTGGGGAGAATGTTTAGGTTTATCGTGGATATATTTTGAAGGAATAGTTCCCTTCCGATCATGCACTTGTATGCTACAATCAATATCTTCGATCACAATAATGGAACGATTCGATGTGCTTAACATCAGTTTCTTCAAACTCGAATCACTCCCAACACTGTTCAACTGTAGATCATAAATATCAAACTTAAGGTAGTTCGCCATGGCAGCAATCAAGCTTGATTTCCCAGTCCCCGGTGGACCATACAGTAGATACCCTCTCTTCCATGCCTTCCCTACTTTCCTGTAAAAATCCTTTCTCCTTAAAAACAAATCCAAATCCTCCATTATCGTCTTTTTCATCGTTGGATCCATAGCTAATGTATCAAACGTCGATGGATGGTCTAGTTTTACCGATTCCTTTTCTGTTCTATTATAACCGCTGCGTTCGAATTGTAGGTTATGGAGCTTCACGACATTCTTCTGGTTTTCAATTTCTTTAGCTTTTTCAAGTATCCATGGTAAGTAAGAATTTATTATTTTGTCTTTATATTCTTTGTCAAATTTCAGTTCGATGTATTTCTTCTCCGGGGTTTCACCGCCGTTAGACTTTTCTTGTGGTGGCACGATGACGTACCTCCATGCAAGTGAGATTCCCTCAAACGAATCTTGTATCGCCTCCCATTTTGCAAACTTAACATTGATGTGATCTTCTTTGACAGTTTTGGTTATTCTACAATAAGATTTTTAGGGTTGAAATTAAAATCTATAAAACAAGAATTAATTAAAGATTTAACAATCACCTGAGACAGTTGGAATCCGGTTTCATTCTGGTACAGAGGAAGGCTTCGGCGGCATCGAACATCTGGTTTGGAGAAACGCCGTCTCTCTGGTCGAAGAGGAGAGTGAGTTTTGAAGATTTAGGTTTCCAGTAGAATCGGACGGCGTTGACGACGTATTTTAGGATTTGTGTTGGAACGAGGTTGTACATTGTGAGCAAGAGCATGACTGAGGGGGCGTATTGTGGGGCATACGCTAACAGCAGCGATAACGGTGTCGCCATCGCCGGAAAACTTAGACCACGAAGCCTCGGTTCCGCCATTACTGTCTGCTTTCCTAGCTAGGAATTTCTTTAGAAGAGGGTAGAAACTAGAAAGATCTTGTATACGGATAGTTGGTAATCTTCGGGAATATTTGGGACGCCATTTAATGATGATTAGTTAAAAAAAGTAATGTATATCTATACAAAATATTATCAGTTTTTATAAAAAGAATACTGATACTTTTATTTGTTCTTTTTTTCTCCATCCACTTAACAAGAAGGTAGCTTTCGTTTAATATCCTTTGGAAACTACCCTCATCCCTCTTCTTGATATCTATTCCTTAAATTGAATTCACACATTATTCTAATTTTGTTCAAGATTTTAATTTTTATTTTACACATTTGACTCGATAGTTTTGGGTTCCCAAGCTTACCCGCAATTGGTTTTGGGCTAATGACCTATAGGTAATGAACTTTGGGTTTTGTCCACATTTGGATAACCATGTTTTTTCCGTTCATTTTTAACCATTGAACTTGTTTGACCTGTTTAAAATAGAGTAATATAATTGGTAATTACGGTAATATTATCCTATTATGAACACGTCAAAAAAGTTTATTGGTCAAATGTGTAAAAAAAAATGGTTACCTAAATATGGATAAAAATCAAAGTTTCTTTGTTGTTTTGATAATATTCGACAAAAACCGTCTCATGGACTGTGGCTTGGGATCAGGCAACAACAGTCCATAAACAATTACGTTAGGCTTGGCACAACCAGGTTCAGGCCCGGCTAGTCTGGGCTAGGCTGTTCAGCTAGCTCTTTAAAACACATATGACGTCCTTAAGCGTATACAACTTAAACCCTAACTAGTTGGGCCTAAACAAAGTTGGCCAAATATCTGACCATCTCTTCGTATACAAACACGGGACAACCAACTTTCATGTCACATCAATGGGTCTTATGACTGCTTGGATTTAACATAAAGAACCTAATATTATCAAAACAGGTAATGAACTTTGATTTTTTTCTATATTTAGGTATTCATGTTTTTTCGTACACATTTGACTAGTAAACTTGGTTGACTTGTTTATAATAAGGTAATATTGCCGTTAATTATCAGTCTTATTACCCTATTTTGAACATATTAAGCAAGTTCAATGGTCAAATATTAAAAAAAAAAAAAAAAAAAAAAAAAAAAAAAAAAAAAAACATTATTACCTTATAAACATGCGTGGTTCATACTCCTATCTTATAAACATGCCCCTCGTGGTTCATACTCCTATCTTATAAACATGATGTTGTAATTGAGACAAAAACATGCGAGTTTAAAACAAATCATTTTATTTGTTTGTTTGGAAAATAGTTTTTTGAGAGTTACAAATTTTAAATTTTAAAAAATAACTCGAATATAAAAATTGGCTTTTTCCGGGAATAACATTTAATAAAAAGTTGTAGCCTAATGTAACAACTTTATTAGATCACATTTAAAAATATAATTTTTAACAAATGTCTCTATGTATAATATACATTTCAATTTTTCAATAACTTTTAGTTATTTTATCGAACACATATTTACAAATAAAATCTATAACTTTCTGTTTCAAGTTATCAAGTGTCATCAATTGCTATTAACTAACAGCTTCTAGTTATTTTATCGAACACATATTTACAAATAAAATCTATAACTTTCTGCTTCAAGTTATCAAGTGTTATCAAATTGCTATTAACTAACAGCTTCCAACTAATTTTGGTAACGCAACTTAATTTATTAAAATAACAATCTACTATACTTAATTAATCATACAACAATATTTTACATTATTTTAACAATTTATTCGATCTATTATCAATTCGATCATGCAAATAATATGAACCGTAGAACCATGTTTCTATATTATAAATGTATTACTAATAAAATATTGCATCTTCTAATTTTTTATGAAATCATGTCTTTTCGTGTTTTGTTTAATAAAATAAAAAGAATTTGAAACATCGTTATATAAAATCATATTTAAAAATTAAAACATATACTTGAAAAGTTCTAAATGAGGTGTTGGGAGTAACTTGGTGGTTACTCCTAAACCCGTTATGAAAGATATTTATGTACATTAACGTGTCTAACTTCATTTAGAAATATAAAAATAAGCAAAAATAAGAACAGAAAAAAGAGAGCAAAATGTTGATTTTTGGAAACTATTTGTTAAAATCTACTTAATAAATGAAATCTTTTGTACACATATCATCTCTCTAGATCCATCTTTTGATTATTATGAATTGACCATAATGCCCTTCATCTTATTTTTCAGAATATAATTCCATATTTGTTTCCTATTTACTTCACGGAAATATTTAATGCACAATGAATATATTTGGTATACAATCCTCTATATACGGAATGTGTATGCAATTATTTGTATCAAATCCTATGCCTCATATGTGATTTCGGCAAAATAGTAATAATAATAATAATAATAATAATAATAATAATAAAACAAAAAAACAAACAAACATCAACATCAACACCCTTATACATTGCAAATACGATTAATAAGTATATTTTTACTTTAGAAGCAATTCATACGTATCACCAAATAAAGAAAAACTATAATTCATACGTCAAAAAAGTTTATTGGTCAAATGTGTAAAAAAAAATGGTTACCTAAATATGGATAAAAATCAAAGTTTCTTTGTTGTTTTGATAATATTCGACAAAAACTGTCTCATGGACTGTGACTTGGGATCAGGCAACAACAGTCCATAAACAATTACGTTAGGCTTGGCCCAACCCGGTTCAGGCCCGGCTAGTCTGGGCTAGGCTGTTCTACTAGGTCTTTAAAACACATACGACGTCCTTAAGCGTATACAACCTAAACCCTAACTAGTTGGGCTTAAACAAAGTTGGCCCAAGATCTGACCATCTCTTCATACACAAACACGGGACAACCAACTTTCATGTCACATCAATGGGTCTTATGACTGCTTGGATTTAACATAAAGAACCTAATATTATCAAAACAGGTAATGAACTTTGATTTTGTCCATATTTAGGTATCCATGTTTTTTCATACACATTTGACTAGTAAACTTGGTTAACTTGTTTATAATAAGGTAATATTGTCGTTAATTATCAGTCCTATTACCCTATTTTGAACATATTAAGCAAGTTCAATGGTCAAATATTTAAGAAAAAAACATGATTACCTTATAAACATGCCCCTCATGGTTCATACTCCTATCTTATAAACATACCCCTCGTGGTTCATACTCCTATCTTATAAACATGATGTTGTAATTGAGACAAAAACATGCGAGTTTAAAAAAAAATCATTTTATTTGTTTGTTTTGAAACTAGTTTTTTGAGAGTTACAAATTTTAAATTTTAAAAAATAACTCGAATATAAAAATTGGGGTTTTCTAGGAATAGCATTTAATAAAATGTTGTAGCCTAATATAACAACTTTATTAGATCACATTTAAAAATATAATTTTTAACAAATGTCTCTATGTATCTTAAATATTACTAAAAGAGAAACCTTATGACATCATCTTAAATAATCTGGACCATTGATTGTATTTCAATCTTATTTTTTCCACCCTTAGATCAAATTGCTGACATCATCTTCTCCATATGGAATGTATTTAATTTCAATAAATATTTTTCAATCATCAATCAATAACTTACATTCGTTGAAATGGAATATATTTAATTTCAATAAAAGTTTTCCATATTTTACATCTTGAATTTTCAGTTATTAAGATTTTAATATGGTTAATGTTAAAAACATATTACTAACAAATCATTTTAATCAAGGCCTTAATATCAACCATTAATATAAATCCGTTTATATTAGTAAACCATTAATATAAAATCTTTTTTATTAGGAAATCATTAATACCGAAAAATCATATTCAAATTATCACATACATATACGATTCATCATTGAATCCGCGACTCACATTTATTTTCAATCGTTTCTTTTTTTCAAACATTCTAATACAACATCGTTAATATTGCTTATAACTTCCATCATCATTCTCTGCTATAAGCATTCGCTCTTGTGCGCTAGAAGGTCAGTACCTTCTTTCGCTTTTTATATTTTTTTCGATTATTTTTTGTTCCTATATCAAATGTATGCATTCATATATTTCGATTTTCTTTGTCACAAATTACATGAAATCAGTTAACTATTTTTCTGAAACTTTTCAAATAAACATGAAAAGATATTAGGTACCTTTAAAAAAACAAAAATTAACTATCTTGGGAACTGACATTAATTACGAAAATGTTACTTTTATATATTAGAGATGATTATGATTTTTTTTTTAAATTTTTATGTCATAAGAATATGGTTAATTTTGACATGATTTTAAAATATCATTGAAATTATTATGTTTTTGTATATCATATCAACATACTTTTTTTTATCTTTGTATAGTAACAATAAAATTTATTAATTTACACAACAAATATACATATTTCAAATTTTGTAATATTATTATACCTTACAAAATACAACTCCCTCCAAAATAAATTTTCGCCAGTAATTTCATCCATAATTTCAACAAATTTAAATTTGTATTTTTTTTATATAAATTATTTTTAATGATCCTGATTTTTTTTCTCCAAAAGTATATCAAACATTTACGTCTTAGATAATGCTGCCATATTATAATTATTATTTTCCAAAAGTATATCCGTTTAATGAGGATTTTGATATAATAAAGGAAGTGAATGTTAATTAAAATGAGATATATATTCCATAATTATTACATGAGTTTATTAAAAAAATTAATATCAAGGTGTAAATACTAAGCATTTTTAAAGTGAAATTTCAGAATACATACAAACGATGTTGTACAATGAAATATAAAATTGAATACACTGAAAAAAAAAACACTATTAAAGCAGTCAATCTTGAAAATAACATAGTTATGACAAAATTATAAAGTAAGATAAAAATTATAAGATATTAGGATATTTGTAAAAAATACATTTAGTAAAAACGTTATGGTTATTAGAAAAAATAAGACCGTTAAGATTAGTGAAAATACAATATATAAACTAAATTATCATAATAGTAATGAAATGTCATTATTTGATATTTCATATAATTGAAAGATATATATCAAATTACATTGATGATATACTAAAATTATTCAAAGTTGCGCCAAAACTAATGCAAAGTTCTTGCGAACACCAAATAAATAAGAACAAACATAAAAGCTAGCATTTATATTTATAATCAATTTAAAATAAACCAATCATGATTTAGAAAAAAAATCTTCATTGATGATATACTAAAATTAAATCTATATAACATTTAACATTTTATAAATTATATTATATAACTTTATTTGAATAAATGAAATAGTTGTCAATATTTAATGCAATAGAAAAAACGGTATATTGGTTGTCAATATATGTTTAAATTAGGTAACATTATTATGCAAGGAACATCTAATTAAAATGCTTATAAATATATAAATATCATAACTATATGAGACGAGGAAAACCGTTCAACTAATAAAACAAAAAATAATGTCTACAAGGAGATCTTTCAATGATTATATATATTTATCATTTTCAATGTATTTTCTACACATTTCAATAATACCAATAACCATATTTTTTTATAATCATTATATAATATTTAGAAACGATTATATGTTTTTTATGTGTTTCCCGCGTTTAACGCGGGCTATAATCTAGTAATATATATTTCAATTTTTCAATAACTTTCAGTTATTTTATCGAACACATATTTACAAATAAAATCTATAACTTTCTGCTTCAAGTTATCAAGTGTCATCAAATTGCTATTAACTAACAACTTCCAACTAATTTTGGTAACGCAACTTAATTTATTTATATAATACTCTACTATACTTAATTAATCATACAACAATATTTTACATTATTTTAACAATTTATTCGATCTATTATCAATTCGATCATGCAAATAATATGAACCGTAGACCCATGTTTCTATATTATAAATGTATTATTACTAATAAAATATGCATCTTCTAATTTTTTATGAAATCATGTCTTTTCGTGTTTTGTTTAATAAAATAAAAAGAATCTGAAACATCGTTATATAAAATCATATTTAAAAATTAAAACATATACTTGAAAAGTTCTAAATGAGGTGTTGGGAGTAACTTGGTGGTTACTCCTAAACCCGTTATGAAAGATACTTATGTACATTAATGTGTCTAACTTCATTTAGAAATATAAAAATAAGGAAAATTAAGAACAGAAAAAAGAGAGCAAAATGTTGATTTTTTGGAAACTATTTGTTCAAATCTATCTATCTAATAAATGAAACCTTTTGTACACATATCATTTCTCTAGATTCATCTTTTGATTATTATGAATTGACCATAATGCCCTTCATCTTATTTTTCAGAATATGATTCCATATTTGTTTTCTATTTACTTCACGAAAATATTTAATGCACAATGAATATGTTTGGTATACAATCCTCTATGTGTATGCAATCATTTGTATCAAATCCTATGCCTCATATGTGATTTCGGCAAAATAATAATAATAATAATAATAATAATAATAATAATAAAACAAAAAAAACAAACAAACATCAACATCAACACCCTTATACATTGCAAATACGATTAATAAGTATATTTTTACTTTAGAAGCAATTCATACGTATCACCAAATAAAGAAAAACTATAATTCATAAACAATAATGGTGAGATTTTTCCCATTTTACTGTCAAGTTTTATATCCTATTCCGGAGTTCAAGTTAACAAGATAACATAATTTAATCACAACCAAAGCGTACTTCGTTTCCCAGGACGGGCGGCTCCCTCTTTCTTCCGGTAAGAAAGCGGTTTTTCCCTCAGGTTCCTCCCTGACCTTAGATGGAGAAAGAAATGCTTAAGGAAAAGGCGCTTCGAACCATAGACTACTGTTGTTGGAATGAAACGCAGCCTCGGAACATAATTATGGTGCTTGCTGGGCCCTGATGGTGGAACTGGCATTTTTGGGGGGAAGAAAGCGGCCCCCTTTTGCGGTGGAACTGGCATCTTCGCACTATCCGAATCCGATAGTATGAAATCTCTTCGGGAGACACAATCCTCCAGCATTAGTGCGGTGATTTTGTCCTTAAACTAACTTACAGGATATAGAATCACGTTTCCGGATGAGTTAAGTTCTTGTTCATTTCTCTTTCTAAAAGGGAGTCTCAATGAGACCTAAGAAAGGTAATGAGTCTGAATGCCTTCAGTATATTGTTGCTGGCAACCTTTCACTTAGAAGCAATAATAGGAAGTCCTAGGCAGTCTTATCTTATCTTATGGGCAACTTTCAACTCGGCCTCCCGGTCAGTATATCCGAGTTCTACTTAAATAGTCTCGGTTTTCATATTCTTTATCTTTGATATGTGCGGTCCTCAATCGCCGAACGGCTGCCCTCCATCCCCTTGCTTCACGTGCGTGCCCTTCTTATCATTTGTTGGCTAGCCCTTTGTATTTCATGGCATGGCTACATGTTGAGGTTCTTAGTTATTAGTTGAATCTTCTTGAACATATCATTTGAATCACCAATATTTGTATCTAACAGAATGTATGATTAGTATTTCAACGGATAACCACTTATATACACAAATGATGTAAATTAACTTAATTTCTTTATATCGTCCATACATAAAGTCTTCCTAATGTTATTTTAAGTAGCTTCACCAACTATTAATGGAGAAAATACCTAAAACAAAAATTCTTAATAATAATTATAAATGTTTTATAAATTTTCTACCCGTAGTTTCCATGGGTTGTAACCTAATATATAATCAATGAAGATGTAATCGAAGAAGATATGAAAATCAAAGAGTTGATTTTTTTTTTTTGATTTCACGCATAAATAATAGAAGGGCAGTAGTAATTTAATTTAAAACAAAAGATAAGAAATTGAATTTAGAATCTTGTTGAAGGATGGAAGAATTTGAAATCTTTTAATTAAAGAATCAAATTGTTATTATGGAAATCTAGTTCCATTCATTTGATAAACTGAATACGTTTCCTCTTGATTTTAGTTTTTAATTCCTTTTAATTCCAAAAGAATCATACCAAAAACACGTCCCCTTACTATTGTTAAAGATCACAATGACCTAGAGAATCATACTATGCAAAAACTGTTCATCTAAAATTCATTTTTGCACAATGTTTCTTCATCAATATATGTGACCATAATCTCACAGTTTCCCTTATTCTTAAGGATCTCTAAACAAAAACCAGAAGTTTCCGATAAAGCAACCGTCATCAAATAGTTCTCTCACCTCTCTCACACATATATCGGATGAACCCCTTCCCTGACGCAACGTGGATCAACCCACCCCTCTCCCTGTGTAACGTCAACGAAATGTTGTGCGTCGAACAACTCAAAAAGTGTGTCAAACAACATTACCAATATGAACTTGTCTTTAATTAGTTCCATCATTATCATTGTCTTTACCGACAATATTAAGGACCAAAGGTTTTGGTTGTTTTCCAACAACCAAACCAACAAAAGTTAGATTTTTTGTCAATGTTTCTTTCTTTTTTCTTCTTTTTGGATTAAAAAGATAGGACACACGCATAACTAAGGTTCCTCATGATCAAAACTACCCCATAGCATAATACCAATAACTAGAAATATATTTGTTTCTAACATGTTAACCAACCTCTGATTGATGATTAAATTTAGCAAAATAAAATTGTTTTAGATACTATCCACTCGATTCAATTTTTTCCTTCTCTGCATCAATTTTTTTCTTCTTTTCTTCAACTTCAAGAACTGCATCTTTACCCTTATTAATTCGCTCCTTCGCTGCATCCTCTTCTGTCTTCTTCCGTTGCAAAAACTTAACAACTCCTTCCAACACAACCTCTTGATCATCAGATTTCATGAGTTCCTCCGCCACCTCCACGGGTGTGACCTTGGTGCCACTGAGTAAATCTTCGATCTCAGTAAATCTCCAATGGTGGTCAAGAATGTTGAGATAGTTAGCCGCTAGTGTTTTGAACCCATCAATGGTCAAATACGACATGTGAATGTGCACATCCATCCTTCCTGGTCGAAGCAATGCTGGATCGAGTCTTTTTTTGTGGTTCGTTGTAAAGATTATGATACGTTCATCCCCACAACACGACCATAACCCATCTATGAAGTTTAAAAGTCCCGATAAAGAAAACTACACAACAAGAAAAGAAACAAAATCATCCTAATTCCTATCCAGGGGTAAAGTAGCAAAAAGGAAGTTAAATAAACAAACCTGGGAAAAACGTTTAGGTTGAACAGGAGATGTGCAGGAGGAAGAGCTTGTTCTCTTCCGATCATGCGTTTGTTTGCTACAATCAATATCTTCGATCACAATAATGGATCGATTCGATGTGTTTAACATCATTTTCTTCAAACAAGAATCACTCACAACATTATTCAATTGTAGATCATATATATCAAACTTCAGGTAATTCGCCATGGCAGCAATCAAACTCGATTTCCCAGTTCTCGGCGGACCATACAGTAGATAACCTCTCTTCCACGCCTTCCCTACTTTCTTGTAAAAATCCTTCCTTTGTAAAAACAAATCCAAATCGTCAATGATGTTCTTTTTCATAATCGGATCCATAGCTAATGTATCAAAGGTTGATGGATGATCGAGATTTACTGATTGCTTCTTATCATAACCGCTGCAGTAGCCTTGTAGGTTATGAAGCTTTATGAATTTTTTTCTTGTTTTCGAGTTCCTTAGCTTTTTTAATGATCCATGGCAGGTAGGAATTTATTATTTTCTATTTGTATTCTTTCTCTAATTTCAACTTGATGAATTTTTTTTTTCGGGGTTTGACCACCGTTAGTCTTTTCCTTAGGCGCCACGATGACGTACTTTCATGCAACTGAGATTCCCTCAAACGAATCTTCTATCGTCTCCGATTTTGCAAACTTGACATTGATTTGGTCGTCTTTCAAGTTTTTAGTTATCCTAGAATCAAGGAAAGATAACATATTTAATAAGGCTCGAAATCAAAATATATAAAGCTAAGAAGAAATAATATTGAACAATCACATGACACGTTTGGAATCGATGTTGACTCTGGAACAAAGGAAGACTTCGGCGGCATCGAACATCTAGTTTGGGGACATGTCGTCTTTTTCTCGAAAAACGAGAGTGAGTTTTGAGGGTTTGGGTTTCAAGTATTTTCGGACAGCGTTGACAACGGTTTGTAGGAATGGGAGGAGGTTAAATATTGTGAGGAAGAGCATGACTGAGGGGGAGTACTGTGGGGCATACGCCGTGTAACGTCCGGGTTTCAGGGCTAAGCATTTTTGACAATGTAATAGTCTAGGTCAACTATTGTAACTCTTTTTGAAGTAATAAAGATGAAATATTTGAGTGTTATGTGAATTATGTGTATTTATGTGCTTATTATTTAATTATAAATATATAATTAATAAAGAATAAAAATAAGCATCAAAATTAAAGTGTGAGATAAGCCCGATATCTTTATATAAAGTTGTAGTGGTCGAAACAAGGATTCCGGGAATACAAAGAATGCCGAAATCCGAGTTATAACGAAGAAGTTATGACCCGTCGAAGTTTCGCGACATAACCGGCACGATACCGAGAAGCGAGTACTCTGCGTTGATACCACTGCTTGATTTAGCCTTAGAGATCCTAACAAAAGGCGTAGTTTATGTTAAACTAAGAGCTTCGATAAAAAGAACGCCCAAATCTGACTTCGTATGAGGAAGTTATGATTTTTCGAAGTTTCGGATTAGCAGTGTACAGCCCGAAATTCGAATATTAGATCGAGCGGTTTTTAGCCGACACAACCTAAACGAGAATCGAAGATCTCGTTAATAGTAGCGTAACAAAAAAAAGATGGGCGAAAACGGACGTCGGATGAAGAAGTTATGAGGATTTAACGGATCAATCCTGTCCCGGCCTGTTAATAATATAAAATTTAAAATCGAGTCAAAATTAGCTGACGAAGTCTAAATGAAAGTTGTAGAGTACGTTCCCACCTTCACGTGGATATAAAAAAACGTCGAAAATAGAGCTCGTACGCGAAAGTTATGAATTTTTAAAGTTTGCACTTGAATTTGCGAAGCTGATTTCGAAGTTGCTGACGTGGCCAAATCTCAGCCGTCGCTTGCTGAGCACGGTCTCGCTTCGGATGATGACACGTAGCCTCGCATTACGCCCCGTGTTCGAGATTAGTACGCCTAGCGTACCTTCGCTTCCTATCCGACCGGTGTGCGAGACAGCTGGAACCAAGGTGGCATGCTTATCCGAAGTTACGTCCCGCGTAGCCAAGGATTACGCCCAGCGTAGTCCGAGGCCTCCCAGGGTATAAAAAGGGGTGAGGGTCTCCGCATTTTTCACACCATTTCTTATTCTCTCTCTAGTTTCTTTCTCTCTCTAAGGGTTTTAACCCTCCCCTAAGCCTAGGTGATCCCCTAGCACCCTAAAGAAGCCCCGAGGCTCCCGGAGTCCCGAGAAAAAGGGTATTTCGGTTTCGAAACGCTACTCCAAATAAAGTTCCGGTTTTCTTTAAAATCCACTGTAAGTGAGCTACGCTTACGCAATTTTTAATATAACTTTCAAATAATTATAGTAATGTTATTAGGTCCTTAAAATAATTATTTGGGCTATTATTATGAGTTATATTGAGTGTTATTAACGCTTATATAATTATAATAATAGTCAGACTATTAATTTGTCGCGGTTATCGTTAGACTAAACCCTAGTGGTATTGGTACTAGGTTTTATCAAAGGAAAATTGTTTTGAGAGTATCGAAGCGATGTCCGAGTACTGAGTCACCACCTTTCAGGTGAGTGCATAGTTACTTTCAGCTTACACATAGATATGAAGTATTTTATATAAATTACGTCCTATGTGTGCATATTATCTGAATACTTGCTATCTATGCTAGATGAACGTTTTTATACATGTTTTCAATGATTTAAACTGTATATGTATTTTATATCTACGAAAATGTTGGGATAAAACATTGGTAGATGTAATAGGTGATGTGTGATAAAATGATGAGAGGCCTCGATGTTGATGTTGTTCATTCTGTCATCTAGCGGAGTATGGATGACGACCACGGACTCTTCTAGACAGTCCAGTGGAACACTAGCAGGCTCGCAACTTGTAGGTGTTGCGAACGATGTGTTCACCGGTGTACTCCATCCCCCACATGGTTGCCTTAAGGACATTTATTACTGAGGAATCCCCTTAGCAATTGCGTCCATCCCGATGATGATCCTTAGGCTAGGTCCCTTATGATAGGTGTTTAGGGACGTAAAGTGAGGATAACGGGAACAGGTAATCGGGTTATTGTTGATTGATGAAATTAATAAACTTATTTATTGTGGGTTGAAAAACCCTATGTGCTCACCAGGCTCCCCAGCCTGACCTACTCAGTTTCTTGTATTACAGGTAGTGGCGCATGAGCATAGATGTGATGTTTTGGATGAGGGATTACGGATATACACCTGTCGATACAAAATAATGTAGTAAGACTTATATTGTACTGTTTATGCTTTTGATCTATATCGAACATGACATCCCAAGTCTTTTAATGAAATACATTTCCTTGGAAATGCTTTTGATAAATCTTTATCATATTTTGTTTTGGGACAAATTTCGCAACACTTTTATTTAAAATGTTACTCTGATTTTCAAACAAAGCATAAACAAAATCGGTCTTTTCTGGCCGTGAAAATGTGGATGTTGGTGAAAGTGGGTTAGATCTGATCCCACATCGGCTGGGAAGGAGAACTAAGCATTCCTTATAAGGGGTGTGGATACCTTCACTATCACAACGCATTTTAAAGTCGTGAGGGCAGCAGATCCCATAAGAACTCTGCAGTTAAGCGTGCTTGGGCGGGAGTAGTACCAGGATGGGTGACCCCCTAGGAAGTCCTCGTGCCGAGTGGCCCAAAGCAGACAATATTGTGATACGTGCCAGAGGAGGATGTTACAAATGGTATTAGAGCCAGGGCACGGGTCGATGTGTTCGACGGGGACGTCGAACCCTATAATGGGGGTGAAAGTTGGTTAGATCTGATCCCATATCGGCTAGGAAGGAGAACTAAGCATTCCTTATAAGGGGTGTGGATACCTTCCCTATCACAACGCGTTTTAAACCCGTGAGGGCAGCATATCCCATAAGAACTCTGTAGTTAAGCGTGCTTGGGCGGGAGTAGTACCAGGATGGGTGACCCTGATAAATTTGGATGAGCCTAATAACTACAAGGAAGCCATAGCAGGCCCTAAGTCTGCTAAATGGAAAGAGGCTATAGACAGTGAAATTCAGTCCATGTATGACAATCAAGTTTGGAACTTGGTTGAGAATGTACCGGGTCGTAAGACAGTCGGGTGCAAATGGATCTTCAAGGAGAAGACCGACATGGATGGGAAAGTACACACATATAAGGCACAACTGGTTGCGAAGAGCTTTACTTAAACTCTAGGAGTTGACTATGATGAGACCTTCTTGCCAATGGCAAAGATTAAGTCTATTAGGGTTATGCTAGCCATAGCTGCATTTCATGATTATGAAATATGACAAATGGATGTCAAAAACCACTTTCCTTAATGGAAAGTTGGCTGAGGATGTCATGAGTCAACCAGAGGGGTTTGTCAATGCAAAATACCCTAATAGAGTGTATAAGCTTGAGAAATCCATTTATGGATTCAAACAAGCATCTTTCAGATGGAATCTTTACTTCGATGAGAAAGTAAAAGAAATTTGGTTTTTCGAGAAGCGAGGATGAGTCATGTGTGTATGTTAAGGCTAGTAGGAGTACATTTAGCTTCCTAGTGTTGTATGTTGATGACATACTACTCATAGGAAATGACATTCCAACCTTGCAGGAGATTAAGTTTGTTGGATTAGTGTCTAAGCCTGTAACTATATTTGGTAAGTACTTGACTCAGTTGTGCATGGTTCTTTTGGGTTGCCTTCACCAAAGCAACTTGATAGGATGATTTATGAAGAGAGATGTTATTAAGGTTTATTAATATATTATATGAATAATATATTAAAAGAGAAATCATATAGTTTAATTAATATTAGACAAGAATTAATTAAGAATTAGTTCTGTGGCTAAAAGACATTAATTAAATAAAAGGGACCAGAACTGTCAATTGTGTAATAGTTGAATATTGGGCTGACAAGCCTCATGGATTAGGCATGGACGAAATTAAGAGGATTTCATCTTAATTTCGGCCATAGAGGCCTTATTCCAGAAGGTTCTCAGATTTCTTAGGGCCTAAGTCATCCAATTAGGGTTTTGACTGAAACCCTAGAAGCTCAAGTATATAAAGACCCCTTAGGCTTAGAAAATCGGCCACTTGATTCCTTTGAACCCTAGAGCCAATTTTTGCCCTCTCATCCTCTCTCCTCTACATCATTCTCTTGCTTGTAGTGTTTGTGAGCCATTAGAGGTGTTACACTTGTGACACTAAGCTTCTTGAAGATCAAAGGATTCTTGCAACCATTGAAATGTATCATCTAAACTAGTTTATTATAGATTTCGATTTCTATGTATGCTAGATTAGGGTTTCAAGTCTTGGATGAATTGCATGTACAATAAAGAAACCTAGATCTAAGAATTTAAGATTTTGTATAAGCACATAGGAATGTTCTTTTGTATAATACCCATCAAAGTCCTGCTTGGGAAGTGTTTCTCTATAAAGGACCTCGGAGAAGCTGCCTATATTCTAGGGATAAGGATATTGAAAGACAGAAGTACAAGACTAATTGCACTTAGTCAAAGTACCTACTTGGAAAAGTTGTTGAAAAGGTTCAACATGATGGATTCCAAGAAAGGTGACTTACCCATCCAAGGCAATACCAAACTAAGTAAAACTCAGAGTCCCAGTACAGAGGCTGAGATAGCTAAGATGAATTGAGTACATTATGCTTCCGCAGTTGGTTCGATCATGTATGCTATGACTTTCACTCGTCCTGATGTGGCCTTTGCTTTAAACATGGTCAGTAGATATCAAGGGAATCCTGGTAAGGCTCACTAGACTGCGGTAAAGAACATTCTCAAGTACCTATGAATGACTAAGGACTGGGTCCTTACCCTCAGTAGGAGTGATGACTTGAGAGTAACGGGATATAGTGATGTCGTCTTTCAGACCGACAGAGATAATTTACACTCTTATTCGGGTTGGGTATTTACCCTAAATGGAGGAGAAATAACTTGGAAAAGTTCCAAGCAGGAGACGGTAGGTGATTCAACGTGCGAATCAGAGTACATAGAAGCAAGCAAAACGGTAAAGGAGGGAATATGGATGAAGAACTTCATCGGAGACATTGGAGTTGTACCAGCTACAAAGGAGCCTATGGATATTTTCTATGACAGCGAGACTGCGGTTGCCTTAGCCAAGGAACCAAGGGATCATGGCAGATCCAGACCCATTGAAAGTAAATATCACTTCATTAGACATTGAATAGAAGAATGAATCCTTGTAGCAATGAGGGTATCGTCATAGGAGAACCCATCAGATCACCTCACGAAGGGACTGAGTAGGGTTACGCACTTACAACATGTGAGGCGCAACGGGCTGAAGGACGATATTAGTTTTAATGATTAAACAGAGTTTTAGAAACTTGTAATAGTTGAAATGTAATTGACATTTGATGATTAAATAAAATGTTTTTTATTTATAAGTAATGCTACTATCTTGTATCAACCATTTACTATTGTTTCATTTTGCTTGTTTTGACTTCCAGAATAATTATATTATTCAAACTGTCCACAGTCGATCACACTTTGGAAGTAGGTATTGAGGCAAGACTGTCATGAATTTTTATTGTAAATTGTCTAAGGTGTATTAGACATAGCAAAGTTTGCTACAACATTCATTAGTGCTCATAAGGTCTGAGTATTGGATTAAACCCATGCTCACTTGTATCACTTCATGGAATTTATCTCGAGTGATCCTGATACAATAATATCATATAAGTCTTCAAACCAAGATATATGAGTTGTTGACTATGAGTTGGTTGTATACTGATAGTGCGAAACCGCATTTGTAACTTGATGTTATAAAACGCACTATTGGGTATGATTTAACAAGTAGTTAGTACAAGCATATACTATCGAAGTTTATTAGTTCCTTTTAGTCCTTGGAGGACTAAAAGCGATATCTTGGGCCCCTCATTTATTTTGTTTTGACTTATGTGTCGGGCCCGGTCAAAACTCAATTGATGTGTTCGATTAAGTTCTATGTCAAATAAATCGGAAATCGAGAAACAAACTGTTGGACAATAAGTATGACGTTGTTTCATGTATTTTTCCGACTGATATCTGTAAGAACAGAGGATTATATGATCCCTTATCTAAATGGCATGTCAGAGTTTGACAGAGGCTTTTAAGAGCTATGATTGCTAGTCGGTTCCTGAAGTCGTACTAGAAGCTATAGTTATTAGACTTATCCAAGTGGGAGACTGTTGGATAAGGTGTCTAAGTCAATAACTATAATTGGTATGTACTTGACCCAAGAGTAGCATGGTCCATTTGGGTTGCATTTCACCAGAACAATTAGTAAGGATGGACATTTGAGAAGAGGTTATTTATGATTTATTAATATATTATAATTTCTAATATATTAATGTGAAATCATATTATTTAATTAGTATTGGTCAAGAATTAATTTGTAATTAATTTAATGATCAAAAGAGACTAATTAAATGTGTGGGCATTGATTTGGTAAATCAATGATTCTTATAGTGTGGGCCTATGGTTATTTAGGATGGGCTAAACCAATATGGTAGTCCATGGATAGTCCAAGGAGGTTTAACCCATGGATCCTAAGTAATATGAAAGGTCGTGTCTATTAGGGTTTACATGGATGTAAGCCTAGACTTTGCCACAATATATAAGAATCCCCTAAGCTCCTAAAATCGGCACTAGTGGTGCAAGGAGTTCATAAGAGCCAATTTTGTGCAAGTAATTCTCTCTCAAGTCCTCCATTGTTGGTGGTGTTTTGTGAAGCATTTGAGGCATCACATTTGGGGTGCTAGGCTCTTAAAGGTCCAAGTTAACAAGCTACAACAAAAGGTAAGTCATCTAACTAGTTTTTTTTTATTCAAGTACCTATGTTTTGTATGCTAGTTAGGAAAATGCTTTGGAAAATCAAATTGCATGTATAATTAGAGAAAACATAGATCCAAAACATTTAGGGTTGTATGTGCACCATAAGGTTGTTAGAGTGCTTAAAACCCATCAAAAGGAGCCCATAGAAATTTTCTATGATAATGAAGTAGTGGTTGCCTTAACCAAGGAACCAAGGGATCATGGTAGATCCAGACACATCGATAGAAAATATCACTTCATCAGACATCGAGTAGAAGGAGTCCTCGTGTTCAAGAGGGAATCATCAGAAGAGAATCCTGTAGACCCTTCACAAAGGGTCTGAGTAGGATCAAGCACGTTAAACATGAAAAGAACATTGGTCTGAAGGACGATATTAGTTTGAGTGATTAGATAGATAGTTAGAAACTTGTAACATTATAAATGTAATTGACTTTTGATTATTAAGTAATGGAAGATTTATTTATGAGTAAGTTTACTATCTTTTGTCAATTGTTTATTTTGTGTTTCATTTTGCATGTTTTACTTCCTGAGTATTAGGAATTCAAATTGTCCACAGTCGATCATACTTTGGAAGTAAGTAATGAATGAAGAATGTCATGAACTGAGTTGTAGATTGTCTGAGTGCTTAGACATAGCAATGGTTTGCTACAACATTCATGAGTACTCCTGAAATAGGATTTGGGTATTGGATTAAACTCACGCTCACATGAATCACTTCATGGAATTTATCACGAGTGATCTAACACGATAATATTGTATAGACTTTAAAACGAGATATATGAGTTGTTGGTTACGAGTTGGTTGTGCATTGATAATGCATAAACACATCGGTAACTTGATGTTATAAAACATATTGTTATATACGGTTTGATAAGTAAATAGTACAAGCATATAAGTCAAAGCTTATCTGTTCCTTTTACATCAAAGGGTAAAAGCGATATCTTGGGCCCCTCGATGAATTTATGTTGACTTATGTGTCAGGCCCGGTCGGGACAGAATTGATGTATTCAATTAAGCTCGTTGTCAAACAAATCAGAAACCGGGAAACAAATTGATGGACATTGAGAATGATTCTATTCCATGTCTTTGTCTACATGATATCTTGAGAGTGGAGGATTATATGATCCTTTATCTAAAGGAAGCGTCATTGACTAGGTCGGAGTTGGACAATGGCTTTTAAAAGCTACGATTGTTTATCAGCTTCTGAAGTTATACTTGCAATTTTACTTATTAGACTTATGTAAGGGGGAGACTGTTGGATTAGGTGTTTAATCTCATAACTATAATTGGTATGTACTTGATCTGATAGTAGCATGATCCTTTTGGGTTACCTTCACCGTAGCAACGTCACTAGATGACTCTTGGCGAAAGAGGTTATTAAATGATTTATTAATATATTATAAGAATAATATATTAATTATGAAATTATATTATTTAATTTGTATTTCGTCAGAAATTAATTAAGAATTAATCTTGGGATTAAAGGAATTGATTAAAAGAACAGGGACTGATTATGTAAATCACTCATTGTTGCATTATTGGGCAAATGGACTCCTTAAGGAAGGAGTGGACGAAAGTCTATGGGAAGCCCATAAAGATTTCCTCTAAGGCCTTCTAGAAGGTGCCATGGACTGCTTAGGGCTTAAGAAATCAGATTAGGGTTTCCATCTTGAAACCCTAGCAGCCACAAGTATATAAAGACCCCTCAGCACCTTGAAATCGTCCTTATGCTTATAAGAGAAACCCTAGATGATTTATGGTGCCTTTCCTCCTCCTACTTTATCCTTTTGCTAGTGGTGTTTGTGACTCCATTAAAGGTGCAACACTTGGGGCACTAAGCTTTCGAAGGTCAAGATCAAGCAAGGATTACTTGTTATTACTAGATTACAAGAAAGGTATTCTTCTAACCCTAATAATATATATTTCGATTTTATATAGTAGATATGGGGTTCTTGATTTGGAAATTTTGTTTGCATGTATAACTTGAGAAAAACCTAGATCCAAAGCAAATAGGGTTGCATGTGCACATAGGCATCTAGATATGCTCAAAACCCATCAAGA
Source organism: Lactuca sativa (assembly GCF_002870075.4). NCBI lineage: Eukaryota > Viridiplantae > Streptophyta > Magnoliopsida > Asterales > Asteraceae > Lactuca > Lactuca sativa. The sequence continues at coordinate 110,637,292 of NC_056625.2, read as the reverse complement.
TTTGTATGGCAGATAGGCTAGGTTAGCCTTTATCCGTTAGACTTGTGAGTGGAGTCTTATTGTTCAACCATGTGCAAAATTGTTAGTATCAGCAAACGGGTAAAGATTCTACATCCCAGTTTATTAGAAGGTCAGTGTGGAATCCGGAGATCTCGGATAGATCGAATATACAAAATCTTTGGTTATCAAGATATGAGTTATGTATTGGTTTGATACCGTTGAGACTCATGTTGGGAGTCGCCTTTCATTTTAGGATTCAAGGTTTCGAAAACTTCAAATGATCAGAGATTCTGTATTCTAGCATTAGTGAAATAATTTTGGGCCAGAGAGGTTTTTTTTCAATTCGGGTTGCGGAGTGGAGTTATTATGGTTGTAGTTTGGAATGCTTCTATTTTCATGGAATTCTGACAAGGAATGAGGTTTCCAGTTCTCGAGCAGAGTGATCGAATTTTCTCTGTATGAATAGGGCCAACATGTTAAGGTTTGTTCCATCACAAGGGCATGTGATTTCAGTTAAGATTGAGTTTTGGTAGCATTATCAGAAGGTGGTTGTTTGGGTGAGATGATTTCTAAGTTCTATATTACATTCAGGAAAGTTCGGGTGGGGTCAAGCGGTGTAAAAAAGGAATTGTAAGGAAAGATTACGAGGAAGAAATCTAATTTAAGTAGGGGAGATTGTAACATCAAATTTTCTGAGGTATGAATTTTATAACAAAAATAATAACTAATTTGGAAATCTGGTTGGCCACGACGTGGTGAAGGTATCACCACGACGTAGCAATTTGGTTTGGGACCACACATATTTAATGAGTACCACGATGTGGCATCTGTTCTGGCACAAGTCCATGATCTTTTAGGATTTCCTTCATATTTAAACCTTGTTAGCTTGAATCTGGGGTTCCTTATTATCCTCCATCACCCTCAAACCCTAGAAAACCCTAACCCTAAACCCTCTTGGTGATTCTTGGTCCATTTTAGTCTTCTTGGTGCTTTGAAGAAGAAGAATAATGTGTTTTGGTGAATTCATCCAGCAAGCAAACATCATCATCATCATTATCATCATCTTGTGCATATTTTGAACCCTTGTGAGTATTCAAGTTCCCACCTTTTTGGTTTGTGCTTCTAGATCTAGAGTTTTTGTCCCTTTTCTTCATGTTGTGAGAGTTTGAAGGATTAGAGTTGGCAACTTTATGGATCCTAAAGATCCATTTGAGGTTATGTTCTCCAAAAATAATGTTCCTTGGTGTATTTGGCCTCATGCACAAGTTTGAGTTCATTTATTTCATGGTTTTGACTTATTTTGGGAGAGACATGCATTAGACTTACATGTCCATAAAGCACTAATTTTTTATGATGCTTTTGGAGCATCAAAGTCTTATGGAAAGTTTGGTTGGGTGGCTCTAGTGATTAAGAGTTCGAAGGATGACCTCATGTCTTATAATGTCATTAAGGACTTAGGGTTAGAAGTTTTGGCTTATTGGTATGACTTAAAGGATAAAGTTGGAAACTTTATCCACTAAGACCTTGGGGTGTACAAGGTTGGAGCTTTGGAGTTCTTTGAATTGTTGGAAAACAACTTAATAGGTTAAGTTTTTCAGACCAATCCCCACAACGTGGCATTAGGCTGCCATGGCGTGATGACTGGGAGAGGACTCGACTGTTTTGTCTTCACACTGCCACAATGTGGCCAATGGAAGGCCGGAATGTGGCGATTAGCTGGGATGATTTTGGGCCATTGACTTGTTGACATGTGGACTTTTGGCCATGATTGTTGGATTTAGTGTGTAGGCCAAGATTAGATCTTGCATGTTTTGATAGATGTGTGGTAGCATCAGTTGCATAGATTTGAGGGGTGGTTTAGCTGACTTTGTGAATCAGGTGAGTCTTCTTACTATATTTTGTAGGATGTTAGCTGTCTTTGTGACTCTTCCATGGGTACGTTGGGTTGGGCCCATTTGTATGCTGGTTTGGGCCTATTTTTATGTTGCGTTGGGTCCATTGATAAGTTGGGTGTAACGATCGTCTTCCGAGGTATAAATTTATTTAAATTCTCAAGTTTTATTTTGGGCTATAATAGAATTGTATTTTATGGATTGGGCCTCTTTGCCTTGGGCCGAGGCATAGGCTGCCCATAAGCCGTACGCGGGGCGTAACTCGTTGTACGCGGGGCGTAGCGCCTAAATGAAACGCGGGGATGAGAAGCGTACGCGCAACGTACCATAAGGTACGCCCAGCGTACGCGGTCGGAGGAAAAACCTTAATTTTAGGGGTTTAAGGCTAAATAAACCCCATTATAGCCTCCTTCCCTATTTCCCCATCAGCCTCCTTACTCTCAAGAAAACCCTAATTCGTTATTATCCTTTCTTTGTGTGTGAAGAAGCTTTTGTGAGTGTTTCAAGGAAAGGAAGTAGTGAAGAAGGAAGGGAAGAAGTTGGAGAAGAAGCTTGAGCTCAGAGATCTGGACTTAGCACCCTCTTGGTCATCAAAAGAAGGTATAAAGTTCTAAACTTTCTTCCTCTTTCATTCTAGATCTAGGTTATGGAAGTTTGGACCTTTTTAGGTCCTAAGGTTGAGTCTTGATCTGTAAGTCGGTTTTGAAGCTTGGGTTGCCATCCTTAAGGCTCAGAAACATCTTCCTAGCAATAAAGTTTCAATATTTGTAGCTTATATGGAACCATGCATGAGATCTAGTTAGCTACATGGAAGTAGAATGTTATTTATGGAAGTTTGAGCCTTTATGAGACTTGTAAGCCATCAAGTAAGCAACTTCATGGCTTAAGACATGGAACAAGCTTAGGATCTAGATTTGTTGCTTCTGGATCGGATTATTAAGCACTTAATGAGATTTTGGCTTAACAGGGCTGTACGTTGGGCGTACAAGGAGGTACGCGCCACGTACAAGCCAACAGCCAGTACGCTCAGCGTACCTTGGTGTACACCCCGTGTACGCTGCCAGTTTGGGCTTCGAGTGTTTTGGGTCTCGGTGTGGGCTGAGTTTCAGGCTTAGGATCCTTGGGCCTTAATGGCCCATCAGAATTCAGTTGCTAAGGACCAAGGATTTAGTATTGGGCTTGAGTAAGGCCCAATAAAGGGTTTTGGGCCTAATATAGCAAATTGGGCCATTAATGGGCTAATAGTAAGCTTGGAAAGCCTATCTTGTTATTGGACCTCCAGAAGTTAGATTTTGGGCCAAGTTTATTGTGGGCTTAAGTAGGGCCCAAATGAGGAGATAGGCCCAATTTAGAAAATTGGGCCATTAGTGGGCCTATAGTGGGGCCATGGATAGACTTAGAAGGAATTGAGGGTTTTCGGCCATGTTGTGACCCATGCCATAGCAGGGGTAAAATGGTCATTTTACCCATAGGAGAATCCCTATTTTGATTTAGTATTTTTATTTCCCATGATAGCTGGGAAGCATCCGGAGCAGCAGTCAGGGATTTCTCGTTCAGGAGTTCAATAGTCAGCATCACGAGGTGAGTTTCCTTTCAGTAGGAACGGGTCTATGGCCACAATGCCGGCTCATTTAGTTAGTAGTAGTTCCGGACCTCGGTCCGATGCAGTAGTTAGATTGCTTGATGTCTTTGTGATTCAAGCATGTTTTGTGTTATGTGTTCTGGACCCTAGTCCGATGCAGTATGCAGTATCAGTGTTTATGCTATTTGCTATGTTATGCTATGCTATGTTCAGTCAGTTAGTTCCGGACTTCGGTCCGATGCAGTTTCCGGACCTCGGTCCGATGTAGGGGGCAAGGCCCCAGATAGTTTCGGACTTCGGTCCGATGCAGTTAGTTTCGGACTTCGGTCTGATGCAGTTTCTGGACTTCAGTCTGATGCAGAGGGCAAGGCCCTGGTTAGTTCTGGAATTCAGTCCGATGCAGTTTCCGGACTCCGGTCCGATGCAGTGGGCAAGGCCCAGTAGTTGTTATATGTTTGTATGGTGTGTGGTAGTTTAGGGGAGCTCACTAAGCTTCGTGCTTACGGTTTTCAGTTTTGGTTTCAAGTACTTCCGCAAATAAAGTGAATAGCTTGGGATGATGGCATCACACACACCACAACTTCAGCTTTTATTCCTGGGAGTTTATTCAATTTTTCCTTAGATGTGATTTAATACAGTTTGATATAGTTTTTATCATGATACTTATTTATGGCTTGAGATATTGACGTATGGTTTTTATGAGATAACATTCAGTATATGATTTTTTAATATTGTTAAAACGAAAAAATTTTGGGTCGTATTTTGGGGTGTTTCATTGGGGTAGGCCCATTGGCATGAAGGGTTGGGACCGTTATTATAGGTTGGGCCCGTTTATATGTATGGTATGCTGTAATTTGGGGAAGCCACTAAGCTTTATGCTTACGGTTTGTGGTTTAAACATTTTTCAGGTACTTCTGGTTCCAGAGGGAAAGGCCCAGCGTGATTGCACTTCATCCCCTAGAGTTTATTCCGCATTGGTTATTTGTGATTTTACTCTAATGTTTTGAGAATACTATTACTCTTATTATCTTTTGAAATAAATGAATGAAGTGTTTGATTAACTAAAAATGAAGTTTTTACTTGGTATTTTTGGGACATTACACCGTTTTTAATAATCAAACCACATCACCTAAGCAATATAGAAAAACTTATCAAAGATCCAATACAGAGAAGTTCTTTGTCATTTTTTATGGTATACAAAATTGGCCAATATGAGTTTTATAAATCAAGTCAAATGTTATCTAATTATCTCATATTAAAAGGTTCTCATATTCACTTTATAGATTTGCAAAGAATGGGTCTGCAACCGGTTATCAAACAACAAATGTGCATAATGATAAGAGGTGTAAATAGATTTGTAAAGAATGGGTCTGCAACCGGTTATCAAACATCTTGCCCGATTACACCAGTTCAACTATTTCAACTGGGTTTATGTAAAAACCTGTCATTTCGGTACATAATAGGAATAAAACAAGTGATAATTGAATCATCCCATTCTCTAATTCCCGGTCCAACCAGTCGGTTAAAAGTAGTATTTTTATATAGATTTGTTTTTTAAAACAACTTAGTCATCCCACAGCAGACACAAGTTATTTTGGATACGTTACTCATCACTAACTTATAAAAAACTCTCAAATATTTTTTTTAGAACTCTGTTGTCGTACAACTATTACTTAATAAGCTAATATGTTAAAAGTGTTTTTTTAATAATAAGCACTTCCACACACCTTCAAAATACAAGGTTCATAAAATATTACAAAAATGTGAGTTAGATGTTAAAATCCTCAAGAAATAGCATCGAACTTTAAGGCCACTAGCATAGAAAACCAAGTACTTGCAATTTTATCATTCCTTTAAAAATCTTGAATTTGGAGTTCCTTAAGCTCCATCAAAAGAGTAGTAGTCTCTCTTACAATCCATAATTATAAAAAAGAGGCGTACTCCAAATCCTAGTTAATCTGAAAGAGAGTCATTTAATAACAACGAACTTTGCCTTCTTCGCCCAAAATACCAATATACTTCTATATGACTTGAAATTTACGATAAGCTGTCTTGAAAAGCAACACAACGGTTCAGCCACATAAATACAATATTTTGAAATAATTAGAAAGATTAAGCACTCCACCCTGAAGTAGTAAGATGGAACAAACAAGAAAATGCGGATGATATATCCCAAAAACCAAATAAAATTACACCAAACACATCCACTACTAGAATTAACATGAAAGAACACCAACCTGATGAAAATGAAATACGAACTACAATAGAAAACCTAGAATGTGAGCTTGACCATTTATATGAAAAAAAATACAAAAAAAAACTCATGCCAAACACAATTAATACACCCATGCGATAATGATAAACCCCAAAGAAACTCCAAATGTAATTTTTTTAATAGAAAACTACCCAGAATCCCACCATTAATAAGTCAATTAAATAAAGCCATTAGCATAAGGTGATCGAGTAGCATCAAGAGTGCCAAAATGCTTGGAATATGTTTGAAATTTAACGTAATTAACAAGTTTAATTGGATTTCATCCTCTATTTTGGTTGGATTAGGACACCATTTCTTGAACATAATTACATTCCTTGCCTTCCAAATAAACCAAACAATCGAGTGAAAACTGAAAAAGATCAAAGACAACTTTTTGTTTTTTGGGTTGCTACAAAATAGATCGAGGTTAGTAATCCACTTGTAAAGGGTTTCAAATAGACCAATGTTGAACTGGCACCAACCCAAGGCCCAGTTATAAATAGATTTTGAGAATATCCATTGAAAAAAAGAGTGATTCACGCTTTCTTCTTGCTTATCACAAAAGGGGGATAGGATACATTGCATATCAAGACCATGTAAGTGCAAAGTGTGCAAAAACGAAATCTAATTTAGCTCAAGTCTCCTAAAAAAAATCACCTTGTTTGAGACCCAAACACATATATCTCATAATTCCTAGTTAATGAAACAATAATGTATCTTAGAAATTTTAATAAGAAATCGTCCTCACTTCCTCCTAGTCGAGCCATTTATCTCCTATGATAGAGAAAGTGAAGTTTTACATAAAAATAGATAAATTATAAAATTTCTTCTCTTCTTGACATGCATGTTTTCTCATTTTCCAATTCAATCAATATGATCTTCGACCATTATCGTGAGTTGGTGTAACATCCCAAATTTCAAACCAAATTTTTCATTTTTAAAAAACAGAGGAAACCATACCATCATATCATAAAAACTAACATTCATTTTATATGATAACATAAATCAAAGTAATAAATTCATTAGTGCAGAACATTTCTAAATCATAATAGTAAATATGATGCAATCACGTCGTGCTCTTCCCCGTGCTTTCAAAAGCACCTGCAATAGTTAAACATAAAATCGTTAGCATAAAGTTTAGTGAGTTCCCCAAGATACCATAAAAAACATATAATAGTTGGCCTCGAACTAGGGGTATATTTCTAATGGGTTTTCCAGGTTACATTAAACATATCATAACAACGGAATTATCATAAAATCTAATTATGGGCACATGCAACCTAAAGATCTATGTATTTTCATATTATAGAAACATACTATTGAAACAACCATAAACATTATACTAGATCGAAATCAATAGATTGAATTACATACCTTTAGTGTTATAATTGTATGTGGCACTCTTGAATCCTCATATCTGCTTTAGAAAGCTAGCACCAAAAGTATGGTTGCCTCTAATGGCTCACACCTAATACACTATAAACCTAAAATCAATAGGATAGAGGGGATATGAAAAGAAATTCTTTCTTCACCTTATGAGAAGTAAAACCCACCAAATTTAGGAGCCAAGGGCCTTATTTATAGCAATGGAAACTTCAGGATAAACCCTAATTTGACTAATCAAATAATCAGATTTTGTCTACTCAAGACAGTTATCCTTATCAATTATAAGAAGATTCCAAAAGCCCTAAAATGCTCCATAAAACCGTCCATGGGATGAAGCTTCTAGAATTGCTTATTTTTTTCAACTACTGAACAATTACAATTCAGTCATTGCACCTTTAATAATAAAATAATCAGATTTTCTAAATATTTGATGGAACCCATATAAATAGTAGACTGTGAATTGGAAAATACATCAGAAAGATATGCAAAGTAGAATGGTCAATTGAGAATAAAAAAATCTCAAATATGGGAATATGTTGTGTAAAACATGATTCATTCTAAACGAGAACGTGGTGTGTAGGGGAACGAGATGTGTTCTTTAGAAAAACACGAAACATAATTCTCGTGCACTCATTTTATACTTGGTCGCCAAAAAACTATTTTTTCATAGCTTTTGCATATGAACTCGAAATCACATATCGTTTTCGCCTATGTTCATGTTTTAGAATAATAATTTGAAACTATAAAATTTATATATTGGAGTTAAGAGCTTAATAATAAGTGGCTTAACGGGTCACTTAATGGAATATTTACTTATAAGTGATAATTATGTTCTATAACCATTCTTGAAGGGAATATTTATCTTTTGACACATATTAATGATAACCATATGTGTTATTGAGTATCATAAAGCTTGGACAATAGTAGTTCAGATAAAGATGAGTATTATATTTGTTAAGTTTGTATTAAGGTGAGTTACTTGGAACACATATCTTGTACCTTACTTTGAATTTTGTAATGTTTTCCTCAAATGATATTACTTGATATTTGTATACTATATGTATGTGTGTATTCATGAAATGTCATCTTTGAAAATTGGTTTGATTATAAAAGCAAAACATTTATGTACTTGAAAATGATTTAAGCATCCTACTTGTGCATATCATGCCAGGATGGGTTACTGTGTACCCAAATATTGATTTTTCTTCATGTTCGTCATTTGTGAGTAGATTTCGAGATAAACCTAAACTACACATTTGGGCTAGCTACCCCCTATGTAACAACATAGAATGGTGGTCCCCTTAATTGCCGAACATTTGATTTTATGGGACAACATTTGGTAGTGGTTCCTTGATGGAACTAACCATGAACCCAAGATATTAAACCACCAAATTTTTGTGAATTGGACTATTGAGATTGATAAGGGCGGGGTGTAGCTTCATACAAGACCTTTTGTTTTGATTGGGTTATTAAACCTACTATTTTGTGTTTTTAAATTGTTTTTTGAGGTTTGATTTGAGTAAGTTGTATTGTCATTCCTAACTCTAAATGAATCAATCGCGGGTAACTCGCTAGACAAATTCGTTTCCTAACGTATTTTGAAGTGTGTTCAAATTGAAAATTTTAAAGGAAACAGAGGATTGGAACTTTTAGAAGACCCCGAATTTGTTGAGCTTGATCCATGCTTCGATATCTATTATTACCTTGCATTTTTAAAACAACAAATCTTTTGATAACTTATTGTACCATTTGATATTCCGCAAACTTATTAAAAGCTTTCAAGTTTATTTTAAAACTGAAAAATAGTTTTAAATGTATGATTTTATAATACACAAGCGAGGGGTGTTACGAACGTGGCCAAGATGTGGTCATGCTAAGTGGCGTGATGTATACCCGATAGCCATACACTTAGCACAACATCCACATATTGATTTATCGTAATTTGTCGTTTTCTGTTGTTTTTTGTGCTTGCTAGCTGATAATTTAATGTTTCGAAAAATATTAGTATTAACAAAATACATTATTATAATTACAAATATGCTAAAATTTATTGATAATGGCAATATGTAAATAAAACTTTTACAAATTTCATGACGTATATTACTATTATTAGTACAAAATGTAAGTATAAGTATGTTGTTATAATTAAAAACAATTATACACATTGTTCTTATTTCTAAATAAATATATACTTTGCAATTATATGTAGAAAATAAAGTACATTTTGTGAATTTCTGATATCAGATTGTGCATGCCGCTAAAAATATAAATATATTGTTATTATACATAAATCAATATAACAATAGCTCAATTGCATGGTAAATCAAACATAATTGTTAAAATTATCCACCCTAGTTCTTCAATCATGAAATAACTTTTGCCTTTTTTGGTTCACGAACTTCACCTTCTCCATAATGCACTCCATCTTTCGTTGTTTCATCTTCTGTCTTCTTACGTTTCAAAAAATTTACAAGCCCTTCTAATACAACCTCCGAATTATCAGACTTCATGAGTTCCTCGGCTACCTCAGCTGGTGTAACTTTGGTGTCATTAATCAACTCTTTAATTTCCCTAAATCTCCAATGGTGATCATGAATGTTTAGATAGTTAGCAGCTAGTGTCTTAAACCCTTCAGTCGTTAAGTATGACATGTGAATGTGCACATCCATCCTTCCTGGTCGAAGCAATGCTGGATCGAGTCTTTCTTTGTGGTTGGTTGTAAAGATTATGATACGTTCATCCCCACAACATGACCATAACCCATCTATGAAGTTTAAAAGCCCCGATAAAGAGAACTACAAAAATAATGAGATGTAACACAAAATTACTCGTATGTGCTATAAAAAAAATCCATGATTTTGAAAATTCAAATACATGAGATCAGTTTAATTAGCTAAAGTTAAATCTTGGTGGTGTGGGGGAAGGGGTGTAATTAACAAATCGTTTTTATTTTTTGAATCAATTATATAAAAAGTAATAAAAAATCACATACTTGGGGACGTGGGAACGTGTTATAAAGTAATTTATAAAAATTCATGAAACTGATAATTATTTTGAAAGTTCCAATATTTCCGGATAATTTAAGGTTTAATTCCATCATTATTTTTTTAACATAAAAGTTCGGATTACCTAATTTTATACAATAATTGTCATTTCCTGTTAAAAAAACAGCGACTGTTTCATTAATTTGTGTAAAATATAAAATAATCAAGATTTTTCTGTCTAAAAAATAAAAATTGAAATTAAACCGTAAACTGCCTCAAATATTAGAATTTTATCGAAGATTTCTCTCTTCTGCTAAAAATAACATATAGATAAGAATGCAAGGGTAGAAATTTTACGAAAAAATTGTATATGTTGTTTATTTCATTTGGCATTGTTCAATAAAAAATAAAAGTTGATTATATATTTTTATAATTTTATAATCATATAATTTTAATATATAGTAATTATTTGAAGTGTGAATCCAAGACAAAAAGGGCCAAAAGACAAAAAAAACAAATAAATAAAAAATAAAAAAAATAAAATGATACACACCTTTTAATACACAAAAAGAAAGTTATACCAATCAAATGCATGAATCACTTGGCAATCAAACTCAGAGTAGCAAAATAAACAAATAAAAATGAATATGAAATTAATTAAAGAAAAACAAACCTGGGAATCACGAACAGGTTTAACATCGGGAAGTTTAGAGAACATGGGCATGGCTCCCTTCCGATCAGGCAACTGTATGCTACAATCAATATCTTCAATCACAAGTATCGATCGATTCGAAGTTCTCAACATCAATTTCTTCAAACTCGAATCACTCCCAACATTCATCAACTGTAAATCATAAATATCAAACTTCAGATAATTCGCCATGGCAGCAATCAAGCTCGATTTCCCCGTCCCCGGCGGACCATACAGTAAATACCCTCTCTTCCACGCCTTCCCAACTCTCCTGTAAAAATCCCTCCTTTTCAAAAACAAATCCAAATCATCAATGATCGCCTTTTTCATCTTCGGATCCATCGCCAATGTGTCAAACGTTGATGGGTGGTCAAGATTCACCGATTCCTTGAATCCGCCGGGTCCGCCGCCGTATGATTGGAGGTTATGGAGCTTCACGACTTTCTTCTCGTTCTCAAGTTCTTGAGATTTTTTAATTATCAATGGCAAGTAAGAAGTTATTATAGTCTCTTTGTATTTTTTGTCAAATTTCAACTCGATGTATTTCCTCTCGAGTGAAAAGCTACCACCGGAGCTATTCTTTCCGCCACCGTAACCAGAGTCATCCCCGCCGCCGCCGCTTGGCTGTGGCTGGTGACGAACGTATTTCCATGTAAGCATGATCCCTTCAAACGAATCCACTACTTCCTCAGAATCTGCAAACTTGATATTGATGTGGTTTTCTTTCACAGATTTCGTGATCCTATGATCATTGAAAACATAAGATTCCGGGTAGGTTTCAGATCAAAATCCAGAAACAAGAAATTAGTAGTACTCGGGATTCGGGAATCACCTGAGTCGTTCAGAATCGGGGTTGATTCTGGAACAGAGAAAGGCTTCGGCAGCTTCAAACATGTGGTTCATGGACATGCCGTCTTTCTCCTCGAAGACGAGAGTGAGTTTGGAGGATTTGGGTTTCCAGTAGAATCGGACGGCGTCGACGACGTATCGCCGGAGTTGTCTAGGGAAGAGCTGGTCAAACATTGTACGGAAGAGCATGATTGATGTTGACATTGAGGCGTACGCCGACAGAAGCGACGACGGAGTGGGCATCTCCGGAAAACTTCGAGACGCCATTTTTGTCTGGTTTCGTAAAACAGAGGAATGTGTGTGTTTTCTTTTTGAAAAGGGTAAAGATCTTGTTATATCTACGATGTTTTTTGTTTTACATCCGATATTTAATAGTATTGCTTAACTGCTTTAACTTTGTGAGTGAACTAAAAAGTATGGTCGTTGCAATAAGTCAATAAGGCAAATACTTAAATGAGTTAATGCCTTAACAAGGTAAACAACTATTATGTACCAATTATTTTTACATATTTTTGTTCACAATAATTATTAGAGTAATCTATAACATTTCCTAAAAAGAACCTCAACAAAGTTTCAATATATTAAGTCTATTTACGGTTTAATATCAAATTAATTTTTGTTTATAAAAAAAAACAAATTACCGGCTAAAACTTTAGAATAACCTGTTTGGTTGGTTTCGTAAATTTATCTAGTATCCTGCTATTTTTTCGTGTATTTGTCAAAATATTGGAACTTTTCTGAAAATTACGTTATTTTTTACCAATAACAAAAATATTGAAACTTTTGTAAATATCAGCCTTAAACTAATCTATGATATTACGTTTTTTTTGTACCAACAAGTAAATATTGAGACTTTTATGAAGATTACCATTGAACTAAGATTAACGGGTTTGGGTTCTATTTTTCTGACACGCTAACCTGCAACTCGTTTGTTATACGGACAGTGTTTGGGTTTACACATAACTTTACGGGTTGACCCATGAACTCATTTATTTTATTATATTAAAAAATTAAAACATATTTATTAAATAAATGAGAGTATAAGAACCAATAAATATATATGTGATATTTATATTTTTTTCATGTGACCCATGAACCCATATCTGACCCACGAACATGTATAATCAAATGAGTTGACCTGTTTATGGCTAATTCGGGTTAGGGTTGAATAAGACGACACAGATATTTATATGGGTCGTGTACGGGTTAAGTTTTAATGACCCACCAACCTAACCACGACATGATTGTCACCGCTACGTAAAAATCATTTCCAACAACTAATATGGTAGGTTCAAGAGTTTATTTGATAAAAAAAACTTAGAGAATATTATAAAATTGATCAATATTCCTAATTTCTTTTCAAAAAATAGCAAACAACTAGTATTTTTCTAAAAATCACCACAAGAAAGTGACTAGGCTCACCTGCAATTTCATTCGGTCTACCTACGATGTTGTGCACATGGATTGTAATTTGGACCCATTTTCAACTTTCAGCTCAATAATATGTAGGTATAAAATGGAAGATTTTTTTTAAATTTCAAATGACTAAGGACATGTCTGACAAAATAGCTGGTAGCGGGTAGCTTATTGACGTGTTTGGCATGAAGCTTTTGAAAGCGTTTGGAAGCTTCTAACTTTAACTTTTAACAAAACGCTCTAGTTCAAATAAAGAGTACCGTTTGGTAGTACGAGCGTTTATCTTTTAGTTTAAACAAAGCGCTACAAATCTAAAAGTTACTTTATGTAGCGTTTAGCAAAACGTTATTGAGCTTTTGAAATCAATTTCCGTAATTACTCTTAAAATATATTTATATATTTATTTATTTTTAATCGGTTGTGATTTTATGTAATTTTATATATTTCAAAAGCTTTCAGTTACTTCTGTCAAATACTCATATAACAAATAAAAGTTACAGCTTCCTGCTACCAGCTACCTGTTATCCGCTACCCGCTTCCAGCTAACATCTACTTTTGCCAAACACGCCCTATAGCAGGTAGCGGGTAGCTTGTAGCCTGTAGTGTTTTGTTAAACGCTGCATGAAGTGACATTTGGATTTGGAGCGTTTTGATTAAACTAAACGCTAGAAGCTTGTAGTGTCAAACGAGATTTTTTGTTTTAAATTGAGCGTTTTGTCAAACGCTAGAAGGTCTCAAACGCTCCGTGCCAAACACGCCCTAATAGCCAACTATGATTTCCGATAAATATAATATTAGTCTTCCTTTCCAACATCCTAAAATATATTATTATATAGTCATAGTTGATGATGGTGGTGTTAGACACTTGATCAAGGTGATTAATGTGGTTAGAGGAAATTTTGTGAATGGATATGTGGTGGTTGATAAAGGTGGTGGTGCTAACTTTGACATCCCCAGTTTTTCAAAACGGAAAAAAAGATTTTTTTACGCTCATAATATATTGGTTTGTGAAAATCCCATTTTATTAAACATTTTGAGTACAAATGATTGTCTCAAATTAAGGATGTTATAATCAATATATTACATAAGTTACAACGTAGAAACATAACGGTCCTGAATAATATTGCAAGTCTTCTCTTCAATCACTCAGCATCTTATTCAAGTCTTCAGTAGTCTTAATATCAGTACCTATGATGCATATAAATAGAGTGAGTCAGGTTGGAAAACCTGATGAAATACATAGGGTTTTCAATCCTACAATGTTATTATGATAATAAATCATAATTAATAAACCTACAAAACCAACTATCATCCAATCAACACATCATAAACATCTATAAGACATTTTAATCTTAGTTACACATCCCGTCGATCCTTACATGTTGATCCTATAACAGTGATCTTATGAGATCTATCCTGATGGATTTACTATAAGCTACGATTTGACTATACTGCTTTGGTGAGCCTTGGCAACAGGCGTTAGTCGCTAAAGGCAGCCATGAGGGGGATGGGGCGCATCAAATGAACACACAATCATTTTTGGATTAATATGATTCATCAATACCATAAGACAGTTAAGTCATGGCTGACCATCTATACTCCGCTAGATAACTTAGACATACACGTTGATGGTCTAATACAGATTCTCACATATCCTTAATCTAATGCTAAATAATTTCCAAAACTTAATTGAACTAAGCATCTTTTTTGGGTCTTAGTCTATTACTATATAAGTTTACAATACCCGTAACCAACCTCCAATACAAAATTTCCAATCTATGTAATATTTTTACAACACAGGATATAACTAACGCTCTTTCTTGAACATAAAGTCATTCACTCTAACGCCCGCGTTTTTGATCTAAGCATTAAAGATGATTTAATAGTTTAGGTCAACCAATGTAACTTGTTTTGAAGTAATAAAAATGAATTATTTGAGTATTATGTGCTTTAAACTTAATTATTATGATATAATAAATTAAGAATAAAAATAAGCATCAAAAATAAATTTTTAAACAAACCCGATATCTATCAAGAAAATTGTAGTGATCGTAACAAGGATTGCAGAGATATAAAGAATACCGAAATTTGAGTTATAATGAAGAAGTTATGATCTGTCGAAGTTTCGCGACAGAATCGGCACGACGCTGTGTGACGTAAAAAGTGAGTTTACAATAAAATGCTTTTTATCATTAGCGATCTAAATGAAATTCGTAGTATATGTTAAACCGAGAGCGTGCATAAAACGAATGTCCAAATCTGACTTCGTATAAGGAAGTTATGATTTTTTTAAGATTTTGCATAACAGTAAGCATCTTAGAATTTGAATTATAGATCAAGCTTTTTTTAGCCGACACAACCTAAACAAGAATCGAAAATCTTGTCGGTAGTAGTTCAACGGTAAAAGGACAGACGAAAACGGATGTCGGATGAAGAAATTATGAAATTTTAACGGACTTTTCCTGTCCTGCCTGTTAAACATTTAACTCTAAAAAGAAACTCAGAATTAGCCGACAGAGTCTAAACGGAACACGGTCTTACCTACGTGTGGATATAAAGAACGTCAAAAACGGAGCTCGTATGCAAAAGTTATAAATTTTTGAAGTTTGAAAAACAAAATTTGAGGGAGTACGCTTAGCGTACAGGAGTACGCCTAGTGTACTTGTGTATATGGTCCGAAGTCGGGCACGTCACCCTATAACTTTGCATGATAGTCGTGTGTCTATAGTTGTGACGTGTCCGAAGCTCGGAATCCGATCAGGTGCCAAGTTCCCCCTACGCCCAGTGTACGAGAATATGCCCAGCACAGGGCTAAATAAAGTAGTCCGCTCCGCATACCAAAAACTTATGCTCAACTTAATGAGAGGCTTCGGCCACCTATAAAAGGGGCGCGGGGCCGCCCGATTTCTTTTACAATTTTCAACACTTTTTCACCCTATACTCTCTCTTAAACTAAACTAAACCCCCGGAGCCTAGGGTACCATCCTAGCACCAGAAGAAAGCCCCGGAGAGCCCGAAGTCTCCGAGAAAAAAGAGTTTTTCGAGTCGAAACTCTGCCGGCGTAAAGCCCTATTTTTGAGCAAACCTCCAGGTTTCATCGAAAAAGATTGTTTTAAGGAACAAAGTGTTATCCAATCACCATCTTATCATGTGAATTTATTGTCACTTTCATCTTACACATAGATATGAAATATTTTATATAAAATACGTGTATGTGTATATATATTGTTTGTTTATTTGAGATGGATGTTGAATGAATGTTTTATACATGTTTAGAATGATTTAAACTGTATATGTACTTTTATCTACAAATATGTTGGGTATAACATAGGTAGATGAAATAGTTGATGTGTGATGAAATAAAATGATGAGAGACCTCGAAGTTTTCGATGTTTCAGTCATCTAGCGGAGTATAGGTGACGACCATGGACCTTTCTAGACACTCTAGTGGTATGCTAGCAGGCTCGCAACCTGTAGTTTTTTGTGAACGATGTGTTCATCGGTGTACTTCATCCCCTCATGGTTGCCTTATGAACATATATGGTTGAGGAATCCCTTTAGCAGTATTGTCCATCCTGATGATGATCCTTAGGCTAAGTCCCTTATGATAGGTATTTAGGGACGTAAAGTGAGGATAACGAGAACGGGTGATCAGGGTTATTGTTGGTTGAAGAAATTAATAAATTTATTGTTGGTTGATGAAATTAATAAATTTATTTATTGTGGGTTGAAAACTCTATGTGCTCACCAAACTCCCAAGCTTGACCCACTTAGCTTTCTGTATTAGAGGTAGTGGAACAAGAGTATAGTTGGATGATGATGAGGGATTTTGGATTATAGGCTAGTAGATGTAAATATATGTTGTAAGGGCTATATCATACTGTTTATGCTTTTGATCTATATCGATGTTGACATCCCGAGTTTTCTAATGAAATGAAAAATACATTTCTTTAATAAATGTTTTGATAAATCTTTATCGTATTTTGTTTTGGGGACAAATACTGCATTACTTTTAATTGAAAGATTACTCTGATTTTTTTTATAAAAGCATAAACAAAATCAGTCTTTTCTGGCCGTGAAAATGGGGATGTAATAGTTGGTATCAGAGCATTAGTTTAATCGAACTAGGAATTTGTAGGATTTATAGACTTAAACTTAGCATGCTAAGTGATGATCGTGAGATGAGTGTCTACCATATTTTAGACACGGACACTAGTATATTTTAGGAAAGATGCCTAAAATGCTTGTATGTGCTAAATGTTATATGTTTGACATATATGCCATTACTTGTGCAAATCTATGGTCTGTTGCCGACCGGATCTGGAAACCTTATGTGTTCAGGATTCTAAGCGTATGACTACAATATTTGAACTAACATGTAATGTTTCAGAGTGATAAGGTGAATTACGATAGTTGACATCAATAACTTCATAAATAACGATCAATGTATATCGTAAAATAATACCTACCAAATGATATCGTAAATAGTGTATTAATACCTATAAAGTGGTGTTGTACATTCAAAGTATGTTTTACGAAATAATAACACCTTTGGAGGAATATTGTGTGTTTGAAGTACATCTAGACGAGATGAATGAATTGGAATAATCCATGAATTTGTTCCACCGCTGACCAGAATGAAGCAGTGATTGCTTATGGAGTTAGAAGAGCTAAAGATGGTGATAAATAATTCGATGATACTGAAATGGATGTTGTGTAAGATTAAGAAGAATTGAATGGAGATTAAAGGAAAGGCTAACAGAGTTTTTAGACTCAGTAAGCCAATACCTTGTTTAACATTGTGATATAGTATGCACTTCGAGTGGTATAATAAGAGCTGATTTGTACCCTATACAGGATGCTCAGACTTAGTATTTAAAAATACAGAGTGACAATTGACATCTATCCCATCCTTACGAAAGTTGGATAATGTGTTAAGCTGACTTTAACATACATGATTAGGGTGGTGAAATGAATCATTTGGTTGTGAAAGTCTGAGTGACTTAGTTGTCTAGGTAATGTAGAATACTTAGTTGAAGAAGAAATACGCCCATAGTATTGTATGAGAAGAGATATTGTTGTTAGGAATGACAGAGAACCAAGTTGAAGCTAGTAGAACATGCTGAGATGCAGCTAAAATGAAGACTTCCTAGGATTGACTCTTATGAAGTAGACATGAAAAATATACAAATGAGAAGCAGACCTTCTAAGATTAATGACGATGTCATGGAAGGATGATATGCATGGAAACTTGCATGAGTTAGAAAATGATACAAGTAGTTGGAGATCATTTGTCTCCATACCGCCAGAGTATATTCTGGTTTAGTGTGCCTTGTAGACTAGCACTACCCAAGAAAGAATTTTTGTGAAAATTTTGGAAGTGAAATTCCTAGAGAACTATAAAAAGTATGAGAATATGCTAAATTAAGTATATACGTGAGAAGGGTCCTAGAAGGTGAGTCTAGGAAAGCCAAGATGTGCTTGATAGAGACGTGAAATCCATAGTTGAGTCTAGGAGGAATTTTTGTATGTGCTTGTCTGAACACACTCATGTGTGATAAGTTGCTTTGTGATTTTTGGTATGGTGACTTAGGGACTGCGTGGCAATTCTTAGGACGAGTATGAGTAGGTGTGAAAGGTAGTAGAGGCTTATACTACTCGAAGCACAAGACTCTCACTTGGATCAGAAAAAGTCATAAGGTAACTAAGGCATTGGTAGCTAAATTTATTTCGTCAATTCCGTCATTACCATCATTTCGGTGATGACTAGGAATATGATTTTTTTTCAAACCCTAGTGATCATAAAGAATGGATTCTGGTTGATATAAATCTGCAAAGTGAGTTGATTCGTTCAGAGAACCATGTCTAGTGTAGTGACCAACTTTAGTCGAAAGATTGGACAAGGAGATGGTTGGAGTAATTAATAGAAGTATAATAACATTCGTTAAAGTATTAAGTAGGCATTAGCTAGAAATGATACATGCTATGATGTGATTGTACCACATTAGAACATGAAAGAAGGTTCCTTTAGTGTTAGTATTTGACTCGTAAAGACAACAGTGTAATTCATTAAGTATTTTTACGACGTGCAAAGGAAGGTCCTTGGAATATGACCATTCGATTTCTATATCTAAAGTAAAAGAAGTGTTAGAAGTTCTAAAGAAAAAGAAGTTGTATGCAAAGTTCTCCAAATGTGATTTTTGGATTCAAGAAGTCCAATTTTTGGGTCATATGGTTAACCAATAAGGGATCATGGTTGACCCAGCTAAGATTAAAGATATAATAAAGTGGGAACAACCAAAAAGTCCCATGGAGATCCAAAGATTTCTGGGATTAGCTGGATATTACCGAATATTTATCCAAGGCTTTTCTTCGATAGCCGCTCCATCGACAACTTTGACCCATAAAGAAGCTACTTATACTTGGAATGAGAAGCACGAGGAAACATTCGAGAAGCTAAAGAAGAAGTTTTGTGAAGCACCGATTCTTTCTTTACTTGATGGAGTTGAAGACTTCGCAGTTTATATCGATGCATCTGGAGTTAGGTTAGGTTGCGTGCTGACCCAAAGGGATAAAGTGATAGCATACGCATCGAGACAATTGAATGAATGGGAAAAAGAACTACCCCAATCATGATTTAGAGTTAGCAGCGGTAGTATTCACCCTAAAGATATGGAGGCATTATCTTTATGGCACAAAGTGCAAACTTTTCACTGATCATAAGAGTCTTCGGTATCTCCTTAATCAGAAGGAATTGAACATGAGACAATGACGCTGACTAGAGTTACTTAAGGATTACGACTATGAAATACTTTACCACCCTGGTAAAGCAAATGTTGTAGCTGATGCTTTAAGCCGACAAGTGAGCCTTGAAAGAAAAAGGCCAAGAGCATTAAGAATCGAAGTTGTCTCAACGGGTGTAGAAAGCATCAAGAAAGCTCGGGAAGAAGCTTTAGAGAAAAATGACCAAAAGGAATAACGTTTGGGCAAAACATTAGTGTTTGGTACAAACGGTCAAGGACTGAAGGTATTCCAAGATAGGATTTGGGTATGTAAGAGGGGAGGAATAAGTGATCTTCTAATGGAAGAAGCTCACAAGACCATGTACTCGATTCATACTGGCAGCATGAAAAAGTATAGGGATCTAAAACCCTACTACTGGTGGCCGACGATGAAGCTCGATGTTGCAAAGTATGTGGTCGAGTGTGTGACATGTGCAAGGGTTAAGGCACAACATCAGAAATCATATGGGAGTTTAGAAGCTTTACCTATACCTATGGGTAAATGGGAAGACATCACTATGGATTTTGTGACTAAACTACCCAGGACGAAGAGCGGTCACAACATGATTTGGGTGGTCGTTGATCGGTTTACTAAAAGTGCACACTTCATAGCAACCAATGAAAAATGGTCTATGGATAAACTTGCAAATGCTTACGTGAAGGAGATAGTAAGACTTCACATTGTTCCTTTAACAATTGTATCAAATCGTGATAGTCGTTTCACGTCAAGGTTTTGGAAAAGTATACAAGAGGAATTAGGTATGAAGTTGTGTCTAAGTACAACCTACCATCCGCAAACCGATGGTTAGAGCAAACAAACGGTTCAAACATTTGAGGATATGCTAAAAGCTTGTACCCTGGAATTCCAAGGTAACTAGGATGAACATTTACCTCTGGTAGAATTTTCTTACAATAATAGTTTCCACTCGAGCATCAAGATGGCACCTTATCAAGATTTTTATGGAAAAAAGTGTCAAAGGCCGTCATATTGGCTTGAAGCTGGAGAAAAGTAGTTTATGGTACCCGAGATAGTCCATCAGACTACTAAAAAGCTGAAAGTGATTAGGGAAAGGATGTTAGTAGCTCAGGATCGTCAAAAGAGCTATGCTGAAAAGAAAAGACAACCGATGACATTCGAAGTTGGAGATTCGGTTTTACTTAAAGTTTCACCATGGAAGAGACTTATAACATTTGGTAAAAGGGGAAAGTTGAGTTTAATAAAGTAGTATGCCCCGCGTACCAAATAGATGATATTTATAACACCTTCCATGTGTGTTATTTGAGGAAGTTCACAGGAGAAGTTCCCGACATAATGCCAATTTATGAGTTAAGAATGGATGAAAGCAAGAGGCTAATTGAAGAACCAAAGGCAATCATTGACCATAAGACTAAAAAGTTGCGATGCAAAATGGTCGATTTAGTGCTTGTGCGATGGAAACATATGAATGGGCCAAATCTCACCGGAGAAACGGAGAGTGACATGATGAGTCGCTATCCGTATTTGTTTGCTAGTATATGATTCCGGTGATGGAATCATCCTAAGGGGGAGAGAATTGTAAAGCTCATTCTTATGGGCTACACATTAAAGATGATATAATAGTCTAGGTCAACCAATATAACTTATTTTGAAGTAATAAAAATGAATTATTTGAGTATTATGTGCTTTATACTTAATTATTATGATATAATGAATTAAGGATAAAAATAAACATCAAAAATAAAATGTTAAACAAACTCAATATCTATTAAAAAAGTTGTAGTGGTCGTAACAAGGATTCCAGATATATAAAGAATACCGAAATCCGAGTTATAACGAATAAGTTATGAACTGTCGAAGTTTCGCGACAGAACCGACACAACGCTGCGTGACAAAAAAAGTGAGTTTACGATAAAGTGCTTTTTAGGCTTAGCGATCTAAATAAAAGTTGTAGTATACGTTAAACCTAGAGCGTGCATTAAAAGAATGTCCAAATCTGACTTCGTATGAGGAAGTTATGAATATTCTAAGATTTGGCATAGCAGTATGCAGCCCGGAATTCGAATTATAGATCAAACGATTTTTAGCCAACACAACCTAAAGAAGAATCGAAGATCTTGTCGATAATGGTTCAACGGTAAAAAGACAGACGAAAACAGATGTCGAATGAAGAAGTTATGAATTTTTAACTGACTTTTCCGGTCCTGGCCTGTTAAAAATATAACTTTAAAAAGAAATTCAAAATTAGCCGACGGAGTCTAAACGAAAGTTGTAGAGCATAGTCTTACCTACATGTGGATATAAAGAACGTCAAAAACGGAGCTTGTATGCGAAAGTTATAAAATTTTGAAGTTTGAAAAACAAAATTCGGGGGAGTACGCCCAGCGTACTCGTGTACATGGTCCGAAGTCTGCCACGTCACCCTATAACTTTGCATGATGGACGCGTGTCTATAGCTGTAATGCATCCGAAGCTCGGAATCCGATCAGACGCCACATTCCCCCTACACCTAGCGTACGTGAGTATGCCCAACGTAGAGTTGAATAAAGTAGTACGCCCCACGTACCAAAAACTTACGCTCAGTGTAATGAGAGGCTTCGGACACCTCTAAAAGGGGTGCAAGGCTGACCGATTTCTTTTACAAATTTCAACACTTTTTTCACCCTATATTCTCTCTTAAACTACACTAAACCCCCCGAAGCCTAAGGTACCATCCTAGCACCAAAAGAAAGCCTTGGAGAGCCCAAAGTGTCCGAGAAAAACAGTTTTTCGAGTCGAAACTCTACACATGTAAAGCCCAGTTTTTTAGCAAACCTGTCACACCCCCAACCAGAACGGCGGAAACGTTTGGGGGTTAGGTGACTTCAACTTGTAATATCATCACAGTGTATATAATTGAATCAAGACAAACATCATCATCACAAATACAATAATACAACATACTATATATTGGGTTTACATCATTGTAATTGTTCACAAAAGTTACATCCCCAAAATAATAAGCGTATGATGGAAACAAAATGCAACATAATCTACAAGTTCCCGAAGACCGACCTGCTTAACGATTCCCTAAGAATACAAGTTATTTTGAAAACTGTCAACATATATAATGTTGGTGAGTTCATAAGCATGTTTGTATGAAAAGTTTTGTATCACTTTGTAAGAACCAGAAAATCCGATATTTTCTGTAAAAATGGTTTCGAAGCTTTGTATCAAATCTTGTATTAAAGTATGTGTGTTTCTGTTTTGAAAATGTATAAAGAGAGTATTCTAGAAAATCTCAAAATCCTATATTTTCTGTTGTAAGTAGAAGGTAATGTATAAGGTATGTTTCCTAGAAAATCCGATATTTTCTGGTTATAAAAGTGTTGTGGTCTAAAAACCCTAAGACCGAGTAACAATGTATGTATGATTTTGTATCACCAGAAATGTATATGTATTCCGTAAATTTACAGTGGAGTTAATCTATATGTGAGTCATTATAACCATGCTTGATATGACTTATATGTCTGTCATGACGTTTTTCAGGCGCCGACTTGTTTAAGGTAAGACGTTTGTCACCCTAGACTGGCCTAGTCTAGCTGTAGCGAACAACTCAGGTGTGGGGCTGTCAACCCCATATAGATCTACGCATAAACACTCACTCTTCCTCCAGGAGACTCTGGTTATAACTACAGGACTTAGGGTTGTACACTAGGTAGCTACGAATGAAAGAACGTCTCACAAGAAACTTAACTGTCTTTACACGAATATTGTAACACCTTGTTTAATGTTTTAAATAATGTTTACATGTATGTATTTAGGTTACAAGGCCCAATGTGTATGTATATGAATGAATGAGGCCCAATAAGCATTAAATGAGTATACCAGGCATGTCGAGCATGTAGATGGGTTAACAAGGACCAATAAACACATAAGCAGTATACATGACCTATCAAACATGTAAATGGGTCACTATGGCCCAATAACATGTAATGAAAGTATCAGGCCCAATAAGCATGTAAATGGACCACAAAGGCCCAATAACATGAAAATGGGTAAACAAGGCCTAATAAAAGTGAGAACGACATAATTAGCCCGTTTGTTATTATATTGCTTGTTTTAGCTCAATTATTTACCCAAATGACATAAAAGGCCCACTCTTAGTAAAAATGACATTATTGGCCCATTAGGCCGAAAATTTACAATTAAGGCACATTTTTGGTAAAAATGACACTTTATGCCCATTAAGACCGAAAGTTTACTTTTAAGGGCTTATTTTGTATAAAATGACATTTTCAACCCGCTTTTTAGAAATAATATTTTTGGCCCAAATTTAATGGAAATGGTATTTTCAGCCCATTTAACCGAAAATTTACATTTTTGGCCCATGTTTATTTAAAATAACAATTTAATCCATAAAAAGTTAAATATTACCTTTTAGGCCCATGAACCCGTGAGTTTCTAAATAAGACCTATTTTGTGAAAATTGACAAATTTAGCCCATTAAAACCGTGAAGGCCGAAATAGAAGCCCATTTTGTGAAAATTAACAATTTTGACCCCTTTCAAACCGTGAATATCATAAAGATTCATTTTTATCTAAAATAACTATTTTGGTACTCTTCAAAGCCGTGAGTGTCATAAAGACCTCACTTTTTTTATTTGTCAAAAATGGCCCCTTATACGGTTTTATTTAGTTTTCAAACATCCTTAGCATGTTTAATCATTTCAACTTCATAGTAAGTCACATAAGATGGTTTAGTTTACAAACGGGCTAATTACATCGAGTTTGGTGAAGATATAACATGTTTTCAAAACATAATCACAACATATAACATGAAAACACACATATACATGCATAAATACATAGATCTAACACAAAGCAACTTGTATCCTCCCCTAAAACATAGTAAAAAACAAAAAACAAGGGGGTATGAACTCACCTTGGGCTTGATCGGTTTTGAAGAAGGAGAAAGAAGGAAGTTTTTGGCCTAGCTTTCTTCTTGAGGAGATTTTTCAAAATCAAGATGGTTCTAGGAGCATGAACACGAAATCAGAGTGGTGTAAGGAGAGATTTTTAGTGTAAAGTTGAAGTTAAACCATAGAGTGAAAGAAGAACCTACCAAGTTGGGATCTTTGGTGAGGAACTTTTGAACAACCACATACACAGTCACGATTTTTGGAAGGGAAGTATAAGAGGGTTTCTTTGAGTTTGAGAGGAAGAGATGAGAGAACGTTGTGTTTGAAATGAAAAATGGATGAGGTATAATGAGAGAGGTTCGACCGATGGGAGGGGGAGATAGAGAAGAGAGAGACTAGTTCTTGAAGTATGTTGGATAAAAATGTAAGTCTTAGATGTTTGGGAGGTAAATGCATGGATATCCTATGGAGGTGGAAAACATTCATCATTTGGAATTCATTTTTTTGTATATAGGGCCGAGAATTTAGAGAGGATGAAAGAAGAGAGTCTATTGGGCTTGAGTTTAAAATGAAACCTAAAAAAAATGGCCTAATCGAGGTTTTACGGCCCATGAAGTCCCATTAGGGTCTCTCGGCCCAAAAGAGGTAAAAACAATGGCTTTTCGGGCTATTGAAAACAAATGGATGGTTTTCGGGCCGATAAGGCCAATGATGTGTCTTATGGCCCAAAATCAATTACTTAGTGAATGTGGGTCCAATTACGGCCCAAATGAGGATTCATAGCCCAAAAGAATCAAGTTGTGAGTTTATTGGCCCATTAGGCCCAATAAATGATTCCTGGCCTAATAATATGTTTGAACCGGGAAGTTAGGGTTACAAGACCAAAGTCGAGTGAGTGTAGTGCATTGAATTAGGTTTAGGGCTTCACGAGTGAGTTTTGATTTGAATAATTGCTTTTGAATGAGTAGCATGTATAACATAAAACTTAGAGTTACAAGATATATCAAGAGTTGACCACACATGGATAGAATTTCGTAGCCAAAAATGTTAATTGTGACAAAACCTCTCGGTTTCATCGAAAAATATTGTTTTAAGGAACGAAGTGTTGTCCAATCACCATCTTATCTGGTAAGTGTATAGTTACTTTCATCTTACACATAGATATGAAGTATTTTATATAAAATATGTGCTACGTGTATATATATTGTTTGTTTATTAGAGATGGATGTTGAATGAATGTTTTATACATGTTTAGAATGATTTAAACTTTATACGTATTTTTATCTACAAATATGTTGGGTATAACATTGGTAGATGAAATAGTTGATGTGTGATGAAATAAAATGATGATAGGCCTCGAATTTTTCGATGTTCTAGTCATCTAGTGGAGTATAGGTAACGACCACAGACCTTTCTATACAGTCCACTGGAACGCTAGCAGACTCGCAACTGTAGGTGTTTGTGAATGATGTGTTCACCGATGTACTCCATCCCCCTCATGGTTGCCTTACGAACATATATGGCTGAGGAATCCCCTTAGCAGTATTGTCCATCCCGATGATGATTCTTAGGCTAGGTCCCTTATGATAGGTATTTAGGGACATAAAGTGAGGATAACAGGAACGGGTAATGTAACATCTCAAAAACACGGTCCCGGAAATTTCTTTTTAATTAATTAATGAAAACCATAATAACAGATCATATCATTCATAAACAAAAGTTGTTATATCAAATCAGAGTATCATCTCAAAACATAATCTTTTATCAAAGTATAAGCCTCACAGGCTAAAACTTCTTGGTGTGTGCCATGCGATCATCCCGAGCTCTTTCCTCCGCTACCGGAAGTACCTGAAACCAAAACTGAAAACCGTAAGCATGAAGCTTAGTGAGTTCCCCAACCTATAACATACCATATATAATCACATACTGGAAACACTAGGCCTAGCCCATTACATCAGGCCCAGCCAGGCGTCGGACGAATCCGGCATCAGGCCTCGCCTGCCATCGAGCCCCGCACGGTATACATATATCTTTCTACCAGGCCCCACTTGTCTTTGGACCCCGCCCGCTACTCACATACAACAATAACATATAAACAAGCTAACACAATCACTATACTATAACTGCTAGTCTCAAGGCCCCGCCTATCTTGGTCCTCGCCCCTATTCTACTACTAATGAGATATGGAACCCCGTCCGCACTCAGCTAGTGATGAGATACGGGCCCCCGCCCACACTCATCCCCCTACCAGGTATATACAAGTATCACGAAGACAACGAGTATAACTACACATACACTACTACCTCGGGTACCACCCGGCATCGAGCCGTAGCTCGGAAACATACATATAAACCTTCCTTGGACCTCGCCCGACATCGGATATTCGAATCTAAATCCGGTATTCACTAACACACATAAATGGGCCGAAATTGGTGCCTTAGACCTGTTACTGCTGGAGAAAAATCACCTCGCAAGGCTAACTGAAGAATCATGCGAATACCCCTCGCTGCTAGCTGGCCGATCCCCGAACTGCTAATCCCTCGACTTCCCGAGCTATCAATACCACAATATCACTTAGTACAATTCAATAACCCTTCATAGGGTAGAATGACCATTCTACACCTAAGCCAACCTGATCCATAACTAAGGCCCAATACTAGGTAAGCTTCCTAAGCCCACTAGTGGCCCACTAACGGCCCAATTTGCTAAATCATGCCCAATCCCTCTAATGAGCCTTACCCTAATCCCAAATATCTTTTGGGACCACATCATTTGAGTTCTGCTGGCCCACTAAGGCCCAAAGCATGGCCCAAACCGAGGCCCAATAACACGAAGCCGAAACTGACCGAGTACGTCGGGCGTACCCCCACGTACGCTAAGTGTACTAGGTAAGTGGTGAGTACGTTGGGCATACCTGCATGTACGCTTAGCGTAACCCCCCTGTTAAGTCCATTTCTCATTAAGAGCTTAATACTCGACTTCAGAGGCTACAAAACATAAATCTAAGTCATTTTTCACGTCTTAATCCATAAAGTCACTGACTTGGTGACTTAACTTGGACCAACAAGCCCAAACTCCCCTAAATGATACTCCTCTTCCATAAAGAGGGCTAAATCTCATGCATGAACTCATTAAGTCACTCAAGCGGGAATCTTTACTGCTTATGGAACCCTTTTAGCTTTGAGGGTGGCAACCCCAAGCTCACAAACGGAATTTCATCATAAAGGTCCAATCTTGGGACCAAAACTAACTCCATAACCACACTAGACTAGATCTAAGCACCCTTAAAAAAAGTTATGAACTTTATACCTCCAAAGGTTCCAAATGAGGATGTTATTCCAGATCTACGAGCTTCAACCTTCCAGATTCTTCCTTGCCAACTTCTTCTTTGCCTCCTCCAAGCCTACGCCACCAAAATGATCTTCTTGAAGTCAAAATCACCCAAGGATGAAGAGATGAGGCGTTCTAGGGTTTCACTGAGGTTGGAGCAGCGTTTTGAAACCGAAATACCCTTTTTCTCGGGGCTCCGGGAGCCTCGGGGCTTCTTTCGGGAGCTAGGAGGTTTACCTAGGGTTTAGGAGGGTTAGAAACCCTAGAGAGAGAAAGAAATCTAGAGAGAAAGGAAATCATGTGAAAAACTCAGAAATCTTCACAGCCTTTTATAGGCGTACAACAGCTCGGACTACGCTGCGCGTTCAGCAGCTACGCTGGGCGTGGTTCGGATAAGGCTGAGACGTGGCAAGCTTCAGATGGTGAGACATGGAGGCTTGTGGACCGAGGAAGAGCTCTTGTACACGGGGCGTTCCGAACCTCGTACGCGGGGCATTCCTAACCTCGTACGCGGGGCGTCGGATGCTAACGTTGGGCGTATGCGAGGGGTTGCATGTCATGCATCCGAGGCAGGTACTCAGGTCAGCGATGGAGGGTCCAGATTGGGCCACGTCACCGACTCGCATCAGACTTCGCAAATTCGAGTATCGACTTTAAAAATTCGTATCTTCCTCATACGAGCTCCGTTTTTGACGTGCTTTATATCCAAGCGAAGGCGGGAACGTACTCTACAACTTTCGTTAATACTTCGTTGGCTAATTTTGACTTTATTTTAAAAGTTATATTATTAATAGGCCGAGACAGGATTGGTCCGTTAAATTCTGATAACTTCATCATCCGACGTCCGTTTTCGCCCATCTTTTTCTCGTTATGCTACAAATAACGAGATCTTCGATTCTCGTTTAGGTCATGTTGGCTAAACACCCCTCGATCTAATATTCGAATTTTGGGATGTACACTGCTAAGCCGAAACTTCGAAAAATCATAACTTCCTTATACGAAGTCAGATTTGGGCATTCTTTTGATGGACGCTCTCGGTTTAACGTATTCTACAAATTTCGTTTAGATCGCTAAGGCTAAATCTCGCTCTATCTTAAATTCACTATTTACGTTTCCCGATATCGTGCAGGTTCCATCGCGAAACTTCGACGGGTCATAACTTCTTCGTTATAGCTCGGATTTCGACGCTCTTTATATGTACGGAAACCTTGTAACATATTCTACAACTTAGTTAAGACTATTTATTCTGAATAATCTTTTGTCGAAAAGTCGTTTTTGACCCCTATTGCCTCTAAATCGACTAGCCCGGATCTACGAGCATTACACGAGCTCATCAGGAAAAGTATGACATGGTAAAGTCCCTCATAGCTAGCAAGGTGAAAGAGTGAGAATCTGTTAGAAATCACATACAAAGAATGAAACTATACGTGGATAGGCTTGTCAAGCTTAATTCAAATTTTGTTGAAGAATTGGAAATCGACATAGTGTTGAACTCCTTGCCAAGTTGTTATGATCAGTTGATATTGACTTATCATTTGAATAATAATGAAGCTACTTTGTCTCAATTCCACACCCTCCTGCGAACAGCTAAAACAGGAATGAAGGGAAAAAGTGTTGGCTCCATTCCTGCTAATGCTCTCATTTTGTCCATTGGTCAAGGGAAAGGAAAAATATGAAAGGTCCTCCAAAGCAAAACTGGAAAGGAAAGTCTCATGCTGGGTTGTCAGGAAATGGACCCAAAGGGAAATCCAGTTTTGATTCCTCCTTGTCTCTGATCCCTAAGAGGCCACTTGCTTCTACTGCAACGACAAAGGTAATTGGAAATGAAGCTACTCAAAGTATCTTTAAGACATCAAATACGGCAAGGTGAAGCCAACTTCTGCAGGTATATACATTATCTTATCTAAAAACTCATCATCTTCTCATTCTTAAGTCATTCAAATAGGATGTGGATTTCACATTTGTTTTGATTTGTAGGGGCTAAGAAGAAGTGAGAATGTGGAGCATGGTCGAATAAACTTGATCATGGGGGAATAGGCGATCTTCACTTATTACAAAGATTGGAGTTTATAGTCTAGTGCTCGGTGATGGAGTTAGTTTAGATTTATTGAATTGTTGCTACTCGTCAGAAATGACACAAAAGATTATTTCCTTTCATGCATTGTTTAAACAAGGTTTTAGATATTCTTTTAATGATGAGAATGGTTATATTTTTGCTTAAAAATGGTATTTTTTATTTTGAAGCTTTACCTTGTGATATGTGTATGAAACTGTGATGTGTGTAGACAATTTAGGTAATAGTGTTTTTCATATTGATTTGTCTAATGGTATAGATAATGCGTACTTGTGGCATTGTCGTCTTGGACACTATAAAAAGAAACACATTACCCAACTCCAAAAGGATGGAGTGCTAGAATAATTTGACCTAAGGTTAGATGACGAATGTGAATCTTGTCTATTGAGTAAGATGACAAAATAACCTTTCATTGGTTCTTGTGAAAGTGGTGAAGGTTTGTTGGATCTCATACACACAGATGTGTGTTGGTCCTTTAAATCCATCAGAAGGGATGCTAATCTATTCTATGAGACTTTACTGATGATTATAGAAGATATGGCTATTTCGACTTAATCATGCATAAGTCAGAAACCTTTGAAAAGCTCAAAGAGTCTATACAAGAAGTCAAGAATCAATTAGGCAGGAAGATAAAGATTCTTAGATCCGATAGAGGCAGTGAGTATCTTAGTATCGAGTTCCACGACTACCTCAAGGAATGTGGAATAGTTTCAAAACTGACACCTCCTAAGACATCACAACTTAATGGTGTTGCTAAGAGGCACAATCGAACCTTGTTGGACTCGGTTTGTTCCATGATGCGTTGAGCTTCTATTCCAATTTCTTTTTGGGGGTATGCCTTAGAGACTTCCGCCTATATTCTTAATCTTGTCCCAACTAAGAAGGTTGCCAAAAAAACTCACGAGATGTGGACAGTGAAGGTTCCCTCATTAGCGCATATCAAGTTTGGGGTTGCGAAGCTGTTTCTAGATGAGAGACTCATGACAAGATTGAACCTCTAAGTAAGAGATGTATTTTTATCTGCTACCCATAGAAGTCCATTGGATATTTGTTCTACAGACCTAATGAGAACATGGTCTTTGTAGCATGAAGAAGAGTCTTTTGTGAGAGTGAGCTCATATGCAAAGAGGACAGTGGGAGTACAATTGATCTTGAAGAGATTCAGGAATCAAGAGATGAAGGAACCTCTGAAGATGCTAAGGTTCAAACAGAGGAAGAAATTCCAGTTGAACCAGCTGCCAATTCATTACCTCTTAGGCGTTCCATTAGAGTTAGAATGAAACTTGAGTTATATGGTGTCCATATTATTGCAGAAGGTGATACATTTATCAGTGACATTATACTAATAAATTTGGATGAATCAACTAACTACAAGGAACCACTGGTAGGCCCTGAGGCTGCCAAATGGAAGAAGCAATGGACATCGAGATCAAGTCCAAGTATGACAACCAAGTTTAGAATTTGGTTGATAATGTACCAGGTCGTAAGACAATTGGGTGCAAATAGATCTTCATGAAGAAACCGACATGGATGGAAAGGTAAATACTTTCAAGGCTCGCCTGGTTTCGAAGGGCTTTACTCAAACCCTAGGGGTTGACTGTAATGAGACCTCGCCAGTGGCTAAGATTAAATCTATTAGGATAATGCTCGCCATAGCTGCATTTCATGACTATGGAATTTGGCAAATGGATGTCAAAACTGCTTTCCTTAATGGGATGTTAGCTATGGATGTTTACATGAGTCAGCCAGAGGGTTTAGTAAATGCAAAGTATCCAAATAGAAATCAATCTATGGATTGAAAAAATCTTCTCGTAGATGGAATCTTTACTTTGACAAGAATGTCAAGGGATTTAGCTTCTCTAGGAGTGAAGATGAATCTTGTCTATATGTCAAAGCTAGTGGGAATCTAGTAAACTTCCTGGTATTGTATGTTGATGACATACTTCTTATAGGAAATGACATTCCAACTTTGAAAGTGGTTAAGTCTTGGCTTGGAAAGTGTTTCACTATGAAGGATCTGGGAGAGGCTGCTTATATTCTAGGGATAAAGATTTTGAGAGACAGGACCAAAAGACTAATTGGACTTAGTCAACGTACATAATTGGAAAATGTGATGAAACGTTTTAGTATGGAAAATTTCAAAAAAAGAGAACTACCTATATAGAGTAATACCAAACTAGGTAAGACTCAGAGCCCGAGTACCGATGTAGAGATAGCAGATATGAGTAGAGTTCCATATGCTTCTGTCATTGGATCTATCATGTATCCTATGACATTTACTCACGCTGATGTGGGCTTTGCTTTGAGCCTAGTCAGTCGTTATCAAGGAAATTTAGGTAGAGCTCATTGGATAGCAGTTAAGAATATTCTCAAGTATCTACGAAGAACTAAGGAATGGGTCCTTGTGCTTGGTTGCAGTGATATATTGAGAGTAAATGGGTATAGTGATGCTAGCTTTCAAACAAACAGAGACAACTTCCATTCTCAATCTGGCTAGATGTTTACCTTAGATAGAGGAGCAGTAACCTAGAAAAGTTCCAAACAAGAGATGGTGGCTGATTCTACCTGTGAATCAGAGTACATAGCTACGAGCAAAGCATCAAAGGAGGCAATTTGGTTGAATAAGTTCATTAGAGACCTTGGAGTGTTTCCAGCCATCAAGGTGCCAATGGAAATTTTCTGTGATAATGAAGTAGCGGTTTCCTTAACTAAGGAACCAGGAGATCATAAAAGATCAAGATATATCGACAAAAAAATACCATTTCATCAGACATAGGGTAGAATAAGGTCACCTCGTTGTGAATAGGGTATCATAAGAAGAGAATCTTGTAGATCCCCTCACAAAGGCTCTGAGTAGGGTTTAACACGTTCAAAATGCTATGAGCATTGGTCTGAAAGATGATATTAGTTTTAGTAGTTAGATAGGTTTTGAAACCTGTAACAAAGTAAATGTAATTGACTTTTGGTGATTAAATAATAAAGAATTATTTATGAGTTTGTTTACTACCTTTTATCATTTGTCTATTATTGTGTTTCGTTTTGCATGTTTTACTTCCTGAATAATTTGATTATTCAAAACTCCATAGTCAATCATACTTTTGGAAGTAAGTAGTGAATTAAGACAGTCATGAATTAGATTGTAGATTGTCTGAAGAGTTTTAGACATAGCAATGGTCTGGTGTAATGTTTATGAGTACTATGAAATAGAGATTTAAGTATTGAATTAACCCACGCTCAGAGAATTACTTCATGGAATTTATCACGAGTAATTATGAGATGATAAAATTTTATAATCTTGAAATGGACATATATGAGCTGTAGTTTACGAATCAGTTATGTGTTAATGATACAAAAGCGCATTAGTAACTTGATGTTATAAAACGTATTGTTGTGAATGATTTGATGAGTAAATGGTGCAAGAAAATAATTCAAAGTTTATTCGTTCCTTTTGCTTTAAAGGGAAAATCGATATCTTTGGGCGCCTCGGTGATTTGGTCTTAACTTATAGTGTCGGGCCTGGCCAGGACTTAATTGACGTGTTCCATTAGAAGTTATATGTAATTCCAAATCTGAAATCGGGAAATAAAGTATTGGACAATGAGATTGATTCTATTCCATGTTTAATATTTTAATGATATCTTGTAGAACGGAAGATTGTATGATCACTTATCTTAGGACATGTAACTGATTGGGTCAGAGTTCAACTGCAGCTTTGGGAAGTTACAATTTGTTGATCAGTTTAGAAGTTATACTGGAAATTATAGTTACAGGCTATTGGATCAGGTGTCTAAGCCCATAACTATAATTGGTATAAACTTGAATTGATCGTAGCACAGTCCTTTTGGGTTACCCTCAAACCTAGCAATGGATAAGATATTTTTGGAGAGAGAGATTGATTTATTATTTGATTAATAAATTAAAATAAATAATTTGTTAATATATTATGGAAATAATATATTATTTAGAAATAGCAATATTTAATTAATATTTAATTAGAAGTTAATTGGAATTAATTTGGTGATTAAAAGAATTAACCAAAAGTGCAGGGATAGAAGTGAAATTGTTCAATAGTTGAACAAGAGGCATTCTAGAACCATTCTTGAGGATATGGACGGTTTTAAGGAGCCATTAGGGTTTCTAGAATTATCCTTGGTGGATAATTCAGAAGTTGGATAATTACCAAGTTCAAGATAATATTATTATATTGGGTTTGGCCTTATCTAGGATTTCTTGACTGCACTAGAGGCACTCATACCTTAGAGAGAATAGGCGAAAATTCTGATCCCTTTTTCCCTCTCTCCTTGATGTCCTTCTTGCTTGTGTTGGGTGTGAATCACTAGAGGCACGACGCTTGTGTTGCTTGCTTCCAAAAGATCAACAAAAGGGTTTCTTGATTGTTTTGAAGTACACAATCATTAAGGTATGTATTCCATCTTATTAATTCAGATTTAGAAATGAAGTTTTGTAGTTTTGATAGTTCTTATTATGTTGCCTTTACGTGAAAGACATAGATCCTTCAGAGGTTGCCTGTGCCCTGATCATTTTATTATTAAATGTTTTTCCGCTTTGTGCATAGAATTATTGGAACCTACATTTTCATTCATTTAATTCAAAGTATTAGGTATTAACATACATTTATCTTCTCATTTGTAATACTTGTATTATTATGTCATGTAATAATATCACACACACACACACACATATATATATATATATATATATATATATATATATATATATATGTATATATATATGTATGTATGTATGCATGTATGTATGTATGTATGTATGTATGTATGTATGTATGTATACATCTTAACACATATAGAACCATATCTGGTTCGCACAACGTATGTCATCAGCTATGCATTTAACACATAATCCAAATAATAAGCATTTGATTCACATATAATCTTTCAACAAATATTTAATACTTTTAGTAAATACTTGTATTAAAATCATGTTTGTGAAAGTAACTATGCACTCACTTGATTGAGATGGAAAACCCTCGTGAAAGATAGCTCTTCAGCTTATCCCCTTTAAACAAACGAAATACGAATATTGTTACGATTCAATATTCATTCGTATTAATAAGCTTATAAATTATTTCTGGATTCTTCCATAGTCCCAAGAAATACTTCAAGTATTATCACTAAAGGAATAACCAGGTAAGATCATATCGGAGGTAGGATCCATTTGGTATATAAAGTATATTGTTTAGAAAATTCACTTTAAACACCTCACTCTAGCCTAGACATCATTCCCGTAAGTAAATCAATTGGTATAGCAATTGGAATTACTGATAAATCTTATTTATAAATTCATAATAATTGTTATGAATATAAACATAAGTTACACTTAAAGTGTAGTAAGTTGAGCTTAACTTGTAGAGTTTCTAGCAAAAAGTCGAATCTTTTGATGCTTTAGTGTCCCACTAAAATGGCTGATAAACTTTGAATTTATGATTTTCAGAGAGAGATTGAGAGATTTTGGTGTGAAGAATAAATGAGGGCTGGAGCTCTATTTATAGGCAGTCTACAAAGGAATTACATTGCGCTTTGCCATGGGCGCACCACGCCTTACCGTGTTGGCTTCTCCCGTTTGTTGCCACGTGTCGTCGTCTCATTGGGCCACGTCTCCTGGCCGGTGGAGAGTCCGGGCTTAGCTTCACCATGTGTTACAAATATGTGGTGCCACATCATCGATGATACTTGGTCTTCGGAGCTGCCACGTTGCACCCTCTGGTGGTGCCACATTACCTCTTTCGCATGCATTTTTCTCAATCTTCGGAAACACATAACTTTCGGATACGATTTTCGCTTTCGACATTCTTTATATCCCCGGAATTTTCTCGATGAGTACAACAACTTTCGTTTAGATTCCAACAACTAATTCTTATTGTATTTTCAATTCATATTTTTATACGTGTTGCGCTTTCAACATTCTTTATATCCCCAAATTTTAGTCGATTGTCTCTATATCGACGTATTCGTATTTATGAGATCTTCAACTCATGTTTACATTGTCTTGGCTAACAATTAATATCGATTCTTGTGTCGCACCGAATCTTAGAAAAATCATAACTTTCTCATACGAAGTCAGATTTTAGCGTTCTTTATACCTACAAAATCTGCATCACAACCATTACAAATTTCGTTAAGATTATTTAACCTAAATAATATTTTATTTATAAACTATGATTTAACGTAATTCTTTAAATTTATAAAAGTAATATTCTATACAAATATTTTAAGCTCATAATATTTGCCCATAAAACATGTACCCAATATATAAATATCATTTATATAACTCATATCGTGTACGAATGATTCTTAATTATTTATAATTATCCTATTTGTGGATTTAATTATTCGATAATAGAAATCATAATCTATAATCATTAAAATATCTTGCCCGAATTCGTGTGCGTTACTATTCTCCCTCACTCAGGATGATTTCGTCCCCGAAATTTCAAACTCAACGAATAAGTTTGATCTTCGCCGCTCGCTTTCAGTTTCTTTTCTAAATAAGAATTGTCTCCATACTATTCTCCAAGAGTACTAAATCACTAGCATTACAATACTCTAGGTTCTTTAATGATAGCTTATTAGCATGTCGGCCTAGTTTTGCATCGAAACATCAACTATGTTGTCTAAAATTTTACTATAACTAAACAACTATTTTTCACTGAGTTTCTCCACACAACCATCCCTTTTATCACTAAGGGTTAAAGTACATAGTTTACGAACATAACTATTTCATGTCCCCTTTGGGTGTCGACTTTGTCGACTACCACTGTTTTCTCATTATCATTAATATAAGTTTTCTGATAATAATCAAAACCTCATGATAATGAGTTTATGAAACATTCTATATAAACCAATTCCCCATAGATGTAATGCCCAGAAAGGCTTACTTTTATTTCTTGGTCAATTATAACTAAAAACACATCATGGTTCTACTCCATCCCATGACACTTGGTGATAAGATCTAAGATATGATCGTTCCCTTTTTACCCATAGGTAAAGGTTTCATGTTCCCTCACAATAATTAATGTCATTTTCTCACTTGTCAACCAAAACATCCATTCTACCACCATCATAACAACAATAAAAGCTAATAAATCTCCCTTAGCTTCTGGTGCTATAACTCTTCTGGATCTTGACGTTGAATCCAAAGTCGAGTTTCCTTTCACACTTTTTCCATAGTGGATGGTTCTCCCTCACTTGCTTTCGAACTCCCATATGTTTCTACTCACAATCGACCAAAGCTCAAGCTAGATTTTCCTATGTGATTTGTAGTTCTCTTTCTTTTTAGAAAAAAACTTCTAATTGTCCTATCAATGACCTTATCACCCCAAACATAGTAGCACTGCTTCTGCTCTTAATGAGTGATCTTCTTGTATTTCACAATCACAATCTGATCAAGATCTTGAGAAGCAAAATGTAACAGACCAAAAATTACAAATAAAATTTTCATTTTTAAATCGGGAATTTCATTCATAATTGTTTAAAAGAAATCCATTAGATAAATTCATAACAAAAGATCAGAGTATCTATATTAATAAATGCAGAAAATGTTGGAGAGTGAATGCTGCGCCATTAAGCCGGGTCCATCCTTTTAGTACCGGAAGTACCTGAAACACCTAAATAAACTGTTAGCAAAAGCTTAGTGAGTTTCGCAAATAACACATACGAAGCATACAAGTGGCCCAAACCTGGGGTTCATACCAAACCAACACAAATATGGGCTCCCTTCATGGGGTTTATTTCAACCCAACAATACACAATGGGCCCTGCCTTGGGGTATATTTCAACCCGACATATTGTAACCCCCATGTTTCTAGGCTAATCATTAATAGTATGATTTAATAGTTATGGTTGATAATTGTAACCTATTTTGAAGTAATGAAGACTAATTACTTGAGTATTATGTGAATTATGTGATTTTATGTGCATTATACTTGCTATTAAGGCTGTAATAATATATTTATAAAAATAAGTGTCAAAAATAAAATAAAAAATAGATAGACCCAATATCTATCAAGAAAGTTGAAGTATTACTATCAAGGATTTCGGGGATATAAATGCTGAAATCCGACTTATAGCAAAGAAGTTATAACCCGACGAAGTTTTACGACTAAACCGACACGAGACTGTGTGACGTAAAAAGTGAGTTTGCGATAAAATACTTTTTAACCTTAGCGATCTAAACAAAAGGAGTAGTATACGTTAAACCGAAAGTGTACATAAAAAGAACGTCAAAATAGGACTTCGTATGACGAAGTTATGATTTTTCTAAGATTTAGCATAGTAGTGCACAACCCGTAAATTGAATTTTAGATCGATCGATTTTTAGCTGACACAACCTAAATGAGAATTCAAGATCTCATTAATAAGAGTTCAACGATATAAAGACAGTCGGAAATGGACATCGGATGACAAAAGTTAGGATTTTTTAACGTACTTTAACTGTCTAAGCATGTTAAAATATAACTTTAAAAATAAATTCAAAACTCGCCGATGGACTCTAAAAGAAAGTTGTATATTACGTCACCACCTATGCGTGGATATAAATAACGTCAAAAACAGAGCTCATATACGAAAGTTATGGAATTTAAAATTTGTGTATAGGCTGATGCGAGGAGTGACACGTGGCTGAATCTGGACCATCGCTTGCTCTCCACGGCTTCACTTCCAATCGCAAAACTTGGCCCTGGTACATGAATCATAGCACTTTAGACACGCAGTATACTGAGTACGCGTAGCATACTCTTAGGCTACACCCAACATAGTCCGAAGCTGCCCCCTATAAATAGATGCGAGGATTCTCCATATTTTTCACATTTTCCCCATTCTTTCTCTCTCAATTACTTCTCTTAATACCTCTTCTTTCCCAGCACTTCCCATGTGCTAGAGGCGAGTATTGGAGCACCACAAGGCTCCGGGAAGAAGAGATTTCGGCTCAGAATTTTTGCCCCTGCAGAGTTCGACTCCTAGCTAAACCCCCTTATAAGTAAGTCACGCTTACCCTACTTTAAGTATAACTTATGTTTAATTTCATTATCGTTATTATGAACCTATAAACAATATATGTGTTATAAAATATACAAAGTGTTATTACAATACCTTTTAACTGCTCGCAGTACGGGAATCTTGTTTGAAGGACCGCATAGGGTTGTTGGATTTCAGAACAACTTAAATGCTAAAATGGTACTGCCCTCTAGTGTTTCATGTATGTCTCCTGTCTGTACATAGTGGTTGAAAATTATTTTTTAGCACTTATATAATACAACAAAAGCAATATTACTTAGACTAAGATCTAGTAATAATGATATTAGGTTTCGTCAAAGGAAAATAGGATTGTTAGAAGCAAAGAATTGTCCGAGTTTGGAGTCATCAATTTAACAAGTGAGTGCATAGTTACTTTCATCTTAGATATAGATATGAAGTATTTAATATAAATTATGTGTTATGTGTGCATATTATATGTGTTCTTGATATTTATGCTAGATTAACATAATATACATGTTTCATTTGATTTAAATTGTATATGTATTTTGTACCTATAACTATGATGGGAAAACATAGGTAGATGATGAAATAAATGATGAGAGGCCTTCATGTTTAAGATGACCCAGTCATCTAACAGAGTATAGATAATGCCCACAGACTATTCTAGACAGTCTAGTGAAATGCTGGCAAGCTCGCAGCCTGTAGGTGTTTTTGAACTATGTGTTCACCAGGTGTACTCCATCCCCCTCATGGTTGCCTTATTTGACATATATTACTAAGGAATCCCCTAAGTTGTGTAGTCATCCCGATGAAAATCCTTAGTCTAGGTCCCTTGAATTAGATGTTTTAGGGACAGAAAGTGAGGATAAGGGGAATGGGTAATCGGGTTGATTGGTTGATGAAATTAATAAACTTAATTATTATGGGTTGAAAGCCCTATGAGCTCACTATCCTGGCCCACTTAGTTTCTTGTATTACAAGTAGTGGCATAAGAGCATAGATGCGATGATCTGATGAGAGATTGTGGATTATAAGCCAATAGGAATAAGTAAAATGTTATAAGGCCTATGTTGTTTCTGTTTATGCTTTTGATCTGTATTGCAATGACATCCCGAGGGTTTTAATATAATGAAAATGTATTTCTTTGGAAATGCTTTGATAAATTCTTTATCACATTTTTGTGAACAAATTTCGTAAATATTATTCAAAAGTATACTCTATTTTCAAATAAAGCATAAGCAAATCGGTCTTTTCTGGCCGTGAAATTGGGGATGTCACACATACCATATTGGCCACCCGCCCTAGGGTGTATTTCAACCCGATAATAACATACAACACACAACAATTAATATATTGCATAACAAATAATGGGACGACGTTGGTGCCTTCGATCCGTAATACCGGGAAGAGACTCACCTCGGTATGCTGAAAGTAAAATCTGCTTGGCTACCAATCCAAAATCTAATACCATAAAGATATAAATTACCCTAATTAGGATTATCACACAAACCTGACTAAGGGTCCAAAATCCTAAGTCCAAACTCCTCCACTAAGTCCCTAAAGTCTTTATTCCTAAATGGGCCTACATTCAAGGACCAAAACAATAATGGGCCACAAGGCCCAATAGACCCAACCTTGACATCCATGGCCCAAAAATAATTTCCAAGGCCCAATTGCCCTAATTGATCCAGGCCTAGGGCTAAGTAGGTCCCAAATGCCTCAAAAGTCCACCAAAATCCCAACACCCACCAGAGGCGTACACCTAGCGTACAACCTCAGTACGCTTAGCGTATACGCTTTTATGGTGGTACGCACAACATACAAGATAGTATGCCCAACGTATAAGCCACTTATGCACCAACAACCATTATGTGCTTAATACGTGGAAACACAACGTCCAAAACTAGATCTAAGTCGATTAAGAGGTCCTAGGGCTAAGTAGGTCCCAAATGCCTCAAAAGTCCACCAAAATCCCAACACCCACCAGAGGCGTACACCCAGCGTACAACCTCAGTACGCTTAGCGTATACGCTTTTATATTGGTACGCACAACATACAAGATAGTATGCCCAACGTATAAGCCACTTATGCACCAACAACCATTATGTGCTTAATACGTGGAAACACAACGTCCAAAACTAGATCTAAGTCGATTAAGAGGTCCTAGGGCATAAAGTTTGGCAACTTTATGACCTTGCATGCCTTATGGGAACCCAACACTTCATTTAACCCATTAAGGCCTCCTTTATGACATTAAATTTGTGCATGAAATATTAACAATCACCAACCTAGCATTTTTATGCTTTCAACATGTCCAAAGAGCTTAGATCAAACAATTCAATCCTCTGGAGTTGCCTAAACTCGCAAGAGAGGGTTCATGGACCAAGAAAGGACTTAAAGCAATGGAGGCTGGTAAGAAAGGGGGTCCAAGGTCATAAATGGGATTTAATAGGTAACAAGCCCGTTAATTAGGGTTTTTATCCTCGGCCTCATACACGCCGCATCCGAGCTTATATGCCCCGCATACGAACCTTAGCCACCCGATGCATCCACTTGTGTATGCTCAACATACACACATGTACGTCTAGCATACAGAGGGTCCTCATTTGCCAAAAATTAACTACTTCAAGGGTTAAATGAAATACCTGGATTTCTGAATGTCACACACAAAGTCATCTACTAACGTACATGTATACAAAATGGTATAAAAGGTTAATACTAGCAACACCGATGGTTGTTGAACTCAATATTTTTTTTTCCTATTTTGTGGGACTTTTAACTTTGCCATGATCCAATTGACCCTGTATAATGATCTTCTCGATCATATAACTTCACATACCAGCCACAACGACTACATCTCTCCTATTGTTTTGAGCAACAAAAATGATTTTAAACTTATTCGCCAAAAGTGTTGCTAGAACTTGCACTTGTTCTTTCATCCACCAGTGGGCCTTCGGTCCCAACTCTTTAAGTTACAAACTCAACTCTTTATTAGAGACTCTAGTTCCTCTTTAAATTTGGGTCGTAGAATTGACTCAAGATAAAGTTTTTACTTTGACTACATCAACTGACCGAATGATCATACTCTAATATTGCACCGTACAATAGATACATAACACACTAGACTCTTGTCTTTACAAGTCAAACACTAACATACAATACGCCTTCCTTCATGTGCTAATGTGGTACTTCCACATCATAGCAAGTAACATGTCTAGCAACTAACTGCTCAGTCCTAACAAAGACTGCAATTATTTTTTGAGCACCTAGATCATGTCCTTCTTCAATCTTTCAACTAAAGTTGGTCACTACACATGACATGGTTCTTTGAACCAGTCAACTTACTTACACAAATTCATATTATTTGGAATTGACCCTTCATTACCACTAGGTTCTGAACAAAAATAATTTTCCTAGTCATCACGAAAACACAGGAAATGACGGAAAAACACAAAAGAAACTTAACTAATAGTGTCTTAGCAACCTTATGACACTTCATGATCCAACTACAGATCCTGTGCTTCCTATGGTACAAGCCTTTACTACCTTTCAAACATATGACTACTCATCCCAAGAGTTATCCCGCAGTTCTCAAGTCGTTATACCATAAAAATTCACAAAGCAGATTAATAAATATGTATGTGCCTAAATAAGCACATGCAACCAATTTTTTTCCTAGACTCCACTAGGATCTCCATCACGTATATGTATGATCTAGCATACTCTATCTTGGCGGTCCTTCATTTCAGTACCAGTAATCCACATAAATATTCAATATCAAAGAAGTCTTTAGGAATGCCTCTACTAGAATATGATCTTCAAAACATCAGGTTCTTCTCCTCCACTTGATCGTATCCCATAAATAAGTCATTTTATAGCATAATATAGTAGTATATTGTGGCCAAAATTTGTTTGGTGGCATAATTACATATAATCACTAAAAATATTATATTTGTTTATCAATTGTAACGTCCGGTTCCCAATACGTATTTTAATTATAAGTTTCTGCATTTTATACTAGGACTTGACGAGTTGAGGCCCCAAACTCATCGAGTAGGGGAAAATCTTGGACGCATGTGGAAGGGTCTACTCAACGAGTCGGAAGCCCCGACTCGGCGAGTACATCTGTCTGAATGAAACCCTAAATCTAAGGGTTTGCACCCTATTTAAACAACTTATATGGCCTCCACTCTAGCCTCTATCACCCTCAGCCCTTATTCTCGAAACCCTAATCATTTGTGAGTGTTATTGAGCTATTTTGTTCCATTTTAGTGATTTGAAGCTTGGAGAAGGAAGGAAAGGATTTGAGATCTAAGAAGAAGGCAGTAGATCCAGAGTTTTGGTTGCATTTCCAGTTTGTTTGAGGTAAAAAGCTTCAAGCTTGGCTTTCCATCACTTACATCTTCTTTAGGGCTTGCATTATGTCATTTTTGGGCCATTTCTAAGTCACTCTCGGGATTTGAGTGCATAATAGAGTAATGACTTCAGATATGGGAACTTATAAGCTAAAGGAAGCTTAAAGTTTCCACCTTTATTGAGCTATGGCTATATCCCATGTATTAGAACTCATTTATGGCTTAGTTTTGGTGTTTTAGCTTCACTTCTAGAGAAGTTTGTAAAGTTTGTAACTTTACGGGTCATGGTTCCCCAACTTTTTCTGTTTTTGATCAATCTGGTTGAGTCTGGAAGAGTACTCAACAAGATGGACATGAATCTGGACTTGAAGATCAAATAACTCGACGAGTTCAAGGATGAACTCGACGAGTTCAAGGCAATGTCCCAACTAATATGAAGAAGAACTCGACGAGTTCAAGGAAGAACCCGGTGAGTAAAGGGCTAAACATTCCAACTTATATGAAGCAGGACTCAACGAGTCCAAGGGTGAGCTCGGCGAGTCATGAGCAAAAGGTTTGGATTCTGTATGAAGGAGAACTCGACGAGTTCTTGAAAGACTCGATGAGTAGGATCGAAGTTCTAGTATTTTGTGGATTATGGAACTCAACGAGTTGATGGACCAACTCGGCAAGTTGAGTCAACCAGATGTTGACTTTGACCAAAAGTTGACTTTTACCAAGGTGTTGACCTTGACTTTGACTTTAACCTGAGTTGACCCTTGAAAGGGTTATGAGTATGAAATGGTAATTAAGGAAGGTTGTTATGTGTAGGAGTTTGAGGCGTTTGAGAGGAGCTGATCCCAACACCGAGGACAGTTCAGATACTACACAACATTGAGGCGAGTTACCTTCTGGTAGAAGTGGGTCTAAGGCCACAATGTCGGCCCACTAGTAGGAGTGATTGTGGATGACTGTCTTCGTGATAATTGTATGGTTGGACACTATCTATTATGTTTTATGTGCTAGTATGTGATGGTGGTAGTAGGGGGAATAGTCCCCATATACGGTGGATAGGGCCAAGGGGTAGGTTGAGCACCCCAGTATGCCTAAAAGTATGATTATATTATGTTTTTATTTGGTAGAAGTAGGGGTGAAATAGTCCCCGTAACCGGTTGAGATAAACCGGAGGGGTAGGTCGGACACCCCGGTATGTTTGACAGGGGTAGGTTAGGAACCCCGGTATGCTTAGCACGGGTAGGTTGAGCACCCCAGTATGCTCAACAGGGTAGGTCGGGCACCCAAATATGTATGGTAGTATGTGTTATGTATGGTATGTGGTATGATGGGGAAACTCACTAAGCCTCATGCTTACAATTTTCAGTTTTGTTTTCAGGTACCTCTTTATTGAAGGGGAAGAAGCCGGCACGGTAGCAGCGTAGCACACACACACATTATTTCCAAACTATGAGATTCTTGGGATTGTACTCTTACATTTTTACTATTTTATGATATGGCTTTGAGACATGTGACT
The DNA here is from genome assembly GCF_002870075.4 of Lactuca sativa. NCBI lineage: Eukaryota > Viridiplantae > Streptophyta > Magnoliopsida > Asterales > Asteraceae > Lactuca > Lactuca sativa. The sequence continues at coordinate 110,592,295 of NC_056625.2, read as the reverse complement.
ATGGTTTTATGAGATGATGTGAATCAATGATGTATTCTTATAAATGTTTTTCTGAATCGTTACTATACCATTCGATAGTTATTATTTACACTATTTACGAAGTTACCAATGTTAACTATCGTAATTCTTCTTATGTAACACCTGATTTGCCAAGAAAGACTCTTAGCAAATTTTTTCATTTATTTATTGTATTGGACTCGAGTACATTAGGTGTACATAAGGTACGTTGGGCGTACTCCTATGCATGCATAAGGCGGGGAGCCCCCCTGGTCCGCTAGGAGTTTGCATGCGTACGCAGGGCATACGTGTGTCAGGGGACAACCCTAATTTTTGTGTTTTCACCATATTTAAACACATTAAGTCCCCCCAAACCCTCACCTTATCAGCGTACATTGCCTTTTTGATCAAGCATCGAATCCCTGATTCATTTCTCAAAGCGATTAAGCTTGTATGTGTGTTTTGTGTGTGTGTGTGTGTGTGGCTCTTATTGAGGAAGAATAAGGCTTGGGGAGAGGCATTGGACAAGAAGGAGCTTGTAGATCCAAAAGTTATTCACTATTTCAAGCGCATTGGAGGTATAAAGTCTGAAACTTGTTCATCCTATGTCTCGATCTAAGTTTAGGGAAGAATTTGGCATATTTTGGTCCCATGGATGAACTCTTATGGGTAAATGCTACTCCTGATGTTATGTGACGTTCCTTTTATTGTTTTGAGGTCCATTAATCCATAAAGCTTGTATCTTGATGGTTGTGGATTATCCATGCATGATTTAGTGACCATTTAATGGAAGTAAAGTGTTAAATCTATGACTTGAGTCCCATTAAGGCATGCAAAGGGATAACATTGCCAAATTTATTGTGTACGATGTCTTTATGAGGTTAGATCTAAAGTTTAGTGTTAGGTATTAACTGATTATGACCCTTAATTTGGTCAACTGGGGCGTAAGCAGTTGTATGTTGAGTATACACGCCTGGGGTCTCGATCTAGTGAAGCATCCGAATATGCTAGGCATACTCAGAGTACGCTTAGCGTACTCACGAAAGGGGGGGGGGGGGGGGTTTCTGGGCTTTAATTTTAGGCCATCTTGGGCTTTAAGGTTTTGCGCCCTTGTTGGACCACAAATTTTTATAAGTTAGGCCTTTATAGATTTAGGCCCATATTAGACTTGGAATGCCTTTTTGGACTTTTAGGCTAGTTTGGATTTGGGTCTTGGTATGTTAGGACCAATAAAGGAAGTGTACAGAATCCTTTTACTTTTAAGGTCGGGATTTAGGGTTTGGTGAGTTGGGTTGGGTTATTGACCTAATTTCTAATTAGGGTTTTATTAATTGCGACATAGTGAGAGGATTTCATGATTCAACAACCTGAGTGTGATTTGACATATTCAGACTAAGGTAAGTTTCCTTTGCTTTAATCGTGGGTCAAAGGCACCAATGTCATCCCACTAGAATATATTGGTAGGATGATAATTGTCTTCGTGATAATTTCTTGTATTGCCTTTATATGCTTAGTGTCTCTACGACTCTTACTGTTACGATTATGTGTTAGTTGTAGGCATAAAATATAACCGATACCAGTTGAAAGAGACCAAAGAGGTTGAAACATACCCCATACTGGTTGAAAGAGACCGAAGGGGTTGAAATATACCCAATACCGGTTGAAAGAGACCGAAGGGGTTTAAATAGACTCAGTAATGGATGAAAGGGACGGAAGAGGTTGAAATAGACCCAGTTATGCTTTGACTGTTAAGTATGTATGGTATGGGTTATTTCGAGGGAGCTCACTAAGCTTTGTACTTACAATTTTCAGAGTATGGTTCAGGTACTCCCAGCTCATAAGGTAAGGGCCCGACTTAATCGCACCGCTTCTGCCCTTGTGCTTTTTTGGAATTCTCCTTAGTACCAGCTGACTAGTGGATGAGTGTGTTTGGTTACATATGGTTGAGATTAGGCAATTTTAGAGGTTTAGGTTTAACTTTATTGCGCGACTCTTGTTTGATTCCAACCGTTGTAGTGTGGGACTTTTCATTCAAACAATTATCTATTATCGATAATATGTAATTGTATTAGTGTAGTAGTTAGATGGTATTAGAGGGAGCTCCTTCAGTAACTGATAGTAGAGAATGGTGAAGGAAGGAACCCTAGGAAGTTCCTGGAATATATCTTTACACACCGGCACTCTATGGTATGATAGGGGTAATAGATAGAAAGGAAATGACTTGGAAGGATCATCACAGTCCTTGGGGAGGGTATGGATAGGTATGGAAGGTAGTATTAGGCCCGTACTACTGAAAGCACATGATATATGCCTAAGACAAGGAAGACCATGGTGAATTCAATAAACTTTTTGAGTGTGAACCTCTTCGTGTGTATACCGATTATTTATGTGTTATATTTCAACATGGTGATGACATGCGGTGGGGAAGGAGTTGCAGGAACTGGATTCGGTTCGGGCTCGGGCGCCGAACCAATTGATGCGATTTTATGCGAGTTCATTGCGTCTGAGATTACTAGAGGCATCCTTGATGAGATCCCGATGATGTTTGGGTCAATCAAGGAGGGTATTATCGAGTTGATGGAGTATCGCCTTTGGATCTTCAGGGTCGATCTAGCTGCTAGTCAATCTAGAGCATGAACCCTCTCCTACAAGGATTTCAGTGGATGTGGGGCGCCGTAATTCCTTATGGAGAAGGACACCATTATAGCTAGGAGATAGATATCAGATATTGAGTGTGCTCAGATGACTAGCTTTTGTCCCGAGGGGTCGAAGGTGAGGTTCGTTGCAGGCTGTCTGAGGGATCGAGATCGGGATTGGTGGGAGGAGGTTAGCTACACTCTAGGAGTCCCACCCATTGAGTCCTTGACCTGGCTAGATTTTTTGACCCGATTCCGAAAGGAGTTTGCACCAGCTGTTGATGTGCAACATCTAGTGGGGGAGTTCCTGGATATGCAACAAGACGACTGAGAATGTGGCGGAGATCACCGCCAAGTTTTGGGAAAGAGCTTTATTGTTACCCCGGTACGCCGCAGATGAGGAGATGAGGAAGACTCAGTACCATGAGATGCTACGATATGACATGAGGGTATTTGTTAGTTTTTCTACCTGTCCGACTCTAGATTACATGATATCCAAGGCTCGAAAATGAGAGATTGATTTGGGGAACATACGGAAGAGGAAGGCGGAACATGGGCAGACGATTGGGGTTTTGTCGAAGAAACCCAAGGGATTTGATTCTAGGTCGAGGTTCCAAAAGGTTCAAGTCATTGTAGAAAGTGCGGCAAGGTACATGACAGATTCTGCAGGGCGGGTGGTTCGGGCTGCTACAAGTGCGGAAAGACAGGCCACTTTGGTAGGGATTGTACTACAATTACCACCACCTAGGTATTGTTGGGTTATATCCATAAGAACATCCTATGTGCTCATACAAACCCTAATGCTTGGATCTAGGTTTCTCTATTGTACATGCAATTCATCCAAGACTTTAAACCCTAGATCTAGCATATGATAATCAATATTAACATAATAATGGGTTTAAGATATTACCTTGGTTGTTATGTAGCAATAACAATCTCAAATCCTCCTTGTAATGACTTTAGAAAGCTTAGAGTCACAATTGTGTAACGACCCAATTTTTACGTCCGAAAATTTCATTTTTAGAATATTACTTTAGAAAACATTAATAATTAAAAACATTGTTTGTTCACACCATAACACATTGCAACCATGTTCTAAAAAGCCACACCATACATCCCATCAAAATATCAGAGTACAGTCCCAGTAAATCTCATAACTGCGGAAACCGAAAAGTGTGTGTATGACGTGCCGCTACCGCGCCGGCTCCTTCCCCTTCGATGCAGAGGTACCTGAAAACAAAACCGTAAACGTAAGCATAAAGCTTAGTGAGTTCCCCCCCCCAACGTACCGCATACCATACAAACACATAACATATATACTGCCAGGCTATTCTGGGGTGCCTGACTACCCGGTACGGCCATTCTGGGGTGCCGACCTACCCATACGGCCATTCTGGGGTGCCGTCTTACCCGTGTCAAGCCATTCTGGGGTGCTGACTACCCATGTCAAGCCATTCTGGGGTGCTGACTACCCATCGGTCCTAACAACCGATCCTCGGGGACTATTTCACCCCTACTGCTACTACCACATGTATCATAACATAAACATACTATCAGACATATCTGGGGTGCCTGAACTACCCTTCGGTCCTAACAACCGAACACAGGGACTGGTCCCCTCATACTACCTCTATCGCATATAACATAACAAGCCAGCATGCAAACATATCATCACATACTGTCAGACGTATCTGGGGTGTCTGACTACCCTTCGGTCCTAGCAACCGAACTCGACTACTATCACACACAACATATCATGCTAGCATATAACATATCAAGTAGTAGCAAACCTAGATGATATCACAAAGACAATCATCTATCATACGTCTCCTACTGGTGGGCCGGCATTGTGGCCTTAGACCCACCGCTACTGGAAGGTAACTCACCTCAAAGTAGCTGCTGAACTGATCGGGAACTAACTGACTGCTGCTGCTCCGGGAGTCCTCCGGCTGCAATTTCCACGACATACTCAATCAAACACTGCTAACTGTCCTTTAGGTAAAATGACCATTTTACCCCTGGATTAACTCTAAGCCAAAGCTGGAGTCAACTTTCAGTTGACCCGACTCGCCGAGTGGATCACCACTCGCCGAGTCCCTAGCAAACCAATGTCCTGGGTCCCTGGTTCTACTCGTCGAGTCGGGCTATGACTCGACGAGTTCACCTTCTATCTGCCATTCAACACCTTCATCCTACTCGCCGAGTTGTATGAACAACTCGTCGAGTTCATCTTCATCCGATGAACACCTTATGCTAAGACTCGCCGAGTTGTATGAACAACTCGCCGAGTCTGTTCTTGAGCTATGGAGATTGCCTTGGACTCGCCGAGTCAGGGCATTGACTCGCCGAGTCCTAACATGGGTGAGTTCAGCTCCCAACTCACCGAGTCACCCCCTGTGACTCAAGGCTCAACTCGACACATGAAGAAGGGACCAATTCGGTGACTCGCGACCAGACTCGCCGAGTCACCCATGCGACTCGCCGAGTCGTCGCCATGCACTCCTTAAATATACCGATTTGCTCGGTTCCAGACCATGCCATTCATAGATCTGGACTTCTAGGACACGAATCACACGTAAAGTTTCCAACTTTACGTGTAGATATTCACCAATATGGATTATAAGGCTCAAAATGTCTCAAAATGGTAGATCTAGGGCTAACAAGCCTCATGAGGTCAAAAAGCTAACAGATCTGAGCTCCTGGAGCTCAATCTTACATAGATCCAAAGGCCAAACGCCTTATTACAACATATAATGAACATGCAAACTTGGGGAATTGACCAAGAAGGACCCAAGTGAAGTTTTAAGCATAGAATCAAGGGGAAAACGGGTTATACCTCAAAGGAAATGTTGAAATGACACAAGGATGGCTGATCTCCTTCTCCTCTTCTTGATCTACTCCTCTTACTCTACAAAACCCTCAAGAACACACCAAGAACACCTCAAACTCTCAAGAAAACAAGGGAAAACGATGTAGGGGGAGTTCTGGGGGTGAATGGGGACGAGTTGGGGGCGGAATGAGAGTTTAAATAGGGTGCAAACCCTTGAAACTTAGGGTTTCATCCCGCAGCGGTGACTCGCCGAGTCCAGGATATGGACTCGTCGAGTCGCCTACTTAAAACGCGTCCTGAGTCTCGTCCCTACTCGGCGAGTCGGACCCTATGACTCGCCGAGTCTAAGGCTAAATTAGGGCAATGCTCAAATAAAATTCACATACCGGAAACCAGGTGCTACAAATGTCACTCCTCTAACGGTTCACAAACACCAAGAGCAAGAGGATGAAGAATAAGGAGAGTGGAGGCTTCCCAAAACGTGTGGAAACCCTAATCAAAAAGTTCACCACGTTTTTGGGGCTTAAGGGTTCTTTAAATAGTGAGGCTATTAGGGTTATCTAAAAAGGAAACCCTAATTTGGATGCTTAGGCCCTAAGCAACCCATGGACTCCTTCCTTAAAGACCTAGGACAATTTCTAATGGGTTTCCCCATAGAATTCGTCCACCCCTTTAATATGGAGTCCATTAGCACAATATTCAACTATCACACAATTGACAGTTCTAGTCCTTTAAGTTTAATTAATGTCTTTTAGCCACAAACTTAATTCTTATTAATTCTTGACTAACATTAATTAAACAATATGATTTCTCCTTTAATATATTATTCTCATAATATATTAATAAATCATAATTAATCCTTTCTCTCCATAATTCATCCTATCAAGTTGCTTTTATGAAGGCAACCCAAAAGGACCATGCACCATCGGGTCAAGTACATATCAAAATAGTTATGGACTTAGACACTAATCCAACAGTCTCCCACTTGGATAAGTCTAATAACTATTTTGCATATGACTTCAGATCCTGATCTGCATTTGTAGCTTTCCAAAGCCGCTATCTACTCTGATCTTATTAGATACGCATGTCCTTTAGATAAGGGATCATATATTCCTCCACTGTAGATATCGTATAGATATGAGACATGAACTTAATCATTCTTTCTATACTATGTCCCGACTTCCGATATCGCTTTTATCCTACTTTGGATAAAAGGAACGGATAAACTTTGACTCCATGCTCGCTTGCACTCACTTACCGAATTACACACAACAATATGTTTTATAACACCAAGTTACTGGTGTGTTTACATATTATCAATATGCAACCGACTCGTAAGATACAACTCACACATATCGGTTTCAAGAATATAAGATGCTATCATCTCACCAATCACTCGTGATACAATTCATGAAGTGATCCAAGTGAGCGTGGGTTTAATCCAATGCTCAAATCATATTCATAAGCACTCATGAACGTTGCAACAAACATTTGCTTATGTCTAACACTCTTTAGACAATCCACACACCAATTCATGACAGTCTTCATTCATACCTACTTCCAATATATGAACGACTGTGGTCCGTTTGAATAATTTGACTGTTCTGAATCAATTAAATTATTCAGGAAGTCAAAACATGCAAAGTGAAACACAAGAATAATACTAATCCCATATGGCCTTAAACCTTTGAGTATAAATAAAACACCTTTTATTTATCACCATATCGATTACTCATTATTTGTTGTTTCGGGTAATCAACTTCTTATTTGAATTATAACTATACTTGTCCCATGCTCTTAGCATGCACACAATGTTTACCTATGGTCCTTACTTTGTGAAATAGGTCAAATGAACACATTTCCAATCACACTCATTTCACAACTCCCAATCCTTATCACAAGTGTAAGAATATCAAATCCTTGCTACTTATATAATACGTTAGATTCTAACATTTTATGCAATGATCCTTTTGTAATGTCACTGCACTAAGGTCACAATGACTATTGCTAATGAATTACAAAACTCTCTATCGGAAATTGTTGCAAGACAATTCCATAGATGTGATGTCTCTCAATCAAAGTACATTCCTTTGACCATCCTTTTGCATAAAAGTTTCTAATCTAGACATAGATTCTCAATATCAACTCCCAATATGGAAACCTTTCCATACTTACCATGTGACAACTCATTCTTAATAGAATCTTATCTATTCATAATAATATCGATATGCTCCATCCAATATCATACTTCCAACTACTCACAAGCGACCAATCCATAGCAAGCTTTGGATCATCCTTTTTAGAATGGTCAAATATGATAACATTTGCAACCGATCCTATACCCGAAACGTATCGGACACGATGCATAATGTCTTACATAAAGATATGATACTTTATCAATCTTCTGCCATAATATTTTATATGTCTCGTTCTTACAATTCGAACTATGAAGAGGGATACCGTAATCATAATCGAAATTTAAGAACACACTATGTATCCTTGACTAAATCTATTACCATTCCACAACCTAAGCCTTTAGATTTGAAATGAAGTACAATATTCTCTCCCTTAATTATAACAAAACAACTATTCAATCCTTACGACTTTGTAAAGTATAACTCTTGTTTTCTATAATCAATATTGATAACTTGCAATACTTGCCTTAATAATCATACAATCATAACATTTATGCTCCCACTGTCACGATGATTATTATAAACATAACACTTATGCTCCCACTAGCTTTGACATGTATTCAGAAACAGCTTAACTTTCAGAAAAAAAACAATACCTATTGAATTTCTTAACTTCATATTTCTAATACTTAATGCTTTGATAATCTTTTATCAAGCCTCTTAGTCTTATACACCATTGCATTAGATAGCTCATATGTGTGTCTAAACAATTCAGACTAATTGCCAAATCTTACAATTCGAATTATGGAAAGGGATACCGTAACCATAATCAAATTTGAGAATACAATTTTACAATCTCTATCTTCTTAAAATCTCTCTTAGTGAAAGCATTTCCTCACAGTCATCTTCATGAAAGAGGGAATCTTATGACACTTAGATTTTAATGGTGTATTTGTTCTTATCCATGCGAATTTGTCAAAGCCAAAGTTTGCGACAAATCCAAACCCTTATGGACCAAACTTTTCTTAACCTTGAACTCTTGTCTTATGCACCATGTCTTCCAAGTAGTTAAGCAGCTCACCCTTTCTTATCATTGTACTTTTCATTGATCAAGGTCCTTGCCTTTTATGCATTCAAATGAGAACTCATAGAACTCACATACATAATTAACTCAATTGGAATTGCATAGAAACCAGATAGTGTCAACACGATAGGTTGTAGACCTCAACTCTTGTGCTAGTGATGATCGATAAGGTTTATTCTTGGTAAGTTATTGAACCTTTTCAAGACCATTAAGACTCCCACTGACTCCTTGGCATATAGGATTTTCTTGTCCATAAAAAAATTCTTGACAAACAAATATTCAAGAGTTAGTGTAGCTTTTATCAAGACATAACACTTCATAAAATTGGCCCTAGTTGGTCTTTGTCTTATCCAAGACATCATAACTCTCCACATTTGATGAATGTTATAAACCTTCTTAAGACTTGTCACTCAATGTCACAATCTTAACTCTAAGACTTATTTTGGAACAAAGTATTATTGAATTCTTGATTTTAACCATTTCTTCAATTCTTGATTCCTCTTCTCAGACACACAATTGTACTAAGACTCATTTAGAGGATCAATTGAGATATGGTTCTTAATCATTAAGACCTATCATAAAACATAATAAAATGTACTCTCCCTTCTTCTTAGAATAGAGAAACTTTTATCCTTCTGCCTTCTTGATTCTTCTTATTCGTTCTGCTATTGATTTAAGCTCTTTTAATCAACTAAGAATTACACTTAATCTCATAAGTGTAATCATAGTTACTTAACCTTAGTAAATCATGACGAATATCTTTGTTACTCTTGTGGTGGACTTGATCAATACACAACCTTGTGTACTCTATCTCCTAGTCCTTCACTTGACATTTTGTCAACGAATTAGTCTAATTTTCCCAAATGTGAAAGCTTTTCATTAATCATACAATACTTGTTGTATGATTCCAAGTTTCTGTCCACTTGAAACTTGGGCGATGAGAAACTCTCCCTATTTGGTAAATTCTTGACATTAATGTAATTAACAATCACATCCATTTGTTGTAGAAATATGCAAACATCAATTTTTTTATAACGATTTCATTGCAAGGAAATAAATAAATAAATAAATACGTCAAAAAAAATTATTTTATTCATAAAAGCAGCGGAAAACATTTGTCCTTACAATGCAAAATCAACTGAAAACTATGTAATCAAATATTCCTAACAACTCTATCATAACTTTCTAAGCTCAAAATCTAATCTTCGAATCCATGTGATCAAGATCCATCTCTTCGTGATCAGACTCATCTTGCGTTTCCATCAGGCTTTCTCTCTTTTCACTGATCCTGTAAAACATTCAAATGCAATCTCATCACATTATCTAAAGGACGATTCACTAATTTTCTACCATGAAAAACGAAAAACCAATTAAGTTTTAAATGCTTTGAAAACTCCTAGATCCTTTGAGATTCATTGAACTTTTCAATGGCATGTTTAAATCTCGATATGCCCCTCGAGTTTGTGACTGGAATAACCATGCAAACTTACATGGTCCCCCACATGTTACAGTCATCTATTCGATGTGCCGGTTAACCACACACGCTCCACCGAACTATGACAAACATTGAGTCACCCTTTGCTACCTTTGCTTAGAACCATTTAGTGTGCCGGTTAACCACACATGCTCCACTAACGTCTTCGCAAGGGCACAAAGTGTAATTTCATGAAATTGCATCAATTCACTTTTGCCTAAAGTAAATAAGATTGGGAATTTTGTAAAAACATTTAGATACTTTTGTACTTCATTATACTTATAATGGAAGGTTTATGTCCTATCCTACTCGTTCGGCTAACGACCCTCCACTAGTCAAGAGTGCGGTGGGTAAGAGTGGATACCCATTCAATCGCCATTTTATAGGCAATTTCCTTAAACACCCCTTATAGACTAGCTTCGTAAATGAGGCCTACTAATGGTAAGACTGACTTTTACTCATACATATATATATATATATATATATATATATATATATATATATATATATATATATATATATATATATATATATATATATATATATAATGTTAGACTTTTAATGTTATATATAGTATAGGGTATATTTTACACTTTTAAAATACTATGTGGTCAAATTTAATAATTATACTTTTAATTCAATTGTAAACCAAAAAACTATATGGATTTATTAAATCTCATTTAATTATACAACTTAATTAATTAATAAAACCATAATGGGTGATTTGAACTTTTCAAAACAATACTAGGGTTTTAGAATTTAACATTCCTAAATTAAACTTTTAATCAACTTTTAAATTCCAAAACTTGAGGGCAAGTTTTGAAACATTTCAAAACATTTGGGTTTAGAATTTAAATATTTCAAAATCAAACCTTTTAATCAAAATTTAAATTCCAAAACCTAAGGGCAAGTTTTGAAACTATTCAAAACACAAGGATCAAATAGCAAATAACTTAAATTAAACAATTAATCTAATTATTATCTAATTTGACCTTAAATTAATTTCTTGCAAGATAAGTTACCCAATTAATACAAATAATCAAACTTTAATAAAATAAGGAAGTTATTATCTAATGAATTCGTAATTATCTTTTGTTTAATCAAGGATACACTAAAAATATGATTAAAATTTGAATTTTAATGACCCATAACAGTTAAGGCAAGTATCTTTGAGTAAAACAGCAAGAAATCCCGAAACTGTCTCCTTCTGACGCTCGAACTTGCCGAGTTCCTCTATAGACTCGCCGAGTAGGAGCCAACTCGACGAGTCCACATTCGATTTTGCAACAAGAATGAACATGCAAGGCATCAATATAATAGAAACCAATCAAGGCTCTGATACCACTGTTGGGTTATATCCATAAGAACATCTTATGTGCTCATAAAAACCCTAATGCTTGGATCTAGGTTTCTCTATTGTACATGCAATTCATCCAAGACTTTAAACCCTAGATCTAGCATATGATAATCAATATTAACATAATAATGGGTTTAAGATATTACCCTGATTGTTATGTAGCAATAACAATCTCAAATCCTCCTTGTAATGACTTTAGAAAGCTTAGAGTCACAATTGTCACTCCTCTAATGGTTCACAAACACCAAGAGCAAGAGGATGAAGAATAAGGAGAGTGGAGGCTGCCCAAAACGAGTGGAAACCCTAATCAACAAGTTCACCACGTTTTTGGGGCTTAAGGTTCTTTAAATAGTGAGGCTATTAGGGTTATCTAACAAGGAAACCCTAATTTGGATGCTTAGGCCCTAAGCAACCCATGGACTCCTTCCTTAAAGGCCTAGGACGATTTCTAATGGGTTTCCCCATAGAATTCGTCCACCCCTTTAATATGGAGTCCATTAGCTCAATATTCAACTATCACACAATTGACAGTTCTAGTCCTTTAAGTTTAATTAATGTCTTTTAGCCACAAACTTAATTCTTATTAATTCTTGACTAACATTAATTAAACAATATGATTGCTCCTTTAATATATTATTCTCATAATATATTAATAAATCATAATTAATCATTTCTCTCCATAATTCATCCTATCAATTTGCTTTGGTGAAGGCAACCCAAAAGGACGATGCACCATCGGGTCAAGTACATATCAAAATAGTTATAGAGTTAGACACTAATCCAACAGTCCCCCACTTGGATAAGTCTAATAATTATTATGCATATGACTTCAGATCCTGATCTACAATCGTAGCTTTCCAAAGACGTTGTCAACTCTGATCTTATCAGATATGCGTGTCCTTTGAATCGGTTGATGAAGAAGGCTGTCACGTTTCGTTGGGGGCCTGAGCAGCAGATAGCTTTTGAGACCCTAAGACATAGATTGTGTGAGGCGTCGATTTTGACCCTGCCAGAGGGTATTGAGGATTTTATGGTATATTGTGATGCATCAATTATAGTTTTTTGAGAAGTAATGATGCAGCGATATCATGTGATTACTTACGCTTCAAGGCAGCTGAAGTCTCATGAGGTGACTTACCCTACGCAAGATTTGGAATTGGGGGTTGTGGTGCTTGCCCTCAATATTTGCTGACATTACTCCTATGGGGTCCGCTGTACTATCTACACGTATCAAAAGATCCTGATGTATTTAATGGATCAGCTACTCTAAACATGAGGAAGCATAGGTGGTTGGATATGATGAAGGATTATGATTATGAAATCCTTTATCACCCGAGGAAGGCCAATGTGGTAGCCGATGCTCTCATCCGCAAGGCAGTTTCTCCCCCGATCAGGGATGTATGTTTGAGGATGAAAGTGATTACCCTACTATTTAGGTTAAGTCCATGAAGGAAGAACATTGGAAGAGTAAGCATATAGTTGGTCAGGTGGTTTCCTTTGATTATGAAAATGGGGATTGTTGACTCTCCATCAGAGGGTTTGGGTTCTATACTAGGGTGGTGCGCATCAGGTTTTGATGGAGGAGGCACACAAGCCGAGATTCTCTATTCATCCCGGAGCAAAAAAATGTATAGAGATCTCCGACCTGACTATTGGTGACCATGCATGAAGCGGGATAAGGCCTGGTATGTGGGGAGGTGCTTGACTTGCAAGAAAGTCAAGGTGGAGCATCAACGACCTCATGGCAAGATGGAGCCTTTAGAGGTCTCCGTTTGGAAACGGGAGGAGATTACGATGGATTTTATCACTAAATTGCCCTGAACAACGCACAAAGTGAATTCGATTTGGGTCATTGTGGATCGGTTGACCATGAGCCTGCACTTCATTTCGATTCAGGACAATGTTTCAGTAGAGAAGCTAGCCGACATCTACATTCGGGGGGTGGTGGCACATCATGGGGTGTCAGTTTCAATGGTATCTGATAGGGATATTCGGTTCACTTCCAGGTTCTAGAAGAGATTCCATGAGGAGTTGGGTACTCGTCTGCATTTCAACACAACTTTCCACCTATAGACAAATAGTTAGAGTGAGTGGGCTACCCAGACTTTGGAGGATATGTTGTGGGAATGTGTTCTAGATTTAGGAAGTAGTTGGGATACATATCTTCCTTTGGTGGAATTTTTATATAACAACAGTTATCACACCAGCATTGATCGACCTCCTTTTGAGATGCTCTATGGGTGAAAGTGTAGGACCCTGATTTGTTGGGGAGTGGTCGGTCTGTAGGTCATGGGGAGTACCGAGGTGGTACTTAAAGATGATTCTATAGGTTCGTAGCAGGCTTCAGACAACTTACGATCGGTAAAAGAGTTATGCAGATAGACGCCAATTAGACTTAGAGTTCCAAGTTAGGGACATGGTGCTCTTAAAGGTTTCACCTTGGAAAGGTGTTATCTGGTTCAGGAAGCAGGGTAATTTGGGCCCCAGGTATATAGGTCCTTTTAGGCTTTTAGTCCGGTTGGGCAGGGTGACGTATCGTTTGGTTCTTCCGGAGGAGCTCAGTTAGATTCAAAGCACTTTTCACGTCTCTCAGCTGCAGAAGTGTTTGATTTATGATTCCAAAGTATTCTCATTAGAGGATATTCAGGTGGATAACCGTTTAAATTACATTGAGAGACCGACGGCAATCCTTGACCGGAATACAAAAAGCTTAAGGAACAAGGTTGTGAGATTGGTGAAGGTGTAGTGGTAGCAATGGAAGGGTCCTAAGTGGACATGGGAACCTGAGGAAGAGATGAGAGAGCATTACCCATTGTTGTTTGCAACAATAGACTTCGAGGACGAAGTCTGATCCAAGTGGGGGAGAAATGTAACGCCTGATTTTTCAGGTAAAACTCTTAGCAAATTATTTCATTAATTTCTTTTCTTGTACCTAAGTATTCTAGACGTACATAATGTACGTCGGGCGTACCCCTATGCATGCATGAGGCGAGGAGCCCCTTGGTACGCTGGAAGGGTCCTTGACCGAAAGACAAAAACCTTAAGGAACAAAAACCTTGACCGGAAGACAAAAACCTTAAGGAACAAGGTTGTGAGATTGGTGAAGGTGTAGTGGCAGCACTGGAAGGGTCCTAAGTGGACATGGGAGCCTGAGGAAGAGATGAGAGAACATTACCCAATGTTGTTTGCGACAACAGAGTTCGAGGACGAAGTCTGACCCAAGTGGGGGAGAAATGTAACGCCTGATTTTTCAGGTAAAACTCTTAGAAAATTATTTCATTAATTTCTTTTCTTGTACCTAAGTATTCTGGACGCACATAACGTACATCGGGCGTACCCCTATGAATGCATGAGGCGAGGAGCCCGCTGGTACGTTGGGTGTACCCATGCGTATGCAGGGCATGCGTGGGTCAACCTCCATTGCCTTTTTGAGCTAACCTCGAAACCCGAACTCATTTCTCAAATAGATTGAGCTTGTACGTGTTTTTTATGTGTGCGTGTGTGGTGGTGGTTATTGAAGAATAAGAATGCTTGAGGAGAAGCACTGGACAAGAAGGATCTTGTAAACAAAGTCGACCCAATGCAGGTTCAGCGAGTGCCCATAAACAAGGCCCCAAAAATTAGAGGACCCCCTTTTTTTGCATTATTTAATAGGGAATGTTCATTCGACCCAAAAAATTAGGTTATATCCATCTATCATCAGCTAACGAACGCAGGAGGAAGCAAGAAAAAAAGGAGTGGGAACTGAATTTTCAATAAAAAAAATCTTCGGTTTCTTTATTGATAACGCACACATGGGTAATAAGAACCATCATTATTGGAATGGTAACATCGATCTACATTCATTTTATCATTTATCATTCGATTCTATTCCATCAATTTACATTCACTTCTTAGTTCTTCCTTCTTTATCTTCTCCTTCACTGATTAGTTTCTACAAAGATTACCAACAATTTTAGAAGCTCCAAAATAAGAAGTTGAATCCATCAAATTTTGAAATCAGAAGGTTCAAAATCAGAATTCAGAACCATCAAAATTCGAAATAAGAAGCTTCAAAATGTTACAACTTGTGGTTTCGAAATCAAAGGTAAAATACTAAAATTAAACTTTAGTTTTGTTTTTCATGGGTTTGTTTTTTCTAATTGAGTAATTTGATAATTTCGGATTTCTTATCGGTTCTTCTTTTTTCATTTTCTTTAATTCCAAATTATTAATCAGTAGACAATAAATCAGGAGGAACAATCAACAATGATATCGATTTTCAAAAATTTTAACTCAGAAGGAACAAGGAATTAAGGTAAATTCTAATTTCAGATTTCTACTTTTTTTTTATTTTTTGTTTATGATAAATTCATATTTGTAAGAACTAAGAAGTAATTATGATCTCATCATCTCAGATTGCAGATTTTCTGATTTCCTTAGTAGCATATTCTAGTATTTTTGATTTGAAGTGTCGAAAATAATTAGGTAATTTTTGGATTTCTGATATGATATCATTATAGCTTTTCTAATTTCATTCTTTAGAAGCATGCATATTCTGATTTTTTTTCTTTGTAGTTTTGATACCTTCTCTTGGCGATTTGAAGTGTGGAGAATCTAAACCAAGAAGGAATCTATAAATTGGAAGTCGTAAATAAGGTCATTTCTTTCTTTTCTATAACTTTTGATGCCTCCTAGAATAAAAAAAATATTAATCTGGATATGAAAAACGTAAGAAGAAACAAAAAATTGAAGAAGATAATAAAACTTAAGATCATATACAATGTATTACAAATGAAGATCTGCAATCTGAGATGATGAGATCATAATTACTAGAATATGCTACTAAGGAAATACTAGAAAAAGAAAAAGTTCATTGAAGACAAGCTTTGTTGAGAATTATTTCTGTTTTGAATTTTCTTGCTAAACATAATCTAGCTTTTCGTGGTACTGATGAGAAATTGTATGAAGACAACAATGGAAATTTTTTAGGCTTATTTGAAATGTTGGCTGAATTTGACATGGTTTCTTATGATCATATACAATGTATTACAAATGAAATTGGTATCCATAAACATTATCTTAGGCATAGGATACAAAATGAATAATACTTTCGCTTGATTCTACTCCCAATATAAGTCACCAAGAGAAAATAACTATTACTTTAAGATATGTAGATGTCTTGTCAAATGTTGTTTGGATTGAAGAATCTTTTTTTTTTGGGGTTTTTAGATGTAAATGATACAACCGACCAAGGACTCTTTGATGTTTTACAAGATGAAATGAATTTCCTTGATCTTGACATTAATAATGTACGTAGACAAGGTTATGATAATGGATCAAATATGAAAGGAAAACGTCAAGGAGTGTAAAAATAGCTTTTACATATAAATTAAAGAGATTTTTATACTCCTTGTGGTTGTCATAGTTTGAACTTAACTTTGTATGATACGGCTAATACTTGTGGTAAAGCTAAACATTTTTTTGGAACAATACAACGTATCTATACAAATTTTGAAAATTCCACTAAGTGATGGAAAATTTTAAAAGATAATGTGGAATTGTTAACTCCTAAATCTTTTTCATCCATTCATTGGGAGAGTCGTGTTGATGCTGTTAAAGCTATAAGATTTCAAAATTTTGATATACAAAAAGCTTTACTTAAAGTAGCCAAAAACGATGATAATCCGAAAAATAACAAGTGAAGCTAAACCCTTAGCAAAAAATGAACTTGGAAACTTTGAGTTTATATTGGTATTAGTAATTTGGTATGAAATGTTAAAAACTGTTAATTTAATTAGAAAACAATTCTAATAAAAAGATATGCTTATTGATGTTGCTATGGAAAAAATAAAGGGATTGATTTCGTATTTTAAGGAATATAGAGAAAATGAGTTTTTAAATGCCTTACAAACTGCAAAGGATATTGCCTTAGAAATGGGCATTGATCCAATATTTCCTAAAGCACGTGAACCTAAAATAAAATAAAAAACATTTTGATGAGATTTCAAATGATACTTCTTGTAGTTTTTCACAATCCACCCAAGAGAAATTTAGGGTTAAATATTTTATTTATATTGTTGATCAAGCAATTACTTCTTTAACTACAGGTTTGAACAGTATATAAAATATTTGGCTTTTTGTTTAATTCAGAAAAAATTACTTTCATTAGATGATATAACCTTAAAGTCTTGTTGTATGTCTCTTAAAACTTCACTCAAGAAAGTTGAACAATCGGATATTAATGGAAATGACTTATATGTTGAATTAAAATTACTTTTACATCTCTTGCCTAAGGAAAAATTGACAACATTTGATATTCTAAATTTTTTAAAACGTTTTGATTGTTTTCCTATTACGTCTATTGCATATAGAATTATGTTAACTATTCCTGTTGCTGTTGCATCTGCAGAACGGAGTTTTTCAAAATTGAAGCTTTTGAAGTCCTACTTAAGATCTACTATGACTCAATAACGACTTAATGGAATGGCTTTGATGACGATTGAACGTAACATGTTGGATATAGTTACTTATGAAGATGTTATTGAAAAGTTTATTTCAACGAATATTATGAGGATGGCTGCTTTTAGGTAGAAACTATTTTTTTTTGTATTATTTTAAATAAAATTTTAATTTTATGTATTTGCAATAGAAGATTAAATTATAATTTTTTACTTAGATTTTGAGATCTTTCAAATTTTAGTGCCTATTTTCGTCAAATCGTATAGGGTCTCCAAAATCTTGGAGCTGGCCTTGCTTGTAGATCTAGATGTTATTCATTATTTCTAGCTCATTGGAGGTATAAAGCCTTAAACTTGTTCATCCTATGTCTAGATCTAAGTTTGGGAAGAATTTGGCATATTTTGGTCCCATGGATGAACTCTTATTAGTAAATGCTACACGTAGTGTTATGAGACGTCCCTTTTGTTGTTTTGAGGTCCATTGATCCATAAAGCTTGTATCTTGGTGGTTGTAGATCAACCATGCATGAGTTTGTGACCATTTAATGGAAGTAGAGTGTTAAAACTATGACTTGAGTCCCATTAAGACATGCAAAGGGATAAAGTTGCCAACTTTATTGTTTTCGATGTCTTTATGAGGCTAGATCTGATGTTGGATGTTAGGTCTTAACTTATTATGACCTTAAAAAGGGAAATTGGTCAATAGGGGTGTACGCAGGTGTACGCAAATGTACGTTGAGCATACGCGCTTGGGGTCACGTTCTGGTGAAGCATCCGAGTACGCTGGGCATACTGAGAGTATGCTTAGCGTACTCACGGAAGGGGAGTGTTGGGCTTTAGATTCGGGCCACCGTGGGCTTTGGGTTGTTGGGCCCTTTTCGGACCACAATTTTTTTGAGTTGGGCCTTTATGGATTGGGCCCATATTGGACGTGGAATGCCTTTTTGGACTTTTGGGCTAGTTTGATTTGGTCCTTGGTATGTTAGGCCCAATAAGTGAAGGTTAAAGAAGCCTTTTACCCCTAAAGTGGAGATTTAGGGTTTGGACTCTCGGGATGGGTTATTGACCTAATTTCTAATTAGGGTTTTTATTAATGCTAACTTAGTAAGAGGATTTCATGATTCAGTAGCCTGAGTATGATTTGACATCTTCAAACTGAGGTGAGATTACTTCGCTTTACTCATGAGTCGAATACACCAATGTCGGCCCACCAGACTATACTTGTAGAATGATAATTGTTTTGTAACAATTTCTTGTATTGCAGGTATATGCTTATTGTCTTTGTGAATCTTACTGTTATGATTATGTGTTAGATGTAGGGGATGAAATAGACCCAATATCGGTTGAAAGAGACTGTAGGGGTTGAAATAGACCCAATTATGCTTTGACTGTTATGTATGTATCGTATGGGGTATTTTAAAAGGGCTCACTAAGCTTTGTGCTTACAGTTTTCAATTTATGTTTCAGGTACTTCTAGCTCAAAATGGAAGGGCTCGGCTTGATTGCACAACATCTGCCCTTGTTTTACACATTATGTGATTTTGGGATTTGTACATTGATATTATTCCACTATGATACACTTTTGGTTGTCTTGACATAATTACTGGATGTTTTGAAATGAATTAAAAATGAAATCTTTTTCTGAATTTTTTTGGATGTTACATCTTATCACCTCGAAACATTATATGCCATTTCTAATACCATAAGTACACGCTTAGAATATTGTACATATAAAATTCCTCTTTCCAAATAAAGGTTGGAAACAAAACTTAAATCTCTTCAAGTAATATCAATATAGGCAAGCAAGCTAAGGCATGTTATATTATTTATCATTTATCACATATTAGCATGTAAGGCGTCTCTCCTAAAGTATGCTAATGGACATCATAGTAAGTAAGGTATTCAACTTAAGTCATGCTAAAAATAAATCTTATTAGCATATAGTAGTTACTAAGGTATACACCCTAAAGTATTCTCATGCTTCTATCAATTTAGGTATACAACCTAAAGTATACTAGACATACACCTCACCATCATCACTTAGAAATAAGTTGAAGTCTAAAAATCCTCATAATTCCTAGTTCGCTTAAACTAATACTATGATACCAACTATGACATCTCCTATTTTTTAGATTTGTAAAATAAAAAGATTTTCTTTATGCTCATAATATCATGGTTTGTAGAAAACCCCAGTATATTAAAACATTTTGAGTACAAATGATTGTCTTAAATTAAGGATGTCATAATCAATGTAGTAAATGAGTTACAATATAAATACCTAATTGTCCAGAATACTATTGCATGTCTTCTCTTTAATCACTCAACATCCTATTCAAGTCTTCAATAGTCTTAGTACCGCTACCTGTGATGCGTATAAATTAAGTGGGCCACGTTGAGAAACCTAGTAAGATACATACGATTTTCAATCCCATAATGTTATTATGATATATTATGATAATAAATCATAATTAATAAACCAGGAAAACCAACTATCATCCAATCAACATAACCTAAATATCTATAAGACATTTTAACCATAGTTACCTGTCTCGTCGATCCTCACATATTGATCCTATAACAGCGATCTTATGAGATTTATCCCGATGGATCACTACAAGCAATGAGTTAACAATACTGCTTCAGGGAACGCTTGGAAGCAGGCGTTAATCACTAAAGGCAATCACGAGCGGAGTGGAGCACATCAAATGAACACACAAACCTTTTAGATTGAAATGATTCATTAATACCATAATATAGTTAAGTCAGGGCTGGTCATCTATACTCTTCAAGATAACTCAAACATACCTGTTGATTATCGTATACACACTCACCCTTTCCATATGTCTAGATGACATACCTGGTGATGGTCTGATACAAATCATCCTTTCCAGCTGTCTAAAAAGGAAAAGGAATGGGAATACTAATATAGTTCTCATGTACACAATTGTACCCTTACTAAACTTCAATATTATCGAATAGAGTTGTACTCTTTATTCCCATCTTACACATACCCTTAAGCTGATGCTACTTAATATCCAAATTTAATTGAACTAAGCATCTCTTTTGAGTCTAATTCTATAATAGAAAATATTACAATACCCATAATCAAGCTCCAATACAAATTCTCATGCTATATAATATCTTTACAATATAACATATAATTGACACTCTTTCTTGAACCTAAAGTCCTTGACAAACCTCAGTTTTTAACTAGACCGGTTCACTAATCATGATCAATACAGTCTTCACGATGCTATCTGAATACAGGGTATTATTGTATTAATATGCAACTTAATTGGATCTAAACATTCTTTATACGTCCCAGTTTAGAACTAGACTAGACTACAATCCCTATAATCAACTTCCAATACCAACTCTGTTTAGGCAACATTATCCTAATTTATTGTATATATATTTAATATGAAGTATTAGGTATTAACACACATTTATCTTTATATCCCTAAAATCTTTCCTTTAGGTATTAACACACATTTATCTTTATATCCCTAAAATCCTTCCTTTAGATTCCAACATTCAAAAATCCTTACTCGTTCAAACGAACTTCGTTCTCGACTCTCTATATCGACAGATTCGTATTTACGAGATCTTCAACTTATGTTTACATTGTTTTGGCTAACAGTCAACCGATTTTAATTTTAATTTCTATGTCACACACTATTGTACTGTGTCGCACCGACGCTTCGAAAAATCATAACTTCCTCATATGAAGTCATATTTGAGAGTTCTTTCTACCTAAACGATTGTCATCATAGCCACTACAACATTCGTTAAGTTTATGTATCCTAAATAATCTTTTATTTTTGAACATTTATTTAACGTAACTTGTTAAATTTATAATAATAATGTTTTGTACAAATATTATAAGCCCATAATATTTGGCCATAAAGCATATACGAAATATATAAATATCATTTATATAACTCGTATCGCGTACGAAGTAATCTTAATTATTTATGATTATCCTATTTGAGGATTTAATTATTCGATAAAACAAATTTATTATCTATAATCTTCAAAATGTTTAGCCTAGATTAGCAGGCATTACACTAACAAAGGGGACGATAAAGGAAAAGCATCTGGTGCAAACATAGTTAGCGGAAAAGTGACCAATAATTCAATACGTACTTTTGTTACTCCTAGTGCACCTCAGATTCATAGTGTTGTTGAAAATAAAAATATTTTACATACATCGATTCACTATGAGGATCCTCAAAATTATAAGTATATTGGTGATGATTGATAATTTTTGTATGTTACAAAAAAAATATGTGGCGGAAAAAACATAACCCTAAGTTCACATGCAACCTATTGGATCTAAGTTTTCTCTATTAATTTGCAACAAACAATTAAACATCAAGAACCTAGGAGTACACTACTATTTTTGAAATTCATAAAGGGTTTTAGAGTTTAAATACCTTTTGATTATTATAGTAAATAATCAACACTTCCTTCTTGATCAAGCTTTAGAAAGCAAGCACCAAAAATATAGTGCCTCTAATGGTTTGTACCCAATCCCTCGCAATAGAAGACTGAAAAGGAGAAAGGAGAGGGGAAGGAATTTCGGCTCTTAGGCTCTTAGAAATGGATGGCCAAAATTATGAACCCATAAGGGGTTTATATAGGTGAGTAAGGAGGCTAGGATAAGGCAAGTTTCCTTGGATAACCTTATCCTTTTTCTTGCTCCTTAAGGCTTTCTAAGGCTTCCAAGAAGCTCTAGGAATGTCCTCCATGACCGTCCCCCTATGGAAAGGTTTTGGAATTCTTCAATGCCCAACTTTTGAAAATTTTCACCTTCAGTCCCTATACTTTTAAGTAACCCAATTAATCGAAAAATTATTTTTGATTAATTATTAATTAAATAATACTATTTCTAATTAAAATATTAATCTCATAATATATTAATAAATCATTTATTACTATTTATTAATCTTATAATAAAGCAACAAATCAACCTCTTTCTCTAAAAGTCATTATATCAATTACTAGTTTTGAGGGCAGTCCAAAAGAATTTTGCTTTTAATTCAAGTACGTACCAGTTTAGTTATTTGCTTAGACACTTAACCCAACAGTCTCCAACTTGGATAAGTCTATAACTACAATTACAAGTATAACCTATAAATCAAAAAGCAAAAGGTGCTTTCCAAAGCGACTCCAAATTTTGATCCAATCAGATATTTGTCCTAAGATAAGTGATCAAATATTCTTCGTTCTACAAGATATTGTATTGACACGAGACATGCATTATAATCATTCTCTTGTCCAAAATTTTGTTTCTTGATTTCCCATTTGTGATCACCTCATAGGACTTACTAATTGAACACATCAATTTATTGGCTTAGACACTTAATCCAACAGTCCCCAACTTGGATAAGTCTATAACTACAATTACAAGTATAACTTCTAAATCAAACAGCAAAGGGGTGCTTTCCAAAGCGAATCCAGATTCTGATCCGATTAGATATTTGTCCTAAGATAAGTGATCAAATATACTTCGTTCTACAAAATATCATATTGATATGAGACATGCATTATAATCAATCTCTTATCCAAAATTATATTTCTTGATTTCACCATTTGTGATCACCTCATAAGACTTACTAATTGAACACATCAATTTAGTCTTAGATAGGCCCAACACTATAATGTCCACACCAAATCACCGAGGGGCCCAAATATATCGCTTTTCCTGTTAGGGAAAAAAGGAACGAATAGATTTTGACCCATATGCCTGTATCTATTACTCACCAAATCATGCATGACACTACGTTGTATAACTTCATGTTACTGATGCGTTTACATAGCACCAATGCACAACCGACTTGTAAATTACAACTCATATATCTCCATTTTAAGAATATAAGATATTATTATCTCAAAATTACTTGTGATATCATCAATGAATTAATTCCCTGAGCGTGAGATTATCCAATACTCAAAATCTCCATTTTCTAGGTACTCATGAATATTGTAGAAACCATTGCAATGTCTATTCTCTATAGACAATCTACAATATATTCATGTTATTTCACTACTTACATCCAAAAGTATGAGCAACTGTGGAGTTTTGAATAATTAAATCATGCAAAATGAAACACAAGATTGAATAATCGAAAAATACAACCATACTCATAAACATCTCATTTACTTAATCACCAAATTCAATTACATTTATTTTGTTACATGTTTCAAAAATATCAGTTAATGTAACGACATAAAAATCAAACCAATTTTTCGTTTTTCAAACAACATAAAAGTCGTTCAATATTCTCAATCTCATGTTTAACAAATGTCATTATGATAAAAACATATCCCAAGATCATAAAATAAATCCTCTGTCAGTGCGTACGGATCATGTCGGCGCCTTCCCGCAATCCTCGCTAGTACCTAAAACACATAACACATAACACGATAAGCATAAATGCTTAGTGAGTTCCCCAAAATACCACATACAACACATACGCCACTCAAGGCCATAACTCTATGGGACCTTCTGGTCCATGTGTCTCAGGGGACTTCCGTCCCAGCCCTGGTAAACCTTCCAGTCCTACACGTAATGAACTTTCGGTCAATACACTGTTGACCTTCCGGTCCAAATACATACTACTCATAACATAACATAACACATACATATCGCATATCACCTATCAACATATATCACATACTCTTCATAGCACATAGGACCTTCCGGTCACACATAATTACCACTCTAGTAACGTATAGTGAGAAGACTCACCTCGTATGTTGTCTAGTAACTCACGTGCTCGATATCCCTGAACCTCGCCTAGCCTTGCCTAAACACATAAGCAATCATCTCAAATCAATAACGGCTCTCCAAGCTAGACTATTCCTTACCAATGTCCTCTTAGAAGGCTAAAAGACCATTTTACCATTGTAATGGTCCAAAAGTCCAAGTGTTGACCAAACCCTATAAGTCAACGAAAGTCAACTGTAGCCAAAGGTCAAATTTTGACCAGACTCGTCGAGTGCACTAGTGTGACTCGGCGAGTCCATGCGTGTCCTTATAATCCTCATAAATGCTCACTCAACTCATCGAGTTAACCTTTCACTCGACGGGTTACCACTAGTCACGAATCGTGGGGCAACCCGACTAGACTCGTCGAGTCCCTTTATGGACTCGGCAAGTTCCTTCCATGGCAACACTCAAATGACCTTCTGAGGTCAGATCTGTTTCTCTAACCTACAGATCTGACATCCTAAGGCTCAGTAACTACGTAAAGCTTCAATCTTTACACCCACGCAACACATATAAGATTCTTTTTGGTAAAATAGCTTCTAAAATGGCAACCTAGGTTCGCATAAAGTAGGGAGGTTGGGGCTCTCTGGACCTCTCAAAGTCTAGATCTAGAGTTTAACACTCAAAGGGACATCATAAGCATCATATCCAAGCCAATAAAGGGTGGAGAAAACCCTCGATTCAAGGGTTCTACACCAAAACAGAAGAAGGGTCAATTTAATACCTCAAAGCTGGAGTTCCTTGCTTGAAACCACAGAATAGCAACCCCATTGACCTTCTTTTGCTGTAATCTCCCTCTTCTTTGCAAAAAACCACACCAACAAGGATCAAAATAGCCCTTACTCTCACACCACACACTCAAGCTCACTAGGGATTCTCTCTCTGCACTGGTAGCCGCAAATGAGGGCCATAAGGTCCCTTAAATAGGGCGCAGGCCTGAGGATTTAGGGTTTCCACCCACAGCGCGGACTTGTCGAGTCCACCCATCGACTCGTCGAGCCCGTTCATTAATCCAGTCAGCAAATCGCGATCCTACTTGACGAGTCTAGGCGTCAACTTGTCGAGTTCCTCCACATAACTAAAAATAAACAGTTTAAATATGGTACCTGGAAATCCAGATGTTACAGTTAACTACTAAAACTAATATCATCTCTCAAGCCTATGCTCCTACCCTGCTGGTTATGCTTAACCCTACTCAGAGCCTTTATGAAAGGATCTGAAGGATTATCTTCTGAGGACTCTATTCATTATAAGATGGCCTTTTTCAACTCTATGTCTTATGTAATGGTACTTTCTGTCGATATGCTTGGATCTACCATGATCCTTTGGTTCTTTGGTCAAATAAACCACTCCTTCATTATCACAGTAAATTAAGTTCCATTGGCTCTTGAATGGTCGGGACTACTCCGAGATCTTCGATGAAGTTCTTTAATCAAACTGCCTATTTTGATGCTTCACTTTTTGTGATGTACTCTGATTCACAAGTAGAATCAACCTATATATCCTTCTTAGAACTTTTCCAATTCACTGCTCCACTATTTTACACAAACACCCAACCCGACTAAGAGCAAAAGTTTTCTTGATCTGTCTAATACCACTAAGTATTTTCTTTTTATCTCTCAGAATCCTTATTTTAAGAATATAAGCAACTTTATATCCTTCATGGCAAAACATTTCCCAAGCCAAGACTTTACTTTTTGCAAGGTTGTAATTTCTTTTCCCATAAGGAGTATGTCATCAACATATAAAACTAGGAAAGTTACTATACCCCTACTAGCTTTGACATACACGCACGATGCATCCTTGCTCCTAGAGAAACCAAAATCTTTCACTTTCACAAGGAAACAAAGATTCCAACTGTGAGAAGCTTTTTTTAATCTACAAATGTACTTTCCAAGCTTACACACTCTATTACGAAACCTTTCATGTACAAAACCCTCCGGATGACTCATGTAAACATCTTCAGCCAACTTCCCATTAAGGAAACTAGTTTTGGCATCCATCTGCCATATTTCATAATCATGAAAGGCACCTATGACAAGATCCATTTGCAACTAGTCTTGCTTTGAACGTCTGTACATTCCCATCCATGTCGGTGTTCTTCTTCAATATCCATTTACAACTCACTGTCTTTCGACTAGGTTCTTGATCAACTAAATTCCAAACTTGGTTGTCATATATGGAATGAATCTCACTGGCCATTGCATCTTTCCATTTGGCTGCCTCAGGGCTCTCCATCTCTTCCTTGTAGTCATATGGCTCATCTAAATTTACCAGTGTACCATCACTAATAAACGATGTCATCATCAGATGTTATATGGAAACTATAGAACGTTGATGGCATAATAACTCTAGTTGATTGGCGAAGAGGTAATGAATTGTCAATGGTATCAACAAGAGTATCATCCTCTGGTTGAGAGCTAGTGTCTTCTAAGGTTCCTTCATTGTATTATTCTAGAATTTCTTCCAAATCAATAGGACTCACACTGCCCTATTTGAATATAAGCTCTCTCTCACGAAAGACTCATCTTCAAGCTACGAAGACCACTTTCTCACTAGGTTTGTAGAACAAGTATCCAAAAGACATTTTTGGGTAACCAATGAAAATATATATCTTACTTCTAGGTTCTATCTTTTTGTGAGTCTCTCATCTAAAGAAAACTCCACAGCCCCAAACGTTGATATGACCGAGCGAGAGAACTTTCCTTGTCCACATGTTGTGAGGTGTTTTGGAAACCTTTTTATTAGGGATAAGATTAAGAATATGGGCAGAAATCTCTAAGTTATACCCCCAGAAAGAAATTGGAAGTGAAGCTTGACCCATCCTGGAACGAAGCATGTCTAAAAATGTTCAATTTATCCTCTCAACCACACCATTAAGTTGTGGTGTCTTAGGAGGATTCAATTGTGAAGCTATTCCACATTCCTTGAGATAATCAATGAACTCGATACTAAGATACTCACCACCTCTATCAGATCGAAGCATCTTTATCTTCCTGCCCAGTTGATTCTCGACCTCATTTTTTAAAATCTTTGAACTTTTTAAAGGTTTCTTATTTATTTTTGATTAAGTAGATATATTCATATCTGCGATAATCATATGTAAATGTCACATAGAATCGATTGCCATCCCTTGTGGTTGATATGAAGGGGCCACAGACATCTGTGTGTACGAGGTCCAACAAACCTTCACCTCTTTCAAAAGATCCAGTGAAAGGTGATTTTGTCATCCTACCTAAAAGACAAGACTTGCATTTGTTATTCGACCTTAATTTAAATGATTCCAACACTCCATCCTTTTGGAGTTGGGTGATGTGTTACTTGTTCATGTGTCTTAAATGACAATGCCATAAGCATGCTTTGTCTATAACATTAAACGAATCAATATTTAACACACTATTGCTTAAGCTATCAACACAAATCATTGTAACATACACACCATTACAAGGTAAAACTTCAAACATAAAAACACCGTTTATATAAGCTAAATTTGAACCATTCATATCATTAAAAGAATATTGAAATCATTGTCTAAATAATACATGAAAAGAAACAATGTTTCGTATCATTTTTGATGAGTAGCAACAATTTATAAAATGTATCCAAACATTACTACTAAGCATAAGACTATATGTAACGCCCGCAAATTCGGGCTAGTCAAATTAGAGGCAATAGGGGTCGAAAACGACTTTTCGACAAAATATTATTTAGAATAAATAATCTTAACCAAGTTGTAGATTATGTTACAAGGTTTTCGTACATATAAAGAACGCCGAAATCCAAGTTATAACGAAGAAGTTATGACCCATTGAAGTTTCGCGACGGAACTGGCACGATACCGGGAAGCGTAAATAGTGAATTTACGATAGAGCAAGATTTAGCCTTAGTGATCTAAATGAAAGTCGTAGAATATGTTAAACTAAGAACATCGATAAAAAGAACGCCCAAATCTGACTTCGTATGAGGAAGTTATGATTTTTCTAAGATTTAGCATAGTAGTGCACAGCCCGAAATCTGAATTTTAGATCGGTCGATTTTTAGCCGACGGGATCTAAATGAAAGTTGTAGTACTCGTAAATACCAATGCGTGGATATAAATAACGTCGATAATAGAGCTCGTATGCGAAAGATATGGACGAAGCTTAGTCCCTACTTTTCGAGCGCAGCGAATTCGATACAGTTTTGTAAATCCGAGATAGAATGAGAATTAGCCAACGAGGTCTAAATGAGAGTTGAAGATCTCATTAATAGGAACTCAACGGTAAAAAGACAGACAAAAACGGAACTCGTATGCGAAAGTTATGGACGAAGCTTAGTCTCTACTTTTCGAGCGCGGCGAATTCGGTACAGTTTTGTAAATCCGAGATAGAATGAGAATTAGCTAACGAGGTCTAAATGAAAGTTGAAGATCTCATTAATAGGAACTCAACAGTAAAAAGACAGACAAAAACGGAGCTCGTATGCAAAAGTTACGGACGAAGCTTGGAGACTACTTTACTATACACTTCCTATAAATACAAGGGTGAACTCCTCATATTTTCTTCACACCATAAGCCTTTCTTTCTCTCTCTAACTTCTCTCTAACCTCCCTAAACCCCTCCCAAGTCTAGGGAACCTCCCTATCACGAGAAGAAAGCCCCGTAGCGCTCGACGGCTCCGAGAAGAAAAGCTTTCGGCTCAGAAACGCTGCTCCAGCGAAGCCCGGTTTTTAATAAAAATCCGCTGTAAGTGAGCTACGCCTATAGTATATTTAATATAGATTTTATTTAATTATAGTAACATTGTTAGGACCTTAAAATAATTATTTAGGCTATTATTATGAGTTATATTGAGTGTTATTTAACGCTTATATAATAGTAATAATAGCTAGACTATTAAATTAGTCTCGTATTTTAGGTGAGTGCTGTTCGAGTGCCGACTCACCACCTTTCAGGTGAGTGCATAGTCCCTTTCATCTTACACATAGATATGAAGTATTTTATATAAACTACGTGCTATGTGTGCACATTATCTGAATACTTGCTGTCTATGATGGTTGAACGTTTTATACATGTTTTAAAGGACTTAAACTGTATACGTATTTTATATATACGAAAATGTTGGGTATGAGATGGGTAGATGAATGATGAGAGATAGAAGATGACGTGAGTATACATTGGCAGCTATAGACTTAGTGCCTATGGGACAAACACCGGTAGCTATGGACTTAGTACCTTTTAGACGTTGGTAGCTATGGATTTAGTACCTGTTGGGAATTGGTAGCTATGGACTTAGTACCTATTAGTTAGACGCTGGTAGCTAAGGATTTAGTACCTGTAGGAATTGGTAGCTATGGACTTAGTACCTGTTGAACATTGGTAGCTATGGACTTAGTACCTATTAGATAAAGACTGGTAGCTATGGATTTAGTACCCGATGAATAGACTATAGAAGCTATGGAATTAGTGCTTTATGAACGAACATTGGCAGCTATGGATTTAGTGCCAGTCCCATAACCCTGGAAGTAAGGGACTTCGGAATAAACGAATGCAGGATAGATGACTCTTAGGTTAAATCCTTAAAGAGTAAAAAAGATAATGGGGATGGGTAATTGGGTTGATTGTTTGATTGAACATAATAATTATATTATTGTGGGTTGAAAACCCTATGTACTCACCAGGTTTCCCAACCTGACCCACTCAGTTTATGTATATCACAGGTGACGAAATGAAGTGACATTACACTGAGAGATTTAAAAGAGATGTAGATCACTAGTGTAAATCATTGTAAGTTCTGTTTATGCTTATGTTTCGGTATTAACGATGACATCCCAAACATTTTAAAATGAAATAAATACGTTTCATCGAAAATGTTTTAATAACGTATTTACCATGTTTTTCTGGGAACAAATTCCGCAACCTTTTTATAAAATGAAGTACTCTGATTTTTATAAAGCATAAATCAAATCAGTCTTTTCTGGCTGTGATTTTGGGGATGTCACAGTTGGTATCAGAGCATTAGTTTAAGCGAACTAGGAATATGGATTTATTTCTAGACTTAAACTTAGAATGCTAAGCGATGATTGTGAGGTGTGAGCACTAGCTTATTTTAGGAATTGTGCCTAAAATGCTTTTATGTGCTAAATGCTTTGTGCATGATATGTTGTTAATTGTTCGGATCTATGGTCTGTTGCCGACCGGATCTGGAAACCTTATGTGTTTAGGATTCTAAACGTACGACTACGGTATTAGAACTAGCATGTAAACGTTTCGGAGTGATAAGGATGATTTAAACGTCAAGTAAAGGTCTAAATTCACCTTATTCGGTGTATAGATCGAGATGGTAAGGACCCGTAGCGGAAACGTAAACGCAAATGGGAACAGGAACCAACCCCCAGTGGTTCAGCAAATACCTGTTGTAGAAGAAGTTGCGCCTGAGCCAGTCACCATGGCTGGAGTTCAAGCCATGATTCGGGCTATGTTGGCTGAACAAAGGGAAGAAATGAGACGGATGTTGAATAGGGACGAACCTACTATGCCCATTGAGCAACCCGAACTGATTCCCGAGCAATCTGAGGAAGGGAACTACAGCCGCCAAGTGAGTCAAGTTGGGACTCAAGGTGAGCAAAGGGATGGCCCAGAAGGGAGAAACAAGGATGGGCGGATGTACAAGAACTTCTTGGGTGCGAAACCACCAAGCCTCTCAGGAAGCCCAAAGCCGGTTGAGATTATGGATTAGATCTCTGAGATGGAGATGGTGTTTGAGAGCTGCAGTTGTAATGAGAAACAGAAGACTGTCTTTGCAGTAAGACAGCTGAAAACTGGAGTCTTGAGCTGGTGGAAGCTATTGGCAGATACGATGCCACGAGGAGAAGCCTTAAGGATGTCGTGGGAAGAGTTTTTGGAACAGTTGAAAATGCAGTACTGCTCGAAGGTAGATCTGATAGACCTAAACAACGAGTTTCAGAACCTGAAGAAAGGGAAGACGAGTGTTGATGAGTATGCCACCGCATTTACCGAGAGGATGAAGCTATTTCCCTACTTGGTGCCTACTGAACTCT
Source organism: Lactuca sativa (assembly GCF_002870075.4). Lineage (NCBI taxonomy): Eukaryota > Viridiplantae > Streptophyta > Magnoliopsida > Asterales > Asteraceae > Lactuca > Lactuca sativa. Next base: position 110,560,528 of record NC_056625.2, on the reverse strand, counting down.
CCAAGATTGATAGGTTTGCTAACGGACTGCCCACTGACTTTGGTCCAATGGTCAAAATGGCAACTACCTTGGAAGCAGCTGTTAGGGCAGCTAAGAACGTAGAGGCCCAGATAAGAGAAAAGGGTCTAGAAAAAGATAAGGCAGGAGAGAAGCGAAAGTTTGAGGGATCTTCGAGGTCGAACAAGGAAAGCAAATTCTCAAAACTTGGAGGAGCAGATGGAGGTGAAACAAGATGGTGTGATAAATGCAAGAAGAAGCATGGTGGGAAGTGCAACGAAGAAGTGACTTGTTACAAGTGTGGGAGGACGGGTCACTATTCCAAAGACTGCACACATAATGACAAAGTATGCTACGGATGTGGAGGCAAGGGGCACATGTCCAGAGACTGCCCAAGGAAAAATAAAGCAGCAAGACCAGAAACGCCACCAAGGCCAAGGGCATTTCACATGATCCTCGACGAAGCAGAGAACCATGCGAGGAATCAAGAATGAGGACTTCTTACCCGAAGATCGGATTATGCAGTAGCCATAGTTTCGTATGATGTACCCTAGTAGAGGCATAGTCTAGGGTGAACTTGAACACCTATGTAATCGTTTCAAGAATTAATATAAAACCTTCGTTTTGTTATCTGATGTGTTGAATGATTGTATGATTTGCTGCATGGTGACTTAGGAAACTGCGAGACAATACTTGGGACGAGTATGAGTAGGTGTGAATGGTAGTAGAGGCCTATACTACCGGAAGCACCGGACTCACACTTGGATCAGGGAAAGTCACAAGGTTACCAAGAAGCTAGTAATTGATTTCGTTTTATTCAAGTGTGTTGTTACCATCGTTTCGGTAATGACTAAGAAGATTGTTGATATTCCGACCCTAGTGGTCATATCGAATCGAGTCCGACTACGATGAGTATGTTGTGTGGTTCAGAGAACCAAGTTTGATGTAGCGTCCGACTTAAACCAAACGGTTGAAATCAAAGCGATCAATAGAAGTAACGCACTCGTTGTTAAAGAAGTTGGTAGCTGGAAATGCCAAATGTTAAAATGTGATTATATCACATTAGAACATGAAGGAAGGCATAGCTTGTTTTAGAATTTAACTCTAAGAGACCTAAGTCTAAATGTTGCAACATACGATGATAGGTCATTAGAATATGACACATCGATCCATAGTAGTAATAAAAGAAGTCATCTCAAGTTTGTATCCAGTAAGGATCGAGATTGTGACTTGAAGGTCATAATTTGGAGTCTAACCTGAGGTAGAGAGCAGGTGCACGATCAAGTACTCTTACAGTCAATGAGTTTAAGAGATAGAATTGAAGGAATGTAGAAGTTATAATAGATGACGTATGGAGTCATTATACGACCCTATTTCGTTGATGATTCCGGGACGTAATCATCCTAAGGGGGAGATAATTGTAACGCCCGCAAATTTGGGCTAGTCAAATTAGAGGCAATAGGGGTCGAAAACGACTTTTCAACAAAATATTATTTAGAATAAATAATCTTAACCAAGTTGTAGAGTATGTTACAAGGTTTTCGTACATATAAAGAACGCCGAAATCCGAGTTATAACGAAGAAGTTATGACCCGTTGAAGTTTCGCGACGGAACCGGCACGATACCGGGAAGCGTAAATAGTGAATTTACGATAGAGCGAGATTTCGCCTTAGCGATCTAAATGAAAGTCGTAGAATATGTTAAACTAAGAACATCGATAAAAAGAACGCCCAAATCTGACTTCGTATGAGGAAGTTATGATTTTTCTAAGATTTAGCATAGTAGTGCACAGCCCGAAATCTGAATTTTAGATCGGTCGATTTTTAGCCGACGGGATCTAAATGAAAGTTGTAGTACTCGTAAATACCAATGCGTGGATACAAATAACGTCGATAATAGAGCTCGTATGCGAAAGATATGGACGAAGCTTAGTCCCTACTTTTCGAGCGCAGCGAATTCGATACAGTTTTGTAAATCCGAGATAGAATGAGAATTAGCCAACGAGGTCTAAATGAGAGTTGAAGATCTCATTAATAGGAACTCAACGGTAAAAAGACAGACAAAAACGGAACTCGTATGCGAAAGTTATGGACGAAGCTTAGTCTCTACTTTTCGAGCGCGGCGAATTCGGTACAGTTTTGTAAATCCGAGATAGAATGAGAATTAGCTAACGAGGTCTAAATGAGAGTTGAAGATCTCATTAATAGGAACTCAACGGTAAAAAGACAGACAAAAACGGAACTCGTATGCGAAAGTTATGGACGAAGCTTGGAGACTACTTTACTATACACTTCCTATAAATACAAGGGTGAACTCCTCATATTTTCTTCACACCATAAGCCTTTCTTTCTCTCTCTAACTTCTCTCTAACCTCCCTAAATCCCTCCCAAGTCTAGGGAACCTCCCTATAACGAGAAGAAAGCCCCGGAGCGCCCGACGGCTCCGAGAAGAAAAGCTTTCGGCTCAGAAACGCTGCTCCAGCGAAGCACGGTTTTTAATAAAAACCCGCTGTAAGTGAGCTATGCCTATAGTATATTTAATATAGATTTTATTTAATTATAGTAACATTGTTAGGACCTTAAAATAGTTATTTAGGCTATTATTATGAGTTATATTGAGTGTTATTTAACGCTTATATAATAGTAATAATAGCTAGACTATTAAATTAGTCTCGTCAAGCGTTAGACTAAACTCTAGTGGTAATGATACTAGGTTTCGTCAAGGGATAATTGTTTTAAGGGTAACGAAGTGTTGTTCGAGTGCCGACTCACCACCTTTCAGGTGAGTGCATAGTCCCTTTCATCTTACACATAGATATGAAGTATTTTATATAAACTACGTGCTATGTGTGCACATTATCTGAATACTTGCTGTCTATGCTGGTTGAACGTTTTATACATGTTTTAAAGGACTTAAACTGTATACGTATTTTATATATACGAAAATGTTGGGTATGAGATGGGTAGATGAATGATGAGAGATAGAAGATGACGTGAGTATACATTGGCAGCTATAGACTTAGTGCCTATGGGACAAACACCGGTAGCTATGGACTTAGTACCTTTTAGACGTTGGTAGCTATGGATTTAGTACCTGTTGGGAATTGGTAGCTATGGACTTAGTACCTATTAGATAAAGACTGGTAGCTATGGATTTAGTACCCGATGAATAGACTATAGCAGCTATGGAATTAGTGCTTTATGAACGAACATTGGCAGCTATGGATTTAGTGCCAGTCCCATAACCCTGGAAGTAAGGGACTTCGGAATAAACGAATGCAGGATAGATGACTCTTAGGTTAAATCCTTAAAGAGTAAAAAAGATAATGGGGATGGGTAATTGGGTTGATTGTTTGATTGAACATAATAATTATATTATTGTGGGTTGAAAACCCTATGTACTCACCAGGTTTCCCAACCTGACCCACTCAGTTTATGTATATCACAGGTGACGAAGTGAAGTGACATTACATTGAGAGATTTAAAAGAGATGTAGATCACTAGTGTAAATCATTGTAAGTTCTGTTTATGCTTATATTTCGGTATTAACGATGACATCCCAAACATTTTAAAATGAAATAAATACGTTTCTTCGAAAATGTTTTAATAACGTATTTACCATGTTTTTCTGGGAACAAATTCCGCAACCTTTTTATAAAATGAAGTACTCTGATTTTTATAAAGCATAAACAAAATCGGTCTTTTCTGGCCGTGATTTTGGGGATGTCACACTATAAGTTCCAATCTTGGTAACAGGAGAAGATCACCTATTTCCCATGATCAAATTTATTCTTCCATGTTCCACCTCCTCATTTTCTCTTAGCCCCTACCGACGATGGTTTGACCTTTCCATCCTTGATGTATTGTAAGTATTTAGGGAAATTTCTTTTCCAATGTCCCTTATCATTATAGTAGTAGCAAGTAACCTATTTGGGGTTACTAATAGTAGGAATATCATAATTGGGCTTTTTCTTTGATCCATTGTTAGACGATCTAGCTTGGGCCTTGCTCTTCCAGTTCGATTAAGGTGTAGTCTTTCTCTTCTTTCCTCTACTTTGCCTAATGGCAAGGACGAGAGTACTTCTAGTAGAAAGGACTTGATTCTTTTTCATCTCTGATTTAGCAGTCTGCAACAAGTTATGGAGTTTGGCCAATCTGGTCTCTGTATTTTTCAAATGATAAGTCAGGATGAAGTAATCATAATAAGATGGAAGAGAGTTAAGGACTATCTCAATAGCCAACTCCTCGTCAAAGTTCACGTTGATCCTTTCAAGATGCTCCACATATCTCTACATTCTCTACACATGATTGCAAACAGATTCCCCCCCCCCCTTCAACTTGCAGGCCATTAACACTTTGAAGACCTCATACTTTTCTTAATGCGCTCTCTTGTGGAACTTTTCCGTAAGATCCAATCCCATCTCGTATGGCCAATAGTCATCATAGAACTTTTGCAACTCAGGTACCATGGTTTCAACCATGATGCAAGCGATCTTTTTTGCATCGTTATAGTGTTTCTTATAGGTAGCAATCTCTTCTAGAGTAGCAATTGACTCATCGATCTCAACAAGAGCTTTGTCGAGGACATATTCTTTGCCCTCATATCGAAGAGTCATCTTGAGATTACACATCCGATCCATATAGTTTGTACCATATAGCTTCTCTTTAGAGAGTATTGATAGTAGGGCGAAGTTGTCGTTGGTGGATGATTGCGTAGCAGAAGCATCTCCTGGATTAGACATCTATATGAAGGAAGTAGTTTTAATTAGTTGATATAATTCCTCAATATTTTAACCCATAATTAATATTTAAGGTTAGGATCGAAGATAACAATGCACAACTAAGAAGTGGGATCGTAATCTTATTATGAATTTATAAAGGTAGGTAAAAACAATTCACCAATTTCAAACTATGAAACTCCTAGATCTTTGAGTTCCATTTAATCTTATCAATGACATTTTAATATCATATTATGCTCTTTTATTTGTAAGTGGGATGCCGAGGATCACAAAAAAGATGTAAATAACCATGCAAACATGCTTGGCACCTTCGATGTCATTTATCATCTCCAATTAATGTGTCGGTTAACCACATGTGCTCCATTAAAAATGATAATATTCGAGATACCCATCATTTCTCTTTAAAGTTCGTATTAATGTGCCGGTTAACCACACATACTCCATTAATGACCTATTAAAGTATGAAGTGTATTTTTATGGATTAGCATACTATTTCACATTCTTCCTAAAGTTACTAGAGTAGGAAATTTTTATAAAATAGTTTTGTTACTTTATATCATTATACTTATTAATGAGATTAGGTCCTATCAAACCCGTTCACCTAACGAACCTCCATAGCACAAGAGAGCGGTAGGTGATAGTGGATACTCATTCAACAGCTATTTTATAAGCCGCTTCCTTATACCTTCTTTATAACATGCATTCATGAATGAGGCCTACTATTTATTTGACTGACTTTTCTTATATATATTGTAGTTAACTTATAGTTATATATATATATATATATATATATATATATATATATATATATATATATATATATATAACGTATATTTTAAAACCTTTTAAATATGAGGTTCAAATATTAATTATTTAAATTAATATTTTTAATTAATTAAGATTAACGAGTTATGATTTATCTATATATTTTAATTAAAAATTGAATTAAATAAATTAAATCATTTGTGGATTAAATAATTATTTACAATTAACCATTTAATAAAATAATTCAAAATTAATCCTAATCCAAAACACCCTAATTTGCGAAACTAGGGTTTGGGTTTAACAGGTTTTAATTATTCTAATTTTAAGGATCTTAAAATAATAATTAAGGAAACTAGATAAATCTTAAAAGGGCTCCCTAATTTTAAAAAAAAAAAAGTTGAAGGACGCTAGGGTTTGAAGAACCCTAGCAAATTTTGTAAACCTAAGGATGGAGGCTAGGGTTGCAAGAACCCTAACAAGTTTTGAAAATGCCTCCTTAGGGTTTAATTTCTCTAACCCTAATTTTTATCTATTCAACTTTATGGATGATTAATTGAAAACATTGGCTCCGATACCACTGATAGGTTTTATAGGTTACAAATAAAAGTATAGTGGAAAAAACTTAACTCTAAGTTCACATGCAACCTATTGGATCTAAGTTTTCTCTATTGATTTGCAACAAACAAATTAACGTCAAGAACCCTAGGAGCACTCTACTATTTTTGAAATTCAAAAAGGGTATTAGAGTTTACATACCTTTTGATTATTGTAGTAAATAATTAAAAATTCCTTCTTGATCAAGCTTCATAAAGCAAGCACTAGAAATCTCGTGCCTCTAATAGTTTGTACCCAAACCCTAGCAATAGTAGACTTTAGAGGAGAAAATAGAGGGCAAGGAATTTTGGATCTAAGGCTCTTTGAAACGGATGGCCAAAATTATGAACCCATAAGGGGTTTATATAAGTAAGTAAGGGGGCTAGGATAAGGTAGGTTTCATTGGTTAACCTTTATCCTTTTTCTTGCTCCTTAAGGTTTCCTAAGGCTCCCAGCTAATTTTTTATTAACTATTAATTCAAAAATATTATTTCTAATTATTATATTTATCTCATAATATATTAATAAGTCATTTATTACTATTTATTAATCTTATAATAAATCAATAAATCAATCTCTTTCTCCAAAAGTCATTCTGCAAATTACTAGTTTTGACGGAAACCCAAAGAGACTTTGCTTTTAATTCAAGTACAGACCAATTTAGTTATTGGTTTAGACAACTAATCAAACAATGATGATGTTGGTATATTTATTAATGATGTGGGTGCATGTGATGATATTGAATGCTAAAAACAAACTAAGGTTAGCGAGGTCGATTAATTGGATGAAACTACAAACTAACAAATTCCATTTCTAAATAATGATAATCTAGATGGTTACAAGGACCGTGTAGATGTTCGTTTAGATATATTTGACCTATAAAGTAATTCTACTAGAGAAATGCCAGATAATAAATCTAAACATAGGTATTTAGTACCTTATTGTATGGTATGCCCCATTTACCGTCATTACCTAGTATTGGTAATGTCAAAATTCCTCACATAGGATGGACCCTAGTCAAAAGATCGAACTACTGCAAATATGCTCAAGCAAAAACGATCTTAAAGTGGTGATTGGAGAAAAATGCCTTGAGGGAGGTTTTCATTGCAAGACAAGAAGATCGACTAAAAGCAAGGTTTGAGGTTGGTTGTTATGAGAAAAGTGTTCTTCATTAATAAGGGAAAAGGGAATCAAATCTTGAGATGGACTTTTCTAAGTCACAAATTTTTTTGACGAACACACATGTTCTTTAACATATTTTCACCGTCGACATTGAAAAGAAAACAAAAAAATAATGGGTCACTTGATTGTTGGGGTTACGTCTATAGATTATAGTAGAGCCTACCGGGGAGGTGAGATTGTTAAGGATATGAAGTCAAAATAAAAAGTGAATATCACATACCAATAGGCTTGGTGGGCGAAACAACAGGCACTGATGTTGCGAACGGGTACTAAAGATGATTCATTTACCAAACTCCAACGTATTTCTACAACTTGGTCAAACCTAATCTCGACACGATGACACATATTAAAACAGACGGTGATGATTAGTTTGAGTTCCTATATATCGCAGTTGGTTGCTCGGTAAGTATTACTACTTTTATAGTTAAATTTTGGATGTACTGACAAGAATAAGTAATTATAAATACACTTTCAATGTTTTGTAGGTACGCTCTTTCCTTAATTACTATAGTTTGACCCTTGTAGTAGATGTTGTCTACCTAAATGGAAACTTCAAAGATACGATGTTACTTGCCGTTACCATGTATGGACAGAACCAAATATTATCGGTTTCATATTACATATGAAAAAGTGAGTATACAAATTCTTGGTCATGGTTCCTTCATAAACTATATGATTATGTAGGTAATGTGTATCTTACATTTATATCTGTTATATATCCATCAATCAACATCCATTGCTAACATAAGTCCTCACGCACATCACGGAATATGTGGTGTCCATTTGTATTTCAACATAGCAACTAAATACGGAAGTAGCGACATAGTTAATGGATTGATTTTTGGAGGGATTCAAAATCTATAAAGCTAAAGATTTCAATGATGCCATGTGTAACAACCTAAATTTCCTGTCATTAATGAGGTTAGTGTTGCATTTAGTTTTCTTATTAAACTAACATTTTCCTTGCTTTAAATATGATTTTATGGGGGCTAAATTGTGATAAAATGAACCTTGAACCTATACATGGGTCAAGGGGTCTTTTTATAATACTTTGAGGGCCAAATATGTAAATTATAAATAATTAATTGTGGATAACCCTAAAATCCGGGTTCGTAACCCTATCTGCAGCCAACAACTTCTAGATTCAAAGTTTTCTTGTGAGAGAGCTGAATTTCGCCATTCCTGCTCTATAGGTGCTTACGCTTTCCCTACTTCCTGACCCAGTGCGTGTTGTAGCCGTGGGAAGCATCTCCCCGCGACCTGGTGAGAGTACCACCTGTGCTTTCCTGCGTGCCTATCAACCTTGTGCTTAATACTATCGCTCGGAGTGTCATTTAGCTCATCATAGGCTCTTGCTGCTTCTCTTCTATAGGAAGGCTTGCGTGCTAGGAAGAGTGGCACTCTGCCTCTAGTTTTGGTGCTCCTGGTGTTTATCTTCCTTATTCCACGAGATTTTGGTTCACGTTTGACATTGGCCAAGGTGTGCTTTGAGTCGTGAATCGCCCTTTGGTTGGGCATAACTCGGCCATCGATTGTGGGCCAGAGTGGAGCCCTTGCCTGCGAGTACGCACTTCTTTGCCTTGTGATTTTCGCTTCATACTATGGCTAATTCATCCTTAGGTCCACGCTTGTTTCCTTCTGTGGGAGAGATGTTGTGAGCTGACTGAACACGTCTCTCTGCCTTTTCTTGGACTCATGGGTCAGCACTTGTGCTATTGCAGGTCTCCACTGTGGATCTTCCACCTTCGGACAACTTTTTCTTCGACACAGTTGGGTTCTTTGCTTTGTTTCTCGATGGGCATCACATCCATTTTCTGGCTTGGTTGCCACTACCGATGTTGATCCTTCACTTGCACTGAATTTGAGAATACCGTGGAGAGTGGACGAAATTGCTTGTAGCTGGAAAAGTGTTGGCTGGCCTAGTAAAATATTGTATTCAGCCAGTTGGTCGACGACCAAGAATTCGAGCACCCTTGTGATCTGCTTTGCCCCACCATGACTGATCAATGTAAATGGGAGCTTGATTGTTCCTGTTGTCCAGATGTCGTGATCGGTGAACACGACTAGCGGGCCCTAGCGTGGTGGTTGGAGGTGCTTTTTCTATTCAATTGGTAACCACCGAAGGTAGTGTTCATAAATTAACCATGCTTCCGTTATCGATGTACACTTGTTCGACACGGTTTGGCTAAGGAAGCCGACGATGTACAACGGGTCATTTAGGTCACAGTGTTCTGGCCTGGGATCATTCATTAAAAGTGCTATGTTTAGTACATTTTGATGGTATACCTTCGCACCCATGTGCTGGCCCTGGTGATTGCTGAATGGGTTGAGCGCAGTGATGGTAAGTATCTTTGTCCTCTGGTCATGATCCTTCCCCCATCCTTTTAGTTTTTAGGCTGGTGTTTATCCTCGTCAAATTTTGCCCGAAGCTCTTTGGCTATGTTAACGATGTTTCCAACTAGTTGTTTCTCATCGATTTCCCGCTTTAATATTGTGCATTCGTTGGTATCATCAGTTTTGCTTTTATGGTATTCGCAGAACTTCGTCTTGTCCTTGGTCTCCTTTGTTGGAGTTTTGTTGATTGCATGGACATCGTTGTGACCACTCTTGTTGTCATCTCTGTTGAACGGTCGATGTCTCCTCGACATGTTCCTGGAGTGGCGATTGTGACTTTGTTGGTTGCCATCTTGCCTCTCTTGCTGGGCTCGGCTCGGCTGAGTTGCTGCTTCCTCCTACTTGATGTATGCATTGGCCACAACTTTGAGATTAGCCTCCTTTCGCTCCCCCCCCCCCTCAACTTGTATCAGATATTTTCCACACGAAACTTTATTTTTTTCCCTGGATCTAGGAACTGTTCCTTGCATTTTCCTCGATAAGGGTCCAGGGAGCAGACCTTGGGCAAAGGCACCTGTCACTAGGAACTCTTCATGTCTTGGGACATTCAAGGTAGCTAGCGTGAACCAGTCGTAATAGTCACGGATCGACTCTCCTTCTTTTTGCTTACATGCCATCACATAGTTGGCGTCCCCTTTTCCTTTCCTTAACTGCGTGAAGTTGTTGAGGAAAAAGTATTTCAGCTGCTCAAAACTCGAGATACTGCCTGGCCTTAGAGACTTGAACCACTTGCATGCGTTTCCTGTTAAGGTGTAGGGGAAATAGGTGCAAGTGAAGAGATGATCCATCTTAAGAGATACCATCGTCCACACGTAGTTATTTATGTGGTCGTCTGGGTCTGTATTGCTGTCATACTTTAGCATATTTGGTATCATCGCAGTGTGCGGTATCTCATACTGCAGCAGTTCATGGCTGAAATTGTAGCTTACGCTTCACATGGGGTTGTCCATGTACGAGTATGACATACCGCCATAAGCTATGTGTTGCTACATCTGGTAGGGGCTCGCGTACATCTGGTTATGCATGGATACCGGGGAGATATACGGTTGATACTGATGTATGTTTGGCGGCAAACCAAATTATTGGATTGCGTATTGCCCTGTCAGGGGAGGCATATTTAGGCTTGCTCATGTGTACTGTGGCATGTACAGATTGAACCGTTGAGCGGCTGTCATGAAGGGGTTGAATTCAGGTGTTGCTGAGAACTAAACGTCGGGCCCATAGGAACTGGATCCTTGATTGGTTGAGGTCTACACGCTTGTGACTTGTGGCCGAGACAGTGCAGGGGTTGAATTTAAGGTTTGTTGTACAAACGGGTTGAAAATCGGTGGTTGTTGTACGAATAATGGCATGTGAGGAAAGCCTGCCATGGTGGCGTGTGGGTAGACCATCGGGGGATATTATGGCTGCAACTGAATTTTGTGAGGGATCCAGGTTCTCGTACCGGAAGTTTACGGGAATGATTGTTGCTGCAAAACAAGGATGTCTGTTTGTTGCGTTGCGATAATCTGCGGAGTTGTGGTCACGATTTCTACTTCTGGAACTGGGTTGGTTGTTGGGCGCCATAGATTGGTTATGTAAGTTGCCTCCGTTTTAGCTGCAGATTTGGACGGTATTTGTGAGACTGGTGTGCGGTTTGAAACGTGTTCTTCCTGAACGGAGGTTTGCCCTACATCTAGTGGTTGCATTGGACGCAACGGACTTCTCTTAGCTGTTCATGATGCCACTGGGATGTCGCCTGCCATCATTGCTATCTGGGTTTGCTTCGTGGATGTATCATTCTAGAGATACGCCTGGATGGTGTCAAATGTTGTGATATGTCAGATATGGTTGGGTTGAGGGTACATATGAGATCCGTGTAGGTTTCTTCTCCTGATATCACAGTGCAAAAGAGAAAGATGATCGTTAGTCGACGTCCGGGAGGAATTCCCGGGACGAAGCTCCGACGATCAAGTTAGTATGAGGTCTGAGAGAAATAAGAGTAAATCACAGGAAAAAGACTTCGTTAGATGGGCAAGTGGAACTCTCTGATTGGTCCCACATTTTTCGGGGTGTAATTCCTTGGTGAAGGGGTTAAGGCGCAGTTCTGCACCTTAACCGCCATACCTGTTAACTCCGTGTTGGCAAAAGCCCGACCTTGGCCTCGGATTGGGTCCGACTGGATTCTGACCAAGCCAAGCCCGATGTTAGTTTGACTTCTCCTTTTTTGACGTTTTCCCTGAGGGATACTTAGCATTAAACATATTTTTAGGGATATTTTTAACACTTTTATGAATTTTTTAATGATAGAAATAGGATAACGTAAACATAATAGTTTTTTATTTATGTTTTGTAGCTATAAAGGACACATTGATGAAATAGACGTTGAAAAGGAATTTATTGGCATATTTCTGTGAGGCCTCAAACAAGAAAAATAGTTGGAGTTTAGCAAGGAAAGAAATAAGAACATTCTAAATAAAATTATCAAATTTATCATATTTAAGTCGGTCATAAAATCTATAAACTGAACCATAATATTGGTTAGAAGCCTCATATCACGTAAGATACATCAAAATTGAAGAGAAATCTAGAAGATCACTACCAATGAGGGACATTTTAAGGGTCCGAATTCGATATTAATCGGAAGGCTGATATGAAGTAGAAATCTGAAGATCAAGAGAAGAATCATTAGGTTATCAGTTTGTCTATTTTTTTTTTGTCTATAATTAGCCAACTTGTTGATTTCTTCATTGTTCTTGTTGACATTTGGGATCATACCCTATATGAATATTTGATTTTTATGAAACCCTAGTTTTATTGTTGATTGATGATTTGGATATTGAGAAGTTGTTTAATCGATTATATTTTCATGATTAAAAATCCACATATATTAATATACATGCTTTTAAATCTATGTAATTGAGATTTATGACTTAGTTTCAAGTCATATTATGTTGCCTGAATCAAAATTGCACTATTAGCGTATGCAATTCTAAATGGAGGATGGTATCACACAATTCTAAACACAATTCTAAATGGAGGATGATATCACACAATTCTAAATGGAGGATGGTATCCCTAGTTTAGACATAAGAATGTTGATTTAATGCACATGATTGCACTATTTATCGTAGGCAATTGAAAAGTTACAACTAGCACTAGGACCAATCATACCAACTAAGTCTTACATAATATGAGTTAACAAAATGGATCTAGGAAAGTTATTCATGTTGGAAGATAACTTTGAAACATGTGATTAATGATATTAGCAACTGATATAATCATTTTAGGAATCAGTAAACAATAGACCAAAATCCATAATAGAAACCATCCGTAGAATAATGAATGATTAAGTCTAAATATGAATACGTTCGTATATGTTTACTTTAGTGACACTTATCATAAACTCCTCTTTGTATGCTTTCTTTTTAAGGTTGATAGTCTTAGTTTGTTTTGTTTGGTTTCATGAATTTAAAACTGGATTTCTATTTCAAGTTTAAATAATATATAAATTATATCTATTGTACATCAATTTTTTAGTGCTAGCAGGGGAATGGTTTTCAAGAACTTTTAATTTATTTAATTATCGACCAAGTGATCCTTTCTGGAAAGAAAGTTATTGTTTTTCATGTGATGTTTAATTTTTTTTCATTAATAACATGTCAACTTGATGGAAAGATATTTTTTTGGTGTACAAGAATTCAAAGATACTCAAATGTGGGGTCATAACTAAAGTAATCCAATTGGAAATGTGGAGAAATTTTTTTAGACAAAAATCATGTCGCATCTATCTGTAACTCGACAAGAAGAACCCTTTCATTCTCTAATCACGGTGCAATTTCACCAATCACGCTACGAATTTTGATAAAAAACGGATTACTTGATTTGTGTACTTGCATGGGTTTGGCGATGGCAAGCAATTTGAGAATTCTTGGCCCGATTTAGTCTACTAATTTGGTGATTCTTCAAACTAAATCCACGAGACGTATTGTGGTGATTAAGCTGAAAACCGAACTCTTGCTACTTTTGACTAGTTTAGTTGCTCTTGATCTGCTTGTTGGTTAATAGTGAGAAGAAACGGCGGAAGTAGCCTAAAGGGTCCCGAATGTTTTGTTTTCACAAACCTCTTCTTGCATGCAAGAGATTTAGGTGCTGTTTTTTTTTCAAGCAAAAATCCATGAAATCTGCGGACCATCTCTCCAACCATCTGCAGTAGAAGATGTTGACCAAACGGCTGCAAACTGCAATAAGAAGCATGTTTGTTTTTTAACATCTGCATGTTGCTACAAATATTAAAAAATTAAAATAAACTGATTTTATATACTGAAATTAGTTTTTTTAATACCGAAAATTTAATAGTGTATGATATTTCAGCAATATTTTATGATATTTTAGCAACAAATAATGATTTTTCAGCAAAAAATTATCATTATTCAATATAAAAAAATGAAAAAGTAATTCAGCAAAAATAAACAAAAAAAAATGTGAAACAATAATTCAACAAGATTTTAGTAACATATAATCAAGATTCATCAAGATTTCAGCAATAAAAAAGAAGAATAAGTTGGAAGAGGTTGGACGAGACAATACAAGTGTTACCTCAAACAACTACGCATATGTTTTTTACTTCGTAGTCTTCTAAAAAAACAAACAACTGTGAGATGAAAAGTATTGAGTGTGTGCCACATCGCACAACAATAAGGTGTCGTTTGTTTTTTTAAAAAAACCACTTCAGACCATTTATTGTTGCGTCACGCAGCACACGCGCAACACTTGACATTTCGCAGCTGTTTGTTTTCCTGAAGACTTCTGACTTAAAAACTATTGCGCGTGTGCTGCGTGGCGCAACACTAAACCAAATGCTTCAAACCTCTTCGTACCTTACTTTAACTTACTGCAGCAGTCTGCAGACGTTAAAAAACAAACAGACTTTTTATTAAATGCTGCAGCCTTTTGTTTCACCTCTTCTGCTACAAAGGATTAGAGAGATGGTCCGCAGATTTAAGACATTTTTCTTTTGAAAAAACAAACAACACCTAAGAGATCTGAATAAGTTTTTTATAAAAATTAAACAACACCTTAGTCAACCATCATTCCTTTAAAAAAATAAAGCATCAAATGGGCCGTAGAGGTAGGATTTTTTTTTTTTTTTTTTTTGACAAGGATGTTTATTCTTTTATTTGGTTATATTTTATTTGTTTTCAAAATGATACTTTTAGTCTTTTTAGAATTTTTTTTTAAAAGAAATATTTTGTGCCGAGTAGCCTTTGTTGCATGCTGACACAAACTTAAACAATTTGGACGCATTTAGAAAACTCAGAAAAAATGCATACCTTATTTTTTAAAATATTTTGAGCATTTTATTTTTTCAAAATATTTTGAGCATTTGTTGCATGCGGACACTAACTTAGCACGCATTTAGAAAACTCAAATACATGCGAACCTTATGGAAAAAATTTCAAAACAATATTGAGGAGTTGGCTTCATACAAGTAAGGGTTACATCAATAGGAGCATAATAAAAAGCTTATGAAGAAAAAAAGACTAGTTCTTAATTGACACAAGTCGTTCTCGAGAATTTTGGGCAGAAAATAGTGAAGGCATTGTACAACTTGTGTCGCAATTACTACATTCGCAAAGCGAAAAAGTGCCAAAACAAAAACAGAAAAATTATGCATAAACTTGTCATATTAGTCTAAACATATTGTATGAATATGTCTTTTAAAAGTTGTGGTTCAACATCTCGGTATTCTAATCTCCATATTCCAATAAATTAATAAGTTTGTTCTCATATTGACAAATGTTATAATATTAAAAATCATCATTAATATTATATGTCACATATAATGTCACATGTTAACCTATTAATTCACCATTTTAAATTTTAAATTTTAAATTTCTCACTCTAATTACATTAAATTAGTAATTGATTTTTCATTTCAAATACCAAATTTTAAATTTCACACTCTAATTACATTAAGCTTGATAAAACTAAAATAAAAAATAAAATAAAATTAATATATATTATAAGGTGATATAATTTTATATATTTATTTAAATCAACGTTTATAATTTTATATAACTAAAAAAAATCTTTTAATTAAGAGTTTATTTAAACTAATTTATTTGAAATAAGTTATTAATAATTTTAAATTTTTATTATGAAAATTTAATTAATTTTATAATTATAGTTCTCAAGGGTTATAAACTAGTCATATTATTTAAATTTTGAAAAAGCAAAAAAGTAAACTTAATTTTTTTTTTTTATGTAAACTAGAAAAATATCTCTATCTATCAAGGCACGAAGGTGTAACCCAAACCATAGTGTGGGATGCGATGATTTGGTATGAATTATATGTAGGAATATCACACTTTAGGTGTTGTTTAGCCACACGCGGAGTAGCTTAATCGTTGCTTATTTCTTCTTTTGATTGGTGTTAGAAAATGTTTTTTTTATTAAAAGATAAATTTTATAAAATACTATAAAAATATATTAGTATAAAATATATTAAAAAAAAGGTTTGCTAACATGTGCCCTAACGACACATATAAAAAACATTAATTATAACAAATATTACCATAATTAAATATGAAATACATTAATTAAAAAAATTGTCACCATAATTAAATGTGAGATACGTTAATAATTTCTATAATAAATGCATTTCATATTTAATTATGGTAATATTTTTTGTAATTAATGTTTCTTTTATGTGTCCTTGGGGCACATATTAGAAAATCCTTAAAAAAAAAGTAAATAAAAGATAAAAATAAAATATGTCATAAGAAAAAAAAAAAAAAAAAAAGTAAAATGACCCCTAAAATGCCATAAAAAAATAAAAAAATTGGAAGATGAACGTCCCGTTTAAATTCACACACAAAACATGTTTCGATTACAAATATATTTGGTAACTCGTAGTATCAAGCAATAATTGTTCACTGTTTATAAAAGTTAAACATCTAATAATAACAAGAGTTCAGTGGGCCCACAGCTTACCCTTGGTGAGCAAGCAAACCTAGTTACTATCCATTTTATAATAATCTTATCTAATGAAGAATTACTGAAACGACCAATATTTTAATTGTTTCCAGAAAATAATTCAAAATTTTGTGTTTCAAATTTCTTTCATGACAAAACGGAGATATAAATACCAACCTTCAAATAAGGTGTTTAGAATTGAATTATTCAATTGTATAATTTGATTTTAACAATTTGATTTAGATATTTAGATTTTTAAATTGATTTTAAGTTAAACTGAATTATTATTTTGGATTTTGGATTTGTTTGGTTTATAAAATAAAAATAAAATAGTCTAAAAAATCCGAATAACAACTAATTATTTATTTGTAATATATATCTTTAATCATTTATAAATTTACTAAATTATTTTTTAATTTAGTAATATATAGTTTTTTTATCAAAAGTTTTTTTGACAATGAAATATTAAACTATAATAAAATTTTCTTAATAATTGTTTATAAATTATAATTCATAAGTAAAAAGTTTTTTTTTATTTACTTTAATAGAGTTACTAATATTTAAGTTATATATATTTTAAAATGTATTGCCTCTTAAAAGCGAATTATAAAAACCGATCTAACCGAATTGTAATTTGGTTAGATCAGCTTGGATTTGAATTTAGCTTGGACTATTCAGATCCATGTTTCAAAAACCGAAACCTATTTAGATTTACTTGATCGGATTATATCAAACCGATCTGTTTAAACGAACACCCCTATATCTACAAATAAATTCAAAACTCTTTTAAGATGACATGATATTTTGTTCAGCTTTGAGAAATATGTTACCAACTTTGAGAAGAAAATCTTTATATTTTGGTTCTACTGATAAAAAAATTTACCTTTAATTTTTTTATTTGCTATTATTATTATTTTACAATTTAATTATTGAAACTGATAAACATTTGCAAAATAATCATTATAACCACTTAGTGTTGATTTTAAGGGTTAAATTACAAAAAGAAAAAAATTATTGATGAGCTTGTTTAATAAGATTAAGGTTTAAAGATTTTTCTGGAGATTTTCTTTTTATATATACTAAATTTATTTGAAGAAAACTTATTTATTAAAAAAACAATAATGATAATTTATATATCATTTTTGGAATTTTTTTAATTCTCTTTAATAAATATCATTACTACAAGTATAAAGATGTCATTTATATCATATATAACTTAAGATGATTTTGTTGATTTGGCGTAAGAAGTGCATTTTTAAACCAAAATGTTACTTCATTGTTGAATTTCTATGTCGTATGTGTAAAACGATTATAATAAAACTACAACTTACCGAAGATCTTAATGTTTATATGAGATTATACACACTATGTGGCCTAGAAACACACTTTTTACAACAACTCAACAAAAGTCCGTTTTTATGTTCATTAATGCCTCATATTTGACAAAAAAATTCATTTCAACTTTTTTTTAGACTTTACATCTTCTTACCTGGTCACCATTGTCATAAAGCCCTCATATTTACACATGACAACCACCCTTTGCCACCAACAATATCATCTTCACCATAAAACACTGGTAGCCCATTCACCCACATTTTGCATTCTTCATCTCCGACCCACCTTCATTACTATTGTCCACCTAGTGTTCTTTCTCTTCACAACCTGATACAAAACCCAAAATGACAAAAACTCACCTAAATGTGAGGTGTTATTGAATACAAATTTAGACTTAGAACATAACCATGCATTTCCTATAAATATGAGGGCTTTTATGGTTATAACCTTAATATAATAGCTACCATAGTTATAAGAACACATGCTAAATACAATTAATAGGACTTTTGTTGACTTGTCGTAATGAGTGTTTTTCTAGGCCACATATATCATTAAGCACTATTTAGGAATTGTATTTAGATGATATCTTTATGATTGTAGTAATGATATTTATTAAAAAAAATAAAAAAAATCGCAAAATGATATATAAATTATCATTATTGTGTTTTTTTAATAAAAAAATATGAGTTTTTTTAGTGAAAAGAATGTAGATGGTATCTTTGTTTTATGTTTTTGAATAAATAAATATAAATTTTCTTCAAATAAATATAGTATATATATATATATATATATATATATATATATATATATATATATATATATATATATATATATATATATATATATATATATATATATATATAAGAGAAAGTCCTAAGAAAAGTCATTAACCTTTTATTCTTATCAACAAAAAAACTCATCCATGTCTTTTTTTTTTTTCAATTTAACCGTTAAAACCGGCACTAACTAGTTACAAGGGTTATTTTGCAAGTGTTTATCAGTTTTAATGGTTAAATTGCATAATAATAATAATAATAATAATAATAATAATGAGGGGTGACTTTTTTTTCAATAGAGCCAAAATGTTTGGATATTTTTGCAGATTTGAAATTTAGGTGTTTATTTTCTATATTTTTGAGTTTCACAGGGTTTAGGGTTTTGCATAGTGTTTCTTCAGAGAAGTTAATGTGATATATTTAGAGGTGTTTTGCACAAAGAAGTTCATGTGATATATTTAAAGGTGTTCTACACGCTATAAAGACTTTTCATGCACTAAATAAACCCGAAGAGTTATTGTCAACAAAATCCTATGAATTTTTTATTTTGGTTTTAAATGGTCTCAAAACTTTTTTTTGTGTCTTCTAAGCCATTAAAGTAGAAAATATTAGGTAAAAAACCATTTTACAAACACTGAAGGGGTCAACCGATAATAAAACTAGCGTTGACACAACAAAAGTTATGTAAACTTTAAACAATGATTGATATGTCAAATGTCCTGACCTAGGATTTTGTTTTTTCTCCAATCGACAAACCATGAAGGTTCACCTTGACACCCAAAAGGTAAAATATCACTATTCGATATGATTTCACCTTTTAATCCAACTCCGCCAACTTTCTTTGTCGACAAAAGAAGCTCTGGGGGACCCCTTATATCTTTGCCAAAGTCATGGAGCTCCCTTATACTTTGACGTCCATCCAAGAAATGTGTGATTCACTTAAATTTTTTGTCGATACAGATAATGAAATACGATACCGATATTGTTACTTACACAATCGAGATCTACCCGATGTTACTAAAATATTATACGGGTGAGAGTGGTTAATAGTTTTCCTAATCAGGTTAACGAGCTTGAGCTTGTAATTTGGTGGTTTCGGCTTCTTGCAGCTATGTAGTTGGAGCTTGCGACTGCATCGTTTGCTATAGGAGAGCTAGTATTATAGTGCTGAAGGATGTTAATTTGGATGGAAATAAGGAAGATATATAAGATGAAGGTAATAGAACAAGACAATTTGTTCTTATCCAATGGCTTAACAAGATTTCACTTGACGTGTGGCAGTTCACTCCAGTTGCTTCAGCATTATTCTTGACTTGTAACACCCTGTTTTGGGATGTTCCTTAATTCAGGGCTCATGGACCGTAATTCAATCATGTGAAGGCTTTGGACTTTGAGGAAGTGAATTCTGGACCTAATTTAGAGTTGATAATAATTAAGCACTTGATTCGTGTGTGGGAATCAAAGGATAAAATGGGAAAAGTTGTACGTTAGGATTCTTGCACAGATTATGATTTTTAGTTCGACATGTGTTAATCCAAAGGTAAGTAGATAGAATTGTGTGGCTCATCGATACCTTTCTGTGCATATAAAGAACATCAAAATCGGAGTTGAAACGAAGAAGTTATGATTGTTTGAAATTGAATTGGAAGTTTGGGGTTTTGCCCTACGTATGGCATAAGCAAGTTACGTAGGGCGTAACTTGCTGAATGTTGATCGCGTTTTTAATAAGATACACATGGCATAACTTAGGTTACACATGGCATATTTGCTGCTAACCAAAACCCTAATCCTAAGGTTTTGAGCCTTAGTTAAGGGCTTTAACTTCTTTGAACCCTTCCCATTACCAACCTCCATCACCTCATACAATTCTTTTGAAACCCTAGCCACAAATTGTGAGTTTTGGAAACCTTGATGTGATATTGGGTTCATTCTTGAAGAAGGATTCCATTGGAGAAGCAAGTGTGAGCACCAAGCTACGTAGATCTAGACATTACACTTCATTACCAATATCCAGAAGGTATAAATCTTGCATCTTGATGTTCCGTTCATTATATCTAATTAGCTCATGGGTTCTATGATTTTTTGTCCCTTAATCTTATTTATTATGAGTATTGATTACTCCAAACGATTTGATTGCCGCCTTCTGATGCTTTTGAGGTTACTAAGTCATAAAAATGAGACCTTGGGCACTCTCATCCATCCATGCATGAGTTTTGAGCAATAGATAACTTTATGGACCTAGGTTTTGGTATTGTCCTCTTTGTGACCAAGTAAATTGATAAAGTTAGAGACTTTACCATTAAGACATTCATTTTAGATTAGATATGAGAGTTTGAGAGTTTTGCTTGATGTATTAAGAGTTTAATAGGAGTTTTTTGGGATCAGGGGTATTATGTAGGGCGTAATCTAAGTACGGAGGGCATAGATTAGTTATGCATGGCGTAAGTCAATTAAGAGTTGATCGTTGACTTTTTGGCCTCTTAGACTTTTGGTCTTTGTATTGGAAGGAAAAAATGGTATTTTTTCTAAATGAGGTTTAATTATGAGCCTACACCTTTTGTGGGCCTGTCATTTCCATGATTGTTAATTAGGGTTTTATTATGGTTATGTTTAGCAAGAGAAGCCTTGATATCGTCGGCTCGAGTGGGTGGTTTATCTAATCTTTAGGATTGATGTGAGTCTTCTCAATATACTAGTGGGTCGAAGGCACCAATGCTGACCCACTGGATTGTGCTCGTTGTCTTTGTGACTCTTGCTGTTATGATTATATATTATATGCATGGGGTGAAATAGACCCGTTCGGTTGAAAACACTGATTGAGTTGAATAGACTCGAGGATGAAACAAACCCATTCAGTTGAAAAACACTGATTGAGTTGAAATAGACTCGGGGGTGAAATAGACACGTTACAGCTTTTAGTTAATATATATGTATGGTATGCGGTATTTTGGGGAACTCACTAAGCTTTATGCTTACGGTTTGTACTTTAACATTTTTTAGGTACTTCCAGTTCCAAGGGGAAGGGCTCTACTTGATCGCATGGAACTCCCCCGAGTTTTATTCTGCATGATATTCTGATTATCACTATGTTTTGAGAATACATTTTATACTCTGATCTTTTGAAATGAATGAATGAATGATGGGTTTGATTTAATAAAAATGGAATTTTTATCTCATATTTTTGGGACGTTACAAGTTGCTATCAGAGACTTGGTTTGAGGGATTCAAGCACATTCTCGGGTGTATCTGAACTCCAACTGATAAATTGGTAATATTTTTAACAAAAAATAAATTTTGTAATAAGTTTTTTTTTTTTACAAATGAAAGGGGTGTGATGCGTGCAATCAGTCAGGCTCAAGTAAGTGATTCCCAGAATACCTATACATGTTTTTATGTTATATGTTTTGCATGTTATAAGATAGCATAGGGATATAACCAAGGTTACATTCTAGAATGCCTATTAGAAGAGATGCCAATTAGGAAGGATGCCTATTGATGTTTTGTGGCCTGTAGAGTTCTACTGCTCGAATACTTCATGCTTTGCACTTTGTAGGATTCATATTGATGTGAGTTAATTATTATATGAATATATTAAGTCATGATGCAAAGGTTAAATAATCTTAGAGTGGTTGATTTGGACCTATTGCGCAACTCTCATCTGCGTATAAACGTTGTAGGGGTGAGTCTTTTAATCGAAGAATTATCTAGGCTTTATTGCATGTAATTGTATTCATGAAGTAGTTACCTGTCATTAATAGGAGTTTTCAACAACTGATGGCAAGGTGAGGTAGGAATCCTAGGATAGCCTAGGAAGTGCTTTAGTAGGAATGGTACGTTGTTCAGCATGTTTTGGGAATACCACTTTGAGAATGTGACTTAGAGGATTCAGGATGATTCTTGAGGGAGGTATGGATAGGTGTGGAAGGTAGTATTGGCCCCATACTACTCACAGGATCTGTGCTCGAATCAAGGAGAGTCATGGAGATTCTAGGAAGCCTATGGAATGAGGATTATTTGAGTATGTTCGGGTCATTTGTATGGTTGCCTTTTAGTTTAGTGTTGAGAACTCGTGGATAAGCTACTGGTTCTGGTTCAGGTTTAAGCTCTCGCACTGAGTCGATTGATGAGAGGATTCGCGAGTTTGTTTCGTATGAGATCACTCATGGTATTTTATATGTAACTCCTAGGATGGTTTGTGCATCAAGGAGGGGGTCATAGAGAAACTGGAAGAGCGGCTTGGAGATTTACGTGCTGAGATTACGGCTGGTAAGATTGGGGTGTGAGATCTCTCTTTTTGGGAGTTTAAGGCTTGTGGATCCCCAAAGTTCTTCAGGAAGAAGAAACCTATTGCTACTAAGCAGTTGATTTCTAACATGTAGAATGCTCAACGGACTACGTTCTGCCCTGTGGGATCAAAAGTGGGATTTATGTCTTGCGTCTGAGGGTTGGAACCTGCGACTTGAGGGAGAATGTTGGTTATTCTCTTAGAGATGTGGTCATGGCAGCCATGTCTTGTGCAGATTTTGTGTCAAGATTCAAGGTAGAGTTTTCACCAACTATTGAGGTGCAGCGGTTGGCGGGGGAGTTTCAGGATCTTCTCCAAATGACAGAGACTGTGGTAGAGATCACCGCCAAGTTCAGGGAGAGGACATTTTTGGTTCTATAGTATGCTACGGATGAAGAGATAAAGAAGATAAAGTTCCATGATGTGCTACGAGATAATATTCGTAAGTTTATGAGCCTGTCGAGCTGCAAGACTTTGGTTGGTATGATTGTTGGAGCCTAGGAGCGGGAGATTGAGTTACAGCTTCGGTCGTAGCAGGCTAGATCAAATTCTTACCACAGTGGGCCAGGCAAAGAGGCCAAAGATTCTAGATTCATGATCAGGAGTCCAGCAAGACTGGGACCATTATGTCAAGTGTGTGAGAATTCATGGGGCGAGCTGTCGTGAGAAAGGGAGGGGCTGATTCAGTTGCGGCCAGGCTGGTCATTTTAGCAAGGATAGTCCTCAGGGTTTGAGTCCAATTTTTTTTCACTACAGTTAGGTAGGGCCATAAGAAGGCTGATTGTTCAAGGTTGGCGAGTAGAGCAGAGAGGGCACCTAGTCCAGCTACATTGAGGATCATATATGGCAGTGAGGGTGGAGTGGAGGCTCCATTGGGTAGGAGTCGAGCATTTCAGTTGCAGACCGAGGAGACTCGAGTTCCATCTGATGCAGTTATGTAACATCCATCGAGTAGACTCGACATCCATCGGGAGTTTAAGTGACCTACTCGACGAGTCGGGGAACCGAATCAACGAGTAGGAGTTGTTCGTATGAAACCCTAAAATTTAGGGTTTACACCCTATTTAAACGAGTTATCTTCTCCCCAACCAGCATCCATCGTCCCTCTTACTTCCAGAAGGCCCTAAATTGATACCCTAGCATTGTTTGAGTGTTATTAAGCCATTTTTGTGCATTTTTGGTGGTTGTGAAGCTTGAGAAGAAGGAAGGAGCTTGAGAGATCGTGTTGAAGCTAGTAGATCTAGAGGTTGTGTTCCATTTCCAATTCATTTAAGGTAAAAAGCTTCAAACTTTGTTTTCCATTTGATAGATCCTCCTTAAGGCTCGGATCTTGTCATTTTGGGGAAATTTTAAGTCACCTTCAGGTTTGGAGCATTATATGGAGAAATAGCTTCAGACCAGGATCATAAGGGGGCTCTCATGGCATAAAGATGCCAACTTTACTGCCAGAAGAGCCCATGCATCTTAAAGACTCCATTTTAGAGCCTTTTGAACTAAATGGCCCATGCATGAACCTAAAGTTTGCAAGTTTACATATAAATGGGGCCCTAGGAGGCCAGATCTATGAATTGAACGCATTAAAAACCAATATAATCGACTGTATAGTATTGGACAAGATGGACTCGGTGAGTTGTTCATGGGACTCGGCGATTCAGGGTTTTTTTTCCTACCAAATCCTTTCTGTTAGGGACTAGAAGTTAAGATTGAAGGCCCATCAAATGTTTGGGCTCATTAGGGACGTGTAGATCATAGAACTCGGCGAGTGTATGAGTAGACTCGGCGAGTTCAAGACAATGTCCCAACCTCATGAAGACAGACTCGGCGAGTTCAAGGGGAACTCGACAAGTCATAAACTGAACACCTTCTTATGGATGATGATGGACTCGACGAGTTCAAGGACGAACTTGGCGAGTCGGTTGAAGATAGTATGATGTGTTGTTGAAGGCGAACTCGTCGAGTTCTTGCTGGACTCGACGAGTAGGGACGGGGTTATGACATTATATGAATATGGGGACTCGGCTTGTTAGTGGACTAACTCGGCAAGTCGAGTCAACCAGATGTTGAATTTGACCGAATGATTGACCATTGACCAAGGTGTTGACCTTGACTTTATCTGGGACTTGAGTTGACCCTTGTAAGGGTTACAAGTACGAATTGATAACTTAGAAAAGTTGTTGTGTAGGGATTGAGGATTCGAGGAGAGTTTGTTTTCATACCGAGATCAGTGCAGACACTACATGACTTTGAGGTGAGTTTTCTCCCAGTAGGAGTGGGTCTACGGCCACAATGTCAGCCCACAAGTAAGAGTGTTGGATAGATCATTGTCTTTGTGATAATTATCTAGCGTGGATATAAGATATGATTATTATGCCTGATATTATTATTGTACTTGATTTGTTTACTATGCTTGATATGTGTTAGCAGTAATAGGGGGTGAAATAGTCCCCGGTTACTAGTTGAAAGATACCGAAGGAGAGGTTAGTTCCCAGTTACCGGTTGAAAGATACCGAAGGGGAGGTTGGTTCCCAGTTACCAGTTGAAATATACCGAGGAGGACCCAACTCCTGTCTATGCCTGATAGATACCGGTTGAAAGATATCGAAGATTATGTATTATTTGGTATAAGTATGATGGGGGAACTCACTAAGCTTTGTGCTTATGGTTTTTAGTTTTGGTTCCAGGTATCTCTTCATCGAAGGGGAAGGAGCCGGCGGGGTAGCAGTGCATCACAGATTCACTCATGATATTCCGCATTTGACATCTGGAATTGATAGCTGTCTATATTCTTACTTGTCTGAAAAACCCAGGGGTTTCCCATGGCACTTGTATGGAAGACCATGGGGGTAGCCCATTGCATGGAAGACCATAAGGGTAGCCCATGACACTTGGATATCAGACCATGGGGGTAGCCCATGGGATTCTAGGGGAAAGACCATAGAGGTAGCCCATGGAAATCATATGTATGTTGTGTGGTATTTTGTGATTATATGTTATGTGGTATTTTGGGAACTCACTAAGCTTTTTCTTATAGTTTGTATTAGTGTTTCTGGTACTTCTGATACTAAAGGGAAGGGCCCGACTGGATGGTGCATGATTCAATCTCCACCATTTTCCCACAGTTACTAATGTTGCTACTCTGATAACTGAGATGGTTACTATGTAATGAATTTTGGAATGCAAATTATGACTGTAATATCTATTTTTAAAAATGAAAATTTTATCCGATTTTGGGTCGTTACAAGTTGCAGTTAAGTCTCCACCTAAGGATCGTAGTTTCTTTATGGTTGTCTGGTTATTATCATTTGAGAGACTATCATATGCCATTTTTCATACCGAGATTCGTGCTTAGAGGGTATTTGGATGAGCCGGTTTTAGGCTTCTATGTGGGAGACGTCGACTAACGACATGGTAAGCCTTAAGGGGAGGAAGACTGAGCGTTCTGCTTGAAGGATCGACAGCCAGACTGATTCGATGGTTTTAGTGCATTGAGTCCAAGGAAGTTGCAGTGTGAACATATTGTATTTGAATCCAGGATTTGTAAGGATCGTTCTTGGTTCCAAGGCGATGAAGGATTGGTCGGATTGTAGGTGTAAGGATAGTTGCTGTTAGATTCATACCTTCAGGGCGTAGTTGATGCATTTTTGCTTAATTTTCCCCCAGTAGAAAGTGAGTTGTTGGATTGGTTATCTATATGTTCCGATAGTGGGTTTATTTTTTCTTACTCATCAGATGATGTTGTTCAAGGATTCAGAATTATATAAGGAGAAGGTGCTTGGCATGCAACAAACTTTCGTCAAGAGGAGCGAAGTGCTTAACCTGGTTTTAGGGCGGGTGTACCTTGGATTGTTTGATCTTGGAATCTTAGTTCTTGTAATCCTAGGAAAATAGTTGTGGAATAGTGAGGTTGTGAGATGATTTATAAATCCAATGGTCATGAGGTTGGCAATGCGCAACTGAATTCAAGTGGGGGAGAAACTTTTGGGAATTAAAGGAGATATTTCCAAACACGTGTCAACATGGAATTCCGTAAATAAGGGGAAGTGAGTAGCCAGTTAGGTTGGGCTATGAGTCAAGGACTATGCAAGGGATAATGACCGTGGTTACATGTAATCAGCGAAGCAAAGGTTAAAGATTTAGGGTTATCTCGTTTGAGGACATAAAGCAGCGATAGTGGTGCATGACAACCTTGATGGGTTTGAGCATTCCAACACTCCTATAGTGTGCATGCAACCCTATGTGCCTTGGATCTATGTTTACACTATTATACATGCAAATATACAAAATTCCAAAGCATCATCCTAACTAGCATATTATGGAGCAACTATACTACAAAAGTGTAGTTAGATGACATACCTTTTGATGGAATTTGAAGTCTTGAACCTTTAATAGCTTAGCCCCAATAGCGTGGAAGCCTAAAATGGAATCACACAACACCACCAACAAATGGAATAACATGAGAAGAAGGTTACTTTGGTTCTCCCTATGATATCGGCTCTTGCATTCACTATATGTATCCACTAGTCCCATTTCATGAACCATGAGATCCTTTATATAGTGTGGCTCATTAGGGTTACACCATGTAAACCCTAATGTTCATGACTTTCCATTTCCTTCATGATCCATTGGTTTTAACCTCCATGGAGTATCCATGGGTAACCACATGGGTTAAGCCCAACATAAAGGACAATGGATCATAAGCCCATATATATAAGAATGAATGATTTACACAATCAATCCCATATATTTAATTAGTCTCTTTTGATCACAAAATTAATTCTTGATCAATACTAATTAAATAATATGATTTCATATTAATATCTTAGAACTTATAATATGTTAATATAAGTCATAAATAAAATTTCTCACTTGTCTATCCAATTGTTCTGATGCCATGCAAGCCAAATGGACAATGCTACTCTTGGATCGAGTACGTACCAATAATAGTTATGGGCTTAGACATTTAATCCAATAGTCTCCCGCTTGGATAAGTCTAAAACTATTATTCAAGTATGACTCCAAGATACCGACTAACAATCGTAGCTCTTAAAGTCGCTGTCGAACTCTGACCTAGTCAAATGACGTGTCCATTAGATAAGGGATCATATATTCCTCGATTCTAGATATCATATGGACTGATACATAGATTATAATCATTCTCTCTGTCCATTTGTTGTTTCCTGATTTCCGATTTACAATGATTGACTAATTGAACAAATCAAATCAGTCCAGGCTTGGCCAAACACTTAGGGGTGTCATCACAAAATCATCGAGGGGCCCACAAATATCGCTTAAGGGTAAAAGGAATAGATAAACTTCGACCCAAATGTGCGATTGTACTTACTCATGAAAGCACACACAACGATATATTTTATAACAACGAAGTTACTGGTTGCATTTACATATGTCAATGTGCAACCAATTCGCAACTACACCTCACACGTCTCCGTTTGAAGAATATAAGATATTATCGTCTCATATTCACTCGTGATAAAATCCATGAAGTGATTCAAATGAGCGTGGGTTGAATCCAATACTCGAATCTCATTCCAAGAGCACTCATGAACACTACAACCACTTTGTCCCAGACAAACTACAGACCCATTCATGACAGTCTTGCCTCAATACCTACTTCCAAAGTATGATCGACTGTGGATGGTTTGAATAACTTGGTTATCCGAGAAGTCAAAACATGCAAAGTGAAACACATGAATAATCAAATCCAATATGGTCTCTGAACTTATGAATATAAATAAAACACCTTTTATTTAATCATCATATTGATTACACATTCTTCATTGCATAATGTTTCAAATAATCAACTTAATCCTTGAATTAAAACAATAGCTATCCCATGCTCCAAGCATGCACACTATGTTTTCTAAACAATAGTTATGCCATACTCCAAGTATGCACACTATATTTGTTTATGATCCTTACTTTGTGAAAAAGATCAATTGAACATGATTCCAATGATGCTCATTTCACAATCCCAAATCCTTACCGTAAATGTAAGAATATCAAATTCTTGTCATTTATTGTAATCTGTTAGATTTTAAACTCATATGCATTGGTCCTCTTGTAATGACTATGCACAAAAGTCACAAAGACTTGGCAACAGACATTACAAAGTATTCCAATGGAGATCAATTCCATGGAAACGAAGTCTCACATTCAAAGTACATTCCTTTGAACATCCTTCTTGCATTAAGTTTTTCTATTCTTACACAGATTTTGAAGAATAACTTCCTCCTATGGAACCATTTCCATATTCCCATTTTGAGTCTTACTTCTGAACAAGAGTTGACTCTTTTCAGAATACGTCAATATGGTCCTTCTCCAAAATTTTATGCCATACTTCCAACTGTCCATGAGAAACCAATCTTTGGTAAACCTCGAATTGTCCTCGACAATTGCTTAATCATTTTAGTCATATCCGGTTCTCTTCCTTTTTTCCCTCTTAATGCCCTAGACATTTGAAAATTTTAGAACGGATAAATATTATAGCACATGTAATCGATCCTATATCCAAAGCATACGGGACATGATTCATGATGTCTCATATAAAGACATGATACTTGACCAGTCTTTTGCTACAATATTTTATAATTTACCATGTTCTCATAATTCGAATTATGAAGAGGGATGTCATAATCATAATTCTATTTTAGAATGCAAATAATGTAATCATGACTAAATTTGATTGAAATCTCACACTCTAAGCTTATAGATTTGAAATGAAGTATGAATTCCTCTCCCTTAATTATATCAAAACATCTTTTTCAACCCCTAGAACTTCACGAATTGAAACTTTTGTTTTCTATAATTAACATTGCTTACTTGCAATATTTACCATAATTAATTATGCTCCCACTAGCACAATAATTATTATCTTACCAGCATAACACTTATGCTCCCACTAGCTCTGACACGTACTCAGAAATCAGCTGGACTTCTAGAAATCGATGCTTCATTAACTTTCATTACCAAAGTTTAGATTTCTGATACGAGATGCTTCGATAAAACTTAATCTAAGCTTCTTAAAATCATACACCTTTCCTTAGATAGCTCCCATGTGTGTCTAAACACTTATAAAAATGGATGTCGTAATCATAATGTTTAGACCTTTTTCCATTCTCACTAGTCCATGTTAGTGTGCCGGTTAACCACACACGCTCCACTAACGACTTTGAGAACGAAAAATATCAGAATTTCTATCTACTTAAAATATAAATAGTGAAAGTGTTTCCACACCATCATTTTCATGAATCGGAGAGAAACCTTATGACACTTAGATTTTATGGTGTTTGTGTTCCTATCCATATGAATTTTTCAAAACCATAATCACAAGACAAGGTTAGTGACAAATTCAACTCATATGGACTGAACTTGTTCAATCTTAATTTCTTGCCACCTGGCAGCACAAGGGCCTACCATTGCTTCCAAGTTGTTATGCATGAAATTGAGAACTCATAGAGCTCACATACATAGTCAATTTTATTGGAATAGGCACAGAAACAAGAATTATTTCAGCATGATAGGTTACAAACCTCAAGTCGTGTGGTAGTGATAAACTACAGGTTTTATTATTGATTAGTTCTTGAAACTCTTTCAGGATCTTTAAGACTCCCACAGACCTCTTGAGATATAAGTTTCACTTTGTCAAATACCATTACTTGACAACAAATATTCTAGAGTTAGTGCGGATTCTTATGAAGACAAACACTTCACACAATTGGCATTAGTTGGTTTTTGTTTTACCCAAAACATCACAACTTACCAATTTCAAATGTGCAAGCGTAGAAAACATTTTACTCTATATTTGACAAGTGTTATAAACCTTCTTTAAGATATGTCACTCAAGTTACAATCTTGGAGTATGACTCTAAGAATTGTTTTGGAACGAATTAAGACTCATCTTCTTGATTTAGCCGCTTCAACAATTCATGACTCCTCTTCTTAGCCATAAGAATGCACTAAGATTTCCATAGAGAATCAATTGTGATATGGTTTCATAATCATTAAGATGATAATAAAACATGATACTAAAGTACTCTCCCATCTTTTCATATTTGAGAAACTTTAATCTTTCCGCCTAATTTGATTCTTCTCATTCGTTCCGCCATACATTGAAACCTTTCCAATGTTTAAGAATTATACTTAAACTTGTAAGTATAACCATATTTACTAAACTTTAGTAAATCATGACGAATAGTCTTATCGATCTTTGTGGTGGACTTTACGATTGCACAAGAATGTGTAGTCAATCCCTTAGTCCTTCACTTGACTCACATGTACATGTGAACAAGGAATTAGTCTTAATTTTCCAAAGATGAAAATTCTCATTCATCATACAATACAACTTGCATGATTCCAAGTTTCTGTCCAATTGAAACTTGGGTGATGATAATCTTTCCTTATTTGGTAAATTTAGACACTACCATAAATGAAAGAATCAAATTAATATTTCCAATATTGCTAGAAACATATAAACATCAATTTTTCATAAATGTCATTACAAGGAGATATAAAATAAAAAAACAATATTTTATTTATTTATAAAATGTGGAATAAACTTTTCCTTACAATGCAATTACAAGTGAAAAACTATGCTATTAAATATTTCCTAGCAATCTATCATAACCCTAAGTAGTAGCTCAAAAATCTGATCTTCGAACCATTCGATTGAAAATCATCTTCGCAATCAGATTCAACATACTCTTCTTTTAAGCTTCCTTCCCTTTGCTTGATCCTGCAAAACATGAAAATGCGACCTAGTCACATAATGTATTAAGAATCAATAATTAGGAACTTAACAGAGTTAGATAGTGTACTTACTTGAAGCAGAGTCAAATGTTTTGTCTCTACTTTCTTTCAGATCTTTCAGTTACTCAAGGCAGCTTCGCTTCCAATGTCCTTTCTCTTGACAGTAAAAACATACAGACTCTTTGGGAATGGTACACGAGACTATCACAGACTTAGCCTATCTCTCTACCATTTTTTTCAACCGGGTTGACCATGACCAATCCCTTTCCATTGGGAAGAGAATACTTTTCCGGACTTCCAATGTTACCTTGAGAGGCAGGCCTTCCAATCAAATTTGCTTGGCCATTGCGCCAAATCATTGCTGATTCAACAGCAATTAGCAAATAAGTAAGATCTATTAGGTTCATTTCGTGATCTGTCACATAGTAGTCTTTAATGAACTCACTATATGACTCAGGAAGTGACTGAAGAACCCAGTCAATAGCTAACTTC
The DNA here is from genome assembly GCF_002870075.4 of Lactuca sativa. Taxonomy (NCBI): domain Eukaryota; kingdom Viridiplantae; phylum Streptophyta; class Magnoliopsida; order Asterales; family Asteraceae; genus Lactuca; species Lactuca sativa. The sequence goes on along the minus strand of NC_056625.2, from coordinate 110,528,249 downwards.
CTTGGGACAACGACACCCTAAATTCTCAACCTGTCAATGTGTGATGTCATCTCTAAGACATGAGTACACACATGTCTTCCATCTTTATATTTCATTGCAAGTAGGGCTTGAGTGATCTTGAACTTTTCAAGTCTTCAAGCTTGTGGCTCAGGGAGAATAATTAGAGAAGGTGGAGGAAGAGAAGTATGATTTCCATGATCCAATCACGGAACATCATCTTCATTAGGAAAGCTTGTTCCAAGAGATTTAGGAAGATCATAGTTGTCTGATCTAGACATCTATAATGGGAGAAATTTCAAGTTAGTTGATTTAAATCCTTATTATAACACCCAATATGAAATATTAAGGCTAGGAACCAACACAATATTTTATAACTTGGAAGAGGGATGCCATAATCCAAGCTGTAAAATATTTGAAGGTAGGTAAATGACGATTTACCAATATCCACCACGAAAAACAAAAAAGAATTTTAGTTCTTAAGTGAATTGAATCTCCTAGATCCTTTGAGAGTCATTGAACTTTTCAATGGCATGTTTAAATCTCGATTGTGCCCTCTCAAGTTTGTGACTGGGATGCTGAGGATCACAAACAAGGTGTGAATAACCATGCAAATTAACTTGGTACCCTTAATTTTATCACCTAATCGATCTGTCGGTTAACCACACGCGCTCCACTAATCTATGATAAACATTAAGTTACCCTTTGCCACTCTTACTAGTCCATGTTAGTGTGTCGGTTAACCACACACGCTCCACCAACGACTTAGTAAGGTACAAAGTGTAATTTCATTGGTTAGCACCAAATTCACATTTTCCTAAAGTAACTAAGATTGGGTATTTATAAGTGTTTAGTTGCTTTATGTTTATCATTATACTTTTAATGAATGGAGAATTAGAGTCCTACCCTAGCCGTTCAGCTAACCGTCCTCCACCAGTCAAGGAAGCGGTGGGTGAGAGTGGACACCCATTAAATTGCCATTTTATAGGCAGTAATCTTATACCCCCTTATAGACCAGCTTCGTGAATGAGGCCTACTAATGGTAATATTGACTTTTACTCTTATATATACATACATATATGTGTGTATATATATATATATATATATATATATATATATATATATATATATATATATATTAAACCTATAATATTATATACTATAAGGGTTGAACTTTAAACTATTTAAAATTCTAGGGTTTGGAACTAAAGTATTCAAAAGTGTAACTTTATAAATTCCAAAACTTGAGGGCAAGTTTTGAACAATTCAAAAACTTTTGGAATGTATAACATATGAGTTTAATATGGCTTTTAACGGCAAGACTCTTGAAAATCCATAACTTGAGGACAAGTTATGGATGTCATAAAACTATTTAGATAAAAAAACTCTTCAAATACATAACTCATGACTTTTAAAGACTCATTAACAAGAAAGAATTTTGGTTTTCCATAACTTGAGAACAAGTTATGGAATCCATTAAAGGACATTTAGATCATCTAATAAACAAACAAACATGTCAAGAAAAACTATGATCTAGATTAAACTCATATGAACAAGACAATTCAAATCAAACAATCTTCATGTAATTAGCCTAACTATTAAACAAATACAAAACATGTAGCTTTTGAAAATTATCTTTTAAATTGGATTAGCATGATCATTACCACATCAAAAATAGGTTTATAAGTTCAAAAACAACTTAGGGTAATGGTCCTAGTCCAATTCCAGCCAAAAACATCGAAAATCTGCACTTAGGGGCTCCTACTCGTCGGGTGCAGGAACAAACTCGGCAAGTTGGATGAATTTACTCTTGGACTCGGTGATTCCCCCAGTGGACTCGGCGAGTCCACACTCTAGAAATCTATAAATTTGATTTTTACATCATTGCATCAAGTATAATTGAAACCAAGCCTAAGCACTGATACCACTAATGGGTTTTGAGCATTCTAACACTCCTATGGTGTGCGTGCAACCCTATGTGCCTTGGATCTATGTTCTCACTATTATACATTCAAATGTAAACAATTCCAAAGCATCATCCTAACTAGCATATTATGGAGCAACTATACTACAAAAGTGTAGTTAGATGACATACCTTTTGATGGAATTTGAACTCTTGAACCTTTAATAGCTTAGCCCCAATAGCGTGGAAGCCTAAAATGGAATCACACAACACCACCAACAAATGTAATAACTTGAGAAGAAGGTTACTTTGGTTCTCCCTATGATATCGGCTCTTGCCCTTACTATATGTATCCACTAGTCCCATTTCGTGAACCATGAGATCCTTTATATAGTGTGGCTCATTAGGGTTACACCATGTAAACCCTAATGTGCATGACTTTCCATTTCCTTCATGGTCCATGGGTTTTAACCTCCATGGAGTATCCATGGGTAACCACACAGGTTAAGCCCAACATAAAGGACAATGGATCATAAGCACATATATATAAGAATGAATGATTTACACAATTAATCCCATATATTTAATTAGTCTCTTTTGATCACAAAATTAATTCTTGATCAATACTAATTAAATAATATGATTTCATATTAATATATTAGAAATTATAATATATTAATATAAATCATAAATAACCTTTTCTCACTTGTCTTTCCAATTGTTCTGATGCCATGCAAGCCAAATGGACCATGCTACTCTGGGGTCGAGTACATACCAATAATAGTTATGGGCTTATACATCTAATCCAACATAATTCATGAATAGGTTTAGGTTGAGGGTTATGTTAGAACCTCTCTACCTTTTCTTATCTGATAAAGGCCTTGGGTCTGAAGCATAACTCGAACACCTGATTAGGGTTCAATAGGATGGGGGTTTCGGCTCGTAATAATCTTTGGTTAGGTATTCTTGTAGGTAGTTGGCAAGACAATGGGTTAGGCCAATGGCAGTTGTGGAAGTTTTGTATGACTGTGGGGTAGCCATAGCATTTACTAGGTTGGTAGGTAATTGTGGAAGTGTTGTAAGACTGCAGAGGTAGATATAACATTCATTAGCCTGATAAGCAGTTGTGGAAGTGTTTTAAGACTATAGGGTTGCCGTAGCATTCACCAGGTTGGTAGGTAGTTGTGGAAGTGTTGTAAGACTGCAGGGTAGCCATAGCATTCACTAAAATGATAGGCGGTTATGGAAGTGTGGTAAGTCAACAACTTGGCTTGAAGTAGTCGCTAGGGTGAGTTAGACCATTGTAGGAATGGTTATAAGACTATCAGGGAATCACATCCTTCATTCAAGATAAGTTGGGTTCTATTTCAATTTAGCCACTTCGTGTTTAGGTAGGAGGATTTTTAGATTTGTATCGGCGGTTAGACTTGCATAGCTCCCGAATTGACGGTGAGGCATGTTTGGTTATGCTAGCTTGAGTGAGACCCATAGGCGAGGCTTGATTGGTTATGTTATCTTGGCTGAGAGGATCATTCCTAAGTTTAAGTTCAAGCTCAGGGAATGTGGTTTTGGTTGTGAATTTCCAGGATAGTGATGGAATGATGGCAAGATCAGGGTGATCTGTAATCCTAACATTAAAGTGGAATAAATGGTGTTACAGTGTATCGTGAAGCAGTAAGTGTATGACTTATTAGTGTCGAACCTGACAATGTCCAACATGGGTGGGGAATTTGATCAAGTGTGGAGTAGGTAAAATCAATGATTAGTGAGTTAAATCCACGTGGTAGATAGGCTAAGGTAGCCTTGACCAGTTAGACTCCTGGGCGGAATCTCGTTGTGTGACCATGTGTGATAGTTTCAGTTTCAGCGAGCTGTTAAGGATTCTACATCCTGGTTTATTAGAAGGTCAACATGGAATCAGGAGATCTTTGATAGATTTAATATGTGAATTTTGGTTATCAAGTTGTGATTTATGTATTGGTTTTGCACCAATGGTTGAGACTTGCATTGGGAATCGCCTTGTGTTCGGATGCAAGGTTTCAGCAGTGATGAATGATTAGGGATTCTATTTTTCTAACTTATCAGAAAGATAATTCAGGGTCGGAGGGGTTCATTTGGTTCGAGTTTCTAAGCGGGGTTCTTATGGATGTGATATGCAATGGATCTGTGAAGTCAGACATAATTTAGGGTTTTCAATTTCTGGGCAAAGTGTAACATCCCAAATAAACCAAATAAAAATTTCATTTTTAGATAAAAAAAACATTCCCATAAATATGAAATCTCAATAACATTTGTTTTCAAAATTCATAACATCAAATATTTTATTCAATATATTAGAGTGTCCCAAAATAAAATCTCCGGAGAGAGTGCACGCCACGCCATGAAGTCGGGCCCTTTCCCTTAGGCTTTGAAGTACCTTAAACAAACAACAAACTGTAAGCTAATGCTTAGTGAGTTCCCCATAGCATACCCCACACAATTCATATAGTCATATAATCCATAATAGCTCTATAAGCTACACATGATACATAAGCCATGCATACAAACATATAAAGATGCCATGGAAACCTTCCAAGGTCTTATACCCAGTGTCACTGGAATCCCCACGTGGTCTTAACTATCTGAAATGGGAACCCCCCACATGGTCTTCGCTAGCTGTCACTGGAAACCCCAATGTGGTCTTGGCTACCTGCCGTGGGAACCTCCACACGGTCTTCACTAACCATAGAATAACATACGAGCTAAACATGTAAACATACTAGGAAGCCTTGGAAACCCTCCAAGGACTTATACCTAATGCCATAGAAACCTCCTCATGATCTTAATCTACTGCCACGGGAACCCCACGGGGACTTCCATACAAATGTCATACCGATATATTGCATAATCAACTAACAATCCATATATCATGTAATGGGCCGGCCTTGGTGTCTTGGACCCATTGGTATGGTGAGAAGACTCACCTCTCAATAAATGCTAAAGTGATAAGATAAGTCCTAACTTGCAGCTCCAACTCAAATGTCTACAAACATCATGCGATTAACTTTGTCAAAATCCCAAAATACTAATAATACCCTCAAAGTCAAACTTGGTCAACCATGGTCAAAGTCAAAGTCAACAATCCGTGTTGACCCCAACTCGTCGAGTGCATCTAGAAACTCATCGAGTTCCTTCAATGTTTAGAAACCTAGGAAAAACCCTAGCCAACTCGCCGATTTGTCTCCTCAACTCGTCGGGTTCCTTCAGTATCCAGAAAGAATGGTAGCTTGATCCAACTCGTCGATTTGCCAGGGCAAATCGTCTATTTTTCCTTTGTCTAAACTTATTTAGCCCTTTTTTAGTCGAATTTAAAGCTCCAAACTACAGATCAAGTCCTCTAGGGTGTAGTCTCCATGTAAAGTTGCCAACTTTACGTGCATGCAAGTCTTCAAGAGGCTAAAATGCTAAAACCAAACTTGATAATAGGTTTAGATCATGAAGAAGGGCCAAAGCTTGCTAAAGCCGATAACTTTATGACTGTAGGGGCCTAGAAGAGTTTAGATCTGAAGTTACAACTTCAATTCATTCCCAACTTCCAAAAATAGGTCCAAAATGGGCTAAAAAGGCCTTAATCTCTTGAATGGAGAGATCTAACTAAAGAAAGATCAAGATATAGCTTTTTACCTTCAAATGATTGCTAAAACTAGTATATGTTGGATCTATAAGCTCTTTCTCGTTCCAAGCTCTTAAATCCTTGAGTTCTTTAAGAAATGTACCAAACACACACTCTTTAGCGTTACACACACTCGATATGGAGGGTTAACCCGAATAGGGTGTGCTTCTGTACTGTAAAGATGACGAGGGAGGCCAAAAATGGACCATAATTTCTTTATATAGGGTGCAAAGCCCGGAAAATTAGGGTTTTCCTTTCCAGTGCCTACTTGTTGACTTGGGGCTCCTAACTCGTCGAGTAGGGTCATTAACCTACATCCAGAAAAATCTCTACACGACGAGTTGGAGCTCTACAACTCGTTAAGTTCTAATCCAAAACTTTAAAACATGAAAAAAATAAATATCACCTGAACCAAGCGTTACACAGAGTAGATGCATCTTATTTTATTGGTTGTAGGCAGAATGTTAAGGTTCGTTCTTCAATAGGGTATGTTATTTCTGCTAATATTTGGCGTCGATAGTAGTGTTGGTAGGCGGTCATTAGTGTATGATGACTTCTCAGTCTTCATTGGAATTTAGGAAGTTCGGGCAGGATCGACTGGTGTGGCGGAGGAGGTAGTAAGGAATGATTTCGAGGACGAAATCTAATTTAAGTGGGGGAGAGCTGTAATACCCTGTTTCGAGACATTTCTTAATTCAGGGCTCATGGACTGTAATTCAATCATGTAAAGGATTTGGGCTTTTAGAAAATAAATTTTGGACCTTATTGAGGGTTAATAATATTGGTTATAAGATCTAGCCCTTGATTCGTGTGCGGGAACCAAAGGATAAAATGGGAAAAGTTTTATGTTATCCTTTGTGCATGGATTATGGAATTTATTTCTACATGTGTTAAGCCAAAAGAGCAAGATTGAATTGGGGGGCTCGTCAATACCTTTTCGTGCATATAAAGAACGTCAAAGTCGGAGTTGAAACGAAGAAGTTATGGTTGTTTGAAGTTGTATTGGAAGCTTGAGGTTCTGCCCTACGCAGGGCGTAAGCAAGTTATGCACATTGTAACTTGCTGAATGTTGATCGCGTTTTAATGAGTTACACATGGTGTAACTTAGGTTACGCAGGGCTTCATCACCTCATACCATTATTTTGAAACCCTATCCATCAATTGTAAGTTTTGGAAGCCTTAGTGTGACTTTGGGTGCATTCTTGAAGAATGAGTCCATTGGAGAAGCAAGTGTGAGCTCCAAGCTTTGAAGATCCAGACATTATACTTCATCCCCATTATCCAGAAGGTATAAAGCTTGCATCTTGATATTCCATTTTTTAGATAAAATTAGCTCATGGTTTTATGCTTTTTGTCCCTTAATCTTGGTTCTTGTAAGTATGGGCTACTCTAGACCGTTTGAGTGCCTTCTTCTGATGCTTTTGAGGTGATAAGTCATAAAAGTGTGACCTTGGGAACTCTCATCCATCCATGCATGAGTTTGTGAGCAATAGATAACTTTATGGACCCAAGTTTTGGTATTGTGCTCTGGAGTTTAAGAGTTTGGCTTGTTGGATTAAGAGCTTAATAGAAGTTTTTTGGGATTAGGGGCATTACGCCGGGCGTAATCTAAGTACAAATGATGAAGATTAGTTACGCATGGCGTAAGTCAACTAAGAGTTGAAAATTGGCTTTCTGGTCGGTTTGACTTTTGAACTTAGTATTTGAAGGGCAAAATGGTCTTTTTCCTAAAGGAGGTTTAATTATGATCCTAAACCTTTCATGGGCCAGTCATTTCCTTGATTGTTAATTAGGGTTTTATTATGGTTATTTTTAGCAAGAGGAGGCTTGATATCATCAACTCTAGCGGGTGGTTTAACTTATCTTCAGGATTGAGGTGAGTCTTCTCACTATACTCGTGGGTCGAAAGCACTAACTCTGACCCATTAGATTATGATTGTTGTCTTCGTGGCTCTTGATGTTATTATTGTATGTTATATGCATAGGGGTGAACTAAACTCGAGGGTGAAATACACCCGTTCGGTTGAAAAACACCCGTTCGGTTGAAAAACACTAATTGAGTTGAAACAGACTCGGGGATGAAAAAGTTGACTAAGTTGAAATATGATCGGGAGTGAAATAGATCCATTACAGTTTCGAACTAATATGCATGTATGGTATGCGTTACTTTGGGGAACTTACTAAGCTTTGTGTTTACGTTTTGTGGTTTAACATTTTTCAGGTACTTCCAGCTCCAAGGGGAAGGCTCGACTTGATCGCATGGCACGCTCCAGAGTTTTATTATGCATGTTTTTTTTTATTACCACTATGTTTTGAGAATACATTTTATACCCTGATCTTTTGAAATGAATGAATGAATGATGGGTTTGATTTAATAAGAATGATATTTTTATCTCATATTTTTGGGACGTTACATGACACCTCCTATAACTCCTTGGAATTCTAATTAGAGAACTTTATTCCTCTTCTTCACACATCGACTGAAGAAAATTTCAACAAGATTTAGGCATCACTACATCCAAAATTCATGTTTGTCGCACCCAAAACCGGAACGGCGGAAACGTTCGGGGGTGGAGGACGTCATGTCAAGTATCACGAGAGATGTATATGGTAAGCAAGTAATGAAAAACCATTTCATTTAGAAAGAAAGTGATTACAATGTGTGTGTTCACAAAACATAGAAGTCATAAACAAATAACAAAACAAGACTTGAAGCTGTAATGCTCCATCTTCTAAATTCCCAGCACGAGCACCTGTCTAATAGTCTCCTGAGAATACAAGTTATTTGAAAGAGTTGTCAGCAATTAAGCTGGTGAGTTCATAAGATTTTAGTGATGTGAGTAAGCTGTAAAATGTGGTTGAAAATGTATATGCACAAGTGATGTAAGTTGTAAGTTCTGTTTTGAAATGTTCGCCTGTTCCTCTAGAAAATCCTATATTTTCTACTTTAATGGAAGTTAAGTAAAATGACACTAAAAGCCTTTCAATGCGTACTAAGTGGCTACAAGTTATATATAGTTAGAGTAAATGAACAATCGATTGTGCGCATCTGCCCTAAACTCACAACCCAACGGGGAACATCAAGTAAGACGGATAGCACACATTCCATTGGTTGTTAGATCGTTGTCATATACAACCTTGGTGTATTCACTTGTTACTCATGGAGTTATTTGTAATGGTTCCTATATATCTAATGGAGCGTTCTTTTTAGAAAACCTATTTTACTTATAGTAAAATATTGACTACGGTGATTACTTTTATAATAGCTTTGTTTATACTGCTATATATAATATGATATCGGGTAGATAGTTAATTGGGGGAATCTGCCCTAAGCCCACATCCAAAGGGAACATCACGTCGGGGGAAAACACACATTTAGCTATCTATCAGATATTTTTCTTATAGTAAAATATTGACTACGGTGATTACTTTTATAATAGCTTTGTTTATACTGCTATATATAATCTGATATCGGGTAGATAGTTAATTGGGGGAATCTGCCCTAAGCCCACATCCAAAGGGAACATGACGTCGGGGGAAAACACACATTTAGCTATCTATCAGATATTAGTTTTATATATAAACATGGTGTATAAACTTAGGTGTTATAGAGTTAACTCACTTAAAGTCTCTAAAACTGTACTGGCTTAATAAATGGATTAAGCCCTTTTCTGGGAAATCTCTAGTTTTGTCTACCAAAAATACTGTCTTTGATAAGTAAGTTTTGTACTAGAATAACTGTGCGTTGACTCTGTGTCCTATGACCTGATCCATACCTGGTACCCTTATGATGACTTAATGTATACTAAGCATAGATATATATAGATTCGGGTAGATAATAGATTGGGTGACCTCGGTGCAAGCCCACATCCAACGGGAACAGGAATTACAGCGAAGAGCACACATCCTATTAGCTATCGGAATCTACTAGCATATATGTATCCTATAGCGTATGCATTAAGGAATCATAAAGTTAGCATCATGATCCTAACCTTTAATCGTAGCCTTTTACCAAGGCATCTTCCGTTATGAGTTAAACCCGACTGTTCCTTTGTCAAATGTAGAAGTATATTCTCCCTAGTTTATAACTATCTCGACTAGAAAATAGATCAACTTTCAAGTGTTATCGACACTTTATGAAATTAATGGGAGAAGTGAGTACTATGATGTTGTTTATAATGACATGAAGAGGTACTAATAACCTAAAAACATATTTGTTTTATTACGGTCATAATGTGAAAGCTAGAACCCATACTAAACGCTCTCAATGTAAAGAGATTGAGGGAAACCAACGCGACTCCATCAAATCCATGCAAGCCGTTTAATTCACATTAAAGTTATATGTGACAACTTGGAATTTCTATTCTATACAAACATTATCAAGTCAATAGAAGTTAGAACAGTCGTAGTAAATTTTTAGTCTTTTCCGTATAAGTTTGAGTATTTCAGGATTTACACTTAAGGAGATATCAGGAGAGTGGATGCACTAGGGGTTTTGTGCAACTCTGTTATTCCTAAACCCTATGATATTAGAGTTCATTTTGTGAATAAAATATTTTCTTCCGAAAATCCCAGGACTATATATAGGATTCTGAGCCATATTTATTCATTAGTTACATTTCCAACTAGGGAAAAGTCATTTTCTCTCTCACGGATCTTCGGGTTTTCATCCCAAATCGTGAGTACCTCTCTCTAGTTGTATATATGGCTTATTATGTGCTTATTAACCTAGAATTCATAACAAAACAACATGATTTAAGAGTTCATGGCCCAAGAAGTTCTTGGACCGTGAACCGTTCTTTAAGGGGTAAAATGATGCCTAGTCCTTTCCTTATGCAATGAAACTATGCTAGGCTTGTATGTTAATGTATATAGGACTAGAAATCACCCATGAACACCAAGAGTAAGGTGTTCACGACCTAAGAAGTTCTTGGACCGTGAACTCCAAACTTAAGGGCCAAAGGGTGCCTTAATCACTCCTATAGCCTTGGACAATTACCTTGATTTACTCCTAGTTAATTTAAGGACCTTAAATCATCAAAAACCCATCCCAAAGAGAGATTACGGCCGTAATCTCTAATGGTTATGGTCCTTGGGTTGTGAACATCAAAGAAGGGTACCAAAGTGTGCCTAAGGCCTTCATTAGCCTTAGATAAATGTCTAAAAACCTATCCTAGTTGAGCATGGGACTTGAAGACATAAAAATACCCTTTCCATATGGGTTTACGGTAGTAAACCCAAAAGTAAATGGCCTTGGGGCCGTAAACACCTCAAAGGAGTGTATTTAAGCCCTAAACCCTTCCAAGGATTAATCCATCAAGTGGGAATGCTTCTAGGGATCATTTAGAACTCCAAAACACCAAATGACATAAGGCCTAGGAGCTTGCGGCCGTAAACTCAAGGGTTTACGACCATAAACTCCTTGTGTGAGGTTTATTGGAGAGTAAACTCATCTATGGGGTCCTTTGGAACCCTAAACCCACTAGCCTTGTCCTACAACAACTTAGATGAAATCCTTAGGGCTTATAACACTTATATAAAGTGTTTATCATGTTCTAGGATGCCTTAACATTTTCAATTAGTAGTTTAAGACTAATTGGGTGCCTATATGTGTGATTATGTGTTCTTTAGGATCATAGTGTGTATACAAGTCCTCACTTGACACCTAACAATCCTACACCGTTCAATTCATCCTAACCACCATCTTTAGGTGAGTTCATACCCCTTAATCAATGTTTTAAATAATTTTAAATACTTTAATGGGGGAGGGGGGGGTGGAATACAAGTAGAAAACAACATGTTATTAAATCAATCATAGGTATTTATAACTGTGTTTTCATCCAACCGATTTCACATGCTTCAAAATGTGATGTATGAAATGGTTTTCTATCTTAAAAATACCATGTTATCAAAAGTATTACGTTTGAAATGTTTATTAAAATGACATCAAGTCATTGTTAATTATTGTTCAAAAATCTTAGATGTCTTACATAACCATTTTTACCTTCTTGAACAAAACTATATATATACACTTATGTTATTATATATGTATTGATGTTATAGTTTTCAACCTTCATTCAGTTTCCCACACTCTTGTGTAGAAAGGGTGTATAAACCTGCTTGGACAATCAATTACCTTCCAGTTAACTATTATAGTGATAGTTAGGAGATACAAAACATTATTCCTATTACAAGGAATTACACCAAAGTCAGTTCATTCATGAGTCTATACTGTACATTACATGTTATATGAATACGTCTACATCGATACGCTTATATCAATACATTTACATATATAGATTTATTTGTACACACTTACATGGATACTTGTACCTAGATTCACTAGGATGATTTACTAGTACATTAGGTGTAAATTTCCCTGCCTATCCCAGTTCAACGGGATGTCTAGACGGGACTAACCATTCCGGAACCCACCTGTTAGCAACGGTGGTAGATGAACATCTACAGATGCCTACGGTTAATACTTATATTAGGAGTACCTTTACGAGACTAACCATTCCTTAAACATGCTGCAGTTACAGTGGAAAATTGAACAATCTACGGATGTTCAAAGGTTATACATTTCGCTAGTCGTGATGTCGTGTTGATCCTAATACAAAAGGACAACACTTACATGATTCTATTTTTCCTATTACTTTATTTTGTGATACATTCACATAAACGATGAGTTAGACTAAGTACTGTTAGTAATAGTCAAAAAGAAGGAAAAACAATCGTTGTTATAGCAAAACATTCGGGTCTTGGTAGAAGACTACATTTCATACTAGTAGGAAATATGGGATTTTCTAGGGTTTTCATACCTATATCAACTGTTTCATTCAAAGATTTACATGGCATTCATAACATCTTTCCAAAACAAGACAATGACATTTAAATACTTATGAATTCACCAGCTTTAGGCTGATACTCGCTTTCAAAATAATTTGTATTCTCAGGTCACTAGTAGACAGGTACGATGTCCAGGTTTCGAGAAGATGGAGCACAGACAAGACTCGTCTTTTATTTTGATTACATATTTTGGTGTCTTATTACAATGAAAAAACACACAGGTATTAAAACTTTACTTTTAATGCAATGGGTGATGTTGTTGCTTGTTTACTACTTTACACTATTGTGATACTATACATGACGTCCTCCACCCCGGAACGTTTCCGCCGTTCTTGGTTTTAGGGTGTGACAGATTGGTATCCGAGCATTGTTTATAGTGACTATAGTATATCAACCCATAAAAGATATACTAACTGTAAATACATTGGGATTAAAACACTCTGTCTAAGAGTTTATACTTTTAAATAATAAAATATTTAAGTAAGTATATGTGCCTGCATTCATACTAAAATCAGTGCACAATGACAAGAACAAAAGTATTACGATTGTTGAATATCACAAGTAAGCTTGGGGATATATGGTCAGTCTTGGGAATGGCATAGCCTGATCAACTATGCTGGTCCAACGAATGATTAGCATATGCCCAAGAATGGTTGTGAAGTGGCAACAAGTCTAAAAACTTACCAACACAACCATAAAGAAATACCATAGGGGTATTTAGTCTTACTGTAATTATCTTAGTCAGTTCGTCTATTTAGCTATTTATTATTTCCCTTTTCTCGCGTAGATTTTAATGGATGGATTTCACCATGGTGACCCGTACTTCCCAAACCAAGGCAACGCTGGATGGCTAGAGGAAGAACCAAAAGATGATCACCCAATCCCTTTGGATGATCACCATGCTGAGGGTTTTTCCGATAGTTCTGACTCGGAGCCTGAAGTCAACAACCTACCCCCAGCTGCTGAAGACCCAAACATGAACTCCCGTCCCACATTTCAAGGACCCACACCTCTGTGGGCCACTAACTTGAATAGATGGAGTCAGGAACAGGGTCAACCCATTCCTTACAACGGAGACAGAAGTTTCTACAACCTCACTGAGGGAGGTTCTGCTGACAGGGTCCTACCCATCATGGTTCGTAGGATTTCTAGGAACACGATCACTACAAGAAAACAGCCCTTTAATGACGCGCAAACAATGACACTCGTTGATAGATGACGTGCATTTGTAAGTGCCCTAAAAGATAATGTCAGATTTGCAAAATTTGAAAGATATAGGGCACGCATTTGTGCACACCCTAAAATTAGTGTCAGAAAAGAAAAAAAAGAAATGTGGAGGGCACCTTTCATAAAATGTGCGTCATGTAAATGTGTCGCTTTATAATTTTTAAGTGAAACACGCGTTTTAGGCGGGGAAATGAAATCGACGAAATTACCCCCGCCTATTGAATCCCAAAAATTAATCCCGCTGCCTCTTCTATTTAGAAAGAAAAAGCCCTAGGTCCTTCATCTTCATCTTCAGTATCATCAAACATCTCGTTCATCGGATCTCTACTCGATCTCATTCTTTTCAGTATCATCAAACATCTCGTTCACCGCCTCCGCCCTATCTATAACAAATCTCTCTCTCTCTCTCTCTCTCTCTCTCTCTCTCTCTCTTTCTCTTCCATTAACCATAACAAATGGTTTTTCGAACAAAGGTCAGGGAAAACCTTGGTCGATTCTCCAGGTTTTAGCAACAAATTTGTGGACATCCATATACATATTGTGATTTCAATGTCATCTTATAAAATCAACATTCCCTTAATTTCAATTTGATGCAGGTAATACACGACCAACTACAAGTCTATTTCTCTCTCTCTCTCTCTCTCCCTCTCTCTCTCTCTGTCTCTTCTACTGTTCGACAACAACCTAGGCACCCACCACCCCTCGTCTTCTCTCTGGTTCACCACCGCCACCAATAAAGCCCCATTATAACACAAGATTAAAGAACGAAACATTGGGTTTGTGTTTTTGAATCCCAGGTACGACATTTGTTGAGGTTATTTTTTATTAGTCTGCTAATTTAGTATTTTTTTTGGTTCTTTAGGGCTGCTCATGGTGTGATGATGATGCGAAGAAGGGTGACACCGGTACGCTGAGTTACTCTCTGTTCTTGCAATTGCAAGATTTCTTTGGTTATTTCAGTAGTGTGTTGCTAATAAACGAAGCTTTGATCTTGAAATGCAAATCAAATTCTTGTTTTTTTTTTTAAGTTTGGAAATGGGATCTTTGATCTGTGATGTTAGATCTTTGGCTTCCTATTCAAGAATTTCGATCTTAAACTCTGTAACTAGTTTGTTCGTTTTAGTTAGTAGATCTATTTTCTTAAATTTAAAAATCAGATAGAAAAGGAAAGCTTTGATCTTACGAACAAATTTTGAACCTGTTTCTTCCGATCGTATCTCCTCTTGGCAAACTCTATTTTAATTAGAGGGTAATTTTGTAACTTCACAAACGTATGATACAACTTGCTCGATTGAAGTCCAATTATCGAAAGTCAAAACCATTAAATTCTGTCATAAGATCTTCTATCTTATTAGTTATTAGCTACAAGTTTTACCATTATGATTCATGTTATGTAAAATTAGTTCATTATCATTCTGCTATTAGAGAAAATTGAAACAATTTTTATAAATTCTCAAGTCAAGAAGCAACTCGATTGACTTGAAAAAGTCAAACACCGTCTCTTTCCATGATCAATTTGTCAACTGGGTTTTGCTGTTTGCAGGATTGGTGTTGATTGAGGTCTTACCCCTCCGACTTCTTACACCTGGGTAAGACAATTATAGATTTAAGGTATTTTTGTTTTTTTGTTTCGAAGTGCTTCTCGACGCCTACAACCCTCAGCCCATCCATTTTCTTCTATCTTTTGAAATCATATCTATTTTAGAACTCAATTTTAGAGTTTTTAGGTCTTTAGTATTGATCCTTTTGGTTTTACAATCGTTCTTCTACCTCTTCTGCCCTACTTCGTCACTGTGATGTTGCTTCAGCTTCATTCAATAATTCTGGAAATTAGGGGACAAAGAAAATGGTATTGCCTGGCTTTGTTTATGGTGGTTCTATAGGTGGACCTCCCCCCATCCCCATGCCAACTTATCAGAACAAAGAATAGCAGTTTTAAGAACCCATATAAATTATTATCAATTTGAAGTTTTTAAAAATAAAAAGTTTTGACCTAAAAAACATAGTTTACCTTCTTCCAAAATCCAAACTAATATTTTAAATTGGTAAAAATCTTTGCCAGGTTGTTCCATCATTTCTTTTCTGCTACTCTTTATCAGATTTTCTTCAAGGCCCCTCTATCCACTTCCAAGTCACGATGAAAAGACGAAAATGCCCCTACAAAATTTTCGTCCATTTAACGTTGCACATCGGGATTCAAATGGAGAACTCCCAGAAGAAACTGCTCCTTCTTACTTGGTACATGTTTTATGGCTTACATGTTAAAAATATAGTTTTTAACTACAATTTTTATATAAGTTTTGGGTAATTTTGTTTCCTACAGAGGGAAACTGAAGAAGGCATAGACTTCATAGAAACGGATATTTTAGTTAGCAAAGATGGTGTTCTTATATGCCACCATGATCATCTGCTTTAGTATGAATTGCATTAAATGTATCCATGATGCTCATGATTATCTGGTTTAGTAACAGCAAGGAAAAATCTGATAAATCATCAAAATGCAAACACCAAACTACTAAATTGATTAGGCACTCTTTGAGTTATGAGTTCTTTATTCATTCCAGGATTCCAGGAAAAGGAATAAAAGAATGCAAGAAGGCTGACCTCAACATTTTCAAATCCAGTGAACTTGGGGTAATACTAATAAACTTTTTTTTACTTGATGTTTAATTGATGTCTTTTTATGGTTTTTGTTTGTTATATTATTGTAGTTGGTGTCTGTAAGCTTGCTTGTGGGGTTAATGATATTGCTAGGGAGTGCAGCAAGGATCACCCACAGGGGACAAGGGGTGACATTTTTGGCTGCCAAATGGCACGTGTGTGCAACAATTGACATCTTTGAGTCACCGGAAGCGGATACTGAAACCCCAACTGGGGGGGGGGGGGTGTTTTGGGGAACAGTAGCAATGGGAATGGGCTCCCTTTTGAACCACCGTCTTCCGATTTTGATGATGTTGGTGCTCTGAAAAAGAGGACCTTTTTTCCATCTGAAAGAGGAAGTTGAAAGATATGCTGTGGTGTTTAAAGAAAGATACAAGGAGTTAAATGATAAATTAGTTTTAACTTGCTACACTGCTACTTGTTAGTGTTTGAGTCCATATATGTCTATTACATGGCATGATGTTTTTTTTGTTTGTAACAGATTATGATCGAATTATTAAGAATATTGAAAGAAGGGAGGCGAGAATTTCTCGTAAAGATGAAATAATGAAAGAAATCGGAAAGAAATTAGACCGGTACAAAAACCCATGGCTGGAGCTTAAAATCCAATATGGTCAAAACAAAGACAAGCTTTACAATAAAGAATGTGATCGATTCATGGTAAGAAAAAAACACCAACACTAGGATGCTATTTATATTTTATAATACACTAACAAACAAAAGTAGATTGGTATGCTATTAATCTCAACAAATTTTAAATTTTTACAGATTTGCATGGTTCACAAGCTTGAGTATGGAAACTGGGACGAATTGAAGGCTGCATTTAGAACATCACCTTTGTTCAGATTTGATTGGTTTGTTAAGTCACGAATCACTCAAGAGCTTGCAAGGAGATGTGATACTCTCATTCGATTGGTGGAGAGGGAAAATCAATGTCCGAAACTCGAACATTCTGATCGTGGAGTCAATTGGGCATCATTCCATCCCACTCTTCCGCTTATTGTTTCTGGAGTTGATGATCACCAAGTCAAGATCTGGCGCATGAATGGTATGGTGTCTTTACAGGGTAGTTCATTTGTTTATAAGCTTTTAATTTCCATCTCTTCTTGTGTCATACATTATCACCAAGATACTTCGGGATCACAAATCTCACTTATCAACTTTATCTTTCAGATACCAAAGCAGGGAACACGATATAGCAAGGAAGTTCAAGAATGCCCAAAACATTGTATAATATCAACATATGATTCTGCTTCTGCATTGATAATTTGATTAGTTGCTGGAAAACCCTTAAGGATAAATCACTATTAACTCAACTATCAACCTCATGTTTGTTACAAGCTTCTCCCATCTCATTTTCACTGTCAGTAGCAATACTGCTGGAACAGCTTATTTTGATGTTCTTACTTGAACCAGTTATCAGTTGAACTTGACAAAAATTGGTTTTAAAATATTATGGAAAACAATCTTGGAAAGAATAATCTTGGAGCACTTGCAGGAACAAGAAAGATTTTGGAGTACATGGACTGGGGTAATGATGGAGCCATGGGGACCTTCATAAACATTGGTGCTATCGGTACTCTTTTGTAAAATAAATAATGTTGGATTTTAAATTATTGAGATAAATTGAGTGTATTATAACAAGTCAAACATATGAATGAAGCCAAAGCTGGAAGAGTCACATTAAGGCCGTTGGATCAGGCTGCCACAACTTGTAATGTTGATGATAGCGAACGTCAAGCATCGCACATGACTTCTGATGATAGCAATTTCCCATGATTTTTTTCCTCCATAACTTTGTTGTTACTAAGTTTAGTCTTCATCCGTTATAGGCTATCAATTTAGCAAAGGAATTATGAGGTAGATATAAAAATTAAAAGGAAGTCAACTAGTCAAATAAATAAGGTCAAACAGGTCAAGGCTTGGGCTAGGGGTCTTTTAGTCATTTTACTTGTTAGTTTAGTATAAATAAGAGGTAAAGAGGGGGAGGAGTTGAACAGCTATTGATTTTGTTCTTAGAACTATGTTCTTGTAAATGGGGTTTTGACTTTTCTGGTGCAGTTAGCAAATGAGAAGCAGCTTGTTGATCATTACATCTCCAAGCATCGAAAGGAGAAGCCTCCAGCTTTGTAAATGGGGTTTTGTGTTGTCTGTTTTTCTTTTTCATTTGCATGATGATGATATGTCTACTGTTTCTTTTGCTTTGACATTTTCATTTCTGCCAAAACCGAGTATAAAAAAGCTTGTTGAAATATTAGCAATGTGTTACATTTACTTATTATTGGAATGATTATTTGTAGTTGACATAATAGTTCAATGAATTATCTTTATTGTTTATGGTATTTTATTTTGTATTATGAGACTTTTAATGTGTTATTTAGTTTGAAAATTAGTAAATCTATCAAAAATATATAACTTTAAAAACATTTAAAATTATGACATGCAAAAATGCGTGTCTTCTTCCTTTATGTCATGGGCTTCCATGATAAGCATTGCGTGTCATAAACACGCGTGTCATAAGGTTATGACACGCAAATGCGTGTCGTCTTCCTTTATGACAGGGCCTTCCATGATACGCATTGCGCGTCGTAAACGCACGTCGTAAATGCGTGTCATAAATGCGCGTCGTAAATGCGCGTCGTCTCTCGTTATGACAGGGCCTTCCTTGACGTGCATTTGTGCGTCGTCTGAGCGTTTTACGACGCGCAATGAGCGTCGTAAAAGGCCTTTTTCTAGTAGTGGATACTGGGTCAATAAACTATCAATCAAGTGTTGGAGATTGGCGCCAACTCTGGCGTTAACACCGTCCACATTCGCCAACTAGAGTCTGCTCATGAAAGGACTCTGGTCCGCAATGCAGCTCTGCAGAGGGAACTTGCTGAAACTCAAGCTGAAGTTAGGGAACTTCAAGCTCAGCAAGTGAGAGCTGACAGGCGTATGAGGGACATGGAACGTCTACTATCGGGATCAAGAACTCATGCTAGCAGTTCTCATCGCCGATAAAATCTCATCTAATCATCTTTTGGATACTATACATTACATGTTTTATGAGTACGTGTACATCGATACGCTTATATGAATACATTTACATATATAGATTTATTTGTACACACTTACATGGATACTTGTACCTAGATTCACTAGGATGATTTACTAGTACATTATGTGTAAATTGCCCTGCCTATCCCAGTTCAACAGGATGTCTAGACGGGACTAACCATTCTGGAACCCACCTGTTAGCAACAGTGGTAGATGAACATCTACGGATGCCTACGGTTAATACTTATATTAGGAGTACCTTTATGAGACTAACCATTCCTTAAACCTGCTGCAGCTATAGAGGAAAATTGAACAATCTACGGATGTTCAAAGGTTATACATTTCGCTAGTCGCGATGTCGTGTTGATCCTAATACAAAAGGACAACACTTACATGATTCTATTTTTCCTATTATTTTATTTTGTGATCCATTCACATAAACGATGAGTTAGACTAAGTACTTTTAGTAATAGTCAAAAAGAATGAAAAACAATCATTGTTATAGCAAAACATTTGGGTCTTGGTAGAAGACTACATTTCATACTAGTAGGAAATATGGGATTTTCTAGGGTTTTCATACTTATATCAACTGTTTCATTCAAAGATTTACATGGCATTCATAACAGCTTTCCAAAACAAGACAATGACACTTAAATACTTATGAATTCACCAGCTTTAGGCTGATACTCCCTTTCAAAATAACTTGTATTCTCAGGTCACTAGTAGACAGGTACGATGTCCAAGTTTTGAGAAGACGGAGCACAGACAAGACTCGTCTTTTATTTTGATTACATATTTTGGTGTCTTATTACAATGAAAAAACACACATGTATTAAAACTTTACTTTTAATGCGATGGGTGATGTTGTTGCTTGTTTACTACTTTACACTATTGTGATACTATACATGACGTCCTCCACCCTGGAACGTTTCCGCCGTTCTTGGTTTTGGGGTGTGACATTATATGATCATGTATACCCAATATAACTATCACTAATGCGTTAGTGATTCATTGGTATAACTAGATCCTGGTTGTGTGTTATCATGCTATACCAACCTAACTTGTTTGTTATATTCTGTTCTGGTATTGTTTGATTCTTTTCACTATTTGTTTTGTTTTGGTATTGTTCGATTCTCTTCACTGTTTGTTCTGTTCTGGTATTGATTCCTTGTGTGCTTCATTGTACTAGAAGTAATGAATAGCATTCTCCTAAACTATACCTATTATAGTTTACTAATGCTCTACTTGGATTGTTACTGAAATGACTCATTTCTCTACTAAGTTATGCTTTTAATCTACAAACGGAGTTTTGTATAACTATCAAGTAACATAACTTTAAACGAGTTATTGAAATGTTTTGACAACTTATAATTAACATAATTAACATTTTCAAAGATGTTTAACAATAAACATTTACACCATTAACATTTTGTTCAACCTGTAGTCCCCCCCCTAAAACAGTTAAAATAGTTAAAAGATTCATTACGGGGTATGAACTCACCTGATGTGGGTGATTCAAACGGGTATGCGTGTAAGGATGAGAAGGTCCACGAATGAAGTCCCGAGACATAATAAGTCCTAAATGATATATAAGGACACATATTTTGACAACCCGAAATTTCCATTATTTACAAACTATATCACTTCAATAGAAGTTATAGCAGTCACAGTTAATTTTCAGACTTTTTCGCGTAAGTTTGAGTAATTCAGGGTTTACACTTCAGGAGATATCATGAGAGTGAATGCACTAGGGTTTAGTGCAATACTTTTATTCCAACACTCTGTTATATGAGAAATCATTTCAGGAATAAAAATATTTTCTGCCAAAAATATCTCAGGACTATAAATATAATTCTGAACCAAATTCATTCATTATTCGCATTTCCAACTAGAGAAAAGCCATTTCTCTCTCACGAATCTTCGGGTTTTTATACCAAAACATGAGTAACTCTTTCTAGTAGTGTTAGAAAGCTTATTATGTGTTTATAACATGATTTAGATGGCTAAATCACTAGATTTAGGAGTTTACTCCCCAAGGTGTTCTTGGGCGGTAAACTCCCGAAACAATGCCTATACCTTTCCTTATGATATGATACTACCTTGGACTTGTATAGAAGTGTGTTAGGGACAAGAAAACATCAAAGAATCACCCAAGTTTAGGTGTTCACGGCCCAATATGATCTTGGACCGTGAACTCAAAAATCATGGAGAAAAGGGTGCTTTTAAGGCACCTAAAGCCTTGGACATTTACTAGGAATTGTTCCCACTTAAATCAAGGACCAAAACACATCAAAAACACCCCTCAAAGTGAGTTCACGGCCCTAATTAGGTTCTTGGGCCGTGAACATCAAATAAGGGAACAAAAGTGTGCCTAAGGCCTTCAAATGCTTGGGATAAAAGTCTAAGTCCTATAGCACATGTATAAGGGACTTGAAAGCTACAAAATCACCATTCCAAGGGAGTTTACGGCCGTAAAATCCAAAGGAAATGGCCTTGGGGCCGTAAACTCCTCTAAGGAGTGTTTCTATGCCTTAAACCTTTCCAAGGATTTAACCACCAAGTTGGAATAATTCTAGGAATCATTTAGAACTTCAAAACACAAAATACCACCAAGGTTGGGAGTTTATGGCCGTAAACTCAAGAGTTTACAACCGTAAACTCCATGTGTGAGGATATATGTAGAGTAAACTCATATATGGGGTCCTTTGGAACCCTAAACCCAAGTACCTTGTCCCACAATAGCTTAGATGAAATCCTTAGGGCTTCAAACACTTATATGAAGTGTTTATTATGTTCTAGGATCTCTTAACATTATCAATTAGTAATTTAAGACTAATTGAGTGCATATATGTGTGATTATATGTTCATTAGGATCGTAGTGTGTGTGCAAGTCCTCACTTGACACCTAACAATCCTACGCCGTCCAGTTCATCCAAACCACCATCTACAGGTGAGTTCATACCCCTAATCAATGTTTTAAATGATTTTAAATGCTTTAATGGGGGGGGATACAAGTAGAAAACAACATGTTATTAAATCATGTATATGTATTTTATAACTGTGTTTTCATTCAAAGATTTCACATACTACAAAATGTGATGCATGAAATGGTTTTCTATCTTTAAAATACTTTGTTATCAAATGTATTACTTTTGAAATGTTTATCAAAAGGACATCAAGTCACTTTTAAATTTGTTCAAAACCCTTAGATGTCTTACAAAACCATTTTTCATTCTTGAACTAAACTATGCATATACACTTATAATCTTATATATGTATTGATGTTATAGTTTACATCTTTCATTTAGTTTCCCACACCCTTGAGTAGTAAGAGTGTATAAACCTACTTGAACAACCAATTACCTTTCATTAAATTATCATAGGGATAAGTTGAAGAATTCAAACATTATTCCTATTAGGAGGAATCACACAAGAGTCAGTTCATTCATGAGTCTATACCACTACATTACATGATACCTGAGTACATTTATCTAGGATTACATGATACATAGATACATTTATCTGAATACGCTTACATGAATAGCATACCTGAGTACTGTTGCATATATACATTATCCTGTATTCACTTACCTGGATACTTGTACCTAGAGTTATGAGGAATATTTATTCGTACCTTCTGTGTAAATTTTCCTGCCTATCCCTGTTCGACGGGATGTCTAGACGGGACTAACCATTCCGGAACCCAACTGTTAGCACCACTGGGTGATGAACATCTACGGATGTCTAAGGTTATCACTTATCATAGATAGATTGATATCGGAACTAACCATTCCTCCATCCTGCTGTTGCAACAGAGGATGAGATGAAAATCTTCGGATGATCATTAGGTTACCACTTATATCAGGAGTCGGCTACGGGACTAACCCTTCCTCCAACCTGCTGCTGCTACAGAGGACAATTGGACCATCTTTGGAGGTTCATTAGGTTATACATATCGCTTACTGCGATGGCGTGTTAGTCCTGGTATCCAGGGATAACACTTACATGGTTATATTTTTCCTATTTACTTTATTTTGTGATATATTCTCATAAATGATGAGTTAGACTAATTACTGTTTGTAGTAGTAAAAAAGAAGGAAAAACTATCATTTTACTTACAAAACATTCGGGTCTTGGTAGAAGACTACATTATCATAACAAAACATTCGGGTCTTGGTAGAAGACTACATTATCATAACAAAACATTCGGGTGTTGGTAGAAGACTACATTATCATAACAAAACATTCGGGTCTTGGTAGAAGACTACATTATCATAACAAAACATTTGGGTCTTGGTAGAAGACTACATTATCATAACAAAACATTCGGGTCTTGGTAGAACACTACATTATCATAACAAAACCTTCGGGTCTTGGTAGAAGACTACATTGTCATAACAGAACATTCGGGTCTTGGTAGAAGACTACATTTCATACTAGTAGAAAATAAGGGATTTCTTAGGGCTTTTCATACTTATATCAACTGTCTTACTTAAAGGTTTTACATGACATTCATAACAGCATTTCAAAGCAAGACAATGACACTTAAAGACTTATGAATTCACCAGCTTTAAAGCTGATACTCTCTTTCAAAATAACTTGTATTCTCAGGTCATCAGTAGACAGGTACGGTGGCCAGGTTTTGAGAAGACGGAGCAGACAAGTCTCGTCTTTTATTTTGATTATATATATTTTTGGTGTCTTATTACAATGAAAGAACACACATGTATTAAAACTTTACTTATAATGCAATGGATGATGTTGTTGCTTGTTTAGTATTTTACACTGTTGTGATATTGTACATGACGTCCTCTACCCCTGAACGTTTCTGCCGTTCGTGGTTTTGGGGTGTGACAGATTGGTATCAGAGCATTGTTTATAGTGAATAAAGTATATCAACCCATAAAAGATATACTAACTATAAATACATAGGGATTAAAACTCTCTGTCTAAGAGTTATACTTTTAAATAATAAAATATTTAAGTAAGTATACGCGCCCGCATTCATACTAAAATCAGTGTCACAATGACAAGAACAAAAGTATTACGATTCTTGAATATCACAAGTAAGCCTGGGGATATATAGTCAGTCTTGGGAATGGCATAGCCTGATCAACTATGATGGTCCGAGGAGTGATTAGCATATGCCCAAGAATGGTTGTGATATGGCAACAAGTCTAAAAACTTACCAACACAACCATAAAGAAATACCATAGGGGTATTTGGTCTTACTGTAATTATCTTAGTCAGTTCGTCTATTTAGCTATTTTTTATATCCCTTTTCTCGCGTAGATTTTAATGGCTAGATTTCACCATGGCGATCCGTACTTCCCAAACCAAGGCAATGCAGGTTGGCTAGAGGCAGAACCAGAAGATGATCACCCAATCCCTTTGGATGATCACCATGCTGAGGGTTTTTCCGATAGTTCTGACTCGGAGCCTGAAGTCAACAACCTACCCCCCAACTGCTCAAAACCCAAACCTGAACCCCCGTCCCACATTTCAAGGACCCACACCTCTGTGGGCCACTAACTTGACTAGATGGAGTCAGGAACAAGGTCAACCCATTCCCTACAATGGAGACCGAAGTTTCTACAACCTCACTAAAGGAGGTTCTGCTGACAGGTTCCTACCCATCATGGTTCGTAGAATTTCCATAAACACGATACTGGGTCAAGCAACTATTGACTGGGTCGTGGAGATTGAAGCCAACTCTTGCGTTAACACTGTCCACATTCGCCAACTAGAGTCTGATCATGAAAGGACTCTGGTCCGTAATGCAAATCTACAGAGGGAACTTGCTGAAACTCAAGCTGAAGTTAGGGAACTTCGAGCTCAGCAAGTGAGAGCGGACAGGCGTATGAGGGACATGGAACGTCTACTATCGGGATCAAGAACTCATGCTAGCAGTTCTCGTCGCCGATAGAATCTCTTCAACTCATCTTTTGGATATAACCTAGTTTATGTAAAACTTTGGTCTAATTTCTTGTCTTTATAAATCTTAGACCTGTTAGGTCTTGATCTAGTCTTAAATCTGTCAAAACTTTCCATCTTGGTTGATGTAAGGCCTACTTCTAGGCCATTTTTCCCGAACATGTTACATCTGTAATTCCAGTATTATTGACAGATATCTAATCTTATGGAAATTATTATCCAAATGTTGTCATCTTCATTTAGTCACTCTATTCATTCTGTTGTTGGACTATGGGGAGCTAGTCCATGAGACACATTCATTAATCATTTATTCTTATCCATGTCGTCATCTTTTAAACGTATAGTTAAAGATGCCGCCATGCAGAAATACCAGGCGTAACCCAAACAACGAAGCACCGATACCACCACCTGAACCTCTTCAACCACCTAACCCCTTCGATGCCAACATGTTCCAGGCAGCTTTCATAGCAGCAGTTGCAGCTGTTGTGTCCGCAATCAACGCCCCTGTCCCTAGTGGATCGGGAACAGGTGCACCTCCCTTGAACCATGGCAAAAGCCTTGGGCACCCTCGGGAATGCACCTACAAGGACTTCACGAACGCCAAACCCCACAACTTCAATGGAACTGGGGGTGTTATGGTGTTGAAATTTGGATTGAAAAGATGGAATCCGTCTTTGAAATTTGTGCTTGCCAGGAGGTCAACAAGGTCAAGTCTGCAGCTTGTACCTTCTCTGACAGAGCACTAACATGGTGGAACGGCCATGTTAAGTATCTGACTTTGGTGGTGGCGTATTCCATCAGCTGGGAAAAGTTGAAAGACATGCTGATGAAAGAATACTGTCCTCGAGGTGATGTACAAAAACTCGAGCAGGAATTCTGGGATCTTAAAATGGTTGGATCTGACATCACGACCTACACAAATAGGTTCTGTGATCTGGCAAACCTATGCCCTGATATGGTTGCTCTTGAGAGAAAGAAGATAGAGAGATATATCTGGGGACTGTCGCCCCAGATCCAGTCAAGTGAGTTAGCTTCCAGGCCTATTACTTTCGATAGCGCCAAAGAACTGGCACAATCTCTCATAGATCACATGAAACCTCAGAACCCAACAATCCCTACACCCGTACCACAAAAGTCCAACCCCGACCACAACAGGAAGGGGTGGAATAAGAGGAAAACAAGGGATTCGCAAGGATCCTCCAAGAAACAACAACTTGTGGCGATCAATGCTGCCATAGTGACTCCCATTGTCCCTCCGAACCCCTTACTAGCAAAAACATATGCTGGAACTCTCCCGAGGTGCACCAAGTGTAATTTCCACCACCACGGACCTTGCAAGGAGATGCAGTGCTCTAACTGCAACAGGAAGGGACACACAGTCCGTTTCTACAAGACTCCAACAGCTCAAGCCGCCCAGGTTCCTAACGCCGGTATGGGCCAAACTTGCTACGGTTGTGGCGAGGTGGGCCACTACAAGAGGAACTACCCTAAAGATGGGATGGCTGGAGGAGTAGGAAGAGTTATGGCCCTAGGCCACGAGGAAGCGGTAGCTGATCCTACGATAGTTACTGGTACGTTTCTCCTCGATAACTCATATGCTTGCATACTATTCGATAGTGGAGCAGAGAAAAGTTTCGTAAGTCACAAATTTGCACACCTGCTTAAACAAAAACCCTGTGCATTAGATAATTCATTCACAGTAGAAATGGCTAACGGGAAAACGGAGAGTACTAACTGTATATACGTAGGTTGTACTTTAACTTTAGATGACCATACTTTCAAGATAGATCTCATGCCAGTCCCAATTAAATGTTTCAACGTTATCATCGGCATGGATTGGTTGAGTCATCTTCGCGCCGACATCATGTGCTTTGAAAAAGTAGTTCGTCTTAACCTTCCTAACAACAAAACCTTAATTATCTACGGCGAGAAACCTAGTACGAACCTTTGCATCATTTCGTGCATTCAAGCCCAGAAGTGCTTGCGGAAGGAGTACCATGCATTCCTCGCACACGTCGTCGATACCAGTCAAGAACTGAAAGACATCCAGAACATCCCAGAAGTACGCGACTTTCCCGACATCTTCCCAGAAGAACTTCCCGGTTTACCACCGCAACGCCAAGTCGAGTTCAGAATCGACTTAGTGCCAGGAGCGACCCCAGTAGCCAAATCTCCTTATCGTCTGGCACCGGACGAAATGCAGGAAATTTCCAGCCAGCTTAACGAACTTCTCAAGAAGGGATTCATTCGACCAAGCTTCTCACCATGGGGAGCACCGGTCTTGTTCGTCAAGAAGAAGGATGGATCGTTTTGCATGTGCATCGACTATAGAGAACTCAACAAACTTACCATTAAAAATCGTTATCCTTTGCCCCGCATTGACGATTTATTTGATCAACTTCAAGGAGCCAACTACTTCTCGAAGATAGATCTACGATCCGGATATCACCAACTACGAGTGTTAGAGGAGGATGTTCCCAAGACAGCCTTCCGAACTCGTTATGGGCACTAGGAGTTTGTAGTGATGTCGTTCGGGTTAACTAATGCGCCTGCAGTATTCATGGATCTGATGAATAGGGTGTGTCGTCCTTACTTGGATCAGTTCGTCATCGTCTTCATTGATGACATACTCATCTACTCTCAAAGTAAGGAGGAACATAGCCAACATCTCCGTAAAATCTTAGAAACATTGCGGTCGGAGAAGCTCTACGCGAAGTTCTCCAAGCGCGAATTTTGGATTCGGCGAGTCGAATTTTTGGGCCATGTTATTAGCGAAGAGGGAATACACGTGGACCCTTCCAAAATTAAGGCCATAGAGAACTGGTCAGCACCGAAGACACCTACAGAAATTCGTCAATTTCTAGGTCTGGCTGGCTACTATCGTAGGTTCATTCAGAACATCTCCCGCATAGCAAAACCTCTGACAACCCTGACCCAGAAAGGCATAGCCTCTGACTGGGAAGAGAAGCAGGAAAGAGCATTCCAAACGCTCAAGCGAGCCTTGTGCACCGCACCGATACTATCCCTCCTCGAAGGGATAGAAGACTTCATTGTCTATTGTGATGCATCCAATCAAGGACTCGGATGTGTTCTGATGCAGCGAGGTAAAGTCATAGCCTATGCCTCGAGACAGCTGAAGACACATGAGGTTAACTACACCCCCACGATCTTGAGCTAGGAGCGGTTGTGTTTGCTCTGAAGATCTGGCGACATTACCTATATGGTACAAAAAGCACGATCTTTACAGACCATAAGAGCCTACAACACATTTTCGACCAGAAAGAGCTCAACATGAGACAACTATGGTGGGTCGAGCTACTCAGTGATTACGAGTGCGATATTCGTTATCATCCGGGAAAAGCCAATGTAGTAGCCGACGCCCTAAGTCGGAAAGAATATTCTGGTCGTAGGGTCAAATCTTTGACTCTAACTATCCATTCACACTTGTCCATGCAAATTAAGGAGGCCCACCTCGATGCTTTGAAACCTGAAAATGTGGCAGGTGAATCCCTTAGAGGGATGGATAAGAACTTGGAAGTCAAGGGTGGCGGAGCCTTATACCTCATGGATCGGATCTGGACACCGAAACACGGTGGCTTCAGAGACTTGGTCATGACGGAAGCTCACAACACTCGTTATTCCATCCACCCGGGTTCAGATAAGATGTATCTGGATCTTAAAAAGTTATACTGGTGGCCTAACATGAAAGCAGATATTCCTACCTTTGTGAGTAAATACCTTACTTGCACAAAGGTCAAGGTCGAATACCAGAAATCCTCCGGTCTCCTACAGCAACCGGAGATACCAGAATGGAAGTGGGAGCGGATCACTATGGACTTCATAACCAAGTTGCCCAAGACGACGGGTGGACTTGATTCCATTTGGGTCATCGTCGATAGATTGACCAAGTCTGCACACTTCCTGCCGATCAAAGAAACCGACAAGATGGAGAAAATTACAAGAACTTACATTAGGGAAATTGTAAGGCTGCACGGTGTTCCTTTATCTATTATCTCGAACAGAGATAGTAGGTTCACTTCGAGGTTCTGGCAGTCATTACAAAGTTCCCTAGGAACTAGGCTGGACATGAGTACAGCCTACCATCCACAGACCGACGGACAAAGTGAGAGAACTATCCAAACCTTAGAAGATATGTTGCGTGCCTGTGTGATTGACTTTGGAAAAGCTTGGGATACCCATTTACCCCTCGTCGAATTTTCCTACAACAACAGTTATCATACGAGCATGAAGGCAGCTCCATTCGAGGCCCTCTATGGCTGAAAGTGCAGATCCCCTCTGTGCTGGGCTGAAGTGGGTGATACCCAGTTAGCTAAGGGACGAGTTCCCGAAAGCACTCTCACAGGTCCAGAGATCATTCGGGAAACGACAGAGAAGATCATTCAAATTCGTGAACAATTGAAAGCCTCTAGAGACTGACAAAAAAGCTACGCTGACAAGCGAAGGAAACCGTTGGAATTCCAGGTGGGCGACCGAGTCCTACTGAAGGTCTCACCCTAGAAGGGCTTGATACGCTTTGGAAAGCGTGGAAAGCTCAATCCAAGATACATAGGGCCTTTCGAGATTCTCACGAGAATCGGCCCTGTAGCTTACAAACTCAATCTACCGCACGAACTCAGTAACGTACATCCTACCTTCCACGTCTCGAACTTGAAAAAAGTGTCTGTCCGACGAGACTCTTGTTATTCCACTCGATGAGATCGAGATCAACGAGAGCCTCAACTTCGTGGAGGAACCTGTAGAGATCATGGACCGAGAGGTGAAGCAAACAATGCAGAGCCGTATCCCGATAGTGAAGGTGCGCTGGTATGCAAAGCGTGGACCTGAATTCACTTGGGAACGAGAGGATCAGATGAAACTGAAATACCCTCATCATTTCGCTTAGTTATGTGTAATTTCTTAATTGCTTAAATTCTAATTTCGGGACAAAATTCCTTCTAACGGGGGGATGATGTGACAACCCGAAATTTCCATTCTGTACAAACTGTATCACTTCAATAGAAGTTATAGCAGTCACAGTTAATTTTCAGACTTTTTCGCGTAAGTTCGAGTAATTCAGGGTTTACACTTCAGGAGATATCAGGATAGTGGATGCACTAGGGTTTAGTGCAACACCATTATTCCAACACTTTGTTATATGAGAAATCATTTCAGGAATAAAAATATTTTCTGCCAAAAATATCTCAGGACTATAAATAGAATTCTGAACCAAATTCATTCATTATTCGCATTTCCAACTAGAGAAAAGCCATTTTCTCTCTCACGGATCTTTGGGTTTTTATACCAAAACGTGAGTAACTCTTTCTAGTAGTGTTAGAAAGCTTATTATGTGTTTATAACATGATTTAGATGGCTAAATCACTAGATTTAGGAGTTTACTCCCCAAGCTGTTATTGGGCGGTAAACTCCCGAAACAATGCCTATACCTTTCCTTATGATATGATACTACCTTGGACTTGTATAGAAGTGTGTTAGGGAAAAGAAAACATCAAAGAATCACCCAATTTAAGGTGTTCACGGCCCAAGATGATCTTGGACCGTGAACTCGAAAATCATGGACAAAGGGGTGCTTTTAAGGCACCTAAAGCCTTGGACATTTACTAGGAATTGTTCCCACTTAAATCAAGGACCAAAACACATCAAAAACACCCCTCAAAGTGAGTTCACAGCCCTAATTAGGTTCTTGGGCCGTGAACATCAAAGAAGGGCACCAAATTGTGCCTAAACCTTCAAATGCTTGGGATAAAAGTCTAACACCTATAGCACATGTATAAGGGACTTGAAAGCAAAAAAAACACCATTCTAAGGGAGTTTACAGCCATAAAGTCCAAAGGAAATGGCCTTGGGGCCGTAAACTCCTCTAAGGAGTGTTTCTATGCCTTAAACCCTTCCAAGGATTTAACCACCAAGTTGGAATAATTCTATGAATCATTTAGAACTTCAAAACACAAAATACCACCAAGGTTGGGAGTTTACGGCCATAAACTCAAGAGTTTACAACCGTAAACTCCATATGTGAGGATATATGGAGAGTAAACTCATATATGGGGTCCTTTGGAACCCTAAACCCAAGTACCTTGTCCCACAATAGCTTAGATGAAATCCTTAGGGCTTAAAACACTTATATAAAGTGTTTATTATGTTCTAGGATGTCTTAACATTATCAATTAGTAATTTAAGACTAATTGAGTGCATATATGTGTGATTATATGTTCATTAGGATCGTAGTGTGTGTGCAAGTCCTCACTTGACACCTAACAATCCTACGCCGTCCAGTTCATCCAAACCACCATCTATAGGTGAGTTCATACCCCTAATCAATGTCTTAAATGATTTTAAATGCTTTAATGGGGGGGGGGGGGGAATACAAGTAGAAAACAACATGTTATTAAATCATCTATATGTATTTTATAACTGTGTTTTCATTCAAAGATTTCACATACTACAACATATGATGCATGAAATGGTTTTCTATCTTTAAAATACTTTGTTATCAAATGTATTACTTTTGAAATGTTTATTAAAAGGACATCAAGTCACTTTTAAATTTGTTCAAAACCCTTAGATGTCTTACAAAACCATTTTTCATTCTTGAACTAAACTATGCATATACACTTATAATCTTATATATGTATTGATGTTATAGTTTACATCTTTCATTTAGTTTCCCACACCCTTGAGTAGTAAGAGTGTATAAACCTACTTGAACAACCAATTACCTTTCAGTAAACTATCATAGGGATAATTTGAAGAATTCAAACATTATTCCTATTAGGAGGAATCACACAAGAGTCAGTTCATTCATGAGTCTATACCAGTACATTACATGATATTTATCTAGGATTACATGATACATAGATACATTTATCTGAATACGCTTACATGAATACCATACATGAGTACTGTTACATAGATACATTATCCTGTATTCACTTACCTGGATACTTGTACCTAGAGTTATGAGGAAGATTTATTCGTACCTTCTGTGTAAATTTTCTTGCCTATCCCTGTTCGACGGGATGTCTAGACGAGACTAACCATTCCAGAACCTAGCTGTTAGCACCACTGGGTGATGAACATCTACGGATGTCTAAGGTTATCACTTATCATAGATAGATTGATATCACAACTAACCATTCCTCCATCCTGCTGTTGCAACAGAGGATGAGATGAAAATCTTCGGATGATCATTAGGTTACCACTTATATTAGGAGTCGGCTACGGGACTAACCCTTCCTCCAACCTGCTGCTACTACAGAGGACAATTGGACAATCTTCGGAGGTTCATTAGGTTATACATATCGCTTACTACGATGGCGTGTTAGTCCTGTTATCCAGGGATAACACTTACATGGTTATATTTTTCCTATTTACTTTATTTTGTGATATATTCACATAAACGATGAGTTAGACTAATTATTGTTTGTAATAGTCACAAAGAAGGGAAAACTATGATTTTACTTACAAAACATTTGGGTCTTGGTAGAAGACTACATTATCATAACAAAACCTTTGGGTCTTGGTAGA
The DNA here is from genome assembly GCF_002870075.4 of Lactuca sativa. Lineage (NCBI taxonomy): Eukaryota > Viridiplantae > Streptophyta > Magnoliopsida > Asterales > Asteraceae > Lactuca > Lactuca sativa. Next base: position 110,495,442 of record NC_056625.2, on the reverse strand, counting down.
AGACTATATTGTCATAACAGAACATTCGGGTCTTGGTAGAAGACTACATTTCATACTTGTAGGAAATAAGGGATTTCTTAGGGCTTTTCATACTTATATCAACCGTCTTACTTAAAGGTTTTACATGACATTCATAACAGCTTTTCAAAGCAAGACAATGACACTTAAATACTTATGAATTCACCAGCTTTAAAGCTGATACTCTCTTTCAAAATAACTTGTATTCTCAGGTCATCAGTAGACAGGTACTGTGGCCAGGTTTTGAGAAGACGGAGCAGACAAGTCTCGTCTTTTATTTTGATTATATATATTTTTGGTGTATTATTACAATGAAAGAACACACATGTATTAAAACTTTACTTATAATGCAATGGATGATGTTGTTGCTTGTTTACTATTTTACATTGTTGTGATATTGTACATGACGTCCTCCACCCTTGAACGTTTCCGCCGTTCGTGGTTTTGGGGTGTGACACATATTGACATGAATATAGTGTTTATAAACAACTATATGAAAGGAAACACCTTCCGGGACTAGGAAAAACCTTGACCAAGTGTTGGAATCACATGTGATTCAACATAGGAAGGTATAAAGGCACTCACATGAGTTTACTACCATGGGTTTATGGCCCAAGGGATTTTACGGCCGTAAACGCATGGCTACTAATGTGTAAGTGCATGTTTGAAGGCTAGAGAATGATTTAGGGACATTAGCTCTACCCTAGGATGAGAAAGACCACCTTCTTTGCATTTTTTGAGGAGTTCACGGCCCAAATGAGTTTACTACCATAAACTCATGGCCATTTATGTTTATGAGGGTCCTAAAGGTCAAAAGGAAGCATCCTAAATTCAAGCCTAAGCCTTAGGAAGTGTTTGTGGCATCAAAACACCCCTAACTTGAGTTTACTTCCCATGGACCATTTGGTCATGTGTTTGCGGCCGTAAACAACTATGGGTGTTGGTATTTTGGTTGCTTTGAGTCCTAAACACATCAGGGTAAAGTGCTAGGCTAGTCTCTTGGCTTAAGGAAGGCATTTAGGGCATTTTGGCACCATAAAATGGAGTTCACGGCCCAAGAACATCCTTGGCCGTGAACTCACTTCTAGCCCTTGTTTCTTAATGATTTTGAGGTCTAAACAAGTCATGGTAGTCTCTAGGTTCAGTTCCAAGGTTTGAAGGGTCATTGGGCACACGTTGGCCCTCAAATTTATTGTTCACGGTCCAAGAAGATTTTGGGCCGTGAACACCATTTCCTTGGTGTGTTTGGCTGATTTTCATGTTATCAAGGTATATAACACACTCAAGTACACTCTAGGTTGAAGTACTTACAATCCGGGGTGATCGGGTGAAGATCCTTGAGAGAGAAATCGGCTTTTATCTAGCTGGGAATGTAACAAATGAATAAATATGGTTAAGAACCATATATATACCCCTGGGGTTTTTGGCAGAAAAAATTTTATTCAAGCATTGAACTCTAATATCAATGAGTTTTGGAAAATCAGAGTTGCACAATACCCTAGTGCATCCTCTCTCCTGATATCTCTTTAAGTGTAAATCCTGAAATACTCAAACTTATCCCAAAAGTTTGAAAGTTAGCAGAACGGATTTGACTTCGATTGCTGTGGATGGTTTTACAGAATGGAAACTTTTGGGTTGTCACGTCATCCCCCCGTTAGAATGAATTTCGTCCCAAAATTATCTCTCTTAACGTTACTACTAGGGTTGAGCTCTTTTGCTTTGTAGAATACTCACTTGTAGACCTAGCAACTTTGCCCTGGTGTTCTTGATAGGATTCATAGTTGGTCCATCTATCATTACCTCGTGTATACAAGCGATATATATGATTAAGATTAGTAGGACTGTTGGATGTGCGACTCTGCCCCAGATCCACAACCCACCAGGAAAGAGGAGATAGGGCGGAAACACACATACTAGATCTGCGTAATCATACTCATATACCACCCTTGCGTATACATTCAAAAATAATAGGCGGACTGTATTCGTCCATAGCTTCTGTGCACGAACTTGGTCTGCTGGACGAGTGGTATTTCGTGACGTTCTGCGGACGTCTGACGATAAGGCTTCGGAGGACAAAATAACCTTCGCACAAGTACTTCCGGGGTTTAGAATGTGAAAGATAAAATTTCTGATTCAGGTCAGACTTTCGATACGAATACTGAAAGTTTCGAGAACTTGCCGATCGAGGCGATAGAAACATATGAACTCAGTATGGTGAGGACCACGCCAACTTATGACGAAAGAAAACAAAGGACTCTATACCGAACAAAGTTTTGGTCAAATGAAAGAAACGTTTGATAAACGAAGATGCATCCCTGGTATGCTTGGTACTGTACTCCTAGTATGTTCAACAATGTACTCCTTGTAACTGTTCTCGAGTTTCCTGCTTTCTATTTTGAAATTAACACTCCTATGTATCGTACCGCTATGTGCGCATACATACATATAAAAGTGCTTTACTTACTGAAGGGATACTTTTATACCATGATCCCCCATGGTACCACTACCATCACTCGTCATATACAAGTTGTGAATACTTAAGATGAGCCAGGCAGTCGACTGAGCATCTCTGCCTCAAATCCTCAACCAATTAAGGAAAAGGGGACCTAAGCGGAGTCACTCACTCTAATTCTGCAACATCTCAGTTGCGCACAACCCTGATGTATATGGTGAGTCATAATAGCTTCTCTAATGGATCTTTTAGTTCTCTTGAATATTACGACCTATTTCAACATGTGAGTTGTTATAGTTACTTTTAAGTGTCATCCCCAAATTTTAATCTTATATGAATATAAATTAATTTTAAATGTAATTACTATTTTGAAAACGTACCACTACTCGACGATGACTCCGGGGTAGATTCTCTTGCGGTGATCATCAGAATACGTCCATCCGCGCCTGAGTTCCTGATTATCGGCCAGTCCCTCTAATTGTGCCCAGTCTCACCACAGCCATAGCAGGCTTGGTTTACATCAGCTCCGAGGACTTGGGAGATCGGCTGAGCCGGTGCCCTGCAGTAACGGGTTGTGTGTCCTTTTCTGTGGCAGTTCTGACACTGCATTTCCCGGCATACGCCGGTGTGGTGAAAGTTGCACTTTCCACACTTTGGAAGGTTTCCAGCATAACAACTGGCAGATGCTGAAGCAGTAGGCGTCGTAGCGGCGTACATAGTACTCGCTCGTTACTCTTGCGGGGTGTCTTGTGTTGTTCGCTTCTTCTTTCTCTTGTTCTCCGACTCTTGATTATAGTCCTCTTCCCTTGATGACTCGGGAATAGGGACTTTTACGCTGTGGCGGACTCCATGATCGATGAGTCGCTTAGCCAAGCGTTTAGCACTATCAAACGTGGCTGGGTTAGAAGACAGCACGTTTCCTTGGGTCGGAGCAGTCATACCCCAAATGTATCTTTCTATCTTCTTGCTCTCCGAGGTAATCATCTCGAGGCATAGGGCTGCTAGTTCGCTGAACCGATCCATGTAGGTCACTATGTCTGAGCTGACCATAGTGAGATCCTACAACTCTTATTCGAGTTTTTGAATCTCGCCTTACGGGCAATATTCTTCTTGCATTAACTCTTTTAGGTTTTCCCAACCTATTGAGTTTGCCACTGATAGGGTCAGTGACTTAACATGGCTGTTCCACCATGTTAGGGCCTTGCCATCGAAGGTGCAGGAAGCAAACTTCACTTTGCTTCCTTCTGGGCGTAAACATATTTCGAAAACTGACTCTGTTTTCTCGAACCATTGCAGGAGGGCAATGACTCGTTCAGTTCCTTTAAAGGACAGTGGTTGGCATCTGGTGAAGTCCTTGTAGGAGAACTCTCCCTGACGCACAGGGACTTTACCTTGAGTAGAATTAGTAGGCGTTTCACCTCCACCTGTACTGATGGGGTGATATTGTGCCATGTTTGTTGTCACAGCCGTGCCCACTGCAGCGTTCAGAGTTGCTGCATCGATTTGTGGAGAAGGTATGGGAGTTATCGGAGTAGCGTATCTGGGTGATCTGCGAGGAGGCATCTTTGCTAAAAGAAAACAAAGATAAGACGGAATAAGTCTATAGCAACGGACACAAGTCGAAACCTGAAAAGACAAGGTTATCCTAGTTCTGGATGTATCGGGTCCTGACTTCCACAGGGTTCTAGAAACAATTCATAAATGAGTGTATACCAATTAAACTCTATGAATTTGAAATAACTATCCTCGAATGAATATCTGTTTCCTGAATAACTGTTACCAGCTGCATGTAAGAAAATAATTCTAACACATGTAATGTGAGCAGTGTTTCCACTCGCTCGATAAATTAACCTAATTAATATTTATTAGTGTGACGCGTAAGACGTTTTGGTTACTTCGGCTGATCTGTCCTTGAAATCTTCTCATGAATTTGTCCTTGTTCCTCCTGAACTCTTCTGTTGTCTACTATGAGGAAGTGGTTACGTTTATCTGGGCTTGTCGTGTGAGAATGAAAGTGACGAAACAACCTATGAAATTTCAGGTAACTTTATGGGGTGATCCTTACGGAATCCTCCTATAATTGTACAAGGTACACCAGTTTGTATTGTATATAATTGAAGATCAAATAGACCATCAAATAATTGATCCCACCTCAACACTACTTCCTTAAAAGGAATGGATAGCGAAGCGTCGGTTACAGATTCTATGTCTATAAGATCTTGATTATATATAAAGCTTTATGAATATACCTTGTAAGATTATAGACCTATCCGCAAGGGTCTTTTAATTTATCACATAAGTTATTTATCTTGATTAAAATAATCCTATAGTATTCTAACGTGATGTACTTGGTATGTTCTAAACTTGTTATCGCGCTATCGTATTGTGACATCCCCAAAATCTCGGCCAGAAAAGACCGATTTCATTTATGCTTTTAAAATAATTTTCAGAGTAAATCCTTTTGATTTGAAAGAGTTGCGGAATTTGTTCCCAAAAGCAAAACATGATAAAACAATGTTTACCAAAGCATTTCATAAAAGAAATGTATTTTTCATTATATAATCAAAACTCGGGGTGTAATGTTCCGATACAGACCAATAAGCATAAACGATAACATTACAAGTCATTCAACAAATATATACATATACAGACTTGTAAACAAAACAACTGATGGTTCATCCGTCTCATGCCCTCGCGCCACTTCCTGTAATACAAATAAAACTGAGTGGGTCAGGCTTGGGAGCCTCGTGAGCATATAGGGTTTTCAACCCACAATAAATAATCATATTTAATTTCCACCAACCAACAATAACCCAATTACCCATTTCCGTTATTCTCACTTTATGTCCCTAAAACAACTAACACAAGGGACCTAGTCTAAGAATATTTCATCGGGGCGACAATACATGCTTCGGGGGTACCTCAGCAATATAAGTCAAATAAGGCAACCATGAGGGGGATGGAGTACAGCGAATGAACACCCAAGTTCATTAACACCTACAGGTGGCGAACCTGCTAATGTTTCCACAAGACTATCTAGAATAGCCCGTGGTCGTCATCTAAACTCTGCTAGACGACTAAATCAAACAACAACGAGGCCTCTCATCTGTTTATTACACACCAACTATCTACCCATGTTCTACCCAACATATTAGTAGATAAAAATATACATTTTTATACATAGATAAAAACATGTATAGCATGCTTTAATCAATACATATTCCACATAACAGATGAGGCACACACACACACACATAACACGTATTTCATAGAAAACAAATCAGATCCATGAGATAGAAGAGAGTGAATATACATTCACACATATAAACAACAATATACATAATAAACTCAAACCATACTTGTATTATTATCGTGTTTATGAAAGGTAGTATACACTCACTTGATCAGAAGATGATCGGACAGCACTACGACTTGCAGAAGTAGTAATCCTCAACAGATCTGAAAGATCTTCACAAAAATCGAACTTCTCGCGGGCAGAGCTTCGGCTCGGGAACCGCACTTCTCGGGATCTTCGGGATCTCGGGACTTGCCTCGGGGCTCGAGTATGATACCGGGGCTTCGGGGTATTTCTGGCATGCAAAACGATGCAACGAGACCTTCGATCCTCGTTTAGATTACTTCGGCTAAAAACCGCTCGATCTCAAATTGAGTATTTCGGGCTGCACACCGCTAAGCCGAAACTTTGATAAATCATAACTTCCTCATACGAAGTCAGATTTGGGCGTTCTATATATATTCGGCAACCTCGTTTCAACTACTACAACATTATTCAAAGATATTAAGTTTATTTTACACTTAAATTTTGATGCTTATTTTTATTCTTAATTAATCAAACCACATAATTAAGCAATTAAGCACAAAACACACAATACTTAAATAATACAATCTTTATTATTTCAAAACGGGTTACAGAGGTTAACCTAGACTATTACATTGCTAAAAATGGCAAGCCCGGAAACACAGGCGTTACGATTCTCTCCACCTTAGAATGATTCCGTCCCCGGAATCACACATCAACAAACAAGTGCGGATAGCGACTCAACATGTCACTCTCCGTCTCCCAGGTGAGATTCGGCCCATTCGTGTGTTTCCATCGGACAAGCACTAACCCAACCATTTTTCGTCGCAACTTCTTAGTCTTTCGGTCAACAATTGCCTCTGGTTCTTTAATCAACCTTTTGTTCTCATCAATTTTCAATTCATAAATTGGAATTATATCGGGAACTTCTCTCGTGAACTTCCTCAAATAACACACATGAAAAGTGTTGTGAATTCCAATTAGTTCTTCAGGTAATTCGAGCTTGTAAGCGTGGTTCCCAATCCTCTGAAGAATTTTAAATGGTCCAATAAACCTCGGACTCAACTTTCCCCTTTTACCAAATCTTATAAGTCCCTTCCACGGCGAGACTTTAAGCAAAACCGAATCACCAATTTCAAAAGTCATCGGTCTTCGCTTCTTGTCAGCATAGCTCTTTTGACGTTCTTGAGCTGCTAACATTCTTTCCCTAATTATTTTCAACTTTTCAGCAGTTTGATGAACCATCTCCGGTCCCATAAACTGCTTTTCCCTAGCCTCAAGCCAACAAGACGGCGTACAACACTTCTGTCCATACAAAGCTTGATAAGGTGCCATCTTAATGCTCGAGTGGAAACTATTATTATAGCAAAATTCTACCAAAGGTAAATGTTCATCCCAATTACCTAGGAATTCCAAGGTACATGCTCTCAGCATATCTTCAAGTGTTTGTATCGTTCTTTCACTCTGACCATCAGTCTGCGGATGGTAAGCCGTACTTAAACATAACTTGGTACCCATTTCCTCTTGTAGACTTTTCCAAAACCTTGAGGTGAAACGGCTATCACGATCCGATACAATCGTTAACGGAACACCGTGAAGCCTCACAATTTCCATCACGTAAGAATTCGCAAGCTTTTCCATAGACAATTTCTCCTTGGCTGCTATGAAATGCGCACTCTTAGTGAATCGATCAACGACCACCCAAATCATGTCGTGACCATTCTTTGTTCTGGGCAGTTTAGTGACAAAGTCCATAGCAATGTCTTCCCACTTACCCATAGGCACAGGCAATGGTTCTAAACTCCCGTAAGGTTTCTGATGTTGTGTCTTGACTCTCGCACAAGTCACACACTCGGCCACATACTTTGCAACATCAAGCTTCATCGTCGGCCACCAGTAGTAGGGTTTCAGGTCCCTATACATTTTAGTGCTACCAGGATGAATTGAGTACATGGTTTTGTGAGCTTCTTCCATCAGAAGATCCCTAATTCCTCCTGACTTAGGTACCCAAATACGATCTTGGAATACCTTCAGTCCATGACCGTTTGTACCAAACACCAACGTTTTACCCAAACGTTCCTCCTTTCGGTCATTTTTCTCAGAAGCTTCCTCTTGAGCTTTCTTTATACTTTCCACAATTGTCGAGACAACTTCAATTCTCAACGCTCTTGGCCTTTTCCTTTCAAGATTGACCTTCCGACTGAGAGCATCAGCAACAACATTAGCTTTACCGGGGTGGTAAAGTATCTCACAGTCGTAGTCTTTAAGTAATTCTAGCCAGCGTCGTTGCCTAATATTCAATTCCTTCTGATTAAAGAGATATTGGAGACTCTTATGATCAGTAAAAAGTTTGCACTTCGTGCCATAGAGGTAATGCCTCCATATTTTCAGAGCGAAAACTACCGTTGCCAACTCCAAATCATGAGTCGGGTAATTCTTTTCATGCTCCTTCAGTTGTCGAGACGCATATGCTATCACCTTTTCTCTTTGGGTCAAAACACAACCCAATCTAACTCCAGACGCATCGCTATAAACAACAAAGTCTTCAACTCCATCGGGTAGAGAAAGTATCGGTGCCTTGCATAGCTTCTTCTTTAATTTCTCGAATGCTTCTTTATGCTTATCACTCCAAGCATAAGTAGCTCCTTTGTGGGTCAAAGCTGTCAATGGAGTAGCAATCGAAGAAAAGCCTTGGATAAACCTGTGGTAATATCCGGCTAATCCTAAAAAGCTTCGAATCTCCGTGGGACTTTTCGGTTGTCCCCACTTCATCACAGCTTCAATCTTTGCTGGATCAACCATTATCCCTTCTTGGTTGACCACGTGACCCAAGAATTGGACTTCATGAATCCAAAAATCACATTCGGAGAACTTTGCATACAACTTCTCCTGCTTCAAAACTTCTAATACTTCTCGCAAGTGTCTGCCATGCTCCTCCTGGCTTTTCGAGTAAATCAGAATGTCGTCTATGAACACTATCACGGATTTATCAAGGAACGGATTACAAACCCTATTCATTAAATCCATAAATGCTGCCGGAGCATTGGTTAGTCCAAACGACATAACCAAGAACTCGTAGTGTCCATATCGCGTTCTGAATGCAGTCTTCTCTATATCTTGCTCTCTTACTTTTAGTTGATGATATCCTGACCTAAGATCGATCTTCGAGAAATAGCTCGAACCTTGCAATTGATCAAATAGGTCATCAATCCTTGGCAACGGATATCTATTCTTTATTGTTGCCTTATTCAGCTCTCTGTAATCGATGCACATTCTCATACTTCCATCTTTCTTCTTCACAAATAACACCGGAGCTTCCCAGGGCGATGAACTAGGTCTAATGAAACCTTTGTCCAATAACTCCTGAAGTTGCATCATCAGCTCCTTCATCTCCGTCGGTGCTAATCGATAAGGTGCTTTTGTTATTGCCGTGGTTCCTGGTAACAAGTCTATTCTGAACTCTACTTGTCTATCAGGTGGTAATCCAGGAAGATCTTTGGGAAATACTTCCGGATAATCACACACCACTGGAATACTCTGCATCACCTTCTTTTCCTTCTTAGCATCAATCACGAATGCTAAATATGATGTACATCCCTTGGTCAAACACTTCCTGGCTTTCATTAGGGAAATGATTCCAGAATTCACTCTGCGTTTGTCCCCATACACCATAAACGAATCTTTCCCAGGCGGGTTTACTTTAACTATCTTCTTCTTGCATAAAATTTCGGCATCATTGGCGCTAAGCCAATCCATTCCCAACACGATGTCGAAACCATTAAGTTCGATAGGCAATAATTCCTCGTGAAACTTATTCCCATTAAGATCAATTAAAATGTCTTTCATACGATGGCTAACAGGTACAAACTTGCCACTAGCTACTTCAACTAATAAAGCATTATCTAGTCTATCAACAAGCAAAGCTAGCTTTCTACCAAACTCATGCGAAATAAAGGAGTAGTTGGCTCCAAAATCAAACAAAATTTGAGCAGGTAATTCGTTTACGAGAAAGGTACCTGAAGCGACATCAGCTTCATCTTTCGCAGCCTCAAGTGTCATTTGGAAGGCTCTCGCCTTCGGCTTTGGTGGAATGTTGGGCCTAGCTGCCTCCTTCTTCTTCGGACAGTCTTTCAAAATATGCCCCTCTTCATTACAACCAAAACACATCCTTTTGTTGTTCGGACATTCATTGGCAAAATGTCCAATCTTTCCACACCTGTAGCAGGTTACATCCTCACTACATTTCCCAAAGTGCTTCTTCTTACACTTATCACACCACTTCGCTTCGCCTCCTTTTCCTCCAAACCTTTTCGAATCAGATTTCGAAAATTTGCTTTTCTTACCGGAACCAGATGTTCCCTCAAACTTTCTTTTCTCACCAACCTCAACCTTGACGGTGGTTCTTCCCTTAATCATGTTCTCAACAGACTTGGCAGCCCAGATAGCTGCCTCTAGAGTAAGTGCCTGACGTACTGGCACCTCATACTCCCATGGGAGTCCCTTCGCATACCGGTCCACCTTTGTCAACACGTCTGGGACGATACGCAAGGCAAACTCCATCTTATCGGTGAAGTTATTGGTGTATTCATCAACTGACATGCTGCCTTTCGTCAATGTCAGGAACTTGTTCTCCAACTCCAACAAATTTTGAGCCGAGCAGAATCTGCGCTTGAACTGCACCAAGAACTCTGCCCATGACAATTGCAGTGGCTCATTAGGGCTCAACGTCTTCCCTAGAGTGTTCCACCAACGAACGGCTCCACCTCGGAATTGTCGCACGGCATAGATAGTCTGCAACTTACCTCTGCAGCCACAAGTCATAAAGGCCAATTCCATTTCGGAGATCCAATCCATAACCCCAATCGGATCCTCCTTTCCATTGAAGGTCGATGGTTTGCAAGTTAGAAAGTCCTTGTACTTGCATCCCATTCCATCATTCCTTCCATCATGGTTATCTTGCCTAACTATCGGTGGGTTGGCTTGACCAATAGACCCACTAAAGTTTCCACCTTCCGAGTGCCCTTCATTTAATTCAGGCTCCTCCACACGAATTGACAGGTCTTCACGATTCTGTTGAAGCAACCGTCTAGTTTCATCCATCTGACGATCCAACATCGTCTGAATCATCATTTGCACACCAGCCATGGTTATTGGCTCAGGTGCTCCTGCTATGACAGGTACTTGTGCAATCACTGGTGGTTGATTCCTATTTTCATCAGCATTCCCAACTCCACTTCTTGTTCTCACCATTTTGATCTACACACCGAATAAGGTGAAATTAGATCCTCAATCACGATAGATATTCAAATCATCCTTATCACTCCGAAACGTTTACATGCTAGTTCTAATATCATAGATGTACGCTTAGAATCTTACACACATAAGGTTTCTAGATCCGGTCGGCAACAGACCATAGATCCGAACAAATAATATCAAATATGGCAACATATAACATTTAGCACATAAAAGCATTTTAGGAAACTTTCCTAAAATAAACCAGTGCTCGTGTCTAAAATATCACAGACACACATCTCAAAATTTCACTTAGCATTCTAAGTTTAAGTCTAGAAATCCTACAAATTCCTAGTTCGCTTAAACTAATGCTCTGATACCAACTATGACATCCCCAAAATCTCGGCCAGAAAAGACCGATTTCATTTATGCTTTTAAAATAATTTTCAGAGTAAATCCTTTTGATTTGAAAGAGTTGCGGAATTTGTTCCCAAAAACAAAACATGATAAAACAATGTTTACCAAAGCATTTCATAAAAGAAATGTATTTTTCATTATATAATCAAAACTCGGGGTGTCATGTTCCGATACAGACCAATAAGCATAAACGATAACATTACAAGTCATTCAACAAATATATACATATACAGACTTGTAAACAAAACAACTGATGGTTCATCCGTCTCATGCCCTTGCGCCACTTCCTGTAATACAAATAAAACTGATTGGGTCAAGCTTGGGAGCCTCGTGAGCATATAGGGTTTTCAACCCACAATAAATAATCATATTTAATTTCCACCAACCAACAATAACCCACTTACCCATTCCCGTTATTCTCACTTTATGTCCCTAAAACAACTAACACAAGGGACCTAGTCTAAGAATATTTCATCGGGGCGACAACACATGCTTCGAGGGTACCTCAGCAATATAAGTCAAATAAGGCAACCATGAGGGGGATTGAGTACAGCGAATGAACACCCAAGTTCATTAACACCTACAGGTGGCGAACCTGCTAATGTTTCCACAAGACTATCTAGAATAGCCCGTGTTCGTCATCTAAACTCCGCTAGATGACTAAATCAAACAACAACGAGGCCTCTCATCTGTTTATTACACACCAACTATCTACCCATGTTCTACCCAACATATTAGTAGATAAAAATATACATTTTTATACATAGATAAAAACCTGTATAGCATGCTTTAATCAATACATATTCCACATAACAGATGAGGCACACACACACACATAACATGTATTTCATAGAAAACAAATCAGATCCATGAGATAGAAGAGAGTCAATATACATTCACACATATAAACAACAATATACTTAATACACTCAAACCATACTTGTATTATTATCGTGTTTATGAAAGGTAGTATACACTCACTTGATCAGAAGATGATCGGATAGCACTACGACTTGTAGAAGTAGTAATCCTCAGCAGATCTGAAAGATCTTCACAAAAATCGAACTTCTCGCGGGCAGAGCTTCGGCTCGGGAACCGCACTTCTCGGGATCTCGCGACTTGCCTCGGGGCTCGAGTATGATACCGGGGCTTCGGGGTATTTCTGGCACGCAAAACGATGCAAAACGGGAAAGAGAAGAGAGAAAACGAACAAAAGAATCGGCTGCCTTCGGATCCTATTTATAGGAGGCTGGAGCCTCGGAGTACGCGGGGCGTACTGCCCGAAACGTCATTGCTTACGTATCCGAAGCCACTTGCTGCGAGTGTCGACATCTTCGGAGTACGCGGGGCGTACCTCGGATCAGACCGGTGACTCCTTCGGATAATGCTTCCGAATTTCCAATTAAATTTAATTACAAAATATTTAATAAACTTCGGAAATTCATATCTTCTACATACGAACTTCGTTTTCGACGTTCTTTATATCCACGCGAAGGTGAGACTATGCTCTACAACTTTCATTTAGACTCTGTCGGCTAATTTCGACTTTATTTTTATTATTTATTTTTAATAGGCCGCGACAGAAAAACTTCGTTATAAATTCATAACTTCTTCGTTTGACGTCCGTTCTCGCCTAACTTTTTATCGCTTCGATACCAACAACGAGACCTTCGATCCTCGTTTAGATTACTTCGGCTAAAAACTGCTCGATCTCAAATCGAGTATTTCGGGCTGCACACCGCTAAGCCGAAACTTCGATAAATCATAACTTCCTCATACGAAGTCAGATTTGGGCGTTCTATATATATTCGGAAACCTCGTTTCAACTACTACAACATTATTCAAAGATATTCAGTTTATTTTACACTTAAATTTTGACGCTTATTTTTATTCTTAATTAATCAAACCACATAATTAAGCAATTAAGCACAAAACACACAATACTTAAATAATACAATCTTTATTATTTCAAAACGGGTTACAGAGGTTAACCTAGACTATTACATTGCTAAAAATGGCAAGCCCGAAAACACAGGCGTTACACGTATCATAGAATACTCCCATAGTACCCTAACTCTAACTGTACTTGTTCTGGCGTTCTCTTGACTGGTGTTTTGGTAACTTTTAACTCTGTCGCAACACCACATCATTCCCAAACACATGTCGGTCACATCTCGAATGAATATAGTTGATCAAGCTATGTTGATTCTAGCTATGATTACATAATTGTTCAGGTTAACGACAGTGTCCAACCTTTAAATACTTTTAGTTCTGTTCTCCTCGTGACCCTAGTTCTATTATGTACATGTATGAGCAAGTAGGTATATTTTTATAACTTGTAGTTATACTCTAAAATATATCATTATCCAGAGCACTTAAGCCCCATTGTATATATAGACATATATCTTTTATCGGTTGATATACTTAGTTCACTATAAACAATGCTCTGATACCAATCTGTCGCACCCCAAAACCGGAATGGAAGAAACGTTCGGGGGTGGAGGACGTCATGTCAAGTATCACGAGATATGTATATGGTAAGCAAGTAATGAACAACCATTTTATTTAGAAATAAAGTGATTACAATGTGTGTGTTCACAAAACATAGAAGTCATAAACAAATAACAAAACAAGACTTGAAGTTGTAATGCTCCATCTTCTAAATTCCCAGCACGAGCACCTGTCTAATAGTCTCCTGAGAATACAAGTTATTTGAAAGAGTTGACAACAATTAAGCTGGTGAGTTCATAAGATTTTAGTGATGTGAGTAAGCTGTAAAATGTGGTTGAAAATGTATATGCACAAGTGATGTAAGCTGTAAGTTCTGTTTTAAAATGTTCGCCTGTTCCTCTAGAAAATCCTATATTTCCTACTTTAATGGAAGTTAAGTAAAATGACACTACAAGCCTTTCTATGCGTAATAAGTGGGTACAAGTTATATATACTTAGAGTAAATAAACAATCGATTGTGCGCATCTACCCTAAACTCACAACCCAACGGGGAACAGCAAGGCAGATAGCACACATTCCATTGGTTGTTAGATCTTTGACATACATAACCTTGGTGTATTCACTTGTTACTCATGGATGTAATGGTTCCTATATATCTAATGGAGCGTTCTTTTTAGAAAACCTATTTTACTTATAGTAAAATATTGACTACGGTGATTACTTTTATAATATCTTTGTTTATACTACTATATATAATATGATATCGGCTAGATAGTTAATTGGGGGAATCTTCCTTAAGCCCACATCCAATGGGAACAGGACGTCGGGGGAAAACACACATTTAGCTATCTATCGGATATTAGTTTTATATATAAACATGGTGTATAAACTAAGGTGTTATAGAGTTAACTCACTTAAAGTCTCTAAAACTGTACTGGCTTAATAAAATGGATTAAGCCCTTTTCTGGGAAATCTCTAGTTTTGTCCACCAAAAATACTGTCTTTGATAAGTAAGTTTTGTACTAGAATAACTGTGCGTTGACTCTGTGTCCTATGACCTGATCCATACCTGGTACCCTTATGATGACTTAATGTATACTAAGCATAGATATATATAGATTTGGGTAGATAATAGATTGCGTGACCTCGGTGCAAGCCCACATCCAACGGGAACAGGAATTACAGCGAAGAGGACACATCCTATTAGCTGTTGGAATCTACTAGCATATATGTATCCTATAGCGTATACATTAAGGAATCATAAAGTTAGCATCATGATCCTAACCTTTAATCGTAGCCTTCTACCAAGGCATCTTCTATTCTGAGTTAAACCCGACTGTTCCTTTGTCAAATGTAGAAGTATATTCTCCCTAGTTTATAACTATCTCGACTAGAAAATAGATAAACTTTCAAGTGTTACCGACACTTTATGAAAGTAATGGGAGAAGTGAGTACTATGATGTCGTTTATAATGACATGCAGAGGTACTAATAACCTAAAAACATATTTGTTCTATTACGGTCATAATGTGAAAGCTAGAACCCCTACTAAACGCTCTCAATGTAAAGAGATTGAGGGAACCCAACGTGACTCCAAAAAATCCATGCAAGTCGTGTAATTCACATTAAAGTTATATGATCATGTATACCCAATATAACTATCCCTAATGCGTTAGTGATTCATTTGTATAATTAGATCCTGTCTGTGTGTTATCATGCTATAGCAACCTAACTTGTTTGTTATGTTCTGTTCTGGTATTGTTTGATTCTCTTCACTATTTGTTCTATTCTGGTATTGTTCGATTCTCTTCACTATTTGTTCTGTTCTGGTATTGATTCCTTGTGTGCTTCATTGTACTAGAAGTAATGAATAGCATTCCCCTAAACTATACCTATTATTGTTTACTAATGCTCTACTTGGACTGTTACTGAAATGACTCATTTCTCTACTAAGTTATGCTTTTAATCTACAAACGGAGTTTTGTATAACTAGCAAGTAACATAACTTTAAACGAGTTATTGAAATGTTTTGACAACTTATAATTAACATAATTAACATTTTGAAAGATGTTTAACAATAAACATTTACACCATTAACATTGTGTTCAACCTGTATTCCCCCCTTAAAACAGTTAAAATAGTTAAAAGATTCATTACGGGTATGAACTCGCCTGATGTGGGTGATTCAAACGGGTATGCGTGTAAGGATGAGAAGTTCCACGAATGAAGTCCCGAGACACAATAAGTCCTAAATGATATATAAGGACACATATTGACATGAATATAGTGTTTATAAACAGGTATATGAAAGGAAACACCTTCCGGGACTAGGAAAGACCTTGACCAAGTGTTGGAATCACATGTGATTCAACATAGGAAGGTACAAAGGCACTCACATGAGTTTACTACCATGGGTTTACGGCCCAAGGGAGTTTACGGCCGTAAACGCATGGCTACTCATGTGTAAGTGCAAGTTTGAAGGCTAGGGAATGATTTAGGGACATTAGCTCTACCCTAGGATGAGAAAGACCACCTTATTTGGAGTTTTTGAGGAGTTCACGGCCCAAATGAGTTTACTACCGTAAACTCATGGCCATTTATGTTTATGAGGGTCCTAAAGGTCAAAAGGAAGCATTCTAAATTCAAGCCTAAGCCTTAGGAAGTGTTTGTGGCATCAAAACACCCCTAACTTGAGTTTACGGCCCATGGACCATTTGGTCATGTGTTTGCAGCCGTAAACACCTATGGTGTTGGTATTTTGGTTGCTTTGAGTCCTAAACACATCAGGGTAAAGTGCTAGGCTAGTCTCTTGGCTTAAGGAAGGCATTTAGGGCATTTTGGCACCATAAAATGGAGTTCCCGGCCCAAGAACATCCTTGGCCGTGAACTCACTTCTAGCCCTTGTTTCTTAATGATTTTGAGGTCTAAACAAGTCATGGTAGTCTCTAGGTTCAGTTCCAAGGTTTGGAGGGTCATTGGGCACACTTTGGCCCTCAAATTTAGTGTTCACGGTCCAAGAAGATCTTGGGCCATGAACACCATTTCCTTGGTGTTTTGGCTAATTTTCATGTTATCAAGGTGTATAACACACTTAAATACACTCTAGGTTGAAGTACTTACAATCCGGGGTGATCGGGTGAAGATCCTTGAGAGAGAAATTAGCTTTTCTCTAGTTGGGAATGTAACAAATGAATAAATATGGTTAAGAACCATATATATACCCCTGGGGTTTTTGGCAGAAAAAATTTTATTCAAGCATTGAACTCTAATATCAATGAGTTTTGGAAAATCAGAGTTGCACAATACCCTAGTGCATCCTCTCTCCTGATATCTCTTTAAGTGTAAATCCTGAAATACTCAAACTTATCCCAAAAGTTTGAAAGTTACCAGAAACGGATTTGACTTCGATTGCTGTGGATGGTTTTACAGAATGGAAACTTTTGGGTTGTCACAATGTTCTTGAGAGATGTGAATGATAAACTTCAATTTTAAATAAAACTGATTGAAAGATTTGGATTTAAGGATTTTAGTAAAAATGATAATGATGATGTTGGTGTCAAAAATTTTCAAAATGAACTATCACACTTATTGTCTCTAAAAAAAGGAATTAAGGATTACATCTACAGATCTTCACATGTACCCACTTTAGTTGCTGCACGAGCTACGTCCAGACCATAATTTCACAAGAATCTAAGCTCAAGCTCATAAATTTATGTTGTATTTATGTGTATGTAACATCCCAAAAATACCGAGTAACATTTTCTTTTTAAATACGTCAAAACAATTAATTCATTATTCCCAAAAGATGATTATAGTCAACGTATTCTCAAATCATCAGAGTAAATTGTAAACATTTAGAACGTAATAAATCTCCAGGCGATGCAGTGCGATCAAGCCGAGCCCTTCCTTTTGAAACCAGAAGTACCTTAAATCATTTTAAACGTAAACCGTAAGCACAAATCTAAGTGAGTTCCCCAAAATACCACATACAACAAATATAACAACACATAGTTGTATCGGGTCCATAACAACACCGACTCCATAATGAATCTGAGCCCAGTTCGGCTCCATCGGGTCCGTATCAACTCCGAGTTTGTAATGACTTTGAGCCCATATCGGCTTTATCGGGTCTACATCAACCCTAAGTTTGTAATGACTCCGTGCCCAGCTTGGCTCCATGTATACAACATAAATCATACCAACAATAATCACATAGACACGTGCATCGTACATATACAAATTAGTGGGTCGGCATTGATGCCTTCGACCCACAAGTATGGAGAGATGAATCACCTTGATCCGTAAACAAATATATCTCACATATGAGTTGTCAGTGCTAAAGTACCTCCCACTAAACATAGACACAAACCAAACCCTAATTTGCACTTAAGGTATATATGCGAACTCAACAATTCCAACTACCAAGATAATTGCTCACTTAGGAAAAAGGTCATTTTCCCTTCTAAGTCCTCAACCCCTCACATCTGACCAAAATTCAAACTGGTCAAAAAGTCGACGGTCAACCTTTCGTTGACTTACATGCGGCGTACACCTAGATCTACCCAGGGCATAAAGTCTTATCCAGAAAGCTGGTGAAAGTCACATTATGCTAGGCATAGCCCATATTACGCCCCGCATATGGTGTCTATTGCCAAACTTCATTTTAAGCACTTAATATATTAAGACCTTTCACTCAAAGCTCAAATCTGGTCCAAATAGCTACATAATGGATAAAGTTTCCAACTTTATCCATGTGTATGGTCCAAACAAACCAAATCTAGTCTTTTAAGTCTCAAAGGGAGCAAAAATGCATCTTTCTTAACTTAGTCCATTAAGTCCAAGTCTCCAACCTTTATATCTGAATTAATGTAATGTTTAGATGAATAAAGTTTCCAACTTTATCCTTGACAAGGTCACAAACTTGCAATATCTAAATTTTATGTAATAATATGACCACAAATGCTAACACAAATTGCATGGCATAATGAAAAAGCACCAAAGCACAACTTTCCAAGTCCAATAAGTCCCAAGAGTGTTCCATATAGCTCAAAAGGTGTTAGAGTTCTTACAAATCCCAAAACACAAGCTCAAGGGACCAAAAAGTGGAAAATATGACAAAAAAAAACTATATTTAAGAAACCAATGAGCAAGTTTGAAGATTTTTACTCATAATGGTCCATGAATGAAGGAACCTAGTTGGATCTATACTTGAACCCTTCTTCTATACACTTTGCCACCACCTTCTTCTTCAAGCTTCAACCTTCCAATGGAGAAATAATCTCATAAATGATTTCAAGGCTCAAAAACAAGTAAGAATAGGCTAGGGTTTCTTAAGAGATGATTTTAGGTAATGGAGGTTGTTCATGATAGTTTTTCCATAACTTAGAGCCCTTAAATAGGGCTTAAAACCGAAGAATCAGGGTTTTGATCTGACGCGATTACCCCCTGCGTAGCATAGCCTATACCATACGTAGGTTAATAAACCCATGTCCAGTATTTCGGCATATATGTCTTGCGTAATTTTCCTATGCCTTGTGTAGCAGCTACGCCCCGTGTAAATTTCCTACGCCCTTCATAGGACAACACCCTAATTTCCCCTTCAACTTCAACTTCAAACAACCATAACTTCTTCGTTTCAACTCTGTTTTCGGCGTTCTTTTTATATGCATGGAAAGGTATCAAAGAGCCCCACAATTCTATCTAATTAACTTTGAATTCAAACACACTAAACTAAAGTCCTTAATTCATGAAAGAAGTTTGAAACATCAGTTTTCCGAGTTTACCCTTTGTATCCAAAACACAAACCAAGGGCTTAGATCTCATAACCAATATTATCAACATCCAATAGGTTCTAAACCCTATTCCCTTAAATCCCAAGGCTTTTAATTGATCAATTTGTTGTCCACAATCCCGAAATAAGAAACTTCTCGAAACAGGATGTCACTACTCTCCCCTGTTTAAACTATATTTCATACCCGGAATCCGTCTTGGTTAGGATCTCTGAAACAGAGCTAACATATTCCATAAGCTCCCTCTAACCACTTCGAAGATCAAGGAATCATATAAAGAAAACTCGAGAGACTACTCAAAAACCCACATCTTACAATAAACAACCCAATAACTTGAAAATACTCAACCTCAACAACTTTCCTTCTCACCATAACTGTATGAACTAACTTCCATAGAAAACCACTCAAACCGGGAACTCTCGGAACTACAGCCACAAACCAACTTCGTCAATATACTCCCTAAAATTGGGAACCCATCAGTCTAACCTTCAGAAACCATACCTTAGGACCGATGATCAACCAATCGTCATACCTACCCCTAGTTCTCCAACTAAGAAAACCATCAAACCATGCAGAAAGAATACTGAAACTTCCTGATCATGAATTTCACCATATCCCAAATCCAAAAATTATGCCCAAACACCTTAAATACACACTTTTTTTACGAACAAGTCATCACCAACCTGCTACTACCACTAGCATAATGCTAGTAAAACCAAGAACCTCATGTTGCATCCAAATCCCTCATCAGCTTAGGTGTACACCCACCTGAAAAATCACTCGAGACATCTACAACGAACTCCATGACTCAAGATTTTAGAACCGATACCCAACATTACTAACCAAACTCCTTTAAAATAGTCTTCCAGCAAACGGGGTTCATAATGCAAACGTTTAGCAAGAGACTTCTGATTCGCAATTAATACTTCCAAAAAACTTTTACTGTACACATGATCCAGACCGGATGTTCACTGAGTTTCCCGACTCCCAACAACACTACAAGAAATTTGGGTGTTCACCTATACATGTTATGTGTGCCTAAAAACCTATTATGTGTTGGTAAGTGGCTTTACCCACACATAAATTAAATGTCATCATGTGTTGGCGCATGACTGTAGATATAGATTATTACCCACACATCACTTATGTATAGGTATAGATAAAGCTATACCTACACATTTATGTGTGGCTAAACCTAGTAAGTATGTGTATGTAGAAGTGATATGATTTGTTTAGATAGATGATGACGTGGTTGATGACATGGCTAATGACATGGAAAATAATATGGACAATGACATGGACTAGATAGATGATGTGTTAAGTTACATGGCATGTCCCTGGAGGCACGTGTCATAATACAATGTGTGGATAAAAATATTGTATGTGTAGGTAAAAGCGATAACTATATTCATATTGATTTTGATGTGTAGGAAAATTATTGAACTATTGATATGAATAAACTTAGGTCATGGGTCACATTGTTTGGTACATTGTTTATTTGTTTTATTTAACCCATAATTTATCAACATATACATGAAATCAAATGTGCATAAAATTTATATAAAATATGTAGCTTAAAAAGAGAATGATTTGAATCTATTAAAGAAGAGAGAAATCCCATAAATCCTAAACATTACAACGATGAACCAAAAGACAAAATAAACTTCATTTAAAAGTACAAAGTTGAGGTCATACTACTTTGAAAATAATACAAAACTATGTAGGTTCAAACTTAAATGATCTATGCTTCTTCAATGATCTTTGAACGGAGGAGCACTTCAAAAAAAAAAAAAGATAAGCGTCACGCTCAAACCCTACCATCTGTGAAATTAGTTAAATACACATTGATAATCCTGTAAAAGATAACTAAAAGTCGTGACTACCAGCTCCTTATAAAACAAATAAAAACTAATGAAATAAATAATAAATGCTAACCTTAAATCTTGTTTGATATCTCTTTGACTCTTCATTCATCTTCCACCAAATCACAAAGTAACTCGTGCAAAAACATTATAAATAATTTTCATTGCTTCCTCCTTGCTGTCACAATTTAAAAAAATTGCATAAACAAAATTATACCTTCGGGGAGGTCCTGATATCTAATATGACCAAAGCAAAAGAAATCTTGAAAATTCAACGAGAATGGCCAATAAAAACTTACTTGAACACAAGTTGATTAACACATATTTTATACAATCATACAACAGTGAAGCAAGAAGAAAATATTGTCTTTGGCTTCTTTGGTTGCAATATACCGAACAAGACTTTAATGCAATTAAACAAATGGGTTATTTAAATAGCCATAAAAGGAGATGAGGGCAGCGAATTAAGGGTAGACGTGGGTAGAGGAAGCAAAGCCTAGTCGTTTGTGTTTGTGACTTTATGTATATCTATGGGGGAGGGGGGAATTAAAATGAGGAGGGAATTAAAAAAAATATTAGAGGGAAAAGAATATGACAGGAGGGAAATGAAAATTTAGAATTTCATTCTCGTTCCTTGCAGCCTAGTATTGTTTGAATTTGATAGGATTTTGACGTTTTGTGGGGGCGATTTTGTTGGAACAACCGTCTCCATGTATAGCCATAATCTCACCAATTTCAGAAGATATTATCTAGATCTCAAAACCTCATCCTAATTTACATTCTGTTGTTGAATTTATACTTTAGTTTTAATTTGTTCTGAATTTTTGTTATAAGTGCCGATTTACATATATTTTTTATTTAAATGTCATTCCATATTTATCTATACATTGTATATAATAGTATTATGTGTAAGCAATATGCACACATTAACCATAATTTTTTTAGAGTCATAAATATGTGTAGGTATTAATTTGCTACGTCATTAACAAAAATATAAAACAAAACATATAATACTCTATTTAATTACATTTAATATAAAAATATTTTGTGTACGTATATTTCAAAAATTACTTACACATGTATTAAGTTTTTATGTATGTGTAGATAGTTTTATTTGCATATAAACAAAATTCAACATATTTGTGGATAATCGAACATGTAATATATAATCAAATTTTGGGGGAAATTTTCCCACCTACCAAAAGTGTGGCTAAAAAGTATTACTAACATATATTAAGTGTTTGCCTTTATATAAAAATAATTATTGACAATTATCTACACATATAAAAATATGTGTGGGTATTTACCCACACATTGACATGTGTAGCTAATTTATGTGTGGGTAAATACCCAAATTTCTTGTAGTGCAATGACCCAACACATAAACATGCCAAAAAGACTAACGATCTGAGGCCTATGAATCTCAATCAAATGACTACCGGGTCCCGCCATTGTGAATCATACAACCACTAGTTCATGATACATTGTGACACCCTCTAGCCATTAAAACGATAAGCGCATGGTACTGCGCTGATCTTTCTGTTATTTCATCACTATCCTAAAGGATCACGACTTGCACCACAGTGGCCTAAATGTGCTTAACCATCAACCCACCAACTTGCAAGAACCCAATAAACATCCCTCTCAATAACTAACTAAACACATCATGATCCATACCCTACTATAACGCAAAATTCCATTCACAGTACAGGCTGCTACCAATGCAAAATTAGACGAAAACATGGTCACACACAATCAACGAATTTAAAGGGCGGCTGTAGTGTTGCTCCATTTCAACAAATATAACCCAAATAAGAACCATGCCTATAATTCGAACCATGTGCTCCTTTTTATCTTGTTCAGCGCAAATACATTCCTCACAATAATATCTAATGAACTTAGCACCATACACACCCTCAAGAGAACCCAAAACCAACCCTAGTTCTAATGCATTCCTTTTTCCTCACAACCTTACCTAAAGGGTGAAGTACCAGTACATCTAAAAAAATGGCGAACCTCGATCATTTACCGAAACGTCCTCATAAATGACTGAGAGAGGATCGTACCCCTTGACTGAAACTGAACAGATTCCACCAATACGTAACTAGCCTCATAAAACTTCCAAACTTATCAATAAATGTTGACGAAACCCTGGTCAGATCAATCCAAATACTAACCCTATCGATATGACATGCCAAAATTGGATTCTACGTAGAGCCAAAGCCACACTTAAAAAACTAAACAATACCGCTCTGATGTTCGAACTCCTAATAACCAAGGATAGCTGCCAAACCTAAATTTGATATGAACAATACTTCCATAAACAATAATTGTGGGTACCCATACCTAGAAACCAAAAGGTACAATGTATAGACTTTGACGATATCTTGACACATCAATTAAACTTCCACTAATATAGCTTGAAACTTTTGAAGAACCTCAACTATTGATGATAAACGAAATGACCAACGATCGAGAATGCATTGGCAACTAATCCACTACTCAGATACACTATTGAAAAAAGCCCATGTGGAACTACGCATACCAAAATCTGAAGTTGATTGAAAGATCATCAAATGCTCATCCTATACTATAGATAACCATCTATACAACGAGCTAAAAAATCCCTCAACAACCGATACTCAACATGAGCGACCCAAACACATCATGACCTAATCATCGGTGATACCAAAAGAAACCCTTAGACACAATGAGCTCCTTGCCCAACATCATCCTGCCACGAAGACAACTCACGCATTCCTGAGCACATAAATCTCATGGAAACTTGCTCTACACCCCGTTTTTACCAATTCTTAAAACTAAAATATCGCATACCGAACCGTAGATACTTATGGCCTATTATGCCGATACCATAAACTCAAAAAGATCAACGAACCTTGTAGAAGAATAATCTGTTCTTCCCCACTTAGGGTTCAAACTGCCATCAACTGGCGTTGCAAACATACTAAATCTCAGACCGGCTCAACCAGATACATAGCATCCCAGACCCTTGGAATGTATAACACAAGACAAGATGATCTTCCAGATAACAACCAAGCAAACTAAAAGAGATTCCGAATCTCAGATGGACATCTTGGAAACTCCTCAATCAGAACCACCTCTAACATCAACAATCCCATGCATATGCACAAGCAATAATTCCAACAGTCCGTTCATAACACTAATTCTTTATCTCGAAACAAATGGACTACCATATACATTACCTATAAATCCACAACCATCAATTCATCATGAGAATCATTCATACATTTAGGAGGCATCATTCTCATAGTTGGGATACATCAGAGACAACAAAAGTTTTTTGCTGATTCCTAGAATAACCAACTAGCACATGACCTAACTATATTCAAAGAAATCAGACCGAACCATACCACAAGTATATCACAGTATAAATTTTCATTTTTAAATTAAGAGAAATCATTGTTTTCAAACAAAACCCATATAAAAAATAAGTATCAACTACAAATTTCCCAAGACCATTATATCATAAAATCTTTCAGAAACATGTCGTCGAAGGATGTGTACGATCACGCCTTTGCTTTTCCCCGATCTTCTGAAGTATCTGAAACCATAACAATCAAACTGTAAGCATGAAGCTTAGTGAGTTCCTCTAAAATACCACTACACAAACATATACCAACATGCATAATAGGTCCACAACTAACAGAATGGATTACCCCTGAGCCCACAATATGAGTCTGACTTGCCTCTCGGCCCACAAATCATGTCTGGCTTGCTCCCGAGCCCAGGTCATAAGTCTGATTGCCTCACTATCCCACATTTTATGTCTGGATTGTTCCCGAGCCCACAACATAAGTCTGGCTTACCCTACTAGCCCACAACTTATATCTGGCTTGCACCAAGGTTTGTTGGCTTCCACACAGAGTAGGATTACCTCAACCCAACCATACTATGTCGATGTATACATAACAAATAACATATATCTAGCAAAAAATAATCATATAACCAATCAGACAAATAGGTAGATCTATAGATCACTACTGCATAGCAACATCCTATATACTAGGACACAGGTCTAACAAATCACTATAACATAACAACATCCTCTATATCAGGATACATAACTTAGTGGACCGACATTGGTGCCTTCGACCCACAGGTACAGTGAGGAAAAACTCACCTAAATCAAAGGACTCTGAAACACTGCGATTTGATCCCCTTTTTTGCATTGCTTGCACCCATGAATCCACTCAAAATAGGACCAGATAAAATCTTAATCAATAGCCCAAATCCTCAAGTTTTACCCAATATCAAACTTGGTTAAATGTTAATGGTCAACGAAAGTAAAAGTCCAACACGGGTTGCATACGCCTAGCGTACTCCACGTACTCCCAACGTATACGCTTCAAGTCTAGTACGCCAAGCATACTTCCAAGTACGCGAACATACGATGGCTGATCCCAACATTCCATTAAGCACACCTTTTGTCCAAAGCTCAGATCTAGACTCAAAACATCGACTTAAGTCATAAAGTTTCCACCTTTATGACTTCCCATGGCTAGAAAAGGTCCAAAAGCTAAAACCCTAACTTATTAATCCATTAAGACATCATAACTCTTGCATGGAAGGGATATAAGGATCAAGATCACATTTTTATGGTTCCTAATAACTCTATATTTAATAAAGTTTCCAACTTTATCCATTACATTGGCCCAAGCAACCAAGATCTAGTCTTTTAAGTTTCAAAGGGACCAAAAGTGCATCTTTCTTACTTAATCCATTAAGTCCAAGTTCCAAACCTTCAATCTAAATCAAATAATATTAAATTGATAAAGTTTGCAACTTTATCCATAATAAGATCACAAATTTTCAAGATCTAAAATTTATGCACTAAAGTGACCAAAAGCTCATAACATCCAAAAATAGCTAGATCTAAGAAAAACATCATCTAGATTCAATCTTTATATCTCTAAAACAAAGATCAAGGTGAACACAATCTGGATCTACAAGCTCCAATGCAACCATCACTTGTCTAATGAGATCCTTCTTCTCCAAGATGCACTGAGAATGGAATGGGTTTGGGGAAGTTAAGGAGCTTAAATAGGGCTCAAACCATGAAAACATGATTTTGGCACTGATCGCATATGCCTAGCTTACTCCTGGTACACCCAGCATACTCAGGGATGCCTTGGTATGCCTAGCGTATGTAACTTAACCCAAAATTGTCCTAAATTCAAAATAGTTATAACTTCTTTGTTTCAAATCCAATTTTGACAATCTTTATATCCACATAAATGAGTTGAGGAGCGCCACAGTGTTATCTAAATATCATGGACTAAAAACTTCTCAAACAAATATCCATATTTCATGCAAGGACACAGACTATGACTTTTCCCTTTTTACCCTTCATTCCAAAACACAATTAAAGGGTTAAATATCTTAACTATCACTACCTCCTTCCACAAGGACTAAACCTTGACTCTTTAATTCCTAAAGCCTTACACAATCAACTTCCGACCCATGATCCTGAAGAAGAAACGACAGAAAACATGATGTTACAATTCTCCCCCACGTAAATTAGATTTCGTCCTTGAAATCAGCTCTCGCTTCCACTTCATGATGCAACCCTTCATAACAACCAAGTCTTTCGAAAACCCGCACACTTGATTGACACAAAACCATTCTTGTCCAAACTCCATCATGCTAATCCACACATAATTGCACCATCGCAACAAAACTAAGATTACATACTAAAGTAGATCACACTCATACTAATCTCCGACAACCCAAATCAACTTACCACTAACAAGAATCAAACTCACTCCCGATGCACTAACCAACCACAACACTCATGCTTACCTCCGATCCACTATAACCCTAATTCCATCAAATCCTTTAGAAGTCTGAGGTACTTCCTGTAACAAAACACTCAAGATATCTACAACGAACTTCATTACTCGAGATTCCATAACCGATACCCAACCTTGTTAACCAAACTCTTAATACATATCCCGGAAGAAATGGGGTTCAAAATGAAAGAACTATGCAAGGACTTCTGACGCACAACTATTACTCCTAACAACCTTTAACTGCCCACAAGATCCAAATTAGTTGGACAGCGAGTCTCCCGACTTCCAACAATACGCTAACACCGAAAGTACCCTACACAGAAAAATAAATAATCATGATCACCAGGTCCACAACCTCTTTCTAGAATACCCCTACAACTTCCTCAGCATAATTCTATATTACCTCCGAGCACATAAGATGACTCTAGAATGTCCTTCCCGACCCTCAGCCTAGGTCTAGAATGCTATCGGTATCACACCGATCTTGTCTCCATTCCATCACTCGCCTACAAACTCACGACCAGGACCACAAGGCCTAAAGAAACTCAACCTCATTCCACCGCCTTACAAAAACCCAATTAATGTCCCTGTTAAGGATGACTAAGCACAACACCACCATACTCTTTTACCACATACAATTCCTTTCATAGTACGTGCTGCTACCACCATACTCTTTTACCACATACAATTCCTTTCACATACACTTCCTTCCACAGTACCAGCTGCAAATTTTATCTTTTTTTATATAACTCTCTTTTTTCGCTCAAATCATACATGCTTAAGCAAGGGAGATTAACTTCAACCATTATTGGTTAGATGTGTTGGTCTAAGTGCAATGACTACATAAGCTATCTTGGATAGATTGTAGGTACTCGCTACAAAACCTTTTATGTCTTTCAAACTACTAGATTACCTTTCATATCTCATGACTTGGAAGCCGCAAATATACTATAATATATGTTGGATCAATTAAACATTTGAGATCGGATTGGATCATCCCACTCAACACTAGCAACTTAAGTTTTTAATTATCACTAGATTTAATTTTTAGATTATTATTTCAAATTTATTAGAAAATCTTAATTTCTAGAAATTTTAGTTTCCAAATTAAACTTAAATTCCTTTTTCAACCCCATACTCCACACTTACTTCATAGAATGCCCTCATTGTATGCATAAAACAATAAAAACAGTAAAAAAGGAAAAAGAGGAACAAACTCCCCTGGGTGGTAGTGGCGAGATCGAAGTCTTAAAGCGTGGAAAACTCGAACATCTTGAATATGTAACTGGAACTTGGACTTTTCTGGTACTCGTGAATGTGTCGAATGATGTATGAATCATAAACTTGCATCTTCAAAAAGTGTGGTAAAAAAAATCTCCCAAGTAAGGCATCTCAATGTGGGAAATCATACGCAACATTGTAAGGTTTAGAGTGTAACGTGTAATATATGATGACTCACGACGTGAGAGTTGCTAGGTCACGACGTGAGCATGGTTCAAAATGAATTCCCAATTGTAGTGGTATCTGCCACACGACGTGAGAAATAGAAGCTCACGTCGTGAGAACTGGGTCCAGGCAGAGTGCATTTTTTTCAACATCCTTCCATGTATGATTTCCCTCTTAATTCATTAAGACTTGTTTTCCGACCCTTAATTTTTATATAACTCTTCCTTTTCTCTAATCTACCTTTGCACATGAATGTCACCCCGCACTAATCAAAGATTATAGTCTTCGATTTTTATCTCTAACTCCCACGACTTTCTTTTCTCTCGACATTCTAACAATTCCGCGGACAAAACAATCCATTGGTTGCAAGAAGAAAACCAATATCTACCATTTGGTTACATGTATTTAAACAATCCAAATAAAAAAAACATACATTAAAACACACCAAAAGTAAACTAAAAATAAATATAAAAACTAAAATAAAAATAAAAGGATAGAAATTCTTCAAACACCAGGTTACCTCCCAATAAGCGCTTCTTTTTGTGCAAGTCTTGAGTTGGAATCCCATCTTAAAAAACTATTAATCCGCTCGTTATTTATTCCTCTGTTTATCAAACACTATTTTCAAACCAACTTGTAAAATTTGACTTCTCGTTTTTATTTTTTGTCAACAAGCGAGCATCTATTTAGTCCCAAAAATTAAAAATTATTTGGACCGGTTGGTCTCTTGTCAAAAAATGATCGTTCTTCGGAACCTTCTTCAAAGATGGAATTGTCACCTCATGCGTTGAAACACAAACTGAAATATCAGGAGATCGTGTTGTGGTACTGATCATACCATGACCATGTTCTGGAAAGTCTGATTGTTTTTGTTCTTCGTCCGAGCATTCTGCTTGCAAACTTTCCAGCTTCTCCAAATTTCTTTCTGGATAAATTCCTACTCTTCTCTCTTTAGCTCAGCATGTTCTTGTTCGTCAGGAAGGATGTCATCCATCCATCTTTTCAGCTCCCTTAAATCTTCGTCTGAGTCACATCCCTCATCTTCCCGTTCTAATTCATGTTCCATTTCATCAAGAAATGAGTCAAAAGCATCGAGATTTGAAAAATACATACAAAAACCTAAAACAAAATAAATAAAAAATAAAACTACTAAATTCACGTCGGGAGAGGTGAATCTCATGACGTGAGAACAATAAAATTAGAAAAATTAATTTTCTCAGAAAATCAACTTTTGCGGTTTTTACCCAACAAAAAAGATCAATTAAGCTAAATCAATTAAATTAACAACTGCAATAGTCGTTCCCCGACAACGGTGCCAAAAAACCTGATGCGTAATATTATACCTACTAGTTTTAACAACTATTTAGGCTACTAACATAACTACTAAAAGACTAATATAAAAGCAAGCAAAATTTAAAAGAGGTTTTTATCTGATTTTGCAAGTTCATACTAACTTAAGCACTCAAGTAAAAAACAATTCTAATTAAGATATTAAAAACACTTTTTTTCAGTTTTGAATCCACCTTTTTCCTATAGTTAGCTTTTATTTATGGATTAATAAAGTTGGTTACCAATTTATATGTAATTAGCAATCATGGTCCAATCTACTAATATTTTTACCAATTTATATGTAATTAGCAATCGTGGTCCAATCTATTAATGATAATTGGGCTATGTAAGATATATCTAGACAATTATCTATATCCAAGACAATTAGTCAAACACAATTATGTTCTCCAACACAGCTAAAGTTGTTACTTTTATTACTTATCAAAGATGTGGTCAATCCTGACTCTAGTAATTTAATGGTCACTAAACTACTAGGTAACAAGTTCATGCAATTTAATAGTCACTAAACTACATTTAACTTGAATTAAAGCAGCAAAGATGAACACTTTAACATGCTAGGTAACGATAATCAAACACATGCGTAAAACCAACTTCTTAAAACTCATAAAATAATAAGTTATTTTTAAGGTTTCATCTAGTTAAATGAAAGTCAACTAAATTAGCTTCTTATAAATGGAAGTAAACACACAGGTTCATAAGAAATTGACATGATTATTAATTAAAACCAAATATAATTATTTAATCTTCAAATTCTCGGTCTTCAAACAATTTTTCCTTCGAAACGATGTTTTTCGTTGGTTTCTGACCTTCAAACTCGAGTATCTCTCAAGAATATGTCTAAGCCAACCTCCTATATTTAATGAGCAAATGGATATATATATATATATATATATATATATATATATATATATATATATATATATATATATATTTATATATATATATATATATATATATATATATATATATATATATATATATATATATATATATATATATATTTCCAAAAATCATGTCTTACGACATTAGAATTAAGTTCTCACGTCGTGATCTCAGTAGAATTCGTGTTCGGCAAGGAAACTACATTCGCATAGTTGTCTTCTAGAAGAATCAATCGCACGTCTTGATATTCTACTCCTCACGTCGTGAGAACTAAGAATTAGAATTTGGCACAAAATCAAAGTCGTCCGAAATTTTGTCTAGTTTTCAAATCATTTTGAATCTCGTCAATCGGAGTTACGAGTCAAGAGATGTGGTCAAAATACTGACGAGGGGTCAAATTGTCCATCAACATCTTTTTTGTATCTTTTTTCAGCTCTAGTCCTGCAAGTATCCAGCTTTTGCTGGTTTCAATCCTTTTCTTCAAGAATGTCCACTTTTCGCTGCAAAATACAATTTAAATATTATAAGTACCAAATATATTTGCAATTAATCAAATTATAGATTAAAATGTATTAAAATACTGCCTAGAAAGGTGTATAAATATGGCACTATCAGACTGCTTGGTTAGTGTTATTAGCATGATTATTATTCGGGTTATAGCCTTCAATTTGGAACAAGTGTTTGACTGTCTATCTCATTCTTTGGTTGTGTGCGAGCATGTTTTCGTCTAGTTTTATGTTGATATCAGTATGTGATGTGAAAAGAATTGTGCGTGATAGAAGGGTATGGCCTATGTTGTATTCGGTTAGCATTGAGAGGGATCCTGATTAGGCTCCTGAAAGTTAGTGGACTGATGGTTGGGTATCTTTAGGCCTATATGGTGCTGGTCACGAGTCTTTCGACTATAGATGTGATGACAGCGAGATCAGTTTAATGCCATGATCTTATCATTTTTTGGATAGCAGGTGTCACAATGTATCATGAACCAGTGGTTGTATGATTTATATAGGTAAGACCCTATATTCTTTTGATTGAGACTCTTAGTTATCATATTGTTAGATTTCTTGCCTTATTTGGGTGTTAGTGCATTGTGGGAGTTGGGAGATTTAGTGACCATTTGGTTTAGATCATGTGGGCATATAATAGTTGTGCATCAGTAGCCTCTTGCAGAGTGTTTTCATTATGAAATTTGTTTGCTTGTAGGTTGTCTATCAGGAGTTCGGTTATCAATGTTGCGCATCGGTTATGGAATCTCGAGTCATGAAGTTTATTGTGAATCTCTTGAGTGGTTTTTTAGGTGGAGGTACTCCTGAGCTGACGTGAGACTTCTTGGATTGACTATCCTTATACTCGTGGGATCAGCAGGTTGGTGATGACTTGTTAGGAAGTCAAGTACGTATTTAAGATTATTAGGCATAACCTTTGAATTTGGGATTTGGTGAAATTCACTACGGGTATATTTTGAGCATTTTATCTACATAGTAGAATGGTATTCCTAGTCAGAGACTAAGGAAGGGTGCGATGAATGAATGATCAGTAGACCTAGCGAATAATTTGTAGGTTTAAATTGACGGGTTTATGTTTACGGGAAATTTCCAACTTTGAGTGGTTATCATTGTGATATGAGGTCTTCCAGTTGACAAGAGTAAGGTAGTTGTTTCAATTCTCAGGTAGAGCAGTTGGGCTTCCTTATTTGGCTAAGGACAGAGTGTTAAGGTTCATTCTTTTGGAGGTATATGTGATTTATGCTAAGACAGGGGTTGGATGGCAGGTTTGGGAGACAGTCTTCAGTATGGGATCATTCTTCAGTGTTAATCGGAATTCAGGAAGTTTGGGCAAGATCGACTAGCATGGCAGAGGAATTAGTAAGGAATCTTTTCGAGGACGAAATCTAATTTAAGTGGGGCAGAGTTGTAACACCCTATTTCGAATCGTTTCATAATTTGCAACCGTGACCTAAAGATCAGTTATCATAACGCTTAGGGCCTTCAGGGAGAGAGAGAGATTTAGGCCCCTTTGGATGTGTATAATGTAGATTAGGTGTTCGAAGAGTTCGGTTGGTGCTTTGGAGCCTATGGGTATAAACGTAAAGTGATAGTTTGGGCCATTTTTGGATTTAATTTCGAAAAGTTTTAAGGCAAAGGAGAGTTGATAGGATTGTAGAGCTTCTCATTATCTTTTCGTGGATATAAAGATCGTCAAAAATGTAGTTCGGATGAAGTTACGAAGAAGTTATGATCGTATGAAGTTAGGAGGATTTTAGGGCTTAGTCTAGTACGTTGGGCATACCTGGAGTATGTTGGGCGTACTAGGCATACATAGAGTATGCTAGACATACACGATCAATGGCCAAACCCTATTTTTTATGGTTTGAGACCTATTTAAGCTCTTTAACTTCCACAAACCCATTTTATTCTTAGCCTCCACCTCTATAATAACCTCCCTTGAAACCCTAACCCTAGTTTGACATAACATCCCAAAAACATGCTCAAAAATTTCATTTTTAAAAGAAGTAAAATAGTATTCCAATCATTATCTATACATCCCAAATAAAACAAGTATATCAAATATCATAAAATCATAGTGAAATATAAAATGTTGAATTAATGTGGTGTGTACAATGCAGTCACCCCGAGCTCTTCCCCTTGCAACTGGAAGTACCTGAAAAATAAAGTGAAAACTGTAAGCATAAAGCTTAGTTAATTACCTAAACTACCCCATACCATACATAAAAAATAATATACTGGGCGCCCGCTCGGCATCGGGCCCCGCCCGACATCGAGCCCCACTCGGTTTACAGATCTGTTATTCTCAGGCATCGCATGTCACTGTCCCTCGCCCGCTATACACATACAATCTATATCATATAATCATGTTAACACATATAATGATCATAAACACTAGCATATGTTCCAGTTTGTGACAACCCGATATTTCAAATCTTTGTAA
Source organism: Lactuca sativa (assembly GCF_002870075.4). Classification (NCBI taxonomy): domain Eukaryota; kingdom Viridiplantae; phylum Streptophyta; class Magnoliopsida; order Asterales; family Asteraceae; genus Lactuca; species Lactuca sativa. Next base: position 110,461,445 of record NC_056625.2, on the reverse strand, counting down.
TGACCTAAAAAGTCAAGTATTGTAACCACTTTTCAATTAATAAAATTAAGTTTGATAATAAAATGCCCAAAAAGTTCTATTCAAATTCCCTCTATGTTTACATGTCATTAAACCGGGATCGTACGTAAAAAGAACGCCCAAATCCGATTTCGTATATTGAAGTTCAGATTTTTCCAAGTTCGGCTTAGCAACAGACAGCTAAAAACTCGAATCGGAGATCGAGCGACTTTTGGCCGGAATGACCTAAACGAGAATCGAAGGTCTCGACAATGGTATTTCAGCGGTGAAAAGTCTGGCAAAAACCGAGGTCAGATAAAGAAGTTATGAATTTTTAAAGAAATTCCTTAATCACGTCATTTTATAATTAAATAATAAAAATAATTTCGGAATTTGCCAACGGAGTCTAAACGAAAATTATAGAGCGTAGTCTCACCTTCGCGCGGATATAAAGACCATCGAAAACGGAGTTCGTATGAAGGAGATATGAGTTTTTGAAGTTTATTAAATAATTTATATATATATATATATATTTAAATCAAAAATCCGGTAATATCCGAAGGAAGAGTCAGCGTCCTCATCCGAGTTACGCGCTGCGTAACCTCGTACGCCCCGCGTACCCGAGGGCCTTGGTCTCGGTCCGTCCACGTCGCCCCTATGCGAAGCATCCGACCCGCCCCATCCGACCCGTCCCATCCGATCCGTCCCATCCGAAGCCGAGGCAGTCGAGGACTCGCTCATGCATGACGTACGCGTACACGCTGCGTACGAGCGTACGCCCCGCGTACCGAGGCTTCTCAGACCCCCTATAAATAGAATGCGAGGGTTTTCGGAAAAATTGCTCATTTCTCTCCTTTCTCTCACGATCTTGCCTCGATTTCCGTGCTCGTTCAAACCTGAAGCTCTGGCCTTTTTGCTCAAGTCCTGAGGGTCGATTTTACTCCCGAGATTCCCGAGAATCCCGAGAAAAATCCGTTTCTCAAGACGAAACTCTGTCCGGTTTTCCATCTCGCTATCTTCAAACTTTCAAGTGAGTTCATACCCCTACAAACACTCTTTAAATACATTTTTAAATGCTTTCTATACTCTTTAATGGGGGGGAATACATGTAGAAACAAACATGTTATTAAATCATTGATATATATTTTATAACTGTGTTTGTCATTTAACAGATTTCACATGCTACAAAATGTGATGCATGAAATGGTTTTACATCTTAAAAGCACATTGTTACCAAATGTTTTACCTTTGAAATGTTTATTAAAATGACATCAAGTCATTGTTAATTGTTGTTCAAAACCCATAAGATGTCTTACAAAACCATTTTTACATCTTAAACTAAACTATGCAGATACACTTATATGCTTATATATGTATTGATGTTATAGTTTACATCCTTCATTTAGTTTCCCACACCCTTGAGTAGTAAGAGTGTATAAACCTACATGATCAACCAGTTATATTACAGTAAATTATCATAGGGATAATTTGAAGATATCAAACATTACTTCTATTACAAGGAATCACACAAGAGTCAGTTCATTCATGAGTCTATACTAATGCCTTACATGATACATGAGTACACGTACTTAGGATTACCTGATACATGAATACCATACAGGAACACTTTTACATAGGTGCATTATCCTGTATTCACTTACCTGGATACTTGTACTTAGAACTACGAAGATGATTTATTAGTACTTACTGTGTAAATTGTCTTTCCTATCTCGGTTCAATGGGATAGCTAGGCGGGACTTACCATTCCGAACCCCACTAATTAGCACCAGTGGTCGATGACCATCTACGGAGGTCTAAGGTTGCTATTTATATTAGGTAGATCGATTGGGACTAACCCTTCCACCCACCTGCTGCTGCTACAGAGGACAATTGGACAATCTTCGGATGTTCATTAGGTTATACCTTTCGCTTATTGCGATGATTGTGTTACTCCTAGTACCCAGCGATGACACTTACATTAATACTTGTTTTGGACAATCTTCGGATGTTCATTAGGTTACATATTTCGCTTAAATGCGATGTTGTGTTAGTCCTAGTACCCAGTGACAACACTTACAGTAGTACATTTTTCCTCTTTACTTTATTTTGTGATACATTCACATAATCGATGAGTTAGACTAAGCACTTATAGTACTAGTCAATACTAAGGGAAAACTTCATACTTACAAAACATTTGGGGTCTCGGTAGAAGACTACACTTCATACTTACAAAACATTCGGGTCTTGGTAGAAGACTACACTTCATACGTATAGAACATTCGGGTCTTGGTAGAAGACTACATTTCATACTTATAGAAAATAAGGGTTTTTCTAGGGATTTCATACTTACCTCAACATTTTCATTTAAGGGTTTACATGGATTTCAAAACAGATATTCAAACAAACAAAACAATGACACTTATATACTTATGAATTCACCAGCTTTAAAGCTGATACTCGCTTTCAAAATAACTTGTATTCTCAGGTCATCAGTAGACAGGTACGGAGGCCAGGTTTTGAGAAGACGGAGCAGACAAGTCTCGTCTTTTATTTTGATTGTATATTTTGGTGTCTTATTACAATGAAAGAACACACATGTATTAAACTTTACTTATAATGCAATGGATGATGTTGTTGCTTGTTTATTATATTACACTGTTGTGATACTGTACATGACGTCCTCCACCCCTGAACGTTTCTGCCGTTCGTGGTTTTGGGGTGTGACAGATTGGTATCAGAGCATTGTTATAGTGAATTAAGTATATCAACCCATAAAAGATATACTAACTATAAATACATTGGGATTAAAACACTCTGTCTAAGAGTTTATACTTTTAAATAATAAAATATTTAACAAAGTATACGTGCCTGCATTCATACTAAAATCAGTGTCACAACGACAAGAACAAAAGTATTACGATTGTTGAATATCACAAGTAAGCCTGGGGATATATGGTCAGTCTTGGGAATGGCATAGCCTGATCAACTATGCTGGTCCGATGAGTGATTAGAATATGCCCAAGAATGGTTGTGATATGGCAACAAGTCTAAAAACTTACCAACATAACCATAAAGAAATACCATAGGGGTATTTGGTCTTACTGCGATTATCTTAGTTAGTTCGTCTATTTTAGCTATTTCTTACATCCCTTTTCTCGCGTAGATATCATGGCTGGATCCCATCCCCACGACAACCTGTTCCTTCCGAACGAAGTGATTGCTGGATGGTTTGGAGAAGAACCAGATGATGATCATCCCATCCCTCTGAATGATCACCATGCTGACGACCTTTCGGACGATGCCATCTCCGAACCCGAGGTTGAGAACCTACCCCAGGCAGCTCCCTTTCCTATTCCTAACCCTCGTCCGTCCTTTCATGGTCCGACGCCTGAGTGGGTGGAATGTTTGGAAACTTGGAGCCAAGGACAAGATCAGCCCATGCCATTTAACGGTGATCGAAGCTTCTATGACCTGAGCAATGGGGGCTCAGCAGACAGGATCATGCCAATTCTGATCCGAAGAGTTGCCCGAAATGAAATTCATGGTAGGATAGCTCTACAACGCATCGCAGAAGTCGATACGAATGGAGGAATGCATATGCTTCGCACCAGTCGCCTTAAACATGCTGGTGAGAGGTCTGAAAGAGACCATGAAACCTTGCTGCAAGCACTGGCTGAATCACGAGCTGAAGTCATGAAACTTCGGGTACGCCAAAGAGTGTACGAAAGACACCTACTTGATGTAGAACGCCAACTGGCTGAACTGAGAGTTCACCAGAGGGATGACCGTCGCTAATAGTAGACACTTTACTTTATATTCCTTGTTAGAAAGGAATCGTCTTTCTGTCTATGCCCGATGTGGCATTTTCTATGAAACTATCTTGTACTTTAAGTACTTTAGTTAGGTCTTTTTACTACAGGAACTATCTTCTCTGGTTATGATGTAAGACCTTTTTATAGGGTCATTTTCCCGAACTTGTACGTCATGAATATCAAAGGTTTTGACAGTCGGCTAACTTCTGTGTCGTTCTCTATTCGAATACTCTTATCATACTTTCATTAGAGTCTATTTGAAAAATGCCCTAGTCAAAGACATTGGACTATAGTAAATTAACTCTGGAGACATCTGCAAGTCTCTTTCAATGGTTGGATCACGTTATTCACCAACCACCGATACCTCAGCTAGAACGAAAAACATCTTGAGACCATTGCATGAACTTACTTCCGATCTTTGCTAGGACTGCATCATAGGGATGTAGGTCAAACCTTCGTGAACATACTTCCACTCCGTATTAGGACTGCATCATAGGGATGTAGGTCGAACCTTAGAGAACATACATCTATTCTTTACATGAGCAATCGAACTACGTTTAGATTCAACCAATTTCGCTCACAAATTCATTTTTCTTTCGGTGTAACAGAATCATGAATCCCAAGAAAAACGATCATCCCATCAGCCCAACACCAACTCTTCAGATTGATGCAGCTACCTTTCAAGCTGCAGTCTAGGCTGCCGTGTCAGCTATTCTGACCCACCTGAACGCTAACAACGCAAGTGTTAGCAAGATCGCTATCAATCATTCCAATCCAAGTAACAATCCAGCCCCGCAACGACCAACAAACTACCACGGTACCCCAAGTACCGAGGCCAAGAGTAACAGCCAGAAGTTTTGGGCCAAAAGGAAGAACAAGTCGCTTCGAAGGGCGAACAGGAAACAACCACCAGTAACAACCTTCACAGCCACGACATCAGCACCTCCAACTACCATCCCTTCGGGCGTCCCAATGGTCCCCAAACCAACCAAACTTTAAGCTGGAATTCTCCCAAAATGCATTAAATGCAGTTTTCACCACTATGGACCTTGTAAGGAGATGTAGTGCTCACACTGCAACAGGAAGGGGCATACAGCCCGTTACTGCAAGACTCCAACAGCTCAAGACGCCCAAGTGCCGAACACCAGTGGGAACCAGGCTTGCTACGGGTGTGGCAAAGTAGGTCACTACAAAAGGAACTGCCCAGGGGCAGCAATTGATGGCCCAGACGAAAGTCTACTACCAACCACCGCCGCAGGAGTGTCTACTCCGGACCCACGTTAATGTAAATTTAGGCGTTTCGTTGTAACAGACTTATAAACAATCCAAAACTAGTGCAACTAGAGTCTTATCTTTTGTGTGATCCCGCCTGTTTAGGGATGCTCGTGCTGCGTATACTTGTCTTTTGTAGTATACCTTGTTCGCAGCAACAATCTTGTAGTAAATCTAAAGGTACTGTAACTTTGTTCATGGTTGCACAGTTGTTTTGTCTGTAAACGTTTTATGTTCAAATCTAATGTTTTTAAGTTTCTGTATGGTTTCGACATTATCATATGACTCGATTCCATTCGATCCTCGCAATACCAGCTTCATAAGTACATCTCTTTCTCAATAAACGTCTTTTAGCGAAGCCATCATATCAGAACTCTGAAGTACTCGTGCATGAATTACCTATTAGTTCTTTTCCTTCCCGAAGGAATCCCCACAGTATTGCTCATGCAATACGTCAAGTTCAATTCCAGGCGTCATATGGTTGATCTATCACTGAAGAACGTATACATGGGAGTGATATATAATCAATGTTCTACAGGTTTAGAATTGATGATTCCACTTTAACTTCTTTTCCCTCGATGGGATGTGAGGTTAAGGAAGAATCAGTTATTCGACTACCTTTTTAGTCTTAGTTATATACGACTCGTATACACGAAATTGTGATCATTGAACCAGGTATGAATTCTAGTATGAACTTCAGGACGGAGACTGCCCGAGACTACGAGTAATTGCATGTGGCATAGGAACAACTTAGAACCCAGTACGACTCCCGTAAACGGATCGCCCTATAGTTTAAACACCTACGGAGATACAAGAACAGTCCGGACAACTTAACGAACTACACAGAAATAGAATTAGAGGACTAGGTTTCTCACCCTAGAGAACCCCAGTCATATTCTACCAGAGATCGACGGGTTGCAACGTATGTGCCTCGGATATCGAGGACTCCGTCAAGATTTTCATAGAAATCGTTATCTCTGCCTCGCATAGATGAAATGGTTGAACAAACGCAAGGAAAGAATTTCTTTCAGGAATGGACCTGAGATCCGAATATCACCAGTCCGAGTGTTAGGGAAAGATGTCCAGAAGACTATCTCCTGAACTCGATGCGGACACTGCGAGTCCGTAGTGTTACCCTTCGGGTAGGACCAATACGCCCATAGTTTTCATGAGCTAAATGAATAGGGTTACGTCTTTCTTACATGGATCAATTCGTCATTTCTCCATAAAATGACTACTTATCCACCCTCGTAGTAAGAAAGATCCCATATAAACGTTACCCTCGGAGATACTTTCTGCAAAGTTCTCTGAACAAGAGTTTTGGAATTTAGAGTCAAAATTTCCGAGACACACTTTTAGTGTAGTGGGAATTCTTGAGTACTCTGTCAAATTATCCAAAACTGTTGGGAATTTGTCAGCACCATAGTCACCGACGGAAAATTCGCCAAATTCTAGGTCTTACAGACCTACTATCATAGTCCATTCGGAACTCCCCGTAAACTTCAGGAACCCTTTCGACTTTGACCCAGCAAGGGATGACCCTTGACTGGGAAGTAAGCGAGGGAAAGAACATTTGGAATTCCAAGTGAGAGACCAAATTCTTTAGGAAACCTCACTCTGGGAACGGTTTAATACGCTTTGGAAAGCGTGGGAAACTAAATCCAAGATACATAGGGCCTTTCGAGATTCTTGCCAGAATCGGCCCTGTGGCTTACAAGCTTAACCTACCGCGTGAACTTAGTAACATATATCCAACCTTCCACGTCTCGAACTTCAAAAAGTGTCTGTCCGATGAGACTCTTGTTATTCCACTCGACGAAATCGAGATCAACGAGAGCCTCAACTTCGTGGAGGAACCAGTAGAAATCATGGACCGAGAGGTCAAGCAAACCAAGCAAAGTCACATCCCCATCGTGAAGGTCCGCTGGAATGCAAAGTGAGGACCTGAATACACCTGGGAACGCGAAGATCAGATGAAACACAAGTACCCACATCTGTTTCCCTAATCCACAAGTGTTTTCTTACTTTAAATTTCGGGACGAAATTCCCTCTAACGGGGGGATGATGTGACAACCCGATATTTCAAATCTTTGTAATGACCTAAAAAGTCAAGTATTGTAACCACTTTTGAATTAATAAAATTAACTTTGATAATAAAATGTCCAAAAAGTTCTATTTAAATTCCCTCTATGTTTAAATGTCATTAAACTGGGATCGTACGTAAAAAGAACGCCCAAATCCGACTTCGTATATTGAAGTTAAGATTTTTCCAAGTTCGGCTTAACAACAGACAGCTAAAAACTCGAATCGGAGATCGAGCGACTTTTGGCCGGAATGAACTAAACGAGAATCGAAGGTCTCGACAATGGTATTTCAGCGGTGAAAAGTCTGGCAAAAACCGACGTCAGATAAAGAAGTTATGAATTTTTAAAGAAATTCCTTAATCACGTCATTTTATAATTAAATAATAAAAATAATTTCGTAATTTCCCAACGGAGTCTAAACGAAAGTTGTAGATCGTAGTCTCACCTTCGCGTGGATATAAAGACCATCGAAAACGGAGTTCGTATGAAGGAGATATGATTTTTTGAAGTTTATTAAATAATTTATATATATATATATATATATATATATATATATATATATATATATATTATATATATATATATATATATACATATATATATATATATATATATATATATATATATATATATATATATATATATATATAAACGGAGTTCGTATGAAGGAGATATGATTTTTTGAAGTTTATTAAATAATTTATATATATATATATATATATATATATATATTTAAATCAAAAATCCGGTAATATCCGAAGGAAGAGTCAGTGTCCTCATCCGAGTTACGCGCTGCGTAACCTCGTACGCCCCGCATACCCGAGGGCCTTGGTGTCGGTCCGTCCACGTCGCCCCTATGCGAAGCATCCGACCCGCCCCATCCGACCCGTCCCATCCGAAGCCGAGGCAGTCGAGGACTCGCTCATGCATGACGTACGCGTACGAGCGTACGCCCCGCGTACCGAGGCTTCTCAGACCCCCCTATAAATAGAATGCGAGGGTTTCCGGAAAAATTGCTCATTTCTCTCCTTTCCCTCACGATCTTGCCTCGATTTCCGTGCCCGTTCAAACCCGAAGCTCTGGTCTTTTTGCTCAAGTCCCGAGGGTCGATTTTACCTCCCGAGATTCCCGAGAATCCCGAGAAAAATCCGTTTCTCAAGACGAAACTCTGTCCGGTTTTCCATCTCGCTATCTTCAAACTTTCAAGTGAGTTCATACCCCTACAAACACTCTTTAAATACATTTTTAAATGCTTTCTATACTCTTTAATGGGGGGGAATACAGGTAGAAACAAACATGTTATTAAATCATTGATATATATTTTATAACTGTGTTTGTCATTTAACAGATTTCACATGCTACAAAATGTGATGCATGAAATGGTTTTACATCTTAAAAGCACATTGTTACCAAATGTTTTACCTTTGAAATGTTTATTAAAATGACATCAAGTCATTGTTAATTGTTGTTCAAAACCCATAAGATGTCTTACAAAACCATTTTTACATCTTAAACTAAACTATGCAGATACACTTATATGCTTATATATGTATTGATGTTATAGTTTACATCCTTCATTTAGTTTCCCACACCCTTGAGTAGTAAGAGTGTATAAACCTACATGATCAACCAGTTATATTACAGTAAATTATCATAGGGATAATTTGAAGATATCAAACATTACTTCTATTACAAGGAATCACACAAGAGTCAGTTCATTCATCAGTCTATACTAATGCCTTACATGATACATGAGTACACGTACTTAGGATTACCTGATACATGAATACCATACAGGAACACTTTTACATAGGTGCATTATCCTGTATTCACTTACCTGGATACTTGTACTTAGAACTACGAAGATGATTTATTAGTACTTACTGTGTAAATTGTCTTTCCTATCTCGGTTCAATGGGATAGCTAGGCGGGACTTACCATTCCGAACCCCACTAATTAGCACCAGTGGTCGATGACCATCTACGGAGGTCTAAGGTTGCTATTTATATTAGGTAGATCGATTGGGACTAACCCTTCCACCCACCTGCTGCTGCTACAGAGGACAGTTGGACAATCTTCGGATGTTCATTAGGTTATACCTTTCGCTTATTGCGATGATTGTGTTACTCCTAGTACCCAGCGATGACACTTACATTAATACTTGTTTTGGACAATCTTCGGATGTTCATTAGGTTACATATTTCGCTTAATGCGATGTTGTGTTAGTCCTAGTACCCAGTGACAACACTTACAGTAGTACATTTTTCCTGTTTACTTTATTTTGTGATACATTCACATAATCGATGAGTTAGACTAAGCACTTATAGTACTAGTCAATACTAAGGGAAAACTTCATACTTACAAAACATTTGGGGTCTCGGTAGAAGACTACACTTCATACTTACAAAACATTCGGGTCTTGGTAGAATACTACACTTCATACGTACAGAACATTCGGGTCTTGGTAGAAGACTACATTTCATACTTATAGAAAATAAGGGTTTTTCTAGGGATTTCATACTTACCTCAACATTTTCATTTAAAGGTTTACATGGCTTTCAAAACAGATATTCAAACAAACAAAACAATGACACTTATATACTTATGAATTCACCAGCTTTAAAGCTGATACTCGCTTTCAAAATAACTTGTATTCTCAGGTCATCAGTAGACAGGTACGGAGGCCAGGTTTTGAGAAGACGGAGCAGACAAGTCTCGTCTTTTATTTTGATTGTATATTTTGGTGTCTTATTACAATGAAAGAACACACATGTATTAAACTTTACTTATAATGCAATGGATGATGTTGTTGCTTGTTTATTATATTACATTGTTGTGATACTGTACATGACGTCCTCCACCCCTGAACGTTTCCGTCGTTCGTGGTTTTGGGGTGTGACACAGCTCTCAGGCCTTGCCTGGCATCGAGCCCCACCCAATATACATAGCAGCATATAGCACATGCAAGGGTCGCGCAGACTCCTAGCATCCTAGCATAATCAATAAGGGTCGTCATTAGTGCCTTAGGCCTGCTAAACCCAGTGAGGAAACTCACATTGAATGTTGAAGCTCACTGAAAGAAAACCCCAGGTGTTGCCTTGACGACTCCCTGAGTTATCAGTACAAAATAAACACCCAATTCACACTAGGTTTCTAATCTATAGCCCATAATACATACTTTGGGTAAAATGACCATTTTACCCCTGGCCTAGCTTGAACCAAAACGAGGCACAAATCCATAAACCAAAAATGCCCAAATCTATAAACCAAAAGGCGCAAAACCAATAGATCCACTAAGGTTACTTGTTGCCCAATTTTCCAAATTGGGCCTAACCCCCATATGGGCCTTACCCTAAAGCCCAATAATTTCCTTAGCCCAAAAGCTTGATTTCAGATGGCCCAAAAACGCCCAAAGCAACAAATTCCAAAGAAGTAGCCCAACCGAGGCCCAAAGATGCGAAGCCCAAACTGACTGACTATGCAGGGTGTACTCAGCTATACGCTAAGCATACTTGCATGGCTTGTATGCTACACATACCGGCATGTACGCCCAAGGTACTCCTCCATTAAGTTATTTCTTCCATTAAGCTCTTATTGCTAACGTCTAATGGTCCAAAACATAGATCTGAGTCCCAAATGTGACAACCCGAAACTCTTATTCCGTATGATTGGTCAACTTTATAAACAGTAAACTCAATTTCGTTACCTTTTAACGTCATTTACGGGTTCGTTTAAGTGTTCTAAGCCCGAGTATAGTCGGGAATGAGATTAGGAATGATTCAACAAGACGTATAGGGACCAAACCGGGTCATACACCCTCCTAAGAGGGGTGTACGGCCGCACACATGGGTGTGCGGCCGCACACCCATCCCCTTGCCGCACACTCCCCTCTATATATAAGGGGTGACCCCCTTCACTCATTCCTTTCCTTTGGCTGCACTCTACTTTCTCTCTCTAGAAACTTCATCTAAGAACGCTCCAAAGGCCTCAAAAACGTGAAGTGATCCATCATTCAGTTTGTTATACTGGTAAGACACCTTGATCTAAGCCTAAACTCTTCATGTTCTTCGTGTTCTTTATCACTTGAAGGTGTACGGCCGCACACCTTCATAAGGTGGACGTACACACCTCAAAAACCTTCCAAAGTGAGAGTTTGGGCCACCATCTTCTAGTTGGACTTGGTTTGAGCCTTAAAACACTTGAAAAATCGACTTTTGAGCATAAATGAAGAGTGTACGGCCGCACACCCCTATGTACGGCCGTACACACCCACTGTACGGCCGCACACCCCTATGTGCAGCTGTACACACACCCTAGCTGCACAGTATGGCCGCACACCCACCTTTATAGCCTTACACCCACGTTAATGCTCATATTTGGCGTTAAACTTGCAAAAACCACTAAGTGTGGGACCTAGAACACTTAGTACAAGCATTTCCAAGACATGAGGGTGGTTTCCCGTCATGTTTAGTCATGAAATACCCTAATCTAATATGTATATGTGTTATCATATGTTAATAGGGTCCATTTGCGTACGAAACATCAGTTGACACTCAACACTTATACCGATCGTACACGCGAATCTTACGTTAAACAATGAGTTCATACCCCTAGGATTTTATAGTTTTTAAAACGTTTTCAGGGGGGGCACAAGCCACACATAAAGATTTTCATAACTTAAAAACTGATGCAATTACAACGGTATTTCCATCAAACATTTTGATACTTTATCCCTTTTGTATTATGTGGAGCATAAGGGACGCTTTCTACACATAATTGCATAGTTTTCCGAATAGTACATGAACATAACAAATAAGTCAAACTATAATAGGTATAGTTTGGGAAATTCATTACCTGTTTTATAGCTTCAAACTTCATGCAATGTCAAACATATAAACTATTACAGATTTAGTTTATCTATTACTACGAAAACAAAACTAGAGTATCATGCTAAATAATTATTTTGCGTATAATTATTTATACTCTTCGCCGTATACAAATGATTTTGAACACGAGTATCACAGAACAACACGTAAACTAGTTAATTCAGGATTGTGAGACCTATCTTTGTTATGCCCTTCGGGGCACCAATAAATCCTCTCCAGTAGTATAACCAGAGTCTCCTGGAGGGAGAGCGTGAAATTTGTGAATAGATCTATTCGGGACCGACATCGCAGACCTGAACTGTTAGCGATAGTTAGGCGGGCACGCCTGGGGTGACAAATTTTGTAATTGTACGACGCCTGAAGAAACGTCAAGGAGGTCACCGGTCATATTAGCATGGTTATACGAACTCACAATAGTATCAACTAACCTTTGTTTACGGGATTTCTTTCTTCTATAGTTATATTTTAATTAATAAAAATACCTATCTACTTACTAGAGGGTATTCCAGGGACACAACCTTTGGTTTTATTTGATGTATTAAAACTACTATACATCCTGGTGGTAGCTAGGGTTTTCAAACAAATAATACACTACGTACTAGTGGTACCCTGGTTTTTCAAACAGATCATACACTACGTACTAGTGGTAGCCAGGGTTTTCAAATAGAACTTACACTACATACTGGTGGTAGCCAGGGTTTTCAAACGGAACATACTTTTCATACATAAATCAACAAACTTGTTAGAAAACACTGGATTTTATTGGAAAGCATGCAGACATACTTCAGAACTTGATAACAATGGTTTTCGATACAAACTAAATTTCACTTATAACGAAAAGAAATCATTTGTACAAACTCAGTGAATAGTTTTTAATACAAAAACATGCTTATGAACTCACCAGCTTTATGCTGATACGTACTTAAAACCGCTTGTATTCTCAGGGCAACGATAGACAGGCACATTGCCAGATTTTGGAGAATACGGAGTATTTTTGGAGTATCGTCTCTATCTTTTGTTTAAACTAATGTATATAAACTATGTTTCCAAACAGATGTAAATATTCATATTGTAATGTAATGGATGTGTTTACTTTGATTGCTATGATATGAGCGTTGTGATACTACGCATGACGTCACCCGCCCCCGGACATTTTTGTCGTTGTTTTTCTGACGGTTTGTGGGTGTGACAGATTGGTATCAGAGCTATTATTTATAGTGAACTAATTATACTGAACCTTACATGGTATAAAACTATAAACACTAAGAGGCCAACACTAAGAGGCCAAAGCGCTCTGAACTAAAAGTATAGTTTAAAAATATAAGTATTTTTACTCCAAGTATACCTACATACCAGAAATCGTATCGTAAAAAGAACCAAACAAAATTATTTGGATGTTGAATACTGCGGTTAAACCTAGGCAATTATGTAATCATGTCTAGGGTCAATATAGCCTGATCAACTATATTTATTCGAGACATGACCAACATGTGCTTGGGAGTGACTGTGGTATTGCAGCAGACCTAAAACTTACCAAGTATTTCTTACCACAATATATGAATAGAACAAAGCATTCAACATAAAATACTATAGGAGTATTTTAGTCAGAGCCGAATACATTGTAGAAATTCATTCCAAGTGTTGCTACTCATTCTTTCCTAGTGATAGTTTACTGGTTTTAGTAACTCTTTCCTGTTTATCACTTAGTGGAATACTTTATCTATCATACAGAGATATACCTTGTCTCATATCTCTTGATTCTAAAGTAAAAAGGGGCTTATCATCTTCTTCTTTCTGATATAGAACAAGATGGCCCCAAAGAAAAGACCTAACAAAAAGAACAACAATTCCTCGACGGATCCAACGCCACCACCACCTCCTCAATTCGATCCCGCTATGTTCCAAGCAGCCCTTACTATTGTTTTGACTACTGCTTTGTCGCAGATAAATCCTTGTGGTTCTGGTGGTTCCGGGAGTGGTAATCATTCCCAAAGTCATGAAGGTAGTCAAGGGCATCAGAAGGAGTGCTCCTATAAGGACTTCATGAATGCAAAACCTACGTCCTTCGATGGCAATGGAGGTGTTATAGCCCTGACTCGATGGTTCGAGAAGATCGAGTCTATCTTCAAAATTTGTTCCTGTTCTGAACCCAACAAGGTGAAATTCGCCGCCTGCACTTTCACCAACAGAGCATTGACCTAGTGGGATAGTCGGGTCAAATCCCTAACCCTTCTAGTAGTAAATGCTATGGGTTGGGATAGCTTGAAAGAGCTCATGCTTACTGAGTACTGCCCAAGGGGCGAAATGCAGAAACTGGAGCACGAGCTATGGAAATTGAAAATGAAGGGTTACGACATTGCTGCGTACACTTTTTGGTTTGAAGACATAAAACTTCTTTTCTCGGGAATGGTCACCCCGGAAAGCAAGAATATAGAGAGATACATTTGGGGATTGACGCCCTCAACTAAAGAAAATGTCTTGGCTACTAGGCCAATCACTTTTGACAGCGCAAAGTGCCTGGCGCGGACTCTCATAGAACACAAGGTTGATCTAGATAATGTAACAACCACTCCCGAACCAGCGAAAGGAAGTGGCGAGAAAAGAAAGTTCTGGAAGCAGCGAAAGGGCCAGTCTTCGCAGGAGCCTTCCAAGAAACAACATACTGTGACAGTCCATGCTGCTACTACTCCTGCTGCTGCTCCTACAACTCAAGCACCTACCAGTGGATATACTGGTACCCTCCTTTGGTGCAGCAAGTGCAGTTATCATCACCGTATTCCCTACCCATGTCATGAAATGCTTTGCAGCAACTGTGGCAAGAAAGGTCACACTGCTCGAAGCTTCAGAAAACCAACCCAACCAACCAATCAGGCATCTGGAGCAGGTGTCGGTCAGGCCTGTTATGGTTGTGGCGAGGTCAGTCAATACAAGAGAAACTGCCCCAAGGTAGCAACAACTGGCAACACTGGAAGTGTTCTAGCGATGTGGCAAGAGGAGGCAATCGCTGACCCTACCGTTGTTACGGGTACGTTCCTCCTCGAAAACTCTTATGCATGCATTCTTTTCGATTTTGGTGTGGAGAGAAGTTTTATTAGTCATGCCTTCAAACATCTCCTCAAAAGTAAACCTCAACCCTTAACCGAAACGTTTACCGTCGAGATGGCTAACAGTGAGAAAGAAAGCACTAGCGACATATTCACCGGTTGTACCCTTACCCTAAACGATCATTCCTTTCCCATCGACCTTATGTCATTCTCCATAAAAAGATTTGATGTTATCATTGGCATGGATTGGTTGAGCCCCAATCGTGCTGATATCCTTTGTTACGAAAAAGTCATCCGTCTTAATATTCCCTCTGGAGAAACCCTTATGATCTATGGTGATAAACTCAGCTCAAACCTTCGCATCATTTTGTGCATCAAATCCCAAAAACTTCTGCGAAAGGAGTGTCATGCATTCCAAGCCCAAGTTGTTAATGAGAAATAGGAAATAAAAGACATCGAGAGCATCCCCGAAGTGTGCAATTTTCCTGATGTCTTTCCTGGAGACCTTCCGAGAATTCCACTTGAGCGCCAAGTCGAGTTTCGCATCGACTTAATTCCTTGAGCTGCCCCCATAGCTAAATCCCCATACCGCCTAGCGCTAGCAGAAATGCAAGAGTTATCCAGCCAACTCAATGAGCTGCTTAGCAACAGATTCATCAGACTGAGTTCCTCACCCTGGGGAGCCCCGGTTTTATTTTGAAAAAGAAGGATGGATCTTTTCGGATGTGCATTGACTACCGCGAACTGAACAAGCTCGCCGTCAAAAACAGTTATTCTTTTCCTTGGATCAATGACCTTTTCGACCAGCTTCAAGGACCCAGCTATTTCTCCAAAATAGACCTCAGATTAAGGTACCATCAGCTGCGATTCCACGAGGGCGATGTTTCTAAAACAACATTTCGGACTCGATATGGTCACTATGAGTTCGTAGTAATGCCCTTCGGTCTAACCAACGCACCGACAATATTCATGGACCTAATGAATCGGGTGTGTCATCCTTTCCTGGACAAGTTCGTTATCGTGTTCATCGACGATATACTTGTCTATTCCAGAAGTGAGGAAGATCACAAACAGCATTTGAGATTAGTGCTGGAAACTCTAAGGACAGAGAGGCTATACGCTAAATTCTCCAAGTGCAAATTCTGGATTCGAAAAGTAGCCTTCGTAGGTCACGTGGTAAGCAAGGAAGGCATACACGTGAACCTGTCCAAAATCAAAGCAATAGAGAACTCGCCAGAACCGAAGACGCCTATAGAAATCCGTCAACTCTTGAGTCTTGCTGGCTATTATCGTAGGTTCATCCAGAATTTCTCCAGAATTGCCAAACCCTTAACCACTCTGACACAGAAAGGTGTACCCTTTTGTTGGAGTGTGAAACAAGACACTGGGTTTCAGACATTGAAGCAGGCCCTATGCAGCGAACCTATCCTGTCTCTGCCCGAATGGACGAAGGACTTCATTGTCTACTGTGATGCATCCAATCAGGGCTTAGGCTGTGTGCTTATGCAACGAGGAAAGGTTATTGCTTATGCCTCAAGACAGCTGAAGGCACATGAAGTCAATTATACAACTCACGACCTGGAGTTGGGAGTAGTGGTATTCGCATTGAAAATATGGATACATTACCTTTACGGAACCAAGTGCACAATCTTCACTGACCATAAAAGCTTGCAACCTATCTTTGATTAGAAAGAGTTGAACATGAGACAACGGCGATGGGTAGAGCTACTTTATGATTATGAGTGTGAAATATGCTACCATCCCGGTAAGGCCAATGTGGTAGCAGATGCCCTTAGCCAAAAAGGGTACTCAGGTCACAGTGTGAAAGCACTTACTATGACTACCCATTCCCACTTATCCGCACAAATCAGAGAGGATCAGCTGGAAGCCCTGAAACCAGAGAACGTGGCGGATGAAGCCTTGAGAGGAATGGAGAAAAACATAGAGATCAAAGGATACGGAGTCTACTATTTCATGAACTGGATCTGGACCCCAAAGTTCGGTGGATACAGAGAGTTTGTTATGAACGAAGCTTACAAAACCAGATACTCCGTTCACCCAGGATCGGACAAGATGTACCTTGATCTCAAGAAACTATATTGGTGGCCAAACATGAAAGTAGATAGCTACCTTCGTGGACAAGTGTCTAACTTGCGCCAAGGTGAAGGTGAAATATCAGAAGCCCTCAGGTTTGCTGCAGTAGCCAGAGATACCTGAGTGCCAGTAGGAGAGGATTACCATGGATTTCATTACCAAATTACCCAAATCTCTGAGTGGGTACGACATCATCTGGGTAATAGTCGACTGATTGACAAAATCCTCTCACTTCCTGGCAATCAAAGAAACATTCAAAATGGAAAGACTCACACGAATCTACATCCAAGAAATAGTTCGACTGCACTGAGTGCCTGTATCCATTATCTCCGATCGAGATAGCAGGTTCACCTCGAGATTTTTGCAGTCCATACAGAAAGCTCTTGGAACTAAGCTGGATATGAGTACAACTTACCACCCTCAGATAGACGGACAGAGTGAGGGAACCATCCAGACCTTGGAAGACATGTTAAGAGCATGTGTCATCGACTTCGGTAAATTGTGGGACACCCATTTTCCCTTGGTTGAATTCTCCTACAAAAATAGTTATCATACCAGTATCAAGGTTGTGCCTTTCGAAGCCCTCTATGGCCGCAAGTGCAGGTCCCCTTTGTGTTGGGCTGAGGTGGGCGACACGTAGCTAGCCAAGGGGCAAGTTCCTGATAGCACTCTCACTGGTCCAGAAATCATCCGCGAAACCACTGAAAAGATCATACAAATCCGGGAACAAGTAAAAGCTTCACAAGATCGACAAAAGAGCTATGCTGATAAACGACGAAAACCCTTGGAGTTCCAGGTTGGTGACCGCGTCTTGCTGAAGGTCTCACCCTGGAAAGGCATGATATGCTTTGGAAAGCGTGGGAAGTTAAATCCGAAGTACATAGGACCATTCGAAATCCTTTCAAGGATTGGTCCCGTAGCCTACAAACTTCGTTTACCACATGAACTTAGCAACATTCACCCTGTCTTCCACGTTTCAAATCTCAAGAAATTCCTATCCGACGAAACCCTTGTGGTCCCTCTCGACGAAATTGAAATCAACGAAAACCTGAATTTCATGGAAGAACCAATCGAAACCATGGACCGGGAGGTCAAACGAACAAAGCAAAGCCGCATCCCGATAGTGAAGGTTCGATGGAATGCCAAGCGGGGACCTGAATTCACTTGGGAGCGCGAGGATTCAATGAAACAGAAGTACCCACATCTTTTTTTTTTCAAATCCATGATTTGTACCTTTATTCTTGAATTTCAGAATGTAATTCCCTCTAACGGGAGGATGATGTGACTACCCGAAACTTTTATTCTGTACGATTGGTCAAATTTATCAACATTAAACTCAATTTCGTTACCTTTTAAGGCCGTTTAAGGGTTCGTTTAAGTGTTCTAAGCCAACGTACAACTGGGAATGAGATTAGCAATGAGTCAACAAGTCGTATAGGGACCAAACCGGGCCATACACCCTCCTGAGAGGTGTGTACGACCGCACACCCATCCCCCAGCCGCACACTCCCCTCTGTATATAAGGGGTGACCCCCTTCACTCATTCCTTTCCTTTGGCTGCATTCTACTTTCTCTCTCTAGAAACTTCATCCAAGAACAAACACTCCAAAGGCCTAAAAAATGTGAAGTACTCCATCATTCATCTTGTTATGCTGGTAAGACACCTTGATCTAAGCCTAAACTCTTCATGTTATTCGTGTTCTTCATCACTTGAAGGTGTACAGCCGCACACCTTCATAAGGTGGACATACACACCTCAAAAACCCTCCAAAGTGAGAGTTTGGGCCTCCATCTTCTAGTTGGACTTGGTTTGACCCTTAAAACACTTGAAAAATCGACTTTTGAGCATAAATGAAGAGTGTACGGCCGCACACCCCTATGTACGGCCGTACACACCCTCTATACGGCACACACCCCTGTGTGGAGCCGCACACAAACCTGGTCGTACACTCTGGCCGCACACCCACTTTTATGGCCTTACACCTAGATTAATGCTCATATTTGGCCTTAAACTTGCAAAAACCAGTAAGTGTAGGGCCTAAAACACTTAGTACAAGAATTCTAAAGACCTTAGGGTGGTTTCCCATCATGTTTAGTCATGAAATACCCTAATCTAATACATATATGTGTTAGCATATGTTAATAGGGTCCACTTACATACGAAACATCAGTTGACACTCAGCACTCATACCGATCATACAATCGAATCCTACGTTAAACAGTGAGTTCATACCCCTAGGCTTTTATAGTTTTCAAAACGTTTTCAGGGGGATACAAGCAACATATAAAGGTTTTCATAACTTAAAAACTGATGCAATTACAACGGTATTTCCATCAAACATTTACATATTTTATCCCTTTTGTATGATGCGGAGCATAAGGGACGCTTTCTAAACCTAATTGCATAGTTTTCCGAATAGTACATGAACATAACAAACCAGTCAAACTATATTGGATATAGTTTGGGAAATTCATTACCGGTTTTACAAATTCAAACTTCATGCAAAGTCAAATACATAAACTATGACAGATTTAGTTTATCTATTACTACGAAAACAAAACTAGAGTATCTTGCTAAATAATTATTTTGTGTATAATTATTTATACTCAACGCCGTATACAAATGATTTCGAACACGAGTATCACAGAAAAACACGTAAACTAGTTAATACATGATTGTGAGACCTATCTTCGTTATGCCGTTTGGGGTACCAATAAATCCTCTCCGGTAGTATAACCAGAGTCTCCTAGAGGGAGAGCTTGAAATTTGTGAATAGATCTATTCGGGACCGACAATCCCACACCTGAACTGTTAGTTATGGTTAGGCGGGCACGCCTGGGGTGACAAATTTTGTAATCGTACGACTCCTGAAGAATGTCAACGAGGTCATCAGTCATATTAGCATGGTTATACAAACTCACAATAGTATCAACTAACCTTTGTTTACGAGATTTCTGTCTTTTATAGTTATATTTTAATTAATAAAACTACCTATCTACTTACTGGAGGGTATTTCAGAGACACAACCATTGGTTTTATTTTACGAAACAAAACTACTATACATACTGGTGGTAGCCAGGGTTTTCAAACAGATCATACACTACGTACTAGTGGTAGCCAGGGTTTTCAAACAGATCATACACTACGTACTAGTGGTAGCCATGGTTTTCGAACAGAACTTACACTACATACTGGTGGAAGCCAAGGTTTTCAAATGGAACATACTTTTCATACAGAAATCAACAAACATGTTAAAAAATATTGGATTTTCTTGGAAAGCATGCATACATAGTTAAGAACTTGATAACAATGGTTTTCGATACAAACGACATTTCACTTATAAAGAAAAGAAACCATTTGTACAAACTCAGTGACTAGTTTTCAATACAAAAACATGTGTATGAACTCACCAGCTTTATGATGTTACATTTTTAAAACCGCTTGTATTCTCAGGGCAACGATAGACAGGTACCTTGCCAGCTTTTAGAGAAGACGGAGCATTTTTGGAGTCTCGTCTTTATCTTTTGTTTACACTAATGTATATAAACTATGTTTCCAAACAGATGTAAATATTCATATTGTAATGTAATGTATGTGTTTACTATGATTGCTATGATACGATTGTTGTGATACTACGCATGACGTCACCCGTCCCCGAACGTTTCTGCCATTGTTTTTCTGATGGTTCGGGGGTGTGACACAAAAGAATATCTATAACCCTAAATTCACTTACTTGGTGACTTTGTACGCCCCAAAAGATCCAAACTTTGATTTATAACATTCTACTTTCAATATAATGTCCATAACTCATGTATGGATGGTTCTAAGTTTCAAATATGACAACTTTATGACTCTATGACCAAACGAACACCAAGAGTAGCAACTATAAGCTTCAAAAATGATAATAATACACAAGATCCATCTATGGGACAAAAAGGGGTCCAAAATTCAAACGAAGGAGATCTAAGCTATAACACAACAAGTTCAGAACTTTAATACTCAAATGAGTGCCAAATGATGATGATAACTCGGATCTAGAAGATCTCACTCCTCCAATGAAGCTTCAAGATGATCTCCTTCCTTCAAAACACCAAAAATGCACCCAAAAGACCTTCTATGCTGAAGAAAACTCAACTATAGAGTTAGGGTTTCGAGTACAGGGCTGGGAGGACAAGGAGGCTAAATAGATGAGGGTTTCAAGTCCATAAGGATGACTATATAGCGGCCAACCTCGGAAATTAGGGTTTTCAAAAGTCCTTACATACACCTCGTGTACACTTCTGTATTCCTAGCATACACCACCGGATCTACGATCAAATCCTTGCATGAGTACACTAAGCGTACTACTTGGTACGCCCCGTGTACTCGCTTTATAGCTTGTACGCTGAGCGTACCTTGTTGTATGCCCCACATAAAACTCAAGGACTAAATGGAAAAATTAAATAATGCAAGGGAAAAATATAAACTTACCAAGACTCAAGTGTTACATTTCAGACTTGTAAGCAAAAGAAGGTGTTTTAAGTTCTTTGGAGTGTTCTCGGTGCATCCTAGAGAAAAAGAAGCTCATTAGAGAAGTGTTGGTTGCATTGGAGATTTTATATCCAGACTTTTTTTGCATTGATATTTCTTCTACATGTATAAATTTGAATTTGCATTTGATAGATCTAACTACTCATGGGTGTTATGATCTTTTGGTCTCTTTAGTGCATAAAGTTTAGATCTTGAAATTTTGTGACCTTTTTAAGGATAAAGTTCAAAACTTTATCCATCTAAACATCATATTAATTCATATCTAAAAGCTTGAGACTTAGACTTAATGGATTAAGTTGGAAAAGATGCACTTTTGGTCCCTTTGAGACTTGAAGACTAGATCTTTGTTGGTTTGACCATTCTAATGGATAAATTTGGAAATTTTATCTATTATGGAGTTATTAGAAACCATAAAAATATCATATTGATGGGTTTTGATGAATCATGCTTAAAATAATATTCGGGTTTTGGGTCCCATTAAGACACGCAAAATCATAAAGTTGGCAACTTTATTGCTTACTGCATTTTAAGGTGCCTAGTGTTGGATAAGGTGTCTAAGTCCATAACTTATTTGGTATATACTTGACCCGACCCGGCATGGTCCATTTGGGTTGCACTTCACCCGAACTATTTATGGATAATTTTATGAGAGTTATACACATATGTTTATTAATATATTATAAGTTATAATATATTAATATGAAGTCATGTTATTTAATTAGTCTTAGTCTTAAATTAATTATGAATTAATTTAGAGATTAAAAGGAAGACTAATTAGATTATGGGCTATTGGTTTTATATGGTGTGGGCTAACACTCATTTGTTAATGGGCTAGGCTTGGATGGAAGTCCATGGATGATCCATGGAGCTTTTAACCCATGGGTCCTTGGAAAAGGAAAGGTCATGGGTTATTAGGGTTTCACCCTAACCATGTACACTATATAAGCATGCTTATGTTGCATGAAATAGCCACTAGTGTGTGTGCTTGTGTGTGGCCGAAAATATAAGTGTGTGTACACTCTCTCAAAGTTTCCAAGTGTTTGTGGTGATTTGTGATTCCATTTGAGGCATTCACATTATTGGTGCTTGGCTCTCAAACTCCAAAGAATCAATCTCATCAAAAAGGTATGTAATCTCATGTAACTCTTTTATGTTTAAATGTTCCCCATGCCATGTTAGATAGGTTATGAACCTTGGAAAATTATTATTTTACATGTATTTAGACAAACATAGATCCAAGGTTTATTAGGGTTGCATGCACACTTAGGAAGTGTTAGATTGCTCAAAACCCAACAGTGGTATCAGAGCTTAGGCTTGCTTGTTTGATACTTGATGCAAAATAGTGAAAAAGGTTGAAATTGTTGCTATCTGGCTGATGAACTCTCCGAGTCCATCGGGGTACTCGCCGAGTTCAAGGCAAAATGCATCTTACTCGGCGAGTAGGTTCGTGCACTCGGCGAGTAGAATGATCAGAATGCAGAATTTCGACTTTTGCTGCTGGAAATGGACTAGAAACATTACCCTAAACTGTTTTGGTGTTTTAAAACTTGTTTTAGTTGGTGTAATGGTTGTTCTAATCCATTTACAATAGCATATATCAAAATTCCATGATTTTTTATGTGTTCATATAATTCTTGAAATTTTGATGATCATGTTCATGTTCTTATGAATTTAGAAGATGATAGGAATTATTTGCTGAATTGTTTAGAATTAATTATTGATCATTTATGTGTTTTAATGGAGTTCAAAATTTGTCCTCAAGTTATGAATATCCAAAGATCACTTTTCTTTAACACACACATTTAAACACATAAGTTACATGAAAATGAAGAGTTTTCATTTTTATGAACCTTTAATTCATAAGTTATGAAATGAAAAGTTTTGGATAGTTACAAAACTTGCCCTCAAGTTTTGGAATTTGTAAAGTTTCACACACTTTAATAAACTTTAATTCCAACCCTTAGAGTTTTAATAGTTAAAATTCAACCCTTATACTATTTATAACATTAATGGTTAATCATTATATATATGTATAAGAATAAGTCGTTCTACCGTTAGTAAGCCTCATTCATGAAGCCGGTCTATAAGGTGGGTATAAGGTTGTTGCCTATAAAATGGCAACTTAATGGGTGTCCACTCTCACCCACCGCTTGCTTGACTGGTGGAGGGTCGTTAGTCGAACGGGTAGGACAATGACTTTAAATCCTCATTAAAAGTATAATGATTATTATAAAGTAACTAAACCTTTTTAATTCCCAATCTTAGTTATTTTAGGAAAAATGTGAACATGGTGCTAGTCCATGGAATTCACACTTTGTACCTTACCAAGTCGTTGGTGGAGCGTGTGTGGTTAACCGGCACACTAACTTGGACTAGTAAGGATCACGAAGGGTGACTTAATGTTTGTCATAGATCAATGGAGCGTGTGTGGTTAACCGGCACATTGATTATGTGATAATATTAAGGGTACCAAGTGAATTAGCATGGTTATTCACACCTTGTTTTGTGATCCTCGGCATCCCAGTCACAAAACTTGAAGGGCACAATCGAGATTGAAACATGCCATTGAAAAGTTCAATGAATCTCAAAAGAATCTAGGAATTTCAAATCCAATTAAAACCTAATAATTCATTTTGTTTTTCACGGTGGAAATTGGTGAATCGTCATCCACCTACCTTTCAAATATATTATTACTTAGATTACGGCATCCCTCTTCTAAGTATAATACATTGTGATTGGGTCCTAGCCTTAATATTACATTTGGGTGTCTTATTAAGGATTCTATATATCTAATCTAAACTTGCTTTCTTCTTTCAGATGTCTTCCAACACTAATGCTTCAAGCTCTAACCAAACTAGTTCTTTCTCTCTCATGAATCTTTGTGGGAGGGTCATCTTTGATGGTTCCAACTTCATGGATTGGATTAGGAACATCAGGATGGTTACTCGTTATGAGGACAAGGAATATGTCCTCGATAAGGAGTTAAAAGAGCTTGATGAGTCTACTGCTACTCCTGAGGAGATCGCTGAATTCAGGACACATGAGAGAGATGCTACTAAGGTGGCATGTATCATGATGGTCACGATGACAGCTGATGGAAAGGTACCATCAGAGTGCTCGTCAGGAGCGGTATGAAATAATCTCCTCCATAATAACTACCCGCATGGGAAAGTGAAACCCACCCATGCAGGTATTTACACTATATTGTCTAATTACTCAACATATTCTAACTCTTGGGTGCTTGATACAAGATGTGGTATTCACATACGTTCTGATTTGCAGGGCCTAAGAAGAAGTGAGGATGTGGAGCACGGGAAGATAAACTTGATCATGGGGAATAGGAAGGCTTCACCTGTTTCCAAGATTGGAGTTTATACTTTGTTGCTTAATAATGGGTTGAAATTAGATTTGAATAAATGTGTGTACTCGTCTGAAATGGCGAGGAATATTATTTCTTTTCATCCTTTGTACAAACAAGGTTTTACCTTTTCGTTTGATAATGAATGTGGTGGTATTAATGCTTTCTTTAAAAATGTGTTCTATTTTAAAGCGTTACCTTGTGATGGTGTGTATGAAACTGTGTCGATTGTAGACAACTTAGGAAATAATGTGTTGTATATTGATTCTTCTACTAGCCTAGATAAAGCATCATTATGGCATTGTCGTCTTGGACATGTAAACAAGAAACGCATAGGCCAACTCCAAAAGAGTGGAGTCTTGGAGTCATTCGACCTTAAATCGGATGATAATTGTGAATCTTGTCTACTTGGAAAGATGACAAAATCACCCTTCACTGGAACTTGTGAAAGGGGTGAGGGTTTGTTGGACCTGATACATACTGATGTATGTGGGCCATTCAAAACTGCCACAAGGGATGCTAATCGGTATTATGTGACTTTTATTGATGATTTTAGTAGATATGGGTATGTCTACTTAATCAAACATAAGTCAGAAACCTTTGAAAGGTTTAAGGAATTCAAACAGGAAGTATAAAATCAATTGGGCAGGAACATTAAGATGCTTCGATCCGATCGAGGTGGTGAGTATCTTAGTACCAAGTTCCTTGACTATCTTAAGGAGTGTGGGATTGTCTCACAATTGACTCCTCCCAGGACACCACAGCTGAATGGTGTAGCTGAGAGGCGTAATCGAACCTTTTTGGACACGGTTCGCTCTATGATGAGTCGAGTTTCGCTACCAATCTCTTTTTGGGGGTATGCCTTAGAGACTGCCGCCCATATCCTTAATCTAGTCCTTACAAAGAAGGTTACCAAAACACCTCATGAGATGTGGAATGGGAAGGTTCCAAATTTAGACCACATCAAGATTTGGGGTTGCAAGGCTTTCGTGAGGCGTGAGACTCATGATAAGCTCGAACCCCGAAGTGAAAGGTGTATTTTCATCGGCTACCCACAGAAATCCTTCGGTTACCTCTTCTACAGACCCAGTGAGAATGTGGTCTTTGTAGCGAGAAGAGGGGTATTTCGTGAGAGAGAATTTATAAGCCAAGGAGACAGTGGGAGGAAAATTGATCTTGAAGAAATTCAAGAAGCAATTGGTGAAGGAACCTTAGACACTAGCAATCAACCTGAGGAGGAAACTCCTGTTGAGCAAGCTGACATGTCTGTACCTCCGAGGCGTTCCACACGGGTTAGGAACACACCTTCGTTTTATTATGGCTTTCATATTACTACGGAAGGTGATACGTTTATCAGCGATAGTACACTGGTAAATTTGGATGAACCTAGCAGTGTTAAGGAAGCCATGGCAGGCCTAGAGTCTGCTAAATGGAAGGAGGCTATGGACAGCGAGATACAGTCCATGTATGACAATCAAGTTTGGAACTTGGTTGACAATGTACCAGGCCGTAAAACAGTCAGGTGCAAATGGATCATCAAGAAGAAGACCGACATGGAAGGAAAAGTGCATACATATAAGGCTCGACTGGTTGCGAAGGGTTTTACTCAGACTCAGGGTATTGATTATGATGAAACCTTCTCGCCGGTAGCAAAGATTAAGTCCATTAGGGTTATGCTAGCCATTGCAGCATTTCAGGATTATGAAATATGGCAAATGGATGTCAAAACCGCTTTCCTTAATGGAAAGTTGGTTGAGGATGTGTACATGAATCAGCCAGAGGGTTTTGTCAGTACAGAGTACCCTAATAGAGTATGCAAGCTTGAGAAATCCATTTATGGATTAAAACAAGCATCTCGTAGCTGGAAATGACATACTACTTATAGGAGGTTAAGTCCTGGCTTGGGATGTGCTTTGCTATGAAGGACCTAGGGGAGGCTGCCTATATCCTAGGGATAAGGATATTAAGAGAAAGGAGTAAGAGACTAATTGGACTTAGTCAGAGTAACTACTTGGATAAGGTGTTGAAAAGGTTCAACATGCAGAATTCCAAGAAAGGAGATTTACCGATCCAAAGCAATGCCAAACTAAGTAAGACTCAGAGTCTGAGTACAGAGGCAGAGATAGCTGAGATGAGCCAATTACCGTATGCTTCCGCTGTTGGCTCGATCATGTATGCTATGACTTGTACCCGCCATGATGTGGCCTTTGCTTTGAGCATGGTCAGCAGGTATCAGGGGAACCCTGGCAAGGCTCATTGGACCGCGGTAAAGAACATTCTCAAGTACCTGCGAAGGACTAAGGATTGGATCCTTACCCTTGGTGGGAGTGATGACTTGAGAGTATTAGGGTATAGTGATGCTAGTTTTCAGACTGATAGGGATAACTTCCACTCTCAGTCGGTTTGGGTCTTTACCTTAAATGGAGGGGCAATTTCTTGGAAGAGTTCCAAGCAGGAGACAGTGACTGATTCGACTTGTGAATCAGAGTATATAGCAGCGAGTGAAGCAGCAAAGGAGGCGATATGGCTAAATAACTTCATCGGAGACCTTGGAGTTGTACCAGCTATTAAAGAACCTATGGAGATTTTCTGTGACAGCAATAGTGCGGTTGCCTTAGCCAAGGAACCAAGAGATCATGGCAGATCCCGACACATTGGCAGAAAATATCACTTCATAAGACACAAGATTGAAGAAGGACTCCTCGTGGCAAAGAGGGTATCGTGAGATGAGAATCCTGCAGATCCCCTTACGAAGGGACTGACGACGGTTAAGCATTTTCAGCATGCGAGGCGCATCGGGCTAAGGGACGATATTAGTTTTACAGATTAGATAGTTTTCCTGAAACTTGTAAAATGTAATCGACATTTGATGATGAATAAAATTTGTGATTTATTTATGAGCAAAGTGTTACTATCATTGTCAATTATTTACTATTGTTTCAGTTTTGCATGTTTTGACTTCCAGAATAATTAATTTATTCAAACTTCCACAATCGGTCATACGTCGGAAGTAGGTATGAATCAAGATTGTCATGAATTGGGTTTGTAGATGGCTAAAGGTGTTTAGACATGGCAATGGTTGCTGCAACATTCATGAGTACTCATAAGTTATGAGTATTGGTATAAACCCACGCTCACTTGTATCACTTCATGGAATTTATCTCGAGTGATCGTGAGACAATAATATCATATAAGTCTTCAAACCTAGAAATATTAATTGTTACCTATGAGTTGGTTGTGCATTGATTGCACGTAAACGCATCAGTAACTTGATGTTATAAAACGTGCCTTTGTGTACAATTTAACAAGTAGTAGAACAAGCATATGAGTCGAAGTTTATCTGTTCCTTCTAGAAATAGAAGTGATATCTGGGCCCCTCGATGATTTTGTGTTGACCCATGTACCGGGCCCGGTTAGAACTAAACTGATGTGTTCAGTAAAGTTCTTTGTCAAACAAATCGGAAATCGAGAAACAACTGCCAGACAATAAGCAAGACATAGTTCCATGTGTTTGTCCGGCTGATATCATGAGAACAGAGGGTTATATGATCACTTGTCTTAAAATGGCGCTTCATAGTTCAACAGAGTTTTCGAGAGCTACGATTGCTGGTTGGTTCCTGAAGTTATATAGGCAAATACAGTTATTAGACTTATCCAAGTGGGAGTCTGTTGGATAAGGTGTCTAAGTCCATAACTTATTTGGTATATACTTGACCCGACCCGGCATGGTCCATTTGGGTTGCACTTCACCCGAACTATTTATGGATAATTTTATGAGAGTTATACACATATGTTTATGAATATATTATAAGTTATAATATATTAAAATGAAGTCATGTTATTTAATTAGTCTTAGTCTTAAATTAATTATGAATTAATTTAGAGATTAAAAGGAAGACTAATTAGATTATGGGCTATTGGTTTTATATGGTGTGGGCTAACACTCATTTGTTAATGGGCTAGGCTTGGATGGAAGTCCATGGATGATCCATGGAGCTTTTAACCCATGGGTCCTTGGAAAAGGAAAGGTCATGGGTTATTAGGGTTTCACCCTAACCATGTACACTATATAAGCATGCTTATGTTGCATGAAATAGCCACTAGTGTGTCTGCTTGTGTGTGGCCGAAAATATAAGTGTGTGTACACTCTCTCAAAGTTTCCAAGTGTTTGTGGTGATTTGTGACTCCATTTGAGGCGTTCACATTATTGGTGCTTGGCTCTCAAACTCCAAAGAATCAATCTCATCAAAAAGGTATGTAATCTCATCTAACTCTTTTATGTTTAAATGTTCCCCATGCCATGTTAGATAGGTTATGAACCTTGGAAAATTATTATTTTGCATTTATTTAGACAAACATAGATCCAAGGTTTATTAGGGTTGCATGCACACTTAGGAAGTGTTAGATTGCTCAAAACCCAACACCTAGATCTGAAGTTGGACGTTATGACTTAACCGAATAAGACCTCAAAAACGGAAGTTGGTCATCTGTGGCATACATAGGGCGTACATATATGTACGTAGCACGTACGTGCTGAAGGTCCCGATTTTATGAGGGTTTTGAGTATGTCGGGCGTCCTCTGAGGGTACGCCGCACGTACTCACCAGAGGGACGACTTGGGCTTATTTCGGGCTGTTTTTGTAACGTCCCAAAAATCACGACTGGAAATTTTCTTTAAACATTACTAAAACCATATTTATACAATCCATGTCATAGTACATAACATACATTCAAAGTATTAATTCAAAACATATTCTCATTATCAGAGTAACACATGCCAGGCTATCTACATAATGGTGTGTGCCATGCGATCTCCTAGAGCTCTTCCCTCAGCTACCGTAAGTACCTGAAACCAAAACTGAAAGCCGTAAGCACAAAGCTTAGTGAGTTCCCCAACCTACCACATACCCTGCACAAACACATATAGCACATACTGGGCCACACCCGCTATTTCGGGCCTCGTCCCCTACCTCGGGCCTTGCCCGCTACAATGGCCCCACCGCTCGAGGCCCCGCCTGGCTTCGAGCCCCGCTCGGATAAAGATATGTTTCATTTAGGCCCCGCCTGTCTCCGGGCCTATCCCGCTAACAACATAATACAAAACACCATATAACACATAACTGAACATACCCTACTGTATTCCTGTCCTAACGCCTCACCTGTCTTGGGCCTTGCCCCTATCCTGTTACGAGTGAGTCATGGAACCCCATCCAAGCTCCTACTGTAAGTGAGATACCCCCCCCCCCCCCCCGTCCACACTCACTCCATACCTATCTCGGGCCTCGCCTCTACTTTGCTACTAATGAGATATGGAACACAGTCCATACTCTACTATTGGTGAGATACGGGACCTCGGCCACACTCACCTCCCTACCAGGCACATACATGCATCACATAGACAACAAGTATACTCTATCATGCAAACCACTCCTTGGGCACCCGCCCGACATTGGACCTTGGTCCTGAATATCATAATAGCAAACAGTGCCCAGGGCTAACCCCTGGGTCTTCCTACTCATAAATACATGGGTCGGCATTGTGGCCGTAGACCCATTCACACAAAGGGAAACTCACCTGCACTGCTGAACTTTGTTGGTAACCCTCTGGCTGCTGTCTGCCAATTCTCTAAACCGCTGCTCCACTAGCTCCCCGAGCTACCAATATCTATATATATATATATATATATATATATATATATATATATATATATATATATATATATATATATATATATATATATATATATATATATATCACTTAGATCCAAACTGAACTCTAGAAGCCAACTAAGTCCACTCTTGACAAAGTCAAAGTCCTAGTCAAAGTCAACCTTCCTGGCTGACTCTACTCACCGAGTCAACCCGTTGACTCGTCAAGTCCTTAGACTCAGAAACTCTCAAAATACGCCTCAACTCAACGATTCACTCCGTCGACTCGTCGATTTCAACGATCTCCGAGTCCCATCCTGTCCAACTCACCGAGTCACCACTCAACTCACCGATCAAGTCTTAACCAGAAAAGGTTGAGGTTATGAGATCCAACTCGTCGAGTCCAAGAACAGACTCGCCGAGTCCACGTCAATCTTCAACAGACTCGTCGATTTGTTCTTCAACTCGTCGAGTTCCTGCCTATCTCCATTCAACTCGTCGAGTCCAAGAACAGACTCGCCGAGTAGCTTCAGTTCATAATCCATACAGTGGCTTTTCGAGCCATGCAGGGGCTCCAAACTGTAGATCCACTCTTCTAAGGCCCATCCTTCACGTAAAGTTGAAAACTTTACGTGAAACCAAGGAGCTATAGGCTTAAAACACTCTAGGGCTAGGGTTTGAGACAACCATGCTTCACCAACACACCAAAGACTGATACTTTATGGGTTTCTGGGCCAAGACAACTCTCGATCCGAAGTTCTCTTTGCTCACAAAGGCACAATACATGAATTGGCCTTGGAAATGGCCCAAAATGATAAAACGTAACTAGGAAAGGGAATCTAAATGAATAACAGCCAAGGTATGAGCTCCATACCTTCCAATGATCTGAAATAACACACCAACTTAGATCCCACTGCCACTTCTTGAATCAACCAAGGTTCCTTTCTTCCTTTTTGCTTCTAAGCACCCAAATGGCAAAGAAAGGTTCAGAGTACTACAATGGAGGCTTAGGGTTTCGAGGGAAGGTAAAGGGAGTGATAGAGGCTGGGGTGAAGGCCTGAAATGAGGCATAAATAGGGCACCAAGCCTGGAAATCAAGGTTTCCCAACCTAGACCTGAATCGCCGAGTCAGTCCCTACGACTCGCCGAGTCGGTCACTTAAATCCCGACACGGACCAGCTCCAACTCGTCGAGTTCACCTATGGACTCAATGAGTTGACCCCTTTGACTTAGGGTTTTCCTTCCCATTCTTGGTATTTCTGTTTTTGAGCGTTACAACTCTCTCCCACTTAAACAAAACTTTGTCCTCGAAGTTTCTCTATGGACAAACGCCCTGCAATCTGCTTTCAACACTCTGCTTGAAAATCCTAATACCCGCTGACCACTTCCATTGGCATTCCACCCGGTCATTCAGAATGACACTTGACCTTGCAATTAACAATCCTGCGAATACAAGTCTTTAAACCAACGATCCTTCCGGTACTCCCCGAGTACTTATGTTGGACATCCTGGGGGTTCACCTCCTTTTCCTTGCGCATTTACTGGCCATCCCAAAGCAATGTTCCATAACCAACTACTTCCCCTGTCACTGTGAAGGACCTGTTCTTCACCGAATCCATTACTCCCGCTGTTTCCAGTGCGGGTCATTACTGCCAGTACTCACTAGATACTTCTTACTAGTATATCTTAGTGCTGAGCACCCATCACGGAGAATGGTTCAGATAATCCTTCGAGTAAAAGACTCATCCCTGCAACGGTTAGACTCAAACAAGAGCTGCGCAACAGGGTCAAACCCTTCCCTCTGAGATTATCCAACCCTGCTGTGGGATGCATAGCACTCCCCGATTAATTAGCTGTCTTATACCATCTTCTTCTTACCATCACTGCCACTGACTGAAAATTCTGATGTCCCTTATCCGCCTTCCAGATGAATCAAGACCACCCTGGTCCCTACTAATCTATCAATATTTGGATTACCGGACTCCTACCGGTTGCTAGTCCCATTATAATCTCTCAGTTGCTCCCAGCGACATCCGAAGAAACTTCGGCCACCTAATACTGCTCCATCTACCCTGCCACTCTAGCGCTACAAGTCCTGGGATCCTCGGTCCCCTAACTTGACCCTAAGGTCCTTACCAGGTCCCACTTGTGCTACTAAAACTCACGGGCCTCGCCCACGGGTCTCACCCGACTATACTAACGAACAACCCTGCTCTTAGGTCTCACCTATACGGCTACTCACATACGGTCCTCGCCCACGGGTCTCACCCAACTACATCTTGGAATGGCCTCTCCCAAGGCCTCGCCTTTCTTGGGCTATGCAGGCTAGTTCCATACAATTCTCATCAACTACCTATTCCTGATCCTTACCTTGATCACTAGGAGGTAAGGGCCTCGCCCAAATTCCGCTAACTAGGAGATACGGGCCCCAGACCACTCTCTGCTAACTAAGCTGCTAGGGAATGCAACGGCTTACCTGTAGTCTTACAACACCTTCCATGTTAACTGACTGCTGGTGAATGCTATGACCACCCCGTAGTCTTACAACACCTTCCACCACTGGCTCGCTGACGGAAAAATGTTGTGGCTCTCCCGCCGCTCTACCATGCTCTACATATTGTCTCTGCCCCTGACTACTAACACGAAAGCATCCCATGCCAACCATTCTCAAAATCGTCATTCCAACTCTCTCGAGTCCTATAGGCGATCCTCCAACCCAAATTCCAAACCAGATACTAACCATCTTGATTACATGAACTAACTGTTGGGAAGTTTCTCAAACTCCCAATGCTGAAATCCTCAATCCATCAATCACTACACTACTTCCTTTCCTTGTCAGAGGTCGTGTACGTATTCTGGATCCGTGTGCTCTTACTCTTGTACACTAGGAGGGTTCTCCCCCACTTTGATCCAGCTTATACCCCGTTGATCAATGCTTGAGAGAAATTCCCAATCTTTTGTATTGTACCGTAGTCAATCTGCTGAAAATCCCAAGCTTGCCACAGCTAGGGTTCCAACTAATCCATCACTCAATAACACCTTCCTGAATCTAGCAGACCACTATTGAGTTCCACACAAGCATGCTATAGTTACTGCATCCTAAGTAACCTCCTTCCATAGGGCACAACCCCCTAACTACCATTTTATTATCCAAGGTATGCATATGGCATATAACTAAATCACAAGCAAGCCGCCCAATTCTAAAATACTTATACCAATAACGATGCAGAACCATAACAATATAAACGAGAATAAAGAAAACAGAAAATGGAAGACACACACCTGCACCGTCCGGAGCTGCTTGCGTCTCCATGGTAGTCATCTGAAAATCCCTGCCTCCTACCGCAGGCGCCTCACTCGGCCCTAACGTCCGTTTGTGATCCTCAGAGTTGCATGGGCAGGTGCTATCACCCGTCCTGCCGGAATCAAACTAGGACACTGGGCCTTCTTGTGGCCCCGCTGACTGCAGTGGAAACATATTAGGTCTGATCCATGTGTGGTGGTAGCAGTACAATCTCTACTAAAATGACCAGTCTGGCCGCACTTGAAGCAACCCGAATGTAACATCCTGAATTCCCAGGTATATTATTTTATTTAATTATTTTGGAATTTGTGGAGGAACTCAGCGAGTTAGAGCCAAGATTCTCCGAGTAGGGCCGCGGATGTTCATCCGGGTTCACGTCCGGACACAACGAGTCCATTAGTAGACTCGACGAGTCCATTAGTGGACTCGGCGAGTCCATGCTGTTTAATGAAACCCTAATCCCCCGGGTTTGGAGCCTATTTAAGGGCACTTATAGCCTCCCATTGCGGCTACCAGTCCCTTGAGAGAACCCTAAGTGAGCTAAATCGTTATGAGGGAGAAGAAGTCACTTTTTGATCCTTGTACCTTTGGTTTAGCAAGAAGAAGGTGACAAGAGCAAAGAGGAGGTGGGATTCAAGCAGTTCCAGAGTTCAGAGACTTCATTTTGAGGTAATAGTTCGAACCTCCTTCAGTTTTGGTGTTGATCTTTAGAGTTAGGTTTTCTAACCCCTTTGGAGAGTGATTATGTGGAGCAAATGGTCCCTCTTCGAGTTTGTGCCTTGGATTTGGACTCAAAGAGGTCCATAGACCTTAATCCTTAGAGCTTTATGGATCAGTTTGGGGTTATTGGACTTAGGTTGCCATTTTTGGGACTAAATCTCCTTTTGATGCCTTGTTGTGGTTGTACAAGCATCAAGTTTCGAACTTTACGTGACATTCATGCTTGGGGAGGCCAGATCTATGGTTTGGGGAAACAGATCTGAACTCAGGAGGTCAGTAGAGTTTGTGCATGGCATGAACTCGCCGAGTTGTTCTTGAGACTCGGCGAGTAGGGCTAGGGTTTCACGTAAATTGGTCAGTGAGTAGACTTGCCGAGATGGGAGATGACCCAATGAGTCAGGAGGGAGTTAGAGGACTGGAGTTCAAGGCGATACTCGCTGAGTTGTTCTTGAGACTCGGCGAGTTGAGTCGGGGTGGCCCTACGATTCATGATTGGGATGACTCGTTAAGTATAGGGAGGGACTCGGCGTGTCAAGCGGGACAAAGAGTTAAAGGACATGTGAGAACTCGCCGAGTCACCAGGGTGCACTCGGCGAGTAGGGTCAAAATGGGACCTTTGACTTTTGTTGACTTTTAGGGTTGGGTCATCAATGGAGTCCTTGTGACAAGAGGGGAGGGTAAAATAGTCTTTTACCTTTCTGAGGGTGCCAATGGCAGGTTGAGTCTAGTCTCGAGAGTTATATTTATAAGAGAATTTATTTATGTGAATAGGCGGAGGCTAGGTAATATTTTCCATCAAGTCAGAGATTTACCGAGACGCCTGAGGTGAGTCTTCTCACTTTACTTTACCTAGTGTGGTAACAGAGTTATATGACAGAGTACTATAGAGTTATATGCCAGTGTATTTGCATGTTATTTATGTGTTGTGATTTATTGTGATATGTGATATGAATGATTCAGAGTTACAGAGTTGGGACTTTCGGGTCCCTGGAGTTAGGGCCAGGGGTCCCACAGAGAGTTTGGGCTGGAGGGCCCCAATGAGACACATTGACCAGAGGGTCGACAGAGTTACAGCCTCGAGTGGCTATTATGTGTTTGAGTGGTATTTTGGGGAACTCACTAAGCTTATGCTTACAGTGTTATGTGTTATGTGTTTCAGGTACCAGTGATGACCGCGGGAAGGCGCCGGCTTGATTCGTACACACGCACACCGGAGTTTATATGTTTTTGATCTTGGGGTTTTGTATTGAGATAATGTTGACACAATGTTTCGAAAAATGAATGTGAATGATATTTTATGGTTTTTAAAAAGTGAAAAATTGTTTAAATTTTTACGGTGTTACAAGTTGGTATCAGAGCCTTGGTTTGAGGGATTCGGGTGCACCTTTGGGCAGATCTGAACTCAAACCGAGGATTTGAGGAAATTTTGATAATAAAATAAGTTTTCAAAAGAAGAACTTACGAGACAAACAGAGCAGAGTCGTGTGTACGAACAGCCAGCACCCGAACGGTGATTTCCCAAAATACCATTATTATAAGTGTTATAAGATATGATGTGATATGTTATATGATGAGCTATGCTATGCATGCTAGAGTAGACTAGGTATTCTTATTAGGACTAGAGTGGCCTGATATGTGATGCCTGAGTCTAGGAGTCTTGCTGCTAGGAATACTTCAGAGTGTTTAGGTAGCAGCGAGGAGGTTATGAGAGATCTACTAGCGAGTATCATATGATTAGAGAGAGTAGAGCACTTGTGATTTGGGACTCTGGGAGGAGGACTTGAGGTGGATGCTGATGCAGTGTGGACGGTAGTATTGGGCCTGTACTACTGAAGACACCGGGTCTGTGCACAGTCCAAGTAAGAATCCTTGGAGTACCAAGGGACAAATAGGGTGTAGTATTCGAGTGTGAGCATACTCGAGCTGTAACGACCAAAAATCCAACCAATTTTAAATTTTTCAAAAACATCTCAATTCCAATAATTCTTTACAAAAGGTTTTCAATACAAAATATTTATCGTATTCCCAGAATCATAACACCACAAAATTATGAGGAGCGGTACGATCACGCCTTCGCCTTGCCACGATCTCCTGAAGAACCTGAAAAACATGAAACCACAACTGTAAGCCCGAAAGCTTAGTGAGATACCCCCAAAATACCAACCACAAATACCATACACGCATAACATGACATAACATATCCGATCATAGAACAGTCATGCTCTCCGCGTCTACTGTGTGACTGGTCCGCCGCACCGGCCAACAGTCCACCTGGTCCACCCTCTGAGTCTATCCGCATACATCGAGTGTACAGTGTGATTGGTCCGCCCGTTCCCGGGCCTTCAATCCACCTGGTCCACTCTCTGAGTCTACAGTATGACTGGTCCGCCCGCATCGGGCCTTCAGTCTGTCTGGTCCACTCTCCAAGCCTTCGGCACGTCTGGTCCGCCCCTACCGGGACCTACAGCCTATCCGGACCGCTCGCTGGGCCTACGGGACAACCGGTCCGCCCTGGGTATCTTGGCCTACTGCACACAGCAGGACCCGCCTCAACCCAACTCTAATCCAAACATCCATGTGCACATATACATACAATCATCTAACAATTCACAGATAACAAGCAGATCAACATATCACATAACATGCCACTATCCTAACCAGGATACCGACCTAACAGGTCACTAACATAGCATCTCCCTATCTCTCTGGATACCGATCTCAATCAGGTCTCTAGCATATACCATCCTAACTCACAGGATGCAAACATGATAAAGCAGTAACATAATAACAACCACCCGGATCTCAATCCGATAAGGGCCGGCCTTGGTGCCTTAGACCCCGTTGATATAGTGAGGATAACTCACCTCGAAGCTGCCGACTGAACAGATAGCTCAAGCTGCTCCGGTCACTGATACGATCTCCACCTCTGGACAGCCACCAGTGCACTGAACTCAAACAATAATCAACAATTACCAAAATACCCCTGGAACCACTGGTCAACCCTTGGACAAGACAAGGTCAAAGTCAACTCCTGACTGACCCTACTCGCCGAGTCAACCCTATGACTCGCCGAGTTCCCCTACTCAGACTTCACTCCATCCGCGACCTAACTCGCCGAGTCACCCCGGGACTCGCCGAGTCCAACAACTCAGAGTCCATTCGCACACAACTCACCGAGCCATCCCTTGGCTCACCGATTCTCGACTCAACCAGAGAATATCGGAACTCTTCGACAAGACTCGCCGAGTCCAAGAACAGACTCGCTGAGTCCAAGGCTATCATCAACCTACTCGCCGAGTTGTTCATACAACTCGCCGAGTTACAGGCTATCTTCATCCGACTCGCCGAGTTGTTCTTCCAACTCGTCGAGTCCCAGCTCATCTTCAAGCAACTCGCCGAGTTCACCCATGTGACTCGCCGAGTACCACCGATCTGAATCCTTTCAGAAGCATTCCAGATCATGCAAATGATCCAAAACATAGATCTAAGCTTATACAACTCATCCATCACGTAAAGTGGCAAACTTTACGTGAATCCCAAGAGATCTAGGCCTTAATCACTTATAACTAGGGTTTGGGACTTGCAAGCTTTACTAAACACACCAACACAGGGACTTTCATGCTCTCTGATTCTCCTCCCTTCCAGATCTGAGGTAGCAACCTCAGATCTACCCTCTAGACCTCCATTTACACCCTTAAACATGATCCCACAAACCCCAAAAATGAAGAAACAACATACAATCAGTCCAAGAACGAGATATTACCTCCAATGGACGCCCCCAACTGCAATGAAGTTGATTCCAAACAAAGCCCCTTGCCCCAAGCCTTCAATTCCCACAAATTCCTTTAAAGATTACTTCTCCAAGCTTCAATCCACTCAACAATGGAGCTCCTCTGCGATTTAGGGTTTCTAGCACTCAAGAGGGAAGTAAAGAGGCTGGGGAAGGAACATAATGTTCCTTATATAGGGCTCAACCCCGAGAATTAGGGTTTTCTCCACCCAGCGCCTACTCGCCGAGTCCATCTCATCGACTCGCCGAGTCGGCTACTTAACACGCGGTCAAGCCGCGACTCTACTCGCCGAGTCCATCCATGGACTCGCCGAGTCACTCTTTCCCAATTAACACTTTTGGCCCTTCAACTCTACTCTCGCTATTTCGGGATGTTACAATTCTCCCCCACTTATATTAGGCTTCGCCCTCGAAGCCTATAGCAGCTCAACTCCAAAGATACTCCAGCTACGCGCCACCTGGCCTCAACCAGACCAGGTCCCTCGAGGCATACCTAAACGAAACTCGAATACACTTTCCTTCCCTCACGGTGTCCTGACCACCGTCTCAAATAGGGCACCGGATTCACCCTCTAATAACTTCACTTAACCCCTGAGAATTACCCATAATGCAACACTGCTCCAAATCACAACCATCACTCGACTCATAAAGACTAGAAAACCATGAACCATCGGATCCCCGATCCGAATCCCACTCTATCCATTCCGTGACGACGGAAAACCCATTCTCTATCACAGAGCACTCCCACGAGTCCTCCTCTTTCAAACACATACACATGCTGAACTAGCTCCAGCATCCTCAGGTTTGGAGAACCCGACACACTGATGACACCCTCAAACATCCCCCAGGATGAACCACTAATACATACCCAATGCCCTGATCAAAACCACACTTAGAGTCCAGGACTCTCTCCCTGCATCCTTTCCAAGCCTCAGGGCTCTACACCTGCGGAATTCCCTCCGCAACCTCAGCAGACATCCCAAACCGGATGAGCTCCTACTTCACTGCCGCGAGCACGATGCTCAAATTCATACTCGAAATACTCTAATCATAACTCTGCTCTGCAGCTTTCACTTTCGCGACTTGCACTCCCCTTCGGAGTTACACACCTTTCTCTCTTCCTTCCAAGGAATCCACTTGGCCACATTGCCACTCCAACACGTGCCACGGTGCTCGCCCAATGCGACACCACCCTTTTTGGCGTAACCGCGATTCACATACTCTGGCTCTCATTGCAGGGGCTCTCAAGCCCATGCATTCTCTCAACTCATCAAAATCACTACCCAGGGCCAGACCTTCCAAGGCAATCACACTGCAACATACACAATCAGCAATCTCAAACTGATCCAACAATACCCGCAGAGTCTTCAGCACGACTGGACCGCCTCATCAGGCCTTCAGTCCATCTGGACCACTCTCTCAGAACCTTCAGCCAATCTGGACCGCTCTCAGAGCCTTCAGTTTGGCTGGACCATTCTCCGAGCCTTCGGTCTGACTGGTACGCCTTCCGGCCTTCAGTCTATCCGGACCGCTCACTATCAACCAACATTCCATGCTATCCCCCTCAGGATTCATCCCATGCATACCGTTCTAGCCCTCCAGGGGTTCCGAACTCTAACTCCATCGACATACTCGATCCCGGCCTGCTTCCAGGCCTCCATAACCAATGCCCTAGGTCTGTATCCCGCCCCGCATGCCCGACACTTGCTCCTATCAGCCTATACTCTAGGCTGACAGAACACTGCTGAATCCCAACAGCGAAGCACCCTCAAATACTCATCGATCTCCCAGATAATTCTCCGATTCTCCCCCACTATAGCACCGACTACAACCGCCAGCCGCCATCAACGACCTTCCAAAACAACCCTGCACCAAGAGACCACTTACACACGGGCCGCTTCCACAAGCATAAACAACCCTTAGCAAAACACATCTCCTCACTGATCAATCCGCTCAAGAAGAATCTGATCTCCAATTATCCCTTCCACGAACGAAGATGCTTCCTAACGCATAACCCAATACCGCATCTCCACTAACAACCCTTACGAACGATAACCAACGAAGGCACCAAAACACTAACCACAATCATATCAAACCCTCAGGGAGCAACGGGTACCAAGACGAAAACCCGAAACACAAATCCATAACCCAAACCACAACCCGCAAAACAAAGAATATCACAACGAAAACCAAACAATTACCGGCTCATGATCATTACACCATAATAATCACAAGATAACAAGACATCAAGAAAGAAACATACCCGCAGCTGTCTCTGGCACTGCCCTGACCTCCTCTGCAACAAGCTGAAAAACACGACCCTGAGCCCTTGGGGGCTCCGCTCCACCCTGACCTCCACCTGTGATCCTCAAAGTGGCCGGTGCTGGAGCCTGCACCGATCCAGCAGCAAACTGTGGACAGTTGGCCCTCAAATGTCCAACCTGATGATAATGATAGCAGATCCTCAAATCCCGAACTGGCACTGACTGCCGACAATCCCTCGCATAGTGCCCATCCCTTCCGCACTTGCGGCATGCACCACCGGTCCTACAAACCCCGGTGTGACCATTCCCACACTTCCCACAAGTGTGGCTGCTCAAATCTCCCATTCTAACATCAACGGTCTTGGACCGTTTCGGCGCCGGCTGCGACTGCATCGGAGCTTGCCTCAGCTCACGCATCTGCAACTCAATCTCTAACTCACGCCGCCTAGCGGCCTCCTGCAACTCCAACAAGGTCTCGCACCTCTGCGCAGACACAAACTGTCTGATGTCCCTCTTGAGCATGCTCAGATATCGGGACATCTGGGCCTGCTCCGAAGCGAACTCTGGGCAAAACATCGCCCTCTCAGTGAACATCCTGGTGATCTCAGTCACCGACTCCGAATCCTGCTTCAGCTCAAGGAACTCCTGAGCCAATCTCTCCCTCTCGACCTGCGGAACATAACGAGTACTGAACATTTCTCTGAACTGATCCCATGAAACCGCAGCCCTCTGCGCCTCCGAAAATGACCCCGTGGTCAATCTCCACCAATCCTTCGCCCCGAGCCTCAACAGGTTCAGAGCACACCTCACCCTATGATCGGCAGGGCATGAACACGTGAAGAAACATCCCTCCATGTCAGACAACCACCTCATAGCAACGATCGGGTCCTGAACTCCGTCGAATGTGGGAGGCTTCGTCCTATCAAAGTCCCGATACTGAAAACCCCGACTAGCTCCTCCCCCTGCCGCTGCTACAGCTGCTGTAGCCGCCGCGGCAGCCGTCTCGGTGAGAGCCGCATAACGCTCATCAAAATACTCAACCATGGCGGTCTTAATCGACCCAAACAGCTCTGGCAACTCAGCCCGGAACAACTCCGCAATCTCCTCACGCAGGATCTCACGAATCCTCGCGTCCAACTCACTCATGCTCATTTGACCGACAACCTCGGGCGGCACCGATTCGCCCGGAACCCTCTCTCCAGCTCCCGATCCTGACCCGGATCCACTCTCATCATGCCTCGGAATCTCCATACTGAAAAGAAGCACCACACAAAATCTCAGACTCTTCCCACACCCTGGGATCCAACTCTCTCTCAACCCACCCTAGAGATCATGGTTTCCCTGATACGCGTATGGGTCCTGTGCTTTCAGTAGTACGGGCCCATACTACCTTCCACACCTACCCACATTTGTATGAAGTACTACCACAATACCCTAGAGAACAAGCATAACAATAATCAACCCTCACCACTAGAGAAACACTGAGAATCTCCCATAAGGGACCCTAGGCTACAGGCATCACAAATCAGGCAACATATCATGAAATCCTGAAGATCCCTAGCCTAACACTAGCATGCTGTTCTATCAAAGCTCAAAAGCAAATAACATGCATGGTATTTTGGGGTTACTTACTGGCTCCGGCTGATCGTACCCCCGCGTCCTCCTTTACTCATTTTTGAAAACCATTTTTAAATACTCTTTTGAAAACTCTCCTCGATTTGAGACTGGAGTCACACGAGTGTTTCTCCAATTCACTCAAACCAAGGCTCTGATACCAACTTGTAACGACCAAAAATCCAACCAATTTTAAATTTTTCAAAAACATCTCAATTCCAATAATTCTTTACAAAAGGTTTTCAATACAAAATATTTATCGTATTCCCAGAATCATAACACCACAAAATTATGAGGAGCGGTACGATCACGCCTTCGCCTTGCCACGATCTCCTGAAGAACCTGAAAAACATGAAACCACAACTGTAAGCCCGAAAGCT
The DNA here is from genome assembly GCF_002870075.4 of Lactuca sativa. Classification (NCBI taxonomy): domain Eukaryota; kingdom Viridiplantae; phylum Streptophyta; class Magnoliopsida; order Asterales; family Asteraceae; genus Lactuca; species Lactuca sativa. Next base: position 110,418,647 of record NC_056625.2, on the reverse strand, counting down.
TAGTGAGATACCCCCAAAATACCAACCACAAATACCATACACGCATAACATGACATAACATATCCGATCATAGAACAGTCATGCTCTCCGCGTCTACTGTGTGACTGGTCCGCCGCACCGGCCAACAGTCCACCTGGTCCACCCTCTGAGTCTATCCGCATACATCGAGTGTACAGTGTGATTGGTCCGCCCGTTCCCGGGCCTTCAATCCACCTGGTCCACTCTCTGAGTCTACAGTATGACTGGTCCGCCCGCATCGGGCCTTCAGTCTGTCTGGTCCACTCTCCGAGCCTTCGGCACGTCTGGTCCGCCCCTACCGGGACCTACAGCCTATCCGGACCGCTCGCTGGGCCTACGGGACAACCGGTCCACCCTGGGTATCTTGGCCTACTGCACACAGCAGGACCCGCCTCAACCCAACTCTAATCCAAACATCCATGTGCACATATACATACAATCATCTAACAATTCACAGATAACAAGCAGATCAACATATCACATAACATGCCACTATCCTAACCAGGATACCGACCTAACAGGTCACTAACATAGCATCTCCCTATCTCTCTGGATACCGATCTCAATCAGGTCTCTAGCATATACCATCCTAACTCACAGGATGCAAACATGATAAAGCAGTAACATAATAATAACCACCCGGATCTCAATCCGATAAGGGCCGGCCTTGGTGCCTTAGACCCCGTTGATATAGTGAGGATAACTCACCTCGAAGCTGCCGACTGAATAGATAGCTCAAGCTGCTCCGATCACTGATACGATCTCCACCTCTGGACAGCCACCAGTGCACTGAACTCAAACAATAATCAACAATTACCAAAATACCCCTGGAACCACTGGTCAACCCTTGGACAAGACAAGGTCAAAGTCAACTCCTGACTGACCCTACTCGCCGAGTCAACCCTATGACTCGCCGAGTTCCCCTACTCAGACTTCACTCCATCCGCGACCTAACTCGCCGAGTCACCCCGGGACTCGCCGAGTCCAACAACTCAGAGTCCATTCGCACACAACTCACCGAGCCATCCCTTGGCTCACCGATTCTCGACTCAACCAGAGAATATCGGAACTCTTCGACAAGACTCGCCGAGTCCAAGAACAGACTCGCCGAGTCCAAGGCTATCATCAACCTACTCGCCGAGTTGTTCATACAACTCGCCGAGTTACAGGCTATCTTCATCCGACTCGCCGAGTTGTTCTTCCAACTCGTCGAGTCCCAGCTCATCTTCAAGCAACTCGCCGAGTTCACCCATGTGACTCGCCGAGTACCACCGATCTGAATCCTTTCAGAAGCATTCCAGACCATGCAAATGATCCAAAACATAGATCTAAGCTTATACAACTCATCCATCACGTAAAGTGGCAAACTTTACGTGAATCCCAAGAGATCTAGGCCTTAATCACTTATAACTAGGGTTTGGGACTTGCAAGCTTTACTAAACACACCAACACAGGGACTTTCATGCTCTCTGATTCTCCTCCCTTCCAGATCTGAGGTAGCAACCTCAGATCTACCCTCTAGACCTCCATTTACACCCTTAAACATGATCCCACAAACCCCAAAAATGAAGAAACAACATACAATCAGTCCAAGAACGAGATATTACCTCCAATGGACGCCCCCAACTGCAATGAAGTTGATTCCAAACAAAGCCCCTTGCCCCAAGCCTTCAATTCCCACAAATTCCTTTAAAGATTACTTCTCCAAGCTTCAATCCACTCAACAATGGAGCTCCTCTGCGATTTAGGGTTTCTAGCACTCAAGAGGGAAGTAAAGAGGCTGGGGAAGGAACATAATGTTCCTTATATAGGGCTCAACCCCGAGAATTAGGGTTTTCTCCACCCAGCGCCTACTCGCCGAGTCCATCTCATCGACTCGCCGAGTCGGCTACTTAACACGCGGTCAAGCCGCGACTCTACTCGCCAAGTCCATCCATGGACTCGCCGAGTCACTCTTTCCCAATTAACACTTTTGGCCCTTCAACTCTACTCTCGCTATTTCGGGATGTTACACGAGCGAGTCCCTGATATTTATTCTTGTGATGTATTTCAGAGAGAGGGAGATCATGGTTGGGACGCGCCACACTCCAGGGACCAGCAGTACGAGTGATGAGGAGATCCGTAGGATCATCCAGGAGAAGGTGGCTGCGGCCATCAGGGCAGAGATAGCAGAGATGTTCGGGTCTATCAAGACCACGCTGATAGAGACGTTTGGTGAGAAGTACGCTTCTCTTTCTGAGGCTGCTGTTGGTGCGGCCACTGCAGCTATAGCTACGACTAGGCCGCAGGGTGGTGATGCGTTGCTGTTCCGAGAGTTCTGCAACACAAAACCATCGGAGTTTGACGGGACCCAGGACCCGATTTCGGCGATGAGATGGATTTCAGACATAGAGGGGTGTTTCTTTACTTGCTCATCTCCAGAGCATTTGAGAGTTCGGTTCGCGCTGAACCAGCTTCGCTTGGGAGCGAAGGATTGGTGGAAGTTTGTGACGGTGCACTATATGCCTGCTGAGCTTGCTGCAGTGACCTAGGAGAGGTTCGCTGCTATGTTCCGAGATGAGTATGTTCCCCAGGTGGAGAGGGAGAGTTTGGCCCAGGAGTTTCTGACCCTCAAGCAGGGTACTGAGTCGGTTACAGTGATTACGAGGATGTTTCATGAGCGGGCGATGTTCTGACCAGAGCACGTGTCCTCTGAGCAGGCACGTATGAGCCGATATCTGAGCATTTTGAGGAGGGATATACGAGAGTTCGTGGCGAACTCGACGTACCGGACATTTTCCGAGCTTCAGGCAAATGCCCGGAAGAGGGAGATAGAGTTGGAGACCCAGGCTAGAGAGGAGGCTGAGTCTCAGGAGAGGGATCGGTGACCGGTGCAGTCTTAGCCGGTAGCCAAGCGGGACAAGCCCGCTGATTCGAGATCAGGGGACCAGATGGGCCGCACTTGTGGAAAGTACGGCAAGAGCCACGATGGGGTGTGTAGAGCAGGGTCTTGCTAAAAATGTGGCAAGGAGGGGCATATGGCCAAGGACTGCCTCAAGGGGTTGCAGTATGTTTTCACTGCAACCAGACCGGACACCGGAAGGCAGAGTGTCCGCAGCTGCGGGGATCAGCACAGGGAACATCTCAGGGATCTGCCCCTGCTGCCATCAGAGCTACTGAGAGCCGGCTAATAAAGGCCGAGGCACCGAAGGCACGAGGGAGAGCCTTTCCATTGACCGCGGAGGAGGTCCGCACAGCGCCCGATGTCGTGGCTGGTATGTATTCTTTCGTGTATTTATTTTGATGTTGAGATATTGTGCTTATATTATGTTATGCGTAGGTACTTTTCTTGTGAGTTCTGTACCTGCCTTGGTGTTATTTGACTCGGGTGCGAGTCGGTCTTTTGTATCTTTGGCTTTTTGTTAGCACATCAGTGTTAGTCGTGAGGCGTTGAGTCGACCTCTGAGAGTTTCCATAGCTGACGAGAGGGCGGTGTATGCCACAGAGGTGATCCGAGGGTGTGAGCTCGAGATTTTCGGTGTTGGGTTCCCGATTGACTTAGTTCCTATTGCAATGGGGGATGTCTGTGTCATCGTGGGCATGGACTGGTTGAGCAGATTCAGAGCGGTTATCGACTGCGAGCGACAGCTGGTGACCATACGAGACCCTAGTGGGGGAGTTCTTATGGTGTACGGCGAGGGTACACGTTCTGGGTCAGCATTTTGTTCGGCCGCTAGGGCAAGGCAGTGTCTACAGCAGGGCTGTAGGGGTTTTGTAGCGTATATGATGTATACGCGGGTTGATTCAGAGAGACCGAGGTCAGTTGAGGAGGAGGTTCCGATAGTGCGTGAGTTCCCGGATGTATTTCCAGAGGAGTTGTCGGGCGTGCCTCCTGTGAGGCAAGTGGAGTTCAGTATCGATTTGGTTCCGGGGGCCGCGCCTATCGCCAAGGTGCCCTATCGCGTTGCACCTCCAGAGATGCAGTAGTTATCCTCGCAGCTTCAGGAGTTGCTGGGAAAGGGTTTTATTCGGCTGAGCAGCTCGCCATGGGGAGCGCCTATCCTTTTTGTCAACAAGAAGGATGGTTCACACCGGATGTGCATTGATTATTGGGAGTTGAACAAGCTGACGGTCAAAAACCGTTACCCGTTACGAAGGATCGACGATTTGTTCGATCGGTTGCAGGGAGCATCTTGGTTCTCCAAGATCGATTTGAGGTCTGGGTATCATCAGGTGAGGGTGCGAGATGTGGACATTCAGAAGACAGCGTTCATGACTCGTTATGGGCATTACGAGTTTGGGGTGATGCCCTTCGGACTCACCAATTCCCCGGCAGTGTTCATGGATCTCATGAATAGAGTGTGCAGGCCGATGTTGGATCGCTCGGTGATCGTATTCATCGACGACATTTTGGTGTATTCGAGATCTAGAGAGCAGCATGAGGAGCATTTGAGGGAGATCCTCGGAGTTCTGAGATCGGAGAGGCTTTATGCCAAATTCTCCAAGTGTGATTTCTGGTTGCGAGAGCTCCAGTTCCTAGGGCACCTCGTTAACCAGAAAGGGATATTGGTCGACCCGGCCAAAGTTGAGGCAGTGATGAGTTGGGAGGTGCCGAGGTCACCCTCCGAGATCAGGAGTTTCTTAGGGTTGGCAGGCTATTATCGGAGATTTATCAGGGATTTATCCAAGATCGCCGTGCTACTCACCAGGTTGACCCGGAAGGGTGTCGCTTTTTCATGGGGCCCAGAGCAGCAGGCCTCCTTTGAGACGCTTCGCCAGAGGCTATGCAAAGCCCCGGTGTTAGCCCTCCCAGAGGGAATGGAGGACTTTGTGGTGTATTGTGATGCATCGATTTTGGGGTTGGGAGCGGTGCTGATGCAGAGAAGGCATGTGATAGCATACGCATCGAGGCAGCTGAAGCCTCATGAGACGAGGTATCCCACCCACGATCTAGAGTTGGGGGCAGTGGTGTTCGCACTCAAGATCTGGCATCACTATCTGTACGGGGTTCGGTGTACGATATACACGGACCACAAGAGCTTGAAGTATTTGATGGATCAGCCCAACCTAAATATGCGACAGAGGAGGCGGTTGGACGTGGTCAAGGATTATGATTGTGAGATCATGTACCACCCGGGCAAGGCTAATGTTGTAGCCGATGCACTGAGTCGTAGGGCGGAGAGCGCCCCATTGCGAGATGTATGTTTGAGATTGACGGTGATGAACCCAGTTTAAGATGCTATTCGTGGGGCCTAGGCTGAGGCTGTGCAGCCTGAGAGCCAGAAGAGAGAGCGAGTTGTCGGGTTGGTATCGGAGTTCGTTACCGATAGCCGGGGGCTTATGACATTTCAGGGTCGTATCTGGGTACCGTTTGTGGGAGGGACGCATACCATTTTGATGGAAGAGGCTCATCGGTCGAAGTTCTCGATCCATCCTGGGGCCACTAAGACGTATTTAGATCTGAAGAGGGAGTATTGGCGGCCCTGTATGAAGAGGGATGTCGCATGGTTTGTTGAGAGGTGCTTAACCTGTCGTAGGGTTAAGGCCGAGCACCAGAGACCGCATGGTAAGTTACAGCCGTTGGAGGTTCCCGAGTAGAAGAGGGAACAGATTACCATGGATTTTATCACCAAATTTCCAAGGACTTCTAGGGGAGTCGATGCAATTTGGGTGATTGTGGATAGGTTGACAAAGAGCGCCCACTTCCTTGCTATCAGTGAGAGCTCTTCCGCAGAGAAATTGGCAGAGATATACGTGCGGGAGGTGGTATCGCTGCCGATCTCGATTGTCTCAGATCGAGATGTGCGTTTCACTTCCAGATTCTGGAAGAAATTTCATGAGGAATTGGGTACTAGGCTGCACTTTAGTACCGCATACCACCCCCAGACTGACGGACAGAGCGAGCGGACGATTCAGACGCTCGAGGATATCTCCGGGTATGTGTGTTGGATTTCGGTGGGAGTTGGGACACGTATTTGCCCTTGGCAGAGTTTTCCTACAACAACAGCCATCATTCAAGCATTGGTATGCCACCCTTTGAGCTGTTGTATGGGAGAAGGTGTCGGACCCCCATTTGCTGGGGAGAGGTCGAGCAGCGTGTTATGGGTAGTACCGAGATCGTGCTTCAAACGACTGAGCAGATACAGCTGGTCAAGCAGAGGTTATTGACAAATCAGAGTCGTCAGAAGAGTTATGCAAACAGGCGCCGGTCTGAGCTCGAGTTCCAGGTCGGCGACTTTGTACTCCTGAAGGTCTCTCCTTGGAAAGGAGTGATTCGATTCAGGAAGAGGGGCAAGTTGGAGCCCCGATATATCGGTCCTTTTTGGGTGATCGTAAAGGTAGGCAGGGTAGCCTACCGGCTGGAGCTACCTGCAGAGCTAGGATAGATCCATGACACTTTCCATGTGTCGCAGCTGCGAAAGTGTATAGCCGATGAGTCGGCAGTGGTGCCGTTAGAGGATATTCAGGTGGATGTGGGCCTGAACTACGTTGAGAGACCGGTGGCTATTCGGGATCGAAAGATTAAGGTTCTGAGGAACAAAGAGGTGCCACTGGTGCAGGTCCAGTGGCAACACCGGAAAGGGTCAGAGCTTACTTGGGAGCCGGAGCGCGAGATATGTGAGCAGCATCCGGAGTTGTTTCCAGAGTGAGACTTCAAGGGCAAAGTCTGATTCTAGTGGGGGAGAATTGTAACATCCTGAATTCCCAGGTGTATTATTTTATTTAATTATTTTAGAATTTGTGGAGGAACTCGGCGAGTTGGAGCCAAGACTCGTCGAGTAGGGTCGCGGATGTTCATACGGGTTCACGTCCGGACTCGGCGAGTCCATTAGTGGACTCGGCGAGTCCACGTTGTTTAATGAAACCCTAATCCCCTGGGTTTGGAGCCTATTTAAGGGCACTTATAGCCTCCCATTGCGGCTACCAGTCCCTTGAGAGAACCGTAAGTGAGCTAAATTGTTGTGAGGGAGAAGAAGTCACTTTTTGATCCTTGTACCTTTGGTTTAGCATGAAGAAGGTGACAAGAGCAAAGAGGAGGTGCGATTCAAGCAGTTCCAGAGTTCAGAGACTTCATTTTGAGGTAATAGTTCGAACCTCCTTCAGTTTTGGTGTTGATCTTTAGAGTTAGGGTTTTCTAACCCCTTTGGAGAGTGATTATGTGGAGCAAATGGTCCCTCTTCGAGTTTGTGCCTTGGATCTGGACTCAAAGAGGTCCAAAGACCTTAACCCTTGGAGCTTTATGGATAAGTTTGGGGTTATTGGACTTAGGTTGCCATTTTTGGAACGAAATCTCCTTTTGATGCCTTGTTGTGGTTGTACAAGCATCAAGTTTCGAACTTTACGTGACATTCATGCTTGGGGATGCCAGATCTATGGTTTGGGGAAACAGATCTGACCTCAGGAGGTCAGTAGAGTTTGTGCATGGCATGAACTCGCCGAGTTGTTCTTGAGACTCGGCGAGTAGGGCTAGGGTTTCACGTAAATTGTTCAGTGAGTAGACTTGCCGAGGTGGGGGATGACTCAGTGAGTCAGGAGGGAGTTAGAGGACTGGAGTTCAAGGCGATACTCGCCGAGTTGTTCTTGAGACTCAACGAGTTGAGTTGGGGTGGCCCCGCGATTCATGACTGGAATGACTCGTCGAGTATAGGGAGGGACTCGGCGTGTCAAGCGGGACAAAGAGTTAAAGGACATTTGAGAACTCGCCGAGTCACCAGGGTGCACTCGGCGAGTAGGGTCAAAGTGGGACCTTTGACTTTTGTTGAGTTTTAGGGTTGGGTCATCAATGGAGTCCTTGTGACAAGAGGGGAGGGTAAAATAGTCTTTTACCTTTCTGAGGGTTCCAATGGCAGGTTGAGTCTAGTCTCGAGAGTTATATTTATAAGAGTATTTATTTATGTGAATAGGCGGAGACTTGGCAATATTTTCCATCGAGTCAGAGATTTACCGAGACGCCTGAGGTGAGTCTTCTCACTGTACTTTACGTAGTGTGGTAACAAAGTTATGTGACAGAGTACCATAGAGTTATATGCCAGTGTATTTGCATGTTATTTATGTGTTGTGATTTATTGTGATATGTGATATGCATGATTCAGAGTTACAGAGTTGGGACTTTCGGGTCCTTAGAGTTAGGGCCAGAGGGCCTACAGAGAGTTGGGGCTAGAGGGCCCCACTGAGACACATTGACCAGAGGGTCGACAGAGTTACAACCTCGAGTGGCTATTATGTGTTTTAGTGGTATTTTAGGGAACTCACTAAGATTATGCTTACAGTGTTATGTGTTATGTGTTTCAGGTACCAGTGATGACCGCGGGAAGGCGCCGGCTTGATTCTTACACACGCACACCGGAGTTTATATGTTTTTGATCTTGGGGTTTTGTATTGAGATAATGTTGATACAATGTTTCGAAAAATGAATGTGAATGATATTTTATGGTTTTTAAAAAGTGAAAAATTGTTTAAATTTTTACGGTGTTACGCCGAATCTCCACCGCTACCACTCCTACACGCTCCCTCGTGCGTCCTGTCGCACCTCCCGCATCGGCCGCGGCTCTGGTAATCCCTCGATCTCGAATCTGAGCCCTTGGGTCTTTTGCCCGAACCTGTTGCTACCTACACCTCATCCAACTTCCTCTTCCGGGTCTGTTCCAAATCAATCTCCCTCTCTTTAGCCCGTGCGATCATATCGTCCAACGTTTTGCAGCTGGACCTGCTCACAAACTGCCTGATGTCATCCCTCAGCATCTCGTGGTATCAGGCCTTCTTCATCTCCACATCTGTGACATACTGCAGAACAAGAAGGGCCCTCTCCCTGAACTTGGCGGTGATCTCCGCCACAGTCTCAGTAGTTTGCGTCAAATCCTGAAACTCCCGTGCCAACTGCTGCACCTCAATAATTGTGGAAAACTCAGCCCTGAACCTGGCCGAGAAATCGCTCCATGTCATCGCGTCCAACGCGGCACCATCACCAATGGCATGTCCAACCTCCTCCCACCAATCCCGCTCTCTGTCCTTTAGAAGACAGGAGGCGAGTCTGACCTTGTCCCCCTCGGGACACCGGCTCGTACGGAAAGCATTAGCAACATTGGCCAACCACCTGCTGCTGGCAATGGGGTCCCTGGCCCCATGATAATCTGGTGCTCCACAAGCTCTAAACTCTCAGAATGTCAAGGTACGTGCTCCCATCAAGGCCATCATCTCGGTACGGAAGGCTCCCAGACTCTCATCCAAGATCTCCAGTATACCCTCCTTGACAGTGCCAAAGATCACAGGAGTCTGATCTAGTATGTTGCGCGTAACCTCCGTTGATACAAACTCTCTCATACGCTCCACGAGCTGCTCGGTCCCTAAACCTAAGCCTGATCCCTCTCCGGTGCCTGAACCGCCCACTAGTCTCTCACGCAATGTCACCATGCTGAAAACATATCACATTAACTATCATAATACTCATCACTGCTGAAGTATCATACACACACACTACAAGTTTCCCGGTCTCATCTAGGCCTTTCTCGAATCGAGTACAGATCCTCTATTTTCAGTAGTACTGGCCCATACTACCTTCCACATCTATCCTTACTTTCCTCAAGAACTACTTCGACTCCACCAGGTCCCTTTTTCTACTACTACTGCTCCCATCATTATCTCATCCTAGGCTTACCCTAGGGAAACCTCTGACTCCACCCAAACCAGTCCTCAACTGTTGAAGGCCTCTTTGCAATGCCAATTAGCCATCACCTGAATACCATCACATGTGACGAGGCTCAAATAATCCTTCGAGTAAAAGACCCGTCCCTACAACGGTTAGACTCAAACGAGAGCTGCGCAATAGGGCCAAATCCAGCACTCTGAGATTATTCAACCCTGATCACATGTGACGTGACGTATTCACCTAAGGGCTAACTCCCATCACTCAAAATCCCACAATGCACAAAGCAAACAACATTCAGACAAGGGAAAATCTAACCATAACATACTCAAGAAATCATAATCTCATATCAAGAATCTATACTAGCATGCAACATAATCTCATATACTCAGGCATGACCTAAACAAGCTACCCTACTACTGTCTAACCAGTACCATCATGAAGCTCAAAAGCACATATAATAGGCACATAAGGCATCCTCCCTAGATCTTTAGTCCTAATCTAGCATACTGTTCTACTAACTGATAATCATAACATAAACTTGTATGGGTATTTTGGGGTACTTACATGAGTTCGACTGATTGCATGCACCCCACCATTTTCTATTATCAAAGTTCTTTTCTTTCTGAATTCTTTTTGCTTTTCTAAAACTGTTTCATTTCTCAAAACTCTTTTACAAAACTGTCTTTTCATTTTGAAAACTTCTATACCAATTCCTTAGTTTGAGTTCATACACACCCGAGAGTATGTCCGAATCCCTCAAACCAAGGCTCTGATACCAACTTGTAACGTCCCAAAAATCACGACTGAAAATTTTCTTTGAACATTACTAAAACCATATTTATAAAAGCCATGTCATAATTCATAACATACATTCAGAGTATTAATTCAAAACATATTGTTATTATCAGAGTAAAACATCCCAGGCTGTCTAGTTAATGGTGTGTGCCATGCGATCACCCCGACCTCTTCCCTTCGCTACCGTAAGTACCTGAAACCAAAACTGAAAACTGTAAGCACGAAGCTTAGTGAGTTCCCCAACCTACCACATACCCTGCACAAAAAAATATAGCACATACTGGGCCACACCCGCTATTTCGGGCCTCGCCCCTACCTCGGGCCTTGCCCGATACAACGGCCCTGCCGCTCCAAGCCCCGCCTGGCTTCGAGCCCCACCCGGATACAGATCTGTTTCATTTAGGCCCCGCCTGTCTCCGGGCCCCGCCCGCAAACAACATAATACAAAATAGCATATAACACATAACTGAACACACCCTACTGTATTCCTGTCCTAAGGCCTCACTTGTCTTGGGCCTCACCCCTATCCTGTTACGAGTGAGTCATGGAACCTCGTCCAAGCTCCTACTATAAGTGAGATACATCCCCCAGTCCACACTCATTCCATACCTATTTCGGTCCTCGCCCCTGCTTTGCTACTAATGAGATATGGAACACCGTCCGTACTCTGCTATTGGTGAGATACGGGACCTCACCCATACTCACCTCCCTACCAGGCACATACATGCATCACACAGACAACAAGTATACTCTATCATGCAAACCACTCCTTGGGTTACCATCCATACTCTAGATCCGAAGTTTTCTTTGCTCACAAAGGCACAATACATGAATTGGCCTTGGAAATGGCCCAAAATGATAAAATCTAACTAGGAAAGGGAATCTAAATGAATAACAGCCAAGGTATGAGCTCCATACCTTCCAATGATCTAAAATAGTACACCAACTCAGAGCCCACTGCCACTTATTGAATCACCCAAGGTTCCTTTCTTCCTTTTTGCATCTAAGCACCCAAATGGCAAAGAAAGCTTGAAAGTACTACAATGGAGGCTAAGGGTATCGAGGGAAGGTAAAGGGAGTGATGAAGGCTGGGGTGAAGGCCTGAAATGAAGCTTAAATAGGGCACCAAGCCCGGAAATCAGGGTTTCCCAACCCAAACCTGACTCGCCGAGTCGGTCACTTAAATCCCGACACGGACCAGCTCCAACTCGTCGAGTTCACCTATGGACTCGACGAGTTGACCCCTTTAACTTAGGGTTTTCCTTCCCTTTCTTGGTCTTTCTGATTCTGAGTGTTATAGTTTTATGGCTTAAGGACTTTGGGCCCTTGTTGGGCCGTGAGTTTTTCTGTGATGGGATTTTAGACTTGGACCCATTTTTTACATGACATATCTTTGGGGCCTTGGGACTAGTTGTATGTGGGCCTTGGTGTGTTAGGCCCAATAAGGCAGGGATTGAGTAACTTTTTCCCTTAAAGATAGGATTTGGAGTTTAGACCCTCGTGGCAGGATATTAATCTAATTTCTAATTAGGGTTTTTTTTTACTTGTGATTTAGAGTGATAGGATTTCACGAGTCAGCAGCTCGAGTATGATTTGATACCTTCAGTCTGAGGTAAGTTTCCTTTACTGTATCCATGGGTCGAAGGCATCAATGCCATCCCACTAGTTTATGATGTAGTATGATGATTATCTGTATGACAATTGTCAGTAATGCCTATATTTGCTTGAAAACTCTGTGATTCTTTTGTTATGATTTTATGTGGTAGTGGTAGGAGTGAAATAGACCCGATACTAGTTGAAATGGACCGAAGGGGATTGCAAGCACCCATATATGCTTGACTGTATCCGGTTGAAATATACCGAAGCGGATTGCAAGCACCCATATATACATTGTATCCGGTTGAAAGAGACTGAAGGGGATTGCAAGCACCCATATATACCTGGTTGTATCCAGTTAAAATAGACCGAATGGGATTTCTAGCACCCAAATATGCTTGACTGTATGTTTGTATGGTATGGGGTATTTTGGGGAAACTCATTAAGCTTTGTACTTACGGTTTTCAGTTTATGTTTTAGGTACTTTTAGCTCGAAAGGGAAGGGCCCGGTCTGATCGCACTGTATCCACCTTTGTTTTTCCGTATCATGTGATATTCGGATTTTGAACTCTGATAATATTTTATTATGATATACTCTCAACTGTTTTGATAGGATTATCGTATGATCGAAAAGAAATTAAAATGAAAATTTTATCTGAATTTTTGGGATGTTACAAAGACCTTTCACTCAAAGCTCAAATTTGGTCCTAATAGCTTCATAATAGATAAAGTTTCCAACTTTATCTATTTGGATGGTCCAAAAAAACAAGATTTAGTGTTTAAGTCTCAAAGGGACTATAAATGAATCTTTCTTAACTTAATCCTTTAAGTGCAAGTGTTAGGGTGCAAAGTCACTCTTTGATGTAATGTTTTAGGCTTTCCTCTTTGTATGTGTAAATGGGTTGAGTCTTTCATATAAATAGGAAGTGAGTGACTCCCATTATGAAAAGGAACCATTTGGAGTGTTAGACTAGAGAGAGAAACTTGTACAAACCCATCCGTATAATTTTTCTAGATCTAATAAGAGCTTACAAAGATTTATTTACTCCTTGTGTTCTTGAATTTGAATGATGAATCACTAGATCTTTCTAATTCCGCACATGCCATCATAATCAACACCACTACAATTGGTATCAGAGCGGGTGTTCTTGAATCTCATCAAGAATTGATCCTTGATGGCTATTTTGATTTGGTGATTCTTTTTATTCATTGATCTTCGTGTTTAGAGAGTGTTTTTGTGTTCTAGAAGTCGAATTTTTCTTTGATTTGATCCATAATTCGACTTTCTCTCTCTAGAATACTTGTTTGTATCACTCTATCTCTCTAGAAAACCCATTCAAAATCACTTTCTCTCTCTAGAAAATTTCAAGTTCTTGTAATCATGGAGAAATGGATGATACGTAGAAATGATTTTCAAAGTGAATGCTCATTTGAATATCTTCTTTATAGCTTAACTGTTGGATTGATAAGTGAATGTGATATTGTTGTAAATGGAGAAAAGAATGAAGTTGGAGAATAAATTAGTTGTCCAATTTTTCGAACCAAACATTTGTTTGATCGTTTGATTATAACATATCAAAAGAGACGAAGAAATAGAAGAGATGGAGAAGTCATAAAAGGAATTTCTCGTGCCGAATGCAAATATGGAAGCAATAAACTTGAATATTATGCAGATTGTCGTGAAGCTCGAGATGGTGTTCTTGATGATGATGATGTTCAAGAAAAAGGAGTTCAATGTGATGTTCTTGATGTTCAAGAAAAAGGAGTTCAAGTTGATTCTCAAGATGAAAAAGTTTTTTTCTCGATTGGAGTTCAAACCGATGATATTTTGTGTTCTTGTGATTCGTTTGAAGGAATGATTCCTTATCGAAAGCCGGTGGTTCAAGAAATTCACAAATATCAAACTCCAAAAGATTTGATTCAAACTCAAAATGTTCATGTTGTTGAAAGTGGGTTTGTTCATGAAGTTAAGTCTTCAAGATGCAAAAAGATGAGAAAGAAAAAGAAGAAGAAGATTAATCGAAAGAACAAGCGGGTTTACTCACAAAAATCGTCATATGTTGTGAAGCCAAAATCTGTGAAGCAAATTTGGGTTCCAAAGCAACAATCTCCAAAGGTTGCATTGAATTTGAAGTCAAAACCCAAAAGTGTTGGTGGTTCTTTTGAAGATGTTCTTGGATCAATGAAGAACACGAAGAACATGAAGAACGAGTTGTACATCTCGCATGGTGGGTGGTACAATGTTCGGTTTGGAGATTTTCTCATTCCGACAAAAGAACCAAGATCTTCCAAATTTGATTCGTTCGTTGAAAATGGAACTCGATTCGTCAAAAAGGTATCACAAATTCTCAAATGGATTCCAAAACGTCCATAATTTTGATTCGTATTTTACGTTTTTCATTTTTGATCGATTTGCCTCATTGGATCAAATCCGTTTCAACCCCATTGATTGATCCAATTATTTTTGTTTAGATCAAAATTCCTCAAAATCAATAAATCTTGATTAAGCCCAAACTTAAATCTTGATACTGTTCATCATTTAAGCCCAAAATCAAATTTCGAGTACTGTTCACGTGCAATCATTTTGAGCCCAAGAATATATCTGATTGTTTTTATACACCGATTGGATCGGAAATTGTGGCTTCCGATGGCTTAAATCAAATTAGTTTTCGATTTGGTCTATAATTGGTGTCGATTTCATCTATGTCATATCTTCGTTAGAGTTGTTCAAAAATCGAGTCCTAATACTATTGATTGGAGTTCAAAACTCGATTTGGGGTCCATTTGTTCTTAAAGTCAAAATTGATCGTACCTTTGCATACAGTCTTCATCGATTCTTCATCTGAACATCAAAATGAGTAAATCGAAACTCAAAATTGATGATCAGAGTAGATTTCATCAGATATCTTGTATCATTTGGAATCTATACTTGGAATTAAAATTGATTGTCGATTGGGAAGACTTAGGTTATGAAAACCGTAAGTTGGAATCGACTCGGAATTAATCACGAAGTTTGATTGATTTGATTTAAATTTGAGAATTGGTGTTGAGTTTCGTGTGTTTGAAGACTATCAGTTGATTGTTTTGATTTCGTTTTTGATTTTGGTGTTGCGATTTCAATTTTGGAATTTGTTCGATCGAAGTCTTTGGATTGTCGATGTTTGCAAAAGAACTCTACTAACGAAGATTTTGGAGGATGAATTCGTTATTGTGAAGGAGTTTGATTTCGCTTGTTGACGATGAAGTCTTTTGGGAAGATGATTTTGATCGATTGATGTACGAAGGGTTACTGTATGGTGTGAAGCAATGGATTTTGAACACGAATTGGGTGTTGTTATGAGTCGATGGGTAAATGAAGCAATGATGTTAATAGGCACGAAATTGAAATTGAAAGTGATTTTGGGAAGAAATCATTGATTTACGAAGGGTTTAAGGTCGATGATTTGGGAACCAACAGTATAATAACTAATTTTTGGGAACGACTGATTAAAAGCTTGCTAACGAAGAGTGAAGGCTGTATTAACGAAAATCTTGATTCAATGGTTGTTGTGTGATTCAGACTAGATTCAAGGCTTCGTGTGCCTTTGTTTGAATCTAAGGAAGGGGAGAGAGAAAATTTTGATGATGAGAATTTGAACGAAGGATGATTGTATTGGAATGATTGATATAGTCGAAGGGTTGAATAAACGAAGGATTGTTGTGTTTGTTTTGGATTTAGATTCGAAGACTGTTTTTGAGTTTGAACGAAGGGGTACAAAATTTCAGGAGTTATTGTTTTGGAACGAAGGGTGTTTGTGATGAATTTTCGAAGGGATGTTTATAATGGTTTAATACGAAGGGGAGTGAAAAGTTTTGTACGAAGGGGTGTTAGGGTTGCATTGTTTTAAAAAAAAAAAAAAAAAAAAAAAAAAAAAAAAAAAAACTCTTCGTATGTTTTGAATCTTCGTGCTTCGAATCTTCATGCTTCGAAAGAAATGTGCAAATGACAAAGTTTCGAAAATGGCCCCTGAACTTTCGAATTTTTGTCACTTTGCAAATTAAAGCAAGTTTCGAATGTTTGACACTTTTCGTCCACATTTGAAATTTTTTGGAAGCTTCGAATTTTGTGGGCATGCTTCGTATGAATTGTGAACAAAGAGCAGAATTTAGAAGATGGTCCCTGAAACTTCGAATTTTTGGCAGTTTTTACCCAAATTCGAAAAAGGACTATATTTTGTTGAAAATTGAAGAATGTTCATTTCTGGTCCCTGCAGTTTGTGCAAATTGACGCTTTCTACCCAGATTTGAAAAAGGGGGAGAGTTTTGCATATTTGGCTGTTTTGGACGCAACGGGTCCCTGCAAGTTTCAGAAAGTGACAATTTCTACCCGGATTTTGAAAAATCTTGCAACTTTCACCCAAAAAGTCAAAATTTTTCATAAAATGAAAATTTTTTTGTGGCTTTTTCGTGATTGTTTTTCCGTGCAAGATTTTTGGTGATTCATTTTTGGTACACATCAAGGGGGAGTATTGTAAAGATTATTCCTCGGACGCTTCTCATCCTTAGTGGGTTTTATAATCATTTTTTTTATTATCAAAAGGGGGAGAATGATGGGTATTCGATGCTTCTCGGGTTTGTCGAATATTCATTTGTGGATTTGAAGACCGGTGTTACTTTGAGAGGGAGTTTGGTCTTGATCGTGCTAGCTCGTTGGAGATTAAAGCCGGACATCCAATCCTAACTTTGAGGGGGAGAATGTTAGGGTGCAAAGTCACTCTTGGATGTAATGTTTTAGGCTTTCCTCTTTGTATGTGTAAATGGTTTGAGTCTTTCATAGAAATAGGAAGTGAGTGACTCCCATTATGAAAAGGAACCATTTGGAGTGTTAGACTAGAGAGAGAAACTTGTACAAACCCATTTGTATAATCTTTCTAGATCTAATAAGAGCTTACAAAGATTTATTTACTCCTTGTGTTCTTGAATTTGAATGATGAATCACTAGATCTTTCTAATTCCGCACATGCCATCATAATCAACACCACTATAACAAGTCTCCAACCTTCAGATCTGAATCAATGTGATGTTTAGATGGATAAAGTTTTCAACTTTATCCATGACAAGGTCACAAACTTTCAAGATCTAGACTTTACGCACTAAAATGACCAAAAATGCTACCACAACTTGCGTGGCTTAATGAACAAGCACCAAAGCCAACTTTCTAAGTCCAATAAGTCCCAAGAGTGTTCCATATAGCTCAAAAGGTGTTGGAGTTATTACAACTTCCAAAACACAAGCTCAAGGGACCAAAAAGTGGAAAATATGAACAATAAATATATCTATGAAACCAATTAGCAAGTTAGAACCCTCTTCTATACACTTTGGCACCACCTTGCTCTTCAAGATTCAACCATCCAATGGAGAAATAAGCTCATAAATAATGTCAGGAATCAAAAACAAGTAACAAAAATGCTAGGGTTTCTCAAAGGATGATTTTAGGTGATGGAGGCTTGTCATGAGAGGGTTTCCTATAAGTTAGAGCCATTAAATAAGGCTCAAAACCAAATAATTAGGGTTTTGATCGGCCGCAATTATGACCTGCATAGCATAACCTACACCATGCATAAGTTATTAAACCCGCATCTAGTATTTTAGCATTTACGCCCTGCATAGCAGCTACCCCCTGCGTAACTTTCCTACACTCTTCGTAGGATAAAACCCCAAATTTCCACTTCAACTTCAAACAACCATAAATTCTTCGTTTCAACTCCGTTTTTGGCATTATTTTTATGCAAGGTCCTACAATTCTATCTAATTACTATTGAATTAAAATATACTGAACTAAAATCCTTAATTCGTGAAAGATGTCTGAAACATCACTTTTCCTATTTTACCCTTTGACTCCAAAACACAAACCAAGGGCTTATATCTCATAAACAATATTATCAACATACAATAGGTTCTAAACCCTATTCACCTGAAGCCCAATTCCTTTACTTGATCCATTTATTGTCTACAATCCCAAAATAAGAAACTTCTTAAAACAAGATGTTATAACTCTCCCGCACTTAAACTGGATTTCGTCCTCAAAATCTGTTTTGGTTAGGATATTAGAAACAATGCTAACATATTCCATAAGATCCCTCTAACCCTTTTGAGATCAAGGTAACTAAAGTGACCACTCACAAACCTACAACAACCAACAAACAACACAATAACTTGAAAATATTCAACTGCAACAACTTTCCTTCTCTCCCTGACTATATGAACCAACTTCTAGAGAAAACCACTCTAACCGGGAACTCTTACAATTAGAACCACACACTAACTTCATTAATATATTCCTTGAAACCGGGAACCCATCAGTGTAAACTTCATAACTATACCCTAGGACCGATGATCAATGAATCGTTGTACCAATCCCTAGTTCCCCGACTAAGAACACCACCAAACCATGCATAAAGAATACTCAAACCTCCTAATTATGAATTTCACCTAATCCCAAATCCATAAATTGTGCCCAAAAACCTTAAATACACACTTGATTTACGGATAATTCATCACCAACCCGCTGCTCCTACGAGCATAATGATGGTCAGTCCAGAAAACCTCATGTTGCATCCAAATCCCTCGTCATCTCATGTTTACATCCACCTGACAAATCACTCGAGACATTTACAACGGATTCCATGACTCGAGATTTCAGAACCGGTACCCTACATTGTTAACCAAACTCCTAATAAACAGTTTGCAAGCAAAATGGGTTCATAATGTAAATATTCAACAAGAGACTTCTAATTCACAGTTAATACTTCCAACAAACTTTTACTGTCCACATGATCAAAATCGGCTGGTTACAAAGTCTCCCAACTCCCAACAATGCACCAACACCTAAACTTGTCAATAAGACAATGATCCGAGGCCTAAGAGTCTCAATCAAATGACTATCGGTTCTCACCCTTGTGAATTATACAATTACTGGTTCACGATACATCGTGACACCCTCTAACCACTAGAACAATAAGCTTACAGTAGTATAGCCTCTAGAACCTTGAAGAGAGTGCCCTCAAGTGTTCACCACCATTTTTCGTACATATAAAGAATGCCGAAAATAGAGTTGAAACGAAGACTTTATGGATGTTTGAGGGCACTCTCCTCATGTTTCTAGAGAAGATGGGTCTCCCATCTTTATGTTCTGTAGGAAAAGGGCACTCTCCTTATCTTTGTCCAATTAGGTAGGTCTCCCACCATCGATCTAAAAACTAAGTAGCCATGATCCCTAGCACCACACAAGGGATAGCGAGCCTATATGTGCATGTGAAGATTATCTAGAAATCTACACATAATAACTCACAACACAATGAATGTCGGGACATAACCACACAAGTCTCTCATCCTAGTATGCATGCATGCAACAAGTAGGATGCCAAAACCTCTTTTTTCAAATTAAAAAATTTTAGCTTTATATCGACCAAAAGCATTTCTGAAAATATAATTTCATAAATGCACAAATAATCCACACAGGGACAAGTAGCAATCAAAGATATATTAGATAGTTTCAATTTGAAACGCAAAACCAATAATAAGGGATGTCTTCTTTCGGTAACTCACAGTGAAAAGCAAAAAGGTAAGTATACCCATATTACTAAAAACACGTTTAACCTTCCTACATTAAAAATCCATTTTTCAAAATCATGTCCTTACATAAAAAAGGTCGTCCTCAAATAATAAACCATAATATTAAGCAAGGAACATATATTGTACAGATCGTATCCAATATCCAAGAACATGTATATTTATAATATAACGTAAAAAGGGAAAACACAAGTAAGATAATTATATTGTGAGAAAATGTTCCAAGATAAATGTACACGCCTTAAAAATCAACGCTTTATCCTCGTGTATATCCAAGTCTGAAATACTGAAATCCTAGACATCGTCTTCTTGTTTACCAAAACATCCTAAGATATCAAATGTATAACAAAAAAGAAAAGTTAGTCTAAATAGTATCTATTTTTTGCCTTTAAATCTTTTGAGATACTTGTAATAATGTCCCAAAGGCACGTATTCAGGGGATGCTAAACTAAATTAAAATACTGATTTTAGTCCATTTCAACGTTTATAAAATTCTTAATTTAAAGCATTTATAAAATTCCAAATTTTAGATTACATAATTTAATATCCATTTAACTCATTTTTTTTATCATATCCTTTTATAATATGATATAGAATAAATAGTGTTAATTCGGTATTTATATAAACCCAGTAACTTTATTTATCCAATATAGCCCACACTCAACTCTTGTTAATTCCAATAGTCTCGTCAGAATAACCCCCGACACAATGAGTTCATGAAGCTAAAGGCCCAATGATATCCATACTACCTAGCATCTCACTGGTGATGCATCGCCGGCATTATTATAATATAACTAAAAAAAGATAATACAATATATAATTTTATGTAGTTATATGAAATTATCAGACCAAAAATATAGATTTAATCAAATGGTCTCCATTAACAATTGCTTAATGGATTAAATTTGTAATAGCCAAGAAAAGAGAAAAAAAAAAAAAAAAAAGCTACTTAACAAAAGGTAAATAAAATACAAAGAGAACGAAGCTACTTTTAATAAATTGGTGCCACTTCACTTAGCTAACATGGAAGTTCTAATCTAACTACTAAATAGAAGGTTCAGGGTTCAATCGCAGACAGATGAGATATATAATTATTTATCGTTCAAAAAAAAGAAAGCTACTTTTAAAAAAAAGAAAACCAACAGGATCTAAATAAAAAAAGGATAATTAAAATACAAAGAGAAGGAAGCTACTTTTAACAAGTTTGGGCTAGCTCACTTGGGCCCTGGGTGCAGAGCCAAACCCTCTCAGGGTCGAGCCTGAGCATCAACGGTGGTTGCCTCTTTTCCGATCAAGGTTGCTCACTTCCAGTGCGGGTGATCTGTAATACCCTTTAATCTCTATAATTCTCATTACAATGAATCCCGGTTTATATCCTATTCATTGCTCTGTTATGCTTTCAGATATGTCAAATGAAAACACCACAGAAGCTTCCATTATGATTTCGGGACCTTGGTTTAATCTTCCAATACATTTACACAATCTATTTGGATTAACTCATTCTAGTGGTTGATCAAAATGAAATGGAAACAGTCATCGGGAATTTCATAAACAACCACCATCTAATTGTAGTTCAAGCTAGAAGCTGAATCTTATAGCTCATCCTTGTGGTTACTAAAGTCTTGTGGTGCACGTACTAAAGGGTAAAAGATTCTTACTGGCTACGTTATGAACCATTCTGTTATCTAAAATCATAAATTCCGAAAATGCCCTCCAAAACATGTAGGTATACCTCATGGAGATATTTAGCATTAACTTAAATGATATTATATCATTTTCATATAACTAAAAATAATATACAGTTTATATCCGTTTCACCGGAGATGTTAAGTGACTTTATTGCCTTCCGGAGAGATTATCAAAATATCCAATTAATTCGTATTAGCAACCATCTAATAGAATGTCTAATCTCTATATTAATTATTATTTTTAAGTATTTAATCTAATTTAATTTAACTTTTATTTATTTATTTATTTATATATATATTTTTACTTATTTTAACAATTTAAAGGATTTGTTGAAATTGTCTACAACTTTTAGGCCCAATAACCTTTTACATGTTACCTCCTAAAAGTTATGTTTAGTTCCATTTTATTCGTTCAATTCCAATCCCTAAAGTGTTGTTGACTGAATGGGTGGTTTAACTAGTTTGACGGTTCTAAACGAACTAAAAATATATAATCTTTTGACATTTACTATATTTAATGTTATAAACCATCTTCTTTTATTTGGATATGAGACCGACTATAATAAACTAAAAAGTTTATAAATGATGGAGTTAATTATTATTATTATATATATGCTTTTGGTGAATATATTTAGAACATTAAGTTAATTTTTCTAGAATGTATTTAATAAAAATTTCATAATTTAATTTTCTAGCCTTTTTTATATGTATATGTTTTTTTTGCGAATATATTTGATCATTATCAATTTCAATATTAGTTTGTTCATGATTATTATTATTATCAAGAATATCAAGATTACTTTGTTCTTGTTCATTATCAACATTTTTGTTTGTAGTTAAAAAATAAAAAAGTGACCCTTCCCGTGATACTATAAAAGCTTTTTGTTGCATTTTTCTTTTCCTTTTTAAAGACCATGATTCGTATTTTCTCTTAGACATGATTATTAATTGTTTGAATAATAATAACTATCATCAAGACAACTACAAATAAACAAATAATAAAATGAAACTAATGAATTATCTTTTATAAAATAATGGAAATACCTATTTTACATGCTTGTCAGTTGTCACAATGAGTTCTTAACAACCTTAAAAAGTGAGTTCTTGATTAACTTTGAGAAAACTCAAATTCCTTTTAACTTTCAACAAAAACCGTTCCAAACCTGATTCAATGGTAATGTACTACACATTTAAAATTCAAACTAGACTACTAGAGCCACATCATAATTCATAAATGAAAAAAAAAAAACCCTTAGAAAAATAATCCACCACGGTCTATGCTCAATTTTTTTGGTCCAAAAGTTGTTATACATATAACATATCAAACATTAACCCTAATAGATAATTTGATAACCAAATTCGGATATTCAGATAATGGAAGGTCCAAAAACTTATACATATAACATATCAAACATAAGCCTAATAGAGTAATAGATAATCATATTGACAGATTATCATATGAAGAAGAAGAACAATCGCTTGGTTATTAGAGGAAGAAAAAAACATATCAATTATCAAACATAAAAAGAATCGGGAATCAACTAATCATATTATCATATTATCAGAGGATGAAGAAGAACATATCAAACTTAACATAATGTTTCACTGTTTCAGAGGAAGGAGAAGAATCGAGAATCAACTAATCAAGATTCAAGAATCGATCAATATTCAATCGATATTGTAGATTGGTAACGGTTCTTGCTTGTTTCTGCTAAGACTGGAGAATCAGATAACGGGAAGCCGAGAAGGAAGATTGGAAGAACAGTCGCTTGGTTTTATTGATTTCTGTAATTCGTGGCGTGTGCAATTTGGAGAATCACTAATCGAGATTTGGGTTACATAGGGCCCTAAGCACTTGCTTAATTTCACATGAAGTAAGTTCGACCATGTTCGAAGGTGGAATTTAATGAAGACATAAACAAAATTCCATTTATATTTCCTTCCATTGTAAATTATTTAAAAGTATCTCTATTTTTTGAGTCGATATTTTTTCCCAAGTGCAACACTTTAGAGTTAATAAAGAGGATCGTTTTACATGTACAGTGATTAAAGTGATTGGGTGATAACTATAGGATAATGAAAAGCTAGTGAAATGATGTATAAACTTTGTTAGTTGTAAAAGGGGATATGTTTAAGGAGAGGGCATAAAAGAAAGCAATGGTAGGTGTAAGAACCAAAATTCATGCTATTACATTTCACTCAAAGTTCTAGATCATCTTAATGTTAGTATACTTGTATTTTTATATGTTGTAGCCCATATTGATAGCCTACATGTGTAGTGTAGCATTGGCCCATGGCCTTGTATGCATGTATTTATACCTTTATATTGTTCTTGTTATGGAAGTCGAATCATATATTCTATTCAATTAAATGGTAAGAGCCAATCTCCTAAAATCTCTCTAACCTTCCCCCTCTTTCCCTCCATATGCCTTCTTCTTCCTCCTGTAAACCCTATTTCTTGATCAAATCACCATGACAGGTGACGGCTCCACACCAAACACTACATCTCACAAAGTTTTCGGCATATCCAATATCAAATCTCTAGTCCCACTTATCCTAGATCTTGAAAGAGCCAATTATGATGATTTGAGGCAACTGTTCATGAACCACTGTGAAGCTTACAATGCTATTGAACACATCGAAGAAACCTATGATGAGCCAAACCACCCACCAACCGAACCCATCTGGAAGAAAGTAGGTGCTATTATTGTGAAGGGATGTGTATACTCTACGTTATCTCAGAACCTTCTAAACATTGTGCTTAAGAATCAGACGAATGCTAGGAAATTATGGCTTATGTTAGATCGACTCTTTCGTGCTAATAAGGACACTCGTGCAATCCAGTTGGACTCCGAGATTCGAAGCATCAACATGGGAGACATGAGCGTGATTACATATTGTAACAAGATCAAAACAACAGTTGATAAGTTGAATAACCTCAACCCGAAAATAAATTACCAAAAAAATCTCGTTATATACACAATCAATGGCCTTGCATCACGTTTTAACAGTGTCGGCCTCATGATTCGCCACCGCCAACCTTTTCCTACATTTGATGAAACTCATTCAATCCTCACATCATAAGAACAACGACTCTCTATTTCTCGGTGCTCTTCTCTATCGGCTTACCAATATCATCCCTTCTCTCCAACTTCGCTTCAAACTGCTAGGACTGGTGTGAATGATAACCGCCACAGCCACCGTTGTCCAGATCGCCGACAACAGTACAACCACCGATAGTAGTTAGTGTGACATCCCCAAAATCTCGGCCAGAAAAGACCGGTTTCATTTATGATTTTTAAACATTTTCAAAGTAAATCCTTTTGATTTTAAAAGAGATGCGGAATTTGTTCCCAAAAACAAAACATGATAAAATAGATTTTTATCAAAACATTTCATAAAGAAATATAATTTCATTTCATAATCAAAAATCGGGATGTCATGTTCCGATACAGACCATAAAGCATAAACGATAACATTACAATTCATTCAACAAATATGTACATATACAGACTTGTAAACAAAACAACTTGATGATTCATCCATCTTATGCCCTTGCGCCACTTCTTGTAATACAAATAAACTGAGTGGGTCAGGCTTGGGGGCCTGGTGAGCATATAGGGTTTTCAACCCACAATAAATAATTATATTTAATTCAACAATCAACAATAACCCAATTACCCATTCCCGTTATCCTCACTTTACGTCCCTAAAATAACATCTATCTCAAGGGATCTAATCTAGAATTTTCATCGGGACGGACATTATTGCAGAGGGGCTTCCTCAACAATAAGTTTCCTAAAGGCAACAATGTGGGGGATAGAGTACACCGGTGAACACATCGTTCACAACACCTACAGGTTATGAGTCTGCTAGCGTTCCACATGACTGTCTAGAATAGTCCGTGGTCGTCATCCATATTCTGCTGAATGACTAGAATAACACTAACAACGAGGCCTTTCATCAATTTATTTCATTGCACACCAACTGTCTACCCATTCTCTACCCAACATATTAGTAGATAAAAATATACATGTTTTATACATAATTTAAAAAAAAAAAAAAAAAAAAAAAAAAAAAAAAAAAAAAAACTGTATAGCATGCTCTTTCAATATTCCATCCAAATAGCAAGTAATACGTAAACACATAACAAGAAATTTCAAGGAGAGTCATATAAGTCTATATGTTAGAAGGTAATAATAATACCCTCACACAACCCGTATTCTTAAATACATTCAACGATTACTTGTATAATATCGTGTATTGAAAAGGACTATACACTCACTTGATCAGAAGATGATCGGACAGCACTACGACTTGTAGAAGTAGTATTCTTTGGTAGATCTGGAAGATCTTCACAAAAACCGGGCTCCTCGCGGGCAGGGCTTCGGCTCGGGAATAACGCTCCTCGGGATCCTCGGGACTTCGGAACTTACTTCGGGGCTCGGGAATGATACCAGGGCTTCGGGATATAATTGGCACGCAAAACGATGCAAATTAGAGAGAAAGGAAGAAAAATAGCAAGGAAAATGGCTGATCTCGGGTTCTATTTATAGGTTGTTGGGTTTGGGATTACGCTGGGCGTAACCTCAAGTACGTTGGGCGTACTCAATACGCTGGGCATACCAGGCCTTATGCTAGGTGTATAAAACGTCACTGCATGCATCACTTGGTGGCACTCGAGTATTGGTCAGGCAACTTGCACACCTCTGAGTACGTTGGGCGCACTCAAATTACGCTCGGCGTAATTTGACTCGTCAAACTTCTAAATTGCGTAACTTTCGCATACGAGCTCCGTTTTCGACGTTCTTTATATCCACATGTAGGTCAGACCATACTCTAAAACTTTCATTTAGACTCCAGTGGCTAATTTTGATTTTATTTTTATTATTAACTTTTAGTAGGCCGGGACAGAAAAACTTCATTAGAAATTCATAACTTCTTCGTCTGACGTCCGTTTTTCTCCCTATTGCTGTCGTTGCACTACCATCGACGAGATCTTCGATTCTTGTTTAGAAAATTTCGGCTAAAACTCGCTCGATCTCAATTCGAACTTTTGGGCTGTCTACTGCTAAGCTGAAACTTCGAAAAATCATAACTTCCTCATACGAAGTCAGATTTAGGCGTTCTTTTTATGCACACTCTCGGTTCAACATTATCTACGTCTTTCGTGTTGATTACTAAGGCTAAATATCACTCCTTCATAAATTCACTATTTACATCACGCTGTGTCACACCGGTTTTGTCGCGAAACTTCGACAGGTCATAACTTCTTCGTTATAACTCGGATTTCAGCATTCTTTATATTTTCGGAAACCTTGTCTCAACCACTACATCTTCGTGCATCAATATCGGGTTTATATAACATTTCATTTTTACACTTCTTTTTATTCTTGATTAAATCAAACCACATAATTAAACGGATAAGTATAAAACACATAATTCACAAATAATACATTCTTATTATTTCAAATTGGGTTACAAATGTTAACCTAGACTATTAAATTGCTAAAAATGGCAAGCCCAGAAACATGGGCGTTACAGTTAGACCGCCACAAACTTTCTGTAAACAACATCAGCAACAACAACATAAATCACCCACCACCATAATAGGGGTGGGTGTTTATTCCTCCACTGACTCGGACCTCCTGGAATTATCGCCCTGCCTATACAAATCAGTGGGTCGGCCCATAGAACTCACGTCAACAGCCTCCTAAAGTTGATTGACTTATTGGTCCTCCTGCTACCGGCCCAATTGCTACACCACAAGCCCATCTCACAGTTGCAGGTCCACACCAATCGCAACCCTCTTCAGTAACATCCCCTTGGACTTGGTTTGTGAATGAGCAACAACTAACCGTATTTCGATAACTTTTTTCTTCGATATCTCTACAACAATCGGGTGAATGGGTGATGGATACTGGTGCTACAGATCACGTTCATAATAACCAAGGTATACTCTATTCTTGCCTTGACAATAGTGTACCTCGTCATGTCCTAGTCGAGGATGGTTCTAAAATAGTTGTAGTTGCAACCGAAAATACTTCTTTTTCACTTAAAAACCCACATCACCCACTTTATCTCAACAATGTTTTAATCACTCCCTTTATTATTCGAAATCTTATTTCCCTTCGTAAATTTACTCGTCATAATAAATGTTCTATTGAATTTGACGAATTTGGTTTTTTTGTCAAGGATATTAGGACGCACCAACCCCTAATCCAATGTGACAGTGACGGTCCACACTACCCGGTTCTTCCTCAACCACCTCAAGTCCTTCTTTCCACAAGTTCCACCGTTTGGCACCAACATCTCGGACATCCCCGGAAACATGTTTTTCAGTTTTTAATTTCCAATAATTTGCTTCCATGTAATAAAACCATATCCAATTTCTTTGTGTCAAGCTTGTGAACTTGGAAAACATGTTAGACTTCCATTTGATGTTTTTGATTCTGTTGTTTCTCATGCGTTTGACATTATACATTTTGATGTTTGGACATCACCCATTACTAGTACTAGTGGTTTAAAATATTATGTTATTTTTCTTGATCACTTCTGTCACTACTTATGGGTAAATCCTTTAAAACACAAATCTGACGTTTTCTCCAAATTTGTTGAATTTTCAAACTACATTAAAACCCAATTCAACAAAACTATTAGATCTCTTCAATGCGAAAACAGTGGTAAGTACAACAACAAACAATTCCATGACCACATTTCTTCTCATGGCATACAATTTCGTTTCTCTTGTCCTCATACCTCCCAACAAAATGGGAAATTTGAACACATGTTATGCATAATCAATAACATAATTTGTACTCTCCTCTTCCATGCTCACATTCGACCTACCTATTGGGTGGAAGCTTTACATATGGCCACACATCTCCTAAACATATTACCCTCCACATCCATAAAAAATGACACTCCCCATTTCCGACTCTTTTACTCTCACCCTTACTTACTCACACCTACATATTTTTGGTTGTCTTTGTTTCCCTTACATCACCACCTCCCATAAACTTGAACCTCGGTCATATCCATGTGTCTTTACTGGGTACCCAACACACCATCGAGGGTACCGATGTCTTGACCTTGCCACCCATAAAATTATATTGCCTCATCATGTCATGTTTGACGAAAACACCTTCCCTTTCCAATCCGTAACCCCCAACGCTCCTCCATTTTATGATTTTCTTGATGACATCCTTGATACTCTTTCACACTTCCATTTCTCCTCAAACTCTCCACCACCACCTACACCACATAACTCTAATTCCACCACCACAAAAAGTATGAATTCGCCTGAGCCAAATTCACCAAATTCAATCTGAGGGTACATCTACCTCCTCTTCAGACTCACTTACTCCTTCACCTCCTCCTGGCCATCCTATGACTACTCATCTCAAAAGTAGGATCGTAGAGCCCATTAAAAGACACAAATTACATGTATCCCCTCTCTCCTCTATTCCCCAGTCTCATATACATGATATTGAAGACCCCAACTGGCACTAGGTCATGCACGATGAGTACAATGCTCTTATCTCAAACGGGACTTGGAACATTTTCGTGCGACCCCTAGGGATCAACATTGTCAGATCCATGTGGCTGTTTTGTGACAAGTATAATGTCGATGGCACTTTATCTCACTATAAAGCTAGACTTGTAGCAAACATGTGTAGTCAACAGAAGAGCATAGACTATGACGAGACCTTCAGTCTGGTTGTCAAACCGGCTACCATCCGTACTATTCTTAGCATTGTAATTTCGAGACATTTGCCCATTCAGCAGCTTGTTGTGAAGAATGCTTTGCTTACGGTCACTTGTAGGAAAATTTTTACACGCATCAGCCTCCAGGATTTCAGGACTCTCAACACCCGAACCACGTGTGCCACCTTCAATGATCTCTTTATGGCCTGAAACAAGCCCCTAGGGTCTGGTATCACCGCTTTGCACAACATGCTTTCAAGATTGCTTTTCAACATAGTCACATAGATCCATCATTGTTTATAATGCATACCGCTGACGCAATCGCTTACCAATTATTATATGTTGACAATATCATACTCACAACATCTTCTACAATTCTTCTCCAGTATATTATAACGAAACTCGGCCACGAGTTTTCAATGACAGATCTTGGACCTCTTAACTATTTTTTTAGGTACTTCTGCCATTCGCTCTTCTACAGGCTTGTTTTTATCACAACAAAAGTATGCCAAATAGATCCTAGAACGTGCCAACATGTTGAATTACAATCCTAGTCGCACTCTTGCTAAACCAGTCCATAAACTGGACACGGGTCCCCCGGTCGCTAATCCTACTCTCCTCCGTAGTCTTGAAGGAGCTCTCCAGTACCTAACTTTCACGAGACTCGACATCTCCTTCGCATTTCAACAAATTTGTCTCTATATACATAACCCCAGAAAGCCACATCTTCACGCTCTCAAACGGATCCTACGATACATACGTGGCACACTTGACCATGGTCTTTAAATGCATGTCTCCCCCACTGAGTCCTTATTTGCTTACTCTGATGCAGATTGGGGGGTGTCCAGCTACACATCACTTTACATCCTGCTACTACGTCTTTTTAGGGGACAACCTCATCTCCTGGTCCTCCAAAAGACAGGGCATAATTTCCAGATCAAGTGTCGAGGTTGAATACCGCGGCGTTGTCAACGTTGTCGTAGAGACTTCATGGATCCAAAACCTTTTATTAAAGCTATGTTTCCCTACCATTAAGGCGACCATCGTTTATTGTGACAACGTCAACGTGGTTTACATGTCAACTAATATGGTTCAATATTAACCGAAAATGCACAAAGAAATTGATATTCACTTAGTTCGTGACAAAGTAGCTCTTGGCGATATTCGAGTTCTTCATGTTCCATATACTGCTCAGTATGTTGATATCTTCACCAAAGGGCTGCCCACCAGCTTGTTTTTAGACTTTCGTTCCAGTTTGAATGTTCTTCATTCACCTCTCGATCAAATTGCAAGGGGATGTTAGTATAGTTGTATTTGTATATGTTGTAGCCCATATTGATAGCCCACGTTTGTAGTATAGCATTGGGTTATGATCTTGTACGCATGTAATTATACCTTTGTATTGTCCTGGTTATGTGAGTAGAATCATATATTCTATTTAATTATACTTAAGCATAAGGCTAAGAGGTATGGTCACCACCAACCCACTAGAGAAGTGTTGCCACCTATAGGCCACGTCAGCTACACTACATTTCTACCACTAAATCACTACCCATTGGAAATGGTTACCACTCCTTTGTATTTATCTTTTTTTTAACATTTGAATAAATTAAAAAAATTATTAAACAAAAATGTTAATTAAAGACACATTACATTAACTAAAAACACATAAATTTAAATCCTAGCTTACTTAAAAACATATAAAACTAAAACCTAAATTACTGAAAAAAAAAAAACATTAAAAAATAGAATATTACTCGTCGTCGTTGTCGTCCTCGTCATCGTAGACCTTGTTTTAATCATTAGATTCCTCATTATCCTCCTCGTCGATATTATCTTTTTAGAATTATCTTTTCCATATGTGCTAAATCAAATCATGGCGTAGATTGTGATGTGTTTCACTGCTTTGTATTTCCAGTAGTCTTGTGAAGTATGTCGGGTTGCCGATTTGTATTACTGTAGGTGGATTAAGTATGTAGTCCGGAATATACATACAAATTGCTCTGACATCTTCTTCTATTTCCATGTTATATAAAATAACACAAGCTATCAACACCTTAGTTAACTTTTCCCTATTCCATGCTCGGGCCAATTGTTTGATTATGTGCCACTTTTGTTTAAGGACCCACAAACGCCCGCTCCACATCCTTCCTTGTCGATACTTGTGCTAACTTGAACTATTTTTTTTCATCGGCCGGATATGAGTATGATTTGACAAACGTAGCATACTCTGGATATATCTCATCACTAAGGTAATACCCATAATTATATTGACGCCCATTCACAAGGTATGGTATGTTTGGTTCTTTACCCAACAAAATTTTATTAAATAGCGGAGACACTCTAAGAACATTCAGGTCATTGTTTGACCCAATCATACCAAAGGATGGATGCCAAAACCATAGGTTCAGTAAAACAACTACCTCTAGTATAATAGTCGGCACGCCATGATCATCCCGCGTGAATTGAGCTCGCCATGCATCAGGATAATTTTTCTCACTCCTAATGTGTACAGTCAAAGCTATCAAGCATTCCTGGAAAGCCATGTTTAACTTCATGTGCAAAATACAACTGTTCGACATCACTCTTAGTCGGATGTCGCAAGCATATGTCACCATAAAACTCTATAAGATACTCACAAAAAAGATAGGTACATTCTCGACCCATCCTCTCAGACATTTTCAAATACTCATTTGATGCGTCTTTGACTATACCGTATGCCAATTGTCTAAGAGGAGTTGTGTATTTTTGTATTGTATTAAAACCACATTTATCTCTAGCATCCCATCTTCATTGAAAAAAATCATATTTTTTTTGCCAAATCTCTAGCTATACGTATAATTAAATTTCTACTAAAACGAAAACTATTTTCAATTTTCGATAGGTCATATAAACTATCATGGACAAAGTAATCACATACAAAAATTTCGTGTGTCATGATACAATTTCGGTTGATCGAAATTCTACGCTTCTTCTCGACATTTGAACTTTCGCCTCTTTGATGCACCATGTCGCATGTCGTGGACAACATGTGCAAAACCAACTTATCATCATCAATTGAAGAAGAAGAAATTGAACCCACAAAATTATTCATATTGTTTGAAAGTGTGTCTGTTTTGTTGAATATATATAAATATATATTAGGGGTGTGCATAAAACCGCATAAACAACCTGTATCAGATAAGACGGTTTAGAACTAATCTGATATGGTTTACGGTTTCCAATCATAAAACCGCACTTCAAACCACACCGCGTAATATATATATATATATATATATATATATATATATATATATATATATATATATATATATATCTTAATTACCTTATAAAGCATTTTTCGTCAAATGCTAAATTTTAAGTCGTAGAAACATACAATGCATTTGTACAATCAATTTATGCATTACAAAAAGAGTAGAGTACATATGGTCAACAGTTGAAAAGGTCAAATCTCTAATCCCCTATTCTTAGGCTATTTTGACCCGGTTCATTCCTTATCTCCGTATTTCCCCTAATCTTGCAATTTCTGTTCACAAATCTTGGATATATATCGCTGACGTTTCCATTCTAGGGTTTAATTCATCTTTCAGCATTCAACCACCATTGTCACACCCGTCGCTTGGGGCGGGTAAACGGTTATTTTATATATATATATATATATATATATATATATATATATATATATATATATATATATATATATATATATATATATATATATATATTGTTAGGTTATAATATAGATGACATGTATTGTATTGTCGTAGGAACAATTCCGGACCAATGGATGAAAATAATGAATAGTTATAATCTTAGGGTCCATACTATTAAAATGGAATAACATGTACTATATAATTATATAAATTTTATTAAAGGGTATTTTAGTCCAATAAAATGAATTTAAAAAGTAAAAATCCGAATTTTAAGAGACAATTAATTCTCCAATTTTAAAAAAATCTAATTTTTAAAATTAAGTCACATAATTTTTTTTTTAGTTTGGATTTATTCTTAGAGAATATGGTTTCATTGATTATATATATTTTTTAAGAACTAACATTCTTAAAGAGTATTACATCATATATAATCAAAAATAACAATTTGTATGAAAAAAAATTCTATGAGAATGACATTCTAATCAAACTTTATTTTTCTAAGAAAACAATTAATGTAAGAATTTAATACACAAATTCTGTTCTTGAACTAATAATATATCAAATGATTATATGAAAGGAATGTGATACAAGAAAAATATTCTT
Organism: Lactuca sativa; assembly: GCF_002870075.4. NCBI lineage: Eukaryota > Viridiplantae > Streptophyta > Magnoliopsida > Asterales > Asteraceae > Lactuca > Lactuca sativa. The sequence goes on along the minus strand of NC_056625.2, from coordinate 110,385,351 downwards.
AAATAATAAACATTCTCAAAGAATTACAACATTAAGAAAAAATAAAAAATGCAATTTTTAAAGAATAACAACATTCTTTATCCGTAAGTGTTCTTGTATTTTAATCCTTCTTCAAGCCATTAGCTCTTAGCTTCTCTTCACTGTAAAAACAAGAAGGTACAAAAAAACACAAAATTATTACACGAACCTCTAAAATATTAATAAAAGAACGCGATAATATTGATTAAATAAAAAATAAAAAACTAACAAAACACAAACACCAAACCAAATAGATGTATAAATCTCCTGATATTTATCCTGTTGTATCTCTTTGAAACACATATACGAAAATGTGACTTTGTGGTGTCATGGTTTTTTTGGAATTCATGCCACATATATGATTTATATTAAATGCTTAAAGGAATATGATCTACGAAGTGTAAATTATATATGAACGACTAGTTGTGAAACCCGTATATTATACCGGTTGATTAAAACAAAATGTTAAATAGAAAAGATTAAATGAGAAGTTTATTTGAATTCGAAATTTGAAATAAATAAAAATTATGAGAAAAAAAACATGCAAAAAATAAATAAATTAAAATTATTGTTTAGTTATCAGACCCGTGTACTAAACAGGTTAATTATAACAAAATGTTAAACACAAAGGTTTAAACTGTAAATTTATTTGAAATTGAAATTGAAATTTAAAATTTAAAATTTGAAACTGATATCATTATGGTAGGTTTAATTTATGGAAACTAATTAATAATATATTAGAAATGGAAAATGAAATAAATGACAAGTGGAAAATAAATATATCTCTAAATTATGACAAAATGACATGTGGCAAATTGAATGAGAGAAGGACATATGACAAAGTCATTTTCATTTATTATGGTAGATTTGAAAATTTTAATAAAACAGTTAATAGTAATGTAATTTGTATGAAACGATAACTAGAAAAAAGAAAAATTAATTCACGAAAGTAATAGAACCTACCTTAATGGAGGAGGCACTTTATTCCCCAATGGAGGAGGCACCGGTGATGCAAGTTCTTTAGTTGCAGAAGATAAGGAAAGTGTTTTTTCTCTTTTACTTATCTAATCAATCAACATGAATTAATTTATCATTCTTCACCTTTTATACGTAGCCTCTAAAAAAATCGAAAGATGGGGGTGGCAGTGAGGGTACATAGATAATACAGGAGGATTGCTCGGGTGTGGTGAATGGTTAACATTGCTCCCATGAGGAAGACGGTGTGGTGATCGTCTATGGTGATGAGCAAATGATATTTTGATGAAAGAGTGGCCCATAGATAATGATACGTTCATATATTTGATGAATGATATTGTAGATAGGATTTTATAAAGGAATTAAAGGACTGATTCCTAAAATAATGGCATATTTATTATTAATTTTAGATATCCTCCTTAATAAATCATTCACAATAGTTCTCCTTTAATTTGACAAATATCAATTTGTGATAATTTTGAATTAATTTTTTTTCCAAATGTCATTATATAAATTTTCCTATTTTATTAAATTTCATACTAGTTGTAAAACTCATTTATTATATGGGTTAATTTAAAAAAAAAAAATAAATATTAAAGTCAAAATATTTGAAAACTTTAAATTTATAAAAAATTAAAAAAAATAATGAATTATTATAGTGGAAATGTTTTTATCTTTTAAATTTAAATAAAGAAAAGAAACTAATATGCTTTAATTTTGGGAATTTTGGAATTAAAAAGTAAGTTTTTTAATAAAATTAATATCCATTTATTACTATATTATTGTAATTATTACATTAAAATATTATATAAAGTTTAATAAAACAAAAAAAATAATAAAATCACATGTGGAAAAAAAATTAATTCAAAATAACCATAAAATGACATTTGGTAAGTTAAATGAGAGTATGTAAAGTGGCAAAAAAGCTTCATTTATTAGAGAGTATAATATTTTAATGCAATAATTGCAATAAATATAATAATAAATGCACATCAATTTTATTAACGAACTTATCTTCTAATTTCAAAAAAATTAAATTAAAGTTTATTAGTTTCTTTTATTTATTCATTTAAATTATTTGTTTAAATTTAAAATATAAAAAACATTTTAATTTTAACAATTTATTTTTTCTCTTTTTCTTATAAATTCAAAGTTCTCAATTATTTAGACCTTCACATTTAACATTTTTTTTTAAATTAACTCATGTAATATATGGGTATCACAACTAGTTAATTAATATATAGGTGGTATTACTTATTTACACTTATTGATTAAATTTATAATTTATTTTTTGCTAAATTCTGATTGGTTCCTACGTCCACAGAATAGATGTTCGTTCACACAATATGAACCTACCCTCTCTCTCTTTCTCTCTCTCTCTCTCTCTCTTTATATATATATATATATATATATATATATATATATATATATATATATATATATATATATATATATATAGGGTTAGGTTATTTTGTTTGTAGTAATTATTGTGTGCCAGAACAAAATAAGGGTCCCTAGGACCCATTTTCCAATAATGAACTTGTGTTTTCAGAAAACTTTGATGATAATCAAAGTAGTGGAGTGTCAAATTGTAATAATCAGGATGGTGATACAGTTGTTGATCAATCGTCAGGTGCAACTGATGTAGGTATTGATGGTAGTCCTAGCTTAGATGCAACTATATCTCATCAGGCAGGCGCTCTTTGTTGTGAAACTTCTGGTTCGCAACCTAAGAGTGTTGCATTAGACTCCACTAGTAGTTCTGAGAAAAATCTTAATAATAACAATACTATTTTTGATTCTCTGTTGATATGGGTTAGAAAGTCTACTCGTGAATCTAGATTCCCTCAAAAATTTAATGATTTTGTTATAGAAGGAAAATATAAATATGGAATTGAATGATCTGTTAATTACTCTTTTCTTAGCCTTGATAATAAATGTTTTGCAACCAATTTAAATAAATAAATAGAACCACATTCTTATTATCAAGCTTCCTTAGATCCGAATTGGGTAAATGCTATAAATGAAGAAATTGAAGCTTTGTACAGAAATAATACTTGGGAAATTTGTGATTTACCTGTTGATAGAAAATCCATTGGTTGTAAATGGGTGTATAAAATAAAGTATAAATCTAATGGTGAAGTAGAAGGTTTAAGGCAAGGCTTGTAGTTAAGGGTTATAACCAAAGAGAAGGGATAGATTTTGATGAAACTTTTCACCTGTTGCAAAAATGGTTTTTATCAGAATTGCTATTTCTCTTGCAATTAATTTTAATTGGAGTTTATTTCAATTAGATATAAACAATGCTTTTCTTTATGGTGAATTGGATGAAGATGTTTATATGTTATTACCTTTTGGTTATAGTGATAAAAATAGTAACAAAGTTTGTAAGTTACTAAAATCTTTATATGGATTAAAACAGGCTCCCAGAAAATGGAATGAAAAATTATATGGCTTCTTACTTGAGTTTGGATTTGTTCAAAGTATGAATGATTTTACATTATTTGTTAAAATTTCTAATGGTACTATTGTTATATTACTGGTATATGTTGATGACATAATTTTGAGTGGTAATTCAAATGAAGAAGTTAACAAGGTTAAAGATTTTTTGAAATCAAAATTTTTAATTAAAGATTTAGGAAAATTAAAGTTTTTCTTAGGAATTGAGGTTATAGATATTAATAAAGGAGTATGTTTGTGTCAAAGGAAATATTGTATGGAATTATTACATGAATTTGGCATGTTGAGTTGTAAACTATTTAAAACTCCTTTAGATTGTAATGTTGTAATTAGAGGAGAAGGATTTGATAGTAATGATGTACTTATTCAAAATGTTGTTCTTTATCAAAAATTAATTGGAAAACTCATTTATTTGACTATTACTCGTCCAAATATTTCATATGTTGTACAAGTACTGAGTCAATTTATGCATTCACTAAGAAAATCTCATTTTAATATTGCTATAAGATTACTTAGATATTTAAAGTTAAATCCTGGAAGGGGTTTTGCTGTTACAAAAGGTAATCCAATTTTAAAAAGCTTTGTTGATGCTGATTGGGCTAAATGTTTAGTGTCTAGAGGATCTATTACAGGCTCTGTAGTTTTTCTTGGTGATACAATTATATCTTGGAAAAGTAAGAAACAAGATACACTTTCTAGATCTTCTACTGAATCAGAGTATAGAGCGCTTGGTGTAATTTCATGTGAAATTATGTGGATTTTGAAGATTTTTTTTGATGTTGGGTTGAAAGATCTAACTCATGTTCCTATATTTTGTGACAATGAGTCAGCTATAAAGCTTGTTCATAATCCAGTATTTAATGAAAAAACGAAACATTTTGATGTAGACACTCATTTTATAAGGGACAGGGTGTCCAAAGGTGTTGTTGAAGTTCATAAAGTAAGTTCAGATTTTATTCTGACAGATATTTTTACTAAACCATTGGGTGTTGTTCAACATGAGTGGATTTGTAAAAATTTGGGGCTTGTTGATCCATTTCAGAATAAATGTTGAAACTAGTTTTGAATTATAAGTTTGTGGAGGGGTGTTGAATTCTATGGATTTAATATAACAAACTTATAATTCATTGTATCCTTTTTTAGTTTGTTTTAATTTATTTTATATATATATATATATATATATATATATATATATATATATATATGTATGTATGTATTTGCTTGTGTTTGTTATGATTTTGTGCAGGAGGATATAAAATGTACAGGTTGTGTAAATATTGGATTAAAATAAGATATGGTGGGGATATAAACGCGGGTTGTATTTGATCCATTCAGTGACCCGAATTGAGTTGTCAATACTATATATAAGTTGTTATGTGAGAGAGCTAATAACGGGGCGCATATTCTTACACTGATATCTTCTTCTTCCTCTCATCTTTAGGGTTTTTTGTATATTGTCGTAACCTTCTGATCTTAGTCATTCTTTCATAAGATGTGTAGAATAGGTGAGTGAAATTGTAGTGAGGTAATATTGTAGAGTGAAGAGGGTTTATTTAATGAGGTTTTGTTTTGTAAGTATGCTTGTCAACCTTCTGGTTCTTAATAAATAAGAGTTGTTGATGTTGTATATTTTGTGTTTGAGTTTCTTTTGAAAATGCAAAATTCACAAAGGAAAAAAACGGTAAAAAAGTATCCCACAATCAGTTCAAACGTTTTCGTCCGTAGCTGGAGTCATGCCACAATGCATGTATGCACACCAGGGGCAGTGTTCATGCGTAGACTGTCTTGCCACGTTGGCGGTCACGCGTAGAAATTCCTCCATACCGCTTAGCCTAATAGTGTATGTTTAAAATTAATCATAAAACCTAGTTCCTTTAGATATATTTAGGGGTACATATTATAACACCATTTATAGAGATAATTTGAAATATCATTTATAACGATATAAATATATTTTAAATAAGAATAAATCTATAATTTTTCGATTTTCAAAGTGGTATATACTTATTTTAAAAGTCGTAAGAGAGATAGTTGTTATCAAATCCGAGACAAATATAAGTATTAATGTCTAAGCCATCTTTATGCCCAAAATTTCTCCTGGTACTTCGTTTTCTCATCATTCCTCACATCTAATGCTTGTACTAAGTTGTTTGTTTCTCACATAAATTACATGTTAAAATAGTATAATTGGATGATAAGTATAGTGAGTTACATGAGATTTAGAAATCATAAAAACAATGAAACAACACCCTAATCACATAGTAAATAGTGGATTTAATATTTGTTGATAACTTATTCTCTCAACTCCTGAGTCTTATAAACCTCTATAATACTGCTCCATGAAAACATTTTGGTTTAGCTTGAAAAATTCTGCTTCTTTCATGGGTCTTTGTTTTAGCTTTTGCCCGGACCCAAAATTGCTTGTGGACTAGTCTTAAAAAATTAAATATGTTTTTCATCTATTATGCTATTTCCTTCTCTCCTATTAATTTAAAGAACATATATCCCATTTTTTCTTCCACTTTAAAAAAGGAATTAATCATCTTCATCTCTGTTCTTCTTCACTTGTATCTCCTTTATTCTTCACCTGCATATCTACGTTCTTCATCTCCTTATTTTCCTACAAAACCCATCACTTATGACCTAATGTACGTTCTTCAAATTTTGACCATTTCATAAGTTGCTCCTTTTTTTTTATAATTTAGAGTTATGTAGTCTTCATTATTGGATACTGTAAATCCATCAAACAATAAAATGGCATACATAATTGCAGTCAATAGTAGATGTCATAACATACACATCAAATACAATTGTTAAATATATTAATTATACAAGTTATTTTTATCAAACATGTAAATTGCTTATGGTATAACACCCGCATTTCTGAACTAAATGTTTTTGCCATCAAATATAAATTTTTAACAAAAGAAATGTCGTAAGATTTATTAAAAAAATTGAAGGATAATGAGATTAATTTTATCTTAGTAATTTGCATTAGTTTAGGAACAATTTTTATGTAACGCTAGTGCCTGTGAGAAGTCCTATAATTGAAGGCCAAAGACATAAATACAGCGTGTTATAATTATTTCGACAAAGCTTAGTACCAATGAATTCTATTTTTAGGATTTGTGAAACTCATTCACCCATCGCTGGACTCCAATGGGATTATATGGTCTCCCATGATAACCGAAGTGAGCTCATTACTTCGGTAACATAGAAGACACTGTCTTTGGCGTTTCCATTTGGTTCCAATGGAAAATCGATGGAGTTTAGAGTAAATGAAGTTAATGGTGGTAGTGTTAAGCCAAGTAGCGTCTCCATTTATGTTTTCTAGGTTGCATGAGCAGGATGATTCTCTATGTGATTCCAAATTCCAGTAAGGATGGTTTTGAACAGAGTTCTGCCAGGGAAGACCTCCTTTAACGATCAGAGATGGATGTGGAAAGTGCCGCGCCGATGACGACGTAGCAAGGTGATACGACTTGGGTTTAATCCGTTGGATTGAGAATTGTGGTTTACACTAATGGGCTAATTGGAATGCAAGTATCTTGGGTTATCAAGTTATTTAATTTTGGACATATAGTTAAATGATTATAGACTTGATTATCACAGAATTAGTCAAGTTGAAAAGAGGGCAAGAGAAAACCGAACTACAAACCTTAGAAAACCAGAAAACAAAAATCCATCAAATACATCACTACAAAAAAAAGACCATTAGCGGCAACAAATCGCCGCTAATGTGCCGCCGCTACCACTCCGTGACTATTGCTGAAAAAATCGGCGCTAAAAAGAAATGTCGCCACTAATAGGCGCCATTAATACCACCTATCGCCGCTAATACCAGTTTTTTTTAAACAACCTGTTTGTGCAAAAAAATCGATATAGAATATAAAAAACACAAAACATAAAATACAGAAAAGCTTATATATATAACATGTCAACTTAAGTAACAAAAGTGTTATAATTTCATACATGCCAAAATAAGTACCAAATGTGTTATAAAGTTATGTTATACAAAGTCTAACAAAACATAAACTAGTCGGAAGTGTCATTATCATCGTTTCCCTCCTTTCCTCTGGTATCATCTTGGTTCCCTTTGTTTCTTTTGGTATCAATTGTTGGTTTCCTCGAAAAAAATGCATGAAGTTCCACACCACACGTCGAGTCGTTGAGCATTGATTCTCCAACTACATAACATGTACCAACATATATATATATATATATATATATATATATATATATATATATATATATATATATATATATATATATATATATATATATATAAGTTAAACTATCAACACAAACAAAAACTAACAATTACCAAATGATAAAAAAAACTACAAATTACCGACATAAACCAAACTAACAAACCAGCTATGATCAAACTAATAATTACCAAAATGAAGGTAAACTACTAATTACCAAACTATAATCAAACTAATTATTACCAAAATGTAAGAGAGGAGAACATGGAGAAGACCACATTTCGGATTCGCTATGGACATTACGAGTTCGTGGTGATGTCATTTGGGCTCACGAATGCGCATGTTGTGTTTATGGATTTGATGAATCGGGTGTGCAGGCCAATGCTCGACCGATCTGTCATTGCGTTTATTAATGATATCTTAGTGTGTTCCAAGAGCAGAGAGCAACATGAGGAGCACCTTTGAGAGCTTATGGGAGTATTAAGCCGGGAAAGACTTTATTCCAAGTTCTCGAAATGTGAGTTTCGGTTATGAGAGGTCCAGTTTCTGGGGCACCTCGTTAACTAGGACAGGATTTTGGTAAACCCGGCCAAGGTTGAGGCTATGATGTCGTGGGAGGTTCTGAAATCTTCCTCAAAGATCAGTAGTTTCTTGGGTTTGGCGGGTTACTATCGGAGATTTATTAAGGATTTCTCAAAGATTACGGTACCCCTTACTCGTCTGATGATGAAGCGAGTGGATTTTTTGATGGGGCCATGAGCAGCAGCCGCATTCGAGACTCTTCAGCAGAGGTTATGTGAGGCCTCGATATTGACCCTTTCGGAGGGAGTGGAGAATTTTTTGGTATTATGTGATGCATCCATCACCGTTTTAGGGGCAGTCCTTATGTAACGGGGGCGAGTGATTGCTTATGCTTCATGGCAGCTAAAGCCGCATGAGACGCGATAACTTACTCATGACCTGGAGTTGGGGGCAGTGGTGTTTGCTTTCAAGATTTAGAGGCATTAACTTTATGTGGTCCGTTGTACCGTCTACACGGATCACAAGAGTTTGAGATATCTTATGGATCAGCCGAACCTAAACATGAGGCAGTGCAAGTGGCTGGACGTGGCCAAGGATTATGACTTCGTGATCCTTTACCATCCAGGTAAAGCGATTTTGTAGCGGATGCTTTGAGCCGCAATTCGGTTAGGTCTTCGGTTAGGGAGGTGTGTATGAGGATATCTGTTCATTCTCTGTTTTTGGGATTGATCAGAGAGGCACATGCAAAATGAGTTCGGAAGGAGAATTGGAAATAGGAGAGGACCAGGGGCGAGATTGACAAGTTTGTCACCGATAGTCAAGGGTTGTTAACTTGATGTTGTCGAGTTTGGGTCCAAGTTTCTAGAGGGTTCAGACAGATTGTGCTGGAGGAGACTCATAAGTCTCGTTTATCTATACACCCGACAGCCACCAAAATGTATCGGGATTTGAGATTGAGCTATTGGTGGTTGTGTATGAAGAAGGAGATAGTCTGGTATGTCAAGAGGTGCTTGACATGTATGATGGTCAAGGCCAAGCATCAGAAGCCGCATGGCAAGTTGCAGCCTTTGGAGGTTCCCATGTGGAAGTGGGAACAAATCACGATGGATTTTATCTCTAAGTTGCTGAAGACAACCAAGGGTTTTGATGCTATTTGGGTCATCATGGATCGATTGATCAAGAGTGCCCACTTTCTGGCTATTCGAGAGAGCTTTTCGGCCGAAAAGTTGGCTGATATGTATGTCCGGAAGATTGTTGCTCATTATGGGGTTCCGGTCTCCATTGTTTCGGACCGAGATGTTTAGTTCACTTCTCGATTATGGCATAGGTTCAACGAGGAACTAGGCACGAGATTACATTTCAGCACCACTTAACATCCGCAGACCGATGGTCGGATTGAGCGAACCATCCAGACCCTTGAGGATATGTTGCGGACCTGCGCCATTGATTTTCGTGGGTGTTGGGATTCCTACCTACCTCTTGCAGATTTCTCCTATAACAGTAGTCACCACTCCAACATTGGTGCCCCACCTTTTGAGCTCTTGTATGTTCGGATATGTCGCACCCCAGTATGTTGGGGAGAGGTTGGTCATCGGGTAATGGGAAGGACCCCTTCAGACCACAGAGCTTATTCAACAAAACAAATAGAGACTACAGACAGCACAGAGTCGGCAGAAGAGCTATGCCGACCGATGTCGATCTAAGTTGGAGTTTCAGGTTGGTTATATGGTATTACAAAAGGTCTCACCTTGGAAGGGTGTGATACGCTTTAGGAAGAGGGGGAAGTTAGGTCCCCAATAATTTCCATGTGTCTCAGTTGCAGAAGTGTGTGTTGGACAGTGAGGCAGTGGTTTCGTTGGATGATATCCAGGTCAATGAGCGCCTGAACTATATTAATAGGCTGGTGGCTATTCTGAAAAGAAAGATGAAGGTCTTGCACAACAATAAGATATCCTTGGTAAAGGTTCAGTGGCAGCATCAGAGTGGCTTCGAGTGGACCTGGGAGCCGGAGGTTGATATACGGGAGCATTAAGCTGAGTTAGTTTCCACAACCGACTTCATGGATGAAGTGTACTTCAAGTGGGGGAGAATTGTAACATACCAATGATGAGGTATTTCAAATTTTGATCCTATAATTAAATTATATTGCATTTTCGTCCCTAAGTTCAAGAAAGAATGCAAAAAGGGCCCATAGTGGCATTTTGGTAAATTGGGACTTTGAGGAGTATGATGTGCGTACATGTGTACGCTAAGCGTACTAGGGCGTACACCTCCTACACAAGGCTTATGTGGAAAGCATGCAAACCCTAATTTTTAGGGTTTTGTCTCATATTTAAGCATCCTTAAGGCCTCACATTTCATTTTTACCCAGCCTCCTTCTGTGACATCGACCGCCAAGCAACCCTAAGAGAAAAAGAGCAATTTTGGAGCCTTTAAAAGAGTTTAGAAGTGGTTTTCAAGAAATAAGAAGGTGGTGAGAAGATCTTGGAGTTGAGAGAACCTTGGATCTGTGATTTCTTCCTTGTTTGCAACCTCTAAAATGTATAAAGCTTGCAACTTTACCACTCCATCTTGTAGATATAGGTTTTTGCTCTTTTAAGTCACTTTTTAGTCCCAAAATGGTAATTCTTGAGCATACCTTGTTCTTGACCCATTAAGTCATCCTTTCATACCTTAGGAAGGGTCTTAAATCATAAAAATGGGGTCTTAATGGTTGGTTTTGCTCAATGCATTCTTTAAAAGGTATTAATGTAATAAGACCTTGATTTAAGCACTTAATGGCCATGGAAGGTCATAAAGTTGGAAACTTTAGGACTCATGAAGATGATTTAGCCTTGGATCTTAAAGTTGGACGTAAGTGCTTAAGGCATTATGCTCTTAGTGAGAGTTTGGGAAGACTGGTTATACGCACTGCGTAATTTGAGTACGCATTGCGTAGGTGGTCAACCTCCCCGATGGTGGTCAAAGCTTGAGTACGCCTCGCGTACATTTGGACTACGTACCACGTACGTGTTCTATGTCAACTTGACTGAGTTGACTTAACTGGGTTGACCCGGTTGGGTTGACTCAGTTGACTTATGGATTTTGACCAGCTTGACTTTGACTTTGACCAAGGTGTATTTTGGGTAATTTTATTGGTATTTGATAAATTGGTCATTTTAGTGGATAAGTGACAATTAGATCTGAGATTCGGAGTCGAGACCTCATCAAATTTTGTCCAGACTGTGAGGTGAGTTTTCCTCACTATAATTATGGGTCTAAGGCACCAAGGCCGGCCCATTGGATTATATATCTTGTTTTGTGATAGTATATTTTCATGCTATATTGATCTGTTAGATCTGGATCTTGGTATATAAGATGATGTTACGCTTAGTTATCTGTAGATCTGCCTGATTGTCTGGTGATTGATTATATGTTTATATGTTCTGTGTCAACCCGATGGTTGATTGGGCTCAAGGGTATTCCATCCCGAGGATGACTAGACCCATTGTATATCGGCATTCCAACTCGATGGTTGACTGGACCCATTATATATTGGCATTCCAGCTGGGGTATGCCAACCCGATGGTTGACTGGACCCATTATATATTGGTCTTCCACCTAGGGTATTCCATCCCGAGGATGACTGGACCCGGAGGGTGATTAGGCCTAGAGTATTCGATCCCGATGGTTGATTGGACCCGACATGTTGTTATAAATGTTATCTTCTTATGTGTTGGTACTTTGGGGGAAATCACTAAGCTTTGGCTTATAGTTTTTAGTTATTGTTTCAGGTTCTGATTATCATAGAAAGCCAATGGCATGACCGTACACATCCTCTGTTTTATGTGCTTTTTGATCTATGGGATACTCTGATATGGAACAACACTTTGAAAACAATGATTTTGTAAACATTCTATGATTTAGGTTTGTTTTAAACAGTTTACATTTGTTGTGATTTTTATGGGTGTTACAATGACAACTTACATATGAGTATTCAATGAGTTAGGAACAAACTTTGTAAGTTTTAGATGTGTAATTGGAAATTAGACTAATTAACTCTCTATAAAGTCTGAGGATCACTATGTTCTTAAGAGGTTTCAGTAAACACCTAATGGATTAATTGGAGTGTTTTATGATGATAAAACACTTCCTAAACATGTGTGGGAACCTAACCAAGTGGTACAAAATGAATTGGAATGAGGCTTCAAGAGTTATATATAGAAGAGTTCCATTTTGTGAAAAATCATATTTTATGTGTCCAGACCTCATTACACGGGTCTTGTAATGGCAAGGCAACCTTTAAGCGGGCCATGTTACCTTCTGAGCAATGTCATGTGATTTTTCATAACTTTTGCATAGGGACTCGAATTTACGCACGGTTTTCGCCTACGTTTATAAATTTGCATAAGGAATGAGATGAAACAATAAAATTTAGTACTTGAACCTATTAGGGGTATTTTGGTTAATTTAATGACTTATGTCCATGTTATATATGTGATGTTTGAGAGTGTTGCTCTAAGGAAATTTACTAGAATAGGACTAAGTAACCTACAGGTGATTGAGATGAGTACGTTTTGGCATTTTCCCACTTTCGGGTACATGGCAAAATGATTTTATGATAATGAAATACCAATGATTTGATATACTAAATGTTTTCAAATGAAAGTGATAAATTTTTTTAAAGGAATGTTTTGAAAGAATGTCTTAAAAGCAAGAATGTTTTGAAAGAAAATAATACTTTTAAAGAACGAATGGTTTGATAATATGTTTGAAACGTTTGAAGTATAGATGTTTTACTTTTGAACTTATTATTTTGATACTAATGAATGAAATTTGTAAAACATGGAAAGTAATGATAAGAAATAGAAAGTAATGATAAGAAACGGAAAATAATGAAAAGAATTAGAAAGTAATGACAAGAATATATTGCTTGAGCCATGATGTCCCCGTAACGGGATCTTGAGGAATCTACTGGAGTGCTTGAAAGGTCTAGTATGCTCAAGAGTCATATTATAGCGATATTGCTAAATAACATATGATATTAATGGGTCACACTAACAACAACTTGATACAATTGATTATTTCTTAGAAATTGATTTTAATAAATATTCAATAAAACTCTTATAATTAGGTTGGAAATTATTTATTTCATGGAAATAATAATTTTCATTAGCAAGCATCATTATATTATTTCATATGTTATGAAGTAATAAGTCATGTACAACTTTTTAGACTAGTTGAAAACCTTTTGTATTTTACTCAAAAGACAAAGTTTATATTTTATAAACCTTGAGTTTATAAAATTTAAACTAACTTTCCTCTATACAATTTTCGTAATTTGCATAAAAGGAAGAAAAGTATGGCCACTACTAGAAAAACAACCTTTTACGACGCTCATTGCGCGTCGTAAAAGGCTCAGACGACCCGCAAATGCGCGTCAAGGAAGGCCCTGTCATAAAGAGAGACGACGCGCATTTACGACGCGCAGTTACGACGCGCGTTTACGACACGCAATGCGTATCAAGGAAGGCCCTGTCATAAAGGAAGACGACACGCATCCGCGTGTCGTAACCTTACGACGCGTGTGTTAATGACACGTAATGCGTATCAAGAAAGCCCCCGTCAAGAAAGACCATGTCATAAATGAAGATGACACACATTTTTGCGTATCATAATTTTAAATGTTTAAAAAAAATATTATTTATAAATTTACTTATTTTCAAATTAAATTTGTATTTAATGTTTCATAATAGAAAATAAAATATCATACACAAAAAATAGAATCCATTGCATAAATTTAATGTCATACAATTCTATTTCTTACAATATATAAATTTGCATCTAATCTACTATGTACATGGAATTCCAACTAACTAAAGTTGCATCTTGCCTTTCATAATTCTTTAATACTAATGCTCCAAACAGCTGATTATATGGATAAGCAGTTGTACATTGGCCCATCTCACTCAATAATGACTTAGCAAAATTCAACTCCAAGTCTTTACTGCATCTTGCTGATAATGCTGCAATATTTAAATAAAATTCAACTCCAAGTCTTTACTCAATAATCAAAATCCCAAGAGCAACATCCATTGTAGAGGCAAGTTCATTTTCAAAACAAAACATAGTATTTATAATGATAAGGATGTGGAGGGTATACTGTAAAAACTCAGACGTGGCTATAATGGAGATAATAGGGATATATATATATATATATATATATATATATATATATATATATATATATATACCTTAAACAAATTAGCTTCCAGATCAGATTAAGAGCTGCAAAAAAACTAATATATGTTAAGGTAGTATTTGGAGAATGTAATATGATGACATACACGTCCAGAAGGCTATTATCTATGAGCTTGACCAACACCAAGGGCATTATTGGTAGAAATAATGTTACTATTTGTAGGGTTGATAGGGATAATGTCTCCTCACTTTGTTCATGTACTGAAGCTCCCTGTTGAATATATTATGTTTTTCTATGCATATGGGAACATGAGGAGGCGTCCTATGGGGGTAGATTTGTCATTTAACATACCGGTGACTGAACTGAAGGTGAAGACAAAGCATTTTCATGAAATTTTTTGTTCATATTAATTCCTTCTACATAGGGCAATTAAGCCAACTAACTTGACTAAGTTGACATGGTTTCTAATTGAAACTAGTTTCTAGATGATGAATGGAATATAAATTCAAGTAGGGTTTTGAAGTTTGAACAACATATATGTTGTTACCTTAACGAGGCCAGGTGGAATTACTAACCATCAACACCAATAGGCCAATGCGGAGCCTTAGCTGCAACATCCAGGCATTGCAGAATTGCTTGCTCTGCCTTAATTATAGATATTGAAAACGCTACACCACAACACAACACAAAGATCTTAGCCACTTTTTTTGCATCAGAAAACAAAATGAACTTAACAAACCTCCCATATCAAGAGAAGTCATGAATGACCCTGCATACACTGTAACAACAACTACTCCCTGTTCCAGCTGTAAAATAGGAATAACCTTTTGAGCAACAATCATCAGTTCCATTACAAGTGTCCTCCCTAATCTGAGATTTACAATTTTTAAATCACAAATCCAATTTGTTAAAAAGAAATAAATAATTAGCAATCTTATTTACTTTGAAAAAGATAAAACAATATGCATATAGATAGCTTCTGAGTTCTGACTTCCCTTAAAATGTTAATGTATAGGGTAAGATACCACTTATCAAAGGGAAAGAAGCAACTAAGCAAGAGAGATTACAGTGCATACCCGTTAATCATAAGTACAACATAACTCCCACATTTAATTGGAACATAGTTAAGGTTCATATTTAAGATAAAAGTGTATATTTATTGGTTATGGTTCATATGAGGTGAGATATCGCTTAATCGCTTAACCCGCAAAAAATCCATGTCACAAAATATAAAAAAAATAATAATAATAAAGAAAAAAATAGCAGGATATCTTCCCTAAAACAACCAATTCTGAAAATATCCAATAACATGGTAGAACCAATGGTGATCATCTTGCATAATGGAGTGGAGTTGAGGAATTGACATGCCATAAATACTTTAATTCTGTCTGTTAAAATACAACTAAGCAGCTGATGTGTCCAAAAATTTAAAAACTTATGCCACATCATACACATAAGTCATAGCAGGTTGCATGAACCATTGTCCTATTTTGAAACACCATTGCATATTATATATAACAACAAACATTATAAATCAGAAAAAATGTGAAACATTGTTGTATAAATAAGTAACTAACCCTAAACAAGAATTAGGAGTCCCTTATAAGTCTTTAGTAGCATACTAATAACTTCCATTCCACCAAGGTTTTTATAACAATTTAGAGGTCACGAGAAATGCATGGAAAATGAAATTCATCATTTACAAGAACCTACTACCATAATACATACCTCAGAAAGAACCATGAGCATCTGATCAATGTACCAAATCTTATCAGGGGAAAGCCTACAACACCAATCAAGAAATGTTATTGTGTGTATGATACTTTGAAAATCATAAAAATATGCTATAACAATATTACATTCACCAAATTAAACGATAAAAATGAAACGTTCAACTTACTTTTCTACAATGGAGCAAATTTTTTCAATAAGATCTCCCTTGAAGTCCTGGTCACTTACATGTAGATAATCAGTTAACTCCTTGGTCAAAGGTTTGACATTCGTCTCATTCACCAGAAGGTATACATGTTCAAGAGCTCTTTTACGAATTAAAGCATCTGAATCCTGAATCATAAAGAAGCATTCAGAAACCACAACAAACTTATATAACTTGATTGATATTTCTTTTTGTTAAGAGAAAAGTTTTACCTTTACACATTCCAAGATTATTGCACGATGTCTCTGAACTGCTTGATCATCTACTGAAATTGCTTTCATCACCATCTTCAATGCAACATATCTGCCATATAACAAATCCCAATATTTTAGACCTTAATAAAGGGAATACTCATTACACATATTAAGACATAACTCACATGATATTGTTGTCACAATTAGACAAGAATCTTCCCAATATATTGATTGCAAGAACACGTAAACCACTGATATATTCAATGCTCATAATGGTTTCTACACATTCATAAAGTATTGCATTCCCTGCATTCTTGTTTGACTCAGTTTTTGTTGCCACCTACACAAGGAATTTCATAAATTCTTATAATTTTGAATTTTATATAACAATTCACAATGAGCTTTATTAAAATAAAAGCTAACCTGGGCAAGAATGTCATTCATGGAATCACTAGCATCAGCATCTCCATGGTCCAAAACACACAAAAGGCGAAGCAATCTTATATGAAGAAAAGGGTCTGCAATACCTGAAACATCATATTCAGGAACATATGGGCTGTTGACAACATCCTTCAAAACTTTCACCAACACCTCTATGCATATCTATACCAAAGGAAGAAAAAAGAAAATATATCTCATCACTAAAATTACTAATTTTCACTTATAGAATCATATGTCAAACAGTTCTTAGCACAAATACACAGTAGAAAGATAAAGAAAGAGAACAAGAACTAGAAGAAGACAATCCCAACAAATAATAGAGGATCTTTAACAAGATCAAGTATATTTACCTTCCTGAAAAATTCAAGAGCCTCTTCATTAAGGTTACAGAGATATGTGCAGAGCTGGATTGCTGTTAAAAGAACCCCATGATGTTTTCCTTTAAGTAAGGAAACAACAGGGTTGACAAAATTTTCTGCAAGGTCAGGGACCTTCTTTGCAATCCTTATTGAGCACAGTGCTGCCTGTAAATTGTAAGAACTTATGTGAGTATGATTCTTCATATGAAATGTGAGAATTAGATGAAACATCCTTGAGAGATCATGAAATGAAATAAATGTTAACATCAACTTACTTTCTTACGAATATTTGGATCTCAAAATTGCAGCAATCTTTCAACTTCGGGTGCAAGATCACGAGCCATTTCTGCAGAACATATATTACCCAAAGCACAAAGAGCTAGTCCCACAATGTACTGATTGGTGTGGTTAAGATCTCTGCAGATGATGAAAAAAAATATTCTCAAGTCAACCATGTTGCTTGAACACAAGATATAGGAAAGATAAGAGTGAACAAATACAAGAGCATACTGCTTTAGTGAATTGCTGACAAGCATCAAAACTTCTTGTCTTTCATCAAGAAGCAACATAAGTCCCAGATATCCTATTCTCTTTTTAGGGAATCCAAGAGCTGCTATAAGTTTCAAGCACTCCATTTGGCCAAAATGTGTGGGGTATCCTAACATGTGAATGAACATGAGCTTTGCCAAGTTACGGTGTCTGAAATCATTATCATTATCACTAACTGATGCACGAATAGAAGCACATTCTTTTCTAACAACAGCACGCTCTTATGCAGCAATTTTGCAGGCTCGTATTGCCCTAATCATGTCCCTGCAGTAGACCAATAATGTTTCATTTACAGTTTCAGACCAAACTAATTAACAGCAAATTACGCATGTGGTATGAAATGTAGTCAAATCTTTTGCAGGTGAACGATAAACCAAATCTTTTGTGGTATGAAATGTAGTCAAATCTTTTACAGTTTCAGACCCAACTAATTAACAGGCAAGCAACTCAATGGTTTTTCCTAGACCCATTTTATTTGTTGTTTTTATAGAAACAAATCAGTAAAAACATCAAAAAAAGATATGTGAAATATTATAAAACCAATCGGATTCTTCTGGAATTAGGGTTCTAATATGGCTTAAGATATCAGGGAAGAATAAGAGGAATAAGTGAAGAAATTGTACGTGTTCCAAAAGTGAAGAAATTGTAGGTGTTACACGAAAAATTAAGATATCAGGGAAAGAAGAAGAAGAAGAAGAAGAAGAAGAGACTAGATGAATAACGGTAAGCACGACATACCTTAGTGCAACCAGAAGAGAAGAATCATACCTGTTTCATTGAATAGAATGAGATATTTCTTGAAATCGGACCTAGGGCTTGTAAGCAGAATAAAAAAATCATGAGAAATCATACTCAGTAAAGCATACCTTAGTTCAATCCGAGCTAGGGCTTGTAAGGCCCTAAATCGTCGGCGCTGTGTGGGATGAGAAGCTGTAAGGCCCTAAATCGTCGGCTCTAGGATTGAAGTAGATGGAGCATGTAAGTTCTTCACACTTTCAAGCATAATTGTAACCCAATCGTCGGCTCAAGCATAACTATAACCCAATAATAGCCACTCAACGCGAAAATATGCGATTTTGAAATATGTTTTGCAAATATGAAATGTTTTTAATGAAAATATGATACATGTTTTGAGTCACAAACCCATGTAGCTCACCAGTCATTTTTGTCTTACGTGTCTCTTTTTAATGGCATGTATCCCAGGTTGTAATTAAAGAGAAAAATGATAGATGGAAGATAGAAGTTAAGAGATAGAGAATGGAGTGGAACTTGTTAAGTTCCTTTTTAATTGATATTGATGAAATTTATAGTTTCTTTCAATTTTTGGTATGATGTTTAATGGTAACAATCTACGTTTTAATCATAAATATTTTTATGAAACTAGTTTTTGTTAAATGTGGATTAATAACCGTAATGATCTAGTTTAAACCATAACATTTTACAATTTTAAAAATTTGGGGTGTTACAGTTTGGTATCAGAGTCATAGTTTAAGCGAATTACGATTGGATAATTCCACTCCTAGGCTTAGACTTTGCTTATGGAAAGTGTTAATGGGACATAGGATTGCTATGCCTTAACTTAGTTAGAACTTTGTGCGACAAGTAATAATAAAGAATTTCCATGTTAGATATTTATGAATCCCTAGATGGATTAGATGAACTTGTAGAATGCTACATTAAGTGCTCCTAAAGTGAGTAATTGAAGTATGAATAAGGTAGGAACAATCAAAATCAATGGATCAAATCTCCTAAGTGCTGAAGACAAGTTTAGATATGCATGATGTGGATATAATAGTATAGGTGTACTATTATAAAGGCATGATACATACACGAAATCAATGGAAGCATGAAGGGGTTTTGTGAAATGTGGTAAGGATATGAGTGAGTTAGGGACTTACTAAATGCATACCTTGTGACAAATAGGAGTCATGTAAGAGTTTAAAACATTATAATGAATAACGAAAATTTTTTATAACTTTGACTAGTCTGTCAAAATCAAAAAACTTGTATAAAAATGAAAATGACTTGGTATACATTGATATATGTTTGAAATTGAGTTTGTACCCTTTTAGTGTCATTGGTAATGAGTTAGTAACACCAAAGAATTAAGTGAATTGATCTATTTAATTTGTTAATAAGGAAGTAGAAAAAGAGGAACATAGTTGACTTTTGGTAAAAGTCTAAAATGGGACAAGAACTAGAACTCCAAATTCATGATTAAGAAAATTAGTTGAAGTTGGTAATTTAGGACGAGCTTATGTTACAACACAGGAGTGATAACTTTAAGTTACAATCAAGTTGATTCATAAAATAATGGAATGGAATCATGAATTCTATCCTTAGATAAATACTAGGATGTGATTGACAACAATAAAAGGTGACCCAACGACCTAATTGGAGAAATGGTGATATGATGATGAAAGCAAGAGAATATAAGATAGTGAGAATGAGATAGCTTGGGAAGGAACACGATATTGTTGACTTAATAAGATATTTTGGGATTATAAGGAATTGATGACTGAATGACAACATTATGAAGTTCCAAGTGTGATGGTAGCTTTGGAAGAAAGGTGTCCATGTAACACCAAGACTCTAGTAAAAGACGAGTGATGGTGCATTAACCTAATGCACTAGACTGGAAAGTGAAGTCGTCATAAGGAAAGAAGAATAATGAAAGATACCTGAAGGTATTTATCAAGCCTGAAAGGAAGACAACCAATATCAAGACTGTCTCGAAGCATGCAAATAATGGATACTAAGTGACAATGATAAGTCCATGAGAGTACCTCACCTTAGGGTACTAGACTACCATGATGAGCAGTTTAACGAGAGAAACTTTGTAAGCCCTACTTACAAGTTTTGTGATTTGTGATGAAGTGTTAATATTATGCAGAGAACATGATGAGGGTGTTAGGAGGACTAATACTGCAATAGGTGATAACTTGATGATGGAGGAATAGTATCCAAAATATGTCCTATGATCGATCAAGGAGGAAGACGATTTCACGTGATGAAATATCAAAGATTGCAAATTGAACATCAAAAGATTTCACAGTACTAAAAGGGTGTGGAGAAGAATTAACACTTAAAGTTTGTTAAAAACGACTGTCAATAAAACAATGACGAACAAAGGAAATTTTTGAAATTTCCATGGATTAGTCAAAGAGACAAACTGCTAAATGTAAGAATCATAGGGTGACTTGGACCTTAAAAGAATTTCCCTCATTTATTTTACTGGGTGGATGGTAAGAAGGATAGATAGTGTGATGATGCAATGTACAAGATCTCAAAACACTCTTTAGGTTGAGTAAGAATAACATGTGATACTTGGAGTTATGAGTGAAACAAATGAAGCAAGGATATAAGACTCGGAACTTCCAAGTTGTGTAACTCGATTACTAGCACACCCAAAAAACAGCTAGGTACTAGATTTGAGTGTTGCTGCTAATCTGGATTCCATAACCAGAAAAGAGCAGGAGAACTTGTGATAATGAGATCTTCGGTTATGAGTTCATATAGAGGATATAACTTTGGCTCAAAGCATTATGGGTTACTTAACTGTGACTAGAGGACATGAAAAACAATTGATATAAATTTTGCTTATGTATCCATAAGGAAGGGACAATAAATAGTAAGAAGTGAAGTATCATGATCTTTGAGAAGTTAAATTGACGAAGTTTTGAATGGAAGAGTAGAATACTCGAGCAACAATGTTGAAGGGCACATGAATGATGAAATTATGATAAATGCTATATGTGATCACTGGTGAAAAGAAAAAGTGGAATTCTAGGTCCATAAGGAGGAAATGCAAGGCAACAAGTTTCCATGAAGAAATAAACGAAACATCTTGCTACATGATGATGATCATCTTGTGGTTTAACCTTAAAAGAAATGCCTTTATTTCTTTTAAGGGGTAGATATCCGGGAAGAATCAAGTTATAAGTGATGAGATAATTCATACCTAACAAGATTTTGAAAGATGTGTAGGAACAACACCATGTGCTTTAGATCTTGTCATGGTATGCTTAGGCTTGCAGGCCTAAGAAATTCGTTAACTCGTGAAATCAGATTTTGGGTTTGAAGCGACAGTTAGAGTGAATGAAAGAGGATATGGACAAGGTGGGAAACAGACATTGACATGGATGGTATGATACATGTTGGTACAAAAGTATACAATTTACAGTGATATACATGGTTGATTTGTCTTATGGGTAAATTTAGAAAGAGAAAATCATCAGTATTAATGAACTGACAACATATCTTCAAGGTAAAATGTTAGTATTATGACTTGGAAATCAAGACTTATAGAAATGAAACACAGAAATGAGAGGCCATGAAGAGTGAGTAAACTCTAAGTATATAATCCAACAACGGTTTAACTTTAATTATATGGTAATGAAATGGTATGTATAACGGCCAAAAAGATTTACCGTTAACATACCATTAATGATGTTAACGTTCAGTTACTCAAAGAAATATATACGCAAAGAATTAAGATTTATTGGATTAAAATGGAAGAAATCACATAAAAAATAAATAATAATATTTAATACCTAACATGGATCGACGGGTTTAACATGCAATTAAGGATATGCGTGTTAGATTCATTGGTGTAATTAAGGTTGAGGGGGAAAATTGTCATAAAAAGAAATTTAATTTGTTAAATCTTTAGGTATAGGAGTGTTTAAGATCTACTTATAACAATGGAGGGGCTTAATTAAAAAAATACCCATAATGGATCGACGGGTTTAACGTGTAATTAAGGGGTGTCCATTTTTTTCTCATGTGTGCGTAAATCCTGTTAAGATCAATCGTTTTTTTTTTGTGTGACTCATAAGGATAGAAACGATTCAACAGAAGAGAGAAAGAGGAAGTAGCGATCGACTTTCTTGAAGGAGAAGAAGAAAAAAATGATTGATTGCCCCCTGCATTTGATATCGTGATCGTCACTTGCAAGGTGGGAATACGAGAAGAAAAAACACGAGGAGTATATTTGAGGCTATTGGAGATCGATTCTTCCTCCTTGTAACTCTAATGTTTTTCTTCTCATGATAATTCATCTTCAATTAGTGTGGATTGTTTGAAAACATTGTCAATTGCTTTCTATTTGACACTCTTGATCATTATGCTTTCTACCCTAAATTCTTGAAGTTAAGTATTGTTAATTTTACAGCCCTATTGGATATGTTTTTGTGGTTAATTGGCTGTAAAAATCTTTTTATGAACACTCCTTAATGTATTTTTAATCATGTTCAAGAATTGCTCAAAATCATGGAATCAATGTATTTCTTTTGTTGCTAGATTTCATGCTTCTTTCTATGTCAATTCTAGTTATTCTCCATGAGGTATTTTTCTGTAAAAAGACCATGTTTTAAGCCATCCAATATGTCTCCAAAGCATCCCATAAAGGTCTTAATATGAGGCTTAATGGTGGAGGAAATCAAGCGCTAGTGGTGTTTTCTCTTTTAGCAATGAACTTTGTTTTTTTCCATAAAAGCAATGTACTTTGAATCATGGCCTGAGGTTGATATTGTTACTTTAACATCTTCACATTTTCCTACTATTAAGAATTCAATTTACTTCTTTATAGTTGATTTTCGTTATGGCTTAATGGGTTAAGTTGTAGATTAACCCTTAAAATGCAATGCTGGGAAATTCTGAAAATTTACTAATCTGTCCTTGTTTTGAAAAAAAACCGCGAAAATCATTAGAAGTTGGATTGATGATCTGTAAACTATAAAAGTTTTGATTTTGAGTCTAGTTTGACCACGATGTTTCCTAAGACCTGATATTCTATCTAACCAAGGTTAAAATCATATTTTTCACTGACTGGTAAGAAATTCGCTGCACAGACATGTTGTCATGTAAAATTCATAGAAAATTCTAGAAAAATTATATGGAATTGTGCGAGAATTTTATGAAAATATAAAAGTGTAGTATATTGGAGTACCAAAAAAGATTGCAACTTATTCAGGTCTAAGTGGAACAAAAGTGGCCTTGAACTATGGAAAAGTTTGATACATCAGGCCCTACAAGATTTGAAGTATGGAAAGAGTGCTTGTTTGTCAAAGTTGAGTCAATCTTTGTGGTTATTTTAAAGTACTTGTTAGGGATTCTATATCTTAGAGGGATTCGAATGAAACTAGGTTGTTTAGGTTACATGCACCCCAATTATGGATGATAATTTGAATTTAATGATGTTTCCTTCATGCTATACTTTTTTGTTGCTATTTTGATGTGAGGGTGTGATAGGTCCATGATAGAAGGAGAGATTTGTGTTGATTGTGTGTGAATAAATACATGCAATAATTTATTGGTAATATTTGTCTATGTTGGTTAGGACAATACATGCTAGTGATATAATATGCCTTAATGATGAAGTGCTAATATGAGCATGATTATATAAAAGATGTAAAATGCCTTAACTTGTGATACCTTGTTGCATGTTTACATAATATGAAGTATGGAGGTAATATGCCATCTAATATTATTCATTGAAATTGAGCTTGATCACTTAAGGATGTTTGTAGTGTAGTCCTTATAGGATGAATTAATAATTTATTAATTAAAAATAGGAATACACTTAGTGGGGTGTAAAGGGTAGCAACCTAGACTTAGGTGTGTGTAACCTATCCGAGTAATTGTGAGGGCCTTATAGGTTGGAAGATACCAAAATGGAACGAGCTTAAGCCACTAGTGACACCGAGTGGTTTTTCTAGACCACCACTCGGGACATGGTTCATGGATACTAAGGTGTTCAAGGAATGGAGTGATATTAGCGTAGTGATGGAGTTGGATCAAATATGATGTTTGAGTAAGAAGTTCTTGTTTTGGGGACAATGACAAGTACCACTCTCGAACAACAACATGCATATTTGTATGTGCAAAGTTGGAGTAGCAAATGCATTTAACCTGGAGCAATGTTACGTAAGAGTCATGCCTCAATTAGTGCATTGGATCGAGTCGGTCACGTTAGTAGTGAATGAGGTTTTTACCTCTTGGGTTAGTAATGGACCCAGTGGGGTAGGGTTGGGTCGGTCACTTAGTAGTGAACGAGTTTTGCCTTCAGGTTAGTGATGGACTTACGTGCGGGGTGTCTACCTTACGGGTTAGTGATGGACCCATGTGTGGGGAGTCTTCCTTACAGGTTAGTGATGGACCCATGTGTGTGGAATCTTCCTTGCGGGTTAGTGATGGACCCAGGGCTAGGAATAATTGTTAAATATCTAATATTAGAAGATAAATAATAATGGTAGACCCTAACGATACTCTAGTGATGAACATGCGATGTAAATGATATATATGATGTGTGTGATGTATGTGATGCATGCGATGATATGCTATGTGTGTTTTCCTAACATTGTATTTATGTTTTACTCACTTAGCATTTACTGACACTTCTTTATTTGCTTGTTGTTGCCTTGCACTGGTCCATGTAGCATAGTTTGATGGCTTTGTGAGGATGAGGAATATGGGTAGTTACATTCCAGATTATGTCTTAGTATTGATACAGTTTGAACATGTCGTGGAGTTTCTTAACACTTGTTTTTGAGAACTTTTTTATTTGGTTTATTAACTTTATTTTGAGGAATAATGTTTTTGAAAATAAACATAACATTGGTGATGTTTTATTTAAACTTTAAATAAGACTTCCGCTAACGTATTCTGTTAAATAAAGGTTTTGAAAAAAATTGGATCAAAAATCACGGTGTTACAATTTGGTATTAGAGATATGATATGAGTGAACGGAATACAGAGGCTGGTGTTCAGACTTACAGTGTAGATTGGCTCGATTAGGTGCTTTAGGAGCTTAAGGGGGGAGGGTGTGTGCTGAGAGATTTAGGACAGTTCCTTGTAACTTTCTGAACTCTCTTTTGCTTAGATTGTTATGCATACCTAAAATTCTTTGTTATTTAGGAACATGTCGCACTTGGAAGGGAATGTTAATTCATGAGGAACTGGTGGGGTCAGGACAACCGCACACCCAAGACGCCACCATTTATTTTTTAGACCCCACCTGCTAGTCGTCAGCCACGAGTTCAGCCAGCACGTAGCGATCGCGGCACTGCAAGTGCTGCTATTATTCCAGATCTTCGGGAGCAACTTGAGGCATAGGATATTGAGTTTCATAGACACAGTCGATCCATGGAGCGGTTTCAGCAGGCTATGCAAGTTTCCAGTCTCTTACCCGCAGAGGATGAAGAATTGGAGAATGAGGATCCATGCAAGGTGATAGCTGAGAGTCGCTCAGTTACCCAGGAGCGGAGCAGTGATCCCACTAGAGATTGTGATGAGGGGTGAGGTAGTTCCTTTACAGAATTCACAGACCTAAAACCCCATGTATTTCTAAAAGGTGATGACCCAACATTGTGCATGAAATGGTTACACAAGATGAGGCAGATTTTCCATTCAAGAGACTTCACTGAGTCACAGAAAGTCATTTATGCACAATGTTGTATGGAAAATCTGCCTCATCTTGTGTAAAATTCATAGAAAATTCTAGAAAGTCACAGAAAGGCTTGTAAAATTCATAGAAAATTCTAGAAAAAATCATATGGCCTTGTGCGAGAATTTTATGTAAGGCTTAAATTCTAATATATTGTAATACCAAAAAATATTGCAACTTATTCAAGTCTAAGTGGGACAAAAGTGGCTTTGAACAGGCTATTGTTTCAGGTCAAAATATGAGAATTTGATCTAATAACCAATGTTTGGGTAGTAAATTGTCATTCTTTTTTCATGTAAACTTCTAGTTATCCATTTGTTTGTGTTTAACTAAGGGAATGTTTGATACCTCAGGTCCTACAAGATTTTAAGTGTGGAAAGGGTGCTTATTTGTCAAAGGTGAGTCAATCTTTGTGGTTATTTAAAGTGCTTGTTAGGGATTCCACATCTTAGAGGGATTGGAATGAACCTACGTCCTTTAGGTTGCTTGTACCCCAATTTTGGATGATATGTTGAGTTGAATAATGTTTCGTTCATGCTATACTCTGTGGTTTCTATTTTGATGTCAGGGTGTTATAGGTCCATGATAGAAGGAGAGGTTTATGATGATTGTGTGTGAATATATGAATGCAATAATTTATTGGTAATATTTGTCTATGTTGGCTAGGACAATGCATGTTAAGCATGATTATATAAAATACATAAAATGCCTTAACTTGTGATACCTTGTTGCATGTTTACAGAATATGAAGTATGGAGGTAACATGATATCTAATATTATTCATTGAAATTGAGCATGATCACTTAAGGAGGTTTGTAATGTAATCCTTATGGGATGAATTAATAATTTATTAATAAAAAATAGGAATACACTTAGTGGGGCGTAAAGAGTAGCAACCTAGACTTAGGTTTGTGTACCCTATTCAGATACTTGTGAGGGCATTATAGGTTAGAAGATACCTAAAGGGAAAAAGCTTAAGCAAATAGTGACGTCGAGTGGTTTTTCTAGACCACCACTCGGGACATGGTTCATGGACACTAAGGTGCTCAAGGACTGGACTGATATTGGCATAGTGATGGTGCTAGATCAAATATCATGTTTAAGTGAGAAGTTCTAATGATGGGAACAATGACAAGTACCACTCTCGAACGACAACGTGCATACTTGTATGTGCAACGTTAGAGTAGCAAACGTAACGAATCAGGATAAATGTTATGAGTGAGAGTCGCACCTCACTTAGTGCATTGGGTCACACTAACAATGTTAGTATTGAATAAGGTTTTTACCTCTTGGTTTAGTGTTGGACCCAAGGTTAGTGATGGACTCAATGGGGTAGGGTTAGGTCGGTCACTTAGTAGTGAATGAGTTTTTCCTTCAGGTTAGTGATGGACCTACATGCGGGTTGTCTACCTTACGGGTTAGTGATGGAACCATGTGTGGGGAGTCTTCCGTATAGGTTAGTTATGGACCCATGTGTGGGGAATCTTCCTTATGGGTTAGTGATGGACCCAAGGCTAGGAATAATTATTAATTATCTAATACTAGAAGATAAATAATAATGGTAGACCCTAATGATACTTTAGTGACGAACATGCGATGTAAACGACGTATATGATATGTGTGATGTATGCGATGATATGCTATGTTTGTTTTCCTAACATTGTATTTATGGTTGACTCACTTAGCATTTGCTGACACTTGTTTCTTTGTTTGTTGTTGCCTTGCACTGGTACAAGTATCATAGTTTAACAGCCTTGTAAGGATGGGGAATTTGGGTAGTTACATTCCAGTTTATGTCTTAATATTGATACTCTTTGGACATGTCGTGGAGTTTCTTAACACTTGTTTTTGAGAACTTGTTTTTGATTTTCTTTATGAACTTTATTTTGATGAATGACGTTTTTGAAAATAAACGTAAAATTGGTGATGTTTTCTTTAAACTTTAAATAGGACTTTTGTTAACGTGTTTTGTTAAATAAAGGTTTTGAAAAAAAAATTGGATGAAAAATCGCAGTGTTACAGTATGTGTACCATAGTGTGTTTTGGCATGTAGGCCATATGAGATGTTAGTATGTAGACGATGCAAATCGTGATTTTGTACACATCCAGACCATGTTGAAGATAATCTGTTATGTATGGGGATTTGATACCAGAGGAGGTCAAAAACAACGTTCTTAAGCAATGTAGAATAACTAAGGAAATGATCAAATGGTGACTTGAAGATGGAAATGACCCGATAAGGCCTCTTACATGCCTTAATCCTTGTTGGATCATGATGAGACTTAATATCTTAGCATATTTGATATCATCGTTAAGGTAATTGTTTAAGAGTTCAAAAAATGGTTAAAGTGTCCAACAGGGTTAATAAACTCTAATTATGTATTATTCATTACTAGGCTTATTGTAATTGTGACAATTGACTAAAGCGATGTAATCATCACGAAAATTGAAAAGTGACCGGATGAACTTCTAATGAGATGGCTCAGAAAGTAATTCTGAGGATGGAAAACTTTTAAGGGGTAAACAGTTCAAACATCATAAAATTTAAGACTATGTTCTTAAACTAATACATTACATAAATGAAAAAATATTTATAAATGTAACACCCGGATTTTGAGGAGAAACTTTGGGTATAAATCACCTTTGAGGATTGGACATGGCTTGTTGGAGGCACCAACACGGCGTGTCTAGATAAGGAAAAAAATGCAGGTCTCATTAAGAAAAACATGGCGTGTTGCCTAATGGAACACAGCATGTTGATCGCTGGAATGAAACCCTAATCTTCCGAGTTTTTATCCCTATTTAAAGAAATGAGGAGACTAGGGTTTGTTTACCCTTAGCTCCCGTCAACCCTAAAAGAATTCCTAGTCATCTTTCCCTCTCATTTTTGAGCTAGTGTGGTGTTTTTTAAGCAAAAGAAGGAAGAATGTGGAAGAAGGAAGCAAGATCCAACAAGAAAGCTGTAACGACCCGTTTCCGGTATGTTAATTAATTTGTTTTGGGCTAAGTTTTTCAAGAGGGACTCGGCGAGTTCTAGCCTGACTCGCCGAGTCGGGTCGCGCATCTTGTGCACGCGGGAGCCGGCGACTCGGCGAGTCCATATCCTGGACTCGGCGAGTCCGTCCGTCTGGGTGAAACCCTAACTCCCCGGGTTTGCTCACTATTTAAACCCCATTATAGCCTCCATCTCGTCACTTTCCCCCTGAGAACTCAGTGAGAAAACCCTAATCCTCCCTTGAGAGCTTATAAGTGTTTTTGGTGCCATTTTGTGAAGGTGTGAAGAAGGAGAAGAAGAAAGAAGCAAGGAAAAGAGTTGTAGTGCAAAGATCCAAGGGCAAATCCGAGTTATTTGAGGTATTTTCGGAGTTCCCCTCTTGTTATATGCTTTAAACTTCCATTAGGGCTCTCCTAAGAGCTAGTTGATGCTTGTTCCAAGCCTTATGTTTGCATGAATGCCTTAATAAGTCGTGATATCTTTAGATCTGAATGATGGGGAGTTGTAGAGCCCAGATCTACTGTCTTTTTGGAGTTACTTTGCATATAAATCATAGATCTACCCATTTTATGCATCTTTTAGCCTTATTTCCCTTATTCATGAGGTTGTGCACGTAAAGTTGGAAACTTTACGTGGTAAATCAGCTTATTGGACTCAGATCTATCAATTGCATGTGTTGGATTCAAACAAAATCGAGTAAAAATCAGTTGCATGGCGGCAACTCGGCGAGTCGGGAACAACGACTCGGCGAGTTGGGCCGCGAGTTCCCGAGTCCTTCATTTTGATCAGTGTCGAGTGAATCCAGTGAGTTAGAGAGTGGACTCAGCGAGTTGAGGGTAGACTCAGTGATGGAGGGACTCGGCGAGTTGTTCATACAACTCGGCGAGTCCAAGGCAATCTCCTTGGGGATTAAGAACAACTCGTCGAGTCTGTTCATCTGACTCGGCGAGTCGGATGAAGATCATCTGAGTTCTTGGATCAAGAGGGTACTCGTCGAGTCGATGCCCCACTCGACGAGTAGCAGCATGTGGAGTTGAGAAGTGAGGGTAGGACTCGGCGAGTTGGGTGGCCCAACTCGGCGAGTCAGCCCCATCAGTAAGTTGACTTTGACCAAGGGTAAAAGAGTCGTTTTACCCCAAGTGCAGTGTTTAGTATTTGATTGAGTGTGTTCATGGACTTGTAGCCGAGGAGTTTCGGAAGCAGCAGCCGGTAGCTTTCAGACACACACACTCAGCCGCCAGTTTTCGAGGTGAGTTCCCTTTTCAGTAGGAACGGGTCTAAGGCCACCATGCCGGCCCGTTTAGCTAGCAGTAGTATCCGGATGTTATCCGATGCAGTAGTTAGCATGTTTGATGCCTTTGTGGCTCAGACAAGATTATGTGTGTTCATGTTAGTGATATGTTATGATATGATCAGTCAGCTTTGGACTTCGGTCCGATGTCAGCTTCGGACCTCGGTTCGATGTAGGGGACAAGGTCCCGGTTAGCTTCGGACTTCGGCCCGATGTCAGCTTCGGACTTCGGTTCGATGTAGGGGACAAGGTCCCGGTTAGCTTCGGACTTCGGCCCGATGTCAGCTTCGGACTTCGGTTCGATGGAGGGGACAAGGTCCCAGTTAGCTTCGGACTTCGGTCCGGTGACAGCTTCGGACTTCGGTCCGATGTAGGGGATAAGGTCCCGGTCAGTCAGCTTCGGACTTCGGTCCGATGGAGGGGGGCAAGGCCCCGTATGTGCTTGATATATTATTGTATGGTATGTGGTAATTTGGGGGAGCTCACTAAGCTTCGTGCTTACAGTTTCAGTTTTGGTTTCAGGTAGTTCCGCAAGCAAAGGGAGGAGCTCTGGATGACGGCATCGCACACACCACCGCCTCAGATTTAGCCTGGGATTGATTAGATGTTTGATCTGACGTAGTATGACATAGTTTTTCCGCACAGTATTTTATTGTGTTTTGGAATACATCACGTATGGTTTATTTATATGATGCTCTGATTGCAGTTTTGATTATATTAAAAACAAAATTTTTGGGTCGTTTCAAGTTGGTATCAGAGCCCTGGTTTGAGGGATTCGGATACACTCTCGGGTGTATCTGAACTCAAACTGAAGGGAAATAAAAGATTTTTAATAAAATGTTTTTACAAAAGAATTTTGAAAACACTTAGAAGGAAAAGAATTGTTTTAAGAAAAAGGTGTGTGCATGCGGTCAACCGAGCTCAAGTAAGTACTCCCAAATTATCCATACAAGTTATTTATTCAGTTTCAGTTTCAGTAGAATAGCATGCTAGTATAGGACTAAGGATCTAGGAGAATGCCTTAAGTACCTGCTTATGTGTTTCAGCTTTGTGAAGTATTGCATGCTAGAATTGAGTAGACAGCAGTAGGATAGCCTGTTTAGGTTATGCCTGATAGTATGAGCTTAGCATCCTATGCTAGTGCAGTTTCTTGTTAAAAGAATAGTTCTGCTTGAGCCTACTTCCCTTATCCGAATGCTGCTTGCTTCGTGCTTGGTGGGGTTTTGAGTAATGGGAGTTAGCCATTAGGTGAACACGTCACACCACATGTAATCAGGTTTGAATAATCCTAGAGTGCTGGAACTGGCCCTATTGCGCAGCTCTTGTTTGAGTCCAACCGTTGTAGGGACGGATCTTTTACTTGAAGGATTATCTGATCCTCATCACATGTGATGGTGTTTAGGTGGTGGCTAACTGGCATTATGAGGAGACCTACAGCAGCTGAGGACC